>NC_000074.6:107345247-108702747 GCF_000001635.26 Mus musculus
AAATAGAAGGGTAGAAGTATTAGTTATATAATAAAAAAACAAATGTCTAATTGGGCCATAAGCCAAGTAGTACTTAGATAACATTTGAATTTTTTATTTATCTGGTTGATTTTGTCTTTCTGAGATTATGTTTCACTATAACTCAGGCTGACCAGGAACTCAATATGTTGTCCACGCCAGTCTTGAATTCAAGGCAAGCCTCCTGTCTCCTGAGTGCTTGAATTATAGATGTGAGCCAGCATGCCTGGGTAAATTTTGGTTTGAGAGATGTGAGTATGTTCTGAAAAGAAAAAAAATATCTGCAGGTCATTAGTTATCTTCCTCCTTTGTTTAATAGTGATAGTAGATTCATCCAAAAATGCATTATTAAGAAGAAATTTTAAAGTAAATGCAAAAAAATAGTAGAAATTATTATGAACTTCACCAGGCATGGTAGCACATTCTTTTAACTCCAGCATTTAGGAGGCAGAGACTGGCAGCTCTAATATAAATTAGAGGCCAATCATAGTCTTCATAGCAAGCATAGAGAGTTCCAGGACAGACAGAACTATATGGTGAGCACTTGTCTGAAAACATAAGAACATGGAAATAAGGGTTTTTTTTCCTCTTGGTTTTTGACAGTGTTTCTTGGTATAGCTCTGGCTGTCCTGGAACTCACTCTGTGGACCAGGCTGGCCTCAAACTCAGAAATTCACCTGCCTCTGCCTCCCAAGCACTGGGATTAAAGGTGTGTGTCACTGCTGCTCAGCTCAGAAAATAAGATTCTTAAAATTATCAGAATTACCTTTTCAGAACTCTGACTTAAAGTAAAAATTTATCACTTGGTACTTTTATTATAAAGAATATTATTGTTTGAAAATAGAAAAAAACCAAACAAACATGAACTGCCATTCATTTCATACTTAAATGAAATCATGATTGAAACTCGGGATTGGGAAATGTGTCTTTGAGCATTTGTTCCTGTCTTACCACACTAATCCATCTGCAACCAATCCCTCAAATCCAGTAACAACCTCAAGATAAGTACCAGGCAAGAGAGAAATTCAGGTTTTGTTTTGTGTATATTTAGCTGGATATTTTCATAGTTTAGTCAGTATTTTTCATCTGATTACCTGCCTTTATGTTGTGCTTGGTCTAAGTACTTACATATTTATTTATATATATATTAATTATTGATTAATTGCCTGACTGTGATAGGGAATGAAAATGACTGCCCTCAACAGTTCATTTGTTCATTCACTCAGCAGACACTTATTCCCTTTCAAGTGCTGAGACCGGTCCAGGTATTGCCAACTAGTTCTGTAGTAACTACATTCCATTAGAACTTTACATATTCTCTGCTAAACTATTACATAATCCATTTGTAGAAGACATCACAATAGATATACACTTCCTTATTTCTTTAATTATTTGCCTGATTATGATAATCTCTGCACTATGCTAATATAATGGAATAGAAAAGATTGACTTTTATAATTTTTTTGTATCCTTTATCAACAGCTTCAGTGTGTTTATTGTAAGATGCATTTTCTATTACAACTATTATTCTGAATATGAACTATCATTTATTTATGAGAGTTTTGTTAGAGGTGTATAATGATCACATATCTTACTTTAAGCAAACACTTCTTATCATAGATGATGTTCTGGCCTAGGATTTAATGATTCAGTCTTTGAACTCCATTTTCCTGTCATTTGTTTGGCCGCCTTTCAAATACTTCCCTCAAACTGCTTAAGTAGTAAAATTTATCACATATATTCTCATTGATGATGAAGATGTTGCCATTAATACAATGCAGTGGTGGTAGCAGATCCTGAATAATCTATATACTGTCTGGGCAATTGTGTATCCATTCCCAACTTATGCAAATAGGTTATTTGACAGTTTAGCATTAGCACATCTAAATAATTAAAATGTAGTTATTGTAGTACTAATACAGTAGTTTTTTGTAAAGACCCAGTTTTTATTTAATTTTTGTTTTGAAGCTAGCCTTTAATTGAGCCATCTCTCCAGTGTTCCCCATCCCTCACTTATTTTTCATTCTTTATAGTTTTGGTTTTTGTTTTGGTTTGGTTTTTTGTTTTGTTTTTTTGAGGCAGGCCTCTATAAAGTCATGTAACTCACAGAGATCCACCTACCTGCCTCTGCTGTGATTCTGACTTCAGTTTTTCTTTATAAGAAAATGTTTGGGCTGGGTGTGTGGCTTGGGTGGAGTACTAGCCTAGCATTTGTGAGCTCCTAGGTTCAGTCACAAAAAAAAAGAGAGGAAGGAAAAGGAAAGTTTTACCTATTTTCCTTTATGCTTAAATTATTTCTCCATTCAGTTTTAAATACATTATTTGATTTTGAATGTCTAGTTCATAATGAGTTTATTTGAAATGCTAACTAGTGTTTATGATGCATGTTATCTGTTTCCAGCTGGAAGGCCATAATGAACCAGTGGTGTTGCAGGTATTTGTGGGCAATGATTCTGGTCGAGTAAAACCACATGGATTCTATCAGGCCTGTAGAGTAACTGGGCGAAATACAACTCCCTGCAAAGAAGTGGACATTGAAGGTACCACTGTTATAGAAGTTGGTCTTGATCCTAGCAACAACATGACACTGGCGTAAGTACTTTAATAAATTCCCCCTCCCTTTTTTTGTTTGTTTAAGATTTATTTATTATGTGTACAGCATTCTGGCTGCATACATGGCTGCAGGTCAAAAGAGGGCACCAGCTCTCACTATAGATGGTTGTGAGCCACCATGTGGTTGCTGGGAATTGAACTCAGGACCTCTAGGAGGAGCAACCAGTGAGTGCTCTTAACCACTGAGCCATCTCTCCAGCCTCCCCCATCTCCCCCCCTTTTTTTTTTAAACAAAATTTTGTAAGTTACTCTGATTAGCCTAGAACCCTCTGTGTAGACCAGGCTGGCCTCAAATTCACAGAGATCTGCCACCTGAATGCTAGGATTAAAGATGTGATCCACTGTGCCTGGCAGCTTTTTATGTTTTATTTATTTGTTAGTTTATTGAGTTTTTGTTGTTTTGGGGGGATTTTTTTTTTTTTGGTTTGTTTCTTTTTTTGTTTTGTTTTTTGTTTTATAGATAGGCTCTTTCTACATTGTGCCCTGGCTGTCCTAGAACTAATGTGTAGACCACTGGACCACCCTCTGCCTCCTGAGTCCTGGGATTTAAAGTGTGCACCACCATACCTGGCTCTTAGCAAATTTTAAAATAGATTTATTTTACTTATGTGTATGCTATATCCCTATGTGAGTTTCTGTGCAATATGTGTGTGCAGTTGCCCACAGAAACAAGAGGAAGATATTGGATCTCCTGGAACTAGAATGACCAACCTACATAGCTGCTAGGAACCCAACCAAGCAGCAAGTGCTCTTAACCTCTGAGCCATCTCTCTTAGCTCCCAAGAATTTTTTTTATTATATTATATTCTTATGATAATCATGAAAATACTGGGTTTCTCTTTGAGGCCCTGGCTATCCTGGAACTGACTCTGTAGACCAGACTGGTCTCAAATTTATAGAGATGCACCTGCCCCTGCCTTCTGAGTGCTGGGATTAAAGGTTTGCACCACCACCACAGGATGATTTTCTTAGGACCTTATTAAAATGTTTTAAATAGAACAATCTGTTCTTACAGGACTATAGAGATGGCTCAGCCGTTAAAAGCTAGGATCACTCCAAAAAGACAAAAGGGCTTCTTCCAGAATGGTTTCAGACTGAATTGCATTCAAGTTTTGCTTTCCTAAAGAGTTCCCAAAGCAGGGAAATAAAGGCCAAAGAACATGCTGGCTTTTTTAGAAGATAAGATCAAGACTTGCTTATTGAAATTTTAATTAATATACTAAAAATAAAAATTGTATGGTCAGGGGTCTGGGGATATAGCTTAGTTGGTGTAGTACTTGTCTAGTTATGAGTAAAGCTCGAGGTTGGACCCCAGCACTACATGACCTCTGTGTGGTGGTGCATGTCTATAGCCCAAACGCTCTGAGGTGGAGGCAAGAGAGCCAGAAGTTCAAGGTCATACTTGACTATGTAGTTGTTTGTACTCTATTTCTAAAAGAAAACAGAAAAAATATACACTTCAAAATTTGACCTAGAGAAATGGCTCAGAGGGTAAAAGCACCTGCCACCAATCCCGATAACCTGGTTTTGATACTAGAACCCAAATGGTAGGAGAGTACTGAGTCACAAAAGGTTGTCTTCTGAGCCCCACACAGACCTTGCTGTGCATGCTCCCAACAATGGATGGATGATGTTTTAAAAATTCTACAAATAATAGCTATTATATTGTTTGTTTGTTTGTTTTGAAACAGGCTTTCCAAAAAAAAAAAAAAAAAAAGATAGACAGGGTCTCTCTGTATAGTTCTGGCTATCCTGGATTTCCCTGTGTTGACCATGATGGCCTTGAACTCACAGCGATCTTTCTGCCTCTACCTTCGGATTGTTGGGATAGAAGGTGGTATGCACTGTCATAACCAGCAAATTACCATTTTAATGTTTATCTTTCCAGGTTTTTGTTTGGTTTTGTTTTTTACAAACTTGAGGTATTATTTTGTAATCTGCTTTTTAGTTAATTTAGGAATGTTTTACAATTTTCATTAACTGTTACTATGTAATTTTCTACTGCAGGATGTAGTTGCTAATTTTTGAAAAAGCATAACTCATTCTGGTTTTTTTAAACATTTTGCTTTATGTTTATGGAAGTTTTGCCTGTATGTCTGTGCACTACTTACATGCCTGGTACCCACAGAGGCTAGAAGAGGGCATCACATCCTCTGGAACTGGAGTTATAGACAGTTGTGAGCTTTCATGTAGGTGCTAGAAACTAAGCCATGGTCCTCTGGAAGAGCAACCAATGTTCTTAACTACTGAACCATCTCTCCACCTCCTCATTCTTTTTTTAATATCTGAATTAGCTGCAAAAAAGAAAGTCTTTTTTTAAAAAAAGCACCAGAATACAGAATAGAGGCCAGAAAGATAGTTTATTAGTTAAGAACACTCATGACTCTTCTAGAAGACAAGGGTTTTAGATCCCAACACCTACATGGCAGCTTACAGTTGGCTTTAACTCTAATTCCAAGAGATCTGATGCCCTTCTCCAGCTTCAGGGACACCAGACACATATGGAATCAAATATACACATAAAATTAATCAATTAATTAGTTAATACATGACAAATACATATAGTATGTACTTTTTTTTTTTTCAAGACAGAGTCTCACAATGTAGCTTGGCTATCCTGGAACTCACTATGTTGACCAGGCTAGCCTCAAAATTCAGATCCCCATGCCTCTGCCTCCTGAGTGCTAGGATTAAAGGCATGGGACACCATGCCTGGCAAAAATAAATGTTTTTTAAAAGCACAGAATAAGTCTTATTCTTATATTTATATTGTAGGCTATTACTTATGTTTCTATTTTTAAAGATTTATTTATTTTATGTATATGCGTACACTGTTGCTGTCTTCAGACGCACCAGAAGAGGGCATCTGATCCCATTACAGATGGCTATGAGCCACCATGTGATTGCTGGGAATTGAACTCAGGACCTCTGGAAGAGCAGTCAGTGCTCTTAACCATTGAGCCGTCTCTCCAGCCCCCACTTATATTCATATTTTAAAAATAATTTTGTTTACTGATTTTTTTCCCATGCAGAAAATTAACAAGATTAGGGGCTTTGAATATTTAAAATTTATCCATTGGTATTTTGTGAGTTTGGACCTTATGTCTATTAAATATTCAAAGAATTAATAAGAATCAGCTTTTCTTCTTTTCTTTTCTTTTTTTTTTTTTTTTAAACCTTAAGACAGAATTTCTGTGTGTACTAGCCCTAACTATCTGGAACTCACTCTGTAGACTAGAACTCACAGAGATGCACCTGCTTCTGCCTCCTGAGTGCTGGGATTGAAGGTGTGCACCACCACTGTCTGGCCAAGAATCAGCCTTTTTAAAAAGGAAACTTGTCATAAAATGTTGACTATTGCCAGGTGATGGGCTTTAATCCCAACACTCAAGAATCAGAGGCAGGTGGATCTCTCTTTGTGTTTGAAGCCAGCCTGGTGTATGGAACAAGTTCCAGGTCAAGGTCACACAAAGAAACCCTGTTTCAGAGACAGAAAACATACTGTTTATATAACGAGAGTGTCACTTGGTATATTTTCTCTGTTTTAGGGTGGACTGTGTTGGAATATTGAAGCTGAGGAATGCCGATGTTGAAGCCAGAATTGGAATTGCTGGATCTAAGAAAAAGAGCACTCGTGCCAGATTGGTTTTTCGAGTTAATATCACAAGGAAAGATGGCTCTACTCTGACATTGCAGACACCTTCTTCCCCCATTTTATGCAGTAAGTAAGAAAATAGGAAGATGCTAGATATGTGAAGAGTTCTTAGGTTTATCATGTCAATTTTTCAGATAACTGTAAATTTTAATGTTTTATACTTCAGCTTTTATGGTCATGTTGAACTTGAAACATTTGTAGCCAAGAGCACACAAGTGGCAAGCACTCATGTTCCTAGCCACTTGGAATGCTAAAGCATGAAAATACTGTGAACCCAGAAGTTAAAGTCTAGGCTGGAGAAAGCAGCACATCTCTGTCTCTTCGACCAAAAACAAAGTTGTAGTCAGCTGGGTATGGTGGCACAAACTATAATCTTAGGGACTAGGAGCAGAAACAAGAAGACTGCCATGAATGTAGGCCAGCCTATTCAGAAAGACAAGATCTGTCTCAGAAAAACTGACAAAAAATGGTTGTGTTAGTTTTTAGGCAAAACTAAAGATGATCTTGGGAGGTAGGGCCAAAAAGATCAGGAGTACAGGTCATCCTTAGCTACATTGTGAGATTAAGGACAGCCCGGGCTACTGGAAATTTATCTTAGAATATAAAGATATTAGAATACATTGGAAAGATACTTAGCTGTGTATAGTTTCCTATTATTATCATATACTGAATTTTAAAAGTAATTTAAGGGCTGGAGAGAAGGCTCATAAGTTAAGAGCACTGGTTGATCTTCTAGAGGACCTATTTTTTTTAATGTATTTTTTAAAGAATTATTTATTTTATGTATATGAGTATACTGCAGCTGTCTTCAGACACACCAGAAGAAGGCATTGGATCCCATTACAGATGGTTGTGAGCCACCATGTGGTTGCTGGGATTTGAACTCAGGACCTCTGAAAGAGCAGTCAGTGCTCTTAACCGCTGAGCCATCTCTCCAGTCCGAAGACCTAAATTTGATTCCTAGCAACCACAGGGCAGCTTACAACTATCTGTAATTTCAGTCCTTGGGAATCGAGTCTGTTGCACTTATGTGCACTTATGTTTTGCCTACATGTTCCATCTCCATGGGCACTTCATATGTGTGGTGTACAGATATACATTCAGGCAAAACACATAAAATTAAATTTTAAAAAATTTAATTTGAGGGCTGTCAAGATGGCTCAACAAGTAAAAGCACATTTTGTCAAACCCTGACCTGAGTTGGCTCCTTGGATCCCACATGGCACAGAGGACTGACTCCCACAGATGTGGTGCACATACACTGAATAAATAAACCACAGTATAACTTGAAAAATATGTTATGTGAGTTGAACTGGAGATTGTAACACTTAAAGTAGCCTGGATTGGTTTCTGAGCAAATAAGTCATTTAAATAGGATGCCAGGAGTAAAAGAGAATGGCACGTCACAAAAAAATTTTAAAAAAATTAAAAATAAAAATAAAATAAAAACAAGCCAGGTGCTGGTGGCGAGTGCCTTTAATCCCAGCAATCCCAGCACTCAGGAGGCAGAGGCAGGCGGATTTCTGAGTTCAAGGCCAGCCTGGTCTACAAAGTGAGTTCCAGGACAGTCAGGGCTACACAGAGAAACCCTGTCTCGAAAAAGCCAAAGGGGGGCGGGGGGGGGGAAGAATGGCACATCACATTTCTTATTACAAGTTGTGGTTGTACAGCACAATGCTTGTAAATGAGAAACCTAACTCCGATCCCTAACTTTAGTATAGAAAGAAAAAAAGTGAAAGTATGCCTTTGAGTTCAATGATGTGCCTTTTACTTTTATAGTTTTTATTTATTTCAAGCAGTAAATGGGACAATTTTTTTCTTTTCTTAATTATTAAAGATCCATTTGCCGGGCGTGGTAGCGCACGTCTTTAATCCCAGCACTCGGGAGGCAGAGGCAGGCGGATTTCTGAGTTCGAGGACAGCCTGGTCTACAAAGTGAGTTCCAGGACAGCCAGGGCTACACAGAGAAACCCTGTCTCGAAAAACAAAAAAAAAAAAAAAAAAAAAAGATCCATTTATCTTATACTTATGTGCACATACATTTTGCCTACATGTATGTTTGTGCACCGTGTATTTATCTAGTGATTGTGGAGGTCAGAAAAGGACATCAGATCCCCTGGATCTGAAATTACAATTATGTGTCATAATGTGGGTGCTGGGAGCCAAACCTGGACCTCTACAAGAGCAGCCAGTACTCTTTACTGCTTAGCCATCTCTCCAGCTCTGAGAATTTTTGTTTTTGTTTTGTTTTGTTTTTGTTTTGAGCAGGGCTTCTCCATGTAGCCCTTGCTGTCCTGGAACTTGTTCTTAGATCAGACTGGCCTCAAACTCACAGATTCACCTGCCTCTGCCCTCTGCCCAGATTAAAGGTGTATGCTGCCACTGCCCAGCTATTTCTGGAGGTTTTTCTTGAGGATTATTTGGATTATTTTCTTTGGCAAGGAGGTCCTTGTTCTGTTTTTTTTTTTTTTGTTTTTGTTTTTTTGGGGGGGTTGTTTTTTTGTTTGTTTGTTTGTTTCGAGACAGGGTTTCTCTGTATAGCCCTGACTGTCCTAGAACTCACTCTGAAGACCAGGTTGGCCTCGAACTCAGAACTCTGCCTGCCTCTGCCTCCCAAGTGCTGGGATCAAAGACATGCGCCACCACTGCTCAGCAGCAAGGGGGTCCTTGATAGTAACCTATAATTCAAGGTCATTCTGCCTCAGATTCTATTTTATGTGTGTAAGTGTGTTTGTGTTTGTGTGGACAAGTATGCCTACAGGTACATGTGCATGTGTACAGCATCTGTCTTTCTTATCTCTACCTATATATTTGAGACTTGGTCTCTCACAGAACCTAAATGTATAGGTTTGTCTAGGCTGGCTGACCAGTGAGCTCCAGGATCCTCTTTTCTCTGCCTCCAGCACTGGGGCTGCAGATATGCACTGCCACACTGGCTTTTATGTGAGTGCTAAGAATCCAAACTCAGATCCTAGTACTTGCATGGCACTTTACCCAGTGACTCATGTGACTCATATTCCCACCTTTATCTCAGCCGGGGTTACAGGCCTGATTGGTATTTTTTATAACTTATATATGACTTCAAAACAGAAAAGAGATGTTCCATTCAGTTGAATTTCATGTTATTTTATTATAGATATTATGATCTTGCTAGTCCCCCTTGGTCATTTAAACCCTTTTTTTTTAAATTGTATTTAGTTTTTTCAAATTATCATAGCTATTCTTTACCTTAGCAAACACCCAAATTTTATGTTCATTTATTTATTGTGGATGTTTGTGTCTGTGTTTATGTGTACATGTGTGTATGTGTTTGATTGTATGTATGCCACTGTGCACATCTGAAGTTAGAAGATTGCTTGTAGGGATGAATGGGTTCTTTCCTCCCACCATGTGAATTCTGGGACTCTAATTGGGTCATTAGAGCCATTGCATCACAGAATTTTTAAGAAAGATTTTTAATTTTTTAATTTATTTAATTTGTGCATGGGTGTTTTGCATGAGAGACAGAGACAGATTGAGAGAGAGAGAGAGAGAGAGAGAGAGAGAGAGAGAGTGTGTGTGTGTGTGTGTGTGTGTGTGTGTGTGTGTGTGTGTCACACCATGCCTGGTGGCCAGAGGCCAGAAGAAGGCATCAGATTCCCTGGAACAGTAGTTACAATGTTTGTGAACTGCTATGTGGGTGCTGGGAATTAAACCTGACAACTTGAGTTTTATCCTCTGCTTCCACATAGTAGAAGTGAAGAACTGACTCCCATAGGTTGTTCTCTGACCACCTACCCACTGTGGTGTATGTACATGTACACATACACAGAGAGACAGGTGGTCCAAAATAAATAAAATGTAATAATAAAAAAAGAAAACAAAAATTAATGATCTACAAAAACAATTCATAAAAGTGGATTTATGATTACAAGTTGTTTTCAGATAAGAATTAAGGGTTGGTGGCTCTTCTATGTAAAACTTACATATGTGTATCCACAGCTCAGCCAGCAGGAGTTCCTGAGATCTTAAAGAAAAGCTTGCATAGCTGTTCAGTGAAAGGAGAGGAAGAAGTATTTTTAATTGGGAAAAACTTTCTGAAAGGAACTAAAGTTATTTTCCAGGAAAATGTTTCTGGTAAGTAGACATATAAGTGGTAAAGAGTGTTCCATGTTTCATTTGTTATAAAAATACAGTTATAACTACAAAATGAAAACGTTAAAAAAAATTATAAGTCGCTGTTTTTATTTCCATCAGATGAAAACTCTTGGAAATCAGAAGCTGAAATTGACATGGAGTTATTCCATCAGGTATAAACTTTTTAATAATTTGTTCTTTACTTGGCAATTAATTCATTTTTGTTCAGATAAGGTAGCTCAATTATTTGAGGTTCCTTCCAGTTCTGACATCTTATTCATTCCTTAATATAATCAGGTGACCCTGCTCTGCATGACCAGCAGTCATGGCCTCTAGAGCACTCTTGTCAGTCAGACCCCAACACCAAGCTTGTGAAGATGCTCGCAGAAGGCTGCCAGCTTACTCCGTTCTCCCTGAGGGAGAAGGGAGCTCTGCTCTCAAGTCTGTTCTTTCTGGAGTTCTAATTTACTTCTTAAGTACCTATTTCCACTACCAGCTGAAGCCTTATTACTCCAGAGGATACTTTCGTATGCTGTGAATGTGCTTTAGTTTGCTGTTGTTTCTATTTTGGACAGGGTCTCACTTGGTACATGTTTTAGGTTCTGGCATACTAGTTAGATTAATGTAATCTCCCTTTATTTTAGTACTCTCTCCCCTTTATTGTCCTTTCCTTATCTCCTTCTCTCCTACTTGTTTCTTTTCTCCCTCTTTCCCTTCTATCCATTTGTCTATTCTTTGTCTGAGGAATAGGATGTACCTACTCCTACATCCTTTATTTGCTTTGATGTAAGGTCTCCTGTAGTCTAGGCTGGTTGTGAACTCACTATATAGCCAAGGATGGCCATGATTTTCTGCCTCTGCTTACCACGTATTGGGATCACAAACATGTGTCATTAACCTGGTTTCTACAGTACTGAGGATTACACTCAGGGCTTCATGCATGTTAAATAAGCACCCTACCAACTGAGCTATGTCCATCTTTAGTTCAAAAATGAAATAATAATTAAACAATTAAATTTATAATGATATACTTATATAATATAAATAATATATTTAAAATAAGATAATGATGAATAATTCAATAGTAAAACTTTTTAAATTTACTGTTAGTATTTTATATGTCATGTAGGCACATATGACATGTAGTGTGTAAGTCAAGACAGATTTATGGACTTGACTCTATTCTTCACCATGTGATCCAGATATCAAATTCAAGTCATCAGGTTTGTGTGACAAGTGCAATGCTAGAGGTCCTTAGAGGGTTGGGTTTTGTTTGTTTATTGTATAGGATGTAGGTGGGTGTGGTGTATGTGTGTAGTGGCAGTCAGAGGACAACTCTGGAGTCAGTTCTCTCCTTCTGACCTCTGCAGACCCTGGACTTTTTCAGCAAGTATTTTTACCCAGTGAGCCATCCTAGCCCAGACTTAAAGTTTTTGTCTGCAAATAACTTTATAAACAAACTAAATCATAACATGATAGGTCATTGGTTCTGTGGTTTTGTTCATTTTTAATTTTTTATTTTATTTCAAAGAGAGGAATGAGTTAAGTGCCTTTCTGGGAAATATTTTCTTAGACTAGAATTAGAACTGGTATCTTGGAGAGCTGACCTAGAGATTGTAGCAAATGGAGAACAGAAGTGAAATATTAGAGAGAGAAGAAGGTATTGAAATGAAATAAAACTTTGTAGTTGGACATGGTGACACACACACCTGTAAAACCGAGCATTTAGAGGTTGAGGCAGGACTAAGACTTTCAGGCCAGGTTGGTAAGAATTCACAAATGACATCTGAGTACTTGTATGTATGGTACTATTGTCTTGACAGATTGTGGGACAGAACACCCTAGATCTTTGTGAAGCTTCTATTTTTGTTGTTCTAGAGAGAGAGAAAGCAGAGAGGTTGAGGCAGGACTAAGACTTTCAGGCCAGGTTGGTAAGAATTCACAAATGACATCTGAGTACTTGTATGTATGGTACTATTGTCTTGACAGATTGTGGGACAGAACACCCTAGATCTTTGTGAAGCTTCTATTTTTGTTGTTCTAGAGAGAGAGAAAGCAGTCAGTAATTTCAAGTGCTTAAAAAGTACTGTTATTTATGGGTCTGGAGAAATGGCTCAGTGGTTAAGAGCACCAACTGCTCTTCCAGAGGTTCTGAGTTAAATTCCCAGTAACCACATGGTGGCTCACAGCCATATGTAATAGGATCTGACGCCCTCTTCTGGTGTGTCTGAAGACACTACAGTGTACTCATGTAAGTAAAATAAATGTGACTGGGTTAAAGAGAGTACTGCTTTAAAAGTATAGACGGGAGTGGAAGGGAAGACTACAAAGGTGGCATTTGTTTGAGACCTGGGTATAGGTTAGGAACTTGCCATCTGAGAAGATGAAAATATTATAGTTGGAGAGAACAAGTCTGAGATAAAGCTGAAGTTAGTAATTAAAAGGACCATGGTGAGAGTAGGAATGAGATGAAGTTGGCTAAGCAGGAACCTTGTAGACTGTTGTAAAAATGAGGGCTTTACTATGAACGGCATACTAAGATGAATGACATGCACGTACCAACCTGAGCTTTAAAGCATCCTTTTTTGTTTGACATAGTGACCCACACCTAATCTCAGCATGTAGGAGTATGAATGAAGTAGAAAGATCTGAGGATTGAGACAGGACTGAGCTCCATAGCAAGACCTGACTCAAAAAATCTATTGTGGCTTTTTTCTTTGCTTTGTTTTGTTTTGTTTTTCAAGACAGAGTTTCTCTGTGTAGCTCTGGCTGTCCTGCTCACTTTGTAGACCAGGCTGGCCTCAAACTCAGAAATCTGCCTGCCTCTACCTCCCAAGTGCTGGGATTAAAGGTGTGCACCACCACTGCCCGACCTGTAGCTTTTTTCTAATCAAACTTCTAAATTGTTCAGATAACAGGAAATTTACCATTTTTTTTCTTAAACATTGACTTACTATCTGATTCTTATATTTTTCCTTAATTAGAACCATCTTATTGTGAAGGTTCCTCCGTATCATGACCAACATATAACTTTGCCTGTATCAGTGGGAATATATGTTGTGACCAATGCTGGAAGATCTCATGATGTTCAGCCATTTACGTACACTCCGGATCCAGGTATGTCAGAATGAACAGTTCTGAACTAAAAGGAATAATTAAATTCTATACCTTTAAAAAAGTTTGAAGTCTAGACAGCCAAAACATGAAGCCCTACTAATTTGGAGATGAGTAATATTTTATAAAAAGACAGCTACCAAATGCTACTGTTACTCTGAGAATCATTTCCACTTGTTCTCTCATAATAAGAGAGGAGAGAGTGCTTAAGCCCTGATGCTCCAGAGTTAGTCACAGGTCACTTTCTAGTACTATCACTGTTATTGAGTGTCTCTTAAATGCAGGAAGGTGAAACTCAAAACTGGGAAATTGCTAAAGTTTGTCTGGTTTATGAGATCTCTCCCCCATCCCCACCATCATGTTGGGGTTGATTCCAAGGCTTTATGTATGCTAACCACATGCTTGACCACTGAACTATACACCTCTGATCACAGGGTTTCTCTGTGTAGCCCTGGATGTCCTGGAACTTGCTCTGTAGACCAGTCTGGCCTCAAGCTCAGATCTCACTGCCTCTGCCTCCTTAGTGGTGGGATTAAAGGTGTGTGCCACCATTGCCCAGAAATAATAAATGTTTTAAATGTAATTTAAGCATTTAATGATTTAGAAAGCAGACCACAAAAGCAACTGAAATGTTTAAAATTTATTTATTTAGCCAAAATGTAACTTCTGAGTTATTTGCCTATTTTGTTTAGTTACCTGAAAAATTAAGAAAGCCTCTGACAAAAATGGGAAGATCATTTTGGAAATGAAAATGAATGGCTTGTTGCATTGCCAGGAGGCTCAGTTTCTGCTGCAGTTGTTATTGGTTCAGTTTGTTCTAATATGAAGACTATTTCAGAATTAGCAGTTCTGCTACTGTTATTAACCTGTAGTCCTGCTACAGGCTATTGATAATGTTATTCCCACATATTTCAGGACCCAGTGAGACAGAAGGTGAGGGAAAGTAAGAAAGCTTCTGCTCAGGCAGGAAAGTGTTTGCCTCACAAGCATAAGGACTTGAGTTGATTTCCAACATCCACATAAAAAGCAGTTCTGAAGCTGGGCGGTGGTAGCACACACCTTTAATCCCAGCACTCGGGAGGCAGAGGCAGGTGGTTTCTGAGTTCGAGGCCAGCCTGGTCTACAGAGTGAGTTCCAGGACAGCCAGGGCTACACAGAGAAACCCTGTCTCAAAAAAAACAAAAAAACAAAAAAAACAAAAACAAAAACAAAACATTGAAAGCCAGGCTGGATGATTCCAGTTTGTCACCTCAGCAGTCAAGAGCCTGATGCACTAAGATTGCCGGTTTGAGGACAACCTGGGCCACATAGGAATACTTTACTTCATAACAAAACAAACAAGCCTTGACAAATAAAAATTAAGATGTGTTTTAGATAAAAGTAACAGGCTAGGTGCTCAGTGTGGTAATGACCTAGGAGCCTGAGTTCAGTTCCTGAGACCCATGTGGTAGAGGAGAACCAATTTGACCACCACATATATTCTGTTGTACATGTGTATACATGTACACAGACAATAAGTAAATGTAATTTTATGACCAAAATGCAAGTTGGAGAGGAAAGGGTTTGTTTTATTTGGCTTATACTTCCATATTGCTGTTCATCAGCAAAAGTAGTCAGGACAGAAGAAACTCAAACTCAAACAATGCAGGAACCTGGAGGCAGG
Source organism: Mus musculus (assembly GCF_000001635.26). Lineage (NCBI taxonomy): Eukaryota > Metazoa > Chordata > Mammalia > Rodentia > Muridae > Mus > Mus musculus. The sequence continues at coordinate 107,360,427 of NC_000074.6, forward strand.
AGCTGATGCAGAGGCCATGGAGGGATGCTACTTACTGGCTTGCTTCCCCTGGCTTGCTCAGCCTACTTTCTTATAGAACCCAGGACCATCAGCCCAGGGATGGAACTATTCACAATGGGCCGGGCCCTCTCACATCGATCACTAATTAAGAAAATGCCTTACATTTGGATCTTATAGAGGCATCTTCTCAATTGAGGTTTCTTCCTTTTAGATAACTCTAGTTTGTGTGTGTCAAGTTGACATGAGACTAGCCAAAACAGTGGTTAAGAGCACTTGTTGCTTTTGCAGAGAACCCAGGTTCAATTCCCAACACCCACATTGTGGTTTCACACAAGTATAGTAGTAATCACAGCACTGGCGAGATGGAGACAGGAAGATCACTGAGGCTTACTAAATCTATCACCTTCTGGTTGGGCTAGGTCACAGTGGTTCTCAACCTTCCAAATGCTGCAGCCCTTTAATACATTTCCTTATGTTGTAATAACCCCAACTATAAAATTATTTTGTTGCTACTTAACTGCAATTTTGCTACTCTTATCATAATATAAATATCTGATATACAGAATGTCTTGTATATTACCCTGTGGAGGTCCCTACCCATGGCTTGAGAACCACCAGGTTTAGGAAACCTTCTCTCAAAAAAAAAAAAAAAAAAGGTGGAAGAGAATCCATGAAATTTCAAAAATCAAAAATGACAGTAATAAAAATAATGACCATTTGAATCAGAACCTACTCATTTGCAGTTTAACATTATTATTTAGAAATGATCTCTGTTCTTCAGCTCCTTAAGTCAAAAGCTGTTATGGAAGATTTAATCAACATGACTAGGTATAGTAACCTTGTGGTTCTCTGTTAGTGCTAGCAAAGATTCTTTTTCAAAGTTTTACTGAAAGAATAGTCATAATATTAGAGACCTAGTCTGTTCATCATGTGTGTTTTAATTTACTTTAAATATTGACAAGTGTTTTCCAGTTGGTACTTTTTAATAAACTTACATAGGTAAGTGATAACTTTTTTTCTTGCTAGTGCTCTAATGTAGCTGTTAAGTGTTAAATGTCTGATATTTGGTGTCAGTCTTCCATTCATGTATTAAACAGATTCTTAAAGTTTTCTGTTTTGGTAAGTGATATATTTTATCTGCTTATAGATAAGTATATTTTAGAGAGTAGTCTGCTGGTTATAAAAAATTAACCTAGGGTTCTAGTAAACAAGCCAATGACATGCTAAGAAATTACTCCAATTAAAGATTATTAGAATATGTATTTTACCAAAATGAATAAATTGAACAAAATATATGACTTTTATTTTTAATATCAGCAGCTGGTGCTTTGAATGTAAATGTGAAAAAGGAGATATCTAGTCCAGCAAGACCTTGCTCTTTTGAAGAAGCCATGAAAGGTAACAAGTTGATTTTTCTCAAAAACTAATTTTGCCCTCCTGTGTGTTTACCAGCAAAACCTTAATGCTTTGTTTTCTCTGATCTAATGTGATACTTAGCAAGGTGTTTTCCAAATTATAAAATAAATACTTGTTTAACTTCACTGATGCAGAGACTTATTTTTCAACTTGATATTTCCCTTCATTTAGCATATAAAAACAAAACAAAAACCCATAATAGACCAGACATGGTGGTGCATACTTGTAATCCTAGCACTTGGGAGGCAAGGGGATCATGAGTTCAAAATTACCAAGACCTTGTCTCAAAATAACAACTAATATGTTTGAGTAGAGGAGTGTGGTTTCTTCAGTTTAACCCTTATGGGCCTTCAAGATGGCTCAGTGGATAAGGTACTTGCCACCAGTTCCAATGACCTGGGTTTAATCCCCAAAACACACGGGGATTGTGGAAAAAGGGGACCAACTCTCACAAGTAGCTGACCTTCACATGTATCATGGCAGTTGGATACCCACACATACACACAAGATAAATATATAAATAGAAAAACACCAAAATAAAGCCCAAATCCCATAAAAGTAATGAGAATAAGTCATACAGTTGTGCTTTTTACTGAGACTGAAGAGACTAAAATATGAACTGTAGGTGTTTGAAGAGTTACTTTGGGATCTAACCATTCTTAAGTCTGACATGTTTATTTACTTCTCTACCAATTTAAAAAACATCAAAACAGTGAAGACCAGGAGTGATAGATAGCACATTCCTACAGTGTCTTGTTTTGTTTTGTTTTTTTCTTTCTTTTTTTTTCCGAGATAGGGTTTCTCTGTGTAGCCCTGGCTGTTCTGGCACTCACTCTGTAGACCAGGCTGGCCTCTAACTCAGAAATCCACCTGCCTCTGCCTCCCGAGTGCTGGGATTAAAGGCGTGCGCCACCACTACCCGGCATTCCTACAGTGTCAGTGCTCTGGTATCTGAGACAGAAATTTCATGCACTCAAGACCCATCTAGCCTTTATACTAAGACTTGTCTCCAAAAACCCAAGTTCAAAAGAAGCAATGGTTATAAACCAACTTAAGTTTGTTACAATGTGGTAAGGCAGATTATTGTCCACAATTACAGTATGTGGTGATGGTGCTTTTATGCCTTTATCTATGAAGATACAGATTACACAATGACACAGTTCTATAATTCATGAGTCAGTCTGCCTCCAGAAATGGCAACAGTGGATCCCAGTGCATCATCCCTGTGCCATACCACACAACAGCAAGTCAGCCTTCTCTGTACTGACAATCCATGCAAGCTCAGTTATTTCCTTTCTCTTACCCAGCCCAGAAGCACTAGCACTCCACCTAACTAGAACACCTAAGCTAGGGATCTTACAGCTTTCTACCTACTAACAAAAGCCAGTCTAAGCTAATGAGAGCCAGGTGTGGAAGCCCATGCTTTTAATGCCAGCACTTGTGAGGCAGAGGTAGGTAGATTTTTGTGAGTTGCCTGGTCTACATAGTAAGTTCCAAGACAGCCAGGGCTATGTAGAGACCCCATCTAAAAAAAAAAAAAAACAACAACAACAACAACAAAAAACAAATAAAAATGCCAGCCAAGTGTCAGAAAGCCAACTAGACATCAGTATCCCAGTTTGTCACACACACCCAGAGGTAGCAGAGGCAGCCCATGTAGATGATTCTCTACTCTAATATCACCAGCAGTGATAGATTAGAAAGCCTGCTGCCACTGTGATACCAAAGAAACATATAAGAAAAATGCTTTCCTCACTTCTCTAAAGACACCAATAACCAGGAAAGCACTTCCCACTAGGTAGGCAATACCAGACACAGATCAGGTAGAGTTAGGAATAACCAGACCAGATAACCCAAAATTGAACTAAGCTGTCACTGAAAGTAAGCCAGAACCTGTGCAAGTTAAACAAGATGAGCACGGTAAACATGCTTATATTAGTTTAAGTGGAACTACGTCTCCTAACACAAAAATCCGACGTGGCTTTGAAATAGTTTTTAAAACATTTGTTATATTAGGAACCAAGAAAAATCACATGAGAAAAGATAACTGATATGAATCATTAAGGAAGGTGTTGGAACTATCTAACAAAATGATAGACCATGAAATTAATGCAACAGGTAATTCTTAATTTCTTGAAAGTCAAAACTAAAAATAGAAAATTTTAGTAAAGAACGGGGAGATATTTTTAAAAGAACCAAATAGAAATTACAGAACAGAAAACTACAGATTTTTTGTTGTTGTTGCTAGTTATATTTTATTGAAACTGGGGGAAATTATGTCTTCCAGTGTATAGTGGAATCAAATAAGAAATCAGCAATAAAGTAGAGACAGGGAGGATCTCTCTGAGGCACCCTGGTCTAATAGTGAATTCCAGAACTACATAGACCCTGTCTCAGAAAGGGAGGTGGTAGGGGAGAATGAAAAAAGAAATCAGTAATAAAGGAAATAGGAAAATCTTCACATTAAAGTTTTGAGCCTGGTGGTGGTGATGGCACGTGGCTTTAATCCCAGCACTCAGAAAACAGAGAAAAGACAAAGTTTTGAGCTGAGGATGTGGCTTACAGTAAGCAAAGTGCTTGCTAACAGACTGAGGTCCTGGGTTGGCTCTCCAGCATTGCATAAACCAGGTGTGGTGTTGCACACCTGTAATCCGAGTGCTTGAAAAGTAAAGGCAGGAGTATCCGAAGTTCAAGGTTATCTTTGGCTTTAAGTTTAAGCCACCCTGGGAAACATGAGAGTCTATCTCAAAGAAGAGTGCAGGTGGCTGGAGAGATGGCTTAGTGATTAAGAGCACTTGCTGCTCCTGCAGAAGATCCAGGTTCCATTCCACCACCTCATGGCAGCTCACAGCCATCTGTTCCAGGGGAGCCAATGCCCTCTCTTGACCTTTATGGTTGCATGGTGCACATACCTGCTAGCAGGCAGAACACTCATATGTTTAAAGTAAAAAGAAATAAATATTTGTTAAAGAGAGCATAGGTATCAAAAGGAAATTTAGAAATAAACTGAATAAAGATAAAAAATAATGGCTTTGAAAGTTTGTGAGATACTAGGCATAGTGGCATGTGAACTGTAATGCTAGCACCCTGGAGAAAGGAAGAGAAATGTTTGAGACCAGCATGAGCTGTATAATAGCAAAACCCCATCTGTGGTTCTTTCTGTAGTCTCAAAGTAATAAGAATTTGAGTCTCAAACTTGTACATCAGGCGTTAGCTGCATGATCAATTCACAGACTGTCACTAGCTGGAACAGTAGACTCCATAAAGTACCAATGGCAAACTCGAGGAAAAGTTGCAAAGGAGAAAGGAAATGAGTGAAAGGGGGGTGGGAGTTGAGTGGAAAGGTGGTAATTGGCTCTCCTAGCTGTAAATCATAGCGAGCTATTGAAATTGGAGGTTGGTGAGGGGGCACATGGTTTAGAAATGCATTTAATTGCAATTGTACCACCTTGAATTGTTCAAGTTTCTAAAACACTGATTCAGAGAACAAAATTTGTAAATTACTTTATATATTCTTGAATTCTTGCTGAGAAATACTTCAATAATCTCAGTCTTCAAAAGGTTGGAATGCTGGATTGTACCTATGTGTTCAACCTCCTGGAGTAAACATACAATCTGTATGCTAAATACTCTTAAGACATGATCCCTGTTGCATGGTGTATAACCCCAGACACTTAGACACGGCTTGTGGGATACAGCTGATAGCTGAACCAGTTCAGTTTATTACTTGACCTATAAGCTGTAGGTATTTCTGTAGTGGTGGAGCTCTCCTCTAGATTGCAGGTGATCCTAGGTTTTATTCCCCAGCACGGTACCACATAAGTAAACCTGGCTTCTCTTCAGGCCAGTCACACTTGCGTAAAGGGAGGTTAGGTAGGAGTAGGGATATAACAGTGGGCAGAATGCCTGCCTAGGATGCATTAAGCCCTGGGCTCAATAATTGTCTCTGCATATAGCAGACATGGTGGCTCACACATGTAATTCCAAGCGAAGACAGAAGGATCAAAAATTTGAGATCATCCTACGTTACATATCTAGTTTGAGGCCATCCTGGACTACATGAGAGTTTCTCAAAAATAGGGTAAGCATAAATGTATCATGGATTATAATCATGATATAATCTATCCAAAATAGACATTTAACCCAGGTATGGTGGTGTAGCACACATATACTTTGAGCTCTTAGGGGTTGAGGTAGGAAGATGACAAGTTTGAGGCCAGCCTAGGCTGTATAGAGACTACTTCAAACAAACAAACAAACAAACTAGATTTAAACCATGGCCTATAGTAAGCAGATTGCTTCTTATGGTTTACAACTTTCTCTTTTATGTGTATAGCAATGAAAACGACTGGATGTAACGTAGATAAGGTGACTATCCTTCCTAATGCCCTGATCACTCCACTCATATCAAGCAGTATGATTAAGACTGAAGATGTTACTCCAATGGAAGTAACTTCAGAAAAAAGATCTTCCCCAATTTTTCAGGTAAGTTATGTAATGAATGCCCCATATCTCTCTCATATACGAAAAATAGCTATATTCCCCTTTCTTGTTTTGTTGGCATCTGTTTTCCATGAGATGTGGTTAATGAATTTTGCTTTTCAGAGCAAATGCTTTATAGGTCAGTAAAATTGCTTACAAAGTAACTTCAGGACACATTTTGATAAGAGGAGGAATTCATTCCCATGAGATGAAGTACTACAAGTTGGTTTTAGGACTAAGGAATCAAAGATGTGAGATTAAGGCCAACCTGGGCTACAGAGGAAGACCCTGCCCCCAAAATGAGTTGATTTAATGAAAGCACCAATTTTAGCATTTTCAGAAGTAGCAGCATTTTGATTATGGTTCCTTCTCTACTCTCTTTTTAATTCTCCTCTTGTTTTCCCCATTGCAGTGTTACTGATGATCCACAATATGGAATTCTTGAACTTACATAGTTGTAGTTACACACAAACTATCAGATTAATGTTCTCTTGTTATTCTTATTTGGCTAAGCATATCAATAACTGCTTTTTCTGCTTGTTTGGTTATCTTTACAATACTGAAAGTCAGATATTGTCATAAAGAATCAGTCTTACACTGACTTCTAGTGATACTGTAGAGTAGAAAGCTTATTCTGTGTGTAATCTTAGAAATAATTTTTGGAGTAATATATGTGATTATTTAATTTATATGTGCATATTGTTTGTGGCTTTTTATTTTTTAGACTACAAAGAGCATTGGATCAACCCAGCAAACCTTAGAAACTATTTCTAACATAGCGGGGGGTGCACCCTTCTCCTCACCGTCGTCATCTTCCCACTTAACTCCTGAAAGTGAGAATCAGCAGCAGCTTCAGCCCAAGGCATACAACCCAGAGACCCTGACAACTATCCAGACACAGGACATCTCACAGCCCGGGACCTTTCCCGCAGTTTCTGCTGCTAGTCAGCTGCCCAGCAGCGATGCACTACTGCAGCAGGCAACACAGTTTCAGACAAGAGAAGCTCAGTCCAGAGACACAATACAGTCAGATACAGTGGTTAACTTGTCACAGTTAACTGAAGCATCACAGCAGCAGCAATCCCCACTACAAGAACAAGCACAAACGTTACAGCAGCAGATACCATCAAATATTTTTCCATCGCCAAGCAGTGTCAGCCAGCTCCAGAGTACTATTCAGCAGCTGCAAGCAGGAAGTTTCACAGGCAGCGCTGCTGGCGGCAGGAGTGGAAGCGTTGATTTGGTCCAGCAGGTTTTAGAGGCACAACAGCAGTTATCGTCTGTTCTGTTTTCTACTCCAGATGGGAATGAGAATGTTCAAGAACAGCTTAATGCAGACATTTTCCAAGTCAGTCAAATTCAAAATAGTGTAAGCCCTGGAATGTTTTCTTCAGCGGAGTCTGCAGTTCACACTAGACCAGATAACTTACTACCTGGGAGGGCTGACAGCGTCCATCAACAGACTGAAAATACACTGTCTAATCAGCAGCAGCAGCAACAGCAGCAGCAGCAAGTGATGGAGTCATCAGCTGCAATGGTGATGGAGATGCAGCAGAGCATTTGCCAAGCAGCTGCCCAGATCCAGTCAGAGCTGTTTCCTTCAGCTGCTTCAGCAAGTGGAAGCCTTCAGCAGTCTCCAGTTTACCAGCAGCCTTCTCACATGATGAGTGCACTGCCTACCAACGAGGACATGCAGATGCAGTGTGAGCTGTTCTCGTCTCCCCCTGCAGCTTCTGGAAACGAAACTTCCACAACCACCACGCCACAGGTGGCAACCCCTGGCTCCACCATGTTTCAGACACCAAGTTCAGGAGATGGAGAAGAAACTGGAGCACAAGCAAAACAGATTCAGAACAGCGTCTTTCAGACAATGGTCCAAATGCAGCGCAGTGGTGACAGCCAACCTCAAGTAAACCTCTTTTCATCTACAAAAAATATAATGAGTGTTCAGAATAATGGTACCCAGCAACAAGGGAATAGCTTGTTCCAGCAAGGGAGCGAGATGATGTCACTTCAGTCTGGGAACTTTTTGCAGCAGTCCTCTCATTCACAGGCTCAGCTCTTTCATCCTCAAAATCCTATTGCTGATGCTCAGAACCTTTCCCAGGAAACTCAAGGTTCAATTTTTCATAGTCCAAATCCTATTGTCCACAGTCAAACTTCCACAGCATCCTCTGAACAACTGCAGCCTTCAATGTTTCACTCTCAGAATACCATTGCTGTGTTACAGGGCTCTTCAGTTCCTCAAGACCAGCAGTCACCCAACATATTTCTTTCCCAAAGTTCTATCAATAATCTTCAAACTAACACAGTAGCCCAAGAAGAGCAGATTTCATTTTTTGCAGCACAGAACTCAATTTCTCCACTTCAGTCAACATCAAACACTGAGCAGCAAGCTGCTTTCCAACAGCAGCCTCCAATCTCACACATCCAGACCCCTATTCTTTCCCAGGAACAGGCACAACCCTCTCAGCAAGGGTTATTTCAGCCTCAGGTGGCCCTTGGCTCCCTGCCTCCTAATCCAATGCCTCAAAACCAGCAAGGTCCAATTTTCCAAACACAGCGCCCAATAGTTGGCATGCAGAGTAACTCTCCATCCCAGGAGCAGCAGCAGCAGCAACAGCAGCAACAGCAGCAGCAGCAACAGCAACAACAACAGCAACAGAGCATTTTATTCAGTAATCAGAATGCCATGGCTACAATGGCCTCCCAGAAGCAGCCACCACCAAACATGATGTTTAGCCCAAACCAGAACCCAATGGCTAGTCAGGAGCAGCAGAACCAGTCAATTTTTCACCAGCAAAGTAATATGGCCCCAATGAACCAAGAGCAGCAGCCCATGCAATTTCAGAATCAGCCTACGGTTTCCTCACTTCAGAACCCAGGTCCTACGCAGTCTGAGTCACCACAGACCTCCTTGTTCCATAGCTCTCCTCAGATCCAGTTGGTTCAAGGGTCACCTAGTTCTCAAGATCAGCAAGTAACACTCTTCCTCTCTCCAGCATCCATGTCTGCATTGCAAACCAGTATAAACCAACCAGACATGCAGCAGTCTCCTCTTTATTCCCCGCAGAACAACATCCCTGGAATCCAAGGAAGCACTTCTTCACCCCAGCCACAGGCTACTTTATTTCACAACACTACAGGAGGCACAATAAACCAAATACAAAATTCTCCTGGCTCATCTCAGCAGACTTCAGGAATGTTCTTATTTGGCATTCAAAATAGTAAGGAACTCAAATTTCTCAGTATCATTTGAAATGTTCAGATCATTATAAGGAAGCATAAGGCACAGTAGTTTCAAAGCAGAGTGGAATTCCACCAGCTAAAGACTGAGCCTTGGACACGTTATTTGCCCTTTATAGGCATGAATTTCCATATTTTCAGAAGTAATTATTTTAGACTGGTCATATTGGTGCATGCCTGTAATCCTAGCCCTTCAGAGGTGTAGGCAGGAGGATCAGGAATTCAAAGTCATCTGTGGCTCCATAGTGTTTGAGTCTAGCCTAGGGTACATGAGACCTTATCTCAGAAACAGACACCAAAAAAAAGTGATAGTTTTTATACCTCACAAAGATGTTAAGAGGTTTAAATGAAAAGATATGTACAAATGTGTGTACCGTTTTATGACATTAATTTGAAAGGAAATGAAAGTATCTTAGCCAATTAAGTTGTTTCTAAAAAGCTAGGCACCCACTTTTCATCTGTTACGTCAAGTAATTAAATAATACTTTTATTTGTATGACTGCATTTATTTAGAGGTAAGGTCTCACTATTTAGTCATGGTTGTTCTGGAACTCACTGTGTAGACCAGCTGGCCTTGAACTCACAAGGTTCACTTGCTGTTCTTCCCAAATGCTGAGATTAAAGGTGTGCTCCACCATACGCAATTTCAGTAGTACTTTTATATATGGTTATAGGAATCCCAAGATAGATTCTAGTGTTGTATTGTGAAAACCATTTTGTTAGACTGTCAAGCACTTTAGTTTTAGTAATGTAGATCAGCATAGTAATAAATTTCTGCTGGCAACTAAAAAGTGTTTTTTCAGAAATCTTAACTAATCAGATGTTTCTGATTTCGCTGTCTTTTCAGATTGTAGTCAGCTTTTAACCTCCGGACCAGCTACATTGCCAGATCAGCTGATGGCCATAAATCAGCAGGGCCAACCACAAAATGAGGGCCAATCTTCTGTGACAACACTTCTTTCTCAGCAAATGCCAGAGACTTCCCCACTGGCCTCCTCTGTGAACAGCAGTCAGAACATGGAAAAGATTGATTTGCTTGTTTCATTGCAAAGCCAAGGGAACAATTTAACCGGCTCCTTTTAGTGAGATGTAAGTATTACATTTGGTCTCTTAGTGAAAAGCGTTACTAAATTTTACTCACAACAGACTCGGATTAGGAGCACTGTTTAGCTTTTACGGTTAGTTAAAATAGGACCTTCACTTTGAGTAAGTCACTCTGAATGACAGCTTAGATTAGGTAGGAAATACTGGGCATTCCTTCTGGCTGAGAGCTTCTTTCATTTAGAGTGACAGAATATCAGGCTAGCATATAAGGCCCTAGATCCAATCATAGTAGAAAAGGAGAGCATGAAAGAAGAAAAAATTTTACAGAATAACAAATCTTATAATCTGGGGCTATATCTTGGTTGGGTACTTGCGCAGCATATTTGACGCCCTAGGTTCAGTACCCAACACCACCAAAAAAGCAAGAAAGATTGAATATGATGAAGTTCCCTACATAGGACAGTTGGAGCCACTCATGGTAACAGATACTTTACAATTTTTTTTTCTCTAATGAGATACTGACTTTTTTTTTTTTTTCTTCAGAAATTCCATGAAGAATTCTGTAACAGTGATTCCAAGATATCCTGAGAACTGTGGTTCCATAAAGATTATTGAACTCTGGTGAAGAACTATGTTTGAGTAAATGGATAGATTTCCTGGCTATAAGAGTACACCCATGCTGCCTGTTGCAGTGATTTGCCACCAATGTGCTTTTTGTTTCTAATAACAGTGATGACTGAGAGCCTGTTAGATTTTCCAGCTGACAGCATTGTTGCTTGTGTCCTCTGTTTGTAACTGCAAGGCTGGGCCTCTCAGTTATTATTGCTATTAGGAAATCATATTTGTCATGTTTACTTATATTCTTACTTCCTTTCCTGCATTATTTTAATCAAGTAGTGGCTTAGGACAACGTAAAGTCCAGTAGTGACTAAGGCTGTGCTTTTGTTGATGTAAAAAACGTGGCTGTTGGCCAAAGTGAAGGAGTTTCTTTTAGTTTTCATGGAGAAGCTGAAGGAGTAATTTAGCTGTATTAGGAACTCTGCAGATCTGAGGACTCCTCCTCACACACACAAGCAGATGACATGCCTGCAAAACTGGTTACAGCTGGGAAGTTATTGAGTTCATTTTTCAGAGAGTTGTTAGTTCTCTGTATTTCTACTAAGGGATTTAGCCATAACTGCATAAAAATATTTTGTTCTATGAAAATGAAGGGGGTGATATATGATGTGTTACGTTCTCATAGTCTCCTCCGGTAGCTTAAACTGACAGTACTTTGAGCCTGTTGTCTTCTTGCCCAGCGTTAGGCTAGTATTCCCTTCTTATGTGCATCACCTGTATTGTGTTGTCTGCATTTTTTCTTCGTAGTTTTATTAATATTCTACTGGCTTTCTGACCCTGTAGGAATTAGAGAAGGCAGCCACATTGATCCAGTGACCTGGCAGTCAGCAGCACAGGCCAGGAATACTCTTTTAGGAGTTATTGGGATTTGATTCCTGGGAAAAAACCATTCTCTTTTTTTCTTCCATGAACGGTGCTGTTCTGAAGTCTTCAAAATTCTCCCTCTGCTGATAAATAGCAGTATACATTTTAATTTTACAAACAAGGCAAACAAACATTTCTCAAACTATTACTTCTCCCCACGCTGCAGTGACTGTTTACATGTCAGTCAGCTCAGTGCTTTACAGTTGAAGTGGTCACTTACATGATGGTTCCCACAGCCTTGGGCTCCACAGGGTCATAGCATTGATTTAAAAGGAAGAGTTAACTGTGTTGCATCTACAGAGAGCAAAATTACACACTCCAGAACTTGCATTTGTAGCATTAGTTGTAGAGTTTTGGGTGTCCTTACCACCCGTGGGATGCCTGCTTCTCACTACCACCTACATCTGGACACGTGCTTATGTCTCATTTATCTTTGGCATGTGGGAAGTGTCAATGCAGCGTTAGCCCATCATGTATGCAGCTTCTATATGTTGACATGCTTTGGTTTCCTGTTCAATTCTTTTACTTTCTAAGCTTTTAAAAATTAGCCAGTTCATGGTTGTTGCCTTTTTCCTTACTTTTCCTTTCAGTTTTTCTCCCCCTATCCTCCACATGTGTTGAACTGTGTGGAGCTTGGTGTTGGTTTAGTTTATATGGCCAGATCCTGCTTTGGGACTCTTCCTTTGTTATTTGACTGTGGTTCTTGTCATCTGTTTCTTCTCTTTGTCCTTCTCCCTCTGCCCTGGCCCTTCCTTTCCCTCTCTGAGAGGCATTGGATTACGTTTTCAGTAGTACAGGCTTCTTGCCAATATGAAGGGAACTTTCCAGAAAGAGACCTACTCTGGTCATTTAATTTTGAAAACAGTTTTCAATCGTTCAAGTTTTGGATGGTTTATATCTAATGTGTGTTTCATTTTTTTGGAAAGCTATATTTTATATTTAGGAAATGGTATACTATTTTGCTATTTGTACTAAGTGAGTACATTGGCATAAATATAGAAATTTATATATATATATATATATACATATATAAACTATTCTTTTTTGCCACACATTTTTGTGGTAAATTTGTGAGTTTGTCTGATGTTCTACCACAACGTGGCGTCTGATAACAGTGAGGGGGGTTTGTTATGTCTTTCTTGAGTATTTAAGCACCTTTTGAAGCAAATGGCCTGTTTATCTGTAGCCATTCCATCAGGCAGTTCCTCGATGTTATTAGGGAGCTGAAGGGCGACTGACTGTGTGTTTGCTGGATCTTCACTCAGTGAGATGTTAAAGCGCAAGGAAATTCATTTGAGGCAGTGTGTCAAATGGTGTTTGACAAGAATGAGCCACTCTGTCTTTGTTCACTATATATTTAATATTTTATTATTGTTGTTGTTGTTGTTATTAATTGGCTTTCTGTATCCTATGCCTTTTATTTATAAAGACACTAAAAAAAAACCATGTTTGTAATTTTAATAACATTTCCCCATCTTTTAATATCCAGAGCTACTTTATAAATTCTCTAAACCAAAAGTATTTCCTCAAGATCTCCTTTCTCCCCCCAGTTCCTATAGGGAAAAATCACCCAACATAGTTCGGGTTACAAGAAGGGTCAGCCACACAATTCAGTGCTTCAGTTTTAAAAGTAAAACAGACAGACACTAGAGTGTTGTCCAGAGCATCATAGAAAGCAGACCTAGCAGATTTAGGAAAAACAGAAGTCAAAGTTTAATACCACATTTACTTCTGAGTTTTCTGAATTACTTTGTGAGATCATGTAGAAGACTCAGGAAATCTGTTTCTTCACCAAGATCAAGTTAGAATGTTTGACACTGCCATGCTGGGGATGACGTGGCAGCAGGAAGCCTGGCTCGTGTGGTGGCTTCTGGTCGTTCTGGACTAGCAGCTTATCCTTATAAAATGCTGATTGGCAATGCCAAGTCACCGGGACCAATTTCTGTTTTATAATGTTTAAGTTTAGAACAGAACATCACCTGAACTGTAGTGCTTTGAGAGGATGGAGGTGGAAACCCCCATTTTCAGTCTCATCACTTCTGTGGTTATTTATACAAGGGCTGTGCTGTGCTACCATATTCCTGCTCGAATATGATGGAGTTTGTTTATTTTCTCGCATTGTTAAATGTTCCTTGCCCCTAAAGGTCCATGTTAAGAACAATGTTCTGAATATATGATTTGGTTACAAAAAGTATGTCTTCTTATTGAAGAGTTAGCTCAGTGGTTGATATTTGTGCTAAGATGCAGCTTCCCAGTTACTGTTACAAGTTACAGCTGCCAATGGGAAGACTCAATAAGCCAGCAAAGGCCTTGAAAATCATGATTTATTAAATTTATATCTGGCAGAAGGACCTAAATAAACTGTGAACTACATTGTATTCCTTTGTTACATTTGGCTCTTGCTTTCAGCAATTCACAGAAATGCTTGGAGCTCTCTCTCTCTCTCTCTCTCTCTCTCTCTCTCTCTCTCTCTCTCTCTCTCTCTCTGTCTCTCCCCTCCCTTCCTCTCTCCCTTTCCCTCTCCCTCTCTGTCCCCCTCCCTCTCTCCCTCCCTCTACATCCTTTCCTTCCTCTCTCCCTTTCCCTCTCCCTTTCCCTCTCTCTCTCCCTCTCTCCCTCCCTCTCTACTCTCCCACTACATCCTTCCCTTTCTCTCTCCCTCTTTCCCTCCCTTCCTCTTTCCATCCACACACACCTCTGTGTGTGTGTGTGTGTGTGTGTGTGTGTGTGTGTGTGTGTGTGTGTGTATGTGTGTGTGTGTGTATGCAAGTTATTCCTTCTTGTCATTTCACACCAAGGAGAAGATATTACATACTTTTTTCCTAAGCATTGCTGTGGACTTTTCTGATTCTAGCATCATGTTGCTATTTGGTATTTAGCCATTGTAGACCTGTCTTACCCTTAGACCAAGTGTTAAAAGGGCTTTTATTAATAGAAGCAGTATTAACAAGAGGCCTCTTTCTTTCCCTCCCATTCTCCCATCCTTTCTTGCCCCCTCTTTGTATAATATTGTGAGTTATAATTTATAATTGCATTATAGTAGATTTATTGCCTATCAGAATTTTGACTAATGTACCCAGAAAAAATAGAAGGAAGAAATTGTGCATCTGTCCCTTCAGAATTAAAGGGACAATTCCTTTTGACCTTTTGAGTGTTTGTTTTTATTTTTTCAGCAAGGTTGCAGTATCCTGCCCAAGTCCTGGGCCTGCTGGTATGAAGCACCTTACCGGGACCCCTTTTTTAAACCAGTATAAATGCTTGTTTTGGGAAAATGAAATCTGTCAGCAAATAAGAACCAAAACTGAATAATTCTTTTTTTTTAATTATTATTATTTTTGTATTTTTTCTGTACATTGACACTGTCTTCAGACACCAGAGGAGGGCATTGGATCCCATTACAAATGGTTTTGAGCCAGCAAGTGGTTGCTGGGAATTGAACTCAGGACCTCTGGGAAAGCAATCAGTTCTCTTAACCACTGTGCCATCTCTTCGGCTCCTGAATAATTCTTAAATTCAGCAGAGTTATACTTACTCACAGGGGTTAGCCTGAGAATTTTTCATTTTCCTAGTAAAATTTTTTGTTATCCCTATTTCCTGATTGTTAATTAGTTGAAAGTTATGGGAGAACTTGTGGCTTTACTTTGCATCTCTAGCACAGGCTCTATCTCTAACCAAAATGACCACTTTATATCTGGGTCCTTTGGGTTACCTGGAGGGGCTCAGTGAAAGAGAAAAACTAATTCAATAGACATACGAGAAAAATAACCCAGGCCTTGAGGAGTGGCTCAGAGGTAGAGAGTTTATGTAGCATGCGCAAGGCCCTGAATTTGGTCCCCAGCACCACCAAAAGGGAGAGAGAGATCTTGGGTACACGTGCTAGCAAGAGGATTAGCACTCACCCATTCATCACACATACTGAGAGCTTTCCCATTCTGCCTACTTTTGTCACTAGAGCTAAACTGAAGGTGACATTCATGATGCAGGAGATTGACTCTCTTCAGTATATGTAAATTATCCCAATACCCTAATTACTTTCTAACTGTCTGTCTATTTTCATGCCATGCTAAGCCTCATATTAATAAAGTTCTGTTTTTACTGCTCTTGCTCTTCAGGCAATTTTTTACATTAATATTTTATATGTAGATTAAATGTTATGGAAAAGTGCCTTTTTACCATGCCAGTGCCCCCTTCTTTAGTATATGTGCTGCCAAAGCAAGCACCGTGCCCCCTTCTTAAAAACTTCACCTTCCACTATTGCCAAAATTCTGTGAACAACTGGTTTTATCAGGTCCCAACTTGTACTTTTTCCATGTGACCATTATTTTCTCCATTTCTTGGTCACCATAGGAGATAACCTTGTCAGTTCCTTTGACTTAAAAATAATAGAGAAAGTGCTTTGGCAGAATTGCTTGGGAAAGTAAGTGCACACTGTTCAGGCTTGTGTGAATCTAATTTCCTCATCCCAACAAATTATAGATGGCTATCACCTGAATAAGAACAAAAATAAACATTTGGCTGTCTGTGAGACTTCATGCACAAAAATGTGTGTTAAATGTTATAAAGGCACTACTCAACAGCCTCTTCTCAGATCCTAATTAGCTGGGGGTGGGGGGGAACAGTCACTAAAACTTAGGTTTTGTAAGGCCTGGAGGTAACATTGGGTTTTTTTCCTTAATTAAATGTGACAAAGTAGTTTATTTCTTATCTATCTGAACTTCAGTTAATTGACTTTAGAAAACTTAATGTCAGAAAAAACTTAGAAGTCATTTGAGTGGGGGGGGGGGGAGAGCTAAAGTAATGTTTTAGTCTCAGATACAGTTGGGTTGAGTGTCCTGGTTTTGTCCATTTTGTTTCTGATCCAACTCTTTATGGTGGTGCTTGAAGAAAGAGACATCAGCATCAAATTCAGGACAGTAGTAACTTAAACTCCACAACAAAGGTGTGTTCCCCATGCAAGTATGATTGTAACTGTTGGTGGACTGAAGATAGCATAGTTATGCAGTATTTGTAATACTCTATTGTGCACTTTAATCATTCCAAAAAAAGCCAAGAATACATCTTAACTATTCAGAATACTGCATATTTATTTTGGATATATGGCTTGGTGTGTTAGGTTCCTGCTTAATTAAAGTAACTTACAATAAGTTTGAAATTACTATTTTCTAAAGGACTTAAGACCTTGAAATGTAGCTGTAGGGAAATGACTATATTTTGCAGACCATTTTAGAAATAGTAAAATTTGACTGGCTGATGAGTATGTCGGAGAGCTACTTAGAACCATTCCCCTTCCTTCGTGTCCCTTATATAAGAATGCTATAGTGTATAGTTTCTACCCCTGTGGTTTATGCAAACCAGTATGGTCCTCTGCCCAGCAGCTAGCTGATGCAGTATGAGCAGGGAACTAGTTAAAGGTGCACATTCTTGGGCAGTAGCCCAGGCATACTGAATTAGATCTGAAGTGGGGCCCAGCAGTCTGTCTAACCCAAGTCCCCAGTGAGTCCAGTGCATCCTTAGTTTCAGAGCCACTCTAACGGATGAGTTCTATCTAGTGAAAGCCAGAGAATTTCTTCCCACTTTTAAGAGATAATTATTTCTTCTTTGTGTATATTCAGCCTTACCTGGTTATCTGTGATCATTTCTCAACAATAATAATTTATTCTCAGTACTGCCTAAGAAATGCATGTGTTTTATGTATATACAGTGTAGTTATTGATAATTCATTTAACTTAGTTTGGCATTTCCCTACCACTGACTAAAAAGTTTACATTAACTGACTGATTTCAATATATAGGTGCAATGTTCTGTATTTCTTTAATTGTTGTGACACTTACTTAGCTAAAATAATTGATGGGTGCTACAGTCTCCTGTTTATGCATAACATGGGTACATTGTGGGCAGTGTAATACAAGCTTTCTCTTTGTTGCCTCTTAATTTACCAGCAGGCCATGGTTTTGCTCTTGGCTAGACCAGCTCTCAGAACAGAATTGCCATTCCATACCATTTTTCTTGTATCTGAGATCTCAGATAGATGGCTAGCCAGGCCAACATAGCACCTTATTTAATTTCTTCTCTTAATAGATTCTTTTCAAGTAGCTTACTTGGCATTTGAACAGTGCAGTCAAGTGATGGTTCTCCTTGGAACTCACACTTCAGGTGAAGTACTTAACAAAATGATAAGACAGTGCATTTTATAATTTGGGTATCCCCTTTCTCAGTTGTGTGCATCTTAATAAATACAAGCTAAGCAGGTTTATTTTTTTCCTTTAGAATTCAGCACTTCCATCATCCTTCCACTGTTTACAAATCGCTGATGAGTTAACTCATGATAGAGAGATTCACTTTTCAGAATAAAACTAACTGAATACTTGCTTTCTGAGAATCACTGCTTCTGTACCACACTAGCAGTGCTAAGTGGCTTACTCTACAAACTGGTGCTGGAAAGTAAGTAGGCAAGCTGTTGGGATGCTGTAGAGACCCCCTCCCTTCCCCTTCTGTCACTGGATACAGAGCATTCTACACAATTTATTTAACCAAGGTTTGTAACACCTCCTTTAAAGATCCTGCATTCAACCCATGTCACCCCTACCTGCTCTCTCACATTGGTCCTTCCCTTTCCCAGGAACCCACCCCAGCAGTAATAATATGCATGGTTTGTAGGGGTGGCCTATTGTTACTATTTTAGCTAGTGAGCCTCAGGAAAGCTTACACTCACACATAACCCCAGACGCTTGCAAGTGAGTTGAGAATCAAACTTCTGTGACCTGGCTGGAGTTAGAGTTCAGCGACAGAGCCTTTGTACACACAAGGCCCAAGGTAGGTGTAATCCCTGGTACCAAAGAGAGACAGACAGACAGACAGAGCTGTCCTGTATCGAAGTGATCACAATTTCACTCATTAGAGACCTTCTGCAGTGCAATTGAACTAACCCCTTCTCTCTAATGAATGTATCTGTTCACCTTGTTCCCTCTAAGGATAAGCTCCAAGTGATTGCTGCTTTCCTGGCAACTTGACTGAGTTTCACTCTCTTCTTTTACTTCCTGTTTTAATGAGTAACTTGGAATATTTCATTAACATGTTCTCAAGTGATTTAGCTGCCATTCTGCCATTTTGAGTTTTGTTTAATTTTATCTGCTTGAGCACACTGATCAACCACTGACCTGCCTTCTTGCATTGTCCTGCAGTGACGTAAGAGTGACATTGTGTATACGGCTTCATAGTTGGAATTTCAGAGCACTGACACCAGATATTCTCAGTTTGTTCTCTGGGGGAATTTCATTTGCATCTATGTTTTTAGCTATCTGTGATAACTTGTTAAATATTAAAAAGATATTTTGCTTCTATTGGAACATTTGTATACTCGCAATTATATTTCTGTAAACAGCTGCAGTCAAAAATAAAACATTGAAAGTTTTCATTTTGCAGTGGGTGGCAATCTTTTTTCCTCAGACTTTGTGTTGACCTGAATGTATAAGCAGTGTGGGGAAATGGTGGAGACTGGAAACAGCTAGTGAGGTGATAGGAACTATGTGAGGACTCAGCGTGGAGCTTCTGATTGAGTACTCACTTAGCAAGTGGAAAGCCCTGGGTTCAGTTCATAGCATCTCAAAAAAAGAATTGATATGGGGGCTGGAGAGATGGCTCAGCGGTTAAGAGCACTGACTGCTCTTCCAAAGGTCCTAAGTTCAATTCCCAGCAACCACATGGTGGCTTACAACCATCTGTAATGGGACCTGATGCCCTCTTCTGGTGCATCTGAAGACAGCTACAGTGTACTTACATATAGTAATTAAATCTTTAAAAAAGAAAAAAAAAAGAATAAATATGTCTACTAAACAGATGATGTGGGAAAGGGTGAATCAAGGAAAAACAGTAAGTTAGTAATATAGGTGGTACAAGGATATTGTGAATATAATATATGAAAAACTGCCTTAGCAGGGCATAGTGGGCAGAAGTAGGCAGATCTCTGTAATTTCAGAGCAAGTCAGTAGAGTGTGTGCCAACAAAGATGAAGAACTCAGTTGAGATCCTACCACCTCAGAAAAAGCCAGATGTGATACGCATCTAACTCCAGCACTGAGGAGATGGAAACGGCTTCCCAAGAGCTCACTAAGCAGCCAGCCTTGCTTAATCTCTGAGCTCCTGCTTCAGTGGACCTCCTTATAAGGGCTTGAGGTACAGAGCAATCAAAACAGACCTTAGGTTGACCTCTGCCCTCCACACACAAACAGGTGCACCTGCATGTACACATGCACACAAGATGTACAAACACCGCATGTGCACATAAAATCAGAAGATATAAACATTTGTCATTAATAAGCTTAAACAGCACTGAAAAGGTATAGTAACCAAGATGAAAAGATGGCTGGAAAGATGGCTCAGCAGTTAAGAGCTCAAGCTTCTTTGCAGAGGACCTGCGTTTGGTTCCTGCCCCATATCGGGCAGCTCACAACTGCCAGCAACTCCAGTTCCATGCAATCAGACTCCCTTTTCAGGCCTCTGCAGGCACTTCCAAGCATATACACATATATAGGCATAAATTTTTTGCAACTTTTAATAAGGGTTCAACTTCTCTAGCCCACCACCCAGCAGAGGTAATGGAAGAAAAAAGTTATTAGGATGTGGGAGAAGTGGACCTGTTCAGCAAGTTTTTCGGGGGTGAGCTCGATCTTTGGCAGCAGTTCAGTCCCATAGCCAACACCAAATACAAGTCAGCAGCTGCAGACCAGTCCTCTAGACAAGCAGATATCACACACAAACCTGCCACTTCAATGCAGTCCCCTAAGTAGGCAAACACTGGACATGAACCAGCAGCTGTAGTTCAATCCTGAAGCAACCCCAAGGCCCGACAATTGGCCTGAGGAGAGGCCACGTAAGTGGTAACCTGATGCAGGAGCGAATTTCTCTCATTTGTGCTACCACAAGTTGGGCTCAACAATGCTATGTAAGGCGAACCAAAACATGCCTGTTGTTAGCGAAGAATAACAAGGTGGAGCAAATGAAATCAATGTTCAGTGCTCGTCTTCCACTGTGAGGTCATATTTATACTCCTTCATCCCGGGTCCTTTCACATGTTTGCTATATCAAAACATCCTTTCACCTGTGTGCCCAGCAAAAGATTTGACATAACTAACTTTCCAAAGAAACTAGAAATTTCCACTTCACACATACACATTGTCTTTCAAAAACAAAAATATGGACCACCAAGATGGTTTGTCTGGTAAAGGTGCTTGTCTCATAAGCCTGACAATCTTGAGTTCAATCCCCAGAACTCAGAAAAACATGGAAAGAGAGAACTGACTCTACATTTGTCCTCTGACCTCCAGAAATGCACCATGGCATGCTTGCTTGCATGCATGCACACAACAAAAATGTCAAAAAAAAAAAAAGCAAGGGCTCTTGAGTTTGGTCCTGCATAGATCCTGACTTCCACACTTTGCAACCCCATAAACCAATTTGTATGTACACAAATACTTCTATAAAAGAGACTATCCCCTTAGGGCTGTCACCAGAGCTAAGCCAGTAAGGTGTATTTGTTTACTTAGGTCCTGGCTCACAGTAAATACTCAGTGTTAGCATTACTAGTCCTGATGCCACCCTATTCTAATGTTTCATACAGTAGGTACCATTTTCCTTTACTTTATTGAAAGATCCAATCCCACGATATGGTGACTATGAACTCACAGCAGCAAAGATTATCTGCACAAGATCAAGCCAGCCAAAGTTCTAGCACAGATGGGGGAGGTACTCTTCAGACCTTACCCCTTACCGTGTTCCTATTAGCAGTTGATAGCTGCTCCAGGAGGGGAGGATCATTCTTTTAGGGTGTTCCGCTGGTAGATTTCTTGTGCTCAAGTGGAAGGCCCCACATCCATTCAAAACCAGCACTAGTTGGACTTAGTGGGTTATCACAAAAAGAAATAGAACAAGACAGGATATTGTGAGAGGAGACTTGTTGAGGGAGATAGCGTTTGAGGGGAGACATTGGGGTGGATATATTTCATGTATGTGTGTATGAAATATCCAAGTTAATTTGTTAAAAAAAAATTTAGTCCTTTAATTATCCTTAGCACCAAGGCTGTTATCACATTGGTGTGCAGTTTTCTTAAAACATCAGAAAAAGGACTCCTAGCCCCTAACCCTAGCCCTCAGGAGCCAAGTTCTTTTTGGTCCGATCGCTGTCATAAAACACCAGACCAAAAGTAACTTAGGGAGGAAAGGTTTTATTTCAGCTTACAGTTTATAGTCTATCACTGAGGGAAAGCAGGGCAGGAACTCAAGCAGGGCAGGAACCTAGAGACAGGAGCTGATGCAAAGGCCGTGGGAGGATGCTGCTTACTGGCTTGCTCAGCCTGCTTTCTTACAGAACCCAGGACCACCAGCCTAGGGGATGGTACCACCCACAGTGGGCTGTCTTCCTCACATCAATCACTAATTAAGAAAATGCACCACATGCTTCCAGCCCGGCCATTCTGTGGGTATTTTTTGGTTGCAGTTCCCTCTTCCAAATGGTAATAGCCTATGGTAAGACATAAGAACTTGCCAGCACAGCCTTCTTTCTGAGTCCTGACTCAGGTGGAACTTTTCCGTATGCTTTCCTTCTGCCTGTTTCTCCTGGATACTGGCCAGAACCTAAGCATACATATTTCCCTAATACTCCAGCTTCCTTACTGTCTCTGAAGTTCCCCTCCCATTTGCCATGCTGCTCAAGTCATAGCTTGAGTACCTACCAGGCATGACTCAAATGGTATGGCCGTTCCTTTCCCCCTATCGAGAACTCTATAACAGACTTCTCTAAATCAAAAATAAATAATAAAATCCCCTCCCTTGGTGAGATAACAACACCCACCCCTTCTCCTGAGTTCCCAGCATGTGTGATTCCCTGGGGGTTCACTGTGTTTATGAGGCTTATGTACAGAGCAGTGGGTGAGGGGTTACAGTGGGAGTATAGGTGACTGTAAAGTAGCCACTCTGGAAGGTCTGCACCACTCTCCCCAGGGCTGCATAGATGAATTCGCCCCCACCCCGCCCCATTCTACCCTATCTGTATCCTCTACCCTCTCCAGAACCACGTGCAGTTAAGTCAGAATTGTTTACAGCTGTGTGGGAGGGGTGGCCAGATACTCAGGTGAGGGTCCCAGGACTCCTCCTACCCTGTCCTATGAAAGAAGGTAAACAGTCAGTGGGCCCGGTTGTGAGGCTCTCTTGCGAGCCGGCCCAGCAGAACTGAAGAGGATGATAATGGCTTGGAGGATAATCTGGTTCAACATGAGGTGAGTGATTCTCTTTGGTCACATATCTTCTGTACAGCTTTCCAGTTCTCTCCTATCTCCTTGAACCTACCTGGCATGTATCGTCCCCCGCTTCTGAAATAGCCTTTGTCCAGACCACCAAGGAGTGGCCAAGCTGGTGGTCTGTCCTCAGACCTCATTTACTTGGCTTATCTATAGTATTTGACACACTCAATGCCTCCCTCCTTTGGCACTTTCTTCACTTGGCTCTCAGGACAGCCTAAGTCTACTTTTCTGCTTCCCTTGTGGGAAGGAGAATACCTGTGTCTACCAAGGCTGGCTGAATGCAAACTTCAATGACTGTGGAGACTGGTGCAGGTCGGGAGCCCAATTAAGAGTTTCTCTCAGACTATCTTTGGCTCCCTGAAGAGCCATTCCTTACCCACCTCTGTGTCAGATCCAACAAATGCCTTGGTTTGGTTTCTGTTGCTGTGATAAAGCACCGCAACTAAGAGCCAACTGGGGCAGAAAGGGTTAATTTCCGGTTCCAGTTGTAATCCATCTTGGACAGCCAGGGCAGGAGTGGAAAGCAGAGACCATGAAGGAGAGATGCTTACTGGCTTGCCCTACTACCATTCTTACACGACCCAGGACTACCTGCCCGGGGATGGAATCACCCACAGCGAGCTGGGGCCCCCTCTCACACCAGTCATTATGCAAAATGCTCACCATCCCCACGAACTTTCCCTAGAGGGCAGCCTGAAGGATGAAATTCCTCAACTGAATTCCCTCTTCCCAGATGACTCTAGCTTGTGTCAGGTTGACAAAAAAAAAAAAAACTAACTGGCACACAGATTTTAAAACAACAACATTTGGAGTGTATTAACCCTATTATCCACCAACCTAAGGGCTACAACAGCATTGGAGGCCTATAGTTGAGATTTCTCTGCCTGGCTGCAACCCACCTCTTGTGTCCCACCAGTGAATTTTTTAAGATTCCTTGCTCTATAACGTTGTTCTGTTACCACAAAAACGTTATAACTTGATGAAAGTGTGTTGGAACAGGGAGTTTGAGATACCCTTATTCCATAGTCACTCAAATTTGACTCTAGAAGAAACTTGAGGGAGGGCTGGTTTTTGTGCAAACCTCTTTTCAAACTCACCCTGCCCTCAAGTATTGAAGAGCCTTAGAGAGCAAACAGTCAGCGGGTCTCCTAACAACTCCAGATCTCCCCCAGTTGCACTACTTCACACCCATCTCTGTAGGAGATTACGTGTATAGCACTAACTAGTAAATTCCTTACATCCTACACGTGTTGCCGAGATCCTCCTCTTTGCGTGTCAACTCAGCTGACTTAGCAGACACGTCAAACATGATGTGAGGGAAGCCAGATGCTAGTCCCACCGCTGCCCATCCCCATCCCACATGCTCCTTCCAGATCTTTCTTCACTGCAGCAAATGGAATCTCTGCCCTTCCAATTGCACGGGCCAATGAACCTTTGCAGTTTTTGGACTCCACCTACTTCTGATTCGTCACCAAATCCTGTTGAGCCTAACCTTTGATCTGGCCAAACACACCTGCTCCCTTTACTGTTGTAAGAGCATCCTGAAAGGGCCAAACCCATCCTCTTCTCTTGCATTTGATGGCTCACATGTCCACCAGAATTCCCCTCTTCAAACAAGCCTTAGCACACCTCTGCTCAAAACCTCCAGGGTCTTTCCTTAGAGCAGTGGTGACTCCACAGCCCCATCTGTTCTGACCTCAGTGAGTGTCTGACCTGGCACTCTCCCAGTTTCTTTGCTTTAGCCTGGCTCCCTAGTTTCCCCTTCCTTGAACTTCTTTAAAGGCATCCCAGTGCCTGAAGTGTTCATCCTCCTGATAACCAGTCTCACTTAGACTCTCTGACAAGCATGGACTAAATAGTCAGTCTTGACCAGTCTGTACAAACCAGCTCCCTCAGTGCCAAGGCTGTCCCTTTAATCTTTTCTCTTCCTGGCATTTTTCCATGCCCAGCATAGCTGTCTGTAACTGCCATTTTCCCCATGAATACACTTCTGCAAGGGTATGTGCATGTTGCTGTGTGCCTAGCATTGGAAGAGTGGCGGGTTTGTTGGATATGTCAGAGTGAGCACGGCCCCCACGCCCACTCAGGCATCTATTGCTCACATTCTCACTGTGTGCTATAATTCCTACACCACTTTCTTTCCTAGTGCTCTTAAAACATCTCCTTACATTATTTATCTGTGTGTTTGCACGTGTGTGTGTGTGTGTGTGTGTGTGTGTGTGTGTGTGTGTGTGTGTGCATTCTCTCAAGCACATACGCCATGGCACATGTGTGGTCAGAACATAGCTTTCAGGAGTCATTCCCCTCCTCTCACCACGTAGGTACCAGGGATAGGTGCTTCAATATGAAGCAGCCCTACTGGGCTAGCTCAGGCTACCTACTCCTGGTCATCATTTGTTACTGAATCTCTAAAGTGGTCTCCCAGGAGATTCTCCTTTAGCCTGTGTGGCATCTGAAATTGGCTAAAACTCAAGTGATTGGGCACACCTGTGAGGGATTTTTTTAATTAAAAAAAATTAAATCATTTAAAATGGGAAGACCCACTTTTAATCCAGATCTTTTGAGGTGGGAATCTAGGCCACACCTTCTGCTGGCAGTCTATATAAAGGACACAGAAGAAGGAAGGTTGCTCTCTCTACCTAACGACCTTCACTGTCACTGGCAAATCCATTCCTCCACTGGCAAGATAGCCTACTTCTTTGGAATGCTGAGACCCTGTGAGAGCCAACATTACATTTTAATTTACTGTTCCTAAGAGATCCATGAAACAAAAATGCGTCTAACCTGTAAGCCTTTTACTCAGGAACAGACATTTCCTGCAATGCTGGACGCTGTTGTTTCTGAGAGATAACAAGCCACGTGTTTTCACTCCCCTAAACAAGTGAGCTTGATCACACGTAATGGAAAATACCATGCCATTATGGGGTTGTCGTCTTAAGCCTCTGCCAAGTGTGACTCGTGGCCATTTCATGGAAACCCTGGAATAGACCTGGCCAGAGTCCATCCTCCTTGTCAGTATTTAATTAAAGCTTGCTTCAAATTTGGCTGGAAGATTGTGGCAGAGGTCTTATTCTCAACCCATGGGACTAACAACATCTAATGTCATGGACAAAAATTCAACTGGATTCTTGGATCATCTGTTGGAAGATAGTTATTGTTGGAGAACTGGACCACAGCCTATAAATCAATCTAATATATCCCCTTTCTATCTATCTATCTATCTATCTATCTATCCACCCATCCATCCATCTAGATTCATTCTATAAGTTCTGCTCCTGTAGATAACCCTGACTTAATCTGCCTGGTGCCAGAAATGAGTTGATTTGCTAAAATGAATTCCAAAGCATCCAGTATTGTCAGGTCTACAAATTTTCTGGCCACCTAGTTTTGTATACTTCCCATTTGCCACAAGAGGGCGCACTATTGTCATCTTTAACTTCACTCAGGGTAGAAAGAGATATACTTCAAGGTTTATTTGTTTCTCATGTAGCCCAAGATGGTCTCAAACTCACTACGTAGCTCAGGGTGACCTTAAATTTCTGACCTTCCTGCCTTCCATCTCCTGAGTGATGGGATGATAGCCATGTGCCACCAACATGCCTCGAGTGCATTTGAGATTTAAATTGAGTGGCTAGAGAGAGGTGGCTCAACATAAAAGCCCTTGCTGTCCTAGCAGGACAGTCCAAGTGGAGTTCAGTTCTGAGCACTTACAACAGGGGCTTATAATTGCCTGTAACTCCAGCCAGGAGATGTGATTCTACCTTCTAGTCTCCACAGGCGCGCCATGCTCACGTATGCATACACACCTAAATAAAATGCAATTTTATGCCAAAATCAGGAACTGAGAGAGTAGTTCAACAGTAGGGTACTTGGTTCACAGTTGTAAGACTATCCGTTAGACACCAACATGCACACACACATGCACACACACACATTTAAAATTATTTACTATAAATAATAAGGCCAGCCAGACATGGTGGCGCATGCCTTTAATCCCAGCACTCAGGAGGCAGAGGCAGGCAGATTTCTGAGTTTGAGGCCAACCTGGTCTACGAAGTGAGTTCCAGGACTGCCAGGACTATACAGAGAAACCCTGTCTTGAAAAACCAAAATAATAATAATAATTAATAATAATAATAATAATAAGGCCTACATGATATCCACACATTTCCTTAAATGGAATGTAATTATCAGGACTGGAAAGATGGTTTCATAGCTAGGAGCAGTTGCTGCTCTTTGCAGAGGACCTGAGTTTGGCTCCCCAGCATCCACTTCGAGTGGCTCACAGCCACATGTAACTCCAGCTTTGGGTGCTAGAAGGTGCTCTTCTGGAGTCTGTGGGCACTTGTACACACATATTCACAAACCCTCAGGCATGCGCGTGTGTGCGCGCTCACACACACACACAATTAAAAAATAAAACTGATCAACTGATCTTTAAAAATAAAAAAGGAATGTCATTGATTTCACAATATTGCAGACAAACCTTCCAGACATTTGTATATGTCAAGTTGTTTTTCTTTGGTAGAAGGCTACCGGTTTTCATTGTGGCACTTAGGATTATTTTTATATGTACACCGCTTTATTATTTATTTATTTATATCTACTTATTTATTTATTTATTTATTTATATTTACTTATCTATGCATGCAGTGGCTGCAGGAGCCAGAAGAGGGCACTGGATCCCTCGGAACTGGGGTTAGAAAAGAGGTTGGCCTTTCTGAAGGTTTTCTGCAAGAGCCAACAAGTGCACTTGGCTGCTGAGCCATCTCCAGGTCAGTAAGGGGCTATTGCTATTAAGTATTAAAGGGCTTAAAGGCATGCGCCACCATCTGATGTGTGATGTATTCATTTATTTCGATTAAAAAAAAAAAGAAATAGAAAGAATGAGACGGAGATCTGTTTTAAAATTCCTTTCCCAGGACCTGGGTGTGCTGTGTACAAGACAGAAAAGAGCTGGAGAGCCAACCCCCTGGGCGCCATGTCAGTCACTGCACAGTAATTGAAACCAGGATGTATCATAAACAGGCTTTAGCTAACTGCTAACTGCTAAACAAGTTAGTCCCTCGGCCATTGTTTACTTTGAGCAATTCCCTTCTGCCCTAAACCACAGAGAGGTAATTATAGACAACGAATCTTGATGGAGGACTGGATGCCATCTAACTGGGACTAGCCCGAAGAAAATGGCGAATATTGCATAAATGACCTAGAAGAGTATTTCCAGCTCGCTTCTGCACCTTGCCCTGAGGCTCCTAATCTGACTTCATTCATTTTGTTGTTATGGCAGAACTATCAAAAAAAAAAAAAAAGCATGAAGCAAACTTACTCCTTTTCCCATCCTCGTGGAGCAAAGGAAAAAAATGAAAGCAAGTCAGACAAGCTGGGGAAAAAGAAAGCTGCGTCTAACTATATGTTAGGAAAAAAATCCTTATTTTCTAGCTTTGATCTGGTTGTCAGCTGGAATGGACTTGCCCAGGTGATGGCCCACAGAGAGGCCAAACTTGTTCTTCTTCTGCTCCTCTTGAACTTCCTTTTTCATTAAGAATCCTGCCTGAAAGTTTAGGTCAAACAGGCTGCTTGGAGCAAAATAGAGTGGGGTCTCCTCCCAGACGGTTTCCAGACGTTTCTTCCATCCTTCCAGGATCTGCATGCGGGCATCTGGTGGAGTGTGGCCAATGCTGTAAACCAGTTGAGGTTCTAAGACCTGGAAGCCACAGAAACGCAGGATGCCACTCTGAGGAGAAACAGAACACAGCGGTAAGTCACAGGAGTTAAGTCCGTACTGTAAACGGGCATCAGAAGTTGATCTGCGGGGTGGAGAGCTGGCTCGAGATTTTCTGCTCTTTCAGAGTACCCCGCTTGGTTCCCAACATCCAGATGGAGGGACTCACCTGTCACTCCAGTTCTAAGGGATTGGATGATCTTTTCTGACCTCTGTGGCACCCACATAAACGTAGCATACATACCCAGAACAATAAAATGAATAAATAGAAATCTTAAAAACAAAAACAAAACAAAAAACTTGCAGCTTGAGAGATGCATTGGTGACTAAGAGGACCCACGTGGTGGCTCACAACCATCTGTAACTGCTGTTCCAGGGAATCCAATGTACTCTTCTGGCCTTCATGAACATTGCATACACACGGTACACAGACAAACAGCAGGCAAAACTCATAAAAAATAAAACTTAAATTAAAAAAAAAAAAACTTTTAAGAGGGTGAGTTGGGCTTGCCAATGGGAGAATGTACAATCTGAGGTGCCCCTGGGAATTGACACGGGTCTTTCTCTTACCTTCTGCCCTCCCTCCCTAGACTCCTTGGCAGAGCTTGAATGAGTAAAAACCTTGAAACTGTGCCAACCTGGATCCTCTGCCAAAAAGAGCCGGAAATTGTATTACATTAGGGAGAGCGTTTGCTCCTTGGCTCTGGCTCATGCGAGGGCATGTGGATGCGCATTTGTCTGCCTCTCCACATGATGAACTCAGTTTGCACAAATGGTCTTTTCAGCACCCATCTTGCTCGCTCTCCTCTGCACCCCCGGTCCTGAGTGGACATACTCCTCAGCGTCCAACCCACCTCAGAGACAAGCTCGGTGAACCTGATTCTTGTCCTGGGGAGCCAGATATGGCAGTCCACGCCTTAAACCCAGCACCCAACAGGTTGAGGCAAAAGAACTGCCACAAGTTCAAGTCTACCTTGGGATTGTATATGAACCTCCTCCCACCTTAAAACAATAAAAGGTCTTGCTGGGCAGTGGTGGCGCACTGAGTTCGTCACCAGCCTAGTCTTCAGTGTGAGTTCCAGGGCTACACAGAGAAACCCTGTCTTGGAAAACCCAAAACACAAACAAACAAACAAACAAACAAACAAACAATAAAAGAGCAGGAGAGATGGCTCAGCGAGTAGAGTCAAGATACCAGCCTTATAAGTCTGATGGAGAGAGAGCCCAGAACCTATGTAAAAAGGTGAATGCAGTTGGGTGTGGTGGCGCATGCCTTTAATCCCAGCACTCGAGTCAGAGGCAGATGGATCTCTGAGTTTGAAGCCAGCCTGGTCTACAGAGTGAGTTACAGGACAGATATACAGGGAAACCCTGTCTCAGAAAATCCAATATATGCGGCAGCATGACTCTGCAATCCCAGCATGCCAAGAGGCAAGATGGGAGGCAGAGACAGAAGTTGAAGGCCAGTGAGCCTTGACCACACAGTACTACAAAAGCCAAGGAAATCCTGGTACCAACAAGATATAAAGGGAGAGCCGGCTCCCAAAAGTTGACCTCTGATACACACGCGCGCACACACAATCGCACAGGCACACACATGCATGTGCAAACGCACGCATACATACAAGCACACACATGCATGCCCACACATACATTTTTTTTAATTATTAAAATATTCTGGGGTTACAGATACAATTCCAGGAAGACTGGAAAGAGCCAAGGCTGTGGCTGCACACGCTGAGGCCCTGGTGCACATAGAAGAGACTTTGACCATGTGCCCAGGGTCATCTCACAAGCTCCTGAAGGAAACTTAGGAGTGGCTGCCCTGTTCCCTGGCTGCTCTCCTCCCCCCTCGGGTCAGTTCTGAGTTACTGTCTGGAGGTTTGGACTCTGAGGAACGCTCGGCTAACAAACTCCTCTGGAAGGAGCTACCTGAATCGGCCAGAGAATGACGTTCATGTCCCCGTGGACACCCTGAAGAGAGTACATGGAGCCGCTACCCCCAGTGGTGATAGAAAGCAAGGTCTTCTTATTCTGAAAGAGAAAACAAGTGTCACCCGCTCCTCTCCTGGGTCCCAGTGAGTTAATGAACAGGGGGCCCCCGGGGAGAAGGACAAATGAAGCCACCCCATCAGGGCTATTATTTCAGGCTTCAGGTCCTCTGCCACCTCAGCATGACTCTGCACATGTTCCAACTGTGGCTGGGACCAGCATGTGGTTGTGGATAGCCGTGACTACAGCACAAATCAACTCACTCAAAACTTCAGGAGACAGCTGGGTATGGTGGGTCTCTCTTGAGTGAGTTCCAAGCTAGCCAGGGCTTCATCATAAGACCCTGTGTCAATTTTTATTAATTTACTTTTTTAAAAAGAGTCGAGGCTGGAGAGATGACTCAGTGGTTATAAGCCCTGGCTGCTCCTCCAGAGGACCCAGATACAATTTCCAGCACCCAGATGGCAGCTCACAACTATAACGCCTGTTCCAGGGGAATCTAACACCCTCATTTTAAACATACATGCAGGCAAAACACCAATGTACGTAAAATAAGAATAAGTGGATGCTTAAAAATCTATTTAAAAATAAAAGTCACAAGATAGAGTTCTTGTCACTATTTGGCCTCCAAAAAACAAAGATTTTTTTTTTCAGTTTTACATTTTATTCAGACAGGATCTCATGTAGCCCAGGCTAGCCTAAAACTCACTAAGTAGCTGAGGATGGCCTCAGTCACTGCACACGTGTGGTACACAGACATATAAACAGGCAAAGCCCCCATATACATAAAAGAATAAGTAAATATAAAAAAGAATTGAGCAGAAGAAACCATCCTGTCTAAAAAACACTCATATACATACATAAAATAGGTAAATGTAGAAAAAAAAAACTGAACAAGTCCAAACCATCCTGTCATTTGATTTATAAGAGCTATACAATGCATCCTCCCTGGTCTTAAGAGTCCATCTGTACTCTCGGGACAGTGTCTACTCAGGAGATGGCCAATGGTTCACCTACCTGGAAAGGACCGTTGTCGTACATGGCAGCATATGTGTAGGCAAATCCTGCTACGAGCACTCTCTCAAACCAGCCTTTCAGAATGGCTGGCACCCCAAACCACTGCAATGGGAACTGTGGGGCAGACCAAGAAGTCAGATCACGGTTTGTTCTCTCTCTCTCTCTCTCCCCGCCGCTCCCCCCCCCCCCCCCGCACACACAAATACACAAAGCATATATCAGCTCAGCTGCACACCCTCTGACTGACATCACTAAGAATGCAGAGGTCCCCAGGCCCATAAGGACAAATACCACAGACAACACTTTCTTTCTTTCTTTTTTCTTGTTTTTTTGTTTTTTGTTTTTTCGAGACAGGGTTTCTCTGTGTAGCCCTGGCTGTCCTGGAACTCACTCTGTAGACCAGGCTGGCCTTGAACTCAGAAATCCACCTGCCTCTGCCTCCCAAGTGCTGGGATTAAAGGCGTGCACCACCACTGCCCGGCCAGACTCCGCTTTCTTAAGATTTCCATCCTGTGATACCTGAAATATCACCAGGTCTGCAGCTTCCAGCTTCTTGTGTTCGGCCACAATATCTGGGCTCAGGCGTCCTTCCTTATATGCTAGAGATGACTCGGAAGGATACTGAAAGTTCTTCGAGTCCTTCAGCTCACCTGTTGGGTAGCAAGAGCGATGGGACTGAGGCTGAGCCACAGGGGTCCGCTACCAATGGAGAGAGGCGGTTCTTACCTGTGATGTCATTTCTGGAAATGATGGGGTTGAAGTTCATAGCATAGAGGTCAGATTCGAGTACCTCCCATCCTCTCTTCTTCAGAGCCTCTACAGCAGCCTCCTTCATGGCGTAGTTGAATGATGTCTTCTCTGAATGGGCCAGTACAATCAGGGCTCTTCTCGCTGTTTAGACATACATGAGGCATGGAAAGAAAATCCAAACAGGACGGGTGAATCCCTAATCTAAAGTGTTTGGGATCAGACATGTTTGCCACCTTCGTTTCTCAGCATAGGGAACAGTGGCTAGCATTATCAACTAAATGTCTTTCATCTGAAAATCTACAGTTGAGGCTGCTGAGATGGCTCAGCAGATAAGGGCACTTCCTGCCAAGTTGGGTGTCCTGAGTTAGATCCCCAGGACCCACCTGGTGGAAGAAGAGAACCAACTTCTGAAGTTATCCTGAACTCCACAAAGAACATTCTCTCTCTCTCTCTCTCTCTCTCTCTCTCTCTCTCTCTCTCTCTCTCTCTCTCTCTAAATGTAATCAAACATTTTTTAAAAAAATCTGAAGTCTAGAGGTATTGCTATAGTTGATTAATCTGCTCTACCTCTCTGGCAATGGCTCCATGTGGGTTCCTCACTAGCTACCTCAATGCTCTAGATTCTCAAATGAAAGACACACACACACACACACACAGAGCCTTCTATTTTAAAGAAATAGTTATTTATTATATATATATATGAGTACACTGTAGCTGTACAGATGGTTGTGAGCCACCACGTAGTTACTGGGAATTAAACAACTCAGGACCTCTGCTCCCTCCCGCCCCGCTTGCTCAGGCCCAAAGATTTTTTGGTTTTGTTTGTTTGTTTGTTTGTTTGTTTGTTTTTCAAGACAGGGCTCTGTATAGCACTGGCTGTCCTGGAACTCACTCTGTAGACCAGGCTGGCCTCGAACTCAGAAATCTACCTGCCTCGATTTATTTATTATATGTAAGTACACTTTAGCTGTCTTAGACACATCAGAAGAGGGCATCAGATCCCATTACAGATGGTTGTGAGTCACCATGTGGTTGCTGGTATTTGAACTCAGGACCTCTGGAAGAGCAGTGCTCTTAACCGCTGAGCCATCTCACCTGACCCCCAGCCTTCTATTTTAATCCTCCATGCTGGTAGCACACTCTCCCCTCCCATATTCCTGGATTATTACTTACTAAAACCTTTATTCCTGGCTGCCTCCTACCCAGGCCTGCAGTCCTCCTGGGCCACAATCTCCAACTCCTACATGTCGGCAGTCTCTCTGCCCTGTACCTCTCAAGTCTGATCCTTCCGCTTCCCCCAGCGTGGCAGTACTAAATCCTTCTTCCCTGGGTTCCCTTGCCTCGGTCTCCCTGCCCAGCCGTCTACAGTTGGCAACTTTATTTGCCATTCAGACCCAGCTGAGGGCAGGAACCCTCAGCGTCTTACATGCAGATGTGATCTGGTAATTTTTGGAGTCTAATTAACACAAGTAGCATTTGAATTAATCCACAACAAGCAAGCTCCAAAATAAAACCAAAATATTTTGAACATCATGTCAGCGCTCAAAAGAGTTTCCTAGGTGTGGTGGTGGTGGTGGTGGTGGTGGTGGTGGTAGAGGTGGTGGTGGTGGTGGTGGCGCACACATTTAATCCCAGCATTTGGGAGTCAGAGACAGGCAAATCTCTGGGAATTTGAGGCCAGCCTGGTCTACAGAGTGAGTTCCAGAAGAGCCAGGGCTACACAGAGAAGCCCTGTCTCAAACAGCAAAACAAAAACAAAAACAAAAAGTTTCCCAAAACGCCAGATGTGATGGCACACGCTTTTAATCTCAACACTCGGGATGCAGAGGCAGGTGGATCTCTGAGCTTGAGGCCAATCATGGCTTCATATGGAGATCCTGTCCAAAAATTTTATTTTTATTTTTCATTTTTTTATTTTGCAGTTGAAGAAAGGTGTATATTGGGCATGAGGAAGCATACATACAGCAGACACAGAGAGAAAAAAAAAAAAAAAACACCCTCAGCAAAGCACAGGCTGCAGGGGAGAGGGGACCTTGGAAAACCTAAACAAATCCCCCATCCAAAAAGTTAAAGAAAAAGATTAAGGCTGATATTGTAACTCCTGGTAGAATGCTTGCCTAGCTCTTGGCTCCATCCTTAGTAGCGTTTAAGAAAGCTTGCCTCTGATTTCAGCTTTTCTATCTGAATGAACCAGCAAAGCTTCCGCAACCCGGAAGCCAGCGATCACAAGGGAAGAGGTGATAAGTAACAGGTGATTGGAACCCATTTGTCTTCGTTTACTTACTGTCTTAGTCACTATATCAAGACCAAGGTAACTCTTAGAAAGAATCTAACTGTGGGCTTGCTACAGTTTCAGAGGGTTAGTCCATTATCACCATGGTGTCATGGCGGTACTCAGTAACAGTGGAGGGGTAGCTGAGAGCTACATCCTGACCCACAGGAAGAAAAAGAGAGGGCAACACAGGGCCTGGCTTGGGCTTTTGAAACCTCAAAGCCTACTCCAAAGTGATACACTTCCTCCAACAAGGTCATGCCTCCTTATCCTTCTAATAGATCAATTCCTGTAACTAAGCACTCACATATATGAGCCTGTGGGGGCCATTCTTACTCAAACTACCATCCTTACTGTTGCTATAACTGAATACCACAGGCTAGATGGTTATAAAAAAAAAAAGAGAGAGAAGTTTTTTTTTTTGTTTTTTTTTTTTTTTTTTTTTTTTTTTTAGTTCACAGCACTAGAAGTTGAGAGGAGGAGGGGTGGCACCCAGTGAAGAAGACCTTCTTGCTGGTGAGAACTCAAGAATCCAAAGACAGTTTTGGGTAACACAGGACAAGAGAGGCAGATTCAAGACAGAGCTACAATGACTCTTAAAACATCCCCCATGGGGGCTGGTGAGATGGCTCAGCAGTTAAGAACACCAGCTGCTCTTCCAAAGGTCCTGAGTTCAAATCCCAGCAACCACATGGTGGCTCACAACCATCCGTAATGAAATCTGATGCCCTCTTCTGGAGTGTCTGAAGACAGCTACAGTGTACTTACAAATAATAAATGAATAAATAAATATTTTTCAAAAACACACCCCCATTATAAAACAATCTCTCCACACACTAATCCACAGAAGACAGAGCCATTTTGACCCAATCACCTCGTGCCCTGTGAGAAAAGGGTCTCACATAGCCCAGGCTAGTTGCAAACTCACCGTGTAGTAGAGGATAGCCTTCAACCCCTGATCCTCCTATCTCTACCTCCCAAATGCTGGGACCTCCGTGCCCACGCCAACCACCCCCTTACTCTCCCACTGAGTTAAGAGGATCCTCTGAATATGCCCTCATAGTGATTACATTCCAGTGTGTGTGAGCCTGCGCTTATTCTGGTGTGGGAGTACACGTGTGCCCATGTGAAGGCCAGAGGACAACCTTGGATGTCGCTCCTCACGCTCCTTCCACCCTGTTTGAAACATGATCTATTTTCTTTTTTCTCATTAAACTTGTTTTAATGGTCTCAAAATCCTGTGACAGATTTTTGGTCACGTTGTTTCCATTAAAAAGTACTGAAACATGATCTAGCCTGGCAGTTTCCAAGTAGGTCAGCCAGAATGGCTGCCAGCAAGCCCAGGGACTTTCCTGGCGCTGTTTTCCTACACTCTGCCATACCTGGCTTTTCTAAAGAAAACAAAAACAAAAACAAACAAACAAACAAACAAACAAAACATGGGTTCTAGGGATTTGAACTCGGGGCCTCTTGCTTGTAGCACTGAGTCCACCACAGCCATAAATAAAGAAGCCAATGAATGAGGCGAGCCGTGCACTTAGATTGAGCTTGCGTTCTGTGTGCTTTGCCTCTGGCTTCATCGCTTGCACGTGGAATGCCCCCCCCCCCAACTAGGTCTAGTCATTCATATCTATAATCTCAGCATTTGAGAGGCAGAGAAGCAGGAGGACAATAGGTTCTAGCCCAGCCCAAAGAGCAAAATAGACCCTGTCTTAAAAAATAAAAAATAGAAATAAACCAGTCCCTACAAGCTCAAGGGTTGGAAACTTAGTCCCCAGCCTGTGGTGGTACTTCAGAAGGTGGCAGAACTCGGGGAACAGGGGTTGGAGGCTGGAGGAAGGGTGGGGCTGACTGGAGCAATGGAGTCCCTAGGAGGATGCTTCTTAAGATTAGACCCGGGTGTCAGGCATGGTGGCACTCCCAGCACTTGGGAGGCAGAGGCAGGCAGATTGCTGAGTTTGAGGCCAGCCTGGTCTAAAGAGTGAGTTCCAGGACAACCAGGGTTACACAGAGAAACCTTGTCTCAAAAACAAAAAACAAAACAAACAAACAAAAAAGATTAGATCCGGGTGTTGGCTTCTCTCCCTGCCTACCTTGAGGTGAGGAGCCTCTACCACAAGCTCTGGCACTCCTTCTGCTCACAGCTATGCAAACGATCTAATAAAAATGGAAAGAGGCTCTCCTTGTCCTCCTCCCCCTCCTCCTCCTCCTCATCCCCCTTCCCTTTTGGATGACCCTCTTTCTCTCTCCCTCCCCTACTCCTCCCTCCCCCATGGTGACTTCCCTGGCCTTGGTCCTCGGGCCTGTGAACTCGCCCACCTGACAGCAGCTTCCCAATTTAAA
Source organism: Mus musculus (assembly GCF_000001635.26). Classification (NCBI taxonomy): domain Eukaryota; kingdom Metazoa; phylum Chordata; class Mammalia; order Rodentia; family Muridae; genus Mus; species Mus musculus. Next base: position 107,397,487 of record NC_000074.6, read on the forward strand.
AACAAAACAAAACAAAACAAAACAAAACAAAAAAAACTGGAAAGGAGGTAAAGATGTCAAAGCCTCAAGCCCATGTGTGTGTGACCATGGTGACCAGCGCTGTGGGGAGCCGTGAGGTGAGGGAGGCTCCAGGGAGAGGCAGGGGGCCTTTTACCTCAGGTGCATTTTGTTCCCTGGACTATTCTTGGATGTGATTTCCTGCCTCCCTGTGACAGACGCTTACATTCAGTTTATAAGACGTGTTTATTCTTGTTGGACGTTGTAACCGAGCTATAGAATCCCACGTGGTTGAAAGGATTTGCCGGGAGTTGTCTTTAGACTGACCCCGAATCTGGTTTCCCAGATATAATCCATAGCATGTGCCAGGTAATTGTGCTTAAAGTGCTCTGTCCTGAGAAAGCTCTGGGAAGGGCTGCTCTGCTACCGGTTAGAACCTGCTTACTGGCGTTTATTTTTACACGTGATTCTGATTAGGTTTTTCTAAACTCCCCCTTCCTTGGATCACGGCTTTCTGTGTTCTGTACTTGTGTAAATGCGCACTGAACCTGAAGTAAGGTTTTCTCCAGCATGAGACTGTAGTCCAACCCATTCTTTGAGGCTTTCAATCCCAGGTCTCCTGACAGATCTGCAGAGACCCAAACTGATGCTCAGACCCCACGTAAGGGTGTGAAAAACAGTGGCCAGGGTTGTCCTCAGGCCTTCACATAAATGCTGTGCCACTTACACACATACACATGCACGCGCACACACACATGCACACAGATACAGGCCCACACATGCACACAGGTACACACACAGGTACACACAGGCACTCAGGTACACACACAAGCACACAGGTACACACACATGCACACAGGTTCACAGGCAAACAAACACACATAGGCACACACACACTGATAAAGGCACACACACATGCACACAGGTTCACAGGCACACAAACACATACAGGCACACACACACACACTGATAAAGGCACACACATGCACACAGGTTCACAGGCACACAAACACATACAGGCACACACACACACTGATAAAGGCACACACATGCACACAGGTTCACAGGCACACACACAGACACAGGTACACACACAGGCACACTCAGATACAGGCACACACATATACACAGGTACACACACAGGCACACACACAGGCATACACACAGACGCACACACATTCAAACACACAGATATAGGCACACACATGCACACAGGTACACAAAGGCACACAAACATACACACATATAGGCACACACACAGGCACACAGACACACATACACACAGGCATACACACACATACAGGCACACACATACACAGTACACACCACTCTAATAATAACAAATACATTTTTAAAATAAAATTGAAATGGAAGGAAGGGATGAGCAAGAAGAATAAAGAATGCATTCTGAGTTCGTGAGAAATTAGTGTCTAGTGATGCTGCCCCCTCCCCCCCAAAAAAACCCCAGAATTTCTCTGTGTAGCCCTGGTTTTCCTGGAACACAGGCTGGCTGCCTCTGTCTCCACCTCCCCAGCGCTGGGTTTAAAGATGTGCATCACCACCACCACCTGACAATGGTGGCATATTTAATTGACCACCAACATGAAAATAAAATGATCTTCCTAGAAAATCAGTAGAATGGTCAGGGACAGTTGACTAGGTTACAAAAGGAACCTGTGGGTGCTGTGGGTATAGAGTTTCTTGTGTTAAATAACTATTTTTTAAGGATTTATTTTTATTTATCTGTTGATGTGGGTGTTACCTCTGGAGGCCAAAGAAGAGGTTGGACCCTGGAGCTGAAGTTACAGTTATCTGTCGGGTGCCCTGCCTGGTCTTGCACTCTGGTCCCTGGAGCTGAAGTCTGGCCCTCAGGATTATGCAGCAAATGCTCTTAACTCTATAAGCATTCCAGCCCCCAGGTTTCACTTGAATTATTCCATAAACAGAAATAACCTCCGAGGTAATGAAAGACCTTAGTGTTTGTTTGGGGATGAGTTTGGAAACACACCAGGAAGCCCTGTTAGCACCCTAGCCAACACCAGCTTCTGCTCTGCCTTGCATCTCCCCATCTAGTGGGTCCGCCCCTGCTTTCTGTTTTATGCTGAGGTTTGAATCTGGAGTCTCATGCTCTCTACAACCGAGCCAGCCCCGCAGCCCCAGCGTGATCTTGTCAGTGCCTCTTGTTCCCTGCTCTGATGGGCTGCCAAGAAACAGATGGGTTGTTCGTTGTTCCATGAATCCTGAAACGGAGGAGAACTTGCTCCCCCTCCCCGCCCCCACACGCACCTGTGCCTGATTTCCACTCCATTTAACCCCTGAAATGCTCAGGTCATCAGACACCAAGCTCCCAGCTGTACCAGATTGTTAACTGGGCACCTATTACATACCGTAGGGGCTGGAGACCTGGGCTTCATTACTGTGGAGCCTAAACTTCACAAAAAGTCATTTTTTATTGAAATTAAAATAGACCAAGTGTGGTGGTGGAGGAAGCCTTTAATCTTAGCACTGGGGAGGCTGAGACAGATCTCTGTGAATTCAAGGCCAGCCTGGTCTACATAGTGAGTTTCAGGACAGCCAGGGCTATGTAGAAAGACCTTGTTGTGGCTGGAGAGATGGCTCAGAGGTTAAGAGCACTGACTGCTCTTCCAGAGGTCCTGAGTTCAAATCCCAGCAACCACATGATGGCTCACAACCATCTGTAATGGGATCTGACGCCCTCTTCTGGTGTGTCTGAAGAGAGCTACAGTGTACTTACATATAATAAATAAATAATTAAAAAAAAAAAAGAAAGACCCTGTCTCAAAAAAAAAAGGAGGAAGGGAGAGAGAGAAGAAACAATTTTTAAATTTTAGAATATACTTATTTTACAGGTATGGGTGTTTTGTTTGCACATATGCCTGTGTAACAGATACATGCCTGGTACCCTCAGAAGGACTGAAATTACAAAAAGTTTTGGCTCCCATGTGAACACTGGGGAGCAAGCCCAGACTTTCTACAAGAGCAGCCTGTGTGCTTAACCAATGAGCGATCTCTCCACCCTGATATTGTTTGTTTGTTTTGTTGTGGGTTTTCTTTTGTTAGTTTTTCTGAGACAAGGTTTCATTGTGTGGCCTTGGTTGCCCTGGAGTTTGTTACATACAAAAGGCTGGACTCAAACTTATAAAGACCCATCTGCCTCTACCTCCCGAGTGCTTTTAAATTACATTATTTATTTTTTCAGTGTGTGTGTGTGTGTGTGTGTGTGTGTGTGTGTGTGTGTCTTAGGCAGAACTTGCAGGAGTTGGAGTTGGTTCTCTCTTTCCATGTGGGTCCTAAGGAGGGAACCCAGCTCATCAAGCCTGCCTGGTAGCAGGTCCCTTTATCCAATAACATTCTTGGCAACCCTGACTCTAAATTTGGGTAGCTGAAGTTATCTGGACCGTCCCCTGGAAACAAACCTCACTCCAGTATCCAGCCCAGTCTTGCTTTCAGCCTCCCTCCCCCACCCCCACCTGAAAGCTTCAGTGCTTCCCAGCCCTCTGCAGGGAATGTCAGGGGAGACCTCCATCAGACTGGCCCATAGTGGCCTCCATCAGACAGTGGCCTCCATCAGACTGGCCCATAGTGGCCTCCATCAGACAGTGGCCTGTAGTGGGTGGCATTTTCTTGATTAGTGATTGATTTGGGGAGGGTCAGCTCCCTGTGATTGGTGTCACCCTTGGGCAGGTGCCACTCACTGGGTTGTGTGAGAGAACAGGTTGAAAAGGTCACAGAGAGCAAGTCAGTAAGCAGAGTTCTCCTGCTTCAGTTCCCACCTCCAGGCTCCTGCCTCCATTTCCCTTGGTGACGAACTAGGACCCGGAACTGTCAGCTGAAACCCACCCTTTCCTTCTCCGCTTGCTTTTGGTCGGCGTTTCCTCGCAGCAACAGAGAGCAGACTAGGTTGCCAGTATTACAGCCTATGGGCGTCATTTTTCTGTTTTACTTTTTATTTTGTCAATCTTCTACTCTAATTTGTAAATTAAATTTAGCCTGGCCTGGACACACACCTGCACTGGGGCGCAGAGGCAGGAGGTTCAGGTGTTCAAGGTCAGCCTAGACCAAATCGAGTTTGAAGCTAGTCTGGCCATAATGAATGAGTGGATGAACGGATGGATGAATAAACAAACACTGAACTGAACCGAACACAAGTGTGGGAGTGTAAGATAAATATGATAATGCTTGTGCTCTGTGCTGTCTGCGGCTGCAGTGGAGGGGGCTTGGAACATTTATCCCTCATGCATAAATGGAGACCGAAGCAGACACAGCCTTACCAGCTGTTGAAAACCCTCCCTCGCTGGCTCTCCCAGCAACTCATCGCAGAGCTTAGAGAACACTGGGATGACCCTGTACAACGGCAGAAGCATCCTTCCCTCCCTCTGTGCTTTTAGCAAGGCGAGATCCTGAGTGCATTTGCAGAGTCTGAAATAGTTTTAAAGGGAAAGGAACTCCAAAAAGTTAAGTCCCGCCCCAACAGAGGAAACACCTAAACCTAATTGCTGCCCAGAACTCAGAGCCAGGCCCTGTTGGGAAGTACTTAGCCCTGGAGGCTACTTGGCCAAGAACGCAGTAGATGCCAGTCAAACACTAGACAATAATGTGGTGGTAACTGCCAAGGACTCTCCCCTGCCTTCCCCTGGGCTGATGGCAAAGTGAGGAGACTGTCACAAAAATGGACCAATTAACAAATCGGATTTCCTGCTCCAGGGTCACAGTAGAAACTTTCCAGAGCCAGGTAGACTGGAATTAGGCTCCGATTCTGTTACACTCCTTCTCAGCTACGCTCCCTGTACCCATCTCCACATCTTCCCGTTTTGTTTCACAAAGTGGTGATACCCCTTTTAAAAATCTGCGGTTTGGTTTGTTAGTTTGTTTGAGACAGTCTCTCTTCATTATGTAGCTCTGACTGTCCCGAAACTGGATCTATAGACCAGGCTACCTTGGAACTTAAAAGAAATTTGCCTGCCTTTGCCTCCAGGGTGCCACCAAGCCCAGCAGTGGTCCCTGTAAATTGCCTGCTTGCATTTCTAAATGTTAGCAACGTATTTCCAAATGGTTAAATACTATCTGGCCTAGGTTGGGGATGTGCACAGAGCTCAGGTGGTAGAGAGTTTGTCTAGTATGCAGGAAGTCCTGGTTTCAATTCAATTCCCAGAGCCGTAGAAATCAGGCGTGGTGATATGCACTTAGAATCCTGGCACTTAGGCAGTGGAGGCAATAAGACCCCAAGTTCAAGGCTATCCTTCACTATACAGCAGCTTTAAGGCCAACCTAGGACACATGTTACCCTTTTTCTAAATAGTCCAAACGCGGTACAGGGAGTGGCAGCTCTGTTAAGGAACGGTGTAGAAGGGGCAATGCTAGAGTTGCCCACGGGTGAACTTGGGCTGCAGAATAATCTGCATCGCTGGTTCTGAGAAGAAGTTCTCCTTCCAGAGACTAACCGAGGCTCATCCAGGTTCCTAACCACCTCACTTTTCCTCTTTGAGGCAAGGAACAAAACTCACAGCCAGCCCCTACATCCTCCTCAGAGTAAATCAGACTGGAGTTGGCGCCACACTCACCCGCCATGGCTCCAGATGTTGAGGGAGGATCGTAATACCGAACGCTGATTGGCTGAGCAGCTGGTTGCCAAGACGACCCTAAAGCTCTTCGGAGAGATCCTTAGGGCTGGCTACAGGCTAGGCTAGTAAGAGCTGAGCCTTGGGGTATGGGCTGAGCGAAGGCTTTATATCCTGCTTATGCCCGCCCAGCCCACTGTGCAGAGCAGCCAGCGAGGGCGGGGCTGGACTCCAGAACCCAGAGGCATCTTGGGAAGATACCAAGTTTTTGGCAGGGAGAAGCAGTTTGGGGCTGGACTAGGACTCCTGTATATGGAAGTCAAAAGGGTTCCCCGGGAGCAAGGGAGTGAGAGAGAATTTGAGGATATGGGGACATATTGAATAAATTCATCTGCTCCCTGTCCCAAGACCTCCTGGGTACAAAATGGAAATTTCCAACAGAATTTTTCGAGCTTCGTGGGACCTGCCTACATAATCAGCCTGTGTAGATTAGTCCTCACTCAGCCGTGGGAAGTCACCTTTGCACGCTAGGGGAAGGGTGGGGCAGCAAAACGGATGGGCTCAAATTTTGCCGACTCACTGTGACTCTAGACTGAAAGTTCAGAGAGACTTGTCCTCGTGTGAAATGAATTCGTGCTGCGTTCTGCTCTTAGAAACTGCAAAAACTGCTCCCTGGGTATACACACTTGGGTCTCCTCAACTTTGCCCCCGGTGACCAGGTAACGGGGAACTCATCTGTGCGACTCTCTAGGAAGCCAGAGCAAAGCTGGCAGGAGACAGCAGCCACAGGGAAGTGTTTCTCTGTGTAGCCCTGGCTGTCCTGGAACTCACTCTGTAGACCAGGCTGGCCTCGAACTCAGAAATCCACCTGCCTCTGCCTCCCAAGTGCTGGGATTAAAGGAGTGCGCCACCACGACTAGTACATGCTTTTAATCCCATCACTTGGGTGCCAGAAGCAGGCAGATCTCTGAGTTTAAGGCCAGACTGGTCCACATAGCTAGTGCTAGAACAACAGCCAGGGCTACATAGGTGAGACCCTGTCTCAAAAACAGAGAAAGAAAGAAAAAGGGTTGGAATAAAGACCCTACATGTATGTGTGTGCCTTGGTCAAGCTCCCAAAGTAGGGTAGACATTATAACAGATTGCCATCATTAAAAGAGCTCAACTTTCCTGTTATCTGATAAATTCTGACAGTGAGGGAAAGACACACGTGCAGTCTCCTGTGGTGACAGGCTAGTGACAGCCCTTGTGATGGATCTCAGTGGAGTCTCATTCCGGTTAGGGCAAAGCCGAAGTAACACAATGGGCTATAAGAGGGAAGAAAGAAATATCAGCTGCAGCAGGCAAAGAGACCAAGGACAATTTTTAAAGCAACGCACTTCCCAAACAAAGAAAAGGTGAGAACTTATTAGGGAGGCAGATTCTTGTTCCTATGGGGGAGGTACTTTGGGGAGGGTACATTCCTGCACATGCCCAGTTTGCACCACAAAGCTTTATCTGGAAATAAAAGGATACCCTGAAGGTTTCTTAACACAGGGACCCTTGACCCTTGAAGGCTTGGCCTTGCTTAACTACTACAGTTGAAGATACGTGAGACCTCATTTCAAAAATCAAAAATAGGAGCTGGGGATATAGCTTCATCAGGAAAGGCTATCTGCTTTCTCACTGGATGCTGTGTGACCAGGCAGCTTCGTCTGCGATGTCAGACTCTCCTCTCAAACAACGTGCTAAAGTAGTTTCCACAGGCTGCTTCTGTCTCAGCATCAGACAAATACCAAACACACCACACTACAATGTTCAACATTGGGTTTTCTGGTGTTTCCTTACAGTTTGTGCCTGAGGGTCATCTCTCAGCTGTAAAGAAATACCAACATAAAAACCACAGTTTATTCCGGAGCCATTTTGAGTGGCCACGGCCTGGGAACACCAATATAGGGTACCCCAAATTTTATGTTCCAATGTGGGTGCAGCCTCACAAGATTTTTACAATTTACAGAACAAAGTAATAAGTTAAGGCGACTTTAAAGTACGTTGGTGGGAACCCTGGAGAGGTGGGTACACTGGAGAGGTGGGTACATCGAGATGGGGGGGTGGGGTTTATGGTCCAAGATGCTATCTGATGACACTCTCAGCTCTTGGATTGGCAGAAGTGACACTGCCATAGTCACTGGAAACAGAAGAGTCACAGAGTCAGCTCGCCTGTTTGACACAGTTCCAGCCAAGCTGAGCCGAACGAATGCGGCAATCGCTGTCCTTCTGTCTGTCTCTCGCTTTTAGGTTTTGGTCTCTGTGTGTTTTGTTTTGGGAGCTTTCTGCATTATGAGTCATTTTTAAGTCTTTTTCCAAGGAAAAGTATGTCTGAGTCTTTTTAGGAAAAGCCTAAAATGAGCTTTATCTGGCCACTGTTTGGATGTCTCCCTCATGGCCTGGAGATCATTAAGCTCAGATAAACACGTAACTAGATGAAGCCATTACTCCAGGAATCTTCTTGGGGTGTCTACCCCTGAATAAACTCAAACAGTCTGATTAGTGCAGGGTAAACAGAGACAACCGACAAACTCTGACTGGCCAGGAGAAAAGGGGACAGATTCAAGGCCTTCTTTTACAATATGCTTAGAGATTACTGAAAATGTAAGATAGCGAGTCATACAGGGCATACCCCTGGAGGAATAGCACTCGGAAAATAAGGGAGATTGACTACACGTTCTCTACTGTATAGCACAGATGAGGAAACATGTAATAAGTTAGGTATTAATGTTTGCTATTCATAGAAAGACCAGTTCAGATATCTTCTGTTTGTCTGAAGTGCTTTCAGACTGCAAACACTGCCACCCTAAAAGCAGGCTGCCATATAATGTGTTTGCTTTGGAGGAGACAGTCTTTAAGATTCTTGACATTGCAGTTATAGAGCTAACAATAAAAATAAAATCTGTGCATTTGTATTTTCTAATTGTGTCTGAACTTGTAACGAAAAGTCAGACACACAATCTGTACTTCTTGCATAATCATTAGACTGTCTTTGTTCTGTGAAACCTGTATAAATAACAAGTACCTCGTTGCCAGTCAGAGCTGCAAGACTACCCTGACCATTGATTGACTCCCTCCCCTCAGCAACTCCTCCCCTCCTCTTCTGAGGGCCCTGCCCTGTAGGCCAACAGGCACAGAGGCTAATATTCTGCTAAGTTATATCTTCTGTGAGTTTTTTATTTATTATCACAAGGTGTTAGCTCCAGAAAGCTAAAACTAGATAATTAGCCTCTGAACGTATGAAATCTCAGTTTCTCCACAGTACTGGAATTCCAATTGGTCCATCAGTCTGCAGACAGGTTTCTTCCAGGAGTTTTTTGTTTTTTGTTTTGTTTTCTGTTCCTAGCCAGATAGCTTCCTTTCAGGAATTGTTTTTTCTTGAGTTGGGGTTTCTCTGTGTAGCCCTGGCTGTCCTGGAACCAGATATGTAGACTAGGCTGGTCTTGAACTCACAGAGACATGCCTACCTCTTTCTCTCTAGCCCCAATCTGCTTTCTTATAGAATCTAGCCCAGGGATGGCACCTCCCACAATGGTCTGGGTCCAACCCCATCAATCACTAATTCAGGAAATGCCCTACAGTTGGATCATACAGAGGAGCAGTTCTCAGTTGCGGGTCCCTCTTCAGATGACTCTAGCTTGTGTCAAGTTGACATAAGACTAGCCAGGACATCGGAGACATGGACTGACACTGTACTGTCTTTACGTTTCTGTCATGTTTCTGTTTGTGGTCATTACATGGCTATAGAATTCCCATGGTCTGGTATGAAACAGACCTTCGTTCCAGGGCTCTGTATGTGGTGGTCATTGCTTGTGGGCTAAATGGTGTGCTCAGGGCCCCTCCCCCACACTGAGGGAAAAAGCAGAGCCAGGAGCTGTGATGTTGTTCATGTTGTCACTATTAGAAATAAAAAGTCGGGTAGTTGAATCCCAGGAGTCCTCCTCCTCCTGGTGGAAGCTCTAACAGCCTCGTTAGTCACTGCTATTACGCGTGTCCAGATGTGGTCCAGCTCTTCAGCACAAGAAGTCCCCAAAGTCACTAGTGTTTCCCTGAGCAGTGGTGATGGACCTAGCACACTGCTCACAGCCATTCTCAGGTCTGTCTGGGGACTTGGGTATCTGTTGTCCTCAGGGGTTCCTGGGAGTGCCAGCCATACCCTTGCGGGGAAGCAAGGCCCCAGTCTCAGGAGAGAGACATTTTTTACTCTAAGTCCTATCTTCTCTACTGTCTTCTCCCTATCTCCACCACCACTACAGCGTAGGACACAACGGCTCTATTGCATTCTCTGTCTTGTTGGAAGTTTGCTGTTCTGTATGCCTGAATCAGGGCATTGATGAATAGGAGGGCCTTGAGAAAGAAGCTGAAATCACTGCTCAGTGGGTGGTAGAGGCAAACTGTTTATTCCAAACCACCAGAGGCTGTCTCTAGGGAAAGCCGAGTGAGGAAAATTGTCCAGGGTTCTATGGAATAGGAGCCTAAAAGGCAGGGAGCCTGTGAGCTGGATTGGGAACTTTAAAGTGTATAGCAAGCACTTGTGAGTAGAGATTAAGGGAGTCTGGAGGCCAGTGTAGACCTTGATATGTTGCTAGGCACCACAGGCCCATGTTAATGGGAGAGCCATATGTCCCTTTTGCTAGAAACTAGAATGGCTATCTGAGAGGTGGGAATTAGCACCACAAGTTCCTGAGGGGATGCTGGCTTTTTGACAATATGTAGCCTGGGCTAGTCTCAAACTTGCAAACCCTTCTTTCTCTGCTCCTAAGACCTGGGAATCCGGGCTGTGCAGCCACACCCAGCAAGGTACTCTCTATTTAGCTTATAACAATAGCTCAACTCAAATGGCCTTCCTAAAGGACAAAGGACTTTTTATTCCCGTGTAGCAAATTAAATTTTGGTTGCATCTCACAGAAGGCGAGGTCGTTAGTGCTGTTCTTCATGGAGGAGGGCTGTTTGTACATTCACCAGGAGAAAACCTCCAGGGAAGGAGAACTCAACTGTTAGCAAAGAAAAGGTGTATGTATGCACATATGAGAAAAGGTGTATGTGGTGTGTGTGTGTGTGTGTGTGTGTGTGTGTGTGTGTGTGTGTGTGTGTGTACATGCATGTGGGGGCTTTTTATGCCCTCTGACTGGTCTGACTCCTGCACTGAGCCTCAAGCATTTACTGAAACCTCACCAGATCGAGGCAATTTGCTCCATATCAGGGAGTTCACATTAGCCTCATCCTGCCCCCGGCACTGGAGAGCAAAGCAAGACAATGTGCGGGCCTCCTCAGCACCCACCACAGCTCCCAGAATTACATCTTCAGTGATTCAGCTTGCAGAAGAGTCTTCTTGAATAAGAAGCTTTGGCCTGGGGCAAGAACACTATGTGTAGAAGCACTAGCCATTTCAGCTCTGGATCTCTTTCCATCCCTGTGTGCTGGCTTCACAGGCACGCACCATCATGCCTGGCTTCTATTTAGGGTTTTGGGGCTTTTTTTTTTTTTTTTTTTTTTGAGATATGGTCTTACATAGCTCAATCTTGTGTAGCCTAGGCTGACCTCCTGCCCCAACCTTCCCAAGCAAGTCACCCATTTTTCTTTCTTCCTTCCTTCCTTCCTTCCTTCCTTCCTTCCTTCCTTCCTTCCTTCCTCTCTCTCTCTCTCTCTCTCTCTCTTTCTTTCTCTTTCTTCTTTCTTCTCTTTCTCTCTTTCTTTCTTTCTCTTTTGGTCATTCATTCATTCATTCTTGTAAGGAATGAACCTAGAGCCTTGAACATATAAAGCAAACACTTTACTATTGAATAGCCTTTCTAGTTCCCCTCCCCATGCTATTCTCAAGTCTGGCTTCAAAGTCCTGGTTTCTCTTTAAATTAAACACACACACACACACACACACACACACTCCATATTTCCTTCCATAGTGCATGAGTGGAAGTCAGAGACCAACTTAAGGGAGCTGTTTCTCTCCTTCAGCCATGAGCATCTCAGGGGCCAAACTCAGGCTATCAGACTTGGCCACCCTCTGTTCACCCATCAAGCCATCTCACCTGCCCCCGATCTTTGCCCCCATCTCCCTCATGCTGGGGTCACAGGCATGCACCACACACTTGGCTAGCTTTTATAGACTTACTTTTACTTATTTTTGCAGTACTGAACCCCGTATTTCAGGGCCTCATGTGAACTTAGCAAGTGCTCTTACCACTGAGGTAAAACCCTAGCCTTTTTTAAAAAAAAAAAAGCTTTTTGAGCCCGGTGGTGGTGGTGGTGGTGGTGCACATCTTTAGTCCCAGCACTCAGGAGGCAGAGGAAGAGGTAGACAGATCTTTGCGTGTTTGAGGTCAGCCTGATCTACAGAACAAGTTCCAGGACAGCCAGAGTCACAGAGAAACCCTGTCTTGAAAAACAAAACAAGAGCTGGAGAGATGGTTCAGCGGTTAAGAGCACTGGCTGCTCTTCCAGAGGTCCTGAGTTCAATTCCCAGCAACCACATGGTGGCTCACAACCATCTGTAATGGGATCTGATGCCCTCTTCTGGTGTGTCTGAAGACAGCGACAGTGTGCTTCTATATATAAAATAAATAAATTTAAAAAAAAAAGAGAGAGAGAGAGAACAAAACAAAAACCCCCAAACAATAACCGTTTGTTGAGCTCTCACCTCTAGCCTGGCTGGAACTGTTGACCAGACAGGCCTGCACCTGTCTTCAGCCTCAGCCCCCATGAGCTGGGACTACCCGCCTGTGTCACCAGGCTCAGTTATCCCTCATGAATTAATTACTAAGGAAATCATAAAGTAAGACAGGCATTCTGTGGCAAAGCCAAGGCTCAAACAAGGAGAGAACACGGTCCAGGAGCTTGGTCTGCATTTTACACATGAAATAAGGTGGCTCTAATCCTTTGGCAGGAAGTGAACCTTTACAATACAGCGATGTTCATTAATGTTTGTTTAGTAGTTTCGTTTCTTCTGAGACAGCGTCTCACTATGTAGCCCTGGCTACCTGAAACTTACATATGAAGACCAGACAAGGCCTAGAAACCAGAGATCTGCCTGTTTCTGCCTCCTTAGCACTGGGATTAAAGGTGTACATACCCCAGCACATTCGGCAGGTTAGTATTTCTCAGCTTGCAGGACCGCTGTCCTAAAATCCCAAACCTCACAGCAGTACTGTGAAGTATGAGACTCCTGTTCGGCAGGAGAAAAGCTGAGCCTCAGAGTTCTTTTTTGTTGTTTTTCAAGACAGGGTTTCTCTATGTATCCCTGACTTAGTCTGAAGACCAACCTGGTATTGAACCCACAAGAGATCTGCCTGCTGTCTCTGCCTCCAAAGTGTGGGGATTAAAGGTGTATGCCACTACCGCCTGGCTTGTTTCAGAGATCTTCTTCCTAGAGTTACACTGATCCAGGGACTTGAATTCATACTTAGGACCCTATCTAGCTCCATTCTCTTGCTAAACTCTTGTCTCTTCTGAGGCTTAAAGCTCTGGGAGTCTATAGTAAGCCATTACAGTGTTGTGCCGTAGATGGGCAAACCACAGAAGTGAAATTTACCTTGGGTTGAAGAGCCTCAGTGAAAAAACACAGCTTAGCACGCAGGAGGCCGTGATACAGCCCCAGCACCAAGTACATTTAAATGAAGGTCGTACTTGAACAGACGGACAAGAGACGAATGCGGGCGGGCGCTGTTGGCTTCTCAGAGTCTAGGCTTCTCTCTATAGGAGAAACAGTTCATTAATTCGCAGGAGTCTTATATTACTTTTCTCCTTACTGCAACCAAATGCCAGGAAAGAAACAATTCGAGGGAGGAGGGTTATATTGGCTCATGGTTTGAGGGGACACAGCCATTGTCATAGGGAAGGCACGGTGGCTGCTGGCTCTGCAGTAGCTGCCTGCTCACATCTCAGTGGTCCAGAAGGCAGAGACTCAGAAGGAGGTTCAACAAGGCCAGAGAGCTCAAGAACCGTCGCTCCAGCAACTCATTCCTTCCCGCAGGACCCTGTCTCTCAAACTAGCTGGGGATCGAGGGTTCAAACACAGCAGGCTCTGAGGGATATTTTTCAACCAAACCATAACAACATTTACCAGCAATACAACTTGAGACATAGACAAAAAGATCAGAAAGAAAAACAGAGATTTTCACAAGTCCAGAGTGAAAGCCTTGCTCCAGGCGTTCACCTCACTGCCCATTGGGACGGTGCTCTGTGATCTTACACGTCCTGTGTGCGGGAGCCTTGTCTCTGTGCCATGTCCCTCCTGCAAGCTGACACTAGTGCTTCCCTGCTCTTCTGTGGAGTAGGCCTGTCACTGGTAAGCACTGGAGAACTGTATGCCAGCACTCATGTCAAACGCTCAAATTCATGGCTCTTCAGCTTCTACCTTTCATTCTGGGAAACAAGACCCGAGACAGGAAAGTGAGGTAGGTGGAGCGCCCTGCCTTTGACCCTCACTGAAAAACCAGGACCTTGCCTGGAAGGACTTCAACCCTTAAAGGAGTTGAACTTTGCTGCAACTCCACAAGTGAACTGCAGGTGGCAGTGGTCACTATCTTTCCCCATTCTTCCCACATCATCTTTTAAAAGCAGGCAAATCCTTATCTACCTTGTATTTAAGAAATTCCAATTTTTCCTCTGCAACCCAGGTATATTTGACTTTAAAAAAATTTTTTTGGAGGGGATCGCTTTTGAGACAGGGTCTCTCTACAGAGCACTGGCTGTCCCTAGAACTAGACATGGCTCACCTCTCTCTCCCGAGAGCCGTGATTGAAAGTGTGCACCACTACTGTCCAGCCAATTAAAATATTGTTAAGGAAATGTTTTAAAGCCAGGTGTGGTGGTGCATACCTTTGGTCCCAGCACTCAGGAGGCAGAGACAGGATCTCAGAGTTTGAAGCCAGTGTGGTTTAGAGAGTGAGTTCCAGGACAGCCAGTGCTCAGCATTCATCTCAGGGTCCCAACAAGTACAGCCACTGTTTAGAAGCAGACACAGATGAAGCCGAAATCTAGTCTATCTAGTGATGACCTGGCCAAGTCCTGTAAGCCCGAGAGAGCACCTGTGCCGAGCTACTGTAGCATGGTTAGGTGCTTGGCTTGGTGACTCTGAATGGTGGAGTACAAAGTGGCTGTGCTTGGTGACTCTGCATGGTGGAGTACTAGGTGGCTGTAAAGACAGCAGCTGATGTAAGTGAGCCACCCCGGCTGCTTCCCAGGGCTGAGGGTGTATTTAATAGGACTTGCCCTGAATTTGATTAAGGTACTGCAGTGATAGAGATGGCCATCCTTTCTCCAGGAGACACATACTTCCGTGAGTCAGATGAGTCGTGTACAGTCGGCCCTCAGATGCAAGGCTGCAGCTGCAGCAGGCATTCACTGTACTGACTTCCCTGCATGATGCAATTTTTTTCCCAAATAAAACAAAAAAAATTTACAAATTTAAAGATTTATTGTAGAATACTTATAATTTCTGGCAAAAAAAAATCAACTACATAGTTGATTCTTAGTGTCCGTGTCCACCAAGGATACGAGAACTTAAACACAGAGGAGCTGAACATTGAGTTTATTAGAAAAAGATTTGGCTACTTCTTCCTTTGAACTTCAAGGCTCAACATTGGCTCCGAGGCGCCCTCTTTTCTGCTTCAAGCTCCCTTTCCACGGTGGGGTGGAGTCCTGGTTCTGCGTATTCACAGGCACGGCAGTCACATGAGGCAGCAATGCTGCGCAACAGCCTCAGGCAGTTGAGAAAGCCAGGCCTACTGCTTCTGTCTAGATGGTTTGCAGAGCAGATACTAGGGATGATACTGCAGCCTCCTCTTAACTAGCTGCAGTCTGCTTTGCATGCAGGGCTTGCAATGTCACCTTTTCTTTACAAACTTCTTTCTGGAGGCATTGGGATTTAAGCGTCTCCTCCCGGCTCCCAACATGCCGTCCCGGACTTGCAGGATGGCCGAGCGGCTGGAGATGTCATTCTCTGCAAAGGGAGAAACCCCGGCTATGTAGTCAGGGGCGAACACGTCGGTCTTCTGCCTGGCCTTCTGGGAGAGTCGCAGCTGGGGGAAGCGCTGATCCTCGGTCAGATGGGGGTTGATGGCGTATTTGCCCCCTTTTGGAGTGGGTAGTGAGTACTGCAATTAAGAGGAAAGACTGTTAGACCAGGGATGCCAGCTCACACAGATCCTCATGCAGTCACACAGGACTGTCCTGCCCACTGTGTGTCAACAAGACAAGTATCTCCCAACCATGCTTCCCTCGGTTGACAGATGAAAAACTGAAGGGAGTGTCTATACACTGAGCTAAAGACAGATGGACAAGCCGGGCGTGGTGGTGCACGCCTTTAATCCCAGCACTCGGGAGGCAGATGGATTTCTGAGTTCAAGACCAGCCTGGTCTACAAAGTGAGTGCCAGGACAGCCAGGGCTACACAGAGAAACCCTGTCTCGAAAAACTTAAAAAGACAGATGGACAGAGCTTCAAGAAGCTGACGCCATTTCCAGAGGTGCAAACGAGCAACTCTGCAATGGCTACACTGGCTCTGGACTGAACAGAGGTAAAAAAAAAAAAAAGGAGGATTACGTGGGTTTTAAGAATGGGGTGAGGCATCCTAAAATGTACTCTCATGGGCTGGGTTCAGATCCAGAGCTGTAATCTTTGCGACCAAAAAGCATGCTTGGCTGGGCATGGTGCTACACTCTCAAGCTCCTGGTATTTGGATGACACAGGTTAGAGGATTATGGGTTCAAGTTCATCCTTGGTATATGGTAAATTCAAGGCCAGCAAAAACTCTCTTACCTAAAAAAAGTGTCTAAACTCCAGAGAGAGAGGATCTGGGATTGAACCAAAACTCCCAGCACTTGGGAAGTAGAGGCAGGAGGAAACAAGAGACCTTTTCACACCAAGCCAAACCACACACCCATGTACCTTACGCCATCATCACACACACACCTCATGGTACACACACACCCTGAGAGAAAGGGTTTAATCTAGGGCGGGGACAAGAACAGGAAGGTCTGAGGGCATTAGTACAGGGTGCTCACACATCCTGCTGCGTCAGGAGAGTAAGCAAAGAGCTGCAGCAGGGAGCTGGCGAAGCTCTCACTCAAGCACGGAACCACGGGAGCCTCAGAATGAAGACTGAAACAAAGCACAGCGTGTAGCCTAAGATGGAAACCCACAAGAGAAGTCGGTGGGTTTCCATCTTAGGCGGTGGCGACATGGGAGGCAGGGGCAGGAGGGACCAGAGTCCTGGTCTCTTCACAGCAGTGGGAGAGTAACTAGGACACAGTTCATATACAAACAGAATAAGGCAGCCAGGAGCACAGGCCTGGAGTTCCAGCTACTGAGGCAGGAGGGTTATAAATTCAAGGTAAGCCTGGGCAACTTTCAAGGACTCTGAAAAAGGGGTGAGTGGTGCGTAGATGGCTCAGGGGTGCAGTGTTTACTGTACAAATTAAGGACCCAATTCCAGGTCCCAGCACCCACATACAAGGCAGGTTGGTGGCACTTGCCCAAACCTCGTGGCTGGGGGCAAGGAAAGAAAAGACAGGATTCCAGGACTCACTGGTCAACTGGTCCAGCTGAGATGTGAGCTCCAGGGCCAGGGCCACCCAGTCTCAGGTGTAAGGTGGAGGCCAGGTATGATGCTGTGTGGGCCTTTAATACCAGCACTTGGGAGGCAGAGACAGGTGTATCTCTCTGAGTTCAAGGCCAATGTGGTCTACACAGTAAGTTCCAGAACAGCCAGGGCTACTCAATGACACCCCACCTCAAAACAAACAAACAAACAAACAAACAAACAAACAAACAAACCCAGGCCAAACCCAACAAACAATGTTAAGAAAAGAGAAAGGAGGAGAAAGAAGACACCTGACGGCCACCTCCGCCTTGCCGGGTGTCTACCACCACCTACAAATAATGGAAGGAATGGGGGTGGGGCGGCATCTCAGCAGCAGAGTGCCTGTCAGCAAGTGTGGAGCCGGGGTTCCATCCCCAGCACCACAAAAGTAAATATTTGTAAACAGAAGACAGCAGAGAAAGCCTGACAATATCAGAAACAATTATTCAGCCTTTAATCCCCCTCGAGGCAGCAGGTCCCTGAGTTCTAGGACAGCCAGGGCTACCCAGAGAAATGTAAACAAATCACACAAAAGTAAAACCGACCAAGCAAGAACCAGTACAGTTATGTGACAGCAACAATGCTGACCTGACCTAGACAATTGTATTCAGAGTAATTGTGACTTTACAGGCAGGATCCACCTCAACCAAGAGACAAGTGTCACCGATGATGCACCCTCCTCCACCACAGCGCAGAGGACCCAACACTGCCAAGCTTTCCACACCAAAACACTGAAGCTACTGTGCTGTGCACACCTGCAATCTTGGCACTCAGGCTGGAGGATTGCTGAGTTTGAGGCCAGCCTGGTCATGAAAGTTCAAGACTGGGAGATGACTCCAGTTTAAGAGAGACTCGGGGAGGCTGAGGACCACAGCTAAGGGGGAATGGCTGCCGCACTAACATTTTGATCCTGGTCCTGGCTCCTACCTGAGGAGCTATCGATCCAGAACAGGACCCCTCCCCCACTTCTTCTAGAGACAGAGCTGTACTCTGTAGCCATGTGGGCCTCCCATCTTACAGATCTTCTCTCTGTCTGAGCCCCTTGAATGCTACAACTACAGGTGTAAACGACCATACCTGGCTGGGTTTTTTTTGATCATTCACACAAACCCAGGACCCTCCTGTGCTGGACACCCACCTTCCTCCCTCCTCTTCCTTGTCACTCACTTCTTCCCCAAATTGCTTCTCACAGATGGCTAGACCCGCACTCTTCCTCTCTGGGTACCTAGTCCACAGGTTCTGGCCCCACCAGCAGACTGACTAGCTGGCTCTCTTGGTCTCTGCTCTTTTTTCTGAGATGGGCTCTAGTAGCCAAGGCTGGTCTTGAACTCTTGTTCTTCCTGCCTCCACCCAAGTGCTGGGATTCCAAGTGTGCAACATCCCTCCCCTCTGCCCAGTTCTCTCAAGTTAGGGGTTCGGGATACATGCCACCTACCCGGAGGCCTCGTGGGTTCAGAACTTTCGGGTTTCGGGAGAAATGCATGTGCAAGGTCCCATCGTCATTGATAGTCACAGACACTTTCTTCAGGGTCTTGTTCCCACAATGTCCACAGAACACTCGGTTCATGTCCGATGTCGTCCTAGGGGATGCAAAAGAAAGGCTGCACACTAGCTTCACAGGCAGAAGACCATACCTCCAGCCTCAGAGAAAACGATAATGAATGCAGGAAAAGCTAAGCCTTGTTATGTCCATCTTCCAAACAACAAGGAAATGCTAAGGAAAGATGCAGCAAAGGGAAGCTCCCTTCCCCAGAGAGAAAAGGGCGAGGATGTCAGACCGTGGCCAGGAAGAGACAGGGCGTGGGCATGTCCTGTGCCAAATACCCCGCTCCGCCCTGACTCACGCACCCAGGTTCTTACAACAAAGCTTTCAACTTAAAGACAGCTTTCACGAATTAAGATGGTAACTAGCTTAATACTCGCAGAGGCGTGTTGTACCCCAGATTCAGGCTACTTTGCCTGGGAGGGAGAACTCTGCCCACGGAGTAGCCACGACAGACAGCGAATCCCCTGCACCCATCGGCCAGCTCACTACGCAGTTCATCTCTACCCCACACTCCATCCTCCCGGGTCACCTGACTCCATCCACACAGGCCAGTGAATGTCATCAGAGTGGCCCCTGCTCCAGAACGCACATCCTTAACTCTAAGACCCTCACACATGTGTGTGAGGGACGGTCAGTGGCAGCCTCTGCCCCAGGGATCTCAGTGTGGCACAGACTGCGGCCACAAGGAAGCACAGAGGTGAAAGCACATGTGGAGTGGAGCGCTCTCCTGGGGAGTCACCAGCAGGGACCGGGACAGGAAGACTGGCAGCCACGCACTTGAAACAGCCATGACAGCGCAGGATGTAGCTCCGGGCCTCTCGGACCAGCATGCCGTTCACCGCCAACACGTGCAGCCCCATCTGAAGTAGAACATTCTACAACCAAAAAGTTCATGAATAACTGAAATCAACCTCTTTACTGTTAATTTGGCAATAGTTTTGTTCAGTTATGAAGTCCCAGTGTTCTGGTTTGGCTTATAATCCCTGGCTTTTGTTAAGGAACATAGAGAGGCGTGGCCGGGAAGACAGGACGCGGGTCACTGGGCAATTCCAAGAACAGAGCCTGGCCTCGTTGGCAATGCCTCTCAATCGAGACTTTCTCTCTCTTTTTTCTTTTCTTTTTTTTCCTTTCCTTTCCCTTTCCCCTTTCCTTTCCTTTTTCCCTTCCTTTCCTTTTCTTTTCTGTTTTCCGAGACAGGGTTTCTCTGTGTAGCCCTGGCTGTCCTGGAACTCACTTTGTAGACCATGCTAGCCTCAAACTCAGAAATCTACCTGCCTCTGCCTCCAAGTGCTGGGATTAAAGGTGTGCACCATCACTGCCAGGCTACAAACATAATTTTTAAAATGTTAAATATTTTAGCCAAGCCATGATGGCATATGCCTTTAGTCCCAAAAGACTAAATTAAATTATTCTTACTCTTATTGTCCTTTCTCAAAACAGGCTTTTTAAAAAATTATTATTATTATTTTTTATTTTTTAGGTTAAAGTGAGCTCTTCAATTCAGTACCCTGAAACTGCTCTGCACATTTCTGGTTTCCAACTGCCCTCCAAGGTAAATCCTTTTAGAAGCCCTGGTCCTCCATGGGCTGAAATTCTTGGGACAGAAATTGATAAATCTCTGAGTTCCAGGCCAGCCTGGTCTACAGATTGAGTTCTAGGACAGCCAGGGCTACACAGAAAAAACCTGTCTTGAAAAACCAGAAGTAATTCATTAATTTAAATATTCTTAAAAACAAACCCCCAAACCCCAATGCATACTGTCACTGGTGTGATGGTCTACCCTCAAACAATATGACAATCAGTCACTCCTCAGGGCTGGCTTGAGTCTACACCACCCACCTGCATGGCGAAGTCCGTGGTCACACAGCCAACCTGCACGTCCTCTGGGGTGTCACACTGCTCCAACTCCTGCTGGATCTGCTTTATGTTGCTGGGGGTTATCCACCCACCACCATCGTCATCACTGTCTTCACACTCCTCCTCCTCCTCTTCCTCCTCCCTTCCATCAATCTGAAACATCAACAGGCCAACTCCTAGCCCACAGGACTCTCACGCAGAGGCTCCAACGTCCCTAGAGAGTGCAAGCCAGGGCCTTACCAGCAGCTCCTGCAGCTCACGGTCAATGTTAGGCAGCGGGGTCCTCCAGAACATGAAGGAGCTGAACTCCAGGTTCTCGGGCCCATCAGCTGCGTGGCCCCGATCCACTGCTTCTTGTAAGGGTTTAGACTGAGATTAAATGAAACATTTTATTTTTTAGTGTAGGCAGATGAGACCAGTGCTTCACATACATAACAAAGCAGAAGAATTGAAAAATATGAAAACTGTTTTCAGTTTAAATGTGAAAGCATTCCATATGCAAGCTGGGTCTGGAACACTGAGAAAATGCGCTCGCTCCTGGTCCAGGTCGATGTGCTTTGCTGCCAAGGCCTGTGCCACGTTGTAGTAAGAGCCCACGGAGGACCAGGGCTTCTAAAAGGATTTACCTTGGAGGGCAGATGGAAGCCAGAAATGTGCAGAGCAGTTTCAGGGTGCTGAATTGAAGAGCTCACTTTAGCCTAAAAAATAAAAAACCCAAAAAAGCCTGTTTTGAGAAAGGACAGTAAGTTTAAAAATACAATACGATTAACTAAAACAACAACCTAAGATCTCTCTCCCTAGGTGTTGAATATAAAGACCTAGAAGTCACAAGAATACACAGACAAAATGACAACATTCTGAGATCCTGCCTCCATTATTGGTGCTTTTAGGGTGTTTGTGTCTATTGTGGACATTTCACATTGTCCACAGAAAGCTGGTAGGTGTGTGGCTGTGAGCCCTGCAAGTACCCCACAGTGAGAGCTGTAGGCTAACCGCCTCAGAGCTGGTCACCGCAAGCAGTGCTCTAGAGCTTTGGGAGACAGTCTCACTGGGCCCAGGCTGGTCTTCACTCAGCGTGGATGACTCTGACCTCCAGAAGGCTGGGAGGGATTACCAGAGCACACCACCAGGCCTATTTCTGAGGCACTGGGGATGGAATTGAGAGGCCCCATGCATGCTAGGCCACACTCTACCAACTGAGCTACCACCTCAGCCAGTCCTAAGGCTTTGGATACAAAAGTAAAATAAAATGAAATAAATAAAAAAGGAAAACAGGTCTGTTTTTAGGCTTTTAAATTGGAGGATTCTAAACATGACTGAGAAGCGAGTGACAGCAGTTCTGAACAGTATAAGCATATGAAGCCAACCCTAACTATAATCCTAGCTAGGGACGGAGGCAGGGGAGCAAGTACTTAGGTTGTGCTGGGGTGGCTGAGTAGTTAAGGGCATTTGCTGCTCTTGCAGGGGGCCCAAGGTTATTTCCCAGCACCCACAGGATTGCTTAGAGCCACTCTGACCTCTGTCCCAGGGGCCCCACAAGCTTCTACTCAACTCCCTGGACACGGGGTATAGACACGGCGAACATACGTACATGCAGGCAAAACACTCACACCTTAAGTGCCACTTTTCAGTTTTCTTTTTTAAAAGGACCTTAAACAACAACAACAACAAAAAACACCTCAAAGTGTTCAAGATCATGCTTGGTTATATAGCAAGTTCCAGGATAACTTGGGCTACAGCAACTGCTACAAACAAAAACAACAGTGCGAATACATTTGATGAGCTTGGTAAACATAACATACAAACTTCATTGCTGGGGGGTGGTGTCCCACACCTTTAATCCAGCACTCGGGAGGCAGAGGCAGGAAGAGCTGAGTTCAAGGGCCTGCCTGGCCCACAGACTAAGTTCCAGGACAGCCAGGGATACAGAGAAAAAGCCTGTCTCAAAATACCTCGAAAAAAAAAAAAGGAATACACACACACACTTCCATTTGGAGTCTCACCAAAACAAGCTGATTAAACACTCAGAATGGAAAAGTGTGACTACTGATTGGTTATTTGGTAACATCAGGGGCCCATATTAATCCTATCTGAAGACACTGATGGCTCTGAAGGTGTTTCTGTGTTGGAGGCAGGGTCTAAGGTAGCTCAGGCTCACCTTCCTTACACTCATTAAATAGAGCATCCACCTTGAACCTCTGAGTCTCCAGAGCACTGGGATACAGGACAAGTGAGCTCCACTCTCCACATAACACTGCTACTAACTGAACTCAGGCTTCAGGCATGAGACAAGCACTTAGTAAGAAGCAACATCCCAGCCCAAGGCTATTGTTATTTTTAAGCTTAAGTAAAAGGACCCATGCAGTTGAGGGAGAAAACCAACTCCCATAGGCTTCTGACCCTTCTAGCAAGCTGTGGTATGTTCACACACACAACACACACACACACACACACACATACACGCATGCACAAAAGAAATGAAATACAGAAAATAAACAAAGAGCTGGACCTGGTAGCACATGCCTTTAATCCCACTGCTCTGGGATGCAAGCAGGTAGGTCTCTGTGAGTTCAAGGACAAGCAAGGCTATATTATGAGATCTTGTCTTAATACAAAAAGGGTTCAGGTCCAAACTGGACAACATAGTGAGACCCTGTCCTATAAAGATCGGTTAATCGTGTATATGAGGAAGACGGAGTAGAGTGAGGTGCCACAGCACACAGGTGCCCACACGGAGGTCAGAGGACGGTCTCTCTGGGACCCACTTTCTCCGTGTGCCTTGTCTTTGTTTCAGGCAACGTCTCTCCTGTTGCTTCCTGCCGATTCTGCCGCCTCTCTCATCAGAATGGGAGCACTAGAACTGCCAATTCTAGCCAACGCATCTACCCTTTCACAGAGGCTCAGTCATAGGTCATCGTGTTACAGGGCTCTAGCCGGCCGGCTTTGTCTTTATTTTAATTAAGAGCATGTAATAAAGACACACGGGAGAAGCTACATGTCGCAAAAACAGCAGAGACCTCCTAGCTGAAAACAGACTGGGTTGTGGCTCTGCATGATGAAACGATTACTGTGGATGGTAATGTAGAAGTGACTTATAAGGCCACCAAGGCCACTCTAATATTCCTTCTTTCACACTTGACAGTTCCTATAATATAGAGTACACTAAAAAAAACAAAGAAACCTGGGGCTGGAGGTGGCTCAGTGGTTAAGAGCATTTAGTGTACAAGCCTGAGGACTAGGGTCCCACTCCCAGCACCGGTGTTGCTGGTTCAGTGGTTAACAAAAGCCTGTAATTCTACTCCCCTTCTGGCTTCCACAGGCATCCTCCCCACCATGCCAAAAGCATAAAGCCACACACAAATTTCAAAACCAAACCAACCAACCAAACAATCCAACCCCCTCATTTACCTTCTCTGGTTCTTTTTTTAGATGAGACACCCCGACAAATTCTGCTTCCAGCTGGTAAGTCAGAGCCAGCACCTGGATATCTGTGGCAGAGAGGCTGGGGTAGTCCCCAGTTTTCTTGGAAAACTCAGTTACTGCAAGCAAACAAGAGATTTCTATCTTTAGTTAAGGGCAAACTGACAAGTCCTTGGATAACCACAGCATGGAAAGAACACATGTAGGGCCCAGAGAGATGGCTTATCAGTTAAGAGCACTAAAAAGGACCTGGGCTCAGTTCTCAGTATCCTCATGGTGGCTCACAACTGTTAACTCCAATTCCAAAGGATCTAACACCCTCTTCCAGCCTGAGAGCACCAGGCAGATACATGGCACGCATACATACATCATACATAGATACAGATACACACACACACCACACACCACACACCAGAACAAATGCCGTATGGGCCACTGAAATGATGGGCCACTACAGAGTAAAGGTGTCTGGCAGCAAATGCGACCACCTGAATTTGGTCCTGGGCGCTGCATGGTGGAAGGAGAAAACCCATCCTATCAGGCTGCCCTCTAACCTCATCTAAATTGTGCCATGCACAAATGTTTTCTTCTCGAAGGACTTAGAATCAATATTCCATCTGGGGGAGGTGGCTCACTCCTACGGTAATCCTGGTACTCCATGGAGACTAAAAATTAAAAGCTATCTTCAGCCTCATAAAAGTTCAAAGTCAGCCAGGCAGTGGTGGCACACGGCTTTAATCCCAGCACTCAGGAGGCAGAGGCAGGCGGATTTCTGAGTTCGAGGCCAGCCTGGTCTACTGAGTGACTTGCAGGACAGCCAGGGCTACACAGAGAAACCCTGTCTCGAAAAACCACCACTGCCAAATAACCAAACAGCAATAAGAATCTGTATCCCATAAAAACAGCGCCATCTACTTTCTCCTCTGTGACTGAGAAGTCCGCGTTCACCACCACCAAGCCCCGCCCGAGTGAGGTAGCTCTAAGGTGAGGTTCTCATCCCTGAGATCGGGGAACAAGGCAAGGCTGACAGACAGAGCTCCTCGGGAAAGCACGGTTATCAGTATACGCCTTTCTTCTTTCTAAGCTCTACTCTTTACTTCTGTACAGCAGCCAGATTAACAGAGGGTTTGAGTGCAGGATGGGACAGAAAGTTACCTGGGCTGTAACCACGGCCTCTGATGAAACCGAGAGAGGCACTGTGTACTAATGGTCGGTCTTTTGTGGTTTTTTTGTTTGTTTGTTTGTTTGTTTGTTTTTCAGAGCTGAGGACCGAACCCAGGGCCTTGCGCTTGCTAGGAGAGTGCTCTACCACTGAGCTAAACTCCCAACCCCTAATGGTCAGTTTGTTAAAGATTTTAAGAACAGCACACTATACTTGATCCACAGTGAATGGCACCGGCTACTACAGTGTTTGAGACACTGTCAATAAACACACAATTTTCTCATATCAGAAAAGTGTCTTCTTATAATAACGGCGTGAGTGACAGACACACTGCTACATTTCCTATAAAAATTGGTATTAATAGCAGGGCGTGGCCGTACATATCTTTATTTTTATGCTTATGAATGGCTTTGATATGTATACATGCCAGTCTGTCCACCACGTGTATGCCTAGTGCCCTCAGTTCAGAAGAGGGTGTCAGATGCCCTGGAACTGGAGTTAACAGATGGCCGAGTTGCCATGTGGGTGTTGGGAAGTGAACCTCTGCTTTTCAGAAGAGCTCAGTCACCTCTCCAGTCCCAGAATGGTACATACCTCCTTTAATACTAGGATGTGGGAGGCAGATGTAGGCAATTCTGAGTTCAAGGCCAGCCTGGTCTATATGGAGAGTCCTGAGCAAGCTGGACATAAAGAGGAGAGACCCTGCCTCTGCCTCAAAACAAACAAGCTTCCTTGGGCACCCAGCAAATGTTCCCAGTATCTGTAGTAAGATTCACTTACTTGCCGGCCAGTGCTGGTGCATGCTTTTGGCCCCAGCGCTGGGGAGACAGAGGCAGGTGGTTTGAATTTGAGGACAGCCTGGCCTACAGAGTTCTAGGTCAGCCAGGGCTACACAGAGAAACCCTGTCTCAAAAAAACAAAAACAAAAACAAAAACAAAACAAAACAAAAACCCTTTTTTTTAAATGCATGTGAGTGCTTTGTTAGCATGTAGATTATATGTTGACCCATTTCCTCCCAACCGTATCCTATGAGGTACTACTAGTATTTTGGAAAGTTGAAGCCACTTGACAGAGACCCTGTAACTATCAAGTCGGAGGGAAAAGCTACAGAAACCACTGCAGAGCAGGTAGAGCCCTGACCACCATCTGCCTCAGTGACGCCTCCACTCCCTACTAACCTGGATTCCTGAAGAGGACGATGACCCCTAGGCAGCTATTTTTTTTTTTTTTCAGAACTAATGCAAGCCCTAAACACATCCCCTTTCCTTTTTAAAATTTGTTATTTTTGAGATGAGATCTCACTACATATATAGCCCTGGCTTGCTTGGAACCTCTGACTTCAGAGGGCTTGGACTAAAAACATGTGACATCACACTGGGCCCAATCCCCTTTTATTTTTAATATGACAGTCTCACTACCTAGCTCAGGCTGGCCTGGGACCCATGACCCTGAAACCTATCTCCCCGGGACGAAGACTGCACCACTGTCTATATCGTGTGCCTTTTTCTTTTCTTTCTTTATTTATTTTTGTTATTTTCGAGACAGGGTTTCTCTGTGTAGCCCTTGCTGTCCTGGAACTCACTCTGTAGACCAGGCTGGCCTCAAACTCAGAAGAAATCCGCCTGCCTCTGCTTCCCAAGTGCTGGAGTTAAAGGTGTGCGCCACCACGCCCAGCCTGCATGCCTTTTTCTGAGTTGAGGTTGCCTCCACTGGAAACTATAATCACCCTACACACAGGACCACAGATCTAGGTTCTCTATTTGTAATTCACCCAGAGCCTTCTGTATACTTGTAGAGCGCTCTCGCACTGAGTCTTAGGAGTCTACACAACTTTACCTCATGTGTCCAATTTGCTAGACACTTCTCCAAGAGGTATATCCGCATGGTCTTCAGTCCTCGCGGAGGGGAGGCAGATATTATTACTATTTTCACGATAAAGCTTAAAGCCTGTGATACACCGTGGAGCGCACGGCTGGCACTATTAAAGCCAGGCTGAACCGACTGTCTCTAAAACAAACGCTGCCTGCTACCGATCGGGGCGGGTCTGTCTGCCACAAGGCTGGGCCGGGGCACTCACTCACCCAGCCGCACGTACTCTGGGAGAGGCTCCTTGAACCGAAGCTGGTAGGGCAGCACTGCCAGCCGCCTGCGCGTGGCCTTGTCGCGAATCTCTCGCACCACCTCCCGGATGGTGTAGATGTTCTTCCCGATGTCCTGGGGACAGACCGGCCCAGTTATCCCGCTCGCCTGACCCCACACGCATCCCTGGAGGGCCTCAAGCCCAGGCCCCGCGGCGGGATCCCCAGTACCTGCAGAGGCGCGTCCCTCAAGAAAGCTCCGGCATCAGCCACAACGTGCTCCACCGGCGCCATGTTGGCTGTCAAGGACAGACCGCGCATGCGTATGGAGCCTGCGCCGTTCTTGGGTTTGCACAGTAGTCTTCCTCAGACCGGAGGAACAGCTGCTGCGATTTCGCGGCGCCCCCTAGCGGCCACCGGCCACCCCTTCAGGACTGCGCGCATACACAGCCGCGCCGCTTGCCCTGCCTGGGGGGCTATGTGCATGATTAAAGTTGAGGGACTCCTTAAGTAATCGTCCTCGGAATTCATAGAACTTTCTTTACTTTTAAAGGAAAAACCTGTAGATATGGCATATGGTTGAAAGTCAGTAGCTAGAAACAACAAATCACAACAAATCAGTAGGGTATATTCGATTTTACAAGCAAGGAAGCCAAGCTGACTTGGCCAGATAACCTCCGAACTGACTTGAAACCACTTTTTAAAATCCGTTGTGTTATACAGCCACGCAGTCCTACTTTATTTGAATATCTTGGGACAATGGCTGTATTACTTTATACCTTTGCCCCATCTCCCTAAGCAAGGCACATGATTTTCTAGAAAATCGAACAGAAGGGGTAGTAATGACTATTAATGACTTCCGATTTTCCTTTCAATTCTGGGATTAGGAGATCTGGGCTACTACATGCTGGCAACGCTGATCTGAGCCTTTAGCAACTGCTTTCATTTACTCATCTGTCCCGTATCAAAAACCCTTCAGTGCCGGGATGGTACCTTCGTCTGACTTAAATATTTTCTGCATCCCCAAACATCTTAAATTACACGGGGGGTGGGGTGGGGGAGCATTCCAGGTGCTCCTGTGGGGGCTGGAAGACAACCACAGGAGTCAGTTATCTCCTTCTGCTAAGAGACTGCTATGGGGGCCGGGCGTGGTGGCGCACGCCTTTAATCCCAGCACTGGGGAGGCAGAGGCAGGCGGATTTCTGAGTTCGAGGCCAGCCTGGTCTACAAAGTGAGGTCCAGGACAGCCAGGGCTACACAGAGAAACCCTGTCTCGAAAAACAAAACAAAAAAAAAAAAAAAAAAAAAAAAAAAAAGAGAGAGAGACTGCTATGGAATACAGGTTCTCAGGCTAGGCAGGTAAAGATGCAACTTGCTGCCTCTTCATAGCCCTGGCTGTCCTTGAACTCAGAGATCTGCCTCCTTCTACCTCTCTTGCTCTGGGATTAAAGTTGTGACCACCAAACCTAATCCCCAAATATTTTATATCACCAATCTTCCTACCCCTCAATCGCTCCAATCTCTAGCTTCCAACAGTGCTGCCTGTTCTGAAATAAGACCCCAGTTGAAGACTATCCAACTTTATGGAAAATTTTCTCAGTGTTTTGGAATCCTTTCTCAGCTAGCTCCACTCCTCTGCAGGAGCTGACACTGCCTACTGTAGCTTCTTTCAGGATTTAGCTGGTTTTGGTGATTCTTTGCCTTCTCCCTGGCTTCTCACTCTTCATCCAATTCTCTCCTTTTTGCCTTGCAAACACAGTACCTTCTACCTAACTTTTTGCACCTTCATCAATTCAAGTTCTTTTCTTCAGCAAATAGCAACTATCTGCCAGGTATTAATGGCCACAGTATACAAACTCTAATCATGTATATATGTGAGTTTTAAATCTGTGCGTCCGTGTGCGTGTGTGCACGTGCGAGTGTGCGTGCGTGTGTGTGTGTGTGTGTGTGTGTGTGTGTGTGTGTGTGTGTGTCTGTGTGTGCGCGTGCGCGTGCCACTCCCCGTGGGCTGAAGTCACAGGCACTTGTGATCCACCTAATCTAAGTGGTGGGAATCTAATTCTTTCTGGTCTGCTTTTAACAGGTAAGCCATCTGTCCAGCCCTAAAAGGGCTCTCTCGAAGCATTTATGTCGCTCTTGCTCTCTTGCTCTGCCCTCTTGCTCCTGCTCCCCCTCTCTTCCCATTTCCCTCCCCCCTCTCCCTCCACGTGCTCATGGCCGGCCTCTACTCCTTTCCCTCTCTCTCTTCCTTTCTTTCTCTGTCTCTACTTCCTCAACTACTCCCCTCCCCATGCCCTGAATAAAACCTATTCTAAAAAAAAAAAAAAAATCATGTATGTCCAATCCTTGTCCCAAGTCCACTCTTCCTAGGAAGTTCCATCTGAAATTTCCTAGCATCTACACTTGTTAGAGCTCCAATAATTATTATCTTAGAGTCTTTCTATATATCGCTGATGGACTTAAACTCAAGAGTTCTGCTTCAGTGCTGATATTACAGGCATATGCTACCACTTCCTAGTCCTATTTTATTTAACTTTATTTTATTTTTTAAGGCATTACCAACAAAAGCATTCAAGGTAGGCATCTCTGAGCCATCCTCCTCCCTTCCACTCACCAACAACCAATGTTCATTGCACTACAGAATGTCAACATCAATTCGAGATGTTTGTCTGCACCCTTCCACCTCTGCTCTCTCTCTCTCTCTCTCTCTTGGTTTTTCAAGACAGGGTTTCTCTGTATACCCCTGGCTGTCCTGAAACTCACTTTGTAGACCAGGCTGGCCTCGAACTCAGAAATCCACCTGCCTCTGCCTCCCAAGTGCTAGGATTAAAGGCGTGTGCCACCACCGCCCGGCTTCAGTTTTCTAAATCAAATTTTTATCTCTTTCCCCGATTTCTCTATCTGCAATGGACTTTCTACATTGACCTAAACAGTGAGTGAAGATACAGGAACCAGAGTCTAATAAAGAGATTTACACAAGTTGATGAAAGATTCTGGGGTTTCAACCCTAGAAGAAAAACTGACCTAAAGCTAGTCCTGGTGCCTCATGCAGACAGCCCCATCACTTTGGCTTGAAGGCAGGATCGCTGACATGTAGGGAGATTGAGAGTTCAGGGTCACTCTTGCTTACATATCTAGTTTAAGTCGAGCCTGGGCTACAAGTGATTCTGTCTCAGATAAATGACACAGAAGACTCTGATGTGGGTCAGTGATTCTGAAACTCAAGTGTGCATCAGAACCCCCTGTTGAGCTTGTACAAATGAGCTCACTGGGTCTCAGTTTCTGACATGGTAGGTATAGGCAGGACCTGAAAAGTGACATTTCTGGTGGCCCAGGGGATCTAAAATCACCTATTATACAGAGTTTAAGGCCTGCCTGGGCTACATGGGACCCTAACTCAAAGAAAACATAAAAGGACAAGGCTGGGTGTGGCTGTTCACGCACAGTATGCTTGTGATGTTGTCAATCAGAAGTGCCAGGTGGGAGGGTCACTGTGAGCCTGGACTACACTGTGACTTCCAGGTTAGCTAGGGCTAGAGAGAGACCCTGACTTTAAAAAATAAAACTAGCTGAGCAGTGGTAGCACACACTTTTAATCCCAGTCTCACTCAGGAGGCCAGCCTGGTCTACATAGTGAGTTCTAGGACAGCCAGGGCTACATAATGAGTCCCTGTCTTAGAAGAAAACCAACAAAACAAAACAAACCTCCCCCAGCCCTACCCATGCACAAATAGAAAACAGAACAAAACAAAAAAAAAAAACAACCAAAAAATTGGGACATGGTGCTGCAACTTCAATCTCAATCCCAGTACTAGGGAGGCAGAGGCTGGAGGGCTGCTTCAAATTTCAGGCCTGATATATAATGAATTCTTTATATGTCTTTAATAATAATAATAATAATAATAATAATAATAAAAAGCTGGACTGGAGAGATGGCTCAGTCATTAAGAGCACTGGCTGCTATTTCAAAGGACTTGAGAGCTCAGTTCCCAGCACCCACATGGCAGCTCATGATAGTTTATAACTCCAGTCCCTGGGGATCTGATACTCTTTTCTGGCTCCCACAGGTGTAACTGGGCTCCAGACCTTAGCATAACTGACTCCATGATGGAAGCACCACTCAGGCCATAAAACTCAGCACACAGACAGCACCACCTGCCAACATGAAAACAGAGACCTAACCCACCAAAGTCTATAGTTCTGGGAAAGTCTCTAAATGTACCGACCTCACCTTTTGGCTTCTGTAGCTCTGCTTCTGGCTAACTGTTCTTGTTAACT
Source organism: Mus musculus (assembly GCF_000001635.26). Lineage (NCBI taxonomy): Eukaryota > Metazoa > Chordata > Mammalia > Rodentia > Muridae > Mus > Mus musculus. The sequence goes on from NC_000074.6 coordinate 107,429,013, forward strand.
GAAGTGTGTCAACCCAGGCCTGGCTTTTGTGCTTGAAACCTCATCCTGAGAAAAGCTCGGGGCTACACTGGGATCTTGAACACCCAGTGTAGTCACCGGCTGGCAAATCAAAACTTTCTATTGGCTTAAACCCATGTCTCAGACCCCCCACATATCTGGAGATCGCACAAAGGTTCCCAGAGACCTGACCTTAAGACACTGGGGGTCCCAGAACCTCTAGGAGTGGGTAAGAGTATGGTAGTCAAGGAAGTCCTAGAGGGTGCACACCTGAATTCCAAGTCTCCCTTTGATCAATCACTGTCTAACACTTTATAGGAGTCTGACACCCCAACCCCAAAAGGAAGCAAATTAGGAAGCCACCTGCTCTGTCACTGAAAGATCCTGACAGAATGTAAAAGGTCACAGAAGCCCCGAAATTGGCAAAATAGATTTCATTGTTAGTAGAACTAGCTTCACTGATTTAGATAAATAGAGGTGCACAGTGCTCTGGCTGCTCCTCGAACCTGTGTGTCTGCCAATGTTCTGACCAGGTGTGTGCCCATTGCTGCACCTCATTGCCAGGTGTTTGTGATATTGGTTGCTATATTGGCTGCTGGGAAAGAGTCGGAAAATCTCCCCAGCAACCATAGCCGGGGCCAATCCGGATTTGCTGCACCTTCATTAGACTCCTTCCTTGTTTCCCTCCCATACCCATTTCTTGAGGAATCAATCATTTTAGAATAGACATTGTTTAGATATGGAAATCCCCTATTCCCCCTTCTCCTTCCCCTGCCCGAGGGCCTATAAAAACTGGGACCTCTTTCCCCTCGAGGTCGACTCCTCTACCCCTGCGTGGGATATGAGTCATCCCTAGAGCTCTGGCTTTCCCCCGAATAAAGCCTCGTGTGGTTTGCATCAAGCTTGGTCTCTCATGAGTTCTTGGGTGTCCGCTATTGTCCCGAGGCCTGAGCGAGGGGCTCCTCTCGGAGTCTTTCAGCAGGGCTTATGGAATGAATCAATCTTTCTCTGGTATACAGGCTGCAATCCAATTAACCTAACAATTACTCTCTGTATAGGGAGAGTTCAAGCGTCTGTCCTAGGAGGCTGGGTGTCTCAGCTGGTCCTCCGTATAAGCTGAAATCCCGAAGGTGTAGGCTCCAGGGCCAGTGAAGGAATGGATGTGCTAGCAAGGTGAGGTTAGGCAGGCAGAGAACAGAAGCTTCCTCCTTTGATGTCCTTGCATCGGCTTCCAGCAGCAGGTATGGCCCAGACTGAAGGTGTGTCTCTTAGCCACACAGGCCTGGATTAAAGACGTGTGTCATTCTTCCTCAGGATCCTGACCACAGATGTGCCTCTCCATTTCTCGATTGTAGCTCCTTTCAGATCCAGTCAAGTTGACAACCACGAATAGCCATCACATGGAGGTAGCTTCATGTGTTTAACAACAGAGAACTGAATGGGACAGGACCTTTTGCATAAACTGAAAGCCACCCTCACCTTCTCTGATGATGAGATGTAGAGTTACAGATACCTAGCAAATTTTTGGTGTCTCACCCTTTGTCAGAAGAATATTTCCTAGCTGAGAGTTTTGCCTCCAATCAAAAGATATAGTGGGACTATCCCTCATACAGATTCATAGGGGTATGGACAGAAACCAACCCCCTCAGGAGTGGCCCAACAGCAAGTTCCTATAATTAATTGTTCAACTAATTAGTTCAGCTACCCCTGACCAGATTAAACAATACCCAATGGTCCTGGAAACTAAAAGGGAAATAGCGGTCTCCATTGCTGGCTTGGGAGGCATGCATCCTGGTGCCCCGTCAGTCATCCTGGTATACACCTCTTCTGCTCATGAAGAAACCTGGGACCTCTGGTTCTCATGAGCCTGATTCTTCCAGAGGAAACGTCATCCTTGGATCTGAACCATACACGCTCCAGCCTCCCACTGGCGAGGTGAGTCAACTCATCTTTGCTTTTAAACGGACAGGTCCAGAGGGCGGTTGCTTACGTGGACTGGGCTGCTCCAAAGATTTAAAAATTCTCCAACTCTGTTTGATGAGACAGTAACTGCTGACCTCCTGCCCTTCTGTCCGAGGTTTCCCAGGAAGACAGGTTATAAAAGGGCCACTGAGGGACTGTACAGATCTTGGGCTATAAAATGTCAGCTAAGAAAGCCACACTTTGTACATCAGCGGTTACCTATCTGAGCTACCAGCTGAGGGAGGCAGAAGGAGTCTGTCTCAGAGTAGGATTTCAGCCATCCTTCAGATCCCATTAGAGACAGATTTGAGAGTTCAGCTAAAGTATTGCTGTCTCTGGATACCAGAGTTTGTGGAAATAGCAAGGACTCTATATACCCACACAAAGCTCCTAATCTGGACTGAGACTAAACAAGGGCGTTTGAAGTTTAAACCCAGCTCTGACGTCGGCTCCAGCTTTAGCACTTTCAGATGTCTCAAAACCTTTTCATCTGTTTGTCCATGAAACTAAAGACAAGAGGGATTTTTTTTTTGTTGTTTTTTGTTTTTTTGGTTTTTCAAGACAGAGTTTCCCTGTAGCCCTGGCTGTCCTGGAACTCACTCTGTAGACCAGGCTGGCCTCGAACTCAGAAATCCGCCTGCCTCTGCCTCCCGAGTGCTGGGATTAAAGGCATGCGCCACCACTGCCCGGCGACAAGAGGGATTTTAACCCAAACTTTGGGGTTGTGGAAACCCTGTGACAAACCTTTCCAACGGCTGGACCGTGCAAGTCACAGGATGACCTACCTAAGAGCTATGGCAGTGACTGCCAGTTACTAACAAGTTAACTCTGGGTCAGGATCTTATAACTCACAGGACCACATATGGTTGAGACCCTCCTTTGAGGAACCCCAGAATGCTGGCTGTCTAATGCCCGTGTGGGCCCTACTCCTGGCCTACCCTCAAGTGAGAACCCACGGCCATCAATTTGGGTACCCTCTTGCCTGATAAAGAAGATGATTATCTGTGACTGTCACCGAGATGAAAGATGAAACCAGGAATATGAGAGCTGTACTTTAACTGAAAACGATTTGGGCTCAAGCCAGGCACCTCAGCCTAGAGAGCAAAACCGATTGATTCGACCCAGGCTCTCATGTGGGGAAAGGAAAGTCCACTCCCTTTCACGTTCATGGCCTGTCATGATGCTTTTACTGCGGGCGGGGCATGTCTACAGTATGATCTATAGCAAAGAGGGCTTCTCACTGCTGGGGAAAGAAAAAGACCTTGGAAAATCTTGGCCCTTCTAAAGCCTATCTGGCTTCCCCTATGAATTGCTGTCCTCCACTGCCAGCTGTTGACCTAGCCATCTGACAAATGGTCCTAAGACCAGCGGGGCCTGTTATGTCCATAAGAAAGAAGACATGGACAGCTCAAACCCACAGGCAGATGGAGGACACCAGAGGGAAGGATCATTCTCACAGAAACAACTGGCAGGACGCTGGTAACTGACCTTCACCAGGCCACTCATCTGGGGTAGCCTCACAAAACTTTCTGAATGGCTCAGACAGCCTGGCACAAGATGTCTCAGCTAGATGCCAGACTTGTGCTCTATAAACCCTAAACAGAGATCCCTTATTCAGAAAGGGGTCTGAATGAGAGACCAACACCCTGGCAAACTCTGGGAAAATTGACTTCCCTGTGATGGGCCTGCCAGGGGAGGATACAAGTCCTTGCTCGTTTTTATAGATACCTTTTCAGATGGATAGAAGCATCCCCCACCCAGACTGAAATTGCTCAAATAGCAGGTAAAAGCCCCTCCAGGAGCTGGTCCCTGGCTATAGCCTCCCCTAACTATGGCCTGGCTTTCATAGCCGAAAACCTTCTAATTAATAATCAGACATAGATAGAAAACTTCATTGTGCATATAGATATGGTCATGGTCCAACCCCCACTGTCTTCATGCCTGGTTCTGGGAACTGAAAAAGGCAGATACAGGAGAGGTGATAGCTAAAGTGGCTACAGACCAGCAAGCCTTATACCATCCATTTTGTTTACTTAGTGATGACCACTTTAAAAGTCTGGTTGTGGGCTGGAGAGATGGCTCAGTGGTTAAGAGCACTGACTGCTCTTCTGAAGGTCCTGAGTTCAAATCCCAGAAACCACATGGTGGCTTACAACCATCCGTAATGAGATCTAATGCCCTCTTCTGGTGTGTTTGAAGACAGCTACAGTGTACTTAGATATAATAATAAATAAATGTTAAAAAAAAAAAGTCTGGTTGTGCTGAGGAGAGGAAAGATGTGGGAATTTCTCTTTTGAGATAGGAATACAGAGTTTACAATTCTATACATGCCCTGTGGCCAGGCCCTCTAGTTGCCAGGAATAAGGGAGTTTCCATTGCAAAAAAAGAAAAAAAAGTTGTTGTTTTTTTTTTAAAGATTTATTTGTTTTATTTATATGATCATACTGTAGCTGTTTTCATGCACACCAGAAGAGGGCATCAGATCCCATTACAGATGGTTGTGAGCCACCATGTGGTTGCTGGGAATTGAACTCAGGACCTCTGGAAGAGCAGCCAGTGCTCTTAACCTAACCGCTGAGCCATCTCTCAAGCCTCCCACTGCAAAAATTAAGAGTTGTGGGACTGAGGCTTCCTGAAAAATCCCTTAAGAAAGATTCCGACCTTTGAAAAACAGGGAAGGCCTGGGGAATCTGACTCTATGCCACAGGAAGGGACCCTGGGATAGAGGCCATCATCCCCAGCCAGAAATCAGACTGTCAGCCCACTGACTGATGAAAGTGGGATGGGGAAAGCTCAGAGTAGTGTTAAAGGGCGTACAAGGGACAGGAACTTGTCTAATATCCTAAGCCTTTCATCAAGGCACTTGCCCTTATTCTGATGTCTGCTATTCTGCCTTGTGGGCTAACTCATCTGGACAACAGCAATATTATTGGGGCTCTGCGCCTACCTGGTGGCCATGTACTAACGGTTTGACTAAATGTGCCTTTTCTGATGTTTTCCAAGCTGAGTAGACAGGTTGATCAGGATCTAGAGGTATTAAAATTTTCCATGTCTGAATTAAAACAACAGTTGGATTCCCTTGAAGGAATGCTCATATAAAATTGGAGAGAATTGGACATACTTCTTAGGAGATAAAGGAAACTATCTATGTATGGCTTGGGGGAAGACCTGTCGTTTTTTTAATGGTAATTGATCAAGAGTAATTAGGAAAAAAGTCTTGTCATGTAGAGGAAAACTTCAAAAAGAAAAACAGATGAAGACATAAATCAAATAGTACCTGTCTCTATCTTCTTGGTCCCCTGGCTAACTAGTCTGTTATCAGCACTGGATGGATCTTTAATTCTCATTCTGATTGGCGGAATGATAGGGCCGTGCATCTTAAATTATGTGGCCGGTTACCTATCAGTGTATCTGTCCAGTAAAATTAATGGTCCTTAGGACCAACTACACTTCTTTCTTTCTTTCTTTCTTTTTTTGAAACAGAGCTTTTCTATGTAGCCCTGGCTGTCCTGGAACTTGCTCTGTAGACCAGTGGTGGCCTTCAATTCACATAAATTCCCTTGCTTCTGCCTCCTGAGTGCTAGGACTGAAGGTATACACCACTGTCTGGCCAATTACACCTCTTCAGAGTAGGGTGAGTCCATGACTTGACTCATTCACTACGAACTGACTCCATGATGGAAGTACCACTGTGGCCATAAAACTCAGCACACAGACAGCACCACCTGCCAACATGAAAACAGAGACGGGGGGGGGGGGGGGGGGGCAGGTGAGATGGCTCAGCGGGTAAGAGCACTGACTGTTCTTCCGAAGGTCCTGAGTTCAAATTCTAGCAACCACATGGTGGCTCACAACCACCCATAATGGAATCTGGCGCCCTCTTCTGGTGTGTCTGAAGACAGCTACAGTGTACTTATAATAATAAATAAATAAAATCTTAAAGAAAGAAAGAGAGAAAGAAAGAAAACAGAGACATAATCCACCAAAGTCCCCAGTTCTGGGAAAGTCTCTAGATGCATTCATCTCGCCTTTTGGCTTCTGTAGTTCTGTTGCTGTTTCTGCTAACTGGAGCATGTCGACCCAGGACGCGAATTTTGCGCTTAAAACCTCGCCCCGAGAAAGGCTTGATACTACACAGGGATCCTGAACACCCAGTGTAGTCACAGGGTGGCTAATAAAGACTTTCTCTTGGTAGATACCCCACAGCAAAGACACCGGACACACAGGTGGTACACAGATACACTTCAAGAGAAACATCTATGTAATAAAATACAAATGAAAATGTAATATTTCAGTTAACAAAAACCCAACAAAAATCCAGGTAATCAGAACAATTAACTCGGTGGTGGATGCCAGCCTAGGTTACATAAAATCTTGCCCCACCTGTCTCCTCTCTCACCCCTAACCCTCCACCCCAATGGTATAAACTGGTAATCCTAACTACTCAGAAGCTAAGGCAATGGAATTAAAAGTTCTTGGCCAGTTGGAGCATTTAAAATAAGACCCTGTTCCAAATAAAAACCAGAAAGGAAGCAAAATGGCTGGGAACATAGGTCAGTTGGGACGCCCTGGACTAGTCACGTTCAACTGTCAATCTTGCAAAACCCAGAAAGTTTCTGTTGTCCAGGCTACGGTGAGGTATGTCTACAATGCCAGGAATCAGGTGGCCAAGGACAGCGCTGGGTTCCAGGTCAGCCAGGGTTACTTACATAGATTCCCTGTTTGTTAATTCATAATGTTCAGTTTACTCCGTAGGGGAGGGGAGCGGGGGGGGGGGGATGGGAGTTGGTTCCCCATGGGGAAGACACGTAGGGACTCCGGAAGTTTTGAAAGGGTGTCAGGTTGTCGTGTGTCATGTCCCATGCTCCACTCCCGTCCCTCTTTCCAGTTTTGCTTCTTGGAACAACAGATGCCTTACAAAGGCCAGGGCATTTATACTTCTAGAACTGAGAACAAGGCCTTACAGAGTTGGCACAAGCTAACGACATTACATGGGATGCTCAAGTTTGATCAGTATACATCTGTGGTACCAAAACATCCTTTGCAAATTTGGGGACATGCTTAGAGTTACACGGTTTATCTGACACTCAAGTTTGGAGGGGGGGAGCGTACTGTTTTTTATCCAGCAACTCCTTCAAGACTTGACTTAACTGATCGGATGGTCTTCTCCCACCTGTACCATGGCGGGAAAACAACTGTACTTGCTTCCAAAGGCATACATAAAGACCCCGGGGCCCGGTGAGCCCTTATTTTATACGTTTGCTCGGGCACAGCCCGGGTGATCCTTGCAATCCCGGCCCTGAGCGGGTCAAACGCTCGCCGCCCGGGTCCTAGGTGGTCCGCACCTGCGCGCCCCGGCCAGCCTCTTCCGGGTCAGGTGACCGCGCACGCCCACGTGACCCGGCCCGAGTGCGGGCGCTGGAAGGCGGAAGTGGAGCGGAGTTAGGCGCCGCTGGTGTGGCCGCGGCAGGTAGGTGGCGCGGGGGCACTGGGGGGCTCGGCAGCGAGCGGGCGGCGCGGGGCAGCCAGGGGGCGGCGGGCGGCGCGAGGGGCCGGGGGCGGCGCGGGGCGGGCGCCGGGGGGCGGCGGCTTCCTGTGGGAGGGGCCTGGCGCGCGGTTCCGGCCTCCGAGGAGGGATGTCCCGGCTCGCGCCCGGGCGGGGTGGGCGCGGGGCCCGGCGGGAGTCGCCCGCTGGTGGCGCTTCCGGAAGGAGACCCCCAGCCCCGGGTGCCTGCGGTGCGGAGGAGCCGTGTCTGTCTGGGAAGGGGGCCCGACCTCAGCCGGGGAAGACTCATTTGCTCCCTGGAAGGGGCTGCCTGGGAGTGGGCGTCTGGCTTGTAGGGACAGGGAGAAAAAAATCTGGACGATGCGGCCTGGACCCCATTCCAAGAGTCTTTTTTCCTTCCGTCCTCTTTAAAAAGGATGGCGATCCGGGACTTTGATACCGGTTCTGTTCAGTTCTTTAAACTTCAGGAGGGATCCCTGAGTCTTGATCGTCTGACTCTGGTCACACCCACTTTGCCCTGTTTGGGTAGGGTTTCCACTTGTTGGGAACCTTGCCCATCAGATCGTCTTTCTTTGAGATGCTCCCGGATCGGGTCATCTTGGAGGCCACCAAAAAAAAAAAAAAAAAAAAAAAAAAAAAGACGTGTAGGTGCTTTGCTGTGATCATAACAAGACTTTTAACCTACACTGTTGTTGGCGACCTGGGCCGGCGTTACCTCAGCAACGCATTGACTGCTGAAGTCATGGACAGTTGAAAGTCTGCCCATACCGATTTGAGACCTCTCAAGCTTAAATTATGCAGCTTCCTTTACCATGTGACTGCTTATCTTGACCAGCTGTGACTAGGTGGGGTGACTGAGAAGTTTCTCTTGTGTTCCTTAGAACTGTGACCTAGATCGTAGTTTTTGAGGTTAAAAATACCCATCTTAAGATTCTTCATCCTCTAGGCCTAGGCCTGAAGATGGCTCCAAGTTCCAAGCCAGCCTAAATAAACAAACAGGCCACCCTCTTTTCCCTTCACTTTTGCTAAGGTTTGCAGAAGTGAAGCAAAGTTTATGAATGCAACGAAGGTCAGGGTTCAAATGGGACATTGACAGGAGCCAGAATCACAGGTCGCTAGGGGGGAAAAAGCACTTTGCATTAATATATTAGGAGTTGAAGACTTGGGGGGTATATTATAAGCATTTAAAAGTTAATTTTTGTAGCAGTCTCGAGAAGTCATTCACACTTTATAGATAACAAGCTAAGAGAATTGACTTAAAATAAAAGATGTATTTTTATTTGTGTGTATGTTCCTGTGTGTATGTGCCCACCAAGGACAGACAGAGCATTGGGTCCTTTGGAGCTAGAGATACAGGTGGTTGTGAGCCTCTGGATTTGCATGCTGGGAACTGACCTTTGGTCCCGTGGAAGAGCAGTGAGTGCTTTCGCCTGCATCTCTTTAGTCTCAGCCTGCCTGACATCCTCATTTTGTTTTTCTTCCTTGTTTACTGTCTTCCTGCTAGGACTGTAAATCATTCAAGGGCAGTGATCTTATTTTACCTGACTTCTTTGGCTACTAGCCCCAGGCCTGGTATGTTAGGAGTACTTGGTCAGTGTTTGAGAAGTAAATGAGTTTTTAAAGGTCACACTGCTCGGTGTATGTGGAGAACAAGGGGTTAGAGCATAAGTTTCCCGTCCCTTTCTCTGTTTAGTGTTACTGGTCTATGGAAAGCCAGAACCATGAGGAGAAGGCTTCAGTTGGCTTGTCAGTCTCTTAATTTTTTGTTGTTGTTGAACATTGCACCTTCCCACTTCCCTTCTTTTTGTAATTTTTTATTTTATTTTTTTCCTTTTGAGACAGGCTCTCAGTAAGTTGCCTGGGGTGGCCTCAAACTCCTGTAGCTCAGGCAGGCCTTGAACTTGTGATCCTTCTGCCTCCAACACAACAGTAGTTAGGATTTGAGGCCAATACCACCAGGTCTATCTTAGTCTTTCATTTAGTGACTACATCCCCATCTGCAAAGAACTGATACCAGATTCTCATTTATTTTTATTTTGGTTATTTATTTGAGACAAAAGTTTTACTGTGTAGACCTGGCTGGCCTAGAACTCATAAAGATCCAGCTGTTTCTACCTCCCAAGTGCTGGGATTAAAGCTGTGCGCTATTTACTATGCTCAACCTCTCTCCCTGTCCGGTCCAGCCAGTCCCCTCCCCTCCCTTCTCCCCCCTCCCCTCCCTTTCTCTCTGAGACAGGGTCTTTTAGCTTTTTGATAGAAGGTAGGTTTTAGCCCAGGCTGGCCTCAAACTGGTTATGTTGTGGAGGAACTTACGATAGATTCTCTACCTTCCAAGACCTGGGGTCGCAGGCCTTCATTCACCATTGTGCCTGGCTCAGCGTCTCGTCTCATTCATTTCCAGATCTCTGAAGGTTGCATTGCTTCATTCACAGATGAAGAACTGAGGCTTACTGAAGTCCTGATATTAGATTCTGGAACTAGTAAATAAATGCAAGAGTTGGCTCTCTCCTTCTATGGGTCCTGGGAACTGAGTTCCAGTTGTCAGGCTTGCTGGCAGTCACCTTTACCCAATGAGCCACTTTCTCTATAACCTAGGTCTGTTCTTCTTAGACCTATTACTTTTAATTCATAGAAGCGATAAAAAGTTTCTTTTTTTTTTTTTTTTTTTTTTTTAAAGTACAACTTCCATTTTATTTTTCCAGGGTAGTTTTCCTTCTGTCCTTACAAAACGGCCTCTTTACATGGGCTTTGGTGGAGGTCGAGGTGCAGCGCCAGCAGGTCTGAATCGTGGTGGGGGTGTTCGGTCCTTCCGGGCTTCGCGGGATCGATTCCTAACAACCTTGCTATGGATGGCACAGCTCACGCAATAATGCAGCTTGACATAGAGCTTGGGAAGCACGTAGGCGTCGAAGACGCTTGCTTCAGATATGTCCCTGACAGCAGCGGCTTCTACAATGTTCCGAATGACAAACTTCTTGATGGCCTTATCCTTGGGCACGCACCGGGCGCAGTTCGTGCAGCGAATGGGCTGCACATGGCCGCGGCCCTTTTTGGCACGACCGTTGTTTCTTCTTTTTTTGGTCATCTTGGAGCCAAGACTCGAAAGAGAAAAAAAGTTTCATCTTAAAATATTTTTAAAAATATGCTATTAGGTTGGGTATAAGTGCCTGTAATCCAAACACTTGGGAGGCAGAGGCAGGAGGATTACTGGGAGTTCAAATGTTCAGCTATAGCTTGGGTTATGAAAAGAGGAAGAAAGAAATGAAGGAAGGAAGGAAAGAAAGAAAGAAAAAGGGAGGAAGGAAGGAAGAAAGAGAAAGAAAGACGTAGAAAAAATAGAATAGGATAAGAGAAAAAATTATAATTGTACAGTGTAACTGATAATGCTGAGAAAACCCTGCTTGCTCTATACTTGTGTACAGTCTCATCCCATTGCAGGGTAATTTATAAACTGAAGAAGTTGGTCTTGGGAATGGAGGCTGGAAAGTCTGAGATGGAGGGTGTGATGGTTTGTATATGCTTGGCCCAGGGAGTGGCACTATTAGGAGGTGTGGCCTTGTTGGAGTAGGTGTGTCACTGTTGGCATGAGCTGTAATACCCTTATCCTAGCTGCCTAGGAGCCAGTCTTCCACTAGCAGCCGTAAGATGAATATGTAGAACTCTCAGCTCTGACTGCAGCCTAAACACTGCCATGCTCCCACTTTGATAATAATGGACTGAACCTCTGAACCAATAATCCAGCCCCAATTAAAGGTTGTCCTTTATAAGACTTGCCTTGGTCTTTGTGTCTGCTCACAGCAGCAGTACATCCCTAACTAAGACAGGCTCTACTCTTGGAGGGCCTTCCTGCTAAGTTATTCCATGGTAGAAGGCAAGAGAACAAGTGTATGCACAGAACTAGCGGCCCTGGTAGTGTTCTGTGAGCACCAGGCCTCTCAGGACCTCATTTCTCAGTTCCTCCTTCCAGCCTGTTGCACTAGGGTGCAACACATACACTTTGGAGACCCATTCAAACCATAGCTTCTGCCACAGTTGTCTTTTCCGAGGAAAATATTCTTCCTTCAGTGGATGGTTGTACACCCCTACTTTATTACAGGCCTTGTTCTGGAGTTTGGCTGTTCAGTATGGAGGCTGATGATCACATAGCTGTCAAAGCCTGGTACAGCCTATGAATGTCAAATACATCAGAATTTGGAGATTCAACACGAAAACTGCAATGTTGCATTGATTTTTGTTTGCTTGTTTGCTTGTTTGTTTATTTGTTTGGTTTTGTGACAGGGTTTCTCTGTAGCTTTGGCTGCCCTGGAATTCACTCTGTAGATTGGGCTGGCCTCAAACCCACAATGATCTTCCTGCCTTGGTCTCTGGAGTGCTGGGATTAAAGGCATGTGCCACTACTGCTGGCTCCAACCGATGTTTTTATATTCTAGTAAAATCATATAAATGTAATCTATAAGTGGTAAAATTTTATATTTACTGTGTTAAAGACAATATAATTAAATGAGTTTCAGCAGGGTGTATGTAGTGACTCATGCCTGTAATCTTAGCAGTCCTGTTTTGGGGGTGGGAGGGGCAGGTCTCACACTTGCTCAGTGTTCAGACTTTCTGGAATTTATGTTGTAGCTCAGGCTAGCTTTAAACGGACACTCCTTCTGCCTTAGCCTCTTGGGTGCCAGGATCACAGGTGTGCTGCATCTTCTCTGAAGTCCCAAAGGGCAGAAGGCATGGAGCACAGAACCGAGTGAGGGTACCACAGTCCAGGTGATGGGAAAAGGGGGATCAAATGGCTGGAGGGAGAAACACCTTGACAGGTTTGGGGATCAGCCAGGAACCCAGCATGGCTGGAGAAGGCTAAGTGAGCAGAGAGAATGAGTTCATTGGGGTTTGGGGTGTGGGAGGAAACACTGGGCAGGCCAGGGAAGGCCTTGTGGGCTTTTGTGTGAGTGTTGGTTTTCACAGGATAAGTGAAGCATTTGAGCTGAGAGTGGATACTGTCCTGACCTTCGACAGGCAAACGGTGATTGCTGTGAGGAGGAAAAAGGAGCCAGGGTAGAATCAAAAAGACGTGAGGAGGGCATTGTCACCCAGGGAGAGGAAAGCGTTGGGATCTCTTCTGAAGCTCAGCAAGTAGGCTCTGTGGATGAGGAGACTTGGGTCTGGAATGTGAGAGGACCAGAGCAGGCAAAGGTGACTCCCAAGGTTTGGGTATGAAGAGGGAGAGATGGAGTTATCATTAAGTGGGGGAGAGGAGCTGGAGATGGGGCCCAGTTGGTAGAGTAATTGCCTAGTGCATAAAGCCTGGGATCTGACCTCTCCCCAGCATAAACGGGATGTGGTGGCACATATCTGTAATCCCAGCACTCGGGGTGGAGGCTGGAGGAGGGCTACAGGTCAGTCAGGGGGATCATCCTTTGGAATCCAGCCTGGGCTACATAAGACCCTGTCTCAGGAAACAACACATAGGGAGGGACTATAGGGCAGTCAGGGCTTAGGGTCAGTTTTGTTCACATTGATTGAACAAGGCCTAGTATCAATCCGAGAGAAGATGCTGGGGCAATTCAATGATGATGTCAGGTGGCAAGCAGAGACAAGAGGTATGTACATGGGAGCTGTTATTGTGCAGCCTGGAGTTGAGACTGGACAAGGTCACCCAGAGAGGAGTGTGAATGTATGTCCAAGAGAGTGTTGCTGTTGAGCTTGAACTTGTAGAATAAATCTCAGTTGACACTGGGCCATGTCTGAAGACCACCTAACTACTGCAGGGAAGTTGGGTCTCTCTTCTTTTTCATTTAAAGACACCCCCCTCCCCCCCACACACACTTTTTTTTCACCAAGACAGGGTCTCACTGTGTATCCCTGGCCATCCATCTGGCTTTGAACTCAGAGATCCACCTGCCTTTGCCTCCCGAGTTCTGGGATTAATGTTGTGTGCCACCACCTCTCAGCTAAGACCCCTCTTTTTTCTGTTTGTTTGTTTGTTTTTTAAGATTTATTTATTTAATTTCATGTATGTGAGTACACTGTCACTGTCTTCAGACACACCAGTGGAGAGCATCGGATCCCCATTACAGATGCTTGTGAGCCACCATGTGATTGCTGGGAATTGAACTCAGGACCTTTGAAAGAGCAGTCAGTGCTCTTATAACTGCTGAGCCAGCTCTCTAGCCCTTCTGTTTGTTTTTTATTCAAGACAAGATCTTAATATGTGGCCCTGTCCTACAATTCACTATGTAGACCAGGCTGGCCTTGAACTCAAGGGATCTTCCTGCCTCTGCCTCCCAAGTGCTAGTATTACAGAAAGTCCCTTTTGAAAACAACAAACTGATGGGTTTCTTTTGCTCCAGTTGAGAAGGATGTTTTTACAACTCCTATCTTGTAGTACTTCTGAAATCAGCTCAAGTGCCAGGTTCAGGAGTTTTGGTTTTCTGGGTTGGCAGTCAGTTTATGAGCATCCAAGGATGGAAAGAGAAATGCAGGCAGGACAGTAATTGGGTTTTTAAAGTTTAAAATACCAGCTTTACCAAATATATGTTGAGCACAGTGCATTCCCCTCCTCTATCCCCCATCCCCAGCCTGCTATCTCATAGATTTAACACAAATGGAACCTTGTAGTGGGTGGGTGTGGTGGTTTGGATAGGTTGGCCCCCATAGTCTCATGTGTTTGAATTCTTGACCCATGGAGAGTAGCACTATGGGGAGGTGTAGCCTTGTTAGAGGAGGTGTGTCACTGTGGAGGCGGGGCTTTGAGGCCTTAAATGCTCACCCTATGCCCATTGTGAAACACATCCATTCTCCTCCTGGCTGCCTTTGCATCAAGATGTGGAACCCTGGGCTCCTCCAGCACCATATCTGCCTACATGCTGCCATGCTTCCCATCACGATGATAATGAACTAAACCTCTGAAACTGTAAGCCAGCCCAATTAAATGTTTTGTCCTTTATAAGGGTTGCCTAAAACAGTGGGTGACCCTTGGATTTCAATCTTGGTCTTGGGATCTGAAGCTCTTGTCAGGAAGACAGTGGATTCATGAACATCAAGACAGATCAGGTGATCAGGTCAGGGCACACACATGGAGGTCAGAGGACAACGTTCAGGAGTTGTTCTTCTACCATATGGGGTGGATTCAGATCTTCAGCGTTGCCAGCGAACACCTTTTCCCTGGAGCCAGGCTGGCTCAAGAGAGCATTAGAGTTCCTGTGTAATTTAGGACTGTGCCAGATTCTACAAGAGCTGACATCCTGTTCTCAGGAAAGATCTCATTCCTTTGATTCTAGCTAGAACCTGCTTAGAAGGTTGTGGATCCCTGTTCTCCTCATTGCCCTTGGTTTAGAAATGGAGATTTGGGTGGCAGTCCCTTCTAGGTAGTGCCAAGTCTCTTGACTCAGGCCGGGCCTCTTCCTCTGGTTACTCATGTATTCTCTGTGGGGTTTGTCCTGAGATCTGTTTTGCCATCTCTGTTATTATTACCTTCCATGACATACATATACACACACACACACACACACACACACACACACACACACACACACACACACACACACATATATACATACACACATTAATCAGATGAAATATTTTCTCCTGTTGCTTTTTTTTTTTTTAATTTTTTTTTTTTAAGATTTACTTATTGGTTATATGTAAGTACACTGTAGCTGTCTTCAGACACTCCAGAAGAGGGAGTCAGATCTCGTTACAGATGGTTGTGAGCCACCATGTGGTTGCTGGGATTTGAACTCCGGACCTTCAGAAGAGCAGTCGGGTGCTCTTACCCACTGAGCCATCTCACCAGCTCCTCCTGTTGCTTTTTAACTAGCTGGGTATTCCACTGCAGAGCTGCTGACATCGTCTGTGATGTCATGAGAACAGCCGCCATCCACATGGCAGCCCACAGGCTGTACAATACCCAGGATCTCTTTAATAGTTCCAGAAAGTTCTCTAGCAAACGACTGGAGTCTTGTCTGTGGGGGTGGTGTAGACAGTCACAAGTGAGATTTCCACTGTGTTTACTTTTCTTTTCCTTTTTCTGTCTCTTGGTGGCTTCTTGAAGACTTTGATGATGAGCAGAGGCAGGGCCTGCAACCCTAGTCCAGCCTGTCTGCTCTGAGTAGTCAGTTTCACCATTACCCCAAACCTTCCCATCTCAAGGTGATGTGGTGCTGATCTCACCTCCAGTGTACCTCAGGCACACCACTTTGGTCTCCTTAGGGTTGAACTTGAGCTGTGAGGTGGAGGTGGCTGGTGGCCTCTTTCCAGCAGAAAGCTCCCTTCCAGTTTTTACATGCTGTTTGGCAAAGTTTTTGAAATGTGATTGTTTTTCACTTTGGGCCTCTGGCGAATGGAGGACAATTCAGTGCTGGATGCTGGAAAGAGGCCAGGAAAGAAGCAGGCGTGTGTTGGAAAAATCTGGCTTGAGGGTGGGAAGGGAAGGAGAGATCTGTGGGACAGACTCTTCCCCATCTTTTAGAAGAGGATCCAGGGATGGTCTTTCCTAACAAACACACCCTGCCTGTTTCTCTCTAGTTTAGGATGCGGATGCTGGGGATTGAACCCAGGCCTTGTGCAGATTAGGAAGCACAGCACCTCTGAGCCCCAGTGCTGCCCACCTCCTTTTTTCTCTCAAGATGGTCTCAGTCGGATACTCAGATTGGCTTTGAACACTGTTGTAGCATTGGCTGGCCCTTGGGATTCTTCTGCCTCAGCCCTAGGTTACAAACCTATGCCACGAGACCAGGCTGGCTCCACTTCTCTTCTTCCTTCTCTTCTTCCATCTCTTCTTCCTCTTCCTCTTCTGCTTATTTTGTGTGTATGGGTTGTTTAGGAAATACCGGGTATTAAATCAGTGCCAGACATGAGCTTTGCTCCCACCTCTGCCTTCTTAGTGCTGGCATTAAAGGAGTCTTCTTATTTATTTATTTATTTATTTATTTATTTATTTATTTATTAACACCGTTCCATGTAGCCCAAGGTGGCCTCATATTTTCCATGTAACTAAGACTGGCCTTAAAATCCGGATCCTTCTTTCCTTACCTCCTGAGTGCTCAGCTTAAAGTGTTGTCCTCTTACTCTCTCTCTTAGTTAGTCCAGGTTGTCCTGGAACCTCATTATAACACATAGCCAAGAATAACCCAGAACTCTCTCCTAGAGGTAGGAGGATCAGGAGTTCAAGGCCATTTTCAGCTCTATGAAGAGTTTGAGCAGATTTTGTTAGAACCAAAGAGGAAAGTTAAAAGCAAAACAGAAGTAAAGCTGAGTGGTGAGTGCAGACTGATGGTGTGGCATGTATGCTGTGTGTAGAGTGGCAATGCTTTCTTGGCGTGGTCAGGCCTGGGCTCCTTACATCCTGAGCACCAAGAAGAAGATGGCGGATCTGGAGGCATGGCTTACTTGCCATCCAGAGGACCCAGGTTTGGGATCCACACAGTGGCTCACAACTGCATGCAGTTCCACTTCTAGGGCATCCAACACCAATGGGCCTCTCTGGGCAGCTACACGCCCTTGGTGCACATAAGAACTCATGTAGGTATGCATACAAGCAAATTAAAAGCAAATTAATAAGTAATTATTAAAAAACCTAAACAAACAAGGAAGGAAAATAGTGAATCAACCGGTCCTTATAGCCCAGTGTCCACGACAGACAAATGGATAAGTAGAGGGTAGAGCTGTTCAATGGAGCAACATTTAGCCACAAAAGGGAAGATACACGTTACAGTGACCTGAAACATTCCATGAAAGAAAGCAGTTACAAGACTACACACAGGTCTCGTGACTGCATTTGTATGAATTGTCTGGAGTAAGCAAATCCACCATGACAAAAATAGGCTGATGTTTGCCTGGAGCTGGGGGAGCGGAGGTGGGCTGGTATTGACAAGGTTTATTTGGGAGTGATGAAATGGTCTGGAATCGGAGTTGATGGCAGCTCAGTTCCAATGCTAATAAAAACCCACTTCAATTATGGGCCTTAAAAGGATGAGTTTGGAGTGAGGGATGGAGCGTAGTGTGTTCAAAGAAAGCCCTGGGTTCTGTCTCCAGCTTCTCACAAACCAGGTTTGATGGTGTGTGTCTGTCTTATCTATGGAGGCAAGAGGATCTGAAGTTTAAGGTTACATAGAAAGTTTGAAATCAATCTTGGCTAAAGAGAATTTGTCTTTTTTTTTTTTTTTTTTTTTTTTCAAGACAGGGTATCTCAATGTAGCTCAGGCTGTCCTGGAATTCACTATATAGATTAGACTGGCCTTGAACTCACAGAGGTCTGCCTGCTTCTGTCTCCTGAGTGCTGTGATTAAAGGTATGCATTACTACACTCATTTAAGAGAATTTATTTTTTAAAAATCGGACAGTAAGCTGGATATGGTAATGCATGCCCTTAGCCCCAGCACTTGGAGGCAGAGGCAGGTGGATGTCTATGAGTTTGAGGCCAGCCTGGTCTACAGAGCATGTTCAAGGTAGCCAGGGTTACACAAAGAAACCCTGTCTCAAAAACAAAACAAAACAAAAAAAAAGGAGAATAAATTTATGGCATATGATATATGGTTCAGGAATAATAATTAGAGACGGTTCACTCTTGTTTCAAATGCACCCTTTGTGTCCGTCAGGCCGAGTCATGATTCTGAGATAGTGCAAGGTCTGGGGTGTAGCTTAGTATTCGAATACTTAACTGGTAAGCCTGAGGTTCTGGTCTTGATACTCTGCAGAAAAGATACAAGGAAATGAAGGATTCTTGTAACCAAACTCCATCTCTTACCTGCTTTGCTACCTTGTGTCATTGAACTTCCCTTTGTTTCCAGCTGGGCACATGAAAAGTTTTCTGTACAGGAGCTTGAACCCAGGGCCTTGCTGTGCTGTGCCGAGCCACATCCCAGCATTACTAAGTGTGAGGTACCAACAGGCTGATGGTCTGTGTGCTAGGGCCTCAGTGAAGAAAGTGGTTCAGAGCTGGGTGTGGTGGCGCACGCCTTTAATCCCAGCACTCGGGAGGCAGAGGCAGGTGGATCTCTGAGTTTGAGGCCAGCCTGGTCTACACAGTGAGTTCCAGGACAGCCAGGACTACACAGAGAAACCCTGTCTCGAAAAAACAAGAAAACAAAAAAACCCAAAACAAACAAACAAACAAAAAAAGAAGGCAGGGGACTTGGAGCAGCCAGTGCCCCCTGCTCCCCATGTAGTCTTTTATTTCTTTTTCTTTTTTTTTCAGTCTTTTATTTATTTATTTTTTGACGCTGGTTTCTGTGTGGCCCTGCTGTCCTGGAACTTTCTTTGTAGACCAGGCTGGCCTCAAACTCAGAGGTCTACTTGCCTCTGCCTCCTGAGTTTAAATAAAGGTTGATGAGTTCAAGGCCAGCATGGGCTATAGGAGACCATGTCTTAAAAAACAAAATGTGGGGCTGCAGAAGGAGCTCAGGAGTTAGGAGCACTAGCATGGAGTGGGGAGGACTGAAGCATGGATCCAGCACCTGGCTAACAGCTGCTGTTCCTGGCATGCTTGGACCCCAGCCTGTGTTTCTGAATCACAATCATTTTCTTTATGTGCACATAGGAGGGTTTTACAGTTCACATAGCTTCCCTTGCAATGGGAACAGCACTGAGACAGGAGCATTACTGGGAGCTGCTACCTTCCAGTTTAGCCAATGAAACTTGAGTCCCAGCTTCAAGAAGAGACCTTGCCTCACGGGAGTAAGGAGAGTGATAGAGGATGACAGTGCAGCGTCCCTTTCTGGCCTCCAATGCACATAAGTGCGTGTGCTTACACACACAGGTTAAAAAAACAACAACTTAAAACAAAGCTGCCTGTCAAGCCTTATATGGACAGTAAGCTCAGAGATAAAATAACATTTTATTTATTTAGAAATTGTGTGAATCAGCTCACATTGGAAAAGGACAGGAGTTTTGGTGTCTTCCCCACCTTTCACTGGCCAGTTACTGTCTGCAGAGGTGAAGTCTGTATATCTAGCCCTTGGTCTCCTTTCTCCCCTGCCTGTCTCGGACACATAAGCCATTTTTCTGACTTTCTTTTCTTTCTTCTCTTCTCCCTCCTTCCTGTTTACTCTCCCCTACTCTGTCTTTCAGAGGTACATGTAAACATGTCCTCATTACTAGCTGGAAAGAGTTACTAGTCATCTGTTTCTGAATCACAAGTGGAACACACTCTGTGTTCAGGTTTTATAAGCTCCCTTTAGTCTTGCGGTACAGCCCATCGCTAGCCCCAGACTGTGGCATCTATCTAGACCTCCTGTCTGGTGTTCACTGATGTGTATGGACACACCCGGCACACTGATGTCTGTCTTCACCCTCTAGTTGTGGTTCATTTTCTTTATGTGCACATAGGAGGGTTTTACAGTTCACATAGCTTCCCTTGCAATGTTCAGGTGGTATCTGGCTAATTGGATCAAGAATGGCAGACAAAGCTCACATAATAACAGATCAGTGTTCATAAATGGCGGGCTGTAATTATGAAGGACTGGAGAGAGATGGCGTTGGTGGAGTTTGGGGCCCATTTCTTCTACTCTCAGCTGGCCTGGTCTCCCTGAGCTTGCTTGCTTTTCTTTTCTTTTTCTGACTTCTTTCCTTTTGTTTCTTCTCCTTCCCCTCCTCCTCCTCCTCCCCCTCCCCCTCTCCATCCTTTTTCTTCTCCTCCCTCTCCCTCTCTCTCCTTCTTCTTCTTTTTATTGGATATTTTATTTACTTACACTTCCTTGTGAGCTTTCTTTTTGCACTGGTCTTTGCTTTTGTTTCGGGCGTAGGTTGTAGATCGAGGTACTTTGTTTTTCTCCTCCTTAACAAATCCATGTGGAGGCTCCAGGTTTCATTGTCTGGACCTTTGGACCAAAGGCCAAAAGGTCAGGAGAGCAAGCTGCTTCAGAACCCGCCCTTACTGCAGTTGCCTAAGGGATGGGAGTGTCCGAACCGACATCAAGATTCTAGTCTATAAATAGTGGGTTTCCAGCTCTGCCTGCCTAAGCCTCAGTTCAAGCACTGACTCCAGGGCATTCGATATGCGGTCATTTCCCCTTAAAACTGTAGTTCACTTAGAAAACATGCTCAGGCTTACAGATGGCTCAGAGGTTGGGATAACTCTCCTGAGAGCTCTGCCGTGGGTCTGCAGGGTGATGCACTGCTGGTTGTTCTGGATGACCCAGGTTCTGTTTCCAAAACCCATTGGTGAGTCACACCCATTTATAACTCCAGGTCCAGGATTCAACGCAAGCCTTTTTCTGGCTTCCATGGGCACCAGACATGCAAACGGTCCACATACATGCACACAGGCAAAACACTCATACACATAACATAAGAATCTAAAAATGTCTAAAGTATTAAAAGGTAAATGTTGCTCACACAGTTAAAGTTTCTCCGTGTCTGTTTCATTTCCTGTTGTGGCAGAGGGACCTTATGGTTTAGTGTCAGTGACTCTGTCCTCTCCATGCCGCTATGTCTCCTTATATTGTATGTCCCCTGTGACAAAGCTCACATGTCCACTGTGCTTAGGCTGCACGTCCTTCCTCCCTCCCTCCCCCTCACCTCGTTCAGGAATGGTGAATGGGATTTGGATCCCCACCTTTCCAGGGTGGTGTAGCCCCATTTTAGAAACAACTTAAAAAAGCAGAAAGGCCCCCAGATAGTTGTGGGTTCTAGAAGCTAGCACTTAAGGTATGAGAGCTCATGTCGGGTCCAGTGTTGTCTGCTCAGTCATGGGGAGGGGACTGAAAATCACTGTTGGAGGTGGTGACAGGGTTCTGGGGATCTTGAGCTATAGAATACTGTACTGGTTTTTTTTTTTTTTTTTGTTTGGTTTTTTTTTTTTTTTTTTGTTTTTTTGAGACAGGGTTTCTCTGTATAGCCCTGGCTGTTCTGGAACTCACTTTGTAGACCAGGCTGGCCTCGAACTCAGAAATCCTCCTGCCTCTGCCTTCCAAGAGCTGGGATTAAAGGCATGCACCACCACTGCCCGGCTTAGTTTTTGTTTTGTTTTGTTTTGTTTTGTTTTAATCTAAGGAGCATTCTGGAGGTTTCCACCAGAGTTAAAATATCTAGGGTCAGAGTTATAGCTCTGGCAGAGGGCTTGCCTGTCATGAATACAGCTCTGGGTTGATGGTTTGTTTTGTTTTTGTAACCTAGACTAGCTTTGAACTTGTCATCTCTGGAGTGCTGCTGGAATTACAGGTGTGTGCTACGACATGCAGCCCTTACAGTGTTTTAGAGGCTGAGTCCTACTGTGTAGCCCATACTGAACTCAGTGTTCCTCCTGTCTTTCAAGCTCTGGGATTATATATACATACCACAGTGCTCAGCTGCGGCGTAATGCTTTAATGGCAGCAGTTTCACAGTTAGCAAAACCCACCTGTCACTCATGTCTCACTGTGGTCACGCTTGCATTGAAGGTGCTGCAGCCAAGACACCATTGGTGCTGTGGCCACAAGGGCTGTTGTCTTCACGTTCTTTGTCACACACAGTCTTGGGAGAACACTTCAGTTCACAATCCTTGAAGGAGCTGCCTGTGTGGTGCATAACTTGCTCCCAGCACTCAGGAGGCTGAGACAGGAGGATCTCTGTGAGTAAGAGGCCAGCCTGGTCTACAAGAGCATGTCAGGAAAGCCAGTGCTACATAGTGACACTGTGTCTCAGAAAACAAACAACACAAGTGAGAACTTGTTGTATTTTTATATTTTAAAAGTTTGCATTCATGTGTGTGTCTATGCATGCTTGTGCAGGTGCCTGAAGGGGCCACTGCGTGTGGGATCCCCTGGAGTTGGAGTTATATGGAGTTGTGAGTTGCTTGATATTTGTGTGGGCACTAAATTCAGGCCCTCTAAAGGAGTAGTATATGCTCTGAACAGCTGAGCCATCTTCAGCTCCTATTTATTATTATTGTCCCTATGTACTTTGTGTGTGTGTGTGTGTGTGTGTGTGTGTGTGTGTGTGTAAGGGGTAGGGAGATGCAAGTGCCATGGCGTTTGTGGTCATCAGAGGCCAGGAGACATCTCTGTGGAGCCGGTTTTCTCCTTCCACTGTGTGTGTTCAGCTCTATAGATTGAAGTCAGCTTTCCAGGCTTGTGTGACGTGTCATCGCCACTGAGCCATCTTGCCAGCCCATCTGACTCTTGATTGTGTTTTCATAGCCTCCCCTTTGGAGTGTGCACATGCCGCGTGCCGCTGAAGGCAAGTACTCGAGCAGTCCTTGAATCTAGAGCAGGGTTGTTGCTTTTTTCCCCGTGAAATATGATTTTTCCTTTAGCAAACAACTGAGAAGCAAGTTGGAGTTATTAGATTTGTGAAATTGGCAGACATTTTCTTCAAACTGAATGAAGCAAACCTGACACTCTGAGGAAAATAACTGACAGTGTTTGTTGCCAGTAACAAAATCGTTCTTACAAGAAAATTAGAATTTTGGGCCACTCTACCACGACAGGCTTGACAGCTTTCTGCTGTTTGGAGGCCCGTCTGGTGAGATCACCGAGCACATTGACAAATGTGATTTTTTAAAGTTGTATAATGAAATGTGTTAAGGTTTAGAATATCCACACAGCTCAAGGAACCAATATTTTCTAAATGAAACCTGATAATATTCCAAAGATCACATTTGAGTATAAGAATTCTGTTTTAGATGAACTTCTGCGTTTAACCGCATGAGTGGCAGACACCTGTCAAGTGCTATCAGACAACTTTGCATGGCTTGTTTAGCCATTTGGCATCACTGGAGAGATGTTCAATCAGATCTTTAGGTTCAATGACCCATAAAAAACTGGCTTAGTTGTCTGTCTGTCTGTCTGTCTGTTTATTTATTTATTTATTTATTTATTTATTTATTTATATTTTTGGAGACAAGATGTCTATATGTAGTCCTGGCTGTTCTGGAACTTACTATGTAGACTGTGCAGGCCTTGAACTCACTCTACAGCTGAGAATGACCTTGCCCGTCTACGGCCTCCACCTTTCAAGCCCTGGGATTATAAACTTGTGCTGTCATACAGATTGCAGGCATGGATCACCATACCTGTCCTGGGATTGAGGTCTCCTTTTACATTTTTTTTTTTTTTGTTTTGTTTTTTGTTTTTTGAGACAGGGTTTCTCTGTATAGCTCTGGCTGTCCTGGAACTCACTTTGTAGACCAGGATGGCCTCAAACTCAGAAATCCACCTGCCTCTGCCTCCCTAGTGCTGGGATTAAAGGCATGAGCCACCACGCCCGGCTCCTTTTAAATTTTAAAATTTATTTATTTTTAATATTTATTTATTTAATTTTATGTGTGTGAGTATTTTGTCTGCATCTATGTCTGCATTCCATATGCATGCCTGATGCCCTTGGAGCTGAGAAGAAGGCATCAGGCTCCTTAGAACTGGAGTTACAGATGGTTGAGAAGTGCTGTGTGGGTGCTGGGAGTTGAACCCAGGTCCTCTGCAAGGATCACAAGCGTTCTTAAGCACTGAGCCATTTCCCCAGCTCTTTGGGTTGGGCTCTTCAGTTTCCTCCTCAGCCGCTGACTAACCCTGCCACTCTGCTTCCTTTGCAGTTCCATTGTGATGACATGGCATCTGCCAGCTCCAGCCGGGCAGGAGTGGCCCTGCCTTTTGAGAAGTCCCAGCTTACCCTGAAAGGTGAGCGTCATTGCCTGAAGTATTTGAGGCACATCTGTCTGGAGAGTCAGGTGTTCTGAAACAATTCAGGAATGTAGCATTTGTCTCAGAAGATTATCACTCTATAACTAGAGTTCTTGGAAAAGAAAGCAAATAACGGGGCTGTGGGGAAAGTAGACCTTTTGGCTAAAATGCTCAGAGATGGTTGATTCCTTTGTGCCCAGGGCTCCCCCTCTGTACATTAATGCTCTAGGTGATCGCATCCAGCCTCATAGCTTTAAATGCCTTCAGTAAAAGGTCACTCTCAGATTGGTGTCTGTAGCCTAGACCTTTCCTGGAACTCCCAGTATTCACAGAAAGTGTCCAGGTCTGTTACCGTGCTTCTGCCTTCTTCTCATCGCTCATGTTGGCCTGGCAGTGAAGCCAGCGCCTGGTATTTAGCACTCCTCCCCAGTCCTGTTGTCCGCCCTGGCCGCAGCACTCAGTTCTGGAGTAAGGTCCTAGACCTGCCTTTCTGATTCTGCCCTTTGTCTTCTTTCCTGGTGCTGTGGTTGCACAGCACCCAGCAGTCTTGTTAAAGTGTAAGCCGCATCTCTGCATTTCAGCGTCAACGCTGATGAGCACTGTTTTCTCATGCATGTCCTCTTCCCTCTGCATTCGTGTCCTGAGCCGTTCTGGCCTCCCCACACGCTGACTCTGGGCCATTGCCCTGGCCATCTGAGTGAAATGCTTTTAGCTTGCTTTGTTCTTTACACATTTTGTCACCCTTCAGTGAGGCCTTCCCCACTAAGTTCCTCACATCTGTCTCCCCCAGTTTGTTCTTTTCTTTAAGGTTGTCATTGCTCAACATCTGCGTACTTCTATTAAAGGTACTTGGGGAATGAGCCTAAGGCCTCAGAGTTTTGCCAGTTTGACTTGGGGAATGTAGCTTAGTTGTTAGAGTTTGCCTAGCATGCACGAATAGGACTGGGCTCAGTGCTCCTGAATAAACGGGTGTTGTGGTGTGTGCCCATCATCCCAGAACTCCAGAGATGGAGGAGGATTAGAAGTTCAAAGTCATCCTTAGCTACATAGACAGTTGGAGGCCAGCTTGGGATATGTGATACCCTGTCTCACACCAAACTGTACCAACCAACAAACCAACCAAACCAAACCAACCAAACCAAACCAACCAAACCAAACCAACCAAACCAAACCAACCAAACTAAACCAACCAAACCAAACCAACCAAACCAAACCAACCAAACCAAACCAACCAAACCAAACCAACCAAACCAAACCAAACCAACCAAACCAAACCAAACCAAACCAACCAAACCAAACCAAACCAAACCAAACCAACCAAACCAAACCAACCAAACCAACCAAACCAAACCAAACCAACCAAACCAAACCAACCAAACCAAACCAAACCAAACCAACCAAACAAACCAACCAAACTAAACCAAACCAAACCAACCAAACTAAACCAACCAAACCAAACCAACCAAACCAAACCAACCAAACCAAACCAACCAAACTAAACCAAACCAAACCAGGGAAGAAGCTAGAGTACAAAAGCCCGATCTAAAACCAAATCAGGACAAGAGGAAAAGCCTGTCTGGAGAGAGCTGAGAGCATTGACTTGGGGAGAGTTGGTTCCTGCCTCAGACCTGCTTTTCACTAACTTTGATTGCAGGGAAGTTAATTTGGCTCCCTGAACTTAGATGGCCCAGCTGTGAAGTAAAGAAATTGAATTTCATTTTCTCCCCAAGATTTCTTTCTTTTTTTTTTTTTTTTTTAAAGATTTTATTTATTTATTATATGTAAGTACACTGCAGCTGTCCTCAGACACCCCAGAAGAGGGCGTCAGATCTTATTATGGATGGTTGCGAGCCATCATGTGGTTGCTGGGATTTGAACTCAGGACCTTTGGAAGAGCAGTCAGTGCTCTTAACCGCCAAGGCATCTCTCCAGCCCCTCCCCAAGATTTCTTTGTATTTTATAGGTATGCGTGTTTTCCTGCATATCTGTATGTTTACTACATGCATGAATGGCACCTGTGGAGACTGGAAGACAGCATCAGTTCCCTGGAACTGGAACTACAGATGGCTGTGAGCTGCTTTGTGGGTGCTGGGGTCTGGATTCAGGTCCTTTGTGAGAGTGATATGTTCATAACCCCTGAGCCATCTGCAGGGTCTCACAGTGTAGTCCTGCCGAGGTAGCCTGAAATTCACTGTGTAGACTAGACTGGCTTTGAACTCACAGAAATCCACATGGCTCTGCCTCCTGTGTTCCAGAACTAAAGGTGTATGCCTCCAGGCCTGGCAGGAACTTGTTGATTTTAGGGAGATTTTCTAGGACTGAATGAAACATGTTCCTGTTTTTAAAAGTTAAGGTATGCAGTGCTCCTGTCTCACCACAAGATGGCGTCAGCTAGCCTTGATGTACGTGCAAAGCGGTACATTTTCCACTTAGGTCTCATGTCTGTGACAAACCTCTATTCTCAGCCCCATCCCTGTTGCTTGTTAGCCCTAAATGTTTTTTGTTTTGTTTCTTGATTTCTCCCTACTGTAGCTTTTGGGTTTTGGAGTAGTTACTGCTTCATAGAACCCAGGGGGTGACTGTTGTTTGTCAAGTTGTAGACCTTTGTAGGACTTGTCACCTCCCCAAAGGATCTGGGAAGGGGCTTTACTTCCTCAATAGAAGGGACTGCAGGGGAGGTTAGGCTTGTTACTGGGGGTGAGGAACACCAGTTATAGCCTCTGCCTTGGGCACAGGGTGGACATGTAGATGTGTTCCCTCTGATAGACCTGCCTTTCCCACTATGGGTCATGAATGCTATGGGATAGGTGTCCCATGGAAGATGGTGTTTGTTGTCTTTACGCTCCATGGATTTGTACCAGTCTGTTGGTGATAAATGACTATGACAAGTGCTGCTGTGTGCTAGGAATAGTGACGTATGTCTGTAATCTCAGTGCCAGGGAGACAGAGGCCATTTATGGCTGAGTAGTAGGTTCAAGTCAGCCTGTGCTGTAACAGTGAGGTGCTGCTATTTACAACCAGGAAAGAAACCAGACTAAACCAAAACGAGAGCAGAGACAGAGACAGAGACAGACAGACAGGCAGACAGGCAGACCCACAGACAGACACACATGAGGGCTGTAAACAGAACAGGCTACAGTGGCTGACCACCATAGAGTGTGTTCAGCCTTATTGCTACATGAAGAAGAGCCGCAGAACAAATAAGCAGAGCCCAGGAATAGTATACAGCTGGGATGGAGTCAGGTTGCTGGGGCACGTGCTGGGGCAGAGCTCCCTCTATATAATTGGCGTGAGCCTCCCTCCCCCATACACTCTGGCCAGCCTGACCTAGAACTCACTCTGTAGTCAGATGATTCATTTATTCCAGTCTCTCCAGTCAGTGGGATTACAGGCATGAGGGACTTTGCCTGGCTTTTTTGTTTCGATTTTTGTGACTAGCTCTGTCCGGCCTGAAACGCCTTGTGTAGACCAGGCCAGCCTTGAACCTGCAGCACTCCTGTTCTTCCTCAGCTGCTGGGATTGCAGGCGTATGTCCCCATCCCAGCCTTGTTTCCTCCTGGGTACAGTCAGGGAGACAGGATATTCCCGCTTCATGAGTTGGGGGCTCCATATGATGTGTGCCTTGCAGCGTCCGCGGTAACTCTTGATTGAGACTTAGTGATTGATTTTATTTCTAAAAAAATGGTTTGCCAAAAGTGAGGAAGCAGCACTGCACTTTGCAGTGTGGCCAAATGGAGATGCTCAGAGGCAGTGCAGGGAGTCCCCGAGGGTGTCCAGAACCCCGAAGACGACGCTCCCAAACCTTAAAGGAGGCTCAGCTGCTCTGAGGAGCCCCGCTTGTGCTGACTGTCCCAGAGCAAAGGACTATAAGCCGTCATCTCAGCAGTGTAAAAAGTTAGCAGAGCCGTGCAGCGGACTTTGTGACAGTCATTTAAAAGTTGATTTGGGGGACTGGGGAACAGGCCAGTGAGCAAAGCACTTTGCTATCTCATGTGCTTTTGGGTTGGGAGCGATCTTTCTCCCTTCATAGTTCAGACTCTTGTACACACATGCTTTTTTTGCTTCTTTGTTTAGTTTATACCCCTTTTTATTTCTTGTTCAAAAACATTCATTTTGTACGTATGTGTTTGTGTGCACATGATATTTTGGTCAGTGGTCAACCTTGGGTGTCATTCCTCAGGCACGAGCTATCACCATGTCAGTTTTCAAAAGTTTTAATTTTTTTTTTTAAAAGAGGACAAACCAAACCAAACCAAACCAAAAAAAAAAAAAAAAAAAAAAAATCTTTTCAAAGGGAAATAACCAAAAGGAGCACCTGCCCCAAGGGGCGCATGGGACCCTTTAACTCATCTGCCTATCCTTTCTGTGCCATCCAGTGGTGTCAGCAAAGCCCAAGGTGCACAACCGCCAGCCCAGAATCAACTCCTACGTGGAGGTGGCAGTGGATGGACTCCCCAGCGAGACCAAGAAGACGGGGAAGCGCATCGGGAGCTCTGAACTGCTCTGGAATGAAATCATCGTTCTGTAAGGCTGTCACTGGTGGAATGCAGGAGGTGGGGAGGGGGGGCTGGGGTGCAGACTCTGCTGCCCTTGGCCCCCATGGTGCTCCTCTTTAGGTGTCTGTATGTCATTGAGCTCACAGACACTCATTATTAGCTAGGGGTTACAGGTCAGCGTGTGAGGTGTGTATGTGACTGTCTTCCTGTTTTGTCCCCTGTAAGATATCAGCAGGGTAGCTTTCAGCAGCCTGTTCATGTTAGAGGGGTAGCTGCTCCCCGGCGAGGCTGTGATGAGTCACTTACTTGTTTTCCAGGAATGTCACAGCCCAGAGTCATTTGGATCTGAAGGTCTGGAGCTGTCATACCTTGAGGAATGAACTACTGGGCACTGCCTCTGTCAACCTCTCCAATGTCCTGAAGAACAATGGCGGCAAAAGTATGTATGATTCACCTCTAGTCAGGGAGGGTATGCAACCAGTCCTGGGCTTGGCCACAGTGCCTCTGCCCCTTAGAGACCATCTGTGGAGTTTAAGGAAGGCTAACTTCAGCATGCTTGGTCCAGGGCTGTAGGATGCAGGACCGTGTCCCCTAGTTCTTCTTCAGGGAGGGAGGCTATCCTACCCACTCTCTCACTCAGGAGACATACCTCCAGCTGAAATCAGTGCTTTTCTTGTCTGAGCCCCAGAACAGAACAAAGGAGCTGTGTGCATGTGAGTGTGAGTTCTGGGTTTGGGATAGGAATACAGAAGGCGCCCTGTGTCTCCTAGGGATGTGACAGCAGCTCCATCTGAATTATCTCAGGCACCTCTGCTGGCCGGACATATAAATCCTGAGGCCTGTTCCTTGCTGTTTGTGGCCAGTGGCATAGCCCACGCCTGCGGGCTGTAGACCCTTCCTCATAAAGCCTCTATTCAGAGCAGTACCATATGTGGCAGCCAACTGCTGTGGAAAGAAAGGCTCCTTTTTCTCCTACTGTGTAGAAATATTTTTTGAAAATGGACTTAGCCTAAGTGAGACCCGGGGTGGGGAGTGTTGAAGCTTAGGTACAGCTTGAGGCTTTTCCTTCGGAGCCCATCCTTCTTGCTGGGCTGCCTGGGAAGGTTAGCTCCTCCTATGCTCTGGTCCTTTCCGCTGGACATAGAGCAGCATGGTGGAGGATTGTTTAGAACCAGGGACATGCCTCTGTCTTAGTTGTTTTGTCATTTGAGTTGGTGTTTTTGTTTTGTTTTGTTTTGTTTTGTTTTGTTTTGTTTTGTTTTGTTTTTGTTTTTCGAGACAGGGTTTCTCTGTGTAGTCCTGGCTGTCCTGGAACGCACTCTGTAGACCAGGTTGGCCTCGAACTCAGAAATCCACCCGTCTCTGCCTCCCAAGTGCTGGAATTAAAGGTGTGCGCCACCACGCCCGGCTCGAGTTGGTGTTTTTTTATGTATGTGTGAATGTATGTGTGTGCTCATGTGTATGAATACTTGTGGTCACCAGAGGTCAATCACAAGTGTCATTTCTCAGGTGCCATCATCTGTGTTTTTGTTTTGAGACCTAGAGCTCACCAAGGATGTTAGGCTGTGGGCCAGCAGGCCCCCGTGATCCTCCTGTTTCTGCCTCCCCTGCCTAGTCGTTGTAGCTATGTTCGTTTGATTCCCTTATTAACAGTCTGTTTAGGAATTTCCCGTAATATTCTTGTAACACTATGGTTGTGTTCTGGTTTTGTTTGTTTGTTTGTTTTAAAAGCTAAGTGGTTTTTTTTTGTTTTGTTTTGTTTTTTGTTTTTTGTTTTTCGAGACAGGGTTTCTCTGTGTAGCCCTGGCTGTCCTGGAACTCACTTTGTAGACCAGGCTGGCCTCGAACTCAGAAATCCGCCTGCCTCTGCCTCCCGAGTGCTGGGATTAAAGGCGTGCGCCACCACACCCGGCTAAGCTAAAGTATTTTAAAAATTATTTTTATTAATTGTTTTTTAAAACAAGGTTTTGCACTGAGACTCAACTTATTCTGTAACCCGGGCTGGTCTTAGGATTGCAGCAGTCCCTTCGCCCCAGTCCCCCGAGAGCTGGTGTTAGAGGCATGAGCTCCCAGTGTCTGGCTTTGAGGCTAATTTTCTAAAGTGAATGAAGCAGTTTCCAACCCTGGTAACAGATGGCAACATGGGAATTTTCTGTTCCAGAAGTGCAGGAAAGAGCCCAGCCATAAAACCAATAAGGCCTGGCTTCTTCATTTGAATAATTCTTTGATGACTTCTTTAGTCTGCATGTCCCCCTGCAATTATTGGTTTATTCAACTTTCCTGATTCATCTTAAGTCAGTTTTATTAATTCATTTTTTTTCTGAAAAAAATCAATTCATGAAATCTTACTACTTACTAGTATAAGGATTTTAAGCAGCAGTCTTATATTTTTTCAAATGTGTGCCACTGCGTTTCTCATCTCCAATCTTCCCCTCCCCTCCCTTTCCCTTCTTTAGTTTTTCTCGGTGCTGGATCAAACCCAGGGTCTCGTGCATGCTAGGCATTGACTTCAGCTCTTGTCACCATTGCTTGTTGGGGCATGAGCTGTAGCACATTGTGTGTGTGGCTGGGTAGGCAGTGAGCCCATCAGAAGAGACACAGT
The DNA here is from genome assembly GCF_000001635.26 of Mus musculus. Taxonomy (NCBI): domain Eukaryota; kingdom Metazoa; phylum Chordata; class Mammalia; order Rodentia; family Muridae; genus Mus; species Mus musculus. The sequence goes on from NC_000074.6 coordinate 107,460,165, forward strand.
CAGGAAATGTGGGTCATGACAGGGCAGCGGCCTCCTCTTCTTGGGGAAACAAGTCCTCTTGAGTGACAGCAGCAGGGTATGTTTGCCCGACATTCTGGTCATGTTTCATAAGGTTTTCAACAAGGCTCTTCTGGTATACTTTATATAGAGAAGTGATTACTAGCGTGTAGATCTTGAAGCCAAAATTGAAGCTAACAATTTGAATTCCACTTCCACCAGCTCTGCGGCATTGGACATTAACCCCCACGTGCTTGTTCCTTACCTGGGTTAAATGCTTGCTAACAATGGCGCCCTCACAGGTCAGATCTCAGTAAGCAGTGGTTCTAGTGGCTGTCTTCACTGACACATTCTTCCTAGAGATGAGGAACTTTGGTTTCCAGGGAGGGGAGACCCGTTTCTTCATGTGGAGGCTTCTTGCTTGAATGGAAGACAGTCTTGAGGTTGTCTGAGGAGGATAACTCTGCCAAAGCTTTGGAGAATGTGGCTTCTGAGTGTTGCTCTTGCCTTGGGCCATTTTGTCAGCAGCTTCCCCCACACTGGAGCTGCAGGCTGGAGGTCCTTGCAAAACAGTGCCTAAGTATGAATGTGGCTATGTAAGGTAAGTGGGTCACGGTACGTTAGCTTATCCCTCCTTCTTGCCTGGCCTTTCTGTAATAGGTTTTCGCAGGAAAGGACCTGATGGGCACTGATTGCCCTACTTAGTTTTCCTTTGCTCTGTAGGTGAGTTTTTCCACTCACTCAGTTTTCCCTAGGTGAGCTTGCAAGCTGACCCAGGAAACTCAACTGGCAGTTTTATGCCTTCCCTTGGTAAGGGATGCTGTGATGGAGGGTTTTCCTCAAGACCTGTGGTTTTGTGTGGTCAGGCTTGCTGACTTTGCATAGGGACTTTGGCCTGGTTGTAGCTATGGAAAGGACCTGACCGAAGGGGCTTGTTTGACTCCTAAGGCTATCTCTAGTCTAGAAGCTTGTGCCTAAGCTTGCATATTGATCCTCAACTGCCACCCTACCCCCAGTGCTGGGACTGAGCTCAGCACTTTGCTAAGTAAGCACTGAGCTAAGTCCTCAACTCCTTGTTTTGTTTTTCTTGAGATAGGGTGTCATATAGCCTAGGCTGTCCTTGAACTTGTCACATAGCTGGGGATGACTTGAGCTGATCCTTCTGCTTTAAACTGGGTTATTTCCTATCTGTGATGGGTGATACTGATAATATAACCAGCAATTACAGGGTGGGATTATACTTGGCTTGCGTATTGCATATTGGAGTCCCCCCAGTTCTTCTCAGTACTGGAGATAGAACTCTTGGCCTTAAGCTTGCTAAGTAAGCATCTAACACTGATCTATGAACCTAGCATGCATTTTTACCCCTTAAAAAATTTAAAGACTTATTTATTGTTATATGTAAGTACACTGTTGCTATCTTCAGACATACCAGAAGAGTGTCGGATCTCATTACAGTTGGTTGTGAACCACCATGTGGTTGCTGGGAATTGAACTCAGGACCTCTGGAAGAACAGTTAGTGTTCTTAGCCACTGAGCCATCTCTCCAGCCCCCCTAAATTTATTTCCTTTTATTGTGTGCATGTTTGTAAGTGTATCCATGCAGTCTGGTCACAGAGAATCTATGCCGATCAGCAGACAATTTAAGGGAGTTATTTCTCTTCTCCCACCTCCTGGGCTTCAGGGATTGCCCTCTAGTTTGGGTGGCAAGTCCTTTACCTGCTGAGGTGTTTCCAGGCCCCTCTGATGCCCTTTGGGCATAGCCCCACCCCATATATTTGCTTATATATAATCGTGGGTCAGGTGTGGTGCCACATGCCTGTAATTGTGGCACAATGGAGACAGAGGCAGAAGGATCACTTCAGGTTTGATCTTGGTCTACAGAGTACATACATTCTAGGCCAGCCAAGGTTACACAATGAGAGCCTAACTCAAAAAGCCAAAACAAATAGAACAAAAAACTCAAACTCATCCAGAAACAATAACATTCAGTTTATGATGAACCTGATTTCTTTAAAATCAGAAAAGGCAGAGCAGGAGAACTGGCTCAGTGGTTAGGAGCACTGGATCCTCTTCCAGAGGACCTGGGTTCAGTTCCCAGCACCAGTATGGTAGCTCACAACCTTCTCTAGCTGCAATCTCAGGGTGTCTATCACACTTTTCTGGACTCCCTGGACATTATATACATGTAGCACACAGATATGTATACAGCAAAACATATACATATAAAGTAAAAAAAAAATTAAATCAAAAATTAAAATCAGAATAGAGGCTAGTGTGTAGCTTAGTTGGTAGTGTTTACCTGACACATGTGGGTTCAATCTCTAGCGCCTCATAAAGTGGCCGCTGACACGCCTTGGCTTCATAGCAAGTTCTCTGTCTCAGTAAATGGGCAGATAAATAAATACCAGGAAAGAAATGGCATTGGATCAGTAGCCCCTGCTTTGTTCCCGGGCTGAGGTTGGAGTCCAGGGCTTTGTACACACTAGGCCAGTACTTTGGCCCTGAACTCCACCCAGCCCTTGTTTCTTTCTTCCTCTTGTTGTTCTGACGAGCATCTCATAGCCCATGGTGGCTTTAAAAACTTTATTTTCTGTTGCTCCTTCCTCCAGGGTGAATAACAGCTATGTACTAGTAGGTCCAGGCAGCTCCTGTTTGTTGGTTAGTTGGTTTTTCAGACATCTTTACTCATTAGTTTAGGCTGGCTGTGAACTCACTGTGTAGCCTGGGTTGGTTGGAATTTGTATGATCGATCCTTTGACTTCATCTTTTCAAGTGCTGGGATGACAGGTGTGTGCCACCAGGCTCAACCCATAGATTTTTAAAGCAGCTCCTGGGACCAGAACGTCCTATTAAAAAGGAGATCCTCAGGTCAGCAGACTGCAGAGTCAGAACCGGGAGTGGTGTCTCGTGGTCCTGGTTTTAAGAAACCAGGTTTGGCTCTGAGCTTCACTTTGAGACCTGTTAAAGCTAACTAGTGAAAATAATGTCAGTCCCTGACCTCACAGCACCTTGTGCAGTGGGTTTCTTACCCAGTGGAGTTTGTTCTGGGGCAGCCCCAGCCATGGTGGTCCTCTCTGGGTCCCCTGTGTCTCTGAGCTTTTGTCAGACGCAGGGTCGGGCCCAGACTGGACATGGCTGTCTCAGAGTTCTCAAGAACTTCTCTGGTTCCTCAGTGGTTTTTTTCTCTTTATTTTTATTTTGTTTTGTTTTTGAGACAGGGTCTCCTGGCTGTCCTGGAACTCACTCTGTAGAGCTAGTTAGCTTCAAGCTCGCAGTGATCCTCCTGCCTCTCCTTCCTGAGTGCTGGGATTGAAGGCGCGTGCCACCATGTCCAAACAGGCTTTACTTTCTTCTAAGATTATTTTTACTATTTTCCCTCTGTGCGTATGTGTGTCTGTGTAAGTATATGTACTTGTGTGGGCTCCCTCAGATCAGAAGAGGACATTGGGTCCCTTGGAGCTGGAGTTAACAAGCAGCTGTAAGTTGCCTGACTTAGGTTCTGGGAACTGAACTCTCAGGTTCTCTGGAAGGACCTGTTTTGTTTTGTTTTGTTTTAAATTATTTATGTGTTTTATGCATGTGAGTGCTCTGTCTACATATATATCTGCATGAGCATAACAGAAGAGTGCATCAGATCCGATGATCGTGAGCCACCACGTGGTTGCTGGGATTTGAACTCAGGACCTCTGGAAAAGCAGTCAGTGCTCTTAACCACTGAGCCATCTCCCAAACACGAACTTTTTCCCTTTTCTTCCTCTCTCTCTCTTCCTTTCTTATTAAAAAAAAAAAAAGAAAAAACAAAAAACATTTATTTAATTCTCTGTCTATTTCCTCTGTGTGGATGTTCATGTGGACTTGTGTGGAAGTTAGAGGGCATCTTTCAGGATTGTGCTCTCTCCTCTCACCGTGTGTGGCTGAGGGACCAAGGTCACTCACATCCTCAGGAGTGGCAGTGTCTCTATCTGCTGAGCCATCATCCTGCCAGGGCTCTCTTCCCCTTCTTCCCAGGAACAGGATTAATTCTCGGGCCTCACATTGACAAGGGTAGCATCTGCAGGATTTACCTCTGTGCTACAGCCCAGCCCCTTCTTATGTTTCCATCTGGAAACAAGGTCTGAGTTTAAGTTGCCCAGGTTGGCCTTGGATTTGCATCATAACCCAGGCAGGGCTTGAACTTAGTGACCTTCCTCAGTCTCCCAAGTAGCTAAGCTGAAAGCCTGTTATGCTTCATGCCATCATGCCTGGTTCTGACAGGCTTCTTTTGTTCCTTAAGTAATAAATAGTCTTTTTTTTTTTTTTTCCTGAGACAGGGTTTCTCTGTGTAGCCCTGGCTGTCTTGGAACTCACGCTGTAGACCAGGCTGGCCTCGAACTCAGAAATCTGCCTGTCTCTGCCTCCCGAGTGCTGGGATTAAAGGCGTGTGCCACCACACCTGGCGTAATAAATAGTCTTAAAAAATTAGCTAGTATAGTGGTACACACCTTTACACAGAATTTAGGAGGCTGAGACTGTTGGATCTCTGTGAGTTTGAGGTCAGCCTGGTCTACATAGTGAAACTGTCTCAAACAGAAACCAAAAAATATCCCTTTGTGTGTGCATAGAATGCAAGCATGCCAGTGTGTACACAAGGTCAGATGACAACCTTAGGTGTCTGTCCTTACCTTCCACCTTGTTTGAAGCAGGGGCTCTGTTATTTTGCTGCATATCCCAGGTTAGCAGGCCCATGAGTTTCTGGGATCCTCCCATCTCTCCATAGGCGCGCAGAGAGTACAGATGCTTGTGTACACGTCTGGCTTTTATGTGGGTTCTCGGTATTTGAACTTAGGGTTATACCTTGAGTGGCAAGCACTTTTATCCAGTGAGCTATCTCCCCAGCTCTCTGATGGGGTTCTATACGTGATGCGCACCATCTCCGTGCTTCTATTACTAAGCACCATGAATTCGCACTGAATGGGCCCTCTAATTCCAGTTGGGGCTGTCAGGCTTCTTTGTAACATTCCTCCTCTCCAGAGGAGAAGGCTGGCTCTCAGCATCCTCTGTGCGGCTTGTTCATTCCCTTGGATCTATAATGCGAAGGACAGCTTGAGATTTGCCACACTCATTCTGCAGCGCGTGCTGAAGTGAGCTTTGTTTGTAAAGCTCCTTGCTCTTGCCCACTTATGTGTAGCTCTTTTCTTTCCCCCATGTGTGTTTCTCAGATCAGAAAAAGAAAAAAAAGAAAGAAAGAAAGCAAACAGCTCCCTGTTTATTTAAACATCATATAAGCAGAAGTTTGTCACCAGGCTTTACCTCCAGAGAACAGACTAGCCACTCAGAAGTTAGCCTCCTCCCAGGCTTCCGAGCATGGAGGCTTCTAGTGGGTGGGCTGTGGTGCCCAGCAGACAGTGCGTGCATTTATTGTAAAGTAAACAGACTGCTGTTTTCCCCCACTTCCAACTTAAAGGTAAATCAAACTCCTGAACCTTGCAGGCTGACTGGGATGAGGAGAAGGAGCAATGTGAAAGGTTGCCATTCAGTTCCACAGTTTTAAATGTAACGTTGTAAAACCCTTCAGTTCTTTTATCTGACAAGGAGGGGGGGTGAAAGGGACTGTGGGGTGTGTTGAGCTGGGAGAGGCAGTGCCCAGGACACTAAGAGCTGTGAGCTGCTGTGCTTTGAGCAGGCCTCATGGTAGAGACAGATAAACCAGTCCTGCACAACCAGTTAGTTATAGTTGTGAACCTGGTAAGCCACTGAGACCAAGTGTTTCTAACTCATGGAAAGTTCATGGTAAAACTAGATCCAGAGACTTTTTCTCCTGCTCCTGGGATTAGGTGTCACCAACAGTCCTCCAGTTCACAAAAGCAGCATAAATGTGTGATGTATGTGGGTCTTTCCAAGATTAAAAATGAAAAGCATGGCCTAGTGTGATGGGTAGTTATAGTACTGCTCTTCCAGAGGACCCAAGTTTTGTTCTCAGCACCCACATGGCAGCTTACAACCATCTGCAGTTCCAGTTGTAGGGGATCTAACACCCTTTTTCATCCTCTGCAGACACCGGGTATGTGTGCAGTATACGCATAGCCATGGAAGCAAAACATTCAAACACATAAAATGAAAAAAAAAATAGCAAGAGGAAAAAAATTGAAAGAAAGCAATATAGGCTTCAAAGTTAAAAGTATTCATTTATCTTCTCATTATGTTGTAATCATGAAAGCTTAATTCAATGTGTTTTGAATTCTGTTTATATTATTTAGAAATTGTAGCTATAAGTGGATCCATATGTAGTTACTCTTCAACTTAAGAGATAATGCCAGGGTAAACCTTTCTCAGGCTAAGAATTTTTTAAGCTGAACTTGAATTTAATGCCCCAAACCCATTGAGCATCCTAGCACATAAGCACAGCCCACAGCCTGCTGCTTGGCAGCTGTGGTTTCCCTTCCCCCACTAAGGGGAGTAGACTGTACTGCATCTCACTAGTCAGGGAAAGGGATCAGGCCCAAAATCTGGAGTATAGCTTCATTATGTAAAGCAAGTGCTCGCTCTCTCTCTCTCTCTCTCTCTCTCTCTCTCTCTCTCTCTCTCTCTCTCTGTGTGTGTGTGTGTGTATGTGACATATATGCTAGTAGTGCCAATGGAGGCCAGCAGAGGGCATTATATCCCCCGGAGCTGGAGTTACAGGTAGTTGTGCCTGACATAAACTCAGGTCTTCCTGTAGCAGAACAGTAAGTGCTTTTAACAGCTGAGCTATCTCTGCAGCACACCGCCCTCCCTACCCCTCCCCTCCCGCCCCCAGCCATCCCTTCAACCCTCAGTGGAATGAGATAAGTTGAAATACTTGTAATAGCAGTTTGTTTTTGTGTTTTCGAGGTAGGATCTCACTATGTAGCTAGTCAGGATTTGCTTTGTAGACTAGGTTGACGTCAAAGTTGCAGTGTTTTTTCTGTTTCTGCCTCTTGAGTGACAGGCTTTTTGTTTTGTTCTGTATGCATGCACCTACAGTTTAACCATGGCTTGAATGGACTTTTGTTGTGGTAGTTAAATTCTTTCAAAGTTATCTTTATACTCCTGTCCGTTTTTATTTAAGGGATGAATCCCTAGGCATGTGATTGCTGGGTCTCGGGCAGGTGTGGTTCATGTCCTTTGGTTCCAGCTCTCAGGGTCTGCTGTCAGGTCTGGGCTCATTTGTATGCGCACTTGTGAGTGTGCACATTTGTCTCTTTTCCTCTGATTTAACTGACTGGGTATTGTCAGCTGTTTAATCTGGCTGCTCTGTTAATCCACAGTGACTTGGGTTTTGGTGTCTGTTAGGGCTTCATGTAGCTCAGGTTGACGTCAAGCTGCTGTATAGCCATGCAGGCCTTCAGTTCCTGATCCCTGGGACGAGTGGGGTGTGCAGCCATGGCACTTCTTCTTTTCCTCCTTCTCTTGAATGTCTTGTGCTGGGGATGTCACCAGGGCCTTGTGCTGCAGCCCCAGCCCTGCCTTTTCTTCTAAGGAGCGTCCTGTTGGTTCCTTCCATGGTTATTCTGCTGGGGTTGCTGCATCACAGTTGCTAGTGGCTTCCACACTGCTAGACCCAGAGGGCAGCTCTCAAGCTCAGCTCACTTGTCTCACAAGTGGACACTACTCATTGAATCCTCCGTGGTGGATCCTCTTGTGTGTGTCACTCAGCTTGGTAGAGAGCACTCTGACTCACGGACCTTTGCTAAGTCTCCGGTCGGTCTTGAGACACTAAGATATTCCAAGTTCACTTAGTCCCATGTCCCATGCTTAGTCTGCACCCTTCCTTTCATGAGATCACATGGCCTTGTGGCTTTAAATTCCTTCTGTGTGTCTATGACTTGTAGTCTGTGTCTCTCCTCACGACAGCACTAAACAGTGTTTATCCCTAATTAGCCCCATGAGGTGTCAACCAGCACGCAGCTCTGCTGGAGTATGGCCTGCCTGTTACCTAGCACAGGGACACCCAGCTTTCAGAACAAACTGCTCTACACAGTCAGTTCCAGGTCAGCCACGGACTATCTTAGCTTAAAAGCAAGACAGGCAAACAGAGAGAGAGAGAGAAGGAATGAGTGAGAGAGAGAGAGAGAGAGAGAGAGAGAGAGAAAGAATGAACCTGGGTTCAGTTCCCAGTATATAGATGTTGGCTAGCAACCATCTTAACTCTAGTTCTAGGGCTTCTAACATCCTCCTCTGACCCATGCAGGCACCAGGCATGCATGGGGGGGGGGGTGGGGGCACTGACATGCATGAGGGAAAACACCCATATACCTAAAAAATACAGAAATAATTAATGAAAAAAAACAAAAACAAAACAAAAGAATACAACTCAATGCTTTTATTTTTTTTTTATTTTGAGACACAGTCTCACTCTACAGCCCTTGGCTGGCATGGAACTCACTTCATAGACCAGGCTGGTCTTGAGCTTGTAGAGATTTCATGGGAAGCCTGCCTCTGCTTCCCATGGGGAACCCCGTGTCAGCTCCTTAGGGGTATGCATTTTGTGTTTTATTTACCTTGTTTGCTGTGATTACCCTGTGCTACCTACCACACATGTATGCACACACACACACCCCTGAAGCAGAGAGGCAGGACTTCAGTGCTCATGCCCACCCTGGGACCATAGGTGAACTGTACCCTCAACCCCAAATGCAAGCCTTTGTTTCATTTCTCCCCTATCCAGTTGCATTGACATCAGTGTCTACTTTCTCTTGATTGGCACCAGATGCCGGGCTCTGGGGTCTAAACCGACTGTTAATGGTCTCTGAAAAGCTCCCTGTGTGTTGCCTTCCACCCTCCTGCACCTCAGGCAGATATGCCCAAGCCAGAACCTCAAGGAATTCCCAGAGAAGCCAAAAGCGGCTCCCTCCCTGTGGCATCCCTCACCCCGATCCTCTCAAGTCCAGGCTGGGTCTGTTTTGTGGCTTTGGTGTCAACCATGAGCTGTTGGAAAGAAAAGTCCTTTTAACGAGAGTCTTAAAAAGTAAACACAGGCCCTGCAAACGTTGTTCAAACAAACCTGCTTTCAGCGTCACTGGCTGAGAGGCTGCCTTGTGGAGCCTCATCTGAGGGAAGAAGAAAAAGCCTTCTGTTCAGCATCAGCATCCTGTGCTGGGCAGGGTCTCAGTACTGCTGCCGGCTGCTGCTCAGTGTTCCGTGAGGCAGTGGGCACTGGGATCTGTCGGCCCCAAGGGAACGTGGATGTGGCAGAGGGCTTTTCCACTTCTGGAGTGGATGAGCTGAATGCTAGTCAAGGTGGCTTCTCCTTCCCTCTTTGCAGGTGTAGGGTGGCTTTGGCACTAACACATGAGTGTACTGTAGTCAGTGGCTAAGCTGTTTCCTCCAGGCTGCGTGTGGGAATAGAGGAAGGATGATAAATTTGAGGCTAGCCTGGTCTCCTGCTCAGGTTCCTGGTCTTTAGGCCACATTGAGATCCTGTCTCAAACATAAGAAACACGATGTTTTCCTTCGTTTCTTTCTTAGGCTTAAGAGAGCCCTCAGGGTTGGACCTTGGCTTGTGAGAGGCGCTTACCTTTCCTTTGCAGGGCGCTTTCTGAGGCTCATGAGGCTTACCTGGAGATGCAAGGCTGGGAAGTTTGTTTACTACTCTTCTCGGGACACCTTCCTTTGAGTGTTGAGCTAGACTGTAGAGTTCAAAGGATGAACGACGAAGGAGGCAGAATACATTGCACTCCTCCTGGATTTAAGGTCTAAACAAGACGCTGTAGCCTTGCTGACTAATGGTATAAGCCTTTCCATGTGGGAGAAAGCGCACGGTGTCCCGGGCCTGAGTCACTGAGACCTTAGCCTGGTGCCTACACCTCACATGACAAGCTCTTCGGACGGTGACCCTGCATTGGTGACAGGGAGTAAGACCATTGTTGGAATCGAGCTGTTCTTTCCCCCTAAAAATACTTGCTTTTACATGACAGGAATAATAGAGTCACTCTATGACTTTCTTCTCTAAGTATTGATGTTTCCATGACGTGTTCTTGTTGTATGCACCTTTACCAAGACCTAATTGGAGCACAAGGTTTTATGCTTTGGAAATTGTAATTTTTAAAAACTCAGCTTTTAAGAAGGAAAATGTTTCAACAGCAGAATATTAACCATAATTTTTTTTTAAGGAAGTACCCTGCTTTTGCTATGCTTTGAACCTTTATAAGGATTTTTGTTCAAAGCAAGCCTGTCTCAGTCCTGTGTGTATAAACATGGCTTTGGTCCTGCCTGGGGAGCAGGGAGAGGGGGTGATGGCTGAGGTTCCCTGAGGGCACGGGGAATGGATGATCTGTGAAAACTGGGCCAGGCTGCATGGAGATGAATGGTGTGAGGAGGACTTTCCCTCCCTAGGGGCGGAGGAGCCTGGGAGGCAGCTGCAGTAACTGAGGGAGCGGCTCATTCTAAATACCTGGCTTCCTTCCCTGCTTTCCCAGCCCGTGTCCATCCCCAAACCTCTACCAATAGTAAAATACGCTGTGACTTGACACATTTGCTGGGACAGATGGAGGCTGTGTTCTAAGGGATCTTCTGCTTCAGGAAACTGTTTGTGCCTTGTTAGATGGAGGGTTGTGATGATGAAGTAGTTCTGGGGACATGGGGACATACATGGGGACAGTGGGGTTGGGGGCAGATAGTACGAGTGGGGGTCTGCATGGACTTTAAGGACAGCCCCTCTTCCTTGCTTTGGAGACTGGTTTCTGTCCCGCCAGGACTCCTCTCTGCTTGCTCCATCTGTCTGTGACAGCATTTGACTATTAAATGCGAAGGTTCATCTCAGTCAGTCCTCTGCAGTGGTCACATGTCCATTTAGAACCCTTCTCTCTGTGCCCACCATGTGCAGGTGACCCACAGATTTCAGGTTCCATCCTCTGCCTCTGCCCTGAGCACCACACCCTTGTTCTGAGGACTCAGTAGTTCTTGTGGATGTCAGAATACCTTGACATGGCCATCATAATGTCCCAGTCTAGCTTTCCTGCCTCCTCTTGAGTGGGGCTCCCTTAGTGTTCCATGTTCCAAGGTCTAGATCACCATAAGTCAGTGAGGCCTAGGTGTGGGTTCGGGGACCCTGCCCCCTCTTGCTAACTCCACTTGGTGACCTGTTTCACAGTTCTCTTGGTATTTACCTTGGCAGGCTCAATCACTTTTAAAATTTTCCTTTATTTATTATCATTTTATAAACGATGTATATATATATCTGTGTGGGTTTGTACATAGGGAGGAGGCCAGAAGAGGGTGTTGGATCCCTTGGAGCCAAAGTTACAAGCTGTTGTGAGCTTCTTGAAGTGGGTGCTAGGAATTGAACTTGGGTTCTCTGGAAGAATAGTGAATGTTCTTAACTACTAAGCCATCTCTCTAGCTGCTGCCCACTTCTTTTTTCTTTTTTTTAAAGGCTCTCCTTTAGCTCAGACTTGGCCCAATTTTAATAAGTATTGGAGAATAACCTTGAACTCTGATCTTTTGTGCCTCTGCCTTGTGCTGGGATTGTTTTTATGTGACCTTTCTCCTCTGCCTTCTTCCCTCTAGCTTGTTTATTGCACTCCAACCAGAATGAGTTTTGAAGATACAAATTATAATTCCTATAAGTACCATTCTGTCGTACTTAAGATAGTGAAAACCAAAACCCAAACCAGACCTATTAGAAGACTGACCCACAATGCGCTGCAGGGTTTGGCTCTGACTGTCACTTTGCCTCATTTGGATCACATACCAGTCCAGCCCCATTCACCCCTGCTAACTCCTTGAATGTGTCTCAGTCATTGTGCCCCAGGGTCTTTGTACATCTTCCTCATACCCACTGCCACCCGACCTGCTGTATGAAACCTCAGGTCATCATTGGATTGAACTATTGTCCTGTGCTTTTCTTGATGTTCTCACCAGGCCAAGTAACATTCGATTTGTGACACTGTACACAGCCACACACGAAACCTTGTCACCCAGAAGCCACTCTACATCTCCTTGTTGTTGGTCATTGGTTTTTCTTCCAGAAGCTTACAAAGGGGAGGCCCTAGAGGGAGGGGCTGGCTCTGTTTTCTTTCTCCAGCATAAGCAAGCTCCTAGCTTCCAGCAGGGTCTGACACATACCCAGTGCCCTGTAACTGCTTCATGAATAAGTGAGCAAGAAGGAGAAAATGAACAAGTTAAGGGGCCATGGTGGTGCTTGTCTGGCATGCTCGAAGCCCTGGGTTCTGTCCTCGGGACTGCATAAAACTGGGTCATAAAATTAGAGGTTAAGGTCCTTCCCAGCTATGTAGTGAGGCCTTGGCCACCCTGCTTTACTTGAAACCCTATTGAAAGGAGAAGAAAAGAAGAAAAGAAACATGTCTAAGTTGGTTTTATACAGTGAGTCCCGTTTCCATAAGAGAGCTCCTGAAGCCCTGAGCAGACCAGGATTGCAGTTAGCTGTGAGGAGGCTAGACTCCTTGCAGCAGCCACACAAAGGAGGCGTCTGGGCCAAGCTGGAGCCTCTCTTACTCCCAGGAGGACACACGAGGTTTGACTGCTGGGGGCCCAGGGAATAGGGGGTGAAGCAGAATCAACCTAGGTATTCTTCACAAGAGTTCTGTTGTTTACAGCCTAATTCCAGTGAGGTAGGAAAAACTTCATTTGTTAGGTACCGTTACAGTTGCGAGCCAGAGAAACCTCATAACGGTAAACCCAGGAAGCCCTTGGCTTCCTGTGCTGTGAAGGGGATGTGAAAGAGTCCTCTCTTTCAGTGGGAGCTGCCAGCCCACGTGTGTCTGAGTTATGAGGAGCTGCGAAAGACCATTGACTCTGCCGTCTGGAACTTGCCCTGGTTCAGTTTCTCTGTACACAGCATCTCACAGTTCCATGCAGCGTGAACACTAGCCTGCTAATGAATGCTCTGCTTGTTTTCACTTTCTCTGCTGGGCCTGTGGGATTTGGGACAGAAGGAGACAAGGTGGCTGGCCCCACCCAGCAGCTCTGCTAAGGCCAAATCCAGCCCTTCTTCATTAGCCTTGAGACTCTCAGCCCTCAAACATTTGGTCTACCCTAGAACTACCCTACCTTGGTGTGTTGTGTTCTCTCTCTCTCTCTCTCTCTCTCTCTCTCTCTCTCTCTCTCTCTCTCTCTCTCTCTCTCTCCAGATTTCCAGGTATATTCTTATATCTGCATTGCCCATTAGGATAAAAAAAAGAAACCTTTTTTTTTCTTTTGAAAGCTCTGTGTGTCCAGGGCTCATTGTTAGTGTACTCTTAGCATCTTAGGCAAGAGGCCCTGGCTTCTCTCTCCAGCACTAGGGCTGATACCTGTATGTCTAAGAAGTCCAGAAGGGGGAATGTTATAGATGGCTTCGAGCCACCATGTGGATGCTAGGAATGGAACCTGGGTCCTTCACAAGAGCAGTGTGTGCTCTAAACTGCCAAGTCATCTCTCCCTGGCCATACACTTTGACTTGTCAGAGAGTGGTGATAAAGGACTCTGCTAGCCACTGGGATTCGCAGAGATATGTGTGACAGTGATCTGTGACAGTGGCAGTGCTCCTGTGAAGGTGTGTCTGCCAGGGCTCTGGACTTCGTAATGGGATCATATTCTTTCAGCTTGCCATGACGGTTCCACTTTATCCAGTTCTCCCTTTTGTTGGCATAAGGAAGGCAGCTTCCACCCCCTATGTACCCATCGTACTTATTAGTGCATATTCAAATAGCATGTGGGAGAATCCAAGGCTAGAAAGGGGGAAAGTAACTTAGCACCGGTTCTTTGCAATTGGGAATTGGTAGCTCACAGCCACTAATGTCCTGACTCCGTAGTTAGGAGAAAGAAGAGTAAGAGAGTCCTCTTACTGCGTAATTGGTGTACTTTGGGCCTTTAAAAAAGTGTATGTATGTAAGGTTGTGTTCTTGGTTAACTTATAGATGCCCTGTATCTTAATATGCTAATCTAATTGAAAGATTGAAAACTAGTGAAGCACAGCAAAACCACAGAAGTATAAAGAATAGCGAGGGGCTGGTGGGATGGCTCAGTGAGTAGATGGGCTCTCTGTGCAGCCTCATGTCCCAGGCTTGATCCCTGGAACCCATGTACAGGGGAAAGGAGCGAACTGACTACATGCATGCCTCACTGGAGCTCTAAGCACATATGTGCGTGCACACACACACAAGGATGGGGAGAACAGCCAAGTCCCCTCTAAAATTAGTTGCAGTGTATTTCTTTCATTCTGGAAAATGAAAGAAATGGTCTGTTGAGAGTTTGACTGAAAGGCGCCTAGCTTCAGTGCTGTTCTGCTTTGCTCAATCTAAGCAAAGTCTGACAAGCTCTTCCTTGGTGGTGCAAGCAAGGCTCCTGATATCAGCCAGCCTTTTCTGTGAGCCCCACTGCTATAACTGTTAATAAAAGTTATAGATGTTTTCCCTGTAAGAAGAATGACAGGGCTGGAGAGAGGACAGCTCAGTGGTTAAGAGCACTGACTGCTCTTCCAGAGGATCCAGGCTCAGTTCCCAGCACCCACATGGTAGCTCATAACCATCTCTAGCTCCAGTGCCAAGGGATCTGATATTCTCTTTTTAACTCTGTGGGGACCAGTCATGCACACGGTGCACAGACATTCAAATAGACACAACACTCATGCACCTTTTTTTTTTTTTTTTTTTTTTTAAGAGGGGGGCTGGAGAGATGGCTCAGTGGTTAATTAAGAGCACTGGCTGCTCTTCCAGAGGTCCTGAGCTCAATTCTAAGCAACCACATGGTGGCTCACAACCATCTGTAATGGGATCTGATGCTCTCTTCTGGTGTGTCTGAAGACAGCGACAGTGTACTCACATACATAAAATAACTCTTTTTTTCTTTTTGAGAGGCTTGCTTTTCTCCCAGAGGACCCTGGTTTAGTTCCCAGAGCCCACACTGAGTAGCTCACACACTATTACTCTAGCCGCAGAGGACCCAGTACCCTCTTCTGGCAGGTCCTTTTTACACTCTTGTGCATACATCTCCCTTCAAACATAGTTAGAAATAGATATTTTCTAGATTTAGTTTTAATGTGTATGAGTCTGTGCTTGGTGCCTGAAGATCTTAGAAGAGAGCGTCGTATCTACAAATGTTCATTTCTGTCTCATCTAATCTTACCTCCTGTCTGTCTAATTAAATTGTAGACATTTCTCATATCCCCCAGGCTGATCCCAAACTTGCGGTGTAGCCAAGGACCACCTTGACTCTTCATTCTCTTGCTTCCACCTTCCAGGGCTGGGACTGTACCTCCATGCCTGATTTGAAGACAAGGGCTCTTAAAAGCCATGATCACAGGCTGTTGTCTAGCTCAAGGGAGAGCACTTGTGTGGATGCACAGGCCCACATCTGCTCTATAGCACTGAAAGACACAGTAGCTCTTGGTGTCATTTTTATACCTAAAAAGCCCTTTGGTGGTAATCACTTAATCCCGTCAACTACTCAGGCAGGTTATGTTTGTTGTAGTGGACGAGTTTATTTTTTGGAACAGAGTCTAATGTGGCCCAATCTGGGCAAACCTGTCACGTACCCAAGGATGCACTTGAAACTTCTGCTGGCTCCTTAATGTGCTGTTACACTTGGCTGTGTGTTTTTAAGATAAGGTCTCGATTTTAGCTCAGTTTGGCCTCAAACTCAACATCATCCTGCTGCTGCCTCCCAAGTGCTGGGATTACAGATGCTCACAGCCATGCCTTGCCAGCTGACAAGTCTGTCTTCTGCATTTGGCTTATTTGAATGAGAATGTGGGCGAGCAAGAACACCATGTCTGCTGAGCATCCTTATCCCAAGGCTCTCTCATCCTTTTCTTCCTTTCAGTTTGTTATATTGTTGCTGAATGAACAAGGCAGTTTACTTTGACCAGTTTCCCACATTCTGGGTTTGGCTGCCATATCCCTGAAGTAGTTCACTGTGTCCATCTATCTGTCCCTTGTTTCTGCAAGCTTATGAGTGAACACACTAGCTCGCCCCAGGCTGATGTCTTTGTTCTCTGTGTGGCTGTGTGGTTAACATCTTTGCTGGCTAGTAGAAGATTCTCCTGCAGTCTCCTTGCTTTTCCTTAGATCCTAGAAGCCACCCCATTGCTGTCTGTCCACTTCTATAAAGGAGCGTCACAAAATTTTGGTGACTGGTTGGGACTTCAAACAGAAGACCATGGTCATGTGTGACAAGTATATTTGCTGAAGCTGGCTTGAGCTCACGGCTTTGGCTTTTTTAGTAGAACTGATGCCTCTTGCCAAAGAAGTATTTTTATTATTATATGTTCCATTTTGCCCTAATTGAATCTGATTTCTGCCAACCCATGTTCTCAATTAGTCCCTGATTGTAGTTCCTGCTCTTTCTCTAAAGCTTGGATTTCTGAAGACTGCAGCCTTGTGGTTATGCTCTTAGGGATCTTTCCTATCATGGGAGAGGGGAGAGGGGAGAGAAGAGAGGAGGGGAGAAGGGGAGAGGAGAGAGGAGGAGAGAAGAGAGGGGGAGAGAGGAGAGAGGAGGTGAGAGGGGAGAGGAGAGACAGAGACAGAGCAAGCTAGCCTAGGCAGGTTTTCTTAGATGCTGCCTTCTCCAGAGACAGTAAGATTGCTAAGATTGCAATACCTGTGCTATGGTAGAGCCTTCCTAGTGGGCTTTGTCTTACTCAGCCTTGTTTCTCTGTGGTCAGAGTCACTCTTTTTTTGTTGTTGTTTTTTCAAGACAGGGTTTCTCTGTGTAGCCCTGGCTGTCCTGGAACTCACTTTGTAGACCAGGCTGGCCTCGAACTTAGAAATCCGCCTGCCTCTGCCTCCCAAGTGCTGGAATAAAAGGCGTGTGCCACCACGCCCCGGCTCAGAGTCACTTTTTAGCATACAATGTCCCCTGGGGTCCTATTGTGTGTAAACGAATGCCAAGGGCCATACAAGGTTCTAACACTTTGCTCACTGTTGCCTCCTTCTTGGACCTGCTCCAGCCGCCCTAGCTTCCCTGCCCTTCCCTGCCCTTCCCCAGACAAGCCAGGTGGCTTTGGCCTTGCTTTTTCCTCTGCCTTGACAGGACACCTACATGGCTGTCCCCAACATCTTCTCAGTCTTTACTCATTGCTCACCTTAGTAGTGAGAGTCTTTTCCAAGCTTATTCCCTTCCATCCTCCTTTCTTGTTTGACTTTTTTTCTTACTCTATTGCCAGTGTCCTCTTTGTTGTTTTGTTTGTACGAGACAGATCTCACTTTGTAGCCCTGCCTAGTTTGGAACTTACTGTGTAGACCAGGCAGGCCTTCAACTCACAGAGATCCTCTGCCTCCAGAGTGCTGAGATTAAAGGTGTGTGCTACCATCCTCTTTTTTTGTTTGAGATAGGCTGGCCTTGAACTAATGTAGCCAAGGCTGGTCTTGAACTAATGTAGCCAAGGCTGGCCTTGAACTTCTGATCCTGTTTTTCTTTAGCTCCTGAATGCTGGGATTATATGTGTGCTTACCACCAAGCTGTTTGCAATTAGGTTTTTAAAACCCTTGCTTATCTGGCATGGGGAGGTGACTTGGTGGTTAAAGCACTTGCTTTGCAAGTGTGAGTACTTAATCAGGGCAGTGGTGGCGCACGCCTTTAATCCTAGTACTTGAGAGGCAGAGGCAGGCAGATCTCTGAGTTCAAGGCCAGCCTGGTTTACGGAATGAGTTCCAGGACAGCCAGGAGAAACCCTGTCTCGAAATAACCAAAAAAACCAAAACAAACTAAAACAAAAAGAGCAAGGTGGTCATGGCAGCTCACCTGTAATCCTAGCCACCAAAGGCAGCAAGAAACAAGAGGACCGATTCCTAGAGCAAATCGGTTAGTGGGTCTAGTGATTAGAAAAGCCTGGGTTTGATTGAGAGACCCTACCTCCATGAATGGACCCACAAAGATGATTGCCAATGTCAACCTCAGGATTCAGCACACATGACCATATACATGCAAAACATTCATACATGCGTGAACACCAAGTATGCACATGTGAAAATGAAAAAAAAAAAGGAAACAAGAAAGTTGCCTATATTCTACTTCCTCACAGAGCAACCCTTTTTCTTGTTCTCATGCATCACAGTGAGCTCAGGGTGCACCCTCGTGGACTGTGGAACCCAGAAGGGCCCGTGACAGTGAGCGGGCTTCTGCTGAGCTCAGCCTAGTTACAGAAATTGCCCTGGACAATCAGGGGCTTCTCTTTTCTGTTTCTCTTCCTTTTCCTTCTTCTCTCTTTCCTGCTAGGGATTGAACTACTTATGGATGCTAAGGACAGATTCTGCCACTAAGCAGCAGAGCCCAATTTCGAAGGCTTTGTTTCTTTTTTGTTTTATTTTTAATTGTGTGTGTGTGTGTGTGTGTGTGTTGGGGGTGGAGGGTGGGGGAGCAGGATTGCCATGGCTCATGTGTAGAGGTCAAAGGACAGTTCCTTTCTTCCACCATGTGGGTCCTGGGAATTGAACTCAGTCATCAGGCTTGGTGACAAGTACCTTTACCCACTAGGCCATCTTACCAGCTCTGCATATGTTACTTGAATTTTCCCCCTTTTAAAAATTGTATTTTGCATATATGGATGTTTTGCCTGTATGCATGTCTGTACAAGTGCATGCTTGGTGCCTATGGAGGCTAGAAGAGGGCCTTGTGTCCCTTGGACCTAGAGTTACAGATGTTGTGAGCTGCCACATGGGTGCTGGGACTCGAATCCAGGTTGTCTGCAAGAGTAAAGAATACTCCTACCTACCGAACCATCTCTCCTGCTTCTTTTCTTCCTACTGTAGTCCAGGCTGACCTGGAACTCACTGTGTTGACCATGTGGCCTTGAACTCACGCCAGTCCTCCTGCCTCAAGCTCCAGAGTGAACTAGTTCCAATTAGGTTTCGATTATTAGGCAATGCCTCCCACGGTAGTAGAAAGACTTATTGGAAGAGAAAGAGCCTTTGTCGAGTCCTGAGTGTGGCTGCAAGGAAACCAGAGGGCTGAGAGGTGAGGGGCTGAGGCTGCTATTTATAATTAAGATTCCAGTATATGGTTTTCAGCCACACTTGAGCCTTTCAGCCTCTATGTGTGCTCCAGTCTGTCACTCAGTTAGCTAATGGTTTCTTTAGTCCCATTATACATTGTAAGTCTCCACAGCTCAGGTTTTGTTTTTTTTTTTTTTTTTTTAGAAAATAATAGGTGTTCTGTTCTCACAAGTTTAAATTTTTAATAGCTTTGCCAATTAAAAAAAAAAGAAACAAAAATTTCCAACTGTTCATTATGAAATTCACAAATGTGCAGAATCCGAAGGGTTAGGAGTCACCCAGCGCCCTCCACCTGACATCACAGTGATGTTTCATCTTCTCTGTATGTGCAGTATGCACATGTGTGGTGCATTTGTGTGCGATGTGCCTGTACAGGGTGCGTGTGCAGATGTGTGGGTGGAAGGCAGAGGGGGGCATCGGGTGTTTGACTGAGTCTGGAGCTAGGCTGGTGGACAGCAAACCCGAGTTATCCACTTACATCCACACCGGGCAGCACTGGGGTGACAGGTGTGCAGGCATACCAGGGCCTAGGAAGTTTTCTTCTTTTAATCTTACTATTTTTGTTTATGTGTTTGAGTATTTTGCCTGGATGTAAGTGTGTGTACCATGTGAGTGCCTGGTGCTCTTGGAGAGCAGAAGAAGGTGTTGGGACCACTGGAATTGAAGTTATAGACAGTTGTGAGCTGGCATGAAGGTGCTGAGAATTGAACCCAGGTCCTCTGCAAGAAAAGCCAGTACTCCTTAAACCACTAAGCCCACAGATCTGACTTTTTAAAAATTTTTTATTTTTATTTTATTTTATTTTTTTGGTTTTTCGAGACAGGGTTTCTCTGTATAGCCCTGGCTGTCCTGGACCTCACTTTGTAGACCAGGCTGGCCTCGAACTCAGAAATCCGCCTGCCTCTGCCTCCCGAGTGCTGGGATTAAAGGCATGTACCATCACGCCCAGCTGCTTTATTTTATTTTGGAGGGTGTGGGGAATCATGCTTATGCAGAAAATGTTCTTACCTGCTCAGCCATCTCCCATCTTCCTGTGTGTATTTCTTTGTCTGAATTGTTTAAAGGTAATTTGAAGTTATTAGGACTTTTTTTTTTTTCTGGAAAATTGCAGCCTATTCTCCTATTAAAAACCACCTGATAATCCCTGCAGATAGTCTCACAGTCTGTCATACATCTTCCAAGTGTGTTCTCATAGGCGCTGGCCATGGTGGCTCCCGCCTAGCCTTGCTTGGCTGCTGTCTTTGCGCCCTTCGGTCCCTTGTAATGGTTGTAGGACTTGGAAGGTTTTGAGAAGTTTGCTGCTGCAACCTAAAGAAGTCCTAGAGAAAGGTCCAGTGACTACAGGACAGTTAATGATGGGCCAGGCCAGGGGAAAGCTGCACACTTTAGCTTCTAGACATGAAGGTCAAGGTGGGCAGCAAAAATGGTAGCTTAGGAACTTCCTAGGTGCAGTCTTCACACGTGTCCCCCGAAGAATGTGCAGCGATTCCTCTGTTTTGCCACAGAGGGAACCAGTGTGAAAGTTAAGTAACTTGTGACTTGCAGAGTCAGTCCTTTGGCAGGAGCACTGAGATTGAGTCCAGAGTGCATGACTACAGCAGCCTGCTCAGCCACCATGCTGCCTGTTGGAGATATTTAAATCAACCACACAGAAAACAGCAACCCCCGGAAACAAACCAAAGCAAACCTGTGTGTCATTCATGGTTCTGTTCCTTCTGTTCCCTTCCCTTTTCCCCTTCCTTTCCTTTCCTTTACTGGGTTTTTAAGGCAGGGTTTCTTTGTGTAGCCCTGGCTGTCCTGAGACTTGCTCTGTAGGTGTTTCTCAAAATTGGAGACCCTGCCTGCCTCTGCCTTGAGTGCTGGGATTAGTGCGTGTGTGCCATCATGCCTGCCTATGTCACAGTTTCAGCCTGCTTCTGCCTTCTGAGTGCTGGGATTAGTGCGTGTGCCACCATGCCTGCTTATGTCACAGTGTCAGTGGGTCAGGATTTAGGAGCAGCATGGCTGGGGACGTCTCAAGGCTCCATACTTGTTAGGCTGTTGTCATGAAGGGCTTTACTGAGGCTGATGGTCCGATCTCAGGTGGTATGTATACACATGGGCCTGAAATAGGCCTAGGAGGTCAAAGACTTCCCTAGGCTCTCAGAGTTTCTAAATTCCCACTGCTTTTCTCCACAAGGAGAATTCAATAAATTTCTCAATGAGACTAACCAAAAATAGAGACAGATGCAAAGACCCAGCACAGGGCACAGAGATTTAGGGGGGAGAGAGATGCCTTGGTGGGTGTCTTAGTCAGGGTTTCTATTCCTGCACAAACATCATGACCAAGAAGCAAGTTGGGGAGGAAGGGTTTATTCGGCTTATACTTCCACATTGCTGTTCGTCACCAAGGAAGTCAGGACTGGAACTCAAGCAGGTCAGGAAGCAGGAGCTGATGCAGAGGCCATGGAGGGATTTCTTTACTAGCTTGCTTCCCCTGGCCTGCTCAGCCTGCTCTCTTATAGAACCAAGACTACCAGCCCAGAGATGGCACCACCCACAAGGGGCCTCTCCCCCTTGATCACTAATTGAGAAAATGCCCGACGGTTGGATCTCATGGAGGCACTTCCCCAACTGAAGCTCCTTTCTCTGTGATAACTCCAGCCTGTGTCAAGTTGACACACAAAACTAGCCAGTACAATGGGCATGGAAATCCAAAACACTGCTCCCTGTCTTACTTCAGAGACCCTGGGATTGCTTGTCTTTTTGGTTAGACCCTATGAGTATTTTCTTTGTATGTATTTTTGCACACCAGAGGGGGGCATTGGATTCCATGGGACTGAAGTTATAGAAGGTTGTAAGCTGCCATGTGGGTGCTGGGAATTGAACCCAGGGCCTGTGGAGATCAGCCAGTGCTCTTAAACATGGAGTCGGTCACATTCCCTGAAACTGGAGTTATGAGTTATCTTGTGGGTGCTCTGAACTGAGCCCAGATCCTCTAGATGAGCAGCCAGGGCTCTTAACCTCTGAGCATCTCTCCAGCCCCATGTTTGGTTTTCTTTGAAATTATGTGTATATATTTGTGACTGGGTGTGGGTGTTGGTTGCCCTTGGAGACCAGGAGAGGGTGTCCGATCCCCTGAAGCTGGAGCTTAGAGTGGCCAGATGTGACTGGTAGGAGAGGAACTCAGGTTGTGTGTACAAGTAGTCCATGCTTCTAACTGCTGGACTCTCTCCAGCCCTTCTGTTAAGTTCTTAAAGGCTGTGTCTGTCTTAGATTGGAAGCTGGCTTTTACTTCTCTCCCTCCTGGGAGGAGAAGGATCACCAGTAAGTGTTCAAATTTACCTTAGTGTTTGTGGAAACTCTTTATCCATGGACTACCTTGATTGAGAGCAGTGGTTCTCAACCTCTGCGTTGCGAACTCTGGAGCTGGGGACTGGCAGGGTTTGAATGACCCTTTCATAGGGGTCACCTAAGACAATCAGAAAACAGATATTCATATCACAATTCATAACAGCAAAATTACAGCTATGAAGTAAGTAGTAATGAAAATAATTTTATGGTCGGGGGTCACCACAACATGAGGATCTGTGTTAAAGGGTCATATTAGGCAGGTTGAGAACCACTGATAGATTACAATATGGTAGCCACCATTAACACATGAAATGGAGTGCTGAGTTGGGTGCAGGGCAGGCGAGGAAGGAGAATCTAGCATAGGACTAGATCCTTTCCAACCTGTGATCATCTGCCTGCTAGTTGTCTCTGAGTAACTATTGAAAGATCTTAAGATGGAGGTCCAGTTCCTGACTGGACCAAACTGAGGAGAGCTAGTGTTCATTGTAGGTAGATACTTACCTGACTGGAAGCTATGAGTATACCCAGACTCAGGGCAGCTAGGTCTGGGGTGTGTGCAGGATGTTTCTTGTTTTGTTCATCCTCTGTGTAGTAGCTTGACCCCAGTTTTTTCTATGCCCCATCAGTAGAACAAGGGAACACAAATCAATAATGTAAAGATGTTGTAGCTAATGTCTCATATAAAATGTTTTGAGAGACTATGGGCTTCCCACCTGCACAACATGCAGAGCATTGCCATTCAGCACACCCACCCCACTCTGCTTTTTATTTCACAAGACATTAGAAAGGGCAGGGAAGCCCTGCCGCGAAGCCAGGGTGGGTGAATCGGAGGCCGCCGATTTAAAGAATCCTAACTTGTGCATTTGACTCAATCTGTCCATGTTGCATTTTGTATCCAACAGTGGAGAACACACAACTGACCCTGAACCTGCAGACAGAGAACAAAGGCAGTGTTGTCTCGGGAGGAGAGCTGACAATTTTCCTGGATGGGCCAACTGTTGATCTGGGAAGTGTGCCTAATGGCAGTGCAGTGACAGACGGTGAGTTGCCGCCCTGCTCCCCAGGCTGTGCCAGGATAGGCTGTGCCAGGATAGGGCGGGTGGGCAGCCATGCTAGGGGCTTGGTTCTCTGCTAGGCATCTTGGTTAGAGACTCTTTAGCGGCCCTGCCTTAGTGTTAGCCCTGCCTCCTCTTAGTCTCCCAGATGAAAACATGACATGGTTCTCAAGGACCAAGATAAATGTCACAGCTCTGTGTGTGATTGTTTGAACTGAAGCAGAGAAAAGCATCTCTTCACCCAATATGGGCCTTGGAAATTAACCCCTCTAACAAACGTGCTTCTAGTTAAATCCCCTGGGGAGCTTGCGTGTACTCTTTTGAGATGGAGTTGGCTGGGTAGGGATTGTGGAAACAAGAACCAGCAAAGCAGGACAGTGCCTCCTGCTCTGTCCCACCTGAGGGTTGGGAGTCTTGCTAGTTTGTTCCATTCGATCTAGTCTGAAATTAGTCACTTCTGGATCTAGCAGGAAATTATTTCATGGAGTCTAAGGTCTGAACTGGGTTGCTTCTCTCTCCTTTTCCTCATTAAGTGTTTTGTTAGGTGTGGCGTAAGGTGGAGCTCCTCAGGCTAAGTACACTTTTCTGTAGCATCAGGGGTGATGTGTGCTCTTAATTCAAAGGCAGGATGCAGTTTCAGGGGTGGGGAAGAACTTAGCTGTTGAGACATTTCTGCTCTGGGTCTGGAGATAGCCCAGCAGTTAAAGTGCTGGTGGTTGTTCTCGCAGAGAACTTGCGTTTGGTTCCCACCATCCACGTGGCAGCTCATAACCATCTGTATCTCTAGTTTCAGGCAATCTGACACCTTCTTCTTACCTCCACCACACTAGGCACACACATGGTGCACAAGCATTACATGCAGGCAAATAAATAAATAAGTCTCACCAAAGAAAAGGGCCCTGTACCAGGCTTTGGTTGGATTAGAGTACTTTTGGTGTTTTTTTTTTTTTTTTTTTTGGTTGGTTTGTTTGTTTTTTAAAGACAGAGTTTCTCTGTGTAACAGCCCTGGCTGTCCTCTTTCTTTAAAACTTTTGTTATTTCATAAAACTTTTATTGTGTGTGGCAAATGTGTGGAGGTCAGAGGACAACTTTGGGAATTGACTGTCTCTGAGGGATCTGGGGATTGGATCCAGGTTGTCAGGCTTGGCGCTGAGTGCTGTAACTGTGGCAGCACCATCTTTGTGTGTGTTTACAGCACTGGTTACATAGGCCATCGTATAAGCATGTCTGATGTACTGTGTGCATGTTCTACCTGGGCTCCTTCACCTTCTCCTTATTATTTTTCTAGTTAGTTCTCTTGGTTTTCAGACTTTCACTTCTGCCTTTATGTTATACAAATATACATAATTTTTAAAGATTTACTTTAATTATTTTGTGGTGTGTATGTGTGTATATGGTGTATATGTGGGTGTCCCCAGCGTCCAGAAGGAAGAACTCTGGAGCTTGGATTACAGATGGTTGTGAGCCACTTACTTCATTTGGGTGCTGGGATCAGAACTTTTGTCCTCTGTAAACAGCAATTGCTTTTAACCACTGAATTATCCTGCCAGTTCCATATCTGCATAATTTTTTCTTGAGATAAGATCTTATTGTATAGCTCAGATGGGCCTTGATCTCACTGTCACCCAAACTGCCTTACTGTGATATCTTGTCTTAGCCTTACCTAGCTGTTTGCAGGGCCTTTTAGATAAAGAGTGACTTGATCTACTTTGGCTTTACAAGCTCTGTTTGCATTGTGAAAATTTTCTCATTTCATGCACTCACTTGGCCCCCACCTTAGAGAGGCTGAAGTTCATGATGGATAAGGCAGGACTGTGTGTTAGCATCTGGGATGTCTTGGAGAAGAGGCACTGTTTCCCAAATTTGAGTTCCAACTGTGTGATCTCAGATGATAATCCCTATTCTTTGTACCAGAGGCTACAGCTGCCAAGTTGTCCCTGTCCCATCATGGTGGGTAACTCCTAAAATACAGAGGGAATTCTCTGCCTGGTGGGTAGCTCTCAAACAAGGGCCGATTCTCTCAGCATTTCTATCCTTTCTTGTGATTGTTCCATTCTCCAGGATCACAGCCACCTTCAAGAGAATCCAGTGGGACTGCTATAGCTCCAGAGACCCGGCACCAGCCCCCCAGTACAAACTGCTTTGGTGGCAGATCCCGGTAAGTAGCCCTTGTTGGTGAGACGGCCCTGAAGTTATGGGAAATGCACTAGCTAGTGGCAGGGAACTGTTCATTCAGAAACCTGGAAATTTCCTTTTCCTGCTCTAGACTGCTAAGGTGTTCTGGAGGGAGAGGCAGCAGTGTCTGACAGTGACTGCTAAGGTGTTCTGGAGGGAGCGCAGCACTCGCATTCTTAGGAGAGGCAGCAGTGTCTGACAGTGACTGGGCTGGTGGTCAGCCTTGTGGGTGAGGGAGACCTATTGAGCAGAGCGTGACCTCTTATCAGTTAGGGACTCTGGCGGTCGCGATGCCTGGTGGTCATGCTTCTTTGGATGTGGGGTTTTCTGACTGCGTTTCTTTCTGGGGGGGGGGCTGATGGTTTCCTTTGGCATATTGGTTAACATCTTCTATGCTGAGAGTCTGAGCTCGTTCATACTTGTTATGCCTATTGGGGATGATGTAATTCTGCTTATTATTTCTCCTTATAACCTGTATTAGTGCTCTAAACTCATTTCCATGGCAACTGAATTCCTAGGCAAGAGAATGGTTTTAAATGTATTTGAGAGGTGGAGGAGGAGGAGGGGGAGGAAGGAAAGGAGGAGGAAGAGGATGATGTGTTCATTACAATGTATGAAATTCACAGACATTTTCAGGAAGAGAATTATATGAGTGTACTTATAAAAATTATCTTCTTACAATGGGCAGATTTTTGTTAGAAATCTTCCCAGGTAAGTCCCAGAGGGTACAGAATAATGCTTTTGGGAAATAGAGTTGTGTTCTAACCAGTACCCAGCATCTGACAGATCCCCTTGAGAGCAGAAATCAGCTTTTGAATTGGTTTGTTTATGCTTTTAAGGTGACCAGAGCTTATTGACTGCAAGAGCAAGTGGATGTTTGGGCATTTGCCCTTTGAGCCCCGGTTTCACTAGAAGCTGAGGTCTGTCTCCCTGGCCTCACTTCTCTTGAGTGTGTACAAAGGATCTCCTCACACTGAAGACCAGTCACAGTCAGTGACTTGCTGTGCTAGATGGCTTGTAGGATGTAGTATATAGTTAGGCCCTGTCATATGCTGGGCAAGTAGTACATCAGTAAATGAGTAGTCTAGAGCTGAGGGGAACAGAATCTCCTCAGTGGGAGCCAGCTCAAGCTGGGGTGCCTCGGAATCTCTCCCTTACAAAAATGCTTTCTCTGCACTAGTGCTTCATAACTACTTTCTTTGGCTTCCTTGGCAACTTTGGGTCTAACATACTGATACCACTGAATTTGATGCTCAAAGGATGACTCAATCAAGTTCAAACTCAGCACCCTCATAAAAATCCTTGTACTCTCAGTGACGGTGGTGGCAGTGGAGGACGAGCTGCTGCAGGAGGTCTCTGGGCGTGCTGACCAGCCAGCCTAGCCCACCTGATGGGCATCACTGGAAGACTCTGTTTTGGGTTTTTTTGTTTGTTTGGTTTGGTTTGGTTTGGTTGGTTTTGGTTTGGTTTGGTTTGGTTTGGTTTGGTTTGGTTTTTCGAGACAGAGGTTCTCTGTCCTAGAACTCACTCTGTAGACCAGGTTGGCTTTGAACTCAGAAATCCGCCTGCCTCTGCCTCCCAAGTGCTGGGATTTAAGGTACGAGCCACCACACCCAGCTGGAAGACTGTTTTAAAGGGGGCAGAAAGCATTCCTGGAGAAGACATTGAAAGTTATTCTCTGGCTATCATACATATGTACCTGCATATGTGTGTGTGTGTGTGTGTGTGTGTGTGTGTGTGTGTGTGTGTGTGGTATTTTATTAGATTCTGTAATCTTTCCTTTCTTTTGGGACAGGCTGGCCTTGAACTCTTCATCCTTTTACCTCCCAGCTGCTGAAACTGTACACATGTGTTCACCACATCTGGATTAACAATATCTTTTTTCTTTTAAAGATTAATTAATTTACTTTGTATATGAGTACACTGTAGCTTTCTTTGGACACACCAGAGAGGGCACCAGATCCCATTACAGGTTGTTGTGAGCCACCATGTGGTTGCTGGGATTTGAACTCAGGACCTCTGGAAGAGCAGTCAGTGCTCTTAACCGCTAAGCCATCTCTCCAGCCCAACAATATTTTTTAATAAAAACCACATATTTATTTGTTTCTCTCTATATTTTGTGTGTGTATGTGAGTGCCTAGTTCTCCTGTGGAGGTCAGAGGATTATTCTCTGGATCCCAACGTATCGGTCCTAGGCATCCCACTCAGGTTACCCGGCTTGGTGATGAGGGCCTTAACTTGCTGAGCCATCTCACCAAGCCTGACAAATACCTTTTTAATTGATACCTTTATAGGTAAAAATAGAAAAAAATGATTGAGAAAAGTGGGGTTCTATGACATGTACTTGTAGCCCCTGCTACTGTGGAAGGCTAAGGCAGGAGGATCACTAGAGCCACGAGGCTAGCCTGAGAAATACAAGGAGACTATGTTCCAATAAAAACAAAACAAAACAAATAAAATAAAATGGATGGGAACAAATAATCGTGAAATCAGAAGAACCGTTGACTTTGGAGGAGGAGACAGGGATACTAATGAAAGGCTTCAGAAGAAGTCTCAGGCCATGCTCTGTTCATTACATGCTGGGCTGCGGGGTGCTGGGTTCTAGAGGATTCTAGAGGATTCTAGAGGATTCTAGATGCTCAAAGGTTCTGTAATAGCTGCTTAGGTCTTTTCTGCCTGGTTTACACGTGTAATCGGGTAGAGTGGTTCTAGGGGGTGCTCCATGCTGGCCTCTTAGGACACCCTGTGGGACTTAGGGTCCAGGTGACAGCCTGCCCCCTCCAGGTAACATCCTTAATCTTGGTGGCCTGAGAGGGCTGGTTACACGCCATTTCATATTTGATTAGGGAAGAAACAAGTATGAGTTGCCCCAGGCTTGTGCACATTGGCATGCACTGTATATGCATTGGCATGCACTGTATATATATATATATATATATATATATATATATATATATATATATGCAGCGTTTCATGCCCGTGGAGGAGCTGGTATATGGTGAAGGCCTGGGGAGAGCATAGAAGGACATTCATGGTTTGTTTCTGTTGCTGGAACAAGGCTGGCTTTGGACACTTGCCAGCTAGGTTGGGAAGGACTCCCATGTCCTTGGTACTGTGCACCATCATGCAGGGTCCCCTCTCTCTATAGTGAGTTCAGTCTTAGTGATGTGAGGGAGCTCATGGAGCCGGCAGACACATGCAGGAGAGGAAGCCAGCGTGGCAGGGCAGTGAGCAGAGTGGACTAGGAGGGTTTCCTTTGTCCACATGTTCAGGACAGTGCCACTGATCCTAGGCGCTAAGGAGACCCAGTGGAATGTGCGCAGAGGGAAGAGGGACTGAGTAGAAAGGGTGACCCCCAGTGCTGCAGCCTTCCTTAGGGTCTCCTAGAGGTTAGAAATGGTCTCGAAACTCCAGGCTGGAATAGGAAAGCCAAGAAAGTCTGGCTTCCTTTGTGGTGTGCTGTTTCTGGATCACCTGTGATCCTCTCTCTTCTTTCTTCTTCTGTGTTGTGTGAGGTGAGTGGTGGGAGGGAACCCAGTCGGTGTACTGTCCGTGTGGGCCCTTTTCCTTCTCAGCCCAACCTTGTGGGGCCTTGGATGTGAACCTCTGGGAAGGTTCCTAGATAAGGAAATGAGTCAGCATAAAAGAATCGAGTCTTTATTTCCTTTTAGTTTCATGAAATTGTTAGTTTCCCCCATAGTGTTAGGGATGGAATTAAATGTTTGACATACTGTAGGCAGGTGCTGTGCTCTTGATCTGTATGTACCCCAGTCACCTGAGTTGTCTAGGTTGGCCTTCAATTCACTCTTCTACGGGGGTGGCCTTGAACTTGTGATCTCCTGCCTCAGCCTCCCGAATAGTTGGATTTACAGGCCTGTGTCACCAGGCCTGGTGGAGCTTTTCATTAGAAGGTCTCTGCAAGGGATCGTGGTTAGGAAGCTGGGTGTGGGGCTCAGCGTATTTTCCTTTGTCATGTCTGTATCAGTTTATTTTGAATATAGTGGATGTGAATGCTTTCTGATGCTGGGAGCTGAACCTAGAGCCTTGACCATGTCAGGCGGGCACTCTAGCTATAAGCTATACTCTCAGCACTTCATATGTGTTGTGCATGCGTGAGAGATAAAGGTCCTAAGGCCTTGGATTTCCTCAGGGCCCTCCAGATAGCATTTGAACATGTTCTTCACAGTGACATTCTAACTATGGCCGTTTTAGGACATCCTGGTAGTGGTTTTCTGTCTCCCTCTGTGACCCTTCTTTTTTGTCTTGCTATGACGAAAACCTCTTAGATTTATTAGCTCCCTTGACTTGGCATTAGTAACCCCCCTCCCCCAAGACTGGAAAGAGCTGTATTCTGGGAAGCCTGTACAGCCCAGAGCCTCTGGTGAGCTCTGAATAGCTCATGGGCTGTGTCTGCAGACAGCGGATCCCAGAAAGGAAAGACAAATAAACTCAGACGGGTGTGAGTCTGCTGGGAAGCCCGGGGGGTGGGGGGGTGGCCTAAGGGAGAATGGGGAAGCAAAGCTGACAGGGAGAGAGGCGCTTTGGGACCTGAGCCATTCTCCAGTCTCTGCTGGCTACTGCCACTCCTTCTTCCATGGAGCTGACCAAAGCTGACCTGGAGATGTTCCCTTGTCAGCCTGAAATGAAATAGAGTTTAGCACCTTTATGCTTCCCCTTAAAAGCTGGCTATGGTCTCATTCTCATTAGTGACGCTGGAAAGAAGAAAGGAATCTGTGTACATGCAGATTCATCATTCAGCAGTGACAGACGCAGTCCCTGCTCCCAGGGAGTCTTCAGGCTGTCTTCTGAGCTGTTGAGATCATGGACAAGCATTTGGGGCATTTTCAAAAGTAATTATGAAGATTGGTACCATCTAAATATGCACGTTGATGCACCAGTTATCTCTTAGTAAAAGTGACACTGTACATTTACTTATTTATATCTGTTTATTTTAGAACTAGCTATTTGACATTTCCTCTGTAGGAAAGGAGCCAAGGGAGAGGTAGTGTGGCCCAAAAAGCTGAGTAGGACTGAGGGTAAGGAAAGCCAGACTCACAGAAGTCATGGCGACAAAAATATAGAAAGGCACAGAACCTGATACCGAGGATGTTGTAACAAGACACTGGGCAACAACCACAAGTGCTAGTGTGTACACACCAAGTGTTTATACATCAGCATACCCATAGTGTGAACAAACCCAAGTGCCAGGACTATTGATGTGCCAGTGTGTACACAGCCAAGAGTGGAACATTCAAAGATACTTTGAAAGAGTTTGCTGATCTAGTGAAGTGGGGAACAGGGATGTCCCTCTATGCAGAGTGCTCTGCATGGACAAAGATAGAGAAAATAAGAGAGCTTGGCTTACTCAGGGACAGGAGTCCTTTGGTCATACTCCATGGGGGTGATTGCTGTAGCAGCCCTAACCCAAAAGCCTGAACCCAAAAGCCCCTGCTGTCATCTGGTTTGTTTTTATAAGAGCCATTTTACGTTCCCAGCAGAATTGGCAGGAGCACAGAAGTCCTTATTCACCTTTGCAGCCCTTGATCAGCCTATGTTTGAGGGAGGCTGGTGACACACTGTTCTCACTCAGAGGCAATTGTTTATGCTAGGGCTCTGGCTTGGTGATGTCCATTCTGAGGGTTTTGACGAATTCATGGTGTGTGTCCACCGTTACAGCCTCATGTGTTTCATTTAGTCAGCCCTCCTTGCTCTCCCTGGCTCTGGCACTGGTCCTTTCACTTCTTTATAGTTTTCCTTTCCTGGAATTCTGTGCACTGTGGGGCCACTTTCACACTGGTTTCATTGACTCAGAGTACAGTTGATTTCCGTTGAATACTGAATAGTATTTCAGTGTTTGCATCCAGCATGTTTGATTTATCTACTCACTTACTGAAGCGTACCTTAGTTGATCCTAAGTTTTGCTAACTATGAATAAAGCTGCAGTTAGCATTGGCTTCTCAGCAGTGCAGCCTTTATACACAGAACTTTCCCAAAAGGGAGGCTGGGAGTCCTCTGGTGCCTGCGAGAGGGGAGCTATGTGGGAATGCCCGGCACTGTACATTTAAGACTAAAATCAGAAACCAACTGATAGGATTTCTGGTCCTCAAAGAAATGTACACTTTTACCCCCTAAGACAGGGTCTCACTGTGTAGCTCTGGCTGTCCTGAAATTCACTATATAGACCAGGCTGGCTCAAAGCTCTGCTTACCTGCCCTCTGTCTCACAAGTGCCAGAATTAAAGGCACATGCCACCACCTGGCTGACTTTTTTTTTTGGTCTTGGGAACTTTAGTATCTGTGACAAAGCCCTTTGAGTCATGCTCCTTCCCTGCCAGTCTGCCCCTTGTCAGTCTGTGGCCAGCAGGTTCCATAGCATAGCTCCCATGCCACCCTGTGGTGAAACCTACTCTGTCCCCCAAACCAGCAGCACCAGAGGCCAGAGCCATCAGGGTAGAGTGCAGGAATGTGTCAGGAGCCACCTGGCTGGGGACAGTTCCCACACAGACCTTGGTCCTGTGTAGGTGACCCTGCAGTGCCACACAGGATGTTATGTGTTGGGCCTGGCTGACTCTTAATACTTTTAAGTCTCCACAGCCTGGACCAGAACAAGTCTCCATATGAAAACAGGCCATCCCGACTAAAAAATAAACCTAGTTCAGACCATTTGGACATCATAATTTCAACTGCTGGCTTCCTGTTCTCGAGTCTATATTGGCTTTGTTTGCTTGCTTGTTTAAATGATCAATGAGGATACCCAGCAGTCATGGAGCATGCCTTTAATCCCAGCACCTGGGAGGCAGAGACAGGCAGATCTCTGAGTTCCAGGCCAGCCTGGTCTACACAGAGAAACCCTATCTTGAAAAAATCAGCGAGGACTACCCTTGAGCAGTGGTAGAATAGAGATGAGACCGAAAAAAAATACTTGAAGCTACCTAGATGTAGTCATGGAGGAGACTGGAGAATGAGAAATAGAGGGTATCTCAGACTCACAAAGTGTGGTGGTGTCTACAGAGAAAGGAACCTCAGGGAAGGGGGTGTTTGTCACATCCCCTGCAGTGTTGGCTTGGCTGTGGGAAACATCATCCTCACCTCAGAGACACAGGCATGGGCAACAAGGCCGAGATAAGTGTGGCCACAATTTAGAATGCAGGACTGATAGATAGTATAGGACTTGTCAGCTCAAGAAATCTGTGGCTAAAAGGGAAAGGTCTAGAGAGAAGCCAGTGAGAAGAACTCGGGTCTTGGAGGAATGGCTCCTTAGTCAAAACATGGGCAGCTTGGTGTGTGTGTGGGAAGATGTGAGCAGAGCCGACTGCTAATGCTCTGAGCAGACATGGGTGGGAAGACAAGCAGGTGCGCAGCGCAAGCTGGAGTGCTTGCTCCTGGCAGTGCTTGGTGTGATGAGGTCTGACTTTTCCTTCAGGTTCTCTGGAGTGACGTAGCTCTCTGGAAGGTACCATAGTTACTGGAGGTGGTAATTGGGGTTTGACTTAGTGACTGTCTTGTGATAGCCAACATAATAGCATAAAAGGAGTGGCTCCTTTCAAATGCCAAAACAATTCTATATTTGAGGCTCCCCCCCTCCCGTTTTGTCATAGAACTAAAACCTAAATATTATATTATTTTATGGTCTCATTAAGTTATTATACCTTATTAGAAATTAAATGAAGATACTGGTTTCAACATTCTTTGTGCCTCCCATCTTTCTAGTTCCTCATTAGTTCACCTCACTCTGGAATCTGTTTCCAGCATTCTGTCACCCAGAAACCCACTCATGCCACCTGTAGGTTTAATACTGTGACCTAGTCCTAGACGTTCTGCGCCTCGCATTCTATGGGAGTCTCAGAGTGTTCCTTTTTCTTCTAATTTCATTCAAATTTATTATTTAAAGAAGTGGTGGCATATGCCTGTAATCCAGAGATGGAGGTAAGGCCAGCTTGAGTACCTAGCAGACCTTGTCTTATTGCCTCTTCTCGATAGTTTGATTTATGCAAAGAATTTTATGTATTCCATAAAAGTGGAACAAAGTATTCAAGAGAGGCATCATGGAAAGGTGATATAGGAGGCTTAGGGCTAGGGATTGAACATTGAAGGAGTGAGCGAAATCACGTGTGTATGGGGTTGGTGGGTGGGGTGTGGGTGCTGGGGATGAAGCCAGGCCCTCTTGCATGCTGGGAAGCTGTCTACCACTGAGCTGCATCCCCAGCCACATCTTTCTTTTTAAACTTATTTAGCCTGAGTGTCAGGCTCACCTCTGTCTGGGACTCCAGTTCCAGGAGATGCGATGCTCGATGCTCGATGCTCCGATGCTCCGTGTCGGCTGCAGTGGCAGTCAGGTCCAGGAGTTACAGCTCATCTAGCATGCCTGTAGAGAGGATGCATTATCTCATAAAGAAGCTCTACCTTTCTGTTGATAGTGTATGTGTACCACAGTGTGCGTGCACCTTGGATCTCCTTGGGTTTGAAGATGGTCTGATGTGGGTACTGGGTACTGGAAACTAAATTAAAATCTCTAATGCTCTTAACTGCTGAGCCCTTTCTCCTGCTTCTAATTTTAAAAATTGTATAAGAAACCCTTTAGTTTAATATTAGTGAAGCTGCCTACCTCTGGCTACTCATTGATCTACTTGGCATTGTTCTCTTTATATTAAAAAAAATGATTTTGTTTTGTCTTTATACATTTATTGATTGATTGATTGATTGTGTGTATTTTTGCTTAGTTTCTTGTTCTACCATGTAGGCTCTAGGGAACAAACTGAGGTCCTCCAGCAAGGCAGGCAGGCACCTTCACCTCCAGAGCTGTCTCACTGACCCTGCGTGGTATTTATGCCCCCATCCAGTTAAGGTCAGCCTTTTCCGAGGGTCTTTATACTCTAAGTGCTGTTTCTTATGACAGCATTTACTGATTTTTAAGCAAAAGAAACCCAGTCATGATCATTTGTAGTTTTGCACTGTCAGTTGGCCTGTTTATCTTTCATGTGATTCATGGTTTGTTTGAACTCATTTCCATCATTATGCTTCATAAAGTCTGTCTGTCTGTCCTGCCTGTTTGATTTTCCTAAACATTTAGTCTAAGATGGATGCAGGAGTGTAAGGGAGTGCCCCTGTAATTCTAACTTTTAGGGGACCCAAATAGGAGGATAGTGAACTTCAAGCCAGTCCAGTCTGTCTTTCATAGTGAGAACCCATTTCAAATAAAAAAAGAGAGAGAACTTTCTCAAAAGAAGCCTCCAAAATAAACAAACAAACAAGAATCTTGGTGAGTCGAGGGTGTTTCCGACTCACTTGATGGCTGGTTTGTCACATTCTGAGACTGGCTGTGTAGAGAGGCTCGAAGTGCCTGTGCACTCCCTGTGTGCACACTTTCTGTTGGATGTTTTGATGACTGCTAGCATTTCTATGCATTGGATCTACAGCATGTCCTTACAAATGGCCCTTGAAGGGGAACTGTGTTTATAACAGAGAGGAAAAAAAAATTAGTGAAGACCCAAAGTAGGATATGGTACAAATACTTATTTTTGTTTCTCCTTTAAAATGATAATGGCTTTGTGTGTGTGTGTGTGTGTGTGTGTGTGTGTGTGTGTGTGTGTTTACACATGTGGAGTTCAGACAATTTGCAGAAGTCCGTTTCTCCTTCCACCAATATAGGTTCAAGGGATTGAGCCGAGGCCATTGGGCTTTCAATTAAATCATAACACTTTACACTTAGAGAACAATGGACGGGAGAGTCATTAGGAATTTCTTCGTCTTCCGTAGTTTGTTGGTTTTCTTGCAGGAGGAGGAATGCAGGGAGAGTGGATTGAGACTCCAGGCTGAGTGTCTCGGGCGTGGGTGGGCTGCGAGCACCCCATTCGTCTTTGTGTCCCAGGTGAAGCCCAGAGTAGTGCCTTGCTGCACGTAGCCGCAACTCACTCAACTCGCTCAGTGTTTGCTGAGCTGAAAGAGCCTTGTGTTTCTGTGGGTCATTTGCCAGGACTTGAGGGTGGGTCTTGCCTACTGGTTTACATTCCTTTGCACCCTTGCTCTGAGGTGTGAGAGAGAGCACGGTACAGGGGCATGGGTGGAGGGGACTTTGTGTTTTTTAAACTCCCTGGCTTTTTCCCAGACATTGAGTCCCTTTCACAAGTGGAGATCTCACAGCTTAGCCCGTTTCTCATGTTCCATCTGGTGCCTTTCTCCCCATGCTTGATAGTTTCCATATTGAACATTTTCATAGACTCTTCCTTGCAGCTTTTATAAGGCTGACCCTAGACCCACGGATGAGTTGCCAGGTAACCAAGTCTTGTTTCAGGAAAGAATGTATAAAGGCAGTTCTCTGAATCTACCAGAAAAGAATATTTCTAACCTTTGAAGACCAGTCAAGTCTCATAGGTAGTTGCCCAAATTCTTGAGTGCTTATTGGGCCTTGAAAGCATGCGCCTCACAAAGGAGCCAGTCCCTGTACTGTTGTCCCCTGGCGATGGGCAGGGGTTCCAAAGAGAGGCCTTAATGGAAGAGGTCCTGGGAACTGGGGTGAGATGGGGCACCGTGCAGGGACTGCACTGATGTCACCACACAGCTGTGTTTGAGAACCGGTGCCTTTGTATCTTCCTACTTGTCTCTTTAGTTCCTTAGGCCAGGAGCGATGGATGGGGCAGCTCCCTGGAGCACTGACTCTAATTCTTCTCTTCTGCCACATGCTGGAGAAAGCACTTCTCTTAGAGATGGGGCATTGTGTTTCTTTGTTTTATAAAAGAACAATTTGCTCCATTTTTTGAGTCAAAAAACTAAGGTGAAATGGCTCTATATAGTGTCTGTATAAGAAACAGCTAGTATCTGTGAGGCAAAGGCTGATAACTTCCACAAAGTATTAGCACTGTGAAAATCAAAGTTAGCCAGAGATCTGGGTAGATTGCTGCATCCTTCTCATCTGTACGACTAGTAATATATCAACCTGACATAAGCTAGTGTCACCAGAGAGGATGGAACTTCGATTCAGACAGACTGACAGAAACAGAAAGGACAGAGAGAGAGAGAGAGAGGGAGGAGAGAGAGAGAGAGAGGAGAGAGGGAGAATGAAAGAGAAAACTGTGAAAAGGTAATGTGTGATTGGAGAGTTAATATTTGTAAATAAGATTGTAATAAAATAAATAGCTGGTGGTTGTGAATGGCCACAATATCAAGTGAAATTAAGAAACGCTTGGTGAAATGCAGCTGGCAGAACGGACACAGCTGACATTGTGGAAAGATGTAAACGTGTCTGTGTTTCTGGTATAGTTTGCTCACCGTGGGTAATGCCACACTCACAGGTTTTAGGCATCAGGGTAAAGGTATATTGGAGGGGAGAGGAGAGGAGAGGCGAGGAAGGAGGAGAGGGGAGGAAAGAAGGGGAGGAGGAGAACGGAGGAGGGGGAGGAGAAGAAGGGAGGAGAGGAGAGGAGAGGAGAGGAGAGGAGAGGAGAGGAGAGGAGAGGAGAGGAGAGGAGAGGAGAGGAGAGGAGAGGAGAGGAGAGGAGAGGAAGAGAGATCACGTTAGAATTGTGCCTAACACAGTGAGTCACTTAGCTCTTGCTTGTGATTGTGTGCTAGGCTTTGCTTGAAAATTACTGTTAGAGGAGAAGGGGCTGGAGGGATGATGGCTCAGTGGTAAAGAGCACTGGCTGCTCTTCCAGAGGTTCCGAGTTCACCGTCTGTAGTGTAATCTGATTCTTTCTTCTGCTGTGCTTGAAAACAGTGTTCATAAACATAAAATAAGTAAGCCTTTAAAAAAAGAAAATTACAGTTAGAGAATAGCGTGCAAAATGAAACCAGAGCTAGGAGCTGGTGTGGAAGCCGTATGTGTCTAATGAACTGAGTTATGATGCTTGATATCACTGTTTAGGGTCAGCCTTTGTGGAGAGCAATACCAAACACTAGCAGTGGGGAATTCTAGCCTTTGGCAGAGAGGCTATCCCTATCTCTGTCTGTGTGTCTGTCTGTCTCATTAGAATTTTACTAGTCTGACTCCTGGGCACAGTGATCTTCCTAGTAGCGATATGTGCCTTGTGGGTTGATTTCAGGATTGGAAGAGTTGGGGGCGCAGGGGGGCGGGGGTGAGTGACAGCATCTACAGATTACAGGCTTGAGCGTGCTTCTGGACCAGGCTGGCCTTTCTCATTCATCAGACCACTGTTTCTTAACTGCCTCCAATGAAGTCAAATTAGGTGCTGCATATGGAGAGTCACAAAACCAGACATGGTTCCTCTTTCATGGACCTTATTGAAGACAGATGTTAAACTAACAGAAGCAAAAACAAATACAAACTTGAAAGTCAGAGTCCCATAGGGAAATGATGAGGACTTAGGATGCAGCCACATGCAGCTGAGAGCGGATTTGCTCTAGATGAAGCACACACGCTAAGACCTAGGATTTGGCTTTCCATCCAGGTGGGTTGAGCGTCCAAGGAAAAGTGCAGGTGAGCAGATGAGCAGATGAGCAGATGAGCAGAGACCTGTAGCTTTCAGGTAGGAGGGCACAGCAGCAGCTAGGGAATGCCATTCCTTTCTTCCCTCCCTCCTGCTGCATGTGTGCCTTTGTGACTTGTCATGTCAGAACAGTTAGAAATAACTCACTGTGTCCCCAGTACAGTTGCCTCTCACTAGCCCTGGGGACTGATTTCCTGATCCCCCTAGACTAAAATTCACAAACACTAGGGTCTCACAGGTAAGGTGGCGTGACCATGTAACTTACCTAAATCTTCCCACATGCATTAAGTCACTCTCTATAAACCCTTTAAAGGCCATGCAAATAGTTTAAGGAATAATATCAGAAAATAAAGTCTGTCTTCATTCATTATGTATGCTCCCCCCAGTTCTTTTTGATCCCCAGTTGGTTGAATCTGTGGAGGTAGAGAACCCCCTGCTGTACTAGGGCCGGACACTAGAGCCTGCTCAGGAGTCAGTTCCTTCAGGATTAGAACTGTCAGCCAGGGAGGCAGTGGGAGGCCAGGGTAAGTGCCAGTAGGAAGAGAGGTTGGACAGACAGCTTGGTGTTCCAACTTTCTGCAGATTCCTCTTGTGTGTTAGTGGAGGTTGATAGCCCACAGGACAGATTCCTGTGTGAGTGTCCCATGTCCTTTAGTGCTGGTTCTGACAGTCTTTCATGTTGCTGCCTCTGTCCCGGGGCCTTTCTTACTTCTTCCAGTGTTGTGCTGGCTCATTTCCTCCATTCTGAACTTGAGCTGCCTCGTGAGTTTGGCAGAGTGGGGTTTTCCAATCATCGAAGCTCAGTGTGCGACCTGAAGTAGGAGCTCACAAGGGACAATTAATTCTGTCTTAGGGAGACCTTGGTCCAGCATAGTAGCAGCCATCGAGAGCGTTGCTGTCTCCTCCAGGCTGAGCAGAAGCCGATCATTTGTCTTACTGGAGTTAAATGGACTTGGAGCAGTGCTGTGTCTTCTTTCCCTGTCATTTCTGAGGCCTGCAGCTTAGAGGTAGTGTGCAGAGTGGGGCCGTAATTACTCTGGGGGTGACTCATGCTCTCGTTTTAGCTCTAATTGGGCCTTCCTTTCCTCACCAGCCCATTCACCTCCCTCCCTCTCTCTCTTTCTTTCTTTCTTTCTTTCTTTCTTTCTTTCTTTCTTTCTTTCTTTCTTTCTGTCCTTCTGTGTTGTTGTTGTTGTTGTTTTGTTTTGTTTTGTTTTTTGTTTTTTTCTGGTTTTTCCAGACAGGGTTTCTCTGTGTAGCCCTGGCTGTCCTGGAACTCACTTTGTAGACCAGGCTGGCCTCGAATTCAAAAATCCACCTGCCTCTGCCTCCCAAGTGCTGGGATTAAAGGCGTGCGCCACCACGCCCGGCTTTCTTTCTCTTTTTAAAGCAGTGTTTGAGTGAGGAGCTCTGAGGTGAGGGTAGGGTAGGGTGGGCTTGCCTATTGGGATGGTAGAGGAGGAACTCCTTTTCCTGTCACCACTTGCCTCAAACCTCTCTCCCCCGCCCCCCACCCCTTTTTGTCTCTTCTCTACTTCTATTTTAAATGCCCATTTCTTGCTGATTCTTACTGGAAACTGGCCCAGCTCCATTTAACTTTTTTTCCCATGCTGCTATTAATAGACAGTGACCGGCTAAGAGTCTGAGGCGAGGAGAGTATGGTGGGCAGGTACTCTCTGGATTCTAGAGCAAGTGGGGTTGATTCTGGTCACACAGATGGGACACATGTATTAGGCTGTTTTAATGTCTGCTTGTTTGATTGAATTAAAGGAAAATCATCAGTTGTTAACTCCTTAAACTTCTCTTTCCTGCACCAATGGGCAGACCTAAGGTCAAAGAACTCCATGTCCCAGGTGTGTCACTGAGACAGAGCATGCTTGGGATCTGGGATTCAGCCAGCGCTCAGCTTTAAGGAGTCTCCACATTCACCAACAGAGATGTTTGTAGGGTCTCAGGCTTGTCTTAAGTCATAGTCCCATCAAAGCCTCCTGTGTCCCTGTGCTAGTCCTCCCTGCAAGTTACCTGCCGTTTACAACCTTTATTTTTCTCTCTGTTAGTGAGATAGTTCTGTTGTGACTGAGATATACAAACTATTATCACTATTATGTTTTGTTTTTGTTTTTAAAATATTATTGTTATTATTTTTTAAACAATTTATTTATTTTATGTATACGAGTACACTGTACCTGTACAGATGGTTGTGAGCCATCATGTGGTTGTTGGGAATTGAACTCCAGCCTTGCCTGCTCCGGCCCTGCTTGCTCCAGCCCAAAGATTTATTTATTATTATATGTAAGTACACTGTAGCTGTCTTCAGACACACCAAAAGAGGGCATCAGATCCCATTATAGATGTTTATGATGTACCATGTGGTTGCTGGGAATTGAACTCAGGACCTCTGGAAGACCAGCCAGTGCTCTTAACCGCTGAGCCCATTGCTATTTATTTATTTATTTATTTATTGGTTTTTTTTGAGACAGGGTTTCTCTGTGTAGCCCTGGCTGTCCTAGAACTCACTCTGTAGACCAGGCTGGCCTCAAACTCAGAAATCCGCCTGCCTCTGCCTCCCAAGTGCTGAGATTAAAGGTGTATGCCACCACTGCCTGGCCCATCACTATTATTTTTAAGTTATGAAATAAGACAGACTTAACTTTAATCCCAGTACCAGGGAGGCAGAGGTGGCTGGGTCTTTGTGTGTGAGGCCAGCCTAGTCTACAAAGTGAGACTCTGTCTCAAAATAAAAACAAATCATAACAAGGAAACAAAAATACCTCATTATCGTTTTAGCTTGCATTTCCCTAAGAGCTCAGGGTGCTTGCTGGTGATGCTTTTGTGTTTCTTTCCTGCCGGCAGGCCTTTGATGAAGAGTGTTCACACCTTTTACTTCTAAAATACTCAGTTAACTTGTTAAGTTTGAGACATTGTGTGTTCTAGAGAAAAATCCTTTTGATGTTCTGTACTTGCAGTCCATGGACTGTCTTTTCATTGGTTTTTAATTTAATGTCTTAAGACTTATTTTTAATTATGTGTAGGTGTGCGTATTTACACGTGCGTGTGTGCACAGTAGTGAGTGCTGACTCTGGTCATTGACAGAGGCCTCAGCTCAGGGCTCCTCGGAGCTGGAGTTAGATACATGAGTGAGCAGCCTGAATCAGGTGCTGGGAAGTGAACCTGGATCTCTGGAAGAGCATCTAGTGCTCTTAGTCACTGAGAAACCAAGGCACCTAGGAGCATCTAGTGCTCAGGACCCCTCATTTTTTTTTGGGGTGGGGGGATAAAAATTCTGATTTATCCAAATAAAAGCTGATACTCCCCTAATCTCTTAGTAATCACAGTGATATGTGAGGAGCCTCTTCAAACACATGATTAAAAATCCAGTGGCCACACAGCCAGAGGTCTGTGGACAGGCCCAGACAGGGGGTTCTGACACACTCATGCTTTGGCTGTATCAGGACAAGACAGCACGTGTGCTGGGGTTCTGCCAGGCAGGAGGAACGAGCATGATTTATCTGCTGGCAAATGAGTCTCCTCCACAACACAGAATCATTCTTTTATCTAAATCTATCTATCTTCTCAATCCTGGACATCAAAGTAGTCAATCACGGCCTAGGACCCCTCATTCTTGATGGTGTCTTTGAAAGAGCAGTTTGTCACAGCAGCATTATGGACACATGAGTGTATAAAAGTGTCTTTTATTCACTTGATGTGATTGCCATCTCCAAGCCTTACTGCCTCCGTCTGCTAATGCAGGCCTCGTCCTGGAACCTTCCAGCCTCCGTACAATCTTATTAGCATAGAATGTTTTCAGCTTCTGAGACTTACTGCTGAATAAGCTCACCCTTTCTAGCTCTTGCTGAAAGCTGGCTGGCTCAAACTCCTCTCCACACTGACTGATTCAATCTGGCTTCTCTCAGTTTCTGACTGAATTGCTGCTTGGCCTTATACTAACTTTGGCAATGTGTTCTAATCTTCTGTCTCCTTGTTCTCTAGCTCGTTCTGTCTTCATCTTTGTCTAGCTTGCTCTCTTTCTCTCTGCAACCCGTCTTTATACCCCTGTCCTGATAAGGCTGCCCCTCCCTCTGCACTGTCCTCTCCTGGGTCTCTCGCTCTTCTCGTGGGTTAGGCAGATCCTGTTCTGTTAAATCTTTCTCTGATTTGTCCCTTTCTCTGCCATCCCTTTCAAACATG
Source organism: Mus musculus (assembly GCF_000001635.26). Classification (NCBI taxonomy): domain Eukaryota; kingdom Metazoa; phylum Chordata; class Mammalia; order Rodentia; family Muridae; genus Mus; species Mus musculus. The sequence continues at coordinate 107,502,290 of NC_000074.6, forward strand.
GGGGATTCCTTCTACAGACTACCTTCATTGTTTTGGGATTTAAAGGTGTGTACTAAGGGTGTGCCTGTATTCCAGCCAGAGGGTTTAAAGGTGTGTGCTAAGGGGCTGAGCCACACCACAACTAGAAACAGTTCTTTTTCTGTAAATAACACAATTTCGGGGTACAGAGAGTGATCAAATATCCTGCGACGCACGTGTGTTGGAGCAAGCCGGAAGGGCAGTGTATTTCACTGTGCTGTCGGCTCCCTGGGGTCAGGGACTGGCAGTCAGAGGTGACAGTTGAGTAACAATTCAGTGATTCACAAGAAGGATGAGACAAGATGTCTCAAGACATCTAAGGCTGTGGTTGTCAGGATACAGATGAAGTTTCAGGACTGAGATGAGAGTCAAGAGCAGTTGCCTGAGACCTCCTCTGCTTCAGGACCATTTTGAGGAGTGCGGAGAGAATCCCAGGCTCTGGCCTTAATTGGCGTTGCTTGGTGGCTTCAGTTCCTGATGGAGGAACTGAGGTAAGGGTATTACCAACATTCGAAGAAGGATTTGACAGAAACAGAGCTAAGTTTCCGTAACTGGGCAACTTGAAACCATTGTGGAGTTTGGCCTGACTGGCATGGTGGTTAAGCTGTCTCCTCATTGCCTGGTGTGTGTGTAGGGGAGGGGGGCTTCATAGAGACTTCTTGCCCCTACAGTGTGGAGGAGGATAAAGCCAAGGTTGAAGTCATTGGCAGAGCTGAAGCCAGGATGTCTGTGGCAGAGGCCAGCTCATCTCCTCTCCGTTGCCTCCAGTTTGTCTTTGTCCTAGCGCTATTTTGGCCTGTGGTTTGTGGTTTCGGTGAGTGAGCCAGTTTGTATCACAATACAATTGCATCTTTTAAGGGTTGAGTGAGCAACCCAGGAGAGGAAACTGCTGAAGAGACTTTCCTCAATTGGTAAGGCTTTGTCTTCTCTGTGATGGTCTTCTTTTAAGGTAATGCAAGGGCAAGAAGAGGGAGGGGGAGAGAGGTGGAGAGAGAGAGAGAGAGGTAGAGAGAGAGAGAGAGGGAGGGAGGGAGGGAGGGAGGGGGGAGGAGGTAGAGAGAGAGAGAGCTAGAGGTAGAGGAGTTAGAGTTAGTTTGGTGTGGTGTCTGGGGGCGGGGGTGATAGTGGCAGTTGGCTCAGCTGGGAGGCAGCAATTCATGCAAAGTGGTCCCAGCTGCCCCTGATTTATGGGCTAATCCCGGCCCTGCTCCAGCCTGTCATTCAGGGTAAGCTGCTATCATTAGTGGTTAAACATTTCTGAAAGTATTCTCTGTCGACTCTGACCACATGCCCTTTCGTGGAAGAGGGGAAGGGAGGAGCCAGGAGAGCCATGAGCCCCACCCTGTTAGCCATATCCCCCCCCCCCCCCCTGCTCTATGGAGACGACAAGGAATGGGTTTGTCATGGCCTGTGTGTCTGATAGCGGCCTTGCTGCCTCTCCTCCCTGAGGGACCTCCCAGGAAGGTCTTCTGTTGTCTGTGGAAGAGGAATCTTGGCTGGAATAAACCTTCACTAGCTAGCTTCATCTCTTTCAAGCTCTCTGCCCTCAACCGTACACACTGAGCCACCCTGGACAGTTGCTGCAGTCGCCTTTCCCTCACAACTGCTGTGTACAATTTCTGTTTTTGCGAAGTGCTTAGTACTAATATTTCTTCCCACCAATGGGGGCTTTGAAATTCTTTGAGGTATGGCTGACAGTTTTTTGATTTGTGAAATTAGTGTGAGGAAAAATAAGATGGAACAGGAAGGAAGTCTGAACTGAGCCCTTACCTTTATGGCTGAGTTGTGTCCTCTCTTCAGCTTCTGATGACCACACTGGCTTTACGTAGTGTGGATTCAGAGTTTGCTGGGTCTTGAAGTCTGTCTGTCTTTCTGTCTCTGTTCTCACTCACTTTCACTGTGTTTGGTTTTGAGACGAGGTTTTGCCACATGGCCTTGGCTTGCCTTGGCTCCCTTTGCAGATCAGCCTCCTCTGTGCTGGGCTTAAAGGTGTGGGGCACCATTGCCAACTTTTTTTTTAAAGATAAAATTTCATTTTGTAGCTCTTGGTCTGGTACTTGCTGTGTGACCCAAGCTGTTCTCAAACCTTCAGCAATCCTTCTGACTCAGCTTCCTGAGTGCTAGCATAACAGATGTGTGCCACCACATTTGCCTCTGCACGCACGCGCACACACACACACACACACACACACACACACTCACTACCCCAAGGACAACTGTTCCTTCTCTTAAAAAAAAAAATAAAATAAAACCTTTTATGGGTTCTTTTCCTTATCAGAAGTATACAAGCTCCAAGAAAGCAACTAGAAAAATTTAAGAATACCAAAACCGAAAGCACAGCACCCCTATTCACAGCTCCCAAGGTTATCACCCTTAGTAGTTTGGTTTGTGTCCAGCTAGTCACAAGACTCCTTTATGGACAGCTGGGGCGGGGGCGGGGGTGGGGGGGACGGCGCGTAGTGGTGGTGCTGCTGCTGCTGCTGCTGCTGAACGCCTTTAATCCCAGCACTCAGTAGTCAGAGGCAGGTGGATCTCTTGAGTTCGAGGCCAGCCTGGCCTACAGAGCAAGTTCCAGGACAGCCAGCGCCACACGGAGAAACCCTATCATGAAAAAAGCAAGAAACTGAAAAGACTCTTTTCCTGAGAAAGTGTGTGGTGGGATGGTTCCTAACCCTGCAAAGCTAGCTGCTCTCTGTGCCACTGGTCTGTCAGTCCCAGCCTGCTGGAGAGTACTCGGCAACAGGGGACTCTGGTGGCTGTTTTCCCCAGCAGTGAACTCTGTAAGAGGTCACGGCTTGCCACTTACCCATTATTGGGAGAAAGTAGCTCCAGAGTCAACAGACCCCCTCCCCGCCCCATCTACTGCCCCCCCCCCCACTGTCCCCCCATCCATTGTCCTTCTCCTTTGAGAAAACGGGCGGGGAGGGGCTGGGGGGGCTGTCCAAGCTTCCCTCTGTAGAACTTCCTGTTGTTTGTGTATGTATCTGTAAATGAAGGCAATAGGCTGTGCTGAGGGAAATGGTACCTTAAAGTGCAGGGCCTAGGTCATGGGGTATAGCTTAGTGCATATGGTTTTCCTCTGGGGTCACTGTGATCCGGTCTGTTGTTGATGGTTCTTCCGCCCTGCGCCCTGTGGTGTAGGCTGTTTTTCAACCTTTAATTCCTTTCCTGGAAAGAAACAGACTTGTCTTCATTCAGTAGGTGGCATTTAAGCCATCTGGTCATTGCAGATGAAATGACTGTGGGCATACCGAGAGAGAATGTCTGTTAATGAAAGAGCCAAACCAACAAGCAGAGAAACTTAGAAGTTAGGAGTTTTCACAGAGTGGAATGAAGGCAATCTATAAAGCAAGCCTGAGAATACCTTCTCTTCCATGCTCTGTGCTCTGAGCAGAGGTCAGCTAGGTTTCTGCTGGGTCCTCCCATCTCTGTGGTTAGGTCCAGGTTTCTGCTGGGTCCTCCCATCTCTGTGGTTAGGTCCAGGTTTCTGCTGGGTCCTCCCACCTCTGTGGTTAGGTCTGCTTCTATGCTGTCTCTCACTCTGCAGGGCTGCTGAGTGTCTTCTCTAGGTACGCTGTGCCGCCATATGCATTGCTTCTCACCACCTAATTATCCTTCCAATGACAGAGAAAGTTGATTGCAGAAGTTTTGGGGCCCTTTTACCTTTCTCCTACCATCTGTCCAGAGATTTTTGTTTATTTCTAACACTTAGGCCCAATAAAAATAATGTGATGGTCACAGGGTATTTGCCAGTTATTTCAAATGTGGGGGTGATTTGCTCCAGATTTGTTTACTTCAAGTGGAAAAGTTTGCACAAAGCTGCCTTTTGGGTTTTTACCAAGAAGGAAGCTTCCATGGGTCTCTGCTCAGAGCCAGCGCCTATTAAGTGAAAAGCTGGAGTGGCTACAGGTCCTGTTTCTAATAAATAGCAAGAGAGGGGAAGCGTCTTTCTTTCTCACAGTGACTTATGTTGGTTTGCTTTCTACTCTGCACCCCCAGGACGCACAGACACTCAGGTGGCTCAGCCAGGACAGCCACAGCAGCCAGTGAACAAAGCCCTGGCGCTAGGAACCGCCACCGCCAGCCTGTGAAGAACTCTAGCAGCAGTGGCTTAGCCAATGGCACAGGTGAGTGATGACACAGCGGCAGCCTGCACTAAAGCAGGATGCTCTTGCTGTCCTGTTTGCACTTGGGGCATTGCCTTCTGTGCCACAATATAGTGGACTGAGAGAAGCCACCAGCACTTGTGTGCATTTGAGTCCACTGCTTATTCCATTGACCCATTTTCTTTGGCCTCTTTGGCTTATTCTGGACAGCTAAGGTTATTCTCCATGTTCCCTTGCATGCCTAAAATAGTCTTTTGGGTCTGGGGATTTAGCTCAGTTGGTAGAGTGTTTGGGTAGCATGCCTGAGATAGACTGTGGCTTCAGTCTTTAGCACCTCATCAAACTGGCTTAGGGATGCGTGCCTATAATCCCAACACTCAGAGGGAGAAGGAGGTAGGAGGAACAGAAGTCAAAGGTCATCCTGGCCATATGACCAAGTTCAAAGGCAGCCTGGGATACATGAAATTCTCTTTCAGAAAATAGAACTGAAAAACAAAATATTCCTTTGTACAGATAAAAAATTTAAGTATGCTTTTTTAAAATTAATTTCTTATCAATATTGGATTTCATTTGGATTAAACTAAAGATATTTCGTTTAGTTTGTATGTGTGTGCCTGAGGGCATTTATGTGCACTACACACATACAGGTGCTCTTGGAGACCAGAAGAGGGGGTCATAGCTCCTCAAACTAGAGTTAAAGCGCTTAGGAGCCATCCAGTGTGGGTGCTGAGAACTGGACCCAGACCCTCTGGGAGATGCTTAACCACTGGGCTGGGCCTCCAGTCCCCTTGTGGTGGTGTTGTTTTGTTTGTTTGTTTGTTTGAGGCAGGGTCTCACTCTGTAGCACTGGCAGGCCTGGAAGTTACTATGTAGACCAGATGAACCTCAGCTCATAGGGATGTGCCTACCACTCCCCCAAGGCTGCCACATCCAACCTTAGGTGTCTTATTTATGAATGACCAATTTGGAAAAACAAAAACAACAACCCAGTTTAGGGAGTATGTCAACTAGGGAAAAAGAAAAGACTTGAGTTTGCCCCAAGACCCGAGTGAGAAAAGGCAACAGCATTCCGAGGGTGGAGATCCTGACAGTGTTGAGTCCCCACTAGATACTGCTGTCACCATTCCAGCATGGACACCACGAGAAAGGAGACACTCGGTCCTATCCACACCCAGGGATTTATCTGCACTTGGCTCTGCTTCCTGGTACTCAGGAAGGGAAGGCCTGTTACAAAGTAGATCATTTTCATCTTATTGCTGTCTCACTGAGATGGTGTCAGGCAAACATTCATTTTCTAAAGGTTTTGAGGCCTGTTAAGTCTTTAGTGACAAGGGGTCATTTGCTCATTTGTCTCTTTACTTTGGGGCCAGTGGGAGGAGATGTGGGCATTTGCTTCCCCAGATGTAGATAGGGGAGTATAATTCCAGTTGGGAGTGAGTGACATGGAGATGGTTGTTATGGATGCCTGTTTGTGATTGCAGTCCTGTGACATGAAGACGCAGCGCATAGTCTTGTTGCTGTGACTGTTATTTGCCTGTGACAGACTGGCAGAGTGGCACTCTACTTGGTTTGCTGTGTCGTGGATTTCAGGTCTCGGGAAACTGTGTGGGGCTTGAGAGCCTTCTTCTGTAGCTTAGGTAGCCTAGTTACCTCACTGTGTACAAGGAATGGCGGGTAAGGTGTGAGCCTGGGGCGTCCCTTAGCGTCCTGCTTGGCGTTGGGGACCCGCCTGAAGGAACCTCCTGGGTGAAAGTGACAACAGATGTGAGGTCTCAGAGGCCACTTTCTCTGCCTACCCAGTGCTCAGGAGGCAACTAATTCCCCTGTACTGGGATCCTTCTAATCTGCACAAAGGAATGGCAAACAGGTGCCTGAGGACTGCTGCATAGAACCATATGTAGTTTTCTGAGTAGCAGCAAACGTGCTTTTCTTAGAAAGCAAGTTTTTTGTAGAGAAGCCTTCTGGACACCCTGAAATCTCTTGTACACTGCGAATAGCCAGGCTAACCTCCACCCTCTCTGCTTTTATAGAAAGAGCTCAGGGGCACTGGGTCCCCCCAGAAGGTAGAGTTACAGGTGATTATAAGTCTCCTGGTGTGGGTGCTGGGAACTGAACCCAGGTTCTCTGTGAGAAGAGTATGAGTTTTAACCACTAAGTCACCTCTCCAGCCTTCTGGGCTATCAGCAAACCTTTATTGGCTTATGTTTAGTTTTAGGGACCTTTGTTTCTTGTCTTTATCTCCAGAAAATCTTGTTCTAGCTTATGAAGTAGGTGCCAGCCGTGCTTTTAAAAAGCCATGTGTTTAACTCCAGACTGCTTTGGACATGTTTTATGGTAGTGTGTCTGAATGCCTAAACCATTCCTAAAACCCAGCTTCAAGGCAGCTTCTGCCTGCTAAAACACAAAGGCCCATGCCTCTCCTGACTTCTGCCTCCCTTCTGCCTTCTCTCTGCTCGGCCTCTGTCTTCCTCTGTTTTTCCTCTAGCTCTAGAGGGGAGGCCCCTCTGACCTTTTTCTCCCAGTCCTCTCCCTTTCATCTCTGCCTCTGTCTCTTTTCTCTCCTCTTTCTGCAGTGATGACAGTTCATCGTAAGCTCACTGTCAGCCTGGATTGTATAAAAGCAGAAAGCTGGGGCTGGTGAGATGGCTCAGTGGGTAAGAGCACCCGACTGCTCTTCCGAAGGTCCGAAGTTCAAATCCCAGCAACCACATGGTGGCTCACAACCACCCAAAATGAGATCTGATGCCCTCTTCTGGTGTGTCTGAAGACAGCTACAGTGTACTTACAGATAATAAATAAATAAATAAATAAATAAATAAATAAATGAATAAATAAATAAATAAATGAATAAAATCTTAAAAAAAAAAAAAAAGGCAGAAAGCTAGAGCTGTTCCGGGGTGGGCAGACAGAGGCTCTCCTTGGCAGAGTGTGAGTGAGGATGTCTCCAGCCCTCCTTGGTGGGCCTGTGAGGACCACTTCTAGGATGGCAGTGTAGGAGCTGTGCCCCCATAGAGATTTCACAGGCATAGAGATTAATAGGACAGCTTCCTATTGGCTGTATATTGTACTTATGCATGTAAAAGACTTTAGGGGGAAAACCAGAGCCCAGATCTAGCTGGCTTTTTATGTTATTACAACTGTAGAGTATCATTTTTATAAAATGAGAGTGAATGGCAGCCTGTCTGTATCAACGCCATGTTTCTAAGTTTTAGGAGTGGTGGTCTAAGAAATAGACTGATGATTCCGCGCCTCACTGGGATGTGTGCACCTTGATTTACTGTCTAATTTTCATTGACAATTTCACCCCAGATTTCCATCTGCTACAGCTCCCTTCAATGTAATTTCCATGCACAGTGTTATACAGGCTGTGCTGGGCTCTGCACTCCTATATGTAGTGTGTGTTTAAGATGCAGTGACTTACAGGCTAGCACTTTATTTCCTTGTTTGTAAATTAGGGCCAGAGTGTGTACTGTAAGCTGTTTTAAGGACTAAGCCATATAAAACATATGAAGGGCTGGGAGGGGCACCCAGTGTGAGGGTGGCGCCCAGCACATAGCTTTTATATGTATGAGTAATTTAATTATGAGGCATGCATATTTGTTTTTGTTTCACTTAATCCATGCTTCCATTTATCTGTGTGTCTTCTTGTCTACTTTTAAGAGCGTTTGTTTCTATTAGCCAGTGGTGGTGGTGCACCCCTTTAATCCCAGCACTTGGGAGGCAGAGGCAGGTAGATCTCTTGAGTTCATGGCCAGTTTGGACTCAAAAGAAAGTTTCAGGACAGCCAGGGCTACACAGAGAAACTCTGTCTCAAAAAACAAAAAACAAAAAAACAAAAAAAACAAAAAACCCAAACAAACAAGCTAAGATTTGTTTTTTATTAATGGCATGTGCTTATCTGTATATGCATATGTACCCCAAGCAGTCCAGAAAGGTGTGTCAGGTCGCCTGGACCAAGGGCTACTGGTGATTGTGAGATTATGAGTCCTCTGTCGATGCTGGGAACTGAACTCTAGTCCTCTGAAGAGTATGCAGCTGTGCCTCCTGATGGAGTTTGCACAGGCATGCAAGATCAATGTAATAGTTTCCTATTGGCTGTGTGTTTGTTATATGTACGCACATAAAAGACGCTAGGGAGAAAAACAGCGCTCTCAATACTAAGCCATTCTCTCTTCTCCAGCCCTTGTCTACTTTAAACCGTTTCCATGACTGGAGTGTAGCTTGTCTACAGTTGGTAGAGTGCTTGCCTAGTGTGCATGAGCCCCTCATAAACTGATTTCAGGGGAAGCCAGGACTATGAGATCCCAACTGAAATCAAATTAAAATGATAAATTGTAGAGTAGTTAACAGACACCCATCATTTAACTATTCTTCCTCAACTCTTACGTAGTTCCCTGTTTTTGTGTTGCTTTGTTTGAGACATGAGTGGTGTTGTGTAGCCCTAGCTAGCTCGGAAGACTGTGTCACCAGGCTGGCCTTGAACATAGAGCATGTCCCCTGCTCTGTCTTGAAAATGTTGCAGTTACAATCATGGATTTCTGCTGGCGTGCTTTCCTCCTTGCATACAGATTTGTTCTGGGGAAAAATAGAAGCATATTTTTGAAGGAACAGTTGTAGCTGTGTTATCTTAGCTGGCCTTGAATGCCTAGGCTGTAGTTCTCCCACTGGGCCCTTCTCCTGAGTAGCTGACTCTATGCACAGGCCACTATTCATAGCTCTTAAGTGCAATTCTGGAGTCAATAAAAAGGAAATAAATTTCCTTTAAAAAAGATTGCTTATATGGCCAAAGCTGCATATAAATTTCACAAAGCAGCATATGAGATTTTTTTCTCTAACCTTGTTAATAGTGTTCTGTTCTAGTTTTTAAGGCTATCAATATTAATAAGTTCTACCTAATGGTCTATTCTTACTGTCTTTTTTTCTTTTGTTTGGGTGTTGGGGATTGGACTCTTGACCTCATGCTCATACTGACCAGTGAGCTGCACCCCAGCCTAAGTTACTCTTTCTCTGCATTGGAATCCTGTTCTCACTGAGTGGTCATTGAGCAGTTTTTCAGTGACTTTTACTTAATTTAGCACGTACTGCTTTCTTCTATACCGTGAGAATTTGTTTTGAGTGAGTCCCATATATTTTGATTATTGGGATTGTGTTTTTAAAAGTTTTATCTTATATATTTAGATGTTTTGCCTGCATGTGTCTCTCACCCCGTGGCTGCCTGATGCCCTCTTTACAGACCATCAGAAGCCTTGGAACTGGAGTTAAAGATGGCTGTGAGCTGCCATGTGTGTGCTGACAATTGAACCCAGGTTCTCTGGGAGGGCTGCCAGTGCTCTTAACTGCTGAGCCATCTCTCCAGCCCTAGCATAGTATCTTTCCTGAAGTGTAAAAGGGCTAGCTCTGCCTTGTCACTTGTTCTCCTTGAAAATTCATAGATTTCTCAAAACAAACTCTGGACTTTAAATTTTTAGAGGCATGCTAGAAGTGGGAGTTCTATTAATCTCCTTCATCTAATTAAGATCTAATCCTACCATCAGCCAGGAACTGAAGGATAATACCTTTACCACCCGTTCCCCTTTAGCTCATGCAACCTTACTGTTTCTTTTTGCTTAAAGATCCATTGTTGCCGGGCTGTGGTGGAGCATGCCTTTAATCCCAACACTTGGGAGGCAGAGGCAGGTGGATTTCTGAGTTCGAGGCCAGCCTGGTCTACAAAGTGAGTTCCAGGACAGCCAGGGCTACACAGAGAAACCCTGTCTCAAAAAAAAAAAAAAAAAGGTCCATTGTTGTTGTTTTTAAGAGAGGGTATCACTATGATACCCTCTGGCTAGCCTGGAACATAATATGTAGACCAGGCTGGCCTCAAACCCAGAGAGACTCACTGTGCCTCCCAAGTGGGGCTGTCCCACCACCCCATCTATTTTTATCATTTTTAATCATGTGTCTATGTGTGGGGATGTGCTGGAGGCATCTGATGTAGGTGCTGGGAACAAAACTCAGGTGTTCTCTACCCCTACTTTAAAACAAAATTCTGTGCATATGTATGTGTGATTTCATGTATGTGTTCAAGGTGTGTACAGGTAAATGCATGTGTGTAAGTGCATGTGCCTTTGTGTATAGGCCAGACATCACTGTTGAGCATGCTCTTCAGTTGCTCTTCACCTTATTCTGAAACAAGATCTCCTCCCTCCTTTTCTCTTTGAATTTGGAGCTCATCAATTGGTAGGCTGGCTTGCCTGGGATTAAGAAAAAGATGTCCAATTCCTGATTCTTTTTCTTGGCCAAAGGGTTTCCTATCCTTGAGTAAATGTGATTCATAAAATTGAAGTGTTTAACCAACATCACAGAGGAGCTTTCTGGAACACTCACGGTTACAGAAACCAGTGCCCTGGTGCCTCCCTCACCCCCTGCCCTGGTACCTCCCCCACCCCCCTGCCCTGGTACCTCCCCCACCTCCCTGCCCTGGTACCTCCCCTACCTCCCTGCCCTGGTACCTCCCCCACCCTCCTGCCCTGGTACCTCCCCCACCCCCCTGCCCTGGTACCTCCCCCACCTCCCTGCCCTGGTACCTCCCCCACCCCCCTGCCCTGGTACCTCCCCCACCCCCCTGCCCTGGTACCTCCCCCACCTCCCTGCCCTGGTGCCTCCCCCACCCCCATCCCCTGGTACCTCCCCCACCCCACTGCCCTGGTACCTCCCCCACCCCCATGCCCTGGTACCTCCCCCACCCCACTGCCCTGGTACCTCCCCCACCCCACTGCCCTGGTACCTCCCCCACCCCACTGCCCTGGTACCTCCCCCACCCCACTGCCCTGGTACCTCCCCCACCCCACTGCCCTGGTACCTCCCCCACCCCCCTGCCCTGGTATCTCCCCCACCCCACTGCCCTGGCTCCTCTACTCCTCCTTGGACATGAATGTCCAAGCACTCTTTATTTCCTTCTTTCCATTATTTCCTCCTCACAATACTCTGGGTTTGAACAGCGGTTCTGCATCTTACTGCTTGGTGAAGTGAGAATAACATTTTCCTCATGGGCTGTTGGAATGAGAAATGAACTAATAAAAGTGTACTTGCTAAAGGCAATGAGGGATCCTGGATTGGATCCTAGAACAGAAAAAGCGACTTAGTGGAAATGCTAGTGAGAGTCAAATAAATCTGGAGTTTAGTTAATAGTACTGGGCAGATTTTTTTCCTTTTTTTTTTTTTTTTTTTTTTTAATTTGTCAAATGTGCCATGGTTATATAAAAGAGTAATACTAGGGGACATGGGGTAAGGACCCACCATCCTGCCATCTTTTTTTATAAAGATGCATACAGCACTCATACGCAGGCTGAAGCAGGAAGATCATGAGTTCAGGCTAGTTTGGCTACATAGGTTCTACGCCATCTCAAACAGTGAACAAACAAAAGCTAAATAACAACAGAGCATACCCAGATTTTATTTTATTATTATTATTTTTTTTTTTTTCTGAGATGGGGTTTCTCTGTGTAGCCCTGGCTGTCCTGGAACTCACTTTGTAGACCAGGCTGGCCTCGAACTCAGAAATCCACCTACCTCTGCCTCCCGAGTGCTGGGATTAAAGGCGTGCACCACCACTACCCAGCTAGACCCAGATTTTTTTTGATTTTTTTTCTTTTTCCAATTTTTTATTAGGTATTTTCTTCATTTACATTTCAAATGCTGGGGGCTAGAGAGATGGCTCAGCAGTTAAGAGCACCGACTGCTCTTCCAAAGGTCCTGAGTTCAAATCCCAGCAACCACATGGTGGCTCACAACCATCTGTAATGAGATCTGACTCCCTCATCTGGAGTGTCAGAAGACAGCTACAGTGTACTTACATATAATAAATAAATAAATACATTTCAAATGCTATCCCTAAAGTCCCCTATACCCTCCCCTACACCCAGGTTTTGTTTTGTTTTGTTTTGGTTTTGGTTTTTCGAGACAGGGTTTCTCTGTATAGCCCTGGCTGTCCTGGAGCTCACTCTGTAGACCAGGCTGGCCTCAAACTCAGAAATCCGCCTGCCTCTGCCTCCCAAGTGCTGGGATTAAAGGCATGTGCCGCCACGCCTGGCTCACCCAGATATTTTTAAGTGGTAATGTTATACAAATATCAGGTGATTTATTTCTACAGTCTTTTTTAAATTTTAGATTTGGCGAGTGCATATGTATTGAACAAGTATTTATCAAACTGTTTCCTGGACAGTGTAAAGTAGAAGCCAAGACACAGCTCCGCCTTCTGATCCTTCAGTAAAAGTTGGAAACTCAAGCCGGGCGTGGTGGTGCACGCCTTTAATCCCAGCACTCGGGAGGCAGAGGCAGGCGGATTTCTGAGTTCGAGGCCAGCCTGGTCTACAAAGTGAGTTCCAGGACAGCCAGGGCTACACAGAGAAACCCTGTCTCGAAAAACCAAAAAAAAAAAAAAGTTGGAAACTCGAGGGGTGGTATGTGCCTTCAACCCAATACTCTGGAGCCAGAGGCAAGGGGATCTCTGCAGGCTTGAGGCTGTCCTGGTCCACAGAGTGAGTTCCAGGATAGCCAGTCTATACAGAGAAACCCTCTCTCAAAAACCAAACACCAAACCAAAACAAAAAGAGTTGAAAACACACCTCAGCCAAGTCCCAAAGATGTTAACACATCAGGAGCTCTGGGTTGCACAACTGAGGCCACAGGCACTGTGGAATCTGTACAAGCAATGGCCAGTCTGGACAGCAGTGGAGTGGAGACCATCTGGGGAACAGGGCTGTGAAAGAGATTGGCAAGAACATAGGGTAGAAAGTAAAGTGTTGGCAGGGATGTGACACAGGCAGTAGAGTGCTTATGTAGCCTGCACAAGCTCCTGGTTCAGTCCCCAGAACTGCATGCCCAGGGCATAGTGTTGCATGCCTGTAATCCCAGCACTCCGGACGGTAAAGACAGGAGGATCAGAAGTTCAAGGTTAGCTTTGGCTATGTTGTCTTTTTAAAAAGGAAGTACCAAGGGCACAGACAGCCTAAGTCATTTTCAGACTTCCATTGAAGTAAAGCTGGATCGCTGCTGCTGCTGCTACTACTGATGGTCTCACTGGGTAGCCGTGGCTGGCCTAGAACTCTGTGTAGACCAGATTTGGCTTTGACCTCAGAGGTCTAACTACCTCTGTCTCCAGAGTGCTGGCTTGAAAAGGCAAGGCAGATACGTGAGTTTGAGGCCAGCCTGGTCTATAGAGGAGTTCCAAGACAGCCAGGGCTACACAGAGAAACCCTGTCTCAAAAAACTGAAAGGGGTGGGGTGAAAGTACAGCTTAAACATACAGAGGCCGTGGCTATTGTGTTTCTTGTGATTCCTACAAAGACAGTCTTTTTTTTTTTTTTTTTTGAAAGATTCATTTATTTATTTTATGTATATGAGTACACTGTAGCTGTCTTCAGACACACCGGAAGAGGCAATCGGATGCTATTACAGATGGTTGTGAGCCACCATGTGGTTGCTGGGAATTGAACTCAGCAGTCAGTGTTCTTAACCACTAAGCCATCTCTCCAGCACCACAAAGACATTCTTTAAGTAAACAATTATATGCATGTGTGTTATCTGAGGGGAAAACCACACATGTCCAAGCACACACAGATGATAATAGTACATGTATGTGTGTGTGTCTCATACATAATACATACACACACATATATATGCACTGTATGCATTGTTTGGCAATTTCCCACTTAATTATCTTAGAATTTTTCTATAGAACTTAAAGGCCAGTATTAAGAGCATTGTCCTCCACTAACCTCAACCTAATATGGGGAAGTTTTACTATAAATAAAGGGCGTTAACACGTGGATTGAAATTTATAAATCCAATACTTTTGTGTTTTGTTTATCTTCTACAACATTTTAAAAAGTTTTATTTGTGGTTGTGTGTATGTGTGCGTGTGTTTGCGCAGGTGTGCAGAAGAGTCTGGGTGATGAACTTACCACAGGCATCAGATCCCCTGGGGTAGGTTACTGGTGGTTGTGTGCCATCGTATGGAGATACTGGAAATTGAAGTCAGGTTCTCTAGAAGAGCAGTGTGCATTCTGGGCTTTAAGATTGGAGTTGCATAAAGTTTACAGCTTTACATAAAGAAGACTGCTGTCTGCTTTGTGCACCAGCTTGGCTTGGATTGAATATAAATAGAAAATTTTGCATTTATGTAGGGAAGCCATTTCTTATACAGATTTAGTTATTAAACAACCAGTCTAGCCTCTTTGCCAGGTAATGTTAATATGGACAAGAAGGCAGGCAGATATGCACTCACTGATAAGTGGATATTAGCCCAGAAACATAGAACACCCAAGATACAATTTGCAAAACACAAGAAAATCAAGAAGAGGGAAGACCAAGGGGTGGATACTTCATTCCTCTTTAGAATAGGGAACAAAATACCCATGAAAGGAGTTACAGAGACAAAGTTTGGAGCTAAGACGAAAGGATGGACTATCCAAACACTACCCCACCCAGGGATCCATCCCATAATCAGCCACCAAACCCAGACACTATTGCATATGCCAGAAAGATATTGCTGAAGGGACCCTGTTATAGATGTCTTGTATGAGGAGGCTATTCAGTGCCTGGCAAATACAGAAGTGGATGGTCACAGTCATCTATAAAATGGAACACAGGGCCCCCAATGGAGAAGCTAGAGAAAACACCCAAGGAGCTGAAGGGGTCTGAAACCCTATAGGTGGAACAACAATATGAACTAACCAGTACACCCAGAGCACGTGTCTCTAGCTGCATATGTATCAAAAGATGGCCTAGTTGGCCAGCACTGGAAAGAGAGGCCCATTGGACTTGCAAACTTTATATGCCCCAGTACAGGGGAACGCCAGGGCCAAAAAGTGGGAGTGGGTGGGTAGGGAGGTGGGGGGGAGGGTATGGGGGACTTTTGGGATAGCATTGGAAATGTAAATGAGGAAAATACCTAATAAGAAAAATGTTAAAAAAATTTTAAAAATAAAAATAAAAAAATAAATAAAATAAGAAGAAGAAGAAAAAAAAAAGAAGGCAGGCAGACCTGACTGCTGGCTGAGAAGCTAGCTCAGCTGGGTGAAGGTGCGCTTGCTCCGCCTAGGTAAGACTCTGGGTTTGATCCTTAGCACTGCAAAATAAGTAAACAAAACGGAAGGGTCTCAACCAGTGAGTCCCACGCCTCAAAAGTCAGCTTGGTGACATCCTAGGAAGACATGTTGGTTTCAGCTGACAACTAGCATTAGCCACGTGAATCTGGCTATTACTCAGTTACGTATAACCTTCACTCACACTGAAGGGTGTGCAAAAAGGCGAGTGAGCAAGCTTCTTCCACCTCCGAGTGCCAGAACCAGTGCCTACTAGGCCTGGTTTTATAAAGCTCACAGTTGTTGTCTAATCTGAGTAGGCTAGTATCACAGATACAGTGTTTTTGTCTGACATGTGAAATCTAGTAAAAGAAAACATTCTTATTCCTGTTATCTTTAAGTATGGTCTATGCATTTGCAGTGAATGAGGAACCTACTCCAGCCAGTGAACCTGAAGAATCGTCGGTTGTTGGTGTAACATCCCTGCCTGCAGCAGCCTTGAGTGTGTCCTCAAATCCCAACACAACATCTCTCCCTGCACAGTCCACACCAGCAGAGGGAGAGGAGGCCAGCACTTCCGGGACACAGCAGCTCCCTGCTGCCGCCCAGGCCCCTGATGCTCTTCCTGCTGGGTGAGTAGTCTTGTGTTCCATCATGGCACTCTCCTCACCAGGTTAGAAACACTGTGGTTGTTGCCCAGTGCTCAGGGGTCTCTGGCAAAGCTGCCATGTATAGAAGCAAGAGTGGTGTCAAAGTGCTTGCTCTGTGTACATCTCACGGAGCACCTGAACCACCCGTGCTGGCCAGTGCTGCTTTATGCTGGGACTTAAGTGGACAGCCTCTGTGGAACAAGGAGCTCATTGCCTTCGTGGGTTGTGGGAGGATGTCTGACTAGTGACTAGCTTTTTCCCTCCTGAGCTTGACCTTGGCAGTCCACAAAGGATTCAGGCTTTAGGTGCTCAGTTGCTGTGACTGTGTTATTTCCTCAGCTGTGGCCAGTGTTAAGTTGGGTACTCGTCTTCTTGCTCTCTTTGTGTAGCAAAGATCTCGACCCAGATGGCAACTCCAGCAAGACAAAGGAAAGCTCATTTTTGACTATGTAGTGAGTGGAGATTAGGACCATGGATTCTGGGAACTGACCACATGGTTCAGTGGATAAAGGCACTTGCTACCAAGCCAGAGTGTTTATGTCCTTTGACAACCACACACACACACCGTATAAACAAATGTAGAAAAAAAATTAAAAGAACATGGGTCCTGTTCCCCCCCCCCCCCCACACACACACACACACAGGATAAACCACACCACACCAGCAGTTGAATCCATTCCTGCACCTCACCCTTGTGGCCTGGCTGTATGGTTTACATGTTGATTATGTGCTGATAGCGAGCATCCCAGTGGAGGGACTCCAGTAAACGGTGTGTGTGAAACATGCGGAGAGACATGCGAGGATTGCTTTGAAGTAGTTTTCAAGGAGACACAAGGCGGGAGACTGCTTCTGACCTGGGAAATGGTCTTATTTCAGTTAAGACTGTGGTCAGGGCTGGTCCCACTGTCCACCCTGGTCATCAGTATGGTACCAAATAAACCAATGTCCCATGCTGGCAAGATGGCTTAGTATAAGGTGCCTGTCACCAAGCCTCACCCCCTGAGTGGAGAGAGAGAGCTGACCCCTGCAGCTTGTCCTCTAGCCTTCACACTTGCCCAGTGGCTCATCCCCTACCCCAAAAAATGCTGTTGTTAAAAAAAAAAAAAGTTTTTGGTGCACAGCTCAGCAGGTGAAGGTACTTACTATCCAGTCTAAGTGCCTGCGCAGTCCCAGTCCCTGCGTGGAGGAAAGGGCTGAACCATCCCACACAGACACACAGACAGAAAGGAAAGTTTCAAAGGAGCCCGTGTCTGTCCTGCTCAGCACTAGTGACCTGTTGAGGCAGGCTTGAGGACGCTGTGGATTCCTTCAGTGGATAATTTGTACAGACATTGGAAAGATGTCACCTGCTTCATTTCTGAACTCTCAGTTGTTAAAAATCCTCTATCAGAAAGTGTGTGTGATTTTTGCTGTTTATACTAAACATTCATGAAACTCCTTTCTCCTGATAATGTGCTGATCAAGTGAAAACCATTGCAGATAGTTCTTATTATCTCAAACCTGAAGAAAACTGGAGTGGTGAGAGGGAGCTTTGAAAAGGCCATTTATTTTTATTATTATTATTATTTGGGGATAATGTGTTTGATTTTGAAAGAAGATTATTAACCAAATGCTTGTGTATCCCTGTAGAGATTTTATTTTCTATTTTCTAAGTGGGAGATTTTATATTGTTCTTATTTTCAAATTTGTGTGCTATAATTTGAGAGAAACAGAGCAGAATCATTTTGGCAAAAAGGAGAGAAAATGGCTGCCTATGTCCCCAGTGAGCTGTTTGTTTTCTTTCCAGAGCAAATGCCTGGAAGGCCGGCCTCACTTCTGTGTCAGTCACAGGCAATTAGGGCTAATGGCTCGACATGTCTTTATGCTGGGCGTGTGAGGCTTACTGTTCTCTGGGATTGGGCACTTCCTGCTCCTAGCAGTTGGAAAACTCCAGGCTCTGAGAATGTTCTTTATTCAGCAGCCCAGGGAAGCCTGCCCCACCCCTTTCCTCTCTTGGCCAGAGGCTAACCACTTTTCTGCGGTGGAGTTTGGACAGTGTCTGTTTCTTAGAGCATTTAGAATGTGACAAGGCTCATGAGAGTGTGGGATGGATGGGGTGAGGAAGTGCTGCTGCCCACTTTTATGTGTAGGATGTTCCAGAGAAGAGTATGGAACCCCCAGTTTTCCAGGGGTACTTGGTACTTCACTCAGTATCTGGAGGACCACGTCAGGGCTCAGAGTTTGCCGCCTTTGACTGAAGCCAGCCACCAGCACTGGTGAGCTCACAGTAGTGGGGACAGCAGACGTTTGGGTTGGCTCTTTGGTATTGGAACCCAGAAAGGACACAGTTTCTATATTGACCCTTCCAATTTGTAAACCTGAAATGCTCTTCAAGAGGGCACTGGGAGAAATCACAGAATACCTTTATCTTTTATGAAAATTTATAAACAAGGCATGTAAACTGAGCTTCTGCCAGTGTCCAAAGTACAGGCCATTGCCTTGACATGATGCATATTTCTTTATTTAGAAGTTTTTAGTTATGTGTTTTTAAAAAAGTTTGTATAAGTGTGTGTATATAAACACACAGAGAAGCCAGAGGACAACTTTTAGAGAGTTTGTCCTTCTAGCCTGTGGGTTGTGAGAGTCAAACTCAGGTTGTGTACTTGGTGGCAAGTGTCTTACCTACTGAGCTATCTCACTGGCCTGCGTTTGTCCATTAGATAGATTATTCATTACTGTTTAAGAGATGGCAAGTCCAGGACTGGGCTTGGCAAATGTAGAGCTAAGTGAGAAATGGTGTGTGCTCAGAATAGTTTATGACGTCTGTTCTGGTCCCACTACGTTCTCTCTCTGGGCACCTGATCCAATCCCTTGGTGTCCTTGAGAACTTGATGCCAGCTCTTATTTCTCTATCTTGGGCCCACTTACTAGCTGTGTATCTTAACTCAATCTATACCAGAACATCCTCTGATCTATCCAAACCTGTCCTGAATATGGTCTACCATTGGCCCAGGAGACCACCAGACCATTGTCTTTCTTTACATTAATTTTTTTAAAGATTTATTTATTTTATGTATATGACTACACTGTAGCTGTCTTTAGACACTCCAGATGAGGGAGTCAGATCTCATTACAGATGGTTGTGAGCCACCATGTGGTTGCTGGGATTTGAACTCAGGACCTTCAGAAGAACAGTCAGTGCTCTTAACCGCTGAACCATCTCTCCAGCTCCTACATTAATCTTTTAAAGTAAAACTCTAAGATGAACTTTCCTGCTTGAAATGCCACATTTCTTCCTATTGTCTCTCAGGATAATTTGTCAAATCCTTAAGTAAGCTGGAAATCTCTGACAAATGGGGCTCCATCTACCTATCGGCCTCCGTGGAAGCCACTCTCCTGTACT
Source organism: Mus musculus (assembly GCF_000001635.26). Taxonomy (NCBI): domain Eukaryota; kingdom Metazoa; phylum Chordata; class Mammalia; order Rodentia; family Muridae; genus Mus; species Mus musculus. The sequence goes on from NC_000074.6 coordinate 107,521,512, forward strand.
CTAAGCTCCAGTCCTAATGAATTAGTTTGAGCCATGAGCTACCATCTCTCCTGACTGAGGATCCTCCCCCATGATGGTTTCTTTCAAAACATCCTCAACGTCTTGACTTTTAATTGCTTAAGTTTCAGGTTAATGACAATCCTCAGGGAGGAATCAGCCTTTCTGATCCCTGTAGACATGGATGGATGGATGCATAGATATATGTAAGATGTGTATGCATGTCTTTTCTCATACTTGTAATCGCTTGATCAAGTCCCTCTGTCATAGCGGGCTGTAGGTGTCTAGGAGCGTGGCACAGAGTAGGCCCAGGACACACTTGTAATGTGTGTGTCTAAATGTTGTTGTCCCTCTCCATTTCTCTCTTCCTTTTCACCCGGATGAATTTCTCTGCTTCTGAGGCTTTAAAGAGAGAACATCTGTGACAGAATATTACATTTCCCTTCATCTCTAGGTTGACTGGCTCTGGGTTGGGCTGTGTCTGTCACAGGTCAGAACACCGATCCTCATTTACAAAGGCTCCTAGTCCTCCTAGTCACTGGATGCTGTTTGAGTGAAATATTTCTGAACAAACTAGATTGCTTGCTTGGGCCTTGGGTGACTCTGTTACCAACTTTATCTTCTCAGATCTTCCATCTCCTTTGCTGAGGGATGGAAAAGGTTCACGGGGATTCCAAGAATTGCCACATTGGTCTTCTGAAATTTATAGCAGGAAAGACTGGTTGCACACATCTGTGTGCTTCCAGACTGAGGAAGTTCTAAAACCTAAGCTGCCTAAGGCCAAATACAGCATTCCTTGGTCCGTTTCTCTCCCCCTGTCTGAAGTCCCCCCCCTAAAGTTTTTAACTTAATTAGCCCCAAAGAAGCTACTGGAAGGGTGTAGAGTCTCCAGGTTGTAAGTGTGTATTGAAAGGAGGGATGTTGGACACACGTGAGGTAGTGGTCCAGGCAGGGGTAGACAATGTGGCCACTTTGGTCAGTTGGCCCTGTGTCTGGTTTTTCTCAGTGTCAGAGCCCACTTTGGAGACGGAATACTCATGAACCGCCCATGTGTGCATGGCTTTGACAAACCCCCATTATGACCCAGTTTTTCAGCTCTGAGTCCCTCACACAGAGGCACATTATTTTACCCTGGCAGCTAGCACACGGCTGTGGTTTCTTACATAAGAGAGGACGTTGTGTTTGGACTGCCGGCTTACCTCAATTCCATTTCACACCATCCCTCTTCTCCCCAAGTCATTGGCTGTTCTGTTTCCTGCCTCAGAGTGAAATTAATGGAGTGGCGTTTTCTAGCCCTTTCACATTTACCATCTGTCCTGTCCCCATTCCCTGTGCTGGAGACCCCTAGCTTCATTAGGTGGGCTTTGAGGACCTTGAGAGTTCCCCGGTGCTTTGTATAAACACTCAAAAAGATGGGGGAATTTGGAGCGTCTGCTGAGTTACAAGCCAGCCTGTTCCACTGAATCTCACTCCAAACTTGATTTTGGCTTTAACCAAAGTGCTTCTCACTCAGAGCATTTTATAGTGCCACCCAAACTATAAATGAAGAACACGCCATTGGGAGGGTTGCTACCCATTCACTTCCAAATTGTCAACCTACGATGCTTGTTTACTTTTGTTTATCTTCTGTTCAGAGATCACTTAAATCTAGATGCTGAGGCTATGTCAAAGGACGGAGGTTTCTAAAAGCTAAGCTAAGGAGCCTGCTTCTGGGCCCAGGACGGTAACAGTTTGGACCATGGACCACATCTTGAGTAGCTTGCAATTAAAGGGTTGTATTGGGAGACTGTGCCCTTTCCACACCTTGTGTTATTGTGGTATATGGTTTCGTTCTTGACCCCCTCAAAAAAAGATTATTACATGCTTAGATAACTCAAAATGTACATGTTCTGTCTTCTTTCTAAAAGACTCTGCAGTTCCCTGTGGACTTACTGAGCCATGAGGTGTTCTTCCTATGTCTAAAGTATGCAGTCATATGTAATCATTAGTCCATTTTCACTGTACTTTCTTATGAGCTCCTCAAGAATAAGGAATCTCATGCCCATCTTGGCATCATCAGCATCCCTCATGGTTTAGGGAGATGGAGAGGCAGTGTAAGTGGATAAGTGACTGTGCACTCTTATTTATTTTTTAAAGATTTATTTATTTATTTATTTATTTTATGTGAGTACACTGTAGCTGTCTTCAGACACACCAGAAGAGGGCATCAGATCCTATTATAGATAGTGATGAGCTACCATGTGGTTGCTGGGAATTGAACTCAGGACCTCTGGAAGAGCAGCAGTCAGTGTTCTTAACCGCTGAGCCATCTCTCCAGGCCTGACTACACACTCTTACCCGTTACTTATTTTAGTTTAAAATTTGATCATAGAGTGAGCATGGTGCCTCACACCTGTAATCCTAGCAATGTAGAAGCTGAGGCATGAAGATTGTTGCGTTTAAAACCAGCCGAGGCCACAGAGTGAAAGACCCTGTTTCAAGAATCTAAAAGACAAACCTCACAAAACAACAACAGACAAAAGCAAACGAGATCTTTGATTGTCAGGGCTGGAGGAGGGGCGTGGGGTATAGACATAGCACCCGCAGGGCCAGAGACCTTTCTAGACTTAAGCATTGATGTTGTTGTGCACCCCGTGTCATTTCCCTGACCACTAATAGAAGCTACCAGATGGTGTGAACTCTGCACTGAGTTGGGGATTGCTGAGCTCAACCCAGAGACTGTTTTGTTTATTCTTTACTGCAACGTGAGTTAGCTATTTTTATGTTCACACTGCAAGTGAGGACATCTTAAATAATTCTCCTGGGGTGACAGATACTGACATGAAGGTGACAGATATCTAAGACTTTTGGTAGCATGACAGTATTTGCTTGTGCTTTTGTAAGCTATTAGCGGCATACAGATAAGATGGTAACTAGGAGGCAGGCGGATGCCTCCGTCGGTAAAGGTACACAACACTAAGCCGGATGAGCTGAGCTTGGTCCCTGGAACCTGAAAGATGCAAGGAGAGAACCAACTCCCACAAGTTGTCCCCTAAATAAATAGACAGACAGACAAATAAGTAAATGTAGTCCTTAGCCCCTCCAAAAAACCTTGAGGCTTTAAATACATCCGAAAGTCTTACATGCCTTTCTCTGATACAGTTGATGTGTACCAGGATGCCTAAAATGTGGTCACATCCACATCAGGACCATGCGGTTTTCTGTTGTATGAAGTAGAAGCTTGTGCAATCTCTCGTTTCTCTACGATTGCAACTGGGCTGCAGTGAGGCCTTCTCATGTGCATGCCTTTTTGTATGTGTGCTTGTTTCTGTAGGAACTGACTGTCCTGGGACTGGCTGGGCCTGCAGCACAGTGGAAAAGTGCTTGTCTGACATACATAATGCTCTGGGCTTGACCCAGCACTGTCTTGACAGAAGAGGTTGGAGGCAGGGAAGTAATGCCCAATTAGTAGTTTGCCAGGCACTGTATAGTAAAACTGGACTAAGGACTACATGTGATTGCATACTTTACATAGAGGAAGAACTAGCACTCAGGAAACAGATCCAAGAGGATCTTAAATATGGGGCTAGCTTGGTATATACAACAAGGTTGGGGACAACCTGGAGTGAGATTCTATCTCATCCATAAAAACAAAAAGCAAAGTAACAAGAAAAGCAAACAGTTCTTCTGGAAGTGGAATTCCTGCACCATAGACCATCAGTGTCAGTGGGAAACCCCCCTCAAACTGCTTCCTCCGGTTGGCTTGTGGGGTCACTCTTCTTTGGGCGGCCATTGTGCAGTCTTGCTAAAAATCATTGTCAGCTCTTTTTCATTGAGCCAATCTAAGAAATTTGATTGACATCTTTTTTTTTTTAAGATTTATTTTATTTATTATATGTAAGTACACTGTAGCTGTCTTCAGACATCAGAAGAGGGCATCAGGTCTTGTTACAGATGGTTGTGAGCCACCATGTGGTTTCTGGGAATTGAACTCAGGACCTCCGGAAGAGCAGTCAGTGCTCTTAACTGCTGAACCATCTCTCCAGTCCAATTGACATCTTTTTGTGGTTTGAATTTTAATTTCTTTGAGTATTATTGAAACTTTAGTATTTTGCTTCTTTATGAATTACCTTATTTAATTTTTGTTCCACTTTTCTATTTGGCTATTTGTGTTTCTCTCTTTTTGTATATATGTATGTGTGTATGCATGCATGTAATTATGTATGTATGTATGCAGGTATGTAATCTGCAGGATTTGTTTACTTATGATAGGATCCCATATAGCTTAGGATGGCCTAGAACTTGTTCTGTAGCCTAGGAGTCTGACTGGGACTCTTTATCTCCTGTCTCTGCCTCTTGAGTACTATGGCTTCATGGATTTTATTGTTGTTGTTTGTTTGTTTGTTTGTTTGTTTGTTTGTAGGCCAGGCTGGCACGGAACTCAGAGATCCCCCTGCCTCTCCCTCCCGAGTGCTGGGATAAAGGTGTGCGCCACCACCGCGCAGCTGATTTTTTCATGATTCCTAGTATGTGCTAGGTAATCCAATTATATATATAGCCAATACTTTTTCCCAGGCTACAGCTTGTCTTTCTACCATGTATAATGCCTTTAAAAAAAATGGAGCAAATGATCCTAACTCCATCCTAACTCCAGTCCCAGGAGATGTACACAGGTATGCTATTCTTACAGATAGTTCATTTTGTTGATTAAAAAAAAAAAGATTTAATTTTTATTTTTAATTATGTGTATATGTGGATATGTGCTCCTGAGTGAGGTGCCCTAAGGAGCCAGAAACTTTGGATTTCCTGGAATTGGAGTGGCAGTGAGCCAGCCACCTGACAGGGACTCTGGGAACCAAGTGTCTTTAGGAAGAGCAGGGAATGTCCTTATCCACTGAGCCATCTCCCAGTCCCCATTGTAGATCCACATTCAATTTGATATTTTATCGTCTTTAAAGTCAGCACATAACATTGTTCACCTGACAGTGTCTTAGAATGTTAATCATACAGGGCCAATTTAGATTTAACTAAAACCAGTATGTTTATATAATTAAATTTCATTACATTTGTTTTGTGAGCGTGTGGAGGTGAGAGACTACTTCCAAGCGTTGGTCTGTCCTGCGGTGTGGGTCCCAGGATCAAATTGAAGCCCAGTGGCAAGGGTCCCTACTAATCTTCCCAGCCTCTACGATTTACTCAGGTTTGACTTTGTCAAGCATGTTGTCTGTTAACTAGCTTTTCCATCCAATGTGTTGCAAACATCTGAATAACTTTGTTTCCAGTTTGTTTTGAGAGTGGACTCCTCCCAATACAGAAATAGCATTTCTCACTGCACCATCGGGCAGTCACAGCAGGGTTTCTGCCAGGCTGTGATTGATGAGCCAGGTAGGTGCTCTTACAGCTCCACCTCTGATGCACAATTGTTTCCTTGGGCTCTGTTCTAGAGGAAAGCATGCTAACTTTTAGGGCATTCGTATAGAAAGGGTATTGATCAAGTTGCCAAATTGCCTTTAGAAAAAAAATACTCACTTTTGTTCTCATCCAATGTTTTCAGATTATCTACCTATGTTGCCAACCTTCCATTTGAAAAGTGTGTGTGTGTGTGTGTGTGTGTGTGTGTGTGTGTGTATGAGACAGAGACCATTTCTGAGACTTGTCTTGATTTTCTTATATTTGAATGTTGCCAGACTTCACTTGGGGCTTTCCCCAAGGCAAAGAACACGGGATGGTTGAAGAGGAAAAGAAAACAGACTTAATTCAGGAAACTCAGTAGCTGCTACTCTGACATCCTGAGCTTAGGGGACATAAAATGCTATTGGTAGTTATTAAAAGGAAATTAGTGTACTTAGATTGAATTCTAGTTCAGAATTCAGGAAAGGCCCCAGGAGAGGGATGGAGCTGAACACAGTCCCTACTCTGTTGAGGAAAAAAACCACTGAAGTCAGGCACCAGTATGAAGGTGACTGGGCCCTACATTAATTTTACATTAGGATTCCTAACAGTAGCAAAATTACAGTTACCAAGTAGCCACAAAAATAATTTTATGGCTGGAGGTCACCACCACATGAGGAACTGTATTAAAAGGTCGCAGCACTAGGAAGGTTGAGAACCACTGGACTAGGTAATCTGGGTTGGTTTTCAACTCAGGATCTCCCTGTTTTAGCCTTTGGAATGCGGGAATTATAAATATGTGTATATCACCATCTCAGTCTTATGATTTTGTTTAATTTTTTTGTTAATTGCTTTTTAAGTTATTTTTGAAAATTTCATATAATTTACGTAATATGTTTGCTCATATCCATCTAGTGTTAACTCTTTCTACTCTGCCTAGTGTTCCTACCCCACCACCTTCTCAGTGGCTTTGTCTTCTAATGGGAAAAGCAGGTTTTCTTTAACTGAGAGGGCCATTAGTGACTACAGGTAGTCAGTACTTTTTCTCAGACCTCATTTTGAACATTTAACCGTATCATTTTATACAGGTTATTTAGGAAGAACCCTGACACTAACTTGAACTCTTTGCCGTTAGCTTTATCCTATTTTTGGTGAAGCTGAGATTCTGTCCAAACCTAGGATGTTTGAATATAGCCTGCATTTGCAGTTAGTGGACCGCTCAGTCCTGGGGACTTTTTTTTTTTTTTTTTTTTTTTTTTCCGAGTCAGGGTTTCTCTGTGTAGTCCTGGCTGTCCTGGAACTCACTTTGTAGACCAGGCTGGCCTCAAACTCAGAAATTCGCCTGCCTCTGCCTCCCAAGTGCTGAGATTAAAGGCATGCGCCACCACGCCCGGCTTATTCCTGGGGATTTTTAATGGAGAATCACTTTGGGGGAAATTTTCTGCATGCCAACTAAGCCAGCTACTAACTGAAGAGTTTGGATACTTTCTCTAGCTCGGACTGCCTTGATGTTCTAATCCTTCTGTCTTTACCTCCCAAGTGCTGAGACTCTGTGTGCACCACACCAAGCTGACAGTGATCTTTTAGATAGCTGAGTAGAGCGTTAAGTGACATCATCCTAATGGGATGAGCGTTTGTTTGCTTTGGCCTATGGTGGTTTTGGGGAGACCAGGGATGGAGGGTGAAAGATACACATCAGAGTAAAGGAATGAAGGTAGTTTAGGGAGAAGAAAAATTACCTTAAGACTGAATGAAATTGGAGACTACGTCTTAAATCTTTTCAAAAACAAGACCCATTGTTGCCCACGTCCCGCCAGGTGTCTTTCACTGAGGGCCGAGGAGCAATGTGTTGGGTAGTGACCTGAAACAAACTCGCTGCTTTGAACACCGTTTCTGAGAGCATCAAAGACAGCTATTCAGTGGGGTAGATAGAACCTACTCGACCCGGATGCAGCCGATCGAGACCCACGGCAGTGGATTGAAAAGGCTTTTCATCTCAGTGTGAGGAAGATGCTTAGAAGGGACAGAAACTTAACCCCTGGCAGGGATATGCTGACAAAAAGTCAAAGGCAGTATCATTTTCTTGGCATGAGGAGACCAAGCCAAGATAGTTGGGAGGCTTAATCTATGTGGGTCAGCAGAAGCAGGAGGCTCGTGTGGCTGCTGACAGAAGTGACCCACTGTGCTGAATGAATGAGGAAGGGATCTGTGTGACTTGTGAATAGCTGTGCAGGTAAGGGAAGAGTGAGAGTTTTCAAAGAAAGGGAGGCAAGCCAGGTCAGGGGTCAGGGAAGACCCATACAGTCATTTAGTCTGAGCAGGAGTCCAATTTGAAAAGGAAAAATGTAGATCTTAACAAGGCGGTGGAAGGAAGGTCTTGTTCCTCCACTGTTTTGCTAGCTGAGTCTGGTGAGAGGGTTCATAAGGATATGGAGCGGGGCTGGACAATAGCAGTCCCTGAAAGAGAGACTTTCATTCCTAGGATCAGCTGTGATCAAAGATGGGAGGACAGAGCTCCTAGGCCTGTGGGCTAAAAGAGCTGCTAGAACTGTAGCGGGCTGCAGGGAAGGGGGTTAACACAATTTTGTATCTTGGCAGTTCAATACCACTGTGTGGGTTAAAGGCATCCATTGCTTGGAATTGCCTGTCTTCAAATTAAAATATTAGGCAGGGTATAATAAAGCCGTTTTCCTTGTTTCAAATGAAAACTGGAATGAAAGTTAAATGGAAACTGTGCAAGCTGAGTTCTAGACTGAAAGAAAAACGTGTTCATGGGCTTTGTTTGTTTTTTAAGTCTCCAATTTCTACAACAGATATTTTATCTTTTAAGGAAGTGTATTCCAGGCTGGGTTTGGTAATACATGACTATAAATCCCAGCATACAAGAGGCTGAAGCAGGAGGATGCTGAGTTTGAAGCCAGCACGGCTGCATAAAAAGACCCTGTTTCGCCGGGCGTGGTGGCGCACGCCTTTAATCCCAGCACTCGAGAGGCTGCGGCAGGCAGATTTCTGAATTCAAAGCCAGCCTGGTCTACAAAGTGAGTTCCAGGACAGCCAGGGCTACACAGAAAAACCCTGTCTCGACCCCCCCCCCAAAAAAAAAACAACAACAACAACAACAAAAACAAAAAAAGAAAACCCTGTTTCAAAAAGTGGGGTAGGGACACCTTATCAAATTATTGTGGACAGTTTTAAAAACTGAGCAGAAAGCGGGGCGGTGGTAGCGCACACCTTTAATCCCAGCACACACACACAACTGAGCAGAGCAGTGTTACTCGGCCTGAGCCTGTCTTGATGTTCTCCAGTGCTAGGCATGTGCTCTATAAAGTCTGAAGACAATGTTTGATGGAGCCTGGGCTATCTATCCTTAAATTTCCTGCATTGCCGAGGATGTCCATGAGTTCCTGGACCACCCCACCTCTATGGATTCCTGTGGGGTTTGAATGTTTCTGTTTGAGTTAAGTTGGGATGGGGCAGTTTCTATTCTGTGTTTCTTACAGGGAAAGTTAGGAAGCACAGATTTCTTACAGGGAAAGTTACAAAGCACAGATTAGACATTTTGCTCACTTCATTCTCTCAGGTACTAGTTACATTGAAACAAATTTCTATCTTCAAACAAGCGTTGCAGAGCCAGTGAGACAGCAGCATGAAAGCACTTGCCTCACATGCCTGGTGACCTGAGTTCAATCCCCAGGTCCCATGGAAAGGTGGGAGGAGAGAACCAACTCAGTAAAGTTGTCTGCTGACTTCATGTGCGCGCTGTGACAAACATGCGTCAGCACATATGTATCAGACACACAAGCAGGCACACAACAACAACAAGCATAACATTTTAAAAACAAGCTTTTTGTCAGAATAAACTATGGTAAGTATCCTCCTAAAATCCCAGGCAGTACCCCGCAGTAGACGTAAATGACATCAGGTAACTTAGGGAACTGTGTACATCCTTCAGGAAGCAGCGCTGTGTCACCTTGGCATCCTTTTATAGGTTCCTGTATTCTGGATAAGTATGGTCATTGCCAGCTGTCTCTGAGTAACAGCAGGGCTGGGATAGTGGTCCTTAGCTGTATGTGTGGTGCCTGGGTTGGTTGACTCTGAGTCACCCATTGCCTTGTCTTTCCCATTGCACACAGGAGCCACCCTCAGTACCCCAGTCTCATATTAACTTACACAGACTGAACCCCGGTTGTCATATAACAGTGTACTATGTTCCTGGATTGTGTGAATCTATTCAAAAGATTCTCGGCTAAAGAATCCTACAGTTTAAAAATAAATATCACTGGCTACATAGTGAGACCCTGTCTCAATATAGATAAATCAATAAGATTTCATCACAAATGTATACAGTGCTAAAGGAACAGAACTAGTGGCATAATATTTTGAGATTTTATTTATTTATTTATTTATTTATTTATTTATTTATTTATTTATTTATTTTGGTTTTGTGGAGACAGGATTTCTCTGTGTAGCCCTGGCTGTCCTAGAACTCACTCTGTAGATCAGGCTGGCCTCAAACTCAGAAATCCGCCTGCCTCTGCCTCCCAAGTTATTTTATTTTTTAGAGCTTTGTATTTTATTTTATTTTATTTTTACATTTCAAATGTTTTCCCCTTCCTAGGTCTCCCCTTCAGAAACCCCTTATCCCATCATCTCTCTCCCTGCCTCTATGAGAGTGCTTCCCCACCCACCCACTCGCATCCTCCCACCCTGGCATTCCCTACACTGGGTCATTGAACACCCTCAGGCTCAAGGGCCTCTCCTCCCACTGATGTCCAACAAGGCCATCCTCTGCCACATATGTGGCCAGCACCAAGGGTCGCTCCATGTGTATTCCTTGGTTGGTGGTCCAGTCCCCGGGAGCTCTGGGGGGTCTGGCCTGTTGAGATTTTATTTTTTTTTTTGTCTTTGAGCATTTTTTTTTCACCTGAGTGTAAAAGTGTGTGCACCTCACACATGCAGCATGCCCAGAGGCCAGGAGAGGGCATCAGGTACCCTGGTACTGGAGTTATAAATGGGTGCAAGTCATGTGGGCGAGGGCTGGGACTCAAACCCGGCTCCTCTGGAAGAGCAGCTAGTGATTTTAACTAAAGAGTCAGCCCTCAGCCCCATGATACTTGTCCTTTCCTTTCCTTTCCTTTCCTTTCCTTTCCTTTCCTTTCCTTTCCTTTCCTTTCCTTTCCTTTCCTTTCCTTTCCCTTCCTCTTCCTCTTCCTCTTCCTCTTCCTCTTCCTCTTCCTCTTTCTTTCTTTCTTTCTTTCTTTCTTTCTTTCTTTCTTTCTTTCTTTCTTTCTTTTTTTCTTTTTTGGTTTTTCGAGGCAGGGCTTCTCTGTGTAGCCCTGGCTGTCCTGGAACTCACTCTGTAGACCAGGCTGGCCTCGAACTCAGAAATCCACCTGCCTCTGCTTCCCAAGTGCTGGGATTAAAGCCACCACGCCCGACTTGTTCTTTTCTTTTTCTTTTTCTTTTTCTTTTAAGCAGGTTGTGGTAGCTTAAAAGGCAGTAAACTTTTAGAGAAGTCTATGAAACTCAGAAATTGCATGCAAATTTTTGTTAGAAGTTCATTTTAGAAGGAAAACAGCCTCAACCTCCATCATATGCTTAAGGGCTCTTTGATCATAGACCACTCAAGAAGAACTCACTTGAAAAACCCACAGAGCAGAGGCTGGAGAGGTGGCTCAGCGGGTAAGAGCATTGACTGCTCTTCCGGAGGTCCTGAGTTCAATTCCCAGCAACCACATGGTGGCTCACAACCATCTGTAATGGGATCTGATACCCTCTTCTGGTGTCTGAAGACAGATATAGTGTACTCATATATATAAAATCTTAAAACAAAAAACCACAGAGTAGTTGGAGAGATGGCCTGTCAGTGGTGAAGAATACACAGTGCTCTTTCAGAGGACCTTAGTGCCATTCCCAGGTTGGATGGCTCACCACCGCCTGCAGCCTTAGCTCCAGGGGATCCAGTGTGGCTTTCTTGGACACTTGCACTCACATGCATATACACTCCCATGCATATACACTTACATAGACACACATGCACACACTCATAATTAAAGATTAATCTTTAAGAAAGAAAAACTCAGGCCATGTAGGCAGGTGCTTTGGGAGAATTTATAATAATATCTGCTATAAAGGGACACTACTGTAGTTTGTCAAAAGGGTTCTAGCAGCAGCACAGAGCTGGTGTGACACTGGGCTGACCTTGAATGTCATCTTTGGCTTTTTTCTTTTGAGCCCATCCATGGTGAAGGACTCCCTTCATAACTGGGCCTGTACCTTTCAACTGAAGTTTCACGCCTCCCCTTGGTTTTTATTTTCCAGATGGGAACAGAGAGAGCTGCCCAATGGGCGTGTCTATTATGTTGATCACAACACCAAGACCACCACCTGGGAGCGGCCTCTTCCTCCAGGGTAAGACTTGAGACTCTAGAATGGCTAATGGGTACCAGGACTCTCCCATAGGCATCTCCACCACTCCAGAACGCTGTCTTGATCTTACCCTGTTTTCTTTTGCTGGCTTTCCCTTCCTCCTAGTCTCCCCAACTCCAGCCTGTCCTTTTTCGTCCACATGCTTTGCATTGGCACTAAATCATGGGCAGGGACTCTCTTACTGTGTGATACTCGGTGCTGACAGAACACTGGTCCTGGAGCCTGGAGGGCTGAAGAAGCCTTCTGGGCCTTGAGCCTTAGTTAGCTCTCTAACTCCTGTGGATTGGCAATTCAGTTTCTTTCTCCGGAGGTAGCAGACAGTTACCCTGCGTCTCTTGATGAGTTTTCCTCTCCAGTCATCTTAATTCAGCCCTCCTTCTTGGAATGTCCTGTAATGTGTTGCAGGTACTATAATGTGTTGGAGTTAAGTAGGTACAGGGTGATTAAGAAAAAGGGTTGGGGAGCTGGAGAGATGGCTCAGTGGTTAAGAGCATTGACTGCTCTTCCAGAGGTCCTGAGTTCAATTCCCAGCAACTACATGGTGGCTCACAACCATCTGTAATGAGATCTGATGCTTTCTTCTGGTGTTTCTGAAGACAGTGACAGTATACTCACATACATAAAATAAATAAATCTTTAAAAAAAAAGAAAAAGAAAAAGGGTTGGAAGCTGGGAGATGCTCAGAGGTTAAGAGCACTGACTGTTCTTCCAGAAACCTGGCTTCATGGGTGGGCAGTGGTGGCACACACCTTTAATCCCAGTACTTGGGAGTTCGAGGCCAGCCTGGTCTACGGAGTGAGGACAGCCAGGGCTACACAGAGAAACCTTGTCTCGAAAAATAAAAATAAAACAAAAAAAGAGACTTCAGTTTCTAGCACTGATGTCAGGTGGCCCATAACCACCTGTGACTCCAGCTCTGGAGTGTCTCATTTCCTCTTCTAGATTCTGGGGGCAGCCACACATACGCACGTATCCACACACATACATATGAACATAAGTGCAATTCTTAAAAGAAAGAAAGGAAAGAAGGAAGGAAGAAAAGAAAGAAAAAGACAGAGGGCTGGGGTGAGTAGCTGGGGAGGTGGAGCAGTTGGAAGAGTCCTTGCTCTGCAAGCATGAGAGCTGAGTTCTGATTCCAGCACCCATCTAAGAGCCAGGTGCAGTATGCATCTGTCATCCCAACACCACAGAGACAGAGACAGGAGGATCCCTGGGGCTCACTGGCCAGCTGGTCTAGCTGAGTCCAGGTCCAGGTTCAGGAAATACCCTGCTTCCAAAAACAACATGAAGGGCAATAGAGGAAAAGACATCAAAGTCACCGTCTGCCCTTCATACCTGTGTACATATACACACATCTGTACACATACACACGTATACATACACACGAACATGTATACAAATACAGCATATATGCATGTACAAAGAAAAAGAGAGTTGCTGCATTTCCTGAAAAGTGGGATGTTCCTAATTCTTCTGTGCTTGGTGAGAACACAGTAGAGTTCTCCAAAACCCAAGGCCAACAGAGACTTCCAAGTGGGGGAGACTATCCAAGTTCAAGGAAAAAGGGGGTTTGATTTCCTGTCTGCTAGGGATAGAAAGTTCTTTCCACATGTGTCTCCTGGTCTTGATAGCTTACAAAAGGGAATGCATTTTGCTCTCAAGAGTGCCCTTGCCAGGCAGTGGTGGCGCACGCCTTTGATCCCAGCACTTGGGAGGCAGAGGCAGGTGGATTTCTGAGTTCGAGGCCAACCTGGTCTACAGAGTGAGTTCCAGGACAGCCAGGGCTACACAGAGAAACCCCGTCTTGAAAAAACAGAGGGGGGGGGGGGGAAGGAGAGAGAAGAGAGAGGATGAATGAGAATGAGAATGCCTTTAGCCACCCCACCCACCCCCAGTGTAGCCACGAAAAGCTTCTGTTTAAATATGAACATTGTCCTCCTAGTTTGCCCAGAGAAAGGATGGTGGCTTGTGGCTTGTGTGCACTCTGGGAAGAGCCTCTGTGTTTGTTAAGTTCAGCTGTCAGGTGTGTGCCAGACAAATCCCACCGTCTGGCTCCACAGATTGTACATGTGCTGCTATTGCTCCAGTTTCCAGTAGAGTGCCGGGTTTTCCTTTTTTTTCCTTGCTTGCTTGGAAGTGGTGCTCCCCACTTATCATCTGTAGTGTTCAAGTTTCTACTTGAAGGTTCTTGGTGAAAGAACCATAAAAGATCTGCTCTTATAGTAAACAGAAACCTTTAGGCTTGTTTACCTGCTAACAATCCTGTTTGCCTGGCCAAAGTCCTTCTGTGTAGAACAATGTCTCTAGCACTGCTATTTTGAGGGAGGGGGGCTTTGGCCCAGGCAGTTGACAGTATTGCTCCGTATCATCCAAGGCCCAGTCAGTGTTTGAATTTCTCTAATTGTGTCACAGGTCAAGCATTAGGTTAACAGTATGACTCGCACATTTGAACTTGCGAACAGGAATGTTAGAGTGTACTGTTGCTGCCTCTGAACCCTCTAGTCTATAGGATATGTAGACCTTATCTTATGTTTTTTTGAGACAGGGTTTCCCTGTGTAGCCCTGGCTGTCCTGGAACTCACTCTGTAGATCAGGCTGGCTTCTGACTCAAGAGACTCTCCTGCCTCTGCCTCCCGAGTGCTGGGATTAAGGCTTACGTCATCACTCCTAGTGGGTGTGTCGATCTGTTAAGTATTTGGGTGGAGCTGAAGTAAAGATGGGGTTTTAAGGATGGCTAGGGGCTGACAGTTTGTGAGGTATGAAAGTGGGACATCAATCAACCTTTCTTCTTGGATTTTTTTTTTTGTTTTCGTTTGTTTGTTTGGAGAGAGACTACAAACCTAGGGTGGCTTCAAGCTTGCTATATACAGCCAAGACTGACCTCAAACTTCTGATCTTCTTGGTTCTAATTTTCAAATGCTGAAATATACCAGTGTGAATACCTGTTTTATGTAGTGTTGGGAATAGGATTCAGGGCTTCATGCACGATAGACAAGCCCTCTACCAACCCAGCTACATCCTAGTTCCTCAAGATACTTTTACTGTGTTCCTGGGAGACACCCATCCTGGTTCTCAACACAGTTTATTTAAGTGATGGGCTCTTGCTTTCTTGTGTAGTAGGAAACGCAGAAAGAACATAAACATTGAACACACAGTTAATGAGTGAAGTCTCTGCCCAGGGCAGTGTGAGATATGACTACAACCATATTGACCTTAAAACATCAAATAAAACCATTATCTCAGCAGATCTACTGGTTAAGAAGCAAGATTGGGTCAAAGGACTCACTGTATGAGCCCTTTGCTCTAACAGTCATGCTGTTATAGCAAATCCTGACCACATAGATGCAGCCCAGTCCTTTTCTTGAGGAGCATGAAGTATTGGATCTGGCAGCCAAGGATGCCTCATGTGCTCTTTGGTCAGCAGAGCTAGGCAGAAGAAGGGGGGTGGTGTGGCAGGGTGGGGGGCCGTATACAGGTGGGTATATGAATAGTGTGTAGGGAATGGTACAAGGAGGGGAAGGCTTGAATAAAACCCTATGTTCCGGGTGTGCCCAGCGGAGCCGAAGTGAACAGGCCGACTGGGCCCTCAAACTCGGGTGTATTCTTAATGATCATGACTCCTATACAAGGTTTTGTGGGAATGAATTGTGGAGTCATCCATCTTAGCAGCTTGGAGTTTTGGAACTAGAGAGATGGTGCAGCTGAGGGTGTGTCAGAAGCTCGGAGCTCAGGTCGGAGCTGTGTCAGGTGGCTTACTGTAACTCCAGCTCCAGGGCATCCCTCTGCTGGCCTCCAAGAGCACTCATGCAGCACATGCATGTACACACACACACACACACACAGACACACACACAGACACAGACACACAGAGACACATATACACACACACATACACACAGACACATACACACACACACACACACACACACACACACACGTCTTAAAAAAAGAAGTTTGAAATTCAGGCTAGTGGAAGACTTCTAGGTAAATATGTAGATTAGGCATGTATTTATCTCATTCTTCCTGAAAACCTGCTAATGGCAGTAAGTTTATTTTAGGAAAAGTATAAATGGTCAAAAATAGGAGCTAGCCTGGCATGGTAGCACATGCCTGGGTGCTAGCCTAGGAGCTGGAGACCAAGAGATCAGAGAGAAGTTCACAGAAGAATGGACGGACTAGAGGAAGAGGGAGACAGACAGACAGACAGCACACAGGAGATGTTGAGCAGAGTGTCTTTGCTGATAGGTAATAGTAGAACTGAGGAAGCCTGCAGCTCGAATAATCTGTTTGTTTTGCAGCACAGAGCTCCAAGGACCCTAAGGAGGGTGTGGGCTGGGCTGGAAACCTCATGGCTTTGCTGTTGGTGCTTTTGCAAGAGCTGTGCAAGTCTCAGGTTGTCAGTCATCACCCCCATTCTGCTGCCTCCCATGCGCGTCTGAGCACATACTTCTGCACACACACACAGACACTCATACACTCACTCATACAGCCCTGTGGCTATTAATGACCTTGAAAAGCTTCTCAGGGAAGTGGACCAGTCTTGGGCACAGCCATAACTATAGCAGTAGACTGAAGAAACCATGCCTTTGGATGAAGACTAGAAGGTTTTTTGCTGGAGAAACTGGCCAGCCTGCAGGAGGAGAACTGCCTCCCGTGACATTTGAGGACCTTGACGTGGCCCAGCTAATTAAGCCTCTACATCAGTGAGGACAAGCATGCCTGCAGCTCCCACCAGAATACTCAGCCTGCTCCTTGTTCCAGATGCAGCTGCACAGTGCAAGAGCAGCAGATGGGGTGTGGAGGGGCTCAGTATTAACAACACAGGGAACACCCCCCACACCCCAAAGGAGAAAAAGAAAAACTAAATTGTCGTTGTTGATATGGTTATCAGTATTAGCCTTGAATTCATAGTGATTCTCCTGTCTTTGCTTCCCGAATACTGGGATTACAGGCATGGCCCACCATGCCCAACTTCTAAATTTTAAAATTAATTAAATTTAAATTTTTAAATTAATATCCTCAAAGGTTTGAGGGAAAAATTAAAATACAGCCTGGGTATATGAACCGAGGATCATGAAATGAACCATGCCCTAAGCAAGAGTCTTTCAAAGGTAACATAGGGAGAGATAAGAAAATCAGAGCCCAGTGCAGTGGGTCACACTTGTAATCTCAGTTCTTCTTACTTGCATGTGTGTGAGTGTTTTGCCTGTGAAGGTGTCAGATCCCCAAGACTGGAGATACAGACAGTGGTGAGTTGCCATGTGAGTGTTGGACTTGAACCTGAACAACGAGGTCTTAACCAGTTATGAATCAATAGTCCAGCCCCATAATCTCAGCTTGTGAGAAGCAGAGGCAGGAGGATCAGCGTTCAAGGCCATCCTCAGCTACATGACAAGCTGGAAGGCGGCCTGAACTGCATGAGACCATGGCAGAAAACAGACAGCAACCACCAACCAACCAACCAACCAACCAAACAACCAACCAACCAAACAACCAACCAAACAACCAAACAAACAGAAAAAAGGAAAGAAAGAAAACCCCAGTGCACTAGAATGTTTGGAGACATGAAAATTAGAAGATGAGTGTAGGGAACCTGGTTCCAAAGTATGAGTCCTTGCAAGGGAGAGAAAACGAAGTGACTGTTCCAACAAAAATAGAAAACGACCTAAACTGGGGGCAGCAAGATGGGGGAAGTGCCAGCCACTGGACCTTAGTTCAGTCCCTGGAACCCACTGATTCCTGAAATGTATCCTCTGACTACCATACATGCACATGTGCACTCTGGTATACATGCACAGATGCATGCTCACGCATGCGTGTACACACACACACACACACACACACTTTAAATAAAATGTAATTAAAATTTTTTTTTGAGACAGGGTTTCTCTGAATAGCCCTGGCTGTCCTGGAGCTCACTTTGTAGACCAGGCTGGCCTCAAACTGAGAAATCCGCCTGTCTCTGCCTCCCAAGTGCTGGGACCAAAGGCGTGTGCCACCACGCCTGGCGTAAAAATTTTTAAAGGAAAAAAAAAAAGTGCTGGACATTGTGGTGCACACCTTTAATCCCAGCACTCGAGAGGCAGAAGCAGAAGCAGAAGAATCGTAATGGGTTCCAGGACAGCCATAGCTACATAGTGAGACTCTGTCTAAAAAAGGAAAAGGAAAAGGAAAAGGAAAAGGAAAAGGAAAAGGAAAAGGATAGGATCACCAAAATGGAAATGGTTAGTATGCAGATTAACAGGGTTCAGCCTGGAAAATGAAGAATGACCCACCCAAGCCACATCTAATGGAATTTCAGGGTGCCAAGAAAAGATGTTGGAAGCTTCCAGAAGGAGAAAATGGGGTACACAGAAAGGATTGGAAGTCAGGAATGCCACAGCAGCTGTAGAGTGGGCCATCTCATTAAAGATGGAAAATGTCTTCCTGTTGCATTAACATTCCACTGTGGAGGATGGAATAAAGGTGTCCTCAGACATGCTGGGTTTCAGAAACTTGACTTTGGAGCCTTTACTCAGAAAGTACTGTGTGATTTATTTCCCCATCCGAGAGCAAGCCAGCCCAGAAGAAAGTGCAGCTCACAGCACACTCTGGAAGTCCTGGGGGGAAGAAAGGGTAAGATGACTTGGAGCAACAATGCAGAGCAGAGTGTTGTGACATGCAACTGTTCACTTTAGAGGGATGCCCAAGACATCAATGACACCGAGAAGTCACCCATCCTTTTAGAGAAATACAGCACAAAAAGTGGTATCCAAAGTTGGGCATGGTGGCATATACCTTTAAACGCAGCACTCAAGAGCCAGGGGCAGGAAGATGTCTGAGGTCAAGGCCAGCATGAATCTAGAGTGAGTTTCACACTAGCCCAGACTACACGGTGAGACCCTTTCTCAAAAACCAACAAACCAATACCCAATCTGACTTAAGCGTTTACAAGGAGGTTTCGGCTCATGTGATGCCCTGATATCTAGTGACCTAGCTCTTGTGTCTCAGTACTATGATCCAAGTGCCGGCTTTTCTTCTATCTTTCTGTCCTGCTATCTACCGGGCCACCTTGTGTAGTTGAACAAGTGGCTTTTGGGTATGTGCTTTCTCATGCATTCAGAAAAGGTGAAAAACTTTTTCTCTCCTCAAATTCTAAGCAGATATTCTGAGATTCGCTTTGATTGTCCCAGCATAGGTCCTAGGTCATGTGCTCACTGTGGCCGAAGCAATTCAATGCCTTGTAAGATACCCTGAGAACATTTTTAGAATTTTGGGGGAGGGGGAGCAGCAAGGATGGTGAGGTCACTGTACTCAGTATGGCTCCTTGTTTCCAGGTGGGAAAAGCGCACGGACCCCCGAGGGAGGTTTTACTACGTGGACCACAACACCCGGACAACCACCTGGCAGCGCCCAACTGCTGAGTACGTGCGCAACTATGAGCAGTGGCAGTCCCAGCGGAACCAGCTGCAGGGGGCCATGCAGCACTTCAGCCAAAGATTCCTCTACCAGGTGAGAGGGGAGAGCCTGCCAAGAGCAGGGTGACTCCTGACCTGTAGTGTTTGCAGCCGCACACAGTGTAGACGGCTTGCTGAGCAGGAGAAAAGGGCCAGAGTGTGCACACAACAGACTTCACTCATCACAGTGAGATTCCTCAAGTTTGTAACTTAGTAACACCTTCTCCTGCCTCTGGTCAGTGCACCACTGTGTCTGAAGCTGGATTTGATGTCGTTCTTGTCATGAGTAGTCTTGGCTCCCAAACCAGGCAGGCCTGTGGCAGCATCCCTCACCCCCCCCCCAGTCTTTATCTAACTTCTCTAATTGTTAAAGATTACTGGCCCAGACAGACTTCAGGCTCTTATGCGCTCTCTACGCAGGACTGGAGGAGTTCTGGTTCACTTCCGCTTGGTCTTTTGGCAGGTTTTCTTTTTGCCCATCTCTCTCATTTTAGCAAGAGCCCAGGGTAGATGTTTGACTTGGGAGGGGGAGCATCTTGAGAGGTACAATTTAAATGCAAAAAAATACAATTTTAGAACCTGGGAGCTGTTTCCGTGACTTAGCTGCAGATGTGGAGGCTCTGCATGGACTGGGAAGTCACCTGTTTCTGTGAAATAGAAGATGTTTTGTACTGAAAAAAGACATAGTGGAATCCCCCCCCCCTTTTTTTTTGGTCTTCTCTAAATGTCTCTGTTGGTTTTCTCCTGCTTTTGGTTTCCCCTCTTGTTTGCTATGGTGCCACGTCCTGGTTACAAGTAAGAAGGCTTGCTTTCATACAGTTATTCTGGGGTTTGGCTTCAGCCCAGGGTTTGACTAGGAAGAGTAGGAACTGATAGAGTGCTAGCACCCCCATCCCGTTCCTTCTCTTGCTGGGCTTAAACTGAGATCTTGTTCTTTGCTGAACTTTGAAGAGCATGAAATACAGTTTTAAACGGGAGTCAGGACATGCAGAGCGCCTGCCTGCCCTTCCTGGGCCTGCCTGTGTGTACCTGCACCTTTGCCACGCTCCCTGGGTTACTGTTCGCTGTAGTCCTGGTGGTTTCTTTTAACTGCCTAAGGCCCTCTGTTGCTCTGAGTTAGCATGCCTATGTTTTTGTTTGCTTTGTACTGTGTTGTGTTCCTGCTGCGGTCCACTGAGGACACCAGCAGTCTACACATGTGTCACTGCACCAGCACCCAGCTCGACCCATGGGCTACTGTTTATGTGGCACCTCTGTCCTCAGTCCACCATGTCCTCCTCTGATGACGTGGAGGAAGCCAGGGTCTACAGTGCAATCCAGGTTGTTCTGTGCTTCCTGCTATGAATACTCAGATTGGACTGTTCAGAAGGAGACTACTCTGTCCCTCCCTCAGCCCTCCGACCACATCCTCAGACACCTGGAGCTTGCTCTGGCCCATCAGGTCCACCCTGCAAACATGATGCTGCCTTCTTCTCTGAACTCTCTGACCTTCCCAGAGTCTTTCCTGCCCTTGGCTGTGCTTGCTAGACATTCTTTATTTCTGAGTTTGTATCTCAAAATATTCCTGGGACTCTGTGCTTAATCCCAGAGGGAGTTGAACTCACATGAGCTTTCTGGCTCACGGCTACACCCTGCGCCTCCAGCCCTGGATATTCCCCAGGGAGGTGTCTCAGCAGTCACATTTGTGTTTCTGATTATGGAGGACCTTGTTTCTCAGAGTTAACTTGCATCCAGGAGCTCCCTTCTGGCATCAGTCAGTCCCCTTGTCCTGTCCGTGTGCCTTTCCATCTCTTCTCTGTAGAACACACTTGAACCCTCGGGAGATGAGGAGAAGGAGCATTTGGTTGCCCACTGAAGGACTTGCTTGGGGTTTTCTGGCCATGATGCAAAGCTTTTATTTATTGTTTTTCCCTCACTTCTGTGTCTCTTCTCTTCTCTTCTCTTCTCTTCTCTTCTCTTCTCTTCTCTTCTCTTCTCTTCTCTTCTCTTCTCATGGCTGGAGAGACAGCTGTGAGTGCTGGGAACTGAACTCTTATAGTTTTTGTTGTGAGCCTAGCCTTTAACAGCTGAGCCATCTCTCCAGCCCACCCTTTCTTTTCTTATGATTTGAGTTGTAAAATGTACCTGAAAGGAAAAACTAACCCCAAAAAAGTCATGTGATCCACTTTAGCTGTAACAGTAAAATCACCATAGGAGTCCAAGGGTCCTGAGTGCTTCTGTTGGGCTCTTCGGTCTCGTCCGTCCCTTCCTTCCTTCTGTCTTTCCTCTCTGGCCTTCCTGCAGGCTGAGGGTATGTGTGATGAGTGGAGCTATAGGGGAACAACTGGAGGGCCACTTAGTGAGGGAGAGCCAACGTCATGATGTTTGGGATAGAAACAACAAAACCAAACTAAAAAGAACAAGGCTAAGCAAAGGGTGTTAGCTGAGCACAGCGTCCACACCTGGAATCCCACGGTTGGGAAGTTGAGTTAAGGAGCTCACATGAGCCTGAGTTTGAACCCAGCCTGAACTATATAGAGAGATTTCATTTCAAGAAAAAAAGAGACTGATGAATAGTTTGGTTCCAAATTCTGTGCCATCAGTAACATTTTGACCTGGTTGCAGAGTGAAGTATAAGGTGAGGAGAAGCTGGCTGAGTCCGTCCCTGCTAAAACCTGGGGTACTTTATACATTAGCTACACATTCCAAAGAGTCTGAAGCCAGTTGCCTCCTCTTTTTCTTTCTTTGTCGTTTTCTTTTGTTGTTGTTTTGAGGCAGGTTTTCTCTACATAATCTGGACAGCCTGGAGCTTGCTATGTAGACCAGGCTATCCTTGAGCTCACAGAGACCCATTCCAAGCGTTGGGCTTAAAGGTGTGTGCCACCACACCTGGCTTGTTTCAGTTGCAGGCTGGGCATGTGCTCCGTGATAAGAGCATTCTTAAGCCAGGTGTGGTGGTTTACGCCTTTAATCCCAGCACTTGGGAGGCAGAGGCAGGTGGATTTCTGAGTTCGAGGCCAGCCTGGTCTACAAAGTGAGTTCCAGGACAGCCAGGGCTACACAAAAAAACCCTGTCTCGAAAAACCAAAAAAAAAAAAAAAAAAAAAAGAGCATTCTTATCAGTGACCTAGTATGTGTGAGTCCCCAGGGTTCAGTTCCCGAAAGCTGCAGTCATGCCTGTCGCTCAGTGCTGACCACCGCCTTTGGTTTGCCTGGTATCTGATGGATGCACGTGTTTCCTATTCGTTCTTCAACTTTCTGCTGCTAAGTGCTTTCACGAAGGCTCTTACACCCTTAACTAGCAAGTGGAGCAGGGGTCTTCTGAGGTGCTGAGTCTCACCGACGCCCGCCCTCCCCATACCTAGACACACCCAGCAGCCCAGTGTGAATTGGGCTTCAGTCCTGAGGCAGATCTGAGCTGGGATGGCATTGGTAATGGGCATCAAACCAAGGCCAGCTCCTCCAACTTTTCAGGCTTCCTTTGTGAAAGGGGCCCTATCCCATCAAGGAACCTATGGTTTCAAGACTTACTGTTGGAATTACTTGGAAGAGGAGCCTGTGTTGCCACCTTGGGAAGAAAGTTTCTCTGTCCCTTCAGTTGGGGGTAGCGGGAGGGCTGCAGTGGGCTTGGCTGGCAGTGGAGCACCACTGGTATTTGCACAAGGCTGGACTGAGCCCCATTCATCGTCCTGCTGCTGTGTGCGGCTCTGTCATCCCCAGATGGAGCCAGCCAGGTCTGCAGCCTGAAGTCTGCATTCAGAACTTGATCCCCTAATACGATGATTAAATTCTAGTAAGTGAAATAAAAATGCTTGAGTGGGGGAGAGAACGGAGTCAAATAATCGTCGTTTTATTTAACTATGAAAAGTTTTTGACATGCGCCCTCTGCATCCCGAAGGCTACGAGGACTCTCTCTCCATCTATTGCAGCCCTTCCCCTGGGACCTTGAGGCAATAATAGGCCGAAGGGGCAGTGTAAATGGTGACCCTGACGGCCCAAAGCCCCTTCCCCCTTCCCTTTCACCAGCCCCAGCACCAACTCCCCAGACAGGCAAACACAGAACACTGAGCAACTTGAGGTTCAGGCAGGGAAGAATAAAGGTGCTTTGTGAAGGGAAAGGAAAACATTTCTGGGGGAGGTGAGGGGCTTGGGCATGAAAGTGCCCTCAGTCTGGGTGGATGCTGCACACCCAGGAGGGAGGTGGTGGGAGGAGGGCCGGGCCCCAGCCAGGAAGCCCTGGGCGTGGGCAGGGCTTGTGGGAATGATTTCATTGGAAAGGCCTGCGGTATTTTTTCCCCTCCTGTGTGTGGTTCTTGGAGAAAGTTGGAGGTGGTGAGGATTTCAGTTGCCTTGGCCGCCGGGCGGGAGCAGGAGCTGAGCAGAGGTCGGTGGTGAGCTGGCGGGGAGGTTGCTCTGAGCCTTCCTGCCATGCTCAGACCTGGCTTCTGCCTGGAGCTCTTGCCCACCATCCTCAGGGCACCTCCAACCCCACTTGCTCTCCCTGTCCCTCGTCCTCTTGGTGTGCATAGAATTCGTTTTCTGGTTTTTCTTAAACAAAGACTTTAAAGGAGCAGATGCTGTCTGAGGTCCCGCTACATTCTCTGCTAAGGGCTAAAATGTGGAAGTGAGTCTTTAGCTTTTTGACTTCTATTGATCCGATTATTTTTAACCAGAGCTGTCTTTTTTTTAAACTTCTGTGTTCTACTGTTTCTTGTGTTTAGTCTTCGAGTGCTTCGACTGACCATGATCCCTTGGGCCCCCTCCCACCTGGCTGGGGTAAGTATTACGTTGTTGGCCTTCTGTTTGGCAGTCATACCATTCTGTCCCCATCTCCTGCATGTGCTATCCCTTGAGTTTCCGTTGCACTTAAACATGTGCTGAGAAAACGCAGTTGGAATGATGGCAGTGGTAAAGCCAGCGGGGTTCGCCTGTGCAGCAGTCACCCGCCACAGCTAACGGAGGAAGCTATGTAACCCCAAGAAAGAGTTCCAAGCTACTGTTTTGTCTGAGTCCTGAGTCTCAGGGTAGTGACTCAGGAATCTACCAAATCCCAGATATTTTGGCATGTCTCATGCCCATGCTTTCTGTTTGTCGCTGATTGAGGTCGTGGTGACAGGTTTTCTTTGCAGTTGAGACATAGGAGGATGGACACCAGCCTAGTTTTGAGTAGTGTCAACCACTTTTGCTCATGGTCCCATTGTGAACGAGACCACAGGGGCACAGAGTTGCACACTGGTTGGCAGTCCTGAGAGTGTAGCCCTGCTGCTCAGTGACTGGACATCCCTTGCATCAGCAGCGGCTCCTCACCCACCCCAGATTCTTAGTATGACTTTCCGAGAGTTAAGGCCTGGGCATCCATTAAGGGCGAGACAGCCATGACTTGGAGAGATTGTAGGGCTTCATGGTTATTTTAGGAAACAGTACCGTACCAAAAAAAAAGTGTCATTAGAAATTCTGCAGCTTTCTGAGCTGGGCAGGATTTTGTTCCTTATGCCAAAGGGAGCAGCTTTCACAGGAGCAAACGGGTTGTTGGATTTCATTTCTTGGCTGGGGTATCGGAAGATGGTAAGTGCTGGCGTGGTGGTGCTCACAGATGCTATTACGTGGGTGTGGAGTGCCTCTGGGATACTGTGATATCAAGGGCATCTCCAGGATGTACTACTTTGGGGCTAGATCTCAATGCAGACAGCTGCTCCTGGCAGTAATTTAAGAGGTTCTGTCAACTCCCCTAGAGTATCAGTGAGCTCCTGGTACATTCCAGAGCCAAGAGGCTCCCTCTCCTAGCAGGAACATTGGTTATAAAAGCCTATGGATTCTTGACTTTAGCTAGGAAATCCTCATGCACACAGATGACTTGGCTGGCTCTCTGGCCCCCAGTGCAAGGTTACTGGCACCTCAGAGATTAGCAGGTCAAGCATGAGAGCAGAACTTGGGATCCCGACGTGAACGGGGAGAGCGCATCAAGCTAAGCGGAGCTAAGTCTGCGCTCCGCCTACAACGCTGGAGCCTGGACTCTGCATTCCCGCTCCTGCCTACAGCACTGGAGCCTGGAGTCTGGACCTGGGTGGTTTTAGCTGTGCACAGGCGGTCAGTGCAGCTCCATCAACTGCACTTCCTTCTGGAGCCATCTTGCTAAATGACAGTCGCCATGGGGAGAGCTGTGGAAACTGGAAGATAGTCCACAGGGGTGAAGTGTGTGAGCATGTGAGGTGAGACAGGCGAGGAGGCCTGCTCTGGTCAGTGCTGTTTGTGTGACGTCAGAAAAGCAGACATGCTCCGCGAGTGAGGGAGAACAGTTTTGGCTGGGCGTGGCAGCACTTGCCTGTACTTGCTGCACAGTGAGACTGGGGTAGGAAGGGCGAATGCAAGAGTTGGAAGATGACCCTGTGACGAGAACACAGTGTCTGGGGTTCTGGGTTGAGGTCTCAGGGCTGTAGCAGGGGCTTCTTCCTCCAGAATGGAGTGGAGTGGAAAAGCAAGGCCAGAAGAGAGACCTTGCAATGCTGAGCCTGCTGGTCTTCATTTGCCGTGAGGTCTCAGGCGCTGATATACTCCTCCAAGGAGCCCCCATGGCTGTCCCTAACTACGGTTTCAGGGGGACACATCCTGGACAGCCTTAACATGTGACAGATGTGACAAATGTTTACAAGTCTGTTGGCCCCTAAACTCTGGTGCCGCTATGTTCACAAACGGCTCCCATTCCACGACAAAGCTGTTCTTTGAAGGCTGCCGGTGGGTACGTAGGCCTCCACACTGTAGCTACAAGCAAAGCAAAATGGACGGCGGCTCAGACCACTGCACAGATCTTCCTATTTGTTACTGGTCTTGGCTTTGGCCCCTGGCTCAGCCCCCATGAAGGATGCAGTTTACAACAGTGGCTCCTGAGCTGGGGCAGCCAGCCCCTCAAAAACCTCAGGGGGAGGCCCGCGGTGGGAATGTTTCCAAGACCAGACATACCCACTAGCTAGGCACTGAAAGTCTGTAAAGGCTCTAGCCACCTCCTGTCCTTTCTTTCCTTTTGTTTTTCTGGCTTTGTGAGGGTTTGGTTGACAAAAGTCTATATATAAAGTCTCAATTGTGTAGACAACAGGTAAGGCAGAGCCACAGAGCAGACCTTAGACATGGGAACTACCCTGAGTGGTTCTGGAAGGGAGCAGGGGCTGGTGACTCACTCCCCATTCCTTAACCTTTTCAGTTTGTAGGTTCTTCCAGTCCTGAAACTAATTATTGTTGTTCTTTAATTTTACCGTGTCAATATAAAAGAGCAAGAATTGTTAGTATTGCTTACTGCCAGGACAGAAACTGCTTTGAGGCCCAGGAACTGCCTGGCAAGGCGGTCTTGTTGGAGCTCACCTCTGGCTTTTCTGCCCACCTAGAGCTGGTAGGTCACTCTCCATTCCACTCTCTGAGGCTGAGAAGAAGCTGTCAGGGTAGCCGTACTACACCCAGGGATGTAATTACATCCCTGGCACAGCAGGAAATATAGAATGCAGTGCCACCTTCCTTCCGACAGGCCAAGCAACCAGAGTTGGGAAGGGGTGACCCCTTCCCCTGTGCTCCAACAGGGGAAAGGCTCTTTGGTTTTTTTTCCCCAATGTCAAGTGTGAGTGGGCCAAGCTCTCTCCACCTAACCTTCTGTAGCAGGTTGGTGATGGGGACAGAAATGCTAACCCATCACACAGGCAGCAGAGCAAGGGATAGGTTGTTTGAATCTGATTGTGCTCTCTCTCTCTTCTCCTGTGGCAGAGAAGAGGCAGGACAATGGACGGGTGTATTATGTCAACCACAACACTCGCACTACCCAGTGGGAGGACCCTCGGACCCAGGGGTGAGGACTAAGGCAAAGGGGCTGTGAGGGATGGGCTAAGGGCTCTGTGCAATCTAACTCCAGCTTGGCCAAATGGCTTTTACATTTGCCTCAGAGTGCTAACATTAGGGCACCTTTAGGCCATAAACGTGCTTAATACCTCAAGAGCCTCAGGACACAAGAAGGTGCCATACCTTCCTAGTGGGGGAGGGGGGGGCATGGAAGGCTAGCATAGGTAAGTACTGAGAACTTGACTGTCAAACATTGAGGGCATTCTTGCCCCTCAGAAGAAGGACAGGGACATGTGAAGTCTTGGAATTGCTCGTGAACACTGAGGCTGATGCTACCCACCCAGGACTGGCATTCTAGCCCCATATTCTTACAGCGTGGTTCTCACCAGGTGCATATCCTTAGGGTATCCCTTTCCCCCCATGGAAGGCTCTACAGAGAACCCAGCCTCGAAGCCCAGGGCAGCCAATAACCCCTCTTCTGTTTTCAGGATGATACAGGAGCCAGCCCTGCCCCCAGGGTGGGAGATGAAATACACCAGCGAGGGCGTGCGGTACTTTGTGGACCACAATACCCGCACCACTACCTTTAAGGATCCTCGCCCAGGGTTCGAGTCAGGGTAAGGACCTTTACAACCACAGCCTTGTCCCCTAGTGCAGCCCCAGTCGTCCTGTTAGGCTACCCGGGGAAGAGGGATCTATATGTGTGTGTGTGTTCTAACCACTGCCCTCTAGTAACTGACTGTAGGGCACTGTTCCCACGTCTTTGAGTCTCAGTGTCAGTCCCTTCCTGTGTCTTGCTCTAATCTACTCCTCTTTAAATTCATGGAGCAGAGCATCCACTTTCCCTAGGGCTCTCAGAAATGGGCTGTTTATTTTCTAAGAAATCAATCGGTCCCTACATATCCTTTGCTCTCGCCAGGACAAAGCAAGGCTCACCTGGTGCCTATGACCGAAGTTTTCGGTGGAAGTATCACCAGTTCCGTTTCCTCTGCCACGTGAGTTCTGGTTTGGCGGCTTCTGTGGGAGTAGGGCTGGTAATTGCTGTCGGGTTGGTCTCCCGACCCACTGTTTTGGGGGGTGCCTTAGGTAGGAGCAAGATGCTTGCCCCACTCTGAGATGTTTGTCTTGAAGGAGTAGGCTTCTAACCCTGGGGGGTGGGGCTGTGTCATCGCAGATGGAAGAGCCCTTGGAGTGGGCACCCTTGGGAAGCCCCAGTTAAGAATTTTCCTTTTCTTTTCAGTCAAATGCTCTACCCAGCCATGTGAAGATCAGCGTTTCCAGGCAGACACTCTTTGAGGATTCTTTCCAACAGGTTAGAGAATATTCCTGATGCCAGGATCCTAGGCAAGCAGGCTTCCTCCCATCACCCAAAATCCTGTCTCATGGCATAAGCGTTGGTGACCATATCTGTTAGACAGTAAGCCTTAGATAGAGTCCCCTGCCCCCACATCCCTGCCTTCTGTGCTGGGGTCAGGGGCAGGATGGCCGGATGCCCTGTCTCCCCAGATTATGAACATGAAACCTTACGACCTGCGCCGCCGGCTCTACATCATCATGCGTGGTGAGGAGGGCCTGGACTACGGCGGCATCGCCAGGTGAGCCAGGGTGCCCAAAGCGCTGTACTCTAACCCATGTCCCCTGGCTTCAGGGCCCACGTTGAGAAAGCTCTCTCCTCGATGCTATTCTTTCCCTGAGTTCTCCTGTATCAACAGGAAGGGCACTGGCGTGGCACTCACAGGAATCTCTTGGGCTGTGGGTGTAGCTCAGTTAAGACAGGATGCTTTTTTACCCTGCAGGCCCTGGGTTTGTTCTCCAGCACCACATAAACCAGGCACAGGAGCTCACACCTGTAGCTGTAGCACTTGAGAAACAGAAGCAGAAGGATAGGAGTTCAGGGTTGTCCTTGGCTACGTGGTGAGTTTGATGCCATCACGAGTCTCAGGAGACCCTGTTCCCAAAACGAAGAAGAAAATCCCTTCATAAATTTCTCTGGCTAATATCAGTAAGCTACAAATCAGGTCCAGGCCTCAGCCCTTTCCATTATTAGATTATGGGGATGCAAGAGACTTCTTGGGGAGGGGGCATGGTGTGTGGTTCTATGCCAGCCTACATGCCATTTTTCTATAGTTAAAAACAACTTGGCGTTGTATCAATGGGCAGAGGCTAGCTTGTAAGGTCTGCAAGTGTCCCGTAAAATCAGCCCCTGGCTTTCCTTCTATGTGATGCAGCCAGAGCAGGTTAAGTCAGATTTCTCAGAGCACATCTGGTATGTCTAAGCATTGCCACTCCTGCTGCATGTCCTGTGTACCAGTCAATAACATTAAAACAGTTGGTATAAACCCTAAAAGAACCCAGAGCACTGTGTTACCTTCACCCTACAAAAGTTAACAGGCTCTTTGGAAAAGCATTGCCGTGGACAACAGGCAGAGAGTCCTAGCAGTGGGAAGGGGCTTCTTGGCTGTGGTGACCTCTCATCCTGCTGACCTTGTGGTGTGGGGCTGTCATCTGACTTAGTTGGGCTCCCCGCCTCTGACCCTGCTTGCTGGTGGTGTAGTCTTCTGTGTTGACCCTGCTTGCTGGTGGTGTAGTCTTCTGTGTTCATCCCATCCTGCAGATGAGTTGTTCTGTTTTCGGTGTGACCTCTCCAGGCTGTGCTTGGTGGGCATCTGGTGTGGCTCCCGCCCTGTGTGTCTCTCTCTGTGTCCTGCCAGTGGTTTTACCCTATGGTAGGTTACGTCATGCTGTTCTACCACAGGGTAGAACCACGGACAGGGTACTGGAGCACCCTCTGCATCGAAGGACTCCATCTACACAGCCACAAAGCCCAGCAGCCAGGGGCTGGCCCCCCTTGACTACGATTCCCCGATTGTTCCCCAATTGTTTAGCTCAAGCTCTGAAGGACCCTGAATTCTGGCTTGAGGCTTATATGTAGGGTGCAGATAGATGCTAAGGCGTCTATTGGGTGGGTGTTGGTTGAGATAAATGGATCCAAATCTGGGTTAGGGTATGCTAATGGGTTCTAGGGTGAAGGGAGGGAAACCTACAAGTGAGGTACCTATGGGGTACCCTGAAGGGATGAGGTGTCTAGAGGCCAAATGAGTCACAGAACTTTCAAGGTTCAGCTTTTGGGAAAATGCTACTGTGTATTCTTTACATTGCACTGCATACCAAATGGGGTGGAGCGGGGCGCTTACTGTCATAGAGCAGAAATGTTGTTGTAGTACATTTATTTATCTATTTATTTATTTATTTGGGGGCATAGGTGTTTAGGGGTTCTCATGGATCGTATACCATGTGTGGCGGTCAGAGGACAACTCCCAGGATTCAGTTCTCATCGTATGCCAAGTGGGTTCTAGGGATTACACTTGGTTGTCAGGCTTGGAAGCAAGAGCCTTTACCTGCCGAGCCTCCGTGCCAGCACAGCCCACAGTGCTTTAAAATGTTACCTTTGTATATGGTGCACAGCCCGCACAGTGAGGCATGGTGGCCCTGGGGGTGAGGAGCCGCTTTGCCATCCAGTGCTCTAGATATTGTAGCATAACTGTGCCCAGGGGGCTGAGAGGCACACACACGGGCTTTCCTGAGCACAAACTTCAGGTGCTGTCCTCTTCACCCAAGACCTGGGATGAGCTGGCTCACTGATCCCCCCAGGCACGTGCATTCAGGTGCTCTGACCCAGCAGAACCCCAGCTGCTGTGCAGAGGGTCCCATTGTCCTGTCCTCTCTTCCCTCACAGAGAGTGGTTTTTCCTCCTGTCCCATGAGGTGCTCAACCCTATGTACTGTTTGTTTGAATATGCTGGGAAGAACAATTACTGCCTGCAGATCAACCCGGCCTCTTCCATCAACCCTGACCACCTCACCTACTTCCGCTTTATCGGCAGATTCATCGCCATGGTAACCCCCAGGGATGCCTCCCTTCTTCTCTTCCTCTTTTGAGACCTTGGGAAGGGCAGCCCCAGAGGAGGCTGGCTCTAGTCACAGTCTAGTCGGCAGTGACATGAACAGCAGCCCTCGTGGACCAGGGTCCTGCCCCCTGACCAGGACTCACTGTGACTCTTCTCTTCCTCACATAATTCCTAACCTGGAAATTAAAACAAAACAAAACAAAACCCCAAGCTAGCTGGCTGTGGAGGAGTGAGAGATTTCACAGTGGCTGCCTAGGGCTATCACAGCATTTCTCATTTTGTGTAGAACTTACTGCATAGAAGCTCAGGGACTTCACCTGAGTCTATAGGGACTTAAAAGATGGGACTGGGCCAAGCAAAGCCCTACCATAGGGAAGGAACCTTTGGGGATGTCTGACTGAGACCCTGGGCCTTCTCAAGAGAGAGAGAGAGAGAGAGAGAGGGATCGGCATGGGCTTAGATGAGAGCCACAGTGAACTGGCTGGTGCAGAGCCAGGGGAGTCATCTAGAAATATAGGCTCAACCGATCAGTCGGCAGCGAGGCAGTCCTGCCGTGTCCTCTTTGATCCACATGAGCAGGGAGCCTGCGAAGCTGTGGTCCTACTGTGCTCCAGTGCCAGCTTTTCTAAGTCGAGGTCCCAAGTTTTCTCACACTTCCGTCTCTGGATTGCTAAGGGACCTACAGCTCTGTCACTAAATATGGCCATTCCTGTCATCTGAAAGGTCTTGACTAAGTGCTTGCAATGGCTCCAGAAGTGGGCACATTCTTCCTGGGTCTGAGACCTACCTGGCCTAGCATCCAGCAAGGACAGAACAGTGAAAGTCCCAGACTGTTACTCACTGCCGGCGGCCAGCTAGCGCCAGCCTCAGTGTCTGCATTATTTTTGGCCCCTTGTGCCACCCTCTCAGAGTGCCAGAGAGCCAGGGCTGCCACCTGGAGCTGTTATGAACAAGTTTTCTCTGGAAATGGGGATAGGCCTTTGCTAGAAGCAGGAGTGGCCTGGCTGGTGTGCTAGGCAGACAGTGGGCCGACATTGCCCTTCCCTGTGGTTTTTGGTGTGGGATGAATCTGTCCCTGTGTCCAAGTTTTAAAAAAGTAAAAAGAAAAAAAAAAAAGAAAAAGAAAGAAAAAGAAAAAGAAAAGTAGGGCTGGTGAGATGGCTCAGTGGGTTAGAGCACCCGACTGCTCTTCCGAAGGTCCAGAGTTCAAATCCCAGCAACCACATGGTGGCTCACAACCATCCGTAACGAGATCTGACTCCCTCTTCTGGTGTGTCTGAAGACAGCTACAATGTACTTACATATAATAAATAAATAAATCTTAAAAAAAAAAAAAAAAAAAAAAAAAAAAAAAAAAAGAAAAAGAAAAGTAGAAAGTGCTGTTTCCCAGGCCTCCCTTTAGCTAGGCCAGCTGGCTGTCAGGGAGGAGGGCAGCCGTCAGCAGAAACGCACCTAAGTCGTCCTCTGCTGCCATCCCAGGAAGGTGAAGCAAGCCCTTTGCTCCGTCTCCTCCCTGTCCAGGCTCTGTACCATGGGAAGTTCATCGACACAGGCTTCACTCTCCCTTTCTACAAGCGGATGCTCAACAAGAGACCGACTCTGAAGGACCTGGAGTCTATTGACCCTGAGTTTTACAACTCCATTGTCTGGATCAAGTGAGTCCTGGCTTGCCCTGTGCTGATGGAGCAGGGTTCTCATGGGCCAGTTGGCACCCCTGGCCTTGGTTTCCTAGGTACCTACATAGCCTCATAGCCTCTCTAAGGCCTATAGAGCTTCTAGTTGCCCTGTAGGACAGACAGATCTACAATTCTCTCCCTGCAGCAGAAAATGTGCCGAGGCACAGGTCAGGGTTCCTGGTCACCTGTGAGTTCCTAGTGTCTCTCGGGGCGGGGCGGGGGGGGGGTTGGAGGGGGCAGTGAGAAGTCAGGCCAGTCAAGACAGACCTTGGTAAGATGGACATTTCCCCCTGGCCTCCTGTGTCCTAGAGAGAACAACCTGGAAGAGTGTGGTCTGGAGCTGTTTTTCATCCAGGACATGGAGATTCTGGGCAAGGTGACAACCCATGAACTGAAGGAGGGCGGTGAGAACATCCGAGTTACCGAGGAGAACAAGGAGGAGTATATCATGTGAGCCTCCACCTGGGGAAGGGAGCATGTTACAGAGGAAAGGAATCTATCTACCCTTGTGTGTGTACAGTGTGTGGCCTGTCTGCCTTGGTTGGTCCGTAATGACTGGAGCTATGGGATGTGGAGCCTCTGGCCTTGGGTGCCAGCTCTGGGGTGGGCTCCTGCATTCAAGAGGCTTCCCAGCTCCAGGGAACTTTGTAAAGAAATACAAGGCCTGGATGCTGCCATCTCTCCTGACCTCTTTTTGTCCAGTGTGTTTCAGCCTTCGGGCTCTCTAATGCTGATGTATAACCCCCACCCCACTCAGGTTCTTTAGGCCTCTTGGTCTAGTCCATTAAACCTTACCTGGGTGTCTGAGGTCCAGCAGTTAAAAGGCATGATGTCCCGGGCTCCATCTTTGGTTTTAGGCTGCTGACTGACTGGCGATTCACCCGAGGCGTGGAAGAGCAGACCAAAGCTTTCCTGGATGGCTTCAATGAGGTTGCCCCTCTGGAGTGGTTGAGATATTTTGATGAGAAAGAGCTGGAGGTGGGTGCCAAAGATTGGGAGTCCTTGACCTCAGTGCTTCTAGGGTGCCCCAGCTCCACGATACATACCTACAGAACTCGCACACCAAGTCCCACATTTTGGCAAGCTAAATGCAGCAGGATGGGAACTGTTACCTGGGTCCTCAGCCCAAATTTCCCTATGCTTAGAGGTCAGGGCCCTTAAATGTCCTGGCACAATAGCAGGTTGAGAAAGTTTGGGAGTCTGATGGTGAGAGAGGCAGCTCTTCATGGGCACAAGGCGGTGCCGTGGGGAGGGCGTGATGTGGGCTTGCTGACGCGTCCCTTCCTGCAGCTCATGCTCTGCGGCATGCAGGAGATAGACATGAGCGACTGGCAGAAGAACGCCATCTATCGGCACTACACCAAGAGCAGCAAGCAGATCCAGTGGTTCTGGCAGGTGCGTCTGGGGTCCCAGCTCCCCTGCTAGGCTTGGGGCAAGAGTCTTGCAGGTATGGTTATCAGTTACCCACAGGACATGAGACCTATCTAGACCCCAAACTCAAGGCCCTTCATCTTTGACACATTCCTCTCCTCCCCAGCTTGGAGAAGTCTGGAATAAACCTCTGGACAAAATAGAGGTGGTTGTGACGATATTGTCACCAGCTTGTGTGACAGAGGTTGTCAGTAGTTGGTCTGGACCTGATTGCTGGGAGCCAAGGGGTCCTGTGTCCAGGAAGTTCAGCTGCAGTTGGCTGTCTGGTCTCCTCCAGTCAGATGGGGTGAGAAAAAGGTCTAGGAAAATGCAGTGAGCTCACCATCCTTTTGAATGACCTGGTTCCTTTTTTTACAGCTGTTAACAAGGAGAGCATGCATGGAAAACAGCTACAGATATCCTGTGGGGCGTGTGTGTGTGTGTATGTGTGTGTGTGTGTGTAGGTAAAAGTTTTGTAGGTAAAACTTTTGAGAAGAAGCTGGGCAGTGGTGGCGCACGCTTTTAATCCCAGCACTTGGGAGGCAGAGGCAGGCGGATTTCTGAGGCAATTTTTATCACCTCAGGTATTTTAAGATGTTCGGTCAGTGACTTTAGCTCCTTTGTTGTAATGTGCAACCAGCAGCATTGGCCACCTCCAGGACAGTTTATCTCCCCAAGTAAAAAGCCCTTTGGTGGGTGTCCCAGCCTTAGTTAAGTATCTTTAAAAACAGAAGTGGGGACAGGGAGTGGAGGGATGACAGACCCAGGTATCCCATGGGACCCTTATGAATGTTCTACAAATATCCTTAGAGAAAGCATCTTTGAAGGTCCCAGATTGGTGTCTGTGTGTGTCGAGTTGGCCTGGAAAGGTCCGTGCTAGGGTCTGAAGTCTGACTGGGGACGTCTGTCTGTCTTGTGGACCTCCAGGTTGTCAAGGAGATGGACAATGAGAAGAGGATCCGGCTACTGCAGTTTGTCACGGGAACCTGCCGTCTGCCTGTTGGGGGATTTGCTGAGCTCATCGGTGCGTTTCCTTCTGCCCTTCTGGGGCCCTCCCTGGGGGAGGGACAGCATGGGGCAAGTGCAGCTGGAGCTGGGAGGGAAAGAGCTGTGGCACTTGGTTACTTTGGGAAAGACCATCTGTGTTGACACAAAGTACACGTTGCCTTGAATGACAGGGAGCAATGGCCCGCAGAAGTTCTGCATCGACAGAGTTGGCAAGGAAACCTGGCTGCCCAGGAGCCATACGTGGTGAGTTTGCCGGGAGCTGGCAGGCTGGAGCTGTAGGCTGGTGGGGGCAGGGCACCAGAGCCCTGGCCTCCTCCCGGGGCTACTCCTCTCTCTCTGTCACAGCTTCAACCGTCTGGACCTGCCTCCCTATAAGAGCTACGAGCAGCTGAAAGAGAAGCTGCTGTACGCCATCGAGGAGACTGAGGGGTTCGGACAGGAGTAGCTGAGGCTGCTGTCTCACACCCTCTAGCACATGTAGTCCTGAGTCCTTCCTGCCGGAGATGCCACCGGTTGCACAGCCCTCAAGAGGCCCCTTTGGATAGTGGCCCTGCACGAGACTGTGCCTTGATCATTTCGGTGACTGAAGAGTCTGACCCCAGAGGCCTTGGGGACCCTTTCTTCTCTCTGATGATGGCAGTCTGGAATAAAGCACTGTCACCTTTGACTCTATTACCTGTTGCAAAGCCAGAGGGCTGCCCTTCTCTGCAAAACTGCCCCTTCCACTAGGACTGAGTCTGGGTGTGTGTGAGAGTGTGAGGGAACATGCCCTGCCTTAGAGGGCTGCCACTGAAGCTGGGCCTCATATGTTCCATGAGGAGCTAGGCCTCGTGGAATGGCTGGCTGACTAAACCCAGAAAGCCAAGGCTCTGCCAGTGGAAGAGACTTCACTTTTGTAGACCTTCCCTGAAGTCCATGGAACAGACCTAAGGGAACAACTGAGCATCAAAACCGGCTTTGCTTTACTTCCTGGCAGGCTGCAGCCAAGGGGACTGAGCAGCAGGCACCCAATGCCACCAGCTCGTCTCTTCCTAGCAAGCAAAGGGTTAAAGAAGCCACCACCTGGGTGTCAGTGGGAAGGAGACAGCAGAGCTCAGGCTTTGCCCTTTGACAGAAACCTAAAGACACATCCACATCCATGCATAGGGCTGTTGCTTGTTGTGTTGTAGGCATGCTCTTCTCACCTTCTGTCAAGGACCTGGTGCCCTGGGTGGTGGAGGGCTCAGCCCTCTTGATTCAGTAGCTTCCCAAGCAGCTGCTCCTCTCAGGAGCCTGCTTAACACTTGCGCCAGCTCAGAGGCCTGCCTCTATGGTCCAGTGCATCCCCGCTGTGCTCAGATGCTGACGAGACTCCTTTGCTAGACTCCCCTAGTTAGGGCCTCTGCAGCTTATGGTGGCTTAAAATGGAGAGAGCATCTTGCCTGGCCGAGTGTTTGTGCTATGTGAGCATGAGGCTTTATTTGACTGTGGAAGAAGACACTAAGAGCCAGCAGAAGGGCCTGAGCTGCCTCATTAGCCTGGCTTCATTTGGGGAGCTCCTGACAGTGTCCCGAGTAGGTGCCCAGCCCCTCTTGGGTACCAGAGTGGTTATAGCGACACACTCCTCATCCAGGCTTCCCAAGATACACTAGCTCTGGGACACCCCAGGCATGCTCTCAAACTAGTCATGGGGCCTTCTGAGGACAGTTCCATCCTACCTTTGTCCTTCCCTGGTACAGCCTGTGACCCTGGCACACTGCACATGCTGATCTGAGTGGCTCTGCTCACTGTCGCACACCCCTTCCTCTCCCATGCAGTCACCTCAGGACTCCCGACATACATCACAAAGGCTGCTTCATGGCTGGGTGTGGGACCAGATGCCAGCAAGGATGGAAGCATCAGGCTCACAGGTGTGTGTGTGTGTGTGCACGCGTTCGCACATGCGTGAGTGTGTAGCAGAAGTGTGTACAGAGAGGCCCGTGCTAGCTAGCACCAAGTTGGTTGACAGATTGTTTTGTGATGCTTGCCCTGCCTCGGTATTGCCAGTTTCTTGTGCAATAAAGAATCAGCAGCCATGGGTGGTGTCAGTGTAGCTGTTTATACACATTCTGTTGCAGGAAGAGTCTTCCATTCCCACAGGTCCTCTAGAATCTCCAGACCAAGAGAATCTCCACAACAATAGTGCTCCAGCCTTGCTGCCTTTGCGAGTTTGAGTACCAGTAACCAAGGTAGCCTGACTTCTGGAATAGATGGTAGTCCTTCTAGCTGAGGCGAGTGACCTCTGGTCACGGTGTCATACTCTCTCTACACCGGTTGTGCATTTTGGAACAGGAGAGCTGAGATTTGGGTAGGGCTGCCATCCATTCAGGAAATGGCTCAGGTTGCATGAGCCCATGACAAGGGGTTCCCTGATGCTGAATTCAGGGTCATACCTTTCTTACCACTCAATTGTTTTGACTGGTGAGGCTTCAAAGATGGAGCTGGGTATGGTAACACATGCTTACAATCCTAGCATTTAGAAAGCTGAGGTGGTTTTCTTTTAAACTAATTCAGTAAGTAAATTATCTTTGTGTGGCAGCCATGTTTAATCCACAGTTCAAGTATGTTAGTTTGAAAAGGGCACTTTGAAGCTATTCCCATGAATCAGTGGCAGTAGGAAAAGTTCTCTTTTTTTGTGTGTCTCATTTCAGTTTTTAGTTTAAAATTATTATTGTCCTTTTTTTGTTTATCTTGAAGCTTAATAAAATGGCACATAATTAGGACATTTTAAGCATTTTTGACATTTATATAAAAGAATTTCTGATAAGGTTAATATATCCAGGTGTTCACCAAAGAAACATGGATGTAATATACACGTAATTTTTTGTAACTGATCTGTTCTTGCTCATTTATAATCAGTAGAAGCAACTGTCTAGATACTGGGGCAGCCCTGATTTGAGTCTGTAACTTATAATTTAATTCAGTACCCTAGTTTCATATTATGCCATTAGGATTTTCTTGATAAGGAGTTATTCCCTTGTTTCTCTCTGAGCAGCGTCTGGACCCTGAGCTCCCTTTGCAGACTGAAGGCACTGCAGTCAGACCATGTACTGCTGATAAAGCCTCTGGTAGCAATAAAATGCTGTCCTTAAACAAACAAAAAAAGAAAGAAAGAAAGCTGAGGTGGGAGGACTGCTTCAAGTTTGAGGCTAGGCTACACAGAATGCCCCTGCCTCAGTAAATAAATACAAAAGACAGAAGGGAGTAGATAGGGCGCAGTAGTTAAGAGTGTTTATGTCTTGCAGAGGACCCTGGTTAAGTTCTCAGCATCCACATAGTGCTCGACATCTATTACTGAAGTTCCAAGGGATATATGGCCCTCTTTTGATCTCTACAGGCACCACACACACACACACACACGATGCACATACATACATGCAGACAAAACATACTTGTATCAAAAGAGTTTTTTAAAGCCAAACATGCATGAGCTAGACCACCATCGGATGCCTAGATATCAAATGACTCCCACGTTCTGTGTTGATTCCAGGAGACAGAGACTGGCTGCCTTGCAGTTTTACTGACCAGTTCACCTCTGTCAGTTCCAAAGCCTTCTCCCTTTCTCATTCCCCCACCCCCGTCTTATTTTGGGGCGTGAGGACTTAAAAACAGGTCTGTGTTCTAGCTAAGTACACAAAACCTAGCTCTTTGCCCTTCCAAAGGGTTCTTTTCCCACTTGCTGAGGAAACATTATATTTTGATAAAATTATGAGGAACTTTCACCTGATACACAAAAGTTTCATAGTAAAGTTTTTGTTGTTTTGTTTTCTTGAGATAGGATCACACTATATAGCCTGGCTGTCTGGGAACTCACTATGTAGACCAGGGTAGTGCCAAACTCCACAGCATTCTGCCTCTATGGTGCCAAGCTGTTGAGTGACTTCTTTCATTAATGAGATGTGGGTGGCACTTCTCATGTTGGTCACCATGGGTTTCATTCCTTCACTGTCACGTGTCATTCATACCGTGAATGTTCTGTAGCAGACCCATTGCATTCCTGAGGTGAGCTGCGCGCTGATGGTCCAGCCGCTTGCCAGTGTCTGCGTAGCTTTGTCCTATGACCTCAGGCGGGCCCCTAGGAGACACTCCTGGAAGCTAGATTGGTGTGCACAGGAGGGTTTCTTAGGTTTTGAGACAGTTCTTGCCGTGAGGCACAGCTTGGGGCTTGATCCTCTTGCTCTGTCCCAACCACTGGGATAGCAGACACACAAACACACACATACACCCATACCCAAGCACACTTTTGTTTTAAAAATGTAAAATGTTCAAATTCAGACACACAAATGGTCTGTGCCCAAAGGTCCCCAACACTCTTTGGTCCCTCAGCCATTTTGGTCCCAGTCAGTTGCTTTCAGTACTGGAGCTATTCAGACCTGTCACCACACCAGCAACTCCCCATTGTTAGGTCTCAGGCCCTCCAGATGACTTCTGGTGGAGAAATGAAAACCTCTGGGACTTGTGAAATGAGTGTTCCACCCTCAAAGGTTGTCCCTCGCCACAGCTACTCTTCGTACTTAGAACCCTCCCGACGTGTGCTCTCAGTATTTTCTAGTCTCTGCTCTCTGGTGTGCACTCTCTCTCCCTTCCCCTCTCCTCTCCACCTTCCCCACCACCCCACTACCACCACCCCCACCCCACCCCCGTGCCTTCTCTCCTGCTTCCTAACTCTGGCCATGTCCCATCTGCTTTCATTTCTTCCCAGATGCTTTCTAATCGTCTTTAATGGAGAGGTCACGTCAGCAGTTTCTTTACTGTGCCCCACACACACTCGTGACCTCGTCAGGCATGGGCTACAGTGTCTGGTTTCCCTTTCCTGTCTTCCGATTACCCTTACTTACGCTGTGTAGCAGCACGTTATAAATGCTTCCCGTTTCCCCAGTTTGAGCCTTGCTTAGTGCTTTGCACAGTCAGCCTCTGACCGAAAGCATCGAGATCTAGGCTTTAAACTGGGCTTCTATTTTGTGCGGCTTTATTGTTATTTACATCAGAAAAGTGAAGCAAGAATTTGCTGTGCCATTTTGGAAGCCTCGGTTTGATTTCTTTCGGCTTTGTTGTAACTCTCTGTGCATGGGGGT
Organism: Mus musculus; assembly: GCF_000001635.26. Lineage (NCBI taxonomy): Eukaryota > Metazoa > Chordata > Mammalia > Rodentia > Muridae > Mus > Mus musculus. The sequence goes on from NC_000074.6 coordinate 107,561,635, forward strand.
GGGGGGTACATGTGAGTACTAGGCTGCAAGCCCCTGTATGTGCACATGCTGTGGACAGAGCAAGTGTCTCCCGCTGCAGCTCCGCACAGTTGCTGGTTTGAGATGGGCTGTCATGGAGCCAGAAGCTGTTTTAGCAAAGCAGGTTGGCCAGCCGGCCAGCTCCCACATCTGCCTGTCTCTGCCTCTCAATGCTGGGGCGGCAAGTTCTGAGCAGCCATTCAAGCTTTTTGCATGGGTGCTGGACATTCAGGCTCAGGTCCTCAAGCATTCTGACCCACTGAGACACCTCCCCAGCCCTGTTCATTTTTGAGACAAGCGCTCATTCAGGTTAACCCAGGTTAACCCCAAACTTGTTCCGTAGCTGAGGCTGGCTTTGAACAGCTGCTTCTCCTGCCTTCACCTCAAGAGTGATGACGTCAGGAGCACATGCCTTGGCAGGTGTAACAGATTTATAAGATTTTTGTTACATTTTAAACTAATTTATGGGGGGAGGGGGCACCCATGCCCTTGCATAAGTGTGGAGGTCAGAGGACAACTTGCAGGTGGGTTCAGAGAATCAATCAAATCAAAATCAGCCTTGGTGGCAAGCGCCTTTACCTCCTAAGCTGTTTCCCCTGCTCCACTCGCCCTCTTCCGTGCAGGGTCTCAGGGATCCCAGGCTGGCCTTGAACTTGCTAGCGAGCCGAGAATGACCTTGACCTTTGTTTTTCCCTCCCTCGGCTTCCAAGTGCTGGGCTTGCACAACAGAGGCTGGGGGCTGAGCTCTGGGCTTTGTGAATAATAGGCAAGCACACGCAATATCAACGGAGCTACATCCTCAGCTCCCATTCCAATGTCTTCATTGTAGCAACCAAGTGACACAAGCAAACCACAAAAAGAAAAACACGAAGGTTCCATTTATATGAAGTGGCCAGAACTGCAGATAAAAAGTAAATAGTAATTGCCAAGAGTGGGGGAAGGGGGTTGCTGTCTACTGGATATAAATTTCAGGGTGTTTTTATTGTTTGTTTAGTTTGGGTTGTTTTTTCTCTTGTTACTGAGGTTTTTTGTTTTTTGTTTTTTTTTTTTTAGACTTTAAACATGAGCACATTGTCTCATTACTTTCTCTCCCACTCCTGTGATCCCGCCTCAAGTCCATTCTTTATTGTCACATACACAGTATGTGTGTGCACTCAGGGTACTGTGGCAGAAGGACTGGGGCTTACCGTTAGTCTAGCCTATATAGTCCAATGTTGCATGGGCCATATAGCAGGTGTCTGTCTCAAAATGTCAACAATAAAAAGAACAGGTGTGCTTGGGTGCACCTGTAATTCCTTCCGCTGTTAAAAGCATCTTCAGCTACATAACTGATTTAAAGGCTAGCCTGGGCTACACGAGACCTGCCTCAACAAACCAGCAACAGCAAAAACCGGGAAATGCTTTGTTTTTGCATTCCCCGATAACATTGTCCTCATTGTCAGACTTGAGAAATCCCTACCACCTGTCGCTGCTTACCCTGGAATGTCTTTCAAACACCTTTCTATACATTTGTGCTACTTAGGGGTAGAGCTCAGGTCTACAGACGTGGCAGATAAAGGCTGGTTTTTATCAACTTGACGTGAGCTTAGACACAGTAGGGAAAACACCTCCATAGATAAGATTGGGTAAGTCTGTGGGGCATCTTCTTGTCTAATGACGAATGTGGGACGGTCCAGCCCATCGTAGGCAGTATGACCCTTGGGCAGGTGGTCCTGGACAGTATAAGCAGGTTGTGTTCCTTCACGGCTTCTATTCTTTTATATATATATATATTTTTTTTTTTCATACAAGCTGGGCGTGGTGGCGCATGCCTTTAATCCCAGCACTTGGGAGGCAGAGGCAGGCAGATTTCTGAGTTTGAAGCCAGCCTGGTCTACAAAGTGAGTTCCAGGACAGCCAGGGAAACCCTGTCTGGAAAAACCAATAAATAAATAAATAAATAAATAAATAAATAAAGTGTATTCATACAAATATGTGTGCAATAACAATGAATGTGAAAAATAAGAGGCCGTGAATGTGAAGGAGAGCAAAATGGTATATATGGAGGGCTTGGGGGATGGAAGGGATGGAAGAGATACTGTAATTAAATTAAAATATCAAAGATAGAAGAAGGGAGAGACTCATAGTGGGACCCTTTGGTCTAGCTAAGAATTTACAGCACTAAAAGAAGTAGGGTATCCCAGGGTTAAAGGTTCCAACCATGAGTTGCTTCTACTGGTGCCGGGCTGCAAGGCATCCCTTAAGACACTGGGCTTTGACTCTTGATCCTCATACATCACACTGAGATATAAACTACTCAGCAAAGGTCAACATGAAAGCTATATTCAGGGTGATTCATTTGAAGCTACAAACAAGCCAATCAGGATGCTTAAGGAGGCAAAATCTGTCTCAATGATGTACAAAATAAAATTTGATATGCCTTGATGCTGTACAAAAAAAAAGTAGGTTGCAAAAAATTAGGGCCTACATTAAGGACTGGTTTAACTTAGTACCTGTGACAAGAGATGTGAATCTAAAGAAAGAAGAGTCTAAAGGAAAAGAAAGGACATGAACTAAGGTAATAATAAATGAAGCCCAGGAGAAGGAAGGGATTGCTAGAAACTGCCAACTAATAAAGGAGTGAAACCTGGAACGTTCTGGAAGGAGGTAGCTCGGTGGCTTCTCCTCACAGGCGGGAACGCCACCGAGGATGAACTTTAGATTCACTGGAGACAGGTACTGAAGTATCCAGCCATAAACAGAATAGGTGAGATCAGACCTATGGGGAAGCACAAAGATACTGAAAAGTTAGCTCAGTGTGGAAGAAGAGACATGGCTTCTATTCTTTTTTTTTTTTTTTTAAGATTTATTTATTATTATATGTGAGTACACTGTAGCTGACCTCAGACACACCAGAAGAGGGCATCAGGTCTCATTATGGGTGGTTGTGAGCCACCATGTGGTTGCCGGGATTTGAACTCGGGACCTTCAGAGGAGCAGTCAGTGCTCTTACCTACTGAGCCATCTCGCCAGCCCATGGCTTCTATTCTTGACTTCAGGTTCCTGCCTTGAGTTCCTGCCCTGACTTCCCTCAGTGATGGAATGTAACCTGAGAGTTGTAAGCTGAAATAAGCCCTTTCTTCACATTGCTTTCAGTCATTGTGTTTTTATCACAGTAGAGACCCCAACTAAGGGGCTTCTTCAATTCCCTGAGCCATCCTGGTGGCCCTCTGCTGATGTACCCCTGGGGCAGGCGGACTTGTTAGGCGGTCCTCAATGCTCTCTTCCCGATGCTCACAGCTCTGTGAAATGACTCTTTCCTTGCGTGTGGACTCGTTTAGCACCTGTTTGCAGCCAACACACCACAATAACAGTAATGGGATGTCCTGGCTGGAATTAAATCTCAGACACCTGTGGCCTGGTTCCCAGCCCATCCTCCTCATTACCTTTCCTTAGCACTCTAAGAATGAGACTGGTGCAGTGGAGTACCCTCGTGGCAAACAATGGAGGGCCGATTCCTGTCAACTAGCTAGCAAAAGAGAAAGGATGCCCAGGAGCCCAGGAGCCCTTGGATCCTGCTAATGGTCACATGAACGTGTAACTGGCTCCTTTGCCCCTTGACCCTTCAGACGCCAACAGCCCAGTGGGCAGCTGGATTGCAGCCCGTGACCAACTCTGAGCAGAGGTCCCAGGTAAGCTGTGGTTGGAGTTGCTGACCCACAACAGCTGTGAGATGGGAAGATGCTGTTTTGAGCAGCTCTCATCATAGAGTAACTTGTTATTCAGCTCTAGATGACCTCTACACTCAATCAGATCAAATGGGTTTCCATTACCTTCGCTTCAATTGCCTGGTACCTGAAAGTGGCCATGGTTCTTTGCAAATGTAAGGCTCGTGGTGTGCAGAAAACATGTTGGGCATGATAGGGCACACCTTTAATTCTAGCACTTGAGAGGCAGACACAAGAGGATCTCTGTGAGTTTGAGGCCAGCCAGGGCTACGTAGTGACACCCTGTCTCAATAAGAGACCAAAGAAGAAAGCAAGCAAGCCAACATCTTGTTAACCTGTCCTCCATGCAGAAAGTGAAGGGTGCCGGAACTCGGTGTCACCTCTGTCCCTGCATCCAGTCCTCACCGGCACCCTTTGCCTAGAGCTCTGCCTAGCCTGGGATTGCAGGTGGCCTCAGATGCCATTAGGATTTATCTGGACCTCCAGCCAGACCCAGTTCTCGATGGTCAACCCATTCTCTCAAGGACAATTTTGAGTCCATTTCCTGTGTAATTACAGGGTATGCAACCAAGAAAACACTATTATTACAGCAGTAAGTTAACCCAAAGAATGGTCTTTGCAGCCCTGGACTCCCTCTGAGGGTGACTTGGGGGCACAGTTTCTGCTCCAGGGGCTGCCTATGGACATCTGCACCCTAGTAGGTGGTGGGTCAGGAAGCGTTGTTATTTTCTGGAGGGAGTTCATTTCACCTCTGAAATTTCAGAGCTTACAATGGTAGTTGTTTTCTTATTGCCTGTAATTGCTTCATGCTGACTAAAGCGTGGAGTGGGTGGTAAGTGTCCTGTGCATGAAGTGGTGCAAATTGTCGCCTTGTCCTGCTTTCTTTTTTTTTTTTTTTGGTTTTTCGAGACAGGGTTTCTCTGTATAGTCCTGGCTGTCCTGGAACTCACTTTGTAGACCAGGCTGGCCTCGAACTCGAGTGCTGGGATTAAAGGTGTGCGCCACCACGCCCGGCTCTTGTCCTGCTTTCAAAGTGACATTGTTTAGGGGTATAGGGACAGGTTCTTCTACACTGCCGATTAAAGAACCAAAAGGGAGGAAAGAAGTGTTATTTCTTTGGGGGTGGGGTTGTCCCAGGAAACCCATTATATAATAACTGGGAGATCAGTGCCCTCTCTTAGGGTTCTCAGTTTCATTAATAAAAGATTTTACTGAAGTCGGGAACCTGTGGAAGAGTTGGGGAAAGGATTGAAGGAACTGAAGTGGTGGCAACCCTACAGGAAGACCATCAATGTGAATGAACTAACCCACCCCCTGGGAGCTCCCAGAGACTGAGCCACCAACCAAAGAGCATACATGGGCTCCTGGCACATATGCAGCCGAGGACTGCCTTGTCTGCCAAAGTGGGAGAGGATGCACCTAATCCCGTAGAAACTTGATGCCCCAGGGAAGGGGGTGCTGGGGGGGGCACCCTCTCAGAGGCAAAGGGGAGGGAGTAGAGGGTGAAGAATATGGAGGGCAGACAGGGAGGGGGGGACAACATTTGGAATGTAAATAAATTAATAATAATAATAATAATAAAGAATGGCCACAAGCAGAAGCTTGAGTTTAAAAGGAAAACTCTAGGCCATGCAAGCTGTAAATTTTGAAGCTGCCCAGAAGGGATGGAGAAGAGAAGGGACCCGAAGCCATGTCTCTTTAGATAAGGCTGGAAGGGGAGCTCCCGAAAAGCAAAGAGAGCTGGGGAGAAAAGCAAGAAGGCGATGCCAATGGGTTGGCTGATCTGCTGTGGACCGGGCCTTAAGGAGACTGTGTTTTTCCAAACAAGAGTTTCAGAATGACGAGATGGCAGGTTGGAGGTGCAGCTCCCATAGGCTCTGTGTTAGTGAGGGTTCTTTAGAGTAACAGAACTTATAGAGTATATATATAATATATATATACACACACATATATATACATGTATACATATTATATATACATATAATAATTATATATATAATTATATATATATTATATAATTTATTACAATGACTTACAGGCTATGGTCTAGCTAATCTAACACGGCTGGCTATGAACACAAAGTCTAAGAAGTCCAGTAGTTGCTCAAGTCCACAAGGCTTGTCTCAGCTGGCCTTCAGTAGACTCTGGCATCCTGAAGAAGTTGGCTGTAATGCCAATGAAAGAATGGACTTTGCTAGCAAGGAGAGGGCCAGCAGGCAAAGAGCGGACGAAAGCTTCCTTCTTCCATGTCCTTACATTGGCTTCCATCAGAAGGTGTGCCCAGAGAGGTAACTTCTGGGCTTAAGATCTGGATTAAACGTGTGTCTTCTTTCTCAACGTTCTGGATTAGAAGTGGATCTTCCTACTTTGTATTAAGCAAAAATCGCTCAGAGGTGTGCCCTCCATTTTTGGATTTTAGTTAATTCCAGAGGTAATGAAGTTGACAAACAGAATAGTCATCACAGGCCCCATTCTAGTGATGACAAGGGTTTTAACTCTAAGACAGTTGTGGGGACACAGGAGGCACAGAACAAGAGTGTCCCAGAATTTGGAGTGGAGAGCCTGGACTGTTAACAGCTGGAGGGCAGCAGGAGAACTGCTCAGGGGACATGTGGCTGCCAGGGGCCAGGGCCAGGGCCAGGGTCAGGTCATGGCTCTGATCAGGCTCTGGCGTTTGATATACAACATAAAATGGGCAGACATGAGCTACCTTGTTGATGTGCCACTGACATGGGTTTTTGTTGTTGTTTTTGCTAGTAGGCTGGACACAGTGTGTGAGGGGAAGAGAAAAATCAAGGGTGATTTCTTTCTTTTTTTATAGTTCACTTTTTTATTTATTGGATATTTTCTTTATTTACATTTCAAATCCCCTTTCCAGGTTTCCCAAGCCCAACCCCCCTATCCTACCCCTCCTCTCCCCCTATGAGGGTGTTCCCCCACCTACCCACTCCTGCCTCCCTGCCCTCACATTCTCCTATACTGGGGCATCGAGCCTTCATAGGACCAAGGGCCTCTCCTCCCATTGATGCCCAACAAGGCTACATATGTGGCTGGAGCCATGGGTCCCTCAATGTGTACTCTTTGGTTGGAGGTTTAGTCCCTGGGAGCTCTAGGGGGTCTGGCTGTTTGATACTGTTATTCTTCCTATGGGGTTGCAAACCCCTTCAGTTCCTTTAGTCCTTTTCCTAACTCCTCCATTGGAGACCCCATGTTCAGTCCAATGGCTGGCTGTGAACATTCACCTCTGTATTTGTCAGGCACTGGCAGTGCCTCTCAGGAGACAGCTATATCAGGCTCCTGTCAACATGCACTTCTTGTCATGAACAATAGTGTCTGGGTTTGGTAAATGTATATGGGATGGATCCCCAGGTGGGGCTGTCTGTGGGTGGCCTTTCCTTCAGTCTCTGCTCCATACTTTATCTCCATATTTCCTCCCGTTAGTATTTTGTTCTCCTTCTAAGAAGGACTGAAGCACCCACACTTTGGTCTTCCTTCTTGAGTGTGAATTGTATATTGGATATTCCAAGCTTTTGGGCTAATATCTACTTATCAGTGAGTACATATCATGTATGTCCTTTTGTGACTGGGTTACCTCACTCAGGATGATATTTTCTAATTCCATCCATTTGCCTATGAATTTCATGAATTCATTGTTTTTAATAGCTGAGTAGTACTCCATTGTGTAAACGTACATTCTCTGTATCCATTCCTCTGTTGAAGGACATCTAAGTTCTTTCCAGCTTCTGGCACAGAGACAGTATCCAAATTAACAAAATCAGAAATAAAAAGGGAGACATAACAACAGAAACTGAGGACATTAAAAAAACATCAGATCCTACTACAAAAGCCTATATTCAACAAAACTGGAAAATCTGGATGAAATAGACAATTTTCTAGACAGATACCAAGTGCCAAAGTTAAATCAGGATCAGATAAAACATCTAAACAGTCCCATATCCCCTAAAGAAATAGCAGCAGTCATAAAAAGTCTCCCAACCAAAAAAAGTCCAGGACCAGGTTTTAGTGTAGAATTCTATCAGATCCTCAAAGAAGATCTAATACCAATACTCTTCAAATTATTCCACAAAATAGAAACAGAAGGAACACTCCCTAATTCATTCTATGAAGCCACAATTATGCTTATACCTAAACCTCACAAAGACCCAACAAAGAAAGAGAACTTCAGACCAATTTCCCTTATGACTATTGATGCAAAAACATTCAATAAAATTCTCGAAAAAGAACACATCAAAACAATCATCCATCATGATCAAGTAGGCTTCATCCCAGGGATGCAGGGATGGTTGGTTAAATATATGGAAATCCATCAATGTAATCCACTATATAAACAAACTCAAAGGAAAAAAAAAAACCACATGATCATTTCACTAGATGCTAAGAAAGCATTTGACAAAACTCAATACCGCTTCATGATAAAAGTCTTGGAAAGATCAGAAATTCAAGGCTCATACCTGAACATAATAAAAGCAATATACAGCAAACCAGTAGCCAACATCAAATTAAATGAAGCAATCCTACTAAAATCAGGGACTAGACAAGGCTGTCCACTTTCTCCTTACCTATTCAATATAGTTCTTGAAGTCCTAGCCAGAGCAATTCGACAACAAAAGGAGATCAAGGGGATACAAATTGGAAAGGAAGAAGTCCAACTATCACTATTTGCAGATGATATGATAGTATATTTAAGTGACCCCAAAAATTCCACCAGAGAATTCCTAAACCTGGTAAATAACTTCAGCAAAGTGGCTGGTTTTAAAATTAACTCAAACAAATCAGTAGCCTTCCTCTCCTCAAAGGTTAAACAGGCTGAGAAAGAAATTAGGGAAATGACACCCTTCACAATAATCATAAATAATATAAAACACCTTGGTGTGACTCTAACCAAACAAGTGAGAGATCTGTATAAAAAGAACTTCAAGTCTCTGAAGAAAGAAATTGAAGATCTCAGAAATGAAAAGATCTCCTATGCTCGTGGATTGGCAGAATTAATATAGTGAAAATGGCTATCTTGCCAAAAGCAATCTACAGATTCAATGCAATCCCCATCAAAATTCCAACTTGGGGTGGGGGGGGGGGAAGATTCCAACTCAACTCTTCATAGAGTTAGAAAGGGTGATTTCTAGATATGGGCTTGAGAAATTCCAGGTCAGCTCCATTCACATTGTTGTGAAAGCGGGCAGGAGAAAGCAAAGCTGAATTCTTCTTCCTGTAGACTGTTGGGGTTCAGGGTCTCCACTTATACCATTCAAACTGATCTCAGTGAAGCAAGAATAGTTTATTGAACCCATACCAGAATACTGGACATCCAGGATCGCAAAAAGAACTGCTGGAGCCTAATTGCAGTACTAGTGTGCTCTCAGGTAGACTTTGTATAGGAAAAACCAGGTTCAAAAGTTTAAAGGATGCTGGGCGTGGTGGCGCATGCCTTTAATCCCAGCACTTGGGAGGCAGAGGCAGGTGAATTTCTGAGTTCGAGGCCAGCTTGGTCTACAGAGTGAGTTCCAGGACAGCCAGGGCTACACAGAGAAACCATGTCTTGAAAAAAAAAAACAAAAACAAAAACAAATAAGTTTAAAGGATAAGGAGGGGAGCAGTTGGCTTACTGGACAAAATATTATCAGCTAACTTTAGGTTGATTGGTCCTGAGTAAGGTAGGGGGTTGGTGGATGGGTGGTGAACAGGGGAATTTCAGAACATTGAGAAAACAAAGCTTGAGTATTAAAATCATAACTTTTTGGCTTATTAGTAGCTGTCTTCAGTCAGCCACAAAAGCCACAGTGAGCTCATACATAGGTGCAGGAAGGGCTGCCCAGTGGTCAGCTCTGACTCAAGCCATTTTAGACATAACAGTTTATATTGACCTTTGATGTTATGGGTCCTACATAAAGCTCTGTGGAATGTCTTAAGATTAGCCAACCTCATACAGAGCATTCAGAGCAAACCATACAGGGTATGTGGTCAGCATGTTCTTGAGGCAACTTCTCTCTGTCAATGAATGGCAGGCACGTTACAGCAACAATATGAAATAGCTGGCAGGCGTGAAACAAAATGGCTATAGTTATTCTGGTGATGGGTGTGTGTGTGTGTGTGTGTGTGTGTGTGTGTGTGTGTGTGTGTGAGAGAGAGAGAGAGAGAGAGAGAGAGAGAGAGAGAGAATAACTTAAACAAGGGGTAGACAATGTCCCGGTCTTAACCACTGAGGGCAAGGAGAACTCAGGAGGATTCAAGGCAGCATGTGGCCACCCTGGTCCTGTAAGTAGAGGATTGTGGCTGAATGCTGGTGTGGAACTGGCCACTTCCTGTAGCAGGACTTGGAGGGGAGGGGCAGGAGTAAGCTCTGTGAAGCTGGGGCTAAAGTCAGGGAGGATAGTTTAAAAGTCTGTGTAAGGATGGGAGGTTGCTCAGAAGCTAAAATGTTCACACTATAAAGATCTGAGTTGTATTTCCATGTAGAAGAGCCAGGTGTTTGTAATCCCAGAGCTGGGAGACCGTGATACGCAGAGCCCTGGGGCTCTAGGCACTCAGTCTAGCCTAGTTGACAAGTTTCAGATTAATGAGTGACCCTGTTTTTGGATCAAGAGTGAGAACCGCTTCGTCACAGGACCCAGGAGTGGTGTTCAACTGCCTATAACTTCAGCTCCAGGTGACCCAACACCTCTGGCCTCAGCTCACAAGTGTATACGGGCACACACAGACACGTGACTGATAAAATAAATCTTAAAAATAACACAAAGTGGATAGTGCCTCAGCCTGCTTATGTTAATGCACTCACATAAAGACACACACTCACGGGATAGTGGTGGCCCACGCCTTTAATCCCAGCACTTGGGAGGCAGAGGCAGGTGGATTTCTGAGTTCGAGGCCAGCCTGGTCTACAGAGTGAGTTCCAGGATAGCCAGGGCTGCAGAGAGAAGCCCTGTCTCGAAAAACCAAAAAAAAAAAAAAAAAAAAAAAAAAGCGCATGCGTACATGTGTGTGTGCGTGCGTGCGTGTGTGTGTGTGTGTGTGTGTGTGTGTGTATGTGTGTGTGTGTGTGTGTGCACGCGCATACACACCTATATTCAGAGGAGCAGGACATACACATACCCTCCCAGTTCACACACCTCACAGAGCTTAACTAGTTCCAAGTACAGTGGAGAAACTGAGTCAAGGCTTAGAGACCTGAAGGAAGCAGGTGGCTGGGGAGATTCAGGACTTTAATCAGGATTAGTCTTCAAGCTTGAAAAGGATAAAAAGATGGAGCTGGAGGAGCAGTTAAGAGCCCTAGCTACTCTTGCACAGGACCTAGGTTCAATTGCCAGCACCCCTCTTGCGCCCCCTGGTGGTTCACAACCTACCTTAACCTCTTCTGGCCTCAGAGGGCACCAGGCACACATGTGGTGCACAGACATGCACGCAGGCAAAATACTCATACTCATAAAATGATCAGATAATAAAATCCATAAACAAAATACAAGCTCAGTCTTGTGGCTGTAGGGCTGACCAGCTCTGTCCGCTCGGCAGCAGCCCACTGAGGGTGGCGACACTGTGGATTCTGATGGATGTGAGCATATGAGAGCAGAATGGAGTTTTGTTTTGTTTTTATGTGACAGAGTTTCTCTGTGTAGCCCTGGCTGTCCTGGAACTCACTCTGTAGACCAGGCTGGCCTCGAACTCAGAAATCCACCTGCCTCTGCCTCCTGAGTCCTGAGATTAAAGGTGTGAGGCCAGCTTGGTCTACACAGAATAACTCTATTGAATTATATCAATCCCTGTCTAGTTTCCAAATCAATGAGACTCAGACTATGATTTATTTATTTAGCTTTTATGCAATTATTGGGGCATCTCCCCTAATCTATATGTCTATAGATTTGCTCTTTGTGACTTCCTGGGTGGTTTCTGCCCCACCAGCCTGTCCTCAGGGTCCATGTCACTCAGGCATGAGCCCCTGGTCCATCCTATCTAATGGAGACCTTCTATTCTGTCTTCCATCTCCTTCACTCTCCTTCCTTCTCATGGTCCTACCTGAGCAGCCTTGCCTAGTAACTGAAGCTCTGCCTCCTCTATTCTCCCCAGTAATTCCCTGTCACCTCCTTTATTTGACCAATAGTTTGAAAGTAGGGAGCAAAGTTTTCATAGCATCATTTGGTGTACGTGAAGATCTGCTCGTTGGGGGCAACCAGATCCTGGAGGCCAATATTTAGCTAATATATTAGCACATAGCAGCACCAGACCACCCCCCAACAACACAGAGAGTTTTAAACTAGCCAGGGATACGTAGTGAGACACTGTCTCAAATCAAAGGGGTGGGAATGGGGGTGGGGGTGGGCTGCAGCTCAGCTGGTAGAGCAGCTGCTAGACTATTGCAAAAATTTTTTTCTTTTGATTTTTTTTCCCTCAATCCCTAAGTTGTATGCCTGTAAGAAACACAGAAATCATCTTAAAATCAGAACCTCAGGGATTGTAATACAGAGATGATTTACAGCCCAGAACCTGACACGGCAATAAACACCACGGCTATTGGTGGGCCCACAAGATGGTCCAGACTATAAAGGTGCTTGCTGCCACAGCTGACTGCCTGAGTTCGATCCTCAGGACCCATATGCTCAAAGAAGATGACTGACTCCCACAAGTTGTCCGTGATCTTTGCAAATGTATCGTGGGTGTGCATGTGTGAACACACATTACATTAATGTATGAAAAAAAATGTTAAGGAGCTGAGAGAGATGGCTCAGCAACTTAGAGTACACGCTGTTCTTCCAGAGGACCCGAGTGCAGTTTCTCAAGGTGGCACCCACCTCAAACAGCTCGAAACTGCCTGCTCACAACTCCAGCTCCAGAGGAACGGTGGGCACCGAACTCATGTGCACATACCCACAGACTCACATAATTAAACATGTAAAAAAAAAAAAAAAAGAAGAAGAAAAAGTTTAAAAAAGGTGCCATCGCTAATTGTGATGTGTGTGCCTTCACTGAGTGGTGGATCTAGCATGGAACGGAGGGGGCTAGAGATGGGGCTCAGTCAGTGGGCACATGCTTAGCACGCACAAGAACCTGGGTTTGACCATCAGCACCACAGAAACTTTGCACAGCCCCTATCTTAGGGTTCCTACTGCTGTGATGAAAAACCATGACTAAACTACTTGGGGAGGAAAGGGTTAATTTGGCTTACACCTCCACACCATAGTCTATCACCGAAGGAAGTCAGGACAGGAACTCAAACAGGGCAGGAATCTAGAGGCAGGAGCTGATGCAGAGGCCATCAAAGAATGCTGCTTACTGGCTTGCTCCTCATGGCTTGCTCAGTCTGCTTTCTTCTAGAGCCCAGGACAACCAGCCTAGGAATGTACCACCCACAATTGTTGTCACATATTTGATCACATAGTGAATCCCAAGATTGTGTTATTTACTGAAAATATCTGTTTCTGGTGTGGTGTGGCTCAGCCCTTAGTGTACACCTTTAATTCCTTTGGCTGGAATTCAGACACACTCTTAGGACACACCTTTAATCCCAAACAGTGAAGGTAAAGTTAGTTTGTAGAAGGAAGCACCACTTTGAAAGTGCTGTCTAATTGAATGGCAGACAAAGTGGCCAATCAGATGATTTGACAGAACAGGATGTGCCCAGCTCTCATGAGAGGAGAGAGGAAAGGGAAGCTGTGATGGAGAGAAGAGGGGGAGGGAGAGAGGGCAGAGGAGGAGACAGTTTTACCAGGTCAGTTATAAAGAGACAGGTTGCAGAGAGAGAACAAAGCTAGACACGGGTGAAGACAGAGCGAGCCAGAGAACGAGGAGCCAGAAGACTAGACCAGATTGCCAAGGTTAATCTGAGGCCAAGCAGAGCAAAATGTCAGAGACAGAGAGAGAAGCCAGTTTGAATCAGTCAGCTCAGAGAGGTGTTTGAGCCAGAACAGCTGAGTTGAACCAGCCAGCCAGAGCTCAGAAAGAACTCAAAAGGGTGATCTTATTCAGCAGTAAGACTCAGAGACTGAAAACATTCCAGGCCTAGATAAGGTTGCCTGGAGGCTAGAGGCTTCCAGGCCTGGGCAGGTAAGCAGTCAGCCACAGAGACCACAGCTACATCAGGTGGATAAAAGTTACTCTTACACGGTGGGTTCAGACCTCCCACATCACTAATTAAGAAAATCCCTACAGCCTACAGCCAGATCTTATGGAGCCATTTCCTTAGCGGTCCCCTCCTCTCAGGTGACTCTAGCCTGTTGATATAAAACAGCACCATAGTGCACACCCGTAACCCCAGTATTTGGGGGTGGGGTCAAGGGAAAGGAAAAGTTCAAGGTCATCGTTGGATACACAGTGATCTTGAGGACAGCATAAATACATGACATACTTTCTTTAAAAAAAGAAAAAAAATTGTCAAGTCCCCAGCACCAGACAAAGATTTGTCACCTACAACCTGAGGTGGAGGACAGGGAGTTTGACGAGCCTTGCTAAGTTTTCTAGAAAAGGATAGAAACAAATAGGTTAAAAAAAAAGAGGAAAAGAAAAAAGAAATGCACAAATCTGGGGCAGGAAGATGGTGAAGTAGGAAATAATGCTTGTTGCCAATCCTGATGCCTGGAGTTTGCTGTTTGGGTCCCCCCCAGGGAAGGGGAGAGCTGACCTCTGCAAGTTGTCCTCTGACCTCTGCTTGTGTGCCACGGAGGGCTCACACACACACACAAACATAATCAACAAAATGTAGTAATAACTAATAGTGATAATACCCCATGGGCAGTGCGTCAGGCTTCGGGGCTTTAGCTTAACAGGGTCACAGAGGTCATAGACATAAGACTTTGGAAGGTGGAAGACTTTTTTTTTTTGGGGGGGGGAAGAGTTTTTCAAAGTCAGTGGTTAAACTTTTGAGGGTTTTTTTTTCCTATTGGCTAGATATAACTATCATTAAAAATAACCTTAAAAATTGGGGGTGTTGGGGTTCAATGGTGTAAAGCTTGTCTGGCACCCACCTGGTTCCAGGCCACGCCCTGAAAACAAACAGAAACAACAAAAACTTCAAAATGAAGTAGAGTTTGATTTTAAAACACCATGACTCACACGTCCGAATTATCTCCCTCTATTGTCTGCCTATCGGTCGTCCTTGTCTGTCTGTCTGTCTGGTCCCTTCAGCTCCCGATCCTCCTGCCTCTGCCTCCCAAGTGCCCCCTCCGATTCACGTGTACACTTCACGTTATTTCATTGTGTGTCTGTGGGCATACTTCACAATTCTTTGCATCTCTTGGCTCCTGTAGTTAGGTTGGAGTCTACCCTGGGATATTTACATCAGGGAACTGGTATAAATGACAAGAAATCAATACCTCTCACCCAGTTAGGAGAAGAGTAGTGATATGGGTGAGGACCCTCTGGGTTCGGAAGGGCAGATTTCCGTGCATGGAGTGATTAGTGTTAAGTGTGGGCAGCTTCACCGTAGTGGCACCCAGCCACTCTCTGCATTGTTTCCAAAATCTTTCCTGGATGGTTGGAGCTGTAAACAAAAGCGACTGGGAGAGACTTTGGGGGCGGTTCTCAAGTCGATCTTGAACTGGGAATCAAAGGGGAGATCAGTTTAATGGCGCCACCTAGTGTCCAGGAACAGATTGCCACCAAAGAGGACAAAGGACTAAAGGATTCCTCTCCATCTGGGCTCTATAGACACCCTGTCCTCTACTGCCGTGGCTTCCTTTTCCTTTTCTTTCCACACTTCCGTTTCACTACTTCCGGAGTGAATTTTTATCTAGTCCTTCCACGGAGATAGTAATTAAGTTTTTGAAAGGTTATCAGGTGAAAATCGACGCTGTTGTTTGTTACATAGAACAAACTTCCAAGTTTTTCCTCTTGTGGGTCACATAAGATGTTTTTACTTCTCCCAAACCTGCCCCCACATTCTTCCTGGAAAAAGTCAGACTAAGTATTTTTTTTTTTTTAATGTTAAATTTAACAAACAGCGTTTGATTCCTCTGTGTTTTACAGGCAGACGGGTGGGAGAACTGCCCTAACTCTGCTAGGGCTAGATTTTATTTTCATCAGGATCAGTGGCATTTATTTGGAGAGAAATAATTGTTTATGGTTGAACTCCCAGTTGAAGAGGCTTCTAGGAGCTGGAGTAAAATCCAGTCTCCAGTTTCTCCTTGAAAGGTTTACTTTGCATCTAGCACATTGAAAAATCAGGGCAACCCTCCATGGAAATGAACGCCTTTGTCCTTTAGTCTGAGCTGAAATGAAGGATGGTTAGTTGGTTGGCTCTGCACCCCTTTTCTAGTTCTGACAACTTCCATAATTTTCAATAAGAATAAACTCAGGGATTGTTATTTATCAGTTACTGTCTGTTGCTATGAAAAGAAGACATGACCCAAAGCAACTTACAGAAGGAAGGGTTTAATTGGCCTTATGATTCCAGAGAGATAAGAACCCGTCATGGCAGTGGGGCAAGGTGGCAGGGATAAGAAGCCACCACAGCAGTGGGCCAAGGCCGTGGCAAAGGAACTGAGATAGCACATCTTCAACAGCAAGCACAAAGCATGGGGGGACCTGGAAGTCCAGCAAGGCTATGTGTTCTCAGATCCACCCACCCCTGGGGACATACTTCCTCTAGCAAGGCCTGCGGCCCCTCCCCAAACAGTACCAACAACTGAGGACCGAGTGTTCAAATATCTGAGCCTTTGAGGGATATTTGTCATTAAAAATGTCTGTTACTGGCAGGCAGTGCTGGCACACGTCTTTAATCCCAGCACTTGGGAGGCAGAGGCAGGAGGATCTCTTGTGAGTTTAAGGCCAGCTTGGTCTACAGAGTGAGTTCAGGACAGCCAAGGGTACGCAGAGAAACTGAGTCTTGAAAAAAACCGAGGACAAAAACCAAAAACCAAACCCAAACAAAGTCTGTTACTTTTCTACTACTGTGATAAAACATCCCAACCGACGCAGTTTTAGACATTTCCCTCTGGGCTGTGGTTTTGGGGGGTTAGGTTGCATAATGGCAGAGTCAGCAGGTGACAGACATGGGAGCTAAGAGCTGGGGGTTCACATCCTGAACCACACAAGCTGAGACTGGGAACACAATGTGGCTCTTGAGACCTCAAAGTCCTCGTGGACAGTGTTCCTCCGGCAAGGCCACGCCTAAATATTCCCCATTTATAGACGCCTCTGACTTAGCAGACCCTTTGCTTAACAAGCACACCATCACAGGGATGTTTCCGACATCTCCCAAACGGAATCCAGGGAGGGGAGAGCACAGGCTGGGCTGTGATGCTGAGACGCTGCGATGTGTCTGTGTGGGAGAGAGCCTAATGCAGACTTCACTTCTCCCAGGATCCCTCTGTCCCATCAAGGATTGACTCAGAAATCTTGAGAAACAAAGCTTTGTTGTATGCCCAGCCCACGGGTTGGCAGTCAAAGCCATGGTCCCCTGTGTAGGCGACTTTATCAGAGCCTTCTAGGCTCACCCCCGTCTACAGGATGGCAGTAGTTTGGCCTGAGAAAAGGGATTCAGAGTTCTCACCCTCTTTTGGCATTCTCAAAGCCCTGGCTGTTGAGGAACTTGCTGTGTAGGCCAGGCTGGCCTTGAACTCACAGAGATCCGTCTGTCCCTGACGAATCTAGTCTCTTTTCTCTATGCTGTGCTGGAGATGAACGCAGGGTTTCCTCCATGCTAGGCAAGCAAGCCACCACTGGGAGCCAGTAGTCTCTCTTTTCTTTAGAAGTTAAAAACCCTACTAGGGAACTATCCTCAGTGCCCACATGTGGGTCAAACTATTAAACAGAATATATCAGGACAGCTCTCCCCTTATTCAATAAATATTCAGTTCATCAGAATGGGCCGAGCTGAATGCTTTCAGCCTGGCGCTGTCTCACACTGTGGGGTGGGGTTAGGTCTGCTTTGCATGGGCTCAGCTCAGAAGACGTCACTTCTCTATGAAGGATCCACTCTCTGGATGACTCTCTGCCTTCCTGCCCCAAGTTTCAGGATCATGGCATCCTGGTTTTCCCCATCACTGTTTATTTTTTGTTCATTCCCTGGAGAAAAAGTGAACTGCCCAGTTTCTTCTCCATCTGCCTGTTCTAAACATGGCAACCCCATGTCAAATGGTCCACTCTGATTTGGGGTCGATGTCACCTTCAGTTTCTCACTAGCACGTATCAGAGTACAACGGCTCCATTTTGACATTTTTATACGTCTGCACTTTGGTGGTATCCACCCGTTAGCCCCCTTCCTATTTTCACAACCCTTGTGGGTGGGTGTGACCCAGTGAGTTGACTTAGGACCACATACAGCAGTGTACCAGCAGTCGCCCTACTGAAGACAACCCAGCAGCCACGCCAGGTGACCTGAGGATGCCCTTGTGAACCTCTCTCAAATCTAAGTTATGTATTATTCAGTTCTTTTATCCAATTAGGAGGTGGCAAGCATCTGGATTCTAGACTAAATAAAAACTGTCATTTGCTCTTTTTATCTTAGTCTCAATGAACGTTAGTGACCCTAACACAGGCTTTACCTACGGCCCTTTACATTTTTCTGTGGACACCCACGTGTGCACTGACTGGCCCTTTGGTAATCTATGGGTCATTTATCCTTCTGATCTCTTTGAGGCTTAATCCCATTCATTTGACCAAGATTTAGTTGACTTTTTGTTATAGCACTTTAAAATTTGTCAACATTTTAACCCAAGGGTACACTTGAGAATTCTCAAGGATGTAGCAGGTGTTCAAGGAAGGACCTGACAAGCTGAGTTATGGTGGTGGAGGATAACTTGGGAGGATAACCAGGGCTACACAGTGAAACTTTGTCTCAAAAACAAAACAAAACAAAAACCAAAAAAGCCCAAAACAAAGCAAAAGGGAATTGAGAGCTGGGTGATTAGCCTATGTCCAATTCCTGTCCACACTCACTGGGGCTGGCCCATCTCTCAGCATCCCATTCCTAGCTAACTGTTAACCTACTGCCCCGTGTTCTCAGGACTCCCTGCAGCAACAACTGAAGATCATTTCCCTTGCTTCTTAAAATAACACAAACCACTAGGACACAGACATAAAAACCAAGCCATTTAATTGTATCTTTGAAGGTAAACAATACATGGCCTTGGACCCCAAGCCCTAAGAATGCTAGTTACAGGTCCAAAAGGTGGTGTGGTCTCAAAAGTTCACAAGGGTCCAAGCTCAAGTGTTGGGCGGCATTGTATGGGATCCATGAATTCCATTTAGCAATTATGAAAATTACAACCAACAGATCCCATGGATCTTGTAAGATAGGAAAAAAAATCCCTTTCAAGGATAAAAGGAAGAGTGCCCAAGGCTAGGTTGTTCTCCTCATGAAGTCGGACACCTGAGCCACCACACCCCCAACTCATGCAACTGAAGCTGTATCGTAGGGCTGAGATCCGTCCTTTTGTCCACTCATCTCCACAATGCCACAGCAAGGGTGACCAGGGCAGAGCGCTTGTCCACAAGCACTGAATGTGACAAAGGACCCTCCTAGTGGCACACGGAGTTATGGTTATAAGATTTTAATTTACTAATTAAAAAAGCTACACCATTTACTTTTTCTCCTTTTTCTCTTCTTTCTTCGCTGCGTCGCTCTTCTCCTTCTCTTTGTCGTCTTTTCTCTCCTTCTTGCTCTCCTCCTTTTCCTGTCCCTCCTTCTTCTCGGCATCCCGGTTGGCAATCTTGTTGTTGATGAGGTTATGCAAGGCGACCACAGAGCGGATCAGCGAGGCCAGGTACACCACCACCATCTGGTCATTGGTCTTCAGGTAGAAGGCCTTGACAAACTCCTGCAGGCTGGCGTCCGGCAGCAGGTTGAAGACGTCCTGCAGCTGGTATATGATCTGGTGGTTGATGGGCAGCTTGCCGCTGGCTACCTTCTCCAGGTAGCTCCTGATATCCAGGAGCTTGGAGTTCAGTCCCTTCAAGCCATGGACCTGGTTTGTGATCCGCTGGGAGAGAGTCCCCACTGTAGTGTCCTTGATGTCTCTGCAACAGCCCATAAGAAAGGCAGAAAGGCATCAGCCCACATTGCCCACAATGTAAGGATGGTCTGGGACAACAGTTCAGAGCTACAACAACTTTCTGGTCATCTGGGTCTCTGGCAACTTATGTGTGTGGGGCCAGAAGACAACATCAGAGTCCCCTGCAGCTGACAGGGCTGCAGGGGACTGAACTCAGGTTCCCAGTGACACCAGCCACCCATCCCTCCAGCCCTCACAGCTAACCTTGGTACTGTGGCTTCTCTGGTTTATAAAGGATGACACTTTCCCACCTGCTTTGCTACAATGTTGAGCAACTTAAATCAGTCAGTGGCCATCTTCAAAACCAGGATTAGTGGTAGGTGAAAATGAAGTCTTTCAAGTATGGCTTATACACAGATCCTGCCCCAGGATGAAGGTCCTCTGCAGAAACACTATTACCTGGAGAGCACAGGCCTGCGCTTACACACCTGCATTCTGTCACAGTCAGCACTATGAATTCTGGACAAGGAATGCTGTCAGTCACACATCCTCAGTCAAGATACTCCAGAGGAAAGCGTGCTCAACCGCACTGGTTTGGAAGACATCTAAGGGCTGGAAGTGGAAGCTCCGGCCTTTACTCCTAGCACCTTGCAGGATGAGGCAAGAGGACTGTGAACTTGACTAACTTGGGCTACAGTGAGGCCATTTTAAAAACCAGAAAGAAAGAAACCAAAGGGCTAGACCAAGAGAAAGAAGCATAGCACATAACAGGATGACACCTGACCCGAGGTCACATGCTACAGCTGACTCTGGTACTGTCCAACTGCTCCCCAACCCCCCACCCCCAAAAAAGCTGGCTTCAAATTCCGAGATCCATCAGCTTCCGCCTCCTAAGCACTGGGATTCTAAGTGTGCACCACCATGCCCAGCCTGGCAGCTTCTCCACATGGACAGCAGGTTTGGGTCCCCAGCCCATGGAGGTTAGAAGAGGGCATGAGATGCCTTGGAACTGGAGTCACGGTGGCTGTGAGCTGCAAACTGAACCCAGGTCCTTAGTGTTCCTCACCGCTGGGCTCCGCAGACTCACCTTAGTAAGTGCTCCACTCCGACTTCCTCCGCCTCCTCTGCTCCAATCTCGCTAGTCACATGCTCAAAAGTTTTTGACGTTGGCGTCCCATCCTGTGAGAAGAGGCTTAACTGTTACTTATTTTCAACCAGCAATGTCTCTCTTCTCATACCCGAATCTTTGGCAGTTAGACCGTTTCATGGCTATACGACAAAGACTTCCACAGCAATGGTGGGGTCAGGTTCTTTTTGAAAAATAAGCCCTCAAGGCTAAGTCAGGTCTGTGGACACTGCTGCTAGCCTGTTTGCACGGTGCTGCCACTATGCTGTTCTCTGAACAAAGTTTTCTTGTCAAGGGAAACTGTGGTATTCCCTGAAGTCCACACTGGTGGGGGTGGGGCACGGCTGGGAAGACGCAGGTTAAGAGTTTGGTTATTTCTAGAGTGGAAAATACAGAATACACACACTTGAGGCACACTCATGCCAACACATCTAAATTAACTTTGTCCCCTGGATCACATGACCCAGGAGCCCCAATGTAATAAAGGGAGTAACTAATTTGAATTAAAGCATCCACTGAGGGGTTGGGTCACTTGACATCTGGTGACTCAATGGTGGAACCAGAGAAGACACATTTTAGCCCTGTTGCTAGCACAGGCCATGTCCTTCGATGAGGGCTCTACAGACTGCAGGGATCCACCAGTTTGTGCTAAGTGAGCCGTAGTGCCTTGGGCAAGTCTCTCAAGTCACACTGCACACTGGACCTGCTGGAAGTGCAGCTGGTCTTCATGTCACTCAGGACAGTGTGAGGATTCCCTCAAGTCACTCTAGTCTTTGCACACTAGGATGGCCTGAGCCTTCTACGCTTCTAGAACTTCCTGACAACTTGGTCAGGACCAGGGATAAAAGCTTTACTGCAACCAAACAACATCTGGATCTAAGCTCCTTGGGGCTGCAAAAGAACAGGACAAGGCTTAGTGTAAGGCAGGCAGGGCACCATCCTAGAACATCTCTTTTCAAATTCAAAAGAACATAGTAAGAAATATTACTCTTAATCCCTCTTGACTCTGAAGACCAGGCTCCTTGGACACACTGATAAATACTCTGTGCCCATCCTCCCAACCCTGTCACATCAGGTTCTAAGAGCCCCCACCCAGCTCTCCTGAGGATAGAGAAAGAAAGGCCACCTCCTGCTCAGTGCTCTACTCAACGCAACCCCAGCCGCAAAGACCACAGGTTTTGCCACCTGGTGCTTGACAGCTCTGTCTTGCTATGTTTGAAAGCCCAGAGCCTGTCTGAAGGGACTGCATCTCAGGAGGACACTGCACACTGCAGCAGGCCTGGCCTTTCCCTTGTGAAAGTCTCTGTGTAACCACGCAACTGCTTGGTCTCAATGACGATTCTGGGGTCCACCTCACTACTCAAGGCTTCAGTTTCAAGACAGGGTTTCTCTGTGTAGCCCTGGCTGTCCTGGAACTCACTTTGTAGACCAGGCTGGCCTTGAACTCAGAAATCTGCCTGCCTCTGCCTCCTGAGTGCTGGGATTAAAGGCGTGCGCCACCACGCCCAGCTAAGGCTTCAGTTTCCTTAGTGAAAAAGGATCGCAGGTTTCTCTGTCATTTTCTATTTCTAGAATTAGATGTTTAAAAAACTCAAGGCTGGTCTGATAGCAGGACTCAACCTTCTCTTTGTCATAGAGAGTGAAAGGTTTGTTAAATTGAACATGGAAAACCAAACCAAACCAAACCAAAAAGCCCCCAAACTCACCCAAGAACTTGCTAACCCAATCTCCAGCCCAAAGCAGGTGACTTACGTCATGAACTTCCTCCACTGAGATGTAGGCTTCGGTGGGAAGTCCTAGGTCCTTTGGCTTCACGTCGATAATGACCAATACCTGGAAGAAAAACAGTTTAGCACGTGGCTTCCTTTTAACACAAGGTACAACTTTTAAGCCTTCTTCTGACTACTCAGACCATTTTCTTCATTCAATTAGAAACAAGCCAGATGTTCAGCAAAAATAAGTTTACATTTCACATGATCCAGTTATTTCATTCAGCTCTGCCTCCCTCCCAGGTCCCTTTTCAAACTATTTACACTTAAATATTGCCTTTTGCTCTCTCTCTCTCTCTCTATATATATATATATAGAGAGAGAGAGAACATACAGAATTGTGGGAGTTGGTTCCCTCCAGTGTGGGTTTGGAAACAGGGCCTTTCCTCACTCACATGGCCACCCTGCTGGCCCATGCATGAGCCATTCTTCACTTTAGTTCCCTCATTTACAAAGACAACATCCAGTTTCTGAGAGGATTAAGTTGTTATACACAGGGCACAAGCAGGTGCCGTTAAATACTCTAGGTCACAGCAAATCATAACTTAGAACAACACATTACTGCCAAAGGCTTTGGAAAAGCAACAGGACTTTGCTACCCAGGTCTTCTGAGGAGGCTGTTACTTGAGTAGGGAGCAGAGGGCATCACAGTGCTGTGACAACAGTTACTTACTGAGTTGGGGCAGTATCTCTTCATGAGTTCATTGATGGCGATATCATTCTTGTGCAGTTTGGGGCCTGTGTGGTACCACCCAACTATCCTTTCTCTGGCTGGGAAGCAAAACCTTAGTAAGTTTTAACTATTTCATCAAGATTTGTGCAGCCGACTCGCAAACAATAAGAACACCAGCACTTACTTAGGCTTTCCACCTCTTTGAGAATTAGACACAAAAATAAACCCTGACACATTTGTGAAACTTAAAACTCCAAAACAGAATTCTTAGAGGGTAAGCACTGTGCAGCCCAGAGGCATCTGTCTCCCAGACTTGCTTAGGGGCCAGTCACACGTGATGTGACACATCAGTTCCAGAGCAAGAATGAATAAATTCAAGTTCCCCCCAGAGAGCAGCTGTGTGGTGTGGGGTGGGTGAGTGGATCCAGAGACTTGATAGCTCCACTGAAATAACATCAACACACTTTACTACAACTAAGGCGCTAGGGCAGGCAGCCGTGAGGGCCAGCCCAGCCTCCAGCTTGGGTGGTCTACACAGCCTTAGACTCCGACTGTGGTTTATTTATTCTACCTCAGTTTTTTATTACCACTAGTCTATTTTCACTTGGTCCAGCTAAGTGAATCAACCCTTGACAATATACAAAAAGACCAGGTTTACACACACACACACACAGACACACACACACACACACACACAGACACACACACACACACACAGACACACACACACAGACACACACACATACACACACACACACAGACACAGACACACACACACATACACATACACACACACACACACACACACACACACACACACACACTTAGAAACTCAGACTTACCATTGACCTTCTTGAACATCCCATACATGTTTTCCAAATAATCATGGTCTAAAAACCAGACAGAATCATCTTTGTCATCTTCATCAAAAGGTACTAAAGAGAGAAAGGGAAAAAGAGAAAATGAAAGACTTTGCCTAGAGCTACAAGTTCAGCCACCGTGGAACCTCAGCAGCACCTGCCTCACTATGTGAACTGTCCAGGGCAGTACTGCTTCGCCTTCATTCAAAACCTCCCCACTCCCAGCTTCTCTTAAAATGCTAAAGACTGAGGTACCCCAAGGAGGTACCCCTTAAAAAGGACACACTCTCTGACCTGCTAAAGGCCCAATTCCTGCATGGTCTCTTTAAAGATCACAGATCCTGCTGGCAATAAATAACACACGGAGCCTAAACGCAATGTTCTGGCACCGATTCATTACCGAGTGTAAGGGAAACAGTCCCCATCTCTCTCCTTGCTCCACCAAAGCCAGGGTTCAAATGTTTAGTGCTGGAGCTGACAAGCTACCCGATGGCTTGTTCTGAAATGCAGCCAGGCTACCGTGACACAGTCTGTAGCAGCCCTTGCACTCCAACAGCTGAGCTGAGAAGCTACAACAGAGACTAGTGTGGAGCCATCGGTCTCCCTTTCCTACGTATCAGCAATTCTGAAATAGGAGCTTCAGACTGTAGTAAAAAAGTTCTTTTTTTTGGGGGGGGGGGGGAGGTGTTTCGAGACAGGGTTTCTCTGTGTAGCCCTGGCTGTCCTACAACTCACTTTGTAGACCAGGCTGCCCACGAACTCAGAAATCCGCCTGCCTCTGCCTCCCAAGTGCTGGGATTAAAGGAGCGCGCCACCACTACCCTGCTCACTTTTTTTCCCCTTTTTTGTGAGTAAACAGACATTCTAACCATGCTCAGCAAAATCAAAAGCTTATCCTTTACCTGCAAAACTGTTGGATACATCAAGTACTTTCTTTTGCCATGATCCCAAAAGCACACCAACTACCCGCTTCTGGTTTCCAACCTTGCCAATTCTGAGTGAGAAAAACAGGTGGTCAGTCACAGACACTCATCGAAAAAGCTATTACTTGCGACTGAGTAGCAAGTATCAACAACAAAGATACAATTTAGTTTATGTCGGACCTAAGGTCCATAAACAAATGTAACAGGTTAGTTCCCGTAGGAAAGATAAGGAAACACCCCAACCCGCATTGGAAGGATACTTTCTAAAGATTCCAGATACTCCCTTGGAGAAAAAGTCATGCTTGTTTTTCTTTTTCTCAGCTTTATCCTTTAAACTCTTTCCCCTCCTCGCTACACTGAAATCTCTCCAGGGATGAAGATCTAAGAGAAGTACCAGTTTTGTTTTTTTTTGTTTGTTTGTTTTGTTTTTGTTTTTTTTTTTTTCCGAGACAGGGTTTCTCTGTGTAGTCTTGGCTGTCCTGGAACTCACTTTGTAGACCAGGCTGGCCTCGAACTCAGAAATCCGCCTGCCTCTGCCTCCGGGGTGCTGGGATTAAAGGCATGCGCCATCACGCCCAGCAAGAATTGTTTTCTTTAGCCACTAACAAACTGCATATTTGGAAACAACTTAATTCTATGCTAAGGAAACACACAAGCCACAGTGAAAGTAACATTACACCTCTCTAACCCACTAAAACTACTTCAAACAACGAGTTTCCACATGCCAAAGGAAACTTCATCCACGAGTCTTTAAAGCCCCTCCATCTGTTCCTTGATACAACTACCAACAGTGTCTGCACCCCCCCCCCCCATTCTTACCAATTGTTAAAATAAAGCTTAAACAGTGTTCACCCCATCAGGGCCCCTAGTATCCCAGGCATTCCGAACAATACAACTGAATTCAGACTCAAAAGGCTCCGTCTTGAGGTTTTTTTTTTTTTTTTTTTTTTTTGGCTCTGGTTGAGTTAGCTGCACAAAGCCTGCTTCAGACCAGGCACTAGCGCCGACTTGACTGCAAGTAGACTCCCTACTGGACCTTCATATTTGTTAACTCCTCACACTAATTATCTTGTAAAACTTCCGAACACGTGCAACAGGTCTGGCCGGATGAACGGCTGGAGCAGGCAAGGGTGGCAGTGAGCTACCCAAGGGAACTGTAGGCTGGCCCCAATCTGCACCTGCCTCGTTTTTAGAGGAACAAGCCGACACCTTATTCATTCCCATTTTAAAGGTACCATTCGACCAGAATCCCAAATCGAAACTTGGCTATGATCCCTGCCTCATCCAGAAAATCGTTCATCGGGGACTCCGAGACCGGGGTTTCAGTGACAGCTTTTACAGGCACGGGCACACGAGACTGAAGCTCGGTCTTAAACGGCGCCCAGCCGTTCTGGGAAAAGGCGCGGCCTCGGCGGGTAGCATCGTTCCGGCTCCGGGGCCTCGCCAGGCGGGCCAGACTCAGGAGTGGCGGCCTCGGTGGGGGTGCGAGGCTGTCAATGGGTACCGAGCACCGCGGTGTGGAGCCGCTGGGGTCGCTTGTCCCAACCCGTGTCCCCGGCCGCCGCGTTTGTGCCCGGCGCGCCCGTGACTCAGCAGCCCTGCGCCGTGTGGCCGCCACGCGCCACCCGCTCACCGGTTGAAATGATCCACCACACTGAGCAGCACCAGGGGGTGAACCACCACCTTCTGCACCGCCAGCTCCGGCATCGCGACACAGCCCGACCACCGGCCCGGCTCCCTGCAACCCGCAAACACCAGCAACCGCAGCGACACAGGCCGCTCCTCCAGGCCCCAGCACCTCCCCTTCCGGTTTGACCGCCGCTGCACAGTCGACTTCCGCTCCCAGAGCGCTTTGCGCTCGTGCCCGCCCTGTCGCCAGGGGCGCCATCTTGAGAAAGGGAAAGAACCGCCTTGCCTTCTGTGGGACTTAGGCTATTGACGAAGCTTGGCATTGAGCCTTTCCCTAGGTTTTTGTTTTTGTTTTTGTTTTCGTTTTTGTTTTTCCTCAGTTGTTTGCCAGCTCACCATTTCTCCTCCTTGGAAGGTTGTAGAAAAAGGCAGATAAACATAAGTAGTAACAGCGTGTACTTCTACTAATCAAATAATTAACGACATATATTTAACTTTCTTTTTTTTTTTTCAAAGATTTACTTATCTATTATATGTAAGTACACTGTAGCTGTCTTCAGACACACCAGAAGAGGGAGTCAGATCTCGCTACGGATGGTTGTGAGCCACCATGTGGTTGCTGGGATCCGAACTCTGGACCTTCGGAAGAGCAGTCAGGTGCTCCTACCCACTGAGCCATCTCACCAGCCCTTAACTTTCACTTAACACTTTAAGTCAGCACTGTTTCAAAATTTCCCAGAGGAGTTTCATTTGTTTGTTTGTTTGTTTTTGGGTTTTGGTTTTTGTTTTGTTTTGCTTCTTTTTTTTTTTTTTTTTTTTTTTTTGAGACGGTGTTTCTTTATGTAACAGCCCTGGCTGTCCTGGAACTCACGTTGTAGACCTGACTGGCCTCTACCTGCCTCTGTTCCCTGAGTGCTGGAGTTAAAGTCATATGCCATCACACCTGGTTTTTATTTATTTATTTTTAATGTTTTATTTCATTGCTTTTGAAGTTGGGCCTTCTATGACATTGACTAGCATGGAAATTGTTGTATAGTCCAGGGTGGTCCCCTGTCTCTACCTCCTCCTAAGTACAAGGGTGACAGCATATGCGACCACACGTGGTTTAGAGATGCTCTCGGTCTCTAACACCAAGGGCACACTTTGGGTGTATGACTGGATACTTTATCTATAGTTTTTATTTCTGGGAATTTTCCTTAATGCTCACTGTGACATAATGAGTGCAACAACATTCAGGTTTTGTTAATCCCAAAGATTTGGGGAGAAAGGCCACCAACCCAAAACACCATGGCTAAATTAATTAAAATTAATTAATTAAAGCAAGCATTTTTATTTATTCAATTTAATTTAGTTTTTATAGGGGTCCCCAATTTCAATTCAATGCTTGGGTGTAAGTATCTGTCTGTCTAAGTCAACTGCTGGTAGGGCCTCTTAGAGGACAGCCATGCCAGTCTCCCGTCTGTAAGCATATCATAGCTTTAAAACAAGCATTTTTTTATTTGTGTACATGGGCTGTCTCTTCCTAAAAACGGGTGTGTGTGTGTGTGTGTGTGTGTGTGTGTGTGTGTGTGTGTGTGTGGTGGTGCTGGTGCAGGGGATGGTTCAAGAAATCAGCATTGGGCATGAGAAAGACAAGGTTTTTATAGCTCAGAGGTAGGGAATTTTCAAATAGGGGATTTGGTGCTCAAAATAGGCAGGGTTACAGGAGCAGAACATGAACATAAGACATCAGTCGCAAAGACCCTCTGAAACATAGACATGATTGCAAGGTGGTCTTAACAAGGCAGTCATAACAACGACCTAACAAGGTAGTGAGAACCAAGGCAGTCATACAACCTTTTGAAACAAAGTTAGGGTTGCAAGATGGTTGGAAACAAAGGCACAGTTTTCTGGAACAGGAAGTGCAGAGCCACTTGTAATTAAGGTTACAAATCATAAACAGAAATGAGCCTAGTTTGTCTTTATTATAAGATGGTTTTTAAGCCTAAATGGAGTCAGGCCAGTTCATCAGTTTCTCCCTGTCTATATGTTACTAATTATATAACCAGAGCTAGAAGAAAGCCATCCGTACCAGTTTTATACATTTAAACTTAAGGGTTAAGGAGAAGAAAGTATATTTTGGTGTTAACTAGGAACAAGAAGAGCGAAGGCTACAATGGAAAACAATGGGAGATAGACCTCAGTTTGTTTATTGGAGACAAAGTACATTAAAATTCACTCAGGTTCATTCTTTGTCTCATTTTAAAGATTTTGTTGGGGCTGGAGAGATGGCTCAGTGGCTAAGAGCACTGACAGTTCTTCCAGAGGTCTTGAGTTCAGTTCTCAGCAACCTCATGGTGGCTCACAACCATCTGTAATGGGAACTGATGCCCTCTTCTGGTGTGTCTGAAGATAGTGACAGTGTGCTCACGTATATAGAACACATAAGAAAGATTTTGTTAAGCTGGGCAGTGGTGGCATACACCTCCTACCACTCAGGAGGCAGAGGCAGGCAGGTCTCTGAGTTTGAGGCCAGCCTGGTCTACAGAGGGAGTTCCAGGACAGCCAGGGCTACACAGAGAAACCCTGTCTTGAAACCTCTTCCCTCTTTTCCCCAGAGACCAATGATGCTGTTTTTCATCATCATTACTGCATGTGTGTGATGCGTGCATGTGGACATGCAGAGAGGGAGATCAGGTGACAACTGTGAGATGTCAGTTCTCTGCTTCCTTCAACATGGATTTGAAGGATTCGACTCAGATATTTAGGCTTTACCTACAGAACAATCTCCTTAGCCTCAAAAATAGACGCTCCAGTTCTAAAGGGAAACAGTTCAGTTCTGTGTTAAGGGACACAGGCAAGCTGTTTTCATTATTACTGCTCTGTGTGTGTGTGTGTGTGGTGTGTATGTGGTGTGTTTGTGGTGTGTTTGTGTGTGGGTAAATCTCAAACCTCCTGTTTCAGGAGTTGGTTCTGTCCTTCCACCATGTGGTTCCTGGATATAAGAACCAGGCCATCGGGGCTGGTGAGATGGCTCAGTGGGTAAGAGCACCCGACTGCTCTTCCGAAGGTCCAGAGTTCGAATCCCAGCAACCACATGGTGGCTCACAACCATCCGTAACAAGATCTGACTCCCTCTTCTGGTGTGTCTGAATACAGCTACAGTGTACTTACATATAATAATAAAATAAATAAAATTTAAAAAAAAAAAAAAAAAAAAAAAAAAAAAGAACCAGGCCATCAAGCTTGGTGGCAGGCACCTTTACCCGCTGACCCATCTTGCTGTACCCCATCCTTTTTTTTTTTTTTTCCGAGACAGAGTTTCTCTGTGTAGCCTTGACTCTCTTGGAACTCACTTTGTAGACCAGGCTGGCCTCAAACTCAGAAGTCCATCTGCCTCTGCCTCCCAAGTGCTGGGATTAAAGGCGTGCACCACCACCGCTCAGTGTTGCCCCTCCCTTTAGTATTTGTATTTGACACAAATCAAATGACTTCTACTATTTCCTAAGATAACAGAACTTTTGGATTAAGGAAATGTAGCGCTGGGGAGATGGCTCGTCAGGAAAGTTCCTGCCTTGTAAACCCGAGGGCCTGTGACTGGGGTCCCAAACAGCTATGACCAGCCATCTGTGTTGATATTGTCTTTAACCTCACAGGCAGATCCCTGGAGTTTGCTGACTATTTAGCCTAGCCAACCAGTAAACCTCTGTCTCAGTGATGAAATCAGTCTCAAAAATAAGGTGGAGAGAGACACTTAGCATAGACCTCTGGTCCCCATACATTCACACACATGTGTGTATACCTCTGTGCTTATGGACACAGACATGTGCACACACACAAACATGCACTCATATCATATGTACACCACACACACACACACACACACACACACACACACACACACACACACACACATTCACACAGAAATTCTTTTACAAAGGAAAAACAACCCTAACAATAGTTTTTCACTGTGTAGCCCTGGCTGTCCTGGAGCTTGTTATGTAAACCAAGATGACCTCAACCCCCACAGAGGTCCACTTGCCTCTGCCTCCTGAGCCCTGGGATTGAAGATGTGGACCACCACGCTCAGCATAAAAATGTATGTTGTCAACCTTCATTATACAACGTGTTAAAGCATGCCTGCTGGTGTGTAGTGACTGATTTGGAGTGGGCTTCTTCATTTCATGTCTTACATGGAGGTATTCAGCACAGGAGAGATGTGTTTAGTATAGACAGAGTTTGGGCAGATTCCCCCTCTAATTTTGTCCCGAGAGATTTGGTGACTATCAAGTGATCAAAGGCTGATTTAATTTTCCTTATGTGTCAAATAAAGCTTAAGATGGGAGTCCAAAGGAAACATCTTTTTGATGAATACATAGAATGAATATAAAGAAGACCACTTGAAATAATAAGGAAGGCTTTTTTTTTTTCATGCTGTCCCCTGGTTTTTAAAATATGGAAATGGCTTTTGAGATAATCCCTGACATTGGAGCCACTGCCAGCGGCTGAATTCCCTCTCAGTAATGCAGAAGAGATGGCAGCTATAGGAAACCTGCTGTCTTTTGTTCAGCAGATTCTGGACTTAACTTTTGGGGGACCTGATGAGATTTTAAGGATAATCTGGTTTTCTCTTCTTTGATCATTTCTGTCTTTAGTTTAGGGAGTTAGTCTCCTGGACCCAGGATCTTGAAAGAGTTCTCAGAAGAATAATGGTCTTATAACTATTCTAGCAATACTTTGAGTTTGGGGGGCCTCAAGTTTTCATCTTATTGAATTTAGAAGAAGGAGGAGAGGAAGGAGATGCAGGAGGGTGAGGAAAAGGAAGAAGAGGATAAAGAGGATGAAGAGGAGGAGCAGGAGGATGATGAAGAGGAGGGAGAGGAGGAGGAGAAGGAGAAAAAGAATAAGGCAACAGCAACAGCAACAAGGGATTTACCTCTAGCCCAAGTCTGTGTCCATTGCTGGGTTTCAGAGATGCCCATCCTTGGGAACACCTGGTAATTTAGGCTCTTCAGAACTACATTTGCCCAAGACCCAGGATGGACCTACCCTAAAGAGTTAGATTGGTTTGACCCAGTTATACAGCCTCAGATTTTGGGAGAGAAAAACAGCCATCATTGAGACAGTGGGAATTTGCACCCAGATGTGACTTTTAAGCTCAGCCCCTCATGACCTTAGGTCTGAACTCAGAGCGCTAGGTTGCTAAGCTCTGAGGGGAAACTAGAACTCTTTCGGGAACATGTTGAGAGATAACCAGACCCAGGTATGGGCACTGCTCCCAATATTTCTCTAACTGAACATAGCCCAGAAATGAAGACAAACATTTCCTCACTTAAGAAGCTTGGCTGCTTGAGGTGCCAGCACTGTAGCCTTGGTTGCACCAGGAGACTGGTATTTGTAAGAACGGCTGGTGTCTGGCAATGCCAGCAGGTCTGCGGGATGTAGAGACACGCAATAGCTGGGAGCCCTGAGCAGGTAAAAATGATGCCAAAGAACACCACGTAGAACTTCCCAAGCTTGCGCATGTGCAACTCTTTTGGAGTCCCAGAAGTATCTGAGGCTGGAGAAGCAAGGGAAAATCACAGGCTATTATTTAGCCATTGCCGTGACAAAATACAGTTAACAAAAGGAAGTTATGAGGGCCAGAGAGATGGCTCAGTAGTTAAGAGCACTGGCTGCTTTTCCAGAGGTCCTGAGTTCGATTCCCAGCACCCACCTGGTGGTTCATAACCATCATGTCTGAGGGAATTTAGTGCTCTCTTTTGGCCTCACTGGGCACCAGACAGGGACATACAGGCAAACAAATATCCACACAGATTACATAAATACATAAAGAAGAGAAAGGAATGACAGCTTTAATTCTCAGTGTGACACAATCTAGACGGAAGGGGTTAGTTTGGTTCAAAGTTCATCCTGGAAGCTCAGGCGTGGCAGCAGGGACTTGAGGCAGTTGTTTGTAAGTCTTTGTGAAGTCAGGAAGGAGAGAGAGCGAGAGCGAGAGAGAGAGAGAGAGAGAGAGAGAGAGAGAGAGAGAGACAGAGAGACAGAGAGACAGAGAGACAGAGAGACAGAGAGAGAGAGGAGGAGGAGGAGGAGGGGAGGGGAGGGAAAGAGAGGGGAGGGGAGGGGAGAGGAGAGGAGAGGAGAGGGAGGGGAGGGGAGGGGAGAGGAGAGGAGAGGAGAGATAGGGGAGAGGAAGGGGAAGGGGAGAAGGAGGGGGAGAATGAGGAAATCATGCTGCCCACAGTTAGGGTGAATCTTCCCAGCTCAGTTAACCTCACCTAGATAACCTCTTACACACACGCCCAGAGATTTGTCTCCTAGTTTACTCCAGATCTTGTCACATTGACAATAGTAACTATGACCCAGAAAGAAGTCTAATGGCTAATGAAGCACCAGTTACATGGATGTACAAACCGGTTACATGTATATACAAAATAGCACCTCAAAGTATCTGTTAGCTGTTTTTTTTTTTTTTTAAATGAACATTTTTCTTAGGACTAATCTTTTAGATTTTCTATTACCTTATAATCCAAGTAAGAAAACATTCTTATCTTCTAGCAATCAAACTTATTGGCATACAAGAAAATACTAAGAAATAAAAAGTAACACCTTGGTAGTCTGTAGTGACACAAAGCATATTCTGGGCATAGCTGTGTCTGTGTGCACCGGGCTGTGCTAATGCCGTAATGGGCCTATCTATCTGCTGTAATGGAGGTCATCTTTGGAAGACTGTTAATGGGCTTCCCGCCCCTTGCTTTTCTCATGCAAACCATTTAACTCTGGTTTGTGGGTGGCATCTGTCTGTGAGGAGGGTGCAGGCCAGGACAAAGTGAGGCAGAAAAATGTTTAGCTTCAGATAAAAAACCAGAAACGGTTTCGTGAGTAATGGCGAGAGCTCTGTAAGCTAGAACATTGTCTGGAGGGAGAGTTTTCTGTGTTTTGTTTTGTTGTTTTGAGACAGGATACCATGGAGTCCAGATTGACCTCAAGTCCCTTGAGGCTTGGTGACTTTGATGACCTTGAACTCTGACCTTCCTGCTTCCCCCCTCATTGTGATTAAAGCCTTGGACCACCACACACAGCTCTGACATTTTGTTTTCTGATTTTTATCATTTCTAGCCTAGGCCCCTGGGCTCTCGGTTGGTTTGTAGGACCCTCCTGTAGTTTTAAGAACTGCCGGTCCAGAGAGACAGTTCAACACTTGCTCTTGCAGAGGACCTGGCTTCCATTCATAGCATCCACTTGACAGCTTAGGGCCATGGCATCTCTAGTTCCAGATGATCTGACACCCTCCTCTGGCCTTTTGGGTATGAGTTATGTCATATGTGGTACAGATGTCTATATTCAGGCAATCACTTATATACAGAATTAAATGTGTTCGCAGCGTCATTCATGTTCTTGTCTTAAAATAATATTGCATACATGTTCAAATGTTAATATGAAATATGAATAGATCACACTTCAGAAGGAACTCCCGAAAGGAAATAAACCAAATGGCTCAGAGTGGTTGCCTTGGGATGATAATGATGCGTTTCCTTCCTTCCTCCCCCCCCCCACACCTTTCTTTCTTTCTGTGTATACAAGTATGTGTGTGCATGGGTAAACATTCATGTTATGTGCATTTGTGTGGGGGCCAGAGGTCAAGTCATTCATCTATTGCTCTCCATCTTATTTATTTGGTTTCACTTATTATTATTATTATTATTATTATTATTATTATTATTATTATTATTTCTTTTCTGTGTAGTCCTGGTGTTGTGATGGTTTGTATATTCTTGGACCAGGGAGTGGCACCATCTGAAGGTGTGGCCTTGTTGGAATAGGTGTGACCTGGTTGGAATGGGTGTGTCACTGTGGGTGTGGGTATAAGATCCTCACCCTAGTTGCCTGGAAGTCAGTCTTCCACTAGCAACCTTTGGATGAAGATGTAGAACTCTCAGCTCTGCCTACACCATGCCTGCCTGGATACTGCCATGCTCCCACCTTGGTGATGATGGACTGAACCTCTGAACCTGTAAGCCAGCCCCAATTAAATGTTGTTTTTAGGGCTGGCGAGGCTCAGCGGGTAAGATCACTGACTGCTCGTCCAAAGGTCCTGAGTTCAAATCCCAGCAACCACATGGTGGCTCACAACCATCTGTAATGGGATCTGATGCCCTCTTATGGTGCGTTTGAAGACAGCTACAGTGTACTTACATATAATAAATAAATAAATCTTTAAAAAAATGTTTTTATAAGACTTGCATTGGTCATTGTGTCTGTTCACAGCAGTAAAACCCTAACTAAGACACCTGGCTGCCCTGGAACTAGCTCTTTAGAGCCGGCTGGCCTTGAACTCACAAGAGATCCACCTGCCTCAGCCTCCCGAGTGCTGGGATTAAAGTTGTGCATCACCACCCCACATCTTATTTTATTTTATTGGCGACAGGTCTCATTGCATTACCCTGGCTATCCTGGAATTCACTATGTAGACCAGGATGGTCTTGAACTCACAGAGATCCGTCTGCTTCTGCCTCCTGAGATTAAAGGCAGGAACCACACCATGCCCAGTCCCCATTTTAAAATAATTTTATTAAACATTTTTAAAACTATGATGTGTACATGTGTGTATCTGAGTGTTTGTGCACTTGAGTATAATGCCCCCAGAGATTAGGAGAAAGCTTCAGATCTCCTGAACTCCTGTTGCAGGCAGTTGTGAATCATCCTGTGGTGGTTTGAATACGCTTGGCCCAGCAAGTGGCCTATTAGGAGGCATGGCCTTGTTGGAGTAGGTGTGGCCTTGCCTGAGGAAGTGTGTCATTGCGGGGGTGGGCAATAAAACCCTCCTCCTAACCACATGGGAGCCAGTCTTCTCCTAGCAGTCTTCAGATGAAGATGTGTAACTCAGTTCCTCTTGCACTATGTCTGCCTGGATGCTGCCATGTTGCTTGCCACCTTGATGACAATGGATTAAACCTCTCAATCTGTAAGCCAGCCCCAATTAAATGTTGTCTTGGTCATGGTGTCTGTTCACAGCAGCAAAACCCTAACTAAGGGTGTCCCAAGTGGTTGCAGGTATCTCTTAACTGCTATGCCATCTCTCCACTCTCTCTACCCTTTGAGTCGGGGTCTCTCACTGAGCCCGGAGCCCACCCATCAGGGAAGACTAGTTGACCAGTGAGCTGCAGAGGGCCTCCTCTTGTCTCAGCTTCTTCAGCACTAGGGTTCCAGGAGCACCCCAGTAGTACTGGCTAGCTTGTGGGTTATTTTCCTCTATCAATCAAAGAATGAAAAGACAGGGAAATGGCTCAGTGTAGTTTGTTGACAAATCGTATAGATGTCTCTGGTGGAGGAGACCATTAGCAATAAGGAAGTGTGGGATTTTATTTGGGGTTAGGATATTCCATCCAGTGATTCTCTCTCTCCCCATGTTCTCTGTCACCAAAGCTGTTTATATGTTCCTTGTGATACACAGATCTCTGTCTCTAGAAGTCTTGAATAGCTGGGTAAGAGTGGGCTCCCCAGCCTCCTCTGATCTTCGTGGTATAACAGTACAGAGACCCCAGTGAGGGGAGATAGGGGTAAAAGCCATCAAAAAGTCAAACAGGTTATTACAGTCTCCCACAACCTCACCACCATGCCTGGGTTTTTGTGGGTGGGCTGGGATTTGAACTCTGGTCCTCATGACTGTGCATCAACTGCTTGTAGGTACTCAACTACTTCTCTGGCCCTTATTTATTGATTGATTGATATTTATTTATTTATTTATTTTTGGGAGACAGTTTTATGTAGCTGTCCAACTCCCTGTGTAGCTGAGGGTGACCTCAAACTCACATTCCTGCCTCTGCTTCCCAGGTGCTGGGACTGCAGGCAAGCAAGGCTGTGCCTGGTGGAGGTGGTGCTAGGGGCTTGAACCTACGTCCTTGGTCATGCTGGGTGAGCACTCTTTAACAACTGTGCTTCAAGGGTAAGGTTTTCAGGAGCGAGGACGGGTGGGTTCAGGAAGCAGCACCAGGTCTCTGGCATGAGAATAAAGAGAACTTAGCACAATTTTATAGGAGAATGCTAGGAGCCCGGTAGATGTTGGCAGACACAGCCGTAGTTAGAGTGGAGATCAGTTATTATCCTTCTATCTTATGACAGGGAACAAGAATTTTATATTTTTATTACCTGGTATTTATATTTTAGGTAGCCCGGAAGAAAAAGCACTGACACATACCTTTGCCTTTATCAGATATTTCTTTATCTTTTGCTTGATATATTTTTACTTTGAAAGTAGTTTTTTTTTTTTTTTTTTTAAGAATCTTTTCACTAAGATTGTACATGTGACCATTTTGATCTTTCCAGTGGCTGATTGTTGCAGCAAAATTTGATTTTTTTCCAAAAAGAGGTTTCTCTGTTTTTTGTTTTTGTTTGTTTGTTTATTTGCTTGTTTGTTTTGGTTCTGTACAGGTGATGTCCCAGTGTATTGGCCTTGGATCCTGACGCGGCTGCGGCTGCTATTCATCTTGTTGTTGTCAAATTTCATTTAACTGCAAATTAAAAAAAAAAAGAAGAAGAAGAACTGAACAAAATTACAGCAATTTCTGTTCATATCCAGGAAATAGAACTCTCCGCAGGAACCTTTGCATGAGTTAGAAAATCATTTCGTATTGTGCTGCGATGGCCTGCGAGGTTCTTGGGGCGAAGCACGGCTCACCTCTCTTGGATGGAGCCCAGAGAGAGCCCTCGGTGCACAGACCGTCGCTAACTGCCCAGCTGAAAAGCTCATTTTCTTTCAAGATCGGTGTTGGAAGCTGCTGTGATTCAAACGATTCAAACGAGGTACTAAGCTTGCGAATGAAGTACCTTCAACTGAGATTAGGAAAAGAGCGCCCAGGGGCTCACAGGCGGCTTCGGGAGCTGCTTCAGCAGGGACCTCGCTGGAGCTTCACTTTGAATTTATCTCTTCCTTTGGTTAAACATGGTGCCTATTTTAATAAAAACAACTCCTTAAGTTAACCCGAAATAAACAAACGAGAAGTGCCTTTTATGGTTTGGGCTTTGTCCATGCTGGGCGAGCGCTCTGCGGCTGAGATCACTTCTGGGTCCTTAAATTAACCAGGTCTATGTTCAAGTGCCTTGAGCCCACTTTTATTTATTTATTTATTTATTTATTTACCACTCTGACATTGTTTTTGCCTAAAATTTTTATATTGCATTTTTCTCGTTTTGTGCGCGTGCATGTATGTATGCGCAAAAATGCCACCGCGCGTGTGCAGAGATCAGAAGACAACTTTTGGGAGTCGGGTCCCTCTGCTACGGTATGAGTCCCAGGGATTGAACTCAGATCCTTGGGTTTGGCAGCAGGTAGGTGTCTTTACCTGCTGAGTTCTCTCGTTAGCCGATTTTGTTTAGTTTTAGAGACAGGATCTCACACAGTGGTCCAGGCTGGCTTAGAATTCACTATCAAAGGATTAGCGGTCCATTTCTAGGATACAGTGTTTCACAGGGCTTCTCTCCATTTTTCATTTCTTACAATCTTTCTCCCCTCTGTGACGTTCCCTCAGGCTCCGAGGAGGTACTAGAGATGTTCTGGGCAGGACTAAGCACTCAACAGTCACTCTCAGTGCTTTGTCCAATCTGAAGCCCCTCCCACTAACCATCCCTGACCGAGACTAAGCGTAGCATTCGTGCTGGGCGTGGTGGTGCACGCCTTTAATCCCAGCCTTTGGGAGGCAGAGATAGGCAGAGGTCTGAGTTCGAGACCAGCCTGGTCTAGTGAGTGACTTGCAGGATGGCCAGGGCTGCACAGAGAAAGCCTGTCTTGGAAAAACCAAACCAAACCAACAAACAAAACAACAACAAAAAATCTAGTTTTCAAGCCCTGTCTGCCTGTCGATCCTGTCTGCCTGTGACGGTAGGGGAGGGGGCTAGCTCTGGAACGTGCTCATCAGACACAATTAGTATTGGATGTGTGAATTAATTGGTGGTAGTCCATTTTTACAATGTGTGTGTGTACTTGTGTACCGAAAATACTGGAAATCTATATAATTTTATCTGTCAATTATATAGTACAGCAGGAGAAAAAGGCTTGTCAAAAACGAGCTTTACATATTTTCTGTTCCACACAGGAACTGGATGGGTCAAACATTAGACACCGGTGCATTGTCCATTGAACTTTAGCAGTTTCTTCTGTTTGACATGGCAGTCAGAAGACAAACAGGCACTGGCAGGTTCTGGGGTGATGACGGGTCACCTCTGCATCTCCTCCGTTCTCATCTCTCCCCTTTGCGCCTCATCTTCCCTGTCTTGTATAGCTTTGTCAAGACCATCAGAGCATTGTCAGCTTGGTGCGAGGTTAGCACTTGGAGGCCACGGATGGACAGACACACTTAAAGCGGAAAAGGAAGTCTTTATTGCCGTCGGCAGCTGCAGAACTTGCTCAAATCAAGTCGTCCTGAGCCTTATAGCCCTTTTTCTTTTATGCACAAACCCGATATCCTGGTTGTCACACCAGTTACCAAGAAGCAGAACTACAGAAGTCAAAAAGCGAGGTTACTACACCTAGGGACTCCCCTGGAAGTATGGATTAGGTCTTTATTCTAGTTTTGGCAGGGGTTGAGGCCCGTGCGCTGAGGTTTCCCGCCAGATGGTGCCTCTAACATGGCGTCAGCTGTGCTAAGGTCCGGGCACCTGTTACAAGCTGATAATCAACGTCAGGGCTGTTAAGCATGAAGCGGCTTTATCTGGGGGAGTGTGGGGGATTATAGTTTAGGAGATACTGATTTGGATAACACCAAGAGCGAGTCCCAAAGCGAGAGCAAATGGCTTGGGTTTAAGACGGAGGAGAACTGAGCGGGATTGGTGCGAGCAGAGAGGTAAGGCTGGGGTCCTGGCCCAGCTGCTTGGCAGACAGCGCGTTTAAGTCAAGGGGTGCTGTGATTGGCCAGAGTGCAGCCTGTAGGATGTCTCTAGGCTCCCCTAGAACTGTGGGAGCCAGGTGGGATTTGCCTTCTACCCTCCTATCCTCCTCCTCCTCCTCCTCCTCCTCCTCCTCCTCCTCCCTCCCTCCCCCCCCCTCTTTTCTTAAGGTAATGTTTCATGTAGTCCAGGTTGGCTTCAAATTCATTCTATAGCTAGCTAACCTTGAAACTTGGTCTTCTTTCGTCACCTTCCAGATACTGGTGTGCACCACTAAGCCCATCTCTCCTTTCTCTCCTTTTCTTTCCTTTTCTTTCAACACATCTTCTTGAATACCCAGGCTGGCCTAGAACTTGCGATTCTTCTGCTTCAGCTCTCTGTGTGTGCTATTATCCAACTCCGTTAAGGTGTTGTGTTTGCCCGTCAAAGTGAAATGACTAGCAAATAGGCCTGGTAAGATGATATATTAGTGTATGTCACACACACATCACACACACACACACACACACACTCTACACAGACACACACACAGAAACCACACACAGACACACATAGACACACTCAGAGAAACATACACACACATACACAGAGACACACAGAGATGCAGACATACACACACAGACACACACACACACAGACATATACAGAAACACAGACACGCCACACACAGATGCACAGAGACACACATATACAGGCACACCATACACAGACAGGCACAAAAACACACAGACACCCCACACACAGACACACAAAGACATACACGCACACACAATACATGACGCATACACATGAACACAGGCACATATACAGATAGACAGACAGACACAAACACATACTCTCACACACATACACTAATATATAAAAAACAAACTTATGAAACCCTTTCAATGCTTATAGGATAAAATTCGAATGCACACATGCCAAGCTCTCTGATTACTTTTCCTTTAGCTCAGGCACAGTGGTGCACCCTGGGATGCCCGTTGGGAGCCTGAGTCGAGAAGAATGTGAGTTCACACATAAACCACAGGGCGAGAGCCTGCTCCCTAAAACTAAACAAAGATCAAAACCCAATCTCAAACTTTCCCTTCGTTACTACATACAATTCTTTTTTTAATAGATCCATTATTTTGAACCCAATTGACCTGTGTAAAGTGTGCGTGATGTCTAGACCGACTAATGGTATCCTTCAAAACCCAAACGATATATTTTGGACTATTTTCTCAAAGGAACTACACACCATTTTCGGTTATTGTCAAATAACCCCTTTATCATAATTTCCGAAGCTCCCCTTTGTAGCTGGAGTTGAAAGAGGTGAGCGGGTTGGAACGCCAAGCCAGCGTAAGGCTTAGCAGGGCAAGTGCAAAGCAGTTGGCTTCCCTCACAATACTTTTGCATAGGAGATGTTAGAGGGAAGGGGGCAGCAATAGCTCTGGGGAATCTTCTATAACTTGTACCCGGGAATGAGAAACTCTTTACTGCGCTGATATCTCAGCTGCTCAAACCGCCTTTTCGAAGCTAGTTCAAACTTGATTTTGATCAATTAAACTACCGGGAATGGAGACTTTTCCTTGAGCGTAGACTTAAGCTTTCACCTTTAAAATTTAAACTCCTTCCCTCTGACTTCAAAGAGAAGAAGTGCCGGCTTTTAGAATCTCATTTTTAATATACTGAAGCCCTAGGATAATATTTGGGAAATGAGGAAGGAAAAAATTGAAATAGTTAAAAGTTTGGTTTTTATCTGCTATTTGATACTGAATGTACAATGTCATATTCTGCAAGAATTTTTTTTTTTTTTTTTTTTTTTTTTTTTTTTTTTTTGAGCCAGGGACTCACTAAGTATATGGCTCAGGCTGGCTTTCAACTCTTCTTCTTCAGTATCTAAGGGATTATATGTGTGTGTCACCATGCCCAGCTTAGATACCGTTTAAAAGAGTGTATGGATGAATAGTGTTGTACTATCCTGATGAATTTTAGTAGGCTCTCTTGGTAATGTTTTGGAGTTATATATTTAAGTTAAAAAAAAAAAAAATCTTTGTTCCGCAACTGGAAAACAAATTGTTTAACAGGTATTTCCAGCAGAGGGCGCCATCTGACCATGGACGCGCTATCGCTACTTGCCAGTATCCTGTAGCCCATTTTATCAATATACATAAAAAACTCAATGTTCAAATTAACTAGTTCAATAAGTAATTTAGCTCATTGATTTTTGGGCATATCCTAAGTGCCATTACAAGCTACGGATATTTTAAATGCCATTACCTAATAGAAGGAATGTTTTAAGCACCTTTTATTGATTTTATTACTGCTTTATTTTGCTGTCTTGGTTTAAAATCATTTTAACCACTCCGTAATCAAGAAGAAATATATCGTTGGTGAAATACGGTCAATTTCCTAAAAACCTTTGACATCATTAAATAAGGAATAACAGTTGTTAAATCATGTCAGGCAATAACGGAGGGACAGAAGAGATATAAAGTTTGGAGCAGTAGGCCAGCATACCGGGAAAGCCCCATTGACCTTGCGCCTGCAGATCCCACATGCACCAGAAGCACTCGAGGTGGCTCATGGTTTTCACAAGCAGCAAGACAGATTTAAAAATCCCAGGCAGTCAGGAAGTTGGAGGGATGGTAGCAGGAC
The DNA here is from genome assembly GCF_000001635.26 of Mus musculus. Classification (NCBI taxonomy): domain Eukaryota; kingdom Metazoa; phylum Chordata; class Mammalia; order Rodentia; family Muridae; genus Mus; species Mus musculus. The sequence goes on from NC_000074.6 coordinate 107,603,776, forward strand.
GGGATGATTCTGGACAATTAGAGACTTTCTTAATGACCTCCTGTGATCCTCTGTCAAAATGATTCTCTATTTGGCAATCTCATTTGATTTTCTTGCTAGACTCTAGCATGTTGATAATCTGAAGAGCATGGAAGTGATGTACTCGTAAGTTTTTTCCCCTTCTCTTTTAACGTCTCCTTCTTATACCCGTTTGGTTTATATTAGCAGTAGTACGGAGCTGATCAGCTGGGAGAGAGGCAAGGAATCTGGCCCCTAGACTGCTTAATCAAAGAGCGGCAGAAGCAGGTAGTGAGCGCAAAGCCTTGCTCTAAGCCTGCTAATGAGTTGATTGCATTGACATTTGATATAATTTAACTGCAAATATCAATACTTGTATACGATTTAGAGCGTAGCTGTTGAGCTGTGATTAGAAGTTGAAAATGATTCCTGGTAAGAGACCACCTGGCTGTGACCCAAGCCCGGAGAACGCAGTTCTCCTCATTAAGTGGAATGGATCCAGAAAGTCAAGTGTTTTGATTATTAATAGAATCTCCTCCTTTTCTTTGAGCAAATGTTAGCTTCGAGAGGAAATTGATAATTATCCGAGGTCTGTTAAATGATCGTTTGGTGAGCTCATTTCATTCCTTCAAATGAGCTCGTGTCTCCAATTGTGGCAATCATTCGCCGGGCAGAAGAGAACACTAGCTCAAACCCTAGTGGGTGTCACTGACAATGTCAGTGTGGTCAGTGCGTCCGGGAAGAATTCATCCATTGGAGGCTGCAAACCAGATTTGGCTGAAATGTGCATATTTAGCCTATGTTAACTCATAAATTGGATAAATACGTTATGCTAAACTGCACTGAGTAAATATTGAGTATGCAAAACACTCTTGTAGGTGTCTCAAACACAGAGAATATAGAATCTAGATTCTCCTCTGTGAAAGTGATGAGTACAGCTCCTGCCCTGTGGGAAGGTTGGAATAGGGATGGGAGACTATGGAACAGGGAAACGCCAGGCAAGGGAATGGGGAAGTGGCTTTGGTAAAGAGCCTGGGACATCAGTGGCTGGCATTCAATAGACCAGCAACGCAAACAGCACTGTGTGCTTCTGGGGAAATTGAACGAAGCTTCTCAAAAAATAAAATCTGATTTGCTCTGTTTCTTTCTTTTTTCATTTTTTTTCAGTATGTGATGTTTCTTTATTTCCAAGTTTATTATTATTATTATTAGGTATTTTCCTCGTTTACATTTTCAATGCTATCCCAAAGGTCCCCCATACCCACCCCCCCTTTTTTCATTTTTGTTACGAAGTGTTTAATACACCGTGAAGCGTGTGTGTGTAAGATCAAGAAGAAAACGAAAATCTCTTTTCTTCCAGTGAGATGCAGAATCTTACAAACCCCTCTGAACACCCTGTGGCTCATAGCTCCTTCCTGCCTACCCCAGTACTTCAAATTAATATTATTTCACCCAGGTGCAAAATATAGGAATTTCTGGATTGGCCAAGATCTGCAACTTTTATTCTTACCTTTGGTTGGATCCATGAGAAATGAAATGAAGAAATATGTTGTGCTTGCCTGGTATGCTATGATTACATAGTGTGTGTGTGTGTGTGTGTGTGTGTGTACACATGTGCACACATACACACACACACACACACACACACACACACACACACACACTCATAAGGGATGGGGGTCAGAAGCAAAGGGAGTTCCAAAGAATTCAAGTCAAAATAACCTAAATAAAGGAAGAAGTTCAATTTACTCATATTTATTTATTTGTTTGTTTTAAGATTACAAGCATGTCTGCGTCTGTATGGGTTTATGTGTGTCTATGTGTGTCTATGTGTGTCTATGTGTGTGAGAGTGCCACAGAGGCCAGAGAATATTGGATATCCCAGATGTGGAGTTACAGATGGTTGTGAGCTACCTGATGTGGGTACTGGGGTCCCTTGCAAGATCACTACGTGCACTTGACTGCTAAGCCATCCCTTCAGCCCCCTGCTTGCCCAATTTTTCTTCCTTTGCCCGCCATGCCCAGATTGAATGGATAATTCCGATGACATGTTATGACTGAGCCACATGTTTGGCTCTGGGGAGTCAGTCACAGTTTTCATGTATAAAGGCTCCCACGTCCCATGAGATGCTCATCTGTTAGCTGGACGATGAGTATTTTCAGATTTGCTTCCTAATTTGGCTGTTGATGCTGCCCCCCCTTTCATGTGCCAGTTTCCTAAGATCTCCAGTGGTATTTTAGGTTATAGGTGGTGGCAGCTTAAATGAGAAGAACTGTGGGGTGCACAGTTGGGGGTGCTGTCTCAGGCACACGCTTAGCTTTTCTATCTAGTCTTAGACTTACAGACTATACTCTGGTTACTTTTGTCATAAGAATGACTTGATTTCACTAACGAAGACTAACCTTGTGTGACCTTCTAATTCCCACCCAAAGAACAAGTTAGCCTTCTCCAACATGGCATCCCTTACTTATGAGAAGGCTGCAGCAGAGTTGGGGACCATTGTTGCTATTTCCCTCTGCCCGCTGGCACTTCTCTTACGGTCTTACGGTCACCATCCTTATGGTGGGAGCTTCCAAGGAGGGATGGAGGAAAGACAAGGTACAGAAAGTAGGAAGGGCTTCCTTGTTGAGCCCCGTCCTGACTTGCAAGTGATGCGACCCCGGCTCGGCAGGCACCCAACACCCACCCTCCACCACAGGGAATAGTGACTGCTGCCACATGCTGTTTTTTTTTTTTTTTTTTTTTTTTCTGGCTGCATTTCATGGAGTCCATCTCTCCCTACCCTGACCCTTTGGGATAGGGGTCTCTATTAGAATGTCTCCTGGCTACATTTCTTTAACGTCAGAACCACTCACCCAACTGTGAGGACTAAATGAAATAATATATGTAAACCACTCTTCCTGGCCTGTGTTTGAACAAGTCAAGGGTTGATGTAATCTATAGGTTACTCTGAAAGTGCTTCATAAACCATATTATGCATAGAGCCTATAAGATGGATTTAAAGAGACTCTGATATGTCAATTGCAATGTCAGAGAGAGAGAGAGAGAGAGAGAGAGAGAGAGAGAGAGAGAGCGAGAGAGCCAAAGCTGGAATTTGTGCTCAGTCCTTCCCAGTGCTAGAGTCTCTTTTGTGTGTGTGTGTGTGTGTGTGTGTGTGTGTGTGTGTGTGTATGTGTGTGTGTATGTTTTACCTGCCTGCACCTATATGGCATTTAGATAGTCCTGATATCCTTGTTATGTGCCCGGTTTCGTTGGAGACCCTAAGAGTCAAGGACACTCTTGCCAGTGGTTCAGGTAGAGAGTGGCTCTTGCTGTTAAAGGAATTATCTGGCATGCGTGGCACACATGCTGGCCTGGAACTTGGGTCACCTCTGTGGTAAAGGTAAAGATGGTTAGATGACAAGGATCAACTCTGATTTGAGCTGCTGGGCTCCTGTCCTGTTGAGAGCCTCAGTGACTCTAGTTACAGTCTTCTAAGGTCAGAAATCTCCATAGAGGGGTCTAGAAGAATATGGCTGCCTGTTCATTCTTTTTCTTTTCTTTTCTTTTCTTTTTTTTCTTTTTTTTTGAGACAGGGTTTCTCTGTATAGCCCTGGCTGTCCTGGAATTCACTCTGCAGACCAGGCTGGCCTCGAACTCAGAAATCCGCCTGCCTCTGTCTCCCAAATGCTGGGATTAAAGGCATGCGCCACCACTGCCCGGCTGCCTGTTCATTCTAACTCACGTTAGATGATTAGATGATGAGTTAAGGAAAATGGATTTGGAAAGCATTGCTCAGAGTTAGCAGTACTTGATAGAGCAAGGGAAAGGGAGAAAACCCAAACTGGAATGTTAGCACAATTCATTTCGGTAAGATGCCACTTATAAGATCCCATTGCCAAAGTGAGGCTCTGGAGGCGTGTTGCTCTGAAATGTGGCTTCTACATGCACGTATGCATGGTGTGCACGCATGCACCTGCATATATGCACATGGGTGTGTGCATACATACATACATACCCCCTCCATACCCCTCAGTATAGCTAGCAGGTGTCTTGCCCCTGTATTTTGATGTTTAACAAGAAGCCAAGTCAGTCCCAGGTAGAAAATATGAAAAAAAAAAAAAAAACAATTTGTTCCCGTTGCTTGTTCCAAAGCATCATGGAACCCAGCTTGTAAGCTACCCAGTTTCTACTCTTCAGACAGCTACTCAGCTGTGTACATGGGTTCTGAGCGCTACAGTTCTCGGCCATGGAAATAAACGCATTCAAAAATCGTAGGTCTCTGCACCGTAAAGTGAGTGCGGTCTTGCGAGAAGAATGAGTCTGGTCCTGTTTGGGGCTCTACAGAGCATTTGGTGATAATCAGGGGAAGACATGGCTTGCCTTTTGTGCCTCAGCTTTGTCCCTATAACCCCTCAGATAATAGAATCTGCCCTTTAGGAGTCCAACCCTTTCCCGGGGGGGGGGGGGGGGGAAGGCATCTGGAGCTCCACGGATAAAGGGGCCACTCAGCGAGGAAGTACCCATTCCGTTCCCTTTACTGCCAATTATGCTCTGAAATATGTTTTCAGAATTCCAGCACCCGGTACTCGAGACTGAGCTGGCAGCTGATCAATTCAGCAGGATTTAGAGCTGTCCATCTAGACACTGGACCCAAAGTTTGCTTTGGCTAAATGAGGTAAAGGTACAATTATGTCCAGACACATACTAATAAATCTCTCGTAACAACCTCTCTTCCACGCATCTTTTCTGGTATTTAGCTGAAGATTCAGATTATGCAACCTATAAGTTTGTCATTTCGTTAGCACCGGCAACACCCCAAGCATAGGAAGCCGCTTAAACTTGAATTTGTTTGTATTTTTCCAACGTGTGTGTCTGGAAGGGTTTCTTTCTTTCTTTCTTTTTCCTCCCCGAAGTACAAAAATCTGAAGAAAAAAAAAAAAAAAAAAAGGAGACCTGTGGTTAAAAGCTTGGAAAGACTGTGCACACTGCTTTTTGTACACCTTGAAGACTAGCAAAATCTTTAATATGAGACTTTATTTGTACAAAGCCAAACTTCAAAACCACTCAAAAGCTTTTCTTATTAACTGCTGTCAGTCCTGTGATTTACAGAGGCAATAAAGAACTGGAGGGGGTACATTTATCACACAGTTCCACACCAGAAGCCATTTTGTCCGGCGGTTAAAGGCGAGCGATGAAATGAATTCTTTTGTTCTAAAGCAACACACATATCCCCCGTTCCCTATTCTCCCGGCTGGGCATACCAGGCGACAGTGGTGGCAGGTCACTACCTGATTCCTGCTTCATGATAAACTGTGACCATGAAAATGTTGAGGGAGCACTTAGAATACTTAGCCAGGAATAGCAATTATGAGATTTGCTTGGCAACATAGTTATAACTTTAATTCTTAGTTTAATATGAATAATGTGTGTGTGTGTGTGTGTATGCTTACACACTCATGCACATAAGCATGCATGTGCATGCGTCTGTGTGTGCTGTCTTCCATCTTGGAAGAGCAGGTTGATCCCCTTAAACAATGTGAGTTCTTTTCTTTTGCCCAGCAATTAACCTAGGAATTGGATTTTGAAGCCTGCCTAAGTTTTGATGCTGGAAAGTGTCAGGAGTTTCAGGATCCTGTCTTTTAATTCACTTTGTATTGGATGTTGGCTTTGTGTTTTGTGGTCTGAGAAGACAGGGATGATCCACAAGAGGGGAAATATTTTTCAGCTGCTTTCTGAGCTTTGGTTGCACGTTGGTGTGCTTCTCGAATGAACTGGTCAGGTGCTGAGCTAAGGTGTATGTAAGAGCTGCAATTGTTTTGCTGTTTGAGAGACTTAAACATAGGGCAGTTTTAAATATTCTATAATTGAGCATACCCATCACCTGATAGTATTTGTTAAGCTTCTACTTGTGCCTGGCTGTGAGCTGGGCACAAAGATTACCCGGGAAAATGGCAATAATTTGGACCTAGACCCTGTGGACATTGTGGTAATATGTGTACCAATGTTAAAACCGGAATGTGGGGCTGGTGAGATGGCTCAGTGGTTAAGAGCACCGACTGCTCTTCCAGAGGTCCTGAGTTCAAATCCCAGCAACCACATGGTGGCTCACAACCATCCGTAACAAAAATCTGATGCCCTCTTCTGGAGTGTCTGAAGACAGCTACGGTGTACACACATATAATAAATAAATAAATTAAAAAAAAACCGGAATGTTATTCCTAACTGAGCCAGTGACATGGTTGCTTCATTCTCAGAAAACCAAGAGGGTCAAACAAGGGACCTTTCAGTATTTTGTAATTCCACAACAATTAGCTATGCTTCTTAATTGCAATGTTAATGAAAAATAACATGGGTTGGGGGCGTCAGGCTGGAGAGATGGCTCTGTAGTTATGAGCTCTCGCTGCTCTTGGAGAGGACCGGAGTCCAGTTCCCAGCAGCCACATGGGGTGGTTCACAACCAGCTCCTGGACATTTAGCACCCTCTTCTGGTCTCCGTGGATGCTTACACTCACATGGACATACTCATACACAGGAAAAGACACAGGCATGCATGATTAAAAAGTAAAAATCACTATTTTTAAATGTATTTAAACGTTTATTTTATTTTTATTTTTATTGGAGACAGGGTCTCTCTACATAGCCCTGGCTGTTCTGGAACTCACTATATAGACCAGGCTGGCCTCAAAGAGATCCACCTGCCTCTTAAGATCAAAGGCATGCACCCCTACACCTGTCTTCTTTAAGTTTTATTTTTCTAAAATATTTAAATTGTATTCTTTCCCTTCCCCTAACTCTTTCCAGATTCTCCCTTACCCTTCCAAATGTTATGGTCTCTCAAACAAAAAGCACAGATACATACAGATATACACAATTTAAAAAATTACCTTTTTTTTTAAAAGAGGGAAAATTATTATGCGACTAAGTCCTGAGGTGGAAACCATGAAAGGATCCAGGAAGGAAAATTCCAGGTCAGATACTTTTGTTAGCCCATTTGTACAAAGTTTGAGCGGCGAAGGACTTTGCAATGGAATTCCGTAGGAGTTTCGTGTAACCCCCTCGTCCTCTTCGATGTATAATTTAGTGGTTAAAGCGATTCTTGCTTCTGTCGCTATCGGTCGCTTTCCCGGGAAGGGGAAATAGGTCCTCCTGTCAGTAATTTGGTGAAAGTGCTGAAAAGCCCATTATCTCCGTAGGAGAGAAAGCAAGCCACCCCTGGCGTGTGAGGACGGGGTAGGCTTGGCAGTCTCCTGGCAGGCTTGAGCCGCAGCTGGGGCTCTGGTGTCTGAGCGGACTGCGAGCATCAGCCATTCTTCCTGTGCTCACCTCAGTCTTTCAGATTGGATTGGGCCTTTTCCATCTCTACCTTAGGCTGATTTCCTTCTTTGTTTCCCTCTTTGTTTCTTTCTTTGCTTCTTTGTTTCTTTCTTAAGTGCATGGAGACTAGAGACTATTGTGGGTGTGGTTCCTCAGGGGTGGGTCACTTCTTTTCTTTTTTTCTTTTTTAAGATTAAATGAGTTTATTGGAGCAGACAGGGAGCCAAGACTAGCGTAACCACCGGACAAGCAGGTCAGTGTTCCAAAGGCAGGTAGTCTACAGCCCCGGGATCTGCCTATTTCTGCTTCCACAGTGCTACAATTTCCAACATGTGCTACAACGCCCTCCCTGATTTTAAAAGAAAGTTGTTGCTATAGAAAATGTGGGCTGGAGGACTGGGGCGATGGGTCCGTGGGCAAGGGCATGTGCAGCCAAGCATAGCAACCTGAGAGCAGTCCTTGGTTTTCAAATGGGAGAAGGACAGGACAGACGTTAGATCCCCTGACCTCCATATTAGTTTTGTGTTATCCATGTGTGTATACACTCACCACTGATGAATAAAACAAAAAAAAAAAAAAAAGAAGAAGAAGAAAAAGAAGGGGAAAGAGGAAGAGGAGGAGGAGGAGGATGGGGGAGGGGAAGATAGGGTATGGAGAAGGAAATAAGCCAATTCCCAAACCAAACCAATCATCTGTATAAAGAAATCATGCCTGTTTGTGTATTTGAGAAAAGAACTGCGTTTGCTTAGTGGGAAATTTGGTGTGTGTGTGTTGTATGTACTGTATGAACGTGTTGTGTGTGTATTGTGTGTTTTGTGTGAATATGTGTGTTGTGTTGGAGTGTGTGTTCTGTGGGAGTATATGTGGTGTGTGAATCTATGTGTGTTGTGTGAGTATGTGAGTGTGTAGTATGTGCATGTGTGTCTGGTGTGTGTGTATGAATGTGTATCTGATGTGAATATATGTGTGTGTGTTGTGAGTGTGTGAGTGTATGTGTGTGTATGAGTTTGTGTTGTGTTTCCCTTTGGGGATCAGGTCTCACTTTGTTTCTAGATCCAGAGGCTCTCCTGTCTCAGCCTCCCCGGCCCCCGGAACCCTAGGCTCATGCCACACAGTACCCAGTGCTGATGGTGGAAGGCTGTATCCGATTTCCCATGACGTGTTTCTGTAAGCAGTAGGTTGCTCTGGACCATTTTCAGCATGAGGTTCACAACAGAGTTGTGGATAAGCAGGAGGCACCGGCCCTTGTCCTGTGGCTGGTGGCCAACTGGCACTTGCTTGTTTGTCCCAAAACTCTGAGAATTGGCAAGTTCCAGGTTGTCTGTTATGAACTAAGGCCAAGATCAGAAAAGGAATTATCCATTATTTAAGGCTTTGAGTACTAACCCAAGGAGATGGGGGAATTTGGGAACTCTGAGAGAAGGGGACATGAACATCTTACGATGGGGGACTTAAACACCTACCCTCCTGTGCCAAATCAGCACTGCTGGCCACTTTTGCCTTTTCTCTGTGTTGTCCCTTTCTGCAGAACAGAATATTAAAAACCGCGTTCACTAGCCTCTTGAATTTGTTATCTTATTTCAAACCTTATAGGATTTCCTTAACCAAATGGAGTGAGTGGCTGCTGGGTAGTTGAGGGCTTGTCCAGAAGTCTGCAGTCTGGGCTGATGTGACTGTCTGGCCACCTTTTAAGAAATGCCATCATAACCATTTGCTATGATCTGAACTTCATGCCTCGCTGTTGGAAAGAAAAACTTTATACAGAGACTTGCTTTTTTATGTGACTTTGAAAGGAGTTATTTTATTTCTGACACTTATTGTACTATAAAGTCTCTAGTCTCTGATATTTAAGGTGGAAACTTTTAACTTTCTCTCTTTAAACACACATACACACACACACATACATACACACACACACACACACACACACACACACACACACCAGAACTCTTGGGGCTTTTTAGTACAAGGGCTTCTCAAACAATCCTAACGCTTTGAAAAATGAAATGCTTTATTTTATGAAGCAGTTTTGGGGTCAACTTTCCCCCCCTAAAACGTATGCTTTTATGTCGGGCAGTTTAAAGAGCGACTGCTAACTGGAACCAACCGTCAATGAAGTTGCGTCAAGTTGTCTTTCCTATTAGTCACTTATGAAAGGGCACAAGGACATCTAACAGCGCCCCAAACAAGAATGGTGAAAACAGATGTCGACCCCCCGGCCCACCTCAATAGTTTGCCGTTATTATTATTTTTTTTGTTGTTGTTAAAAAGCTCAGTGATTATTAGTGGATTATGGAATAAACTTTGCTCTCCTGGCTTATCGTAACACCGTTAGTAGCATCCCGTAGTGGAAAATAGGCCTTTGACTAGAATTTCAGCGAACACAGAAAAGGAGTAGCCAGTCTATGCCTGGAAGCACCATAAGGTGGGAACTATGGCATCTGTGATAGTTTGGTGAGCTGGAGGGAACCTCTGAGGCTGTGTTTATTATGTTGTCTTGGTGAGCAGTGAATTGAAAAAACAAGGCTGGTCCTTGGGTAGCTGCGACTCATCCTTACAAAAGTTCCATGCTGACTTAAGGAAAGATCTTTGGGTGGGGCAATGGTGGTGGTGGTGGTGGGGCGGTTTGGGAAACCCTACCAACTTTATCTTTCCAATATATTTATCTAAGAGCCTGTGGGCTCCCAGGACACCGCATAGAATTGTTATTAATGTGTGCGGCTCTGAGGGCAGTATTTGCCGTGTAGAACAATCACCTCAGCCTCTGGAATGTCAGGAAAAGTGGTAGGGAAATGAGAGGCAGACTAATGAGCAACAGCCAAAGGCAATGCGCTGTGTGATGGACACAGTGTATTTATCGTGACTGGGGCAGGGGAATGGACAGAGGAGGCTGCTATTTAGGGTCAGGTCACACATGGAGTTGGGGAAATCATTCAAAAAGTTTTTTTTGTTGTTGTTGTTTGCACATGCACACACTTGGTTATGACCAGAAAAAGTGTGCTTAAGATGTTGCTTTTATCTGCGATGCTCCAGTCTTCTCCCAAGGATGCTGTGTGGTGGATTTGAAGGCAGGGATGTGCTCCTTTGAGGACTGTATTTGTGGCCATTGAGCCCATCATTGGAACCAGATATCGGCCGCAGTGCTGCTCATTAGCACTTGCAGGCTTTAATGATTAGTGGCTCTGCTTTGAAGTCCACTGTTATGGATGGAAGCTTTTCACACTTAGTACTTTTTGGTGTGTGTGCATGCATGTTCGTGGGCGTGGTGTGCATGTGTGTGTGTGTGTGTGTGTGTGGTGCATGCGTGCTTGTGTGGAGGCCAGCATTTGATGGTAGGTTGTGGGGAGCGGGTGTGGCGGCAGTCCCAAAGGCGCCAGGGACTGCAGCTAAGTCATATGCGCGCGCTCAACTGGCCAGGAAGAACGACGCTGCTACAGGATCCTTCTGCACACATTTATTCAGTCCTGTTTCTTCTTTCTCCATATATCTCCCTTGTTTATATCTCCCTTGTTTATATATCTCCCCTGTTTATATATCTCCCTTGTTTTTATATCTCCCTTGTTTTTATATCTCCCTTGTTTATATATCTCCCTTGTTTTTATATCTCCCCCGAACCCTGGGCCTCTCACTCTTTTATACTCTCTCTCAGTTCCCATCCACGCACAGCAGGCCACGCCACCTCACCAGGCACGCAGCTTCAGCTAATCAGGGCAGCAGGGGCAAATCTCCACCAAATTGGATTCACCTGTATCCTGGTACACCTGCGCAGCACTCAAGATGTTTGTGTCTTATATGAGGAAGTCAGGTGCAAGTCATATGACTTAGCTGCAGTCCCTGGCGCCTTTGGGACTGCCGCCACACCCGCTCCCCACAATTCCCCCTTTTTTCTTTTTTGGCAGAGAGAATGTCTGTAGATAGCCCCCCGCAGCCATGCCCCTTACCCGTCCTTGGGTGACAAACAGCATTGGTTTGATCCCTGTCTTAGGTTGGTGACATGCCCAGGGAGTCTTATCACTGACTACCTCTCTATCATGCCAAGCCACACCTGGGGAGATTGTGTTTTGCTTGTGGCAGGTGCATCAAAAGGCCAGGATGTTAATGAACCTATGGCCAGATCTTAATTGCTGCAAGCAAGCCTCATGGGTGAAGGTAGAGGTCTGATCCCCAGTGTGCAAGCATAGGGGCCCTACACAAAACCATCCCTTAGGCTCATCACCCAGAGAGGTCTTGGCCAGCTCCCGTGTCGTTTTTCCTGGGGGAAGGGAACTAGGACACTGAACCTTCATGCAATCAGACGTGCCTTCCACAGGATGCCAACAGCAAGCTATCCTCTGTGCAGTGCTTAGCCTCGCACCCCACGGCATAACGCAGCATAATTTCTTTTAGAGCGGCAAACCGAATCTGAGGAGATTGTCCCGCCTCCACTGCAGCAAAAGCCTATGCTACCATGGCGAAAGTGCGGGCCGCACACTCTGCACCTAACACATGTGCCAAACACAAAAAACACACTATAACAAGCATACATCCCAGGGCTCTCATCCCCGCTCATCTTCCCTGAAGCAAGGGATAGATAGCCAGAGGAGCTATCTCTTTAAGGGAAATTCAGGGATCAAAAAGGCATGGAAAAATGTGAACGTCATGTCGAGCTGGTATCGGCTTCTGGAATACCGAAAGGATCTCTCATCTCGGCTCCATCCTTTGTGCTTGTGGGATCATCCACCACATCCACAGGGGCAACTGGATCAGGAGCCTCATTCTTGCAGCGTCTCACCAATCTCTCCAGCACCCAAAGAGGTTCCGTCTGGTCCTGTGGAAACACACAAACAGACCCTCTCGCCCACATCAACACCTGATCCTGTCGATCCCCAGGGGGATGGACACAATACCTCGTGGTGATGAGACCATAACCTCAATCACCTTGTGTCCATCTGGGGAGTCAATACGCCAAATCTCTGGACAGAAGGTCCACCTATAGGTGGCTGCTGAGGAGGCATAGGGAAAGGACGCAGAAGCTAATTCGCCTTCCTCCTCCGCCTCAGCTCTTTTGTTTCGTCCTTTCTGTTCACCTGATTTTACTGTGTCTTCTTTTTCCTTTTTCTTTTTAAGCCCTTCTCCTTTTCCGACATACTTTCTTGTTGCTCTGTAAGGATTTTCTGACCTGTCTTGACTGCCTCTACACACAGTTTCAAACAGTAACAGAGTCCATATATCAGAACAAACAAGACCAAAACTATCAGACCTACCCACAAAGGGTCAATGGAAGAAAAAAGCATAACTACACAGCGAGGATCTATTGATCACTACACCGAGGTTATCATAGTTCCTTAACTTGTCCCCAAACCAGGAACCTTAACTTGTCCCAAAGCCAGGAACCTTATCTTGTCCCAAAGCCGGGAACCTTTCGTTACCTTGTGCCTACTTCCTGGCAACTTTATGCTTGCCTCTATTTTATCCGAGGTCCTTCCCAAACTCCTGGGTTACTTTGTGCCTACTTCCTGGCAACTTTATGCTCACCTCTATTTTATCCGAGGTCCTTCCCAAACTCCTGGGGTCCCAAGTTTCACTCACCATGAACTTACCCTGCCGGCAACCACTGACTGCTGAAAGTTCTGAACTCGGCGGGGGAGTTGGTTCCCCGTACGGGCCACCAATTGTCGCGCCCGCTCTCGACCAGCAAGAACGACACGGCCACCAGTCCTTCTAACAGCAGTTTATTCAGTCTTCATCTTTCTTCTTTCTCTTCATCAGTACCGTTCCCCAGCTGAAGAGTTCTGAATCCACGCCAGATCCTTCTCAACAGTCTGTTTTACGGGAACTTTTATTAACCACTCCTTCCCCGTGATGCAGTTCTGAATCCTCCCTGTAGCAGGGGGTCTTCGCTTGTGCCTGAAGATGTTTCTTGTCCCGGGTTTCGGCACCACTTGTTGCGCGCGCTCAACTGGCCAGGAAGAACGACGCTGCTACAGGATCCTTCTGCACACATTTATTCAGTCCTGTTTCTTCTTTCTCCATATATCTCCCTTGTTTATATCTCCCTTGTTTATATATCTCCCCTGTTTATATATCTCCCTTGTTTTTATATCTCCCTTGTTTTTATATCTCCCTTGTTTATATATCTCCCTTGTTTTTATATCTCCCCTGAACCCTGGGCCTCTCACTCTTTTATACTCTCTCTCAGTTCCCATCCACGCACAGCAGGCCACGCCACCTCACCAGGCACGCAGCTTCAGCTAATCAGGGCAGCAGGGGCAAATCTCCACCAAATTGGATTCACCTGTATCCTGGTACACCTGCGCAGCACTCAAGATGTTTGTGTCTTATATGAGGAAGTCAGGTGCAAGTCATATGACTTAGCTGCAGTCCCTGGCGCCTTTGGGACTGCCGCCACACCCGCTCCCCACAGTAGGTGTCTTCCTCGATTGCTTGCCACCTTACACTCTGGGGCAGGGTCTCCCACAAGCACTCAGAACTCCCTGGTTCTGCTAGACAGGGTAGCCACCTCGCTATAGGGATGGACAGTTTCTGCCTTCCTGGAGCTGAGATTATGGGCCCGGCTGCCTGGTTTCCTGTGGTTTCTAGGAAGCTGAGCTCTGGTACTCGACCAGCAAGTGTTTTACCTGCTGAGTCTCACTTTAGATTATTTTGAAGTCAATATCCCTCAGGTCTTCACCCCCACATTTCTATCCAGCAATCTTTCTCTACCCTATTCCTCTTCCTGCATATGTCATTTCCTGGACTCGCAATATGGCCATTCTCCATTGGTGTCCTCCAGCTTGCTTTGCATCTAGGCTGGTGCCATCTGGGTGAAATGCCAGCATTCGCCATCCCTAAAGACCAGACCATACTGTACCATTTCAGACAATGGGTCCTTCGGACCTGCCTCTCAGTCCACAGAGTAGGCTGCTCTCTTTCTTCCCCTGCCCTTGCAGGTTATGACTTGGAAATGGATGGCTCTCATCCCGGAGATGGTGAGCCCTGGAACTCGGGAGCACTATGAGTCCTGTCTTTTCACCTCAAAAAGGTTCTGGCATAGCCCCTAATGTGGTTACAAGTTGTACATTAATTTTCAGTGAACAGAGTTCAACTGTAGGTGACTGCTGCTGGTCCTTTAGGACAAAAAAAAAAAAAAAAAAAAGCTGCCTTAAAAAAAAAATCTGTGTGTGACAACCCCACATGGGGTCATGGAAAAATTTGATGATGGCAAAAGATTTCTGAACATGAGACCAAAAATTAATTAAAAATGAAACCCAGGGCTGGAAAGATGACTCAGGGGTTAGTTTTGCTCCCTGTATCCATGTTAGGCAGCCCAGTCACCCGTAACTCCAGCTCTAAGAGATATGGCACCCACTTCCGGCTTCTGTGAGTTCCTGCGCATGCGCGCACGTGCCTGTGTGTACACACATACATATACATATAATTTTCACACACAGAGATACACGCACCATACACGTATTTAAATATAAGATCAGTCTTTCAGAATGAACTGTCTGCGTAATGCATCTGAGATGTTTCTGGAATGCTTGCCATGCTGCCCCACATGACTTTACTGAAGCAGCCTTGGCAAGGAGCACACAACTTGAGCACTTCACAGTACTGCAAGCCATCAAGCTGCACTGTGCCACCAAGTGCTGCCTGCGGCACCTTGGCTCAGATTCCAGATGTCACATGTCACAGACTGCGGTGTTTTTTTTTTTTTTTTTTTTTTTTTAGTACATATACGCACAGTTTCCTGCGCTCACAGAAACATAATGGTTTAATTATGGAATCTAGAGTCTTACTCTTTCCTGCCGTCATCTCTCAGCACGTATCAAGTCTTATATCGTTGGATTGCGTGGTAGAAGACAAAGCGGTCGCATCCCATCTCCCTTTGTCTTCAGTAAATGGTAAAATCACGTGTGAATCAAAGAATTGTTTTGAAATAAATTCTTGCTTTATTACCAGTAAATGTTTGATCTGCAGGCTTATATTACACAACTATATGCCAGGGTCATAAAACATTTTTCCAGCCCATAAGAGTAGAGAGTAGAAAAAGCTTGCAACGCCTTATCTTAGAATAGGAGAACCCATAAACTATTATTAGCAGTTGAAATTTCGTTTTGTTTTGGATGATCTTCCCCCATTCTCTTATCCGCTGTCTCCCTGTTCTCACCCCACTACCCTTCCCTACCCTTGCATTCTCCTTATTACTTCTATATCGCGTCTGTTTCATTATTCTCTCCCCCCCCCCCCACGTCAAAGCCTCTTTCCCTTTCTCCTGTACCTCTTTCTACTTTTCTGGCCTTTCCACACTCAAGTTACAAATAGTATATTTTATACAAATACACAAAAATTAGAAGTTAGGATTTGTCTGTGAGAGAACACGCAGAATTTCTCTTTCTGAACCTGGGCTATCGAACTTCATATAATATTTTTCCAGTTCCCTTCATTTCCCTGCAAGTTTCTTAAATAATAGTTTTTTTGTATTTCTTAAAAAACTTTATTCTTGAGAACTTTATACACGTGTACAACAAAATACAAGGGCAGCAAATGTCATAATTTAATCATTCCTTATGGCTGAATACAAATTCTGTTGTATAGATACACCCTGCTCCTCTGTTGATAGACAACCAGGCTGGGTCCATTTCCTGGCTGTTGCCAATAGAGGGGCATTGAATATAGATTTGCAAGCGCCTCTGTGGCAGGAGTCCTTTGGGTGGGCGATGCTCAGGAGTGGTTTAGCTGGTGTGCCATTATTGTATGGTAGTTTCTCCTATGTGGGTTGGGCACAGTCTTAAAACCTAATCCTAAGGCTATTAAGGGTTCTGTCATATTAATGTAATCATAACATTTCTCCTGAAACATTAGCTAACACTGCCATTTGGAAACTACTGGGGAGATGGTTCAGCTGGTAACGTGCTTCCAGTACAAGACCTGAGTTTGAATCTCCAGCCCCTGGGCTAAAAACCCTCTTGGCAGTGTGTGCCTGTACTCTCAGCCCTGAGGACATAGAGACAGGAAGATTCCTCAGACTGGCTGGCTGGCAAGAGGGAGGCTAGCCAAGTTGGCAAACCCCAGGTTCAGTGAGAATGCCTAAAAAATATGATGGAGGGTGTTGAGGGTGTTGGTCAATCTCTGACTTCCACCTACTTGTGCACACACACAATAAAAAGTAGCTGTGCTTTTTTTAAATTTGGAGAAAATTATACAAACGTTATTTGAGACAAAGTGAAATATAGTAGTTAGAGTTCTGGGCCTCCTTCCTTCCTCCTTTTCCTCTTTTTTTCCTCTTCTTTCCTCTTCTCTTCTCTTCTCTTCTTTCCTCTTCTCTTCTCTTCTCTTCTCTTCTCTTCTCTTCTCTTCTCTTCTCTTCTCTTCCTTCCTTTTCTTTTTAAGACGGGGCTTCTTTGTATATCCCTGGCTATCCTAGAACTCTCTCTGTAGACCAGGCTGGTCTCAAACTCACAGAGATGCCTTGTTCTGCCTCCAGAGTACTGGGATTCAAAGTATGCACTCTCATACCTGGCAAAGCCTCCTTGTTTCTAACCCCACCGTTTCTAGGCATGTGACACAGATTACATGAACTTCTCAGGCCTTGTCTTCTATTTATGGGATGGGGACAGCAGGGATGCCTGCCACAGAGAACTTCTTTGAGGATTAAATGAATTAAGATCTGTTGAACTTTTCTCAATGAAGTTGTATAGAAAAGATCTCAACAACTATTACTCTGTACGTTAGCACACCTCTGGCTTCTCACTCGATCATACTGCCTTCCTGAAGCTACAGAAGAATATCAAACAGTTGGCAGAGTTCTCGCCTGGCATGCACGCAGCCTTCAGCTAAATTCTCAATGGTGCGTAACGCTGGATGTGATGATGTATGCCTGTAATCTGAGTACTCGGATGCTGTGTTAGGGTCCAAGAATCACTGAAGGAAGACCCCAGACTCAAAGAATATTCAAAGGCAAAGAGCGCTTATTCTGCAGAAGTCATCAACATGCAGGGGGTCAACCATTCATCAAAATGACGCCCCCAGACAAAGGTGCACAAGTCTTTTTTACAGGAAACTAGGTGAATTGTAACCAAAGTTAGGTAATCTAAAAATTCATTGGTGGGGGTTGGGGAAGTTACATGGGTTGGTTTCTGATTGGCTGCTATGAGAACAAGATACACATGTACAACAAAATACAAAATATGTTAGTTTCACTATATTTGGTGCGGCTTTGAGGAAATACCAGGAACCAACTTAGCTCCGGCCTTATCTCCTCCAGCCAAGTGTCCCAGGAGCTGACTCAGCTCTGAGCTCATCCCCCTGCTCTGTCAAAACCATTAAAGATCAGCAGCTCATTGTCAGTAGCTCCCTCTGAGGAGCCCAATCTGCTTCCCTTGGGAATGAACACGTTTCTACTCCCAAGGTTTTTATTCCTTAGGGGACCTCTCAGCTGGAGGCTGAGCAGGGGGACAAGAAGTTCAAGGGCATTCTCAACCACACAGTAAGTTAGGGGCCAGCCTAGACTTTATGAGGCCCTGAATAAAAAAAAAAAATAAACCCCACAAAACAAAAATGCACCACATCAAACCAAACCAAACAATCAGCTGACGAACCGACTAAGCAAGGAAAATATTTATCTGTAAAAAAGGTTTTGTCTAGCCGGGCAGTGGTGGCACATGCCTTTAATTCCAGCACTCGGGAGGCAGAGACAGGCGGATTTCTGAGTTCGAGGCCAGCCTGGTCTACAAAGTGAGTTCCAGGACAGCCAGGGCTACACAGAGAAACCCTGTCTCGAAAACCAAAACCAAAACCAAAACCAAAACCAAAACCAAAAAAAAAAAAAAAAAAGTGTCTCTTTTGTTTTTGTTCTCTAGGGAGATCTGATGATCATTTAAAAACATTATTCATTATTTTGTGCATGATCTCTTCCTTTGTCTCTGTCCTTTCTCTCCCCCCTCCCCCACCATGTGTGTACGGGTGAGCGTTGTGTGCATACACTTGTGCAGAGGACAACGGTATGGTGTTGGTCCTCTCCCCCAGCCTTTAAGTGGAGGAGAGGTTGACCTCAGAGTCACTCTGCTGGCCCGTAAAGGGGCTCGTTTCTGATGGATCAGGTTCACCACAAAACATAAAGAAAAAGTGGAGGTGTGGAATGGGCAGTGCGCAGTATGATACTGGGATTGAGGCAAAGAGTCCAGAGCTAAGTTGTTCATTTGCATAGGCAGGCAGGATCCATAGGTGCAGGTGAGATCACCTCAGGGCACTGGCTTTCTCATCCTTCTTAACACTGCCACCCTTTAATACAGTGCTTCATTCGCTGGTGACCCCCAACCATAAAATTATTTTCATCGCTACCTCATGTATTGCAATGTTGCTACTGTTATGAGTCACAATGCAAATATCTGTGTTTTCTGATGGTTTTCTGTGATCCCTGTGAAAGGGGCACTGAGTTCTCCAAAGGACTTTCGACCCACAGGTTGAGAACTGCTGCCTCAGGGAAATATTCAAGATGGAAAGTCCTCTGCAGAGGTAGCTTTACTTAGAATTCGATATGTAAGGACTGCATTTACATAGTTTTTCATTTTCTGTTCTTTCCCCTCTAAGTCTTTCCCTATACCCCTGACTACCTCTCAAATTATTGACCTCTTTTTCTTTAATTATCATTGTTACATATACACATGCGCGTATGTGTGCACACATACACACTCCACACCTACTGAGTCTGTTTATTGTTGCCTGTACCTACATGTATCTATATGTATCCATATGTATCTATATGTATCTATATGTGTTTGAGGCTAACCACTTGAGATTGGGGGCTGGTTTCTGGAAAAAAAAAAACAATTTTCCCTCATGGCCATTCATTGCTTATAGCTCTTCCTCTGGGGTGGAGCCTTGAGAGACTTACCCTCTCTACTTTGGCATGTCAACTTTGAAGATGCCTGGGACATTAGAATGGGTTAGAGAATCAGAGGGAGATGAGTCAGCAGATAGCATCACTGTAAGACTTGAAAGCCTACTGTGGGCCAGGGAGGTGGCAAGGCACCTGAAGACCTGAGTTAGATTCCTGGGTCCCGTAGGGTGGAAAGAGAGATTTGACTCCCAAAGATTGTCCTCAGATCTCCACACGCAGGCATGTGTGTGGTTCCCCCTAAAAACTAATCAACAACCCCCCAAAACCCCAACCAACCAACCAAAAAAAAAAAAAAAACCAAAAAAAAAAAAAACCCAACCCAAACCCACCAACCAAACAAAAACCACTAAATCAAAAAGTGAAAAAGAAAGCCTACTACACTCCAGTGTTCTAAATGTTTACTGATTCCGTTGGTTTCCCAGCAGCACTTAGGTAGATAGTCTGTGTGCCCATCTTTCAGGCGTGAATACAGAGAAGCAATACTATAAAGCCAGTGAACAAGAAAGGCAGAGAATCTGAACCAAGATAGCAATTCAAGATGGAGCAATGTCTTCACTGATATTTGGACTGCTGATGTCTCTGTATTTATTTATTTATGTATTTATGTATTTATTATTTCTCTATCTCCCTCTACCTATCTATGTAAATATCTATCTATGTAAATATCTATCTATCTATCTATCTATTTTTCTATCTATCTATCTATCTATCTATCTATCTATCTATCTATCTATCTATCTATCTATCTATCTAAATAGCTATGCTGTGAAATAACAAATAAAAGCATATTAGTCAGGTTTTGCTACAGTGATGGTGTGTAGCAAGCAACTCTGAAATGTCAGTGCTTTATAGCAGCCAATACTTGTTTTCTATCTGAGGAGACTCTGTTTTAGATGTGAGTTGAGTTTAGGTACTGTGGTAGTTTAAATATGCTTGGCCCATGGGAAGTGGCGCTGTTGCTGGAGTAGGCACGCCCATGTTGGTGGAAATGCATCACTGTGGGAGTGGACTTTAAACTCCTATGTTCAAGCTCTGGCCCGTGCAGAAGGACACACTCCTCCTGGCTGCCTGTAAGACCATCTTTTCTGACTGCAGTTGGATCAAGCAGCAGAGTTCTACAGCTTCAGCCACATGGCTTTGGCTTTAGAATCAAGAATAGAAGGAACTACTGGAACAATTGATGCTGGTTAGCTGGAGCTAAGAAATTAGTGGTGATTAAAACCAGCATCACTGAGGTGAAATCATCTAGGAAGTGTTTTCTGAGAGCACAAAGAATCTGTGTTCCAGAGATAGTCAAGGTTGGACCACATGTTGCAGCTGGACTTGGTAATGTGTAAGAATCACCCAGGTGGTACTGGTTTTGAAGGCATGAAGGGGTCATGGAGAGCAGCTGAGGCTTGACACTGTGAGAGGCCAGGGAAGGCCATTGGTTAAGGTGCAGCCTCAGTTGCAGTTGACATCTCAGGACTGAAGGGGTCATGCAAAGAAGTTGAGGTTTGGCACCAGGCAGAGAGCCTATGAAAGGCTATTGGTGAAGCCTAGTTTCAGTGGAAGACCTCAGCATATTGGAGATGCCAGTACCATGGGATGACCACCAAGAACAGCAGCAGCAGTGGAGTGAAGTCAACCAGAGCTTAGAGTGCTACAGAGGGCAGAGCTGGAGAAGTGATGCCAGCTCTTTGGAGTTGCCCAGAAGATCATGTGTGGACCTTGGACAATGGAACAAGAAGCTGTGAAATTGAAATTGCCTTGGAGACCCCAAGATGTTAGAGAAGCCAGAACCACGGGCTACCTGTGGAGGAAAGCTAACAGGGAGTGGAAACAGGCCAAGAGAAAGAAGTGTGTGCAATCAGTCATCAGATCTCAAAGGAGTTGAACACCAGACATGGAGATACAGAGTTTGGAGTTTGCCCACCTTGTTTTTGATCTTGGTTTAGCCCAGTATTTCACCACCATGACATTTTGGAATGATAATGTATGCTCTGTGCCATGAAATGTTGGAAGTGTGTGATCTGCCTTTTGATTTTATAGGGGATTATAGTTAGATTCCGAGATTGCATAAATCTCAGAAGAGAATTTGAACTTTGGACTTTTACATTGTTGAGACTGTGGGGACTTTTGAAGTTTGATTAAATATATTTTGCATTATGCTATGGCGAGGTATGGCCCCCATAGACTCATGTGTTTGAACAAGCCTACGGGGCTCAGGAAATAGAATGTGGTAGATTGAATGTGCTTGGCCCATGGGAAGTGGCACTATTAGGAGGTGTGTCCTTGTTGGAGGGATTTTGTCACTGTGAGGGTGGGCTTTGAGTTCCTATGTTCAGTCTCTGTTTGAGAAGGGACAGTCCTCCTGGATGCCTGTGAGACAGACTCTCCCCCTGGCTGCCACTGGATCAAGATGTAGAACTCTTAGCTTCTTTTACAGAACCATATCTGCCTGAATGTTGTCATGTTTCCTGCCATGATAACGGAATGAACATCTGAAACTATAAGCCAGCCTCAATTAAATGCTGTTCTTTATAAAAGTTACCCTGGTCATGGTGTCTCTTCGCAACAATTAAACCCAAAGGAAGACAGAAGCCTTCCATACATGCATTAGTCAGCTGAGGGCTACTGTAACAAAATTCCCATCACTGGGGTAAAAAGCAGAAGTTTTTCTTCAGATCAAGGTGTTACTTTTTTTGTTGTTGAAACAATGTCTCACTTATCTCAGACTGACCTGCAGTTCCCTGTGTAGCTGAGGATGACTTTAAATCCCCCCCCCCCCATTCTCGTGCCTTAACCTCCTGAGAGCTGGGGTTACAGCTGTGTGCCACCTTGCCTGGTTTCTATGCAGCGCTGAATCAAACCCGAGGGCCATGTGTATGTTAGGTCCTTTCCTGGCCCCATGATTTTTTTTTTTTCTATTTATTTATTTGTCCTCTTAACTCAGCTTGCAAATGGCCACCTTCTTGCCTTCTTGCTGTGCCCTCTCTTGGTCTTCCCCCCTCCCCCCTTCTTCTATGCTTGAATGGTCCTGATGTCTCACTGTTTTAATCTCTTACAAGGACATCGCTCTGTTTGATGTAGAGCCCAATCTATCAGTCTCATTTTTACTTAATCGGCTCTTTAAAGGCACCATCTCTAAATATAGTTCTACTCTTAGTCTTCCCCTTAATGACTTCTTTCCCACTGGCAAAGCACTTACACTAGAATCTCATTTATTTTTATTTTTTGGCTTTTTTTTTCTTCTTCTTGAGACAGAGTATCACTATGTATGCCTTTCTGATCTAAACTCACAAATATTCACCTGCCTCTGCCTCCGAGTGCCAGGATTAAAGGTGTGTGCCACCACAGCTGGTCAGTAAACATAATTTAGAAAATTAAAATAAATGTTTAAAGCTGACTAGTTTTCTTTTTCCTTCTTGATTGGAGGAGAATTTACATCGTCTTACTACTCAGGAATCATCAGACTCCCTCTCGTCAGTTATTTGAATTTGCTGGCAAAACAGATGAAAGCCCACTGAGTAATTTTAGAGTTGTGTACTGTAATTTACTGTATATATCAGTCTCGAGAAAACACTGTTTTCTTTGTTCAGAAGAATGTATAAGGGCTTCAGATGTTTGACCTTCTGGTCCAATGACATATTGTCTCCTAGCTCCTCAAAAAAATCTAGAGATAGTTCTTTTAATTTTCCTTACCATTTTTATTAGAGTTTAGAAAAGGTTAATTAGGCAACCACTGATCTCAGGGGAAAGAAGATTTAAAAAAAATATAGAATATTACAAGATGTCCTCATTGGGTATGAAGGTAACACCACAAGGGGGAACTATAATTTTATCAAATTTGTCCTGGCAAGTTGGCTCAGAAGGTAAAATGATTAGAGCCTGCAGAGTTAATTTTAATATGCTAATACATCACAGCAAGTTGGGGACTTAAATAAAATGATACAATTAATATACTTTTATGAGATGTAGAAAGACTTAGTAAGGTCATTTGCAGATTACATTAGAGCTACATTTGGACTTACTGGGTTTAAAATTCAACATTCTTTAGAGGAAGCACTGGATGTCTGATCTGCTTCTCAAGCACTTTGGAATGATAGCACGTACATCCAATTGGGCGGATCTTGAGCCGGGATCGTAAAATAAACAAATGCTCCGGCTTCCTCTCTAAATACTGCCAGGATCAGGCTTTTAGATCCCCCATTTTCTTTTTCTTAAAGTGTTACAACCCAGAAAATGGTATGGTAATTCTGGAAGGGATTTTCTTTTGAAAGGCTGCTTAATTGATTTTAGAAGACTTTCCCATCTTACTGTGTCTCTGGTATTCTATGATTTCCCTTGGCAATATTGTCGGAGTTTCTTGGTCTTCTTGGATGAACAGTTTCATTATGTAATCTGAAATCACTGAAAGTGATTATATTGATGAAGGGAGCTATAGGTATATGTGTGTGCATGTGTGTGTGTGCATATGTATGTGCGTGCATGATACACATATGCAGGCGAGGGAACATCTTGCAGGCATCCATTTTCTCCTTCTATCACATGGGTTCCAGGGATTGAACTCAGGTCATTAGACTTGCCAGCAAGCACCTTTACCCGCTAAGTCATCTCCTCTGACCTCTACTTCAGTTTTTGGACAAGAATCTCTCATTGAACCTAGGGTTTATCAATTTGGCTTTGGCTGGCTGGACAATGTGCTTCAGGGATCCCCAGTCTGCCTCCCCAGGGCTGAGATCATAGGTATACGTATACGCTGCTTTTCCCAGTTTTTATGTGGGTGCTAGGGAGTCTATCTCGCGCTTGAGAGTCAAGCACTCTACCAACCGAGCCACACCTCCTCCAGCCTCCTTACTGGTTGACTTTTATGTTAATGTTAAAACGTGTTCCCTTGAATCTCCCTCTAGGACTAAGTATACACATAAAAAAATACCTCTTTGCATTTCCATGGAGTCCTGATTATCCCGAGTTATTCCTGAGTGTCCCCATGAAGCCTTAATTAGAGGAAAGAGCAATATATATCTGAAGCAGAGAAGTCACAGGAATAAGAAATACTTCAAATAATTCTCAATTTCTCATTAGCAAGCCCTGATAGAGAGCAGACGTAATTAGAGCGATCGCGTCTAACTGGCACGCGTACATTTGACTAAAAGCCAAGAGCAACAGAGTCACGATATTTATGTTCATGTTTAAATTACTCAAGTGCTTAATTGTATAATTTCAGTTTCAATTACCAAACGCCCTCACTTTTAAAATTAGTCCTTTGAGTATTAGCTGCATGATGTTGTTATTAAAGTTGAAAATCTGCTATTATGGTTTAGAGGATTAGTGAAAGTTGTTGGCATATGTCTTGTTTAATAAATAAGTTTAATTGTGCATGTAATCTGGTAATTGAGTAATGATGAATTATACTTTTTATAGAAATGTAGAATGACTCCCCCCTCCCTTTGGTGAAACAAAGCCACTTTTTAGGGATTTATTTCACAAGGGAAATATTATAAATCATCTAAGATATCACTTCTGCACCATAGGAATGCCTGTAAAATGTGTGAGTTTTTGACAAGATTTACTTTTAGTTTTGCGTGTGTGCATTGTGTGTGCAGGTGTTTTCAGAGTCCAGAAGAGGGCATCAGGTCCCCTGGAGTTGGAGTTATAGGTGGTTGTTAACTGCCTGTGTAGGTGCTGGGAGCTGGACTCAGGTCTTCTGCAAGAGTAGCAAGTGCTCTTAAGCACCAAGCCATCTCTCCTGCCCCCACAGGAAGACTTTTAATGGAAAATTTGTATTAAACATTTCTTTCTGCCTCCCATCCTCATATAAGAGAGGCTGGGGGCAGGAGGGTGAAGTTCAATTGCTGAGGCAGTAGAGCATATAAATATTTAACCCATTCTCAGCCTTCCCCCTCAGTGGGGAGAAGCGCGGTGGGCAAACACACACAACAGACAAGGCTGCTTCACCAACTCAACAGCTGCTGTTACCTGGAGCTGCTGTTACCTTCAGCACTCAGGACAGCTCCCGGGGCTTATCCTGCGCCACAGGAGTGGGGAGTGTGGGTGGGGGGGGGGTGAGGGATGGGAGCAAGGTGGGGGTAGCCGCATCTTCAGGTCAACAGCAACAGTTTCAGACCTACGTCTCAGAACAAGAAAATTGGGAATCGAAAACTCAAATACACACACACACACACACACACACACACATTTAATTTCTTTCTTTCTTTCTTTCTTTCTTTTTTTTTTTTTTTTTTTTTTGGTTTTTCGAGACAGGGTTTCTCTGTTATAGCCCTGGCTGTCCTGGAACTCACTTTGTAGACCAGGCGGGCCTCGAACTCAGAAATCCGCCTGCCTCTGCCTCCTGAGTGCTGGGATTAAAGGCGTGCGCCACCACACCCGGCGGGTTGCAGTCTTATCTGTGACTTCTGTGGGTGGATATTTACTTACGGAGGTTGGGGGAGCTGTGGAAGGAAGGGCTTACTTTCAAGCTGCACGCTACAGATTTCCTTCTTGGGTCTGGGTGAGTCTTGGAATTCCAGTTTTTGGGTTGTTGGTTCCTCTCCGGTTCCATTCAGGTGACTCACGACACGAGTTGAGGTCTCCAGGCTTGGCAGCAAGCACCTCTACCCACTGAGTAGAGTAGGTCCATTCCAACCTTGAGACTAAAACGCACATTGAAAGGGCAGCGATCTGTTTGGCAGACCAATGAAACAGCACCAGGCTTTAGTGTCAGCCAAGATCTGAGTGTGAGATAGGAACTAAGGACGGAGGATGGGTTGAAAGCCTTTAAAGAAAGTAGGAAGACTCTCTTCTCCCCAAGGTGTCCCTGGGATAATCCCTTCTCCACATTGTCAAAAAGGTAAGCGAACAGGCATCCAGGCTCTGTTGGTGCGGGGCTTAAATAGGAGATACGATGAATCCTGAGTGCAGAATGGGCGAAGTACCCTGTTACCAGTCGCAGCCTCCGGAAACCCCCGGGCAGGGTTCTGTGTTCCTAGTCAGAACACAGAGGAGTCTCCTCTGGGGAGATGGCCACAAAGAAAAGCCCTGGAAATAATGGTATTCAAGTCAATGAAAGGGCGAAAGCACCGTTTAACTCCCCTTGGGGTCAGCAAGCCTTTCCCACAGGCTCATTCGTCAGCTGGTCTCACTCTGCCGTGTGAATGGATGGCTGACAATCTTCAGGTGCTTAAGGATGTGCAAAATGGAAGAGAATAAAACTGCCATGAAAAGACTCAGTGGATTTAGAAGACACACACACATGCACACGCACACGCACACGCACGCGCGCGCGCGCACACACACACGATGTAACTTTAAAAATTAGAGAACGTAGGGAAATAGAAACTCAGAAGGGCTTTTAGCCGCACCCCTGGGAGCTGGAAAAGGGAACAACATAAGACTAAAGAGAAGGTGATTTAGAAACTAGCATTCTGTATCCAGTAAGCTGCAGGCTGACTTATATAAATTATTAAAGGCAGCATTTTTATTTGCCTGCAGAGGGACAGTTCCTCGGGGTCTCTAGCTTTTCTTCCTACTTTGAGACAGTTTCCTGTAGTCCAGGATGACCTCTAACTTGTTACATAGTCCAGGATGACCTTGAACTTTTGACCTCCCACCTCCAACTTCTGAGTGTTGGGATGAGGGATGTATGATACTGTTGCGGGAAATATTAAAAAATGAACCTGCCAACTCTAGTCACAATGGACCACAGGGCTCCTGCCTGATCAACTCTCTAGTGGGGCATCCCCCCCATTCCTTTTGCTTTCATGCAATGCCCCTCGAACCCCTGCTTAGCCATATCAACACCTAATTAACCCAGTAGAATCAAGACTCTTAAGCTTATAGATTAAGATGCCAATACAATAATTTCAGAGCTAATTGATAATGATAAAGCTTTAACCCAATTATTCTAACCTTTTGATAACACCATGTTGGCCTCCATTCTGGCTCTCTCTCCTCCTCCAACCTCTCTGTCTCTGTCTGTCTGTCTGTCTGTCTGTCTGTCTGTCTCTGCAACTCTTAGCTCCACCTCCCTTTTCCCTGTCCAATCACAGACCTCCTCTGCATTAATGTAACTGCACAGGGAAAATCCTGGAACAAGATACAGTGCCTGGGGCTGTGGAGCCAACTCAGGACTTGGAGTACCTGCGTAAACACGATGTCAACTGAACTACATCCCAGCCCATCTGTGCTGGCTAGCTTTTATGTCGACTTGACACAAGTTAGAGTCAGGAACTTGAGCAGTGAATGTGCTTCCATACTATCAGGCTGTAGGCAAGCCTGAAGGGCATTTTCTTAATTAGTGATTGACTGGGGAAGGGCTTAGCTCACTGTGAGTGATGCCACCCCTGGGCTGGAGGTCCTGGGTTCTATAAGAAAGCAGACTGAGCAAGCCATGATGAGCAAACCAGTCAGCAATACCTCTCCATGGCCTCTGCATCAGCTCCTGCCTCCAGGTTCCTGCTCTGTTTGAGTTCCTGTCCTGACTTCCTTCATGGATGAACAGTGATGTGGAAATGTAAGCCCAACAGACCCTTTCCTACCTTTGGTCATGGTGTTTCATCACAATGATAGCAACCCTAACCAAGATAACATATTTAGTGTCTTTTATGGACAAAGAGTCTGATTTATTTTAAAATTTCATGCAATTAATTATTATGGTGGGTGGCGCATGTGCATAGGGACACACGGGCACACATGCCACAGATCAGGTGGAGGTCAAGGGTTAACTCTGAGGAGTGAGTTCTCACCTCTGCTTCTGTGTGTGTCCTAGAGATCAGACTTAACTTGCTAGACTTACGCAGCAAGGCCTGCCTTCATGCACTGGGTGGTCCCCGAGTCTGATTATCTTTTGTTCATAAATGGTTTGGGCAAACACAGAAGTGGATGCTCACAGTCAGCTATTGGATGGATCACAGGGCTCCCAATGGAGGAGCTAGAGAAAGTACCCAAGGAGCTAAAGGGAACTGCAACCCTATAGGTGGAACAACACTATGAACTAACCAGTACCCCGGAGCTCTTGACTCTAGCTGCATATGTATCAAAAGATGGCCTAGTCGGCCATCACTGGAAAGAGAGGCCCATTGGACATGCAAACTGTATATGCCCCAGTACAGGGAAACACCAGGGCCAAAAAGTGGGGGTGGGTGGTTGGGAGGGTATGGGGGACTTTTGGGATAGCATTGGAAATGTAATTGAGGAAAATATGTAATAAAAAATATTTAAAAAAATGGTTTGGGCTGTGATGTGCAGCAGAAGAGCCTTCCATGTAAGAGATGAGGAAACTCAAGAGAATTTCACTATAGTCATGGCAGGCTCTTTCCATCCCTTCCCCATTGTGCTCCCTTGGTCCACCAGTATTGCCCTCAGCTGAGATAGGTGCAAGGCGTGCCCAGTCCTCCCCCTCTTCCCCAGAGGAGCTGAGGAAGGGGACACAGGGGCAGCCTATGAGAAGCTGGGTGGAGATGAGTTGGTCAGGCTCAAGCCTCCACCAATGGGATTTAGGAGACAGATGGACAAATGCCTCATGTCTTTGGCCCCAGCTGTCTGCCTGCTCCAATCTACATACTGGGTGTGTCCCCGAGGACCCCAGCAGACCATGCTTGCATGTCTGGGAAGTGACCTGCTCATGGGTGCACCCTCAGTGAATCTGAGATGTCACTTGGACAGAAGTTTCGAGTGAGACAGAAAGATGCTTTGCAATTGTCAGATCAAACCCATGTGGAGTGTGACATCACAGTTGACCTGATTTTCAACTGATGAAGCTGCAGCCAAGCTCACTGGTGGAAGAGTGAAGCTATAGCCAGCTAAATTGGTTTCACCTTGGTTTTCTTCTTGGTTCTTTTTGAGAAAGGAGTTTCAGACTGTAGCCCAGGCAGGCCGTGAGTGCACACTTCTTGCTTTAGCCTCTTGTGTGCTGGGATTACAGGTCTGAGCCGGCATGACCCAAGTTAGTTTTTCTACTAATGGCGTTTGGGGGTTACTGGCTGGAGGTTTCAGAGTATTACTGTTCGAGTCATGGGAGCTGCCATGTTTGAGGAGACGCTTCCTGTGCTCACGTAAACTCTATTAAGCTTAACTGTGTAAGGAATTTTCTCCTTTCCAGACTTACTACAAAGTGAGAGGGTTATGAAAGTTTAGATCATGTTTTTTTTTTCTTTCTGTGTATGCATGTGTCTGAGTGTGCACGTGGAGTGTACAGGTCAACACCAGGCGTCACTGCTTAGGAGCCGTCCATCTTGTCTTTCATTAGGTCCTGAGGCCCTCTGACTATGCTAGCACTGCTGGACATGGAGTTCCAGGAGCCCCAGAGATCCTCCTATAATCCCAGTTCTGGGATTACGGCACATGCTACCATGCTTAGCTTTTACAGGGGTTTGGGGATTGAACTTGGGTCCTCATGCTTGCATGGCAACCACTTTACCAGCGGAGCTGTCTATGCACCCTTGACTTTTAAAGTGAAGTGTGTGGGCTTAACCTGTTCTAACCGAGCTCACTGGGAAAACGTTTGTTTCTCTTCTAGGAACACCATTTTCCAGAGACATGGGGTATTGATTGAACTAATGCCCTTGAAGCACAGAGTGCCGTGCCTGTGACCTATCTCTCTCTCTATCTCTATCTATCTATCTATCTATCTATCTATCTATCTATCTATCTATCTATCTATCTATCTATCTATCATCTATCTGTCATCTATCTGTCATCTATCTATCATCTCTCTCTATCATCTATCTATCTATCTATCTATCTATCTATCTATCTATCTGTCATCTATCTGTCATCTATCTATCTATCTATCTATCTGTCATCTACCTATCATCTACCTATCATCTATCTATCTATCTATCTATCTATCTATCTATCTATCTATCTATCATCTATCTATAATGGTGTTCTGAACATTCAAACTTAAGAAGAGGAATCTGCAGTCAGCTAAGTAGGAGAAGCCTCTCTTCTGTTCATGGAGACTGAATCTCATTCCCGGAGCAATGTGACCCGGAGATGCTGGCTTGAATTTAGTTCCTTGAATCTAGTGCACTGGCCCATGCCTGCTAGTTCATTTCAGCTTCTCAAACACCTGAAGCAGGAGTGGTCCTCCAATTGTCATCTCAGTACCAGCATTCCTTCCAAAACTGCTTGGACTGTGGGTCTGACTGCTATTTCAGCACACACTTGAGCTAGCCCATTTTGGGTTTTCCCTCTTTATTTCTCTCCCTTTTTTCTGCTTTCATTCTTTATCCTTTCTATATTTCTGCTGTGTATTTGTGGTGGTGGTGTGTTTGTTTGTGTGTGCGCACAATGCAGGTACAGAAGATGTCTTGGGTGGTGGAAAAAAAACCCCAAGCTGTCCCCACATGGGCAGCAGGGGAGCAGAGCCCACTAGCCGCTCACTTGCCACAGGGCACAGGTGACCAGCCATTCGCCAGAGTAGCTTATGGTGAACCTTTACAATATTGACCCACAGGCAGGAGGGTCTGGGCTCAAGGCATGAGCAGCAGGCAGAAGGCAGTGTCAATCAGGATGCAGAGATATCACAGCAGTGGCCAGCATCCTTGCTGTAGGAGCTTAAAAACGACCATTGGAGATTATTGGCCACTGGATAAACCCCACAACACTTAAACATGGGAACTGCCTGCCTTTTCCGGTTTACCTCAGACCAAGTGTGCCAGTTCATGTAGCAAGACAGAGGTAAACTCTGTGCAAACAGTTTGTTTTTCACTAAGTTGTATATTTTCTTTGTACCTCCAATCTCCCCTTTCTTCCTCCTCTTTCTTTCTTCCCTTCTTCCCCTCTTCCCCTCCCTCTTCTTCCTCCTCTCTCCTCCTCCTTAGTTTCAGTAGCCCAGGCCATCTAATTGATATATAGTGGAGTATGGACTTGATCCTAATCCTTTCTTGAGGATCCTGAAAGGGGGAAACTTAGCATCTATATCTCTAGCAAATGTAATGTTTTGGATCTAGTCAGTAGGCTGAGGGACCCTGAAGTGTTTATAGAATGATGGAGTGAAAATCTGACATTATTTCTGTACTAGTAGGCAGCTCAGGCTTCCAAGAGCCTGCCCTGAAGTCAGCACTATTTACATGGCAGAGCTGGGTTGGAAGTGCTTCCTGTCCTGTCCACAGGGACTCTTGAAGATTGGCCCCAAATCGATCCCTGCAGAAAGTACAAGAGAAAGAAATAGAGGGCACTGGTTATTCGCTGGCTGTTTGCGAATAAGTTAGTGATTTGATTTATTCTTTCTCTTAGGATGATTGTTTATACCAAAGGATGGGGACTGACAAACTATTGGAAAAGATTCAGAATGCCAGAATAAGAAAAGTCAGAGATGATAAGGAAGGCAAAAACAAAACAAAACAAACAAACAACAACAACAACAACAAAAATAAAACTCAAAAATCAAACAACCAAAAAGCAAAAACCCAAACCCTATAGAGCATATAAATGAACATGGTGGTCATGAAACAATGGAAAAACTGTTAGCGAATGACAGACAGCATTCTATTCTCTAATGAGACATTAGACTATTAAATGAATGGATATTTATATTCTAAGATAAATGAAATGTTCAAAATGTACGGTTACTTAAAAGTTTCCTTCATTTGACCATTAAGGTATCTTTTTTTTTAATTAGGTATTTTCCTCATTTACATTTCCAGTGCTATCCCAAAAGTCCCCCATACCCTCCCAACCACCCACCCCCACTTTTTGGCCCTGGCGTTCCCCTGTACTGGGGCATATAAAGGTTGCAAGTCCAATGGGCCTCTCTTTCCAGTGATGGCCGACTAGGCCATCTTTTGATACATATGCAGCTAGAGTCAAGAGCTTCAGGGTACTGGTTAGTTCATAGTGTTGTTCCACCTATAGGGTTGCAGTTCCCTTTAGCTCCTTGGGTACTTTCTCTAGCTCCTCAATTGGGGGGCCCTGTGATCCATCCAATAGCTGACTGTGAGCATCCACTTCTGTGTTTGCTAGGCCCCGGCATAGTCTCACAAGAGACAGCTATATCTGGGTCCTTTCAGCAAAATCTTGCTAGTGTATGCAATGGTGTCAGCGTTTGGAAGCTGATTATGGGATGGATCCCCGGCTATGGCAGTCTCTAGATGGTCCATCCTTTTGTCACAGCTCCAAACTTTGTCTCTGTAACTCCTTCCATGGGTGTTTTGTTCCCAATTCTAAGAAGGGGCACAGTGTCCACACTTTGGTCTTCGTTCTTCTTGAGTTTCATGCGTTTAGCAAATTGTATCTTATATCTTGGGTATCCTAAGTTTTGGGGCTAATATCCACTTATCAGTGAGTACATATTGTGTGAGTTCCTTTGTGATTGTGTTACCTCACTCAGGATGATGCCCTCCAGGTCCATCCATTTGCCTAGGAATTTCATAAATTCATTCTTTTTAATAGCTGAGTAGTACTCCATTGTGTAAATGTACCACATTTTCTGTATCCATTCCTCTGTTGAGGGGCATCTGGGTTGAGGGGCAGCTTCTGGCTATTATAAATAAGGCTGCTATGAACATAGTAGAGCATGTGTCCTTCTTACCGGTTGGGACATCTTCTGGATATATGCCCAGGAGAGGTATTGCTAGATCCTCTGGTAGTACTATGTCTAATTTTCTGAGGAACCACCAGACTGATTTCCAGAGTGGTTGTACAAGCCTGCAATCCCACCAACAGTGGAGGAGTGTTCCTCTTTCTCCACATCCTCGCCAGCATCTGCTGTCACCTGAATTTTTGATCTTAGCCATTCTGACTGATGTGAGGTGGAATCTCAGGGTTGTTTTGATTTGCATTTCCCTGATGATTAAGGATGTTGAACATTTTTTCAGGTGCTTCTCTGCCATTCGGTATTCCTCAGGTGAGAATTCTTTGTTCAG
Organism: Mus musculus; assembly: GCF_000001635.26. Classification (NCBI taxonomy): domain Eukaryota; kingdom Metazoa; phylum Chordata; class Mammalia; order Rodentia; family Muridae; genus Mus; species Mus musculus. Next base: position 107,636,801 of record NC_000074.6, read on the forward strand.
TTCTGAGCCCCATTTTTTAATGGGGTTATTTGATTTTCTGGAGTCCACCTTCTTGAGTTGTTTATATAGATTGGATATTAGTCCCCTATCTGATTTAGGATAGGTAAAGATCCTTTCCCAATCTGTTGGTGGTCTTTTTGTCTTATTGACGATGTCTTTTGCCTTGCAGAAGCTTTGCAACTTTATGAGGTCCCATTTGTTGATTCTCTATCTTACAGCACAAGCCATTGCTGTTCTATTCAGGAATTTTCCCCCTGTGCCCATATCTTCGAGGCTTTCCCCTACTTTCTCCTCTATAAGTTTCAGTGTCTCTGGTTTTATGTGGAGTTCTTTAATCCACTTAGATTTGACCTTAGTACAAGGAGATAGGAATGGATCAATTCGCATTCTTCCACATGATAACTGCCAGTTGTGCCAGCACCATTTGTTGAAAATGCTGTCTTTTTTCCACTGGTTGGTTTTAGCTCTCAAGGTATCTTGTCTATATCTTTATCTACATATCTATATATTTAAAGTCAGGGTTCTTGCCCGGTGGTAGTAGTGGTACACACTTTTAATCCCAGCTATCTGGAGGTACAGACAGGAGGATCTCTGTGAGTTCAAGGCCAGCTTGGTTTACAGAGTTCTAGGATAGCTAGGCCTATACAGAGAAACTTGTGTGTTGAAAAACCAAAAAACCAAAAACTAACTCAAAAAAAAAAAAAAAAAAGAAGAAAGAAAGAAAAAAAAAAACCACTCCCCCTCACACACCCCCAAACCCAAACAAACGAACGAACAAAACAAAACAACAAAACCCTAAAAGACAGGGAATAAAGCCCTGGCTCTGGTCCCCAGCACTTGCAGAGAACAGAGGCACTGGGGGAGGGACAGAGCCACCCAGAGTTAGGAAACTATGTCCCAGCATCCTCCAAGTGACACAGTAATTTGCAAGTGTGACTGGCTGGGTGAGCACGCAAATGGAACAAGGGTTCATTGACCGCCCCCCCTCCCCGGTACCTCCATCCCCCACCATTTGCCTGCTTTTCAAGAAGGCTGGCCAAGAACTTGCTACATAGTTCAATATAATCTTTTTTTAAAAAGAATTATTTATTATGTATATGAATACACTGTAGCTATCTTCAGACACACCAGAAGAGGGCGTCAGATCCCATTACAGATGGTTGTGAGCCACCATGTGGTTGCTGGGAATTTAACTCAGGACCTCTGGGAGAGCAGTCAGTGCTCTTAACCACTGAGCTATCTCTCTAGCCCATCCAAGATAATCTTAAATTTACAATCCTCCTGTCTCCACTTCCTGGCTGTTGGAATTATAGCTGCACAGTACCACACTCTATTTATTGGGGGTGCTGACAACCAAACTCAGGGTTTTATGCATAGCAAACAAATATAACACTAACTGGGCTCTATGCCTAGCCCAAGTCAGTGGTTTTGATCTGTGTTTCTTAGATTGCACTGGGACACCTCTCATACCGGTCAGTCAAATAAGTACATGGTCACAGATTCAAGACCCAAAAGTTTCAGGGTCACCCCAGTTAGCCACATCTGCAAATCTGATTGGTGTATGGGTGGGCACCATGTGAGGAATTCCACGCTGTGTATTCCTTAGCGTCAGCTTTGGTGAGATTAACAGGTGTGGTCAGGGATCACAGCAATTCTATGAATAAAATTTGTATACCCCAGCTTGGTCGGTAGGTCCAGCATAATGGACAAAGTGCTTAGTGTGCAAGCAGGAGGACCTGCGTTCAGATTCCCAGATCCCTGGGCAGGTAGAGCACGGCAATGCACTCCAGGTGCAGTGAGAGACCCTGCCTCAAAAACATAAGGTGAGGACCCAGGAGATGGCTCAGTGGTTAAGAGCACTGGCTGCTCTTCCAGAGGTCCTGAGTTTAATTCCCAACAACCACATGGTGGCTCACAGCCATCAGTAATGGAATCTGATGCCCTCTTCTGGCATGTCTGAAGACAGCTACAGTGTACTCATAATTAAAGTAAATACATTCTTTAAAAAACAAAACAATAAAACAAAACAAAACAAAACATAAGGTGAGAGCAGTAGAATAAGGAGACCATTAGTTAACCTCTGCCCCTGTACATGTGCATAGGCACCTTTCAAAGGGTCTGCATTTATAAAACTTGTAGTTTAGATGCAAATATTTTATACATTTTATTTTAGTTACTCTCTTGCCCCTGGCATCCCTATCACTATTTGACAATTATAGAATTGAAAAGGGAAAACCTCTTATGGATGGTATGAGCTTCAAAAATAAAGCAAAAAAAAAAAAAAAAAAAAAAAAAGACAGCAGAAGTGAGGATGTGCATAAGAGAGGTGATGTCGTGGTTGCCATGGCATCAGGGCTAGGTTGGTATGACTCTCAGTGGCTGAGAGTACAGGCTACTCTTCTAGAGACATGGGTTCAATTCCCATCACCCACATGATGGAACTCCAGTTCCTGGGGGCTCCGATGCCTTCTGATTCCACTGGCACTGCATGCATGTGGTGCACAAATATACATGCAGACAAAACACGCACATACAGAAAATAAAACAATGGGGAAAAGCCTTCTCTCCGGACCACGAATAAAATGCTTATGCATTTTTTTTTTGGTGTGTGTTTAAATCATGACATAATTTTTTTAATCAGATTTATTTCTATTTATGTGTATGTGCATGCAGATGTTTATCGAGACAAGAAAAGGGCATTATAATCTTCAAAGCTGGAGTTACAGGCAATTGCGGGCTGTCTGATGTGGGTGCTGGAACCAGCTGTCCCTCTGTAAACTCAGTAAGTGCTCTTAACTGCTGAGCCATCTCTCCAGCCTTGACGTAATGCATTTTAGAAGGCACTTTTGTGGATACGACGAGCTCTTCTTTGATGAAAGGTCTGAATCATAAAAAGGAATATCTCCTTAAGCCTTTTTGGTTGTTTGTAAATGCAATATTGGAATACAAGAGTGAACCGGGCATGGTGGCAAGTGCCTTTAACCCCAGCACTGGAGCTCCAGGCCAGCCATGGCTACAGAGTGAGACTCTGTCTGAAACACAGAAACACAAACAAAGCAAAAGCACAGAGCTAACGCTATACTCTTGATAGGTCTCACTTGGCCTCCCTACCTTTGGAGCAGGATAGCAAGCTATGTCTATGTCAATTAGTCTGGCCTTGAACTCATATTCCTTGAACATCACCATGTCTGGCTGGCTCTTTCTGTTCCCAGGGGATCTTATTTCTCCTGGTCTAGACTCTTAACTGGCCCCAGAGTGACATAGCTGTCCTGTGTGACGCACACCACGGTGAGTGTCAGCATAAGCAGGAAAGTGTCCGGCTTCTGGCCCCATTGCTGGAGTTGCCTTCCTGAGATCCCAGAGGCACACATGCGTGGCTGAGGTGGCAGAGGGGACCAGAGCTTTAGGCGAGGGGTAGTTATGCACCTTGCCAGATGTGAGAACAGAGGCAGTCTTGCATCTCAGGTGCAGTTCCTGTGTTCAAAGGTCACTCTATTAAGAATGTCATCTATGGAGTGGTACACTTTTCCCGGGGAGGTGGTGGTGGTGGTGGTGGTGGAGGAGGAGGAGGAGGAGGAGGAGGAAGAACAGGTGGGGAGTGGGATCGGGAGGGGGAGGCTATTCTATTTAGGATCCTAGATGTGTCAGGAAGCCTATGCTTACTCTACCATGCTTAATTCACTTGTTATTTTTTCAAGTAGGTTGACACCTTCAATGATTTGTCTCTTTGTTTCTCTATTGAAGATACCAGGGGCAATGACTCTTAAAAGAATCAATCGTCTGTCAATAAAAAAGCCAATGGCCAATAAGCTGAGGCAGGAGATAGGAGGTGGGACACTGGCAGGAAGAGAGAGGATGCTGGGAAACAGTGAGAGGCTAAAAGGAGAGATTGGAGAGCTGAGAAGGGGGTGGGAAAGAGGAGATAGTCATAAACCTGCTGGTCCAGGCACGGGGAGGGAGAGACACTGAGGGGAGGGCCAGGCCTGATGGAGAGGTAACGAACATGGCAGACATAGAATAGTTTAAATGGATTAAATAAATTAAGAGCCAGTCAGGGAAGGAGCCAAAGCGTATGGCCTAGGTGTTTATTCATAAATATTTAGTCTCAGAGTCGTCGTTCCGGAGCAGGGCTGGGAAGGAAAACCGGCATCTAATATTTTTTTTTTAACATGGCCTTGTCTGGCCGAGTGGTTTCTTCTTCTCTTCCTTCCCCTCCATGGCTCCGCCCTTATTTCCCCCTTTTCTCCTCCAGCTTTCTGTTCCACCAGGCTGAAGCCCTCCTTGTGTAATCACAGCTTAGTCCATTTGGGATTTTGTTTTGAGATGCCAAATCTTTTAAGTTCAGACTCCATTTTAGAGAACCTAAGTTTGAACTCAAGTCAACTAACAGGCTGGTGCCTAGCATTGGTTTCCAAGTTGCCCCCCAACAAAACCTGAGCCTAGCCCCAGTCTCTAGGTTAATCCCCAACAAGACCAGCGTTTCCAGGTTACACTCTCAACAGGACTAATGTCTCCAGGTTATTTTGCTCAACAAACCTGTACCCCCAGGTTACAAGCCCATCCCCTGCCTAGTGACCACCAGTGCAGAGGAGAACAGAAATTAATTTTACGATATGGTTCCCAGCACCAGCCAATTATGTTAAAGGCCACAGTGGCTTTCCAATTAGATGCTTGCATATGTACTTCCTGCTTGCTGCTTACTATAAAGCCTTGCCCCATAGACATTTGGAGCTCTCCCACCACCAAAATGGTCCTCTAGGACTGTGGTGCGTTTGGTGGTGGTAGTGGTTGGGGGCGAGCTAGCTTGAATAGAATAAAGACCCTGCTGTGAGTTGCATCAGATCGGCTCCTGTCTATGTTTTTTTTTTTTGGGTGGGTGGGGATCACTAATATTTCCCTGGCACTACAGTGTGATTTCTCACACGTTTGGAGACTCAGAATTCCATGGTCCAGGGGATGATAGATCCAGGCCTGCTCTCAGCTTGGATGGTATCTTTTACTTGTGCCTGCACTTCTCATTTGGTGAAAGGATGAACCAGGCCCCTGGGCCAGTTTGATAAGGGCAGGAATCCCATTGGCTAGAGTCCATTCGCCATCACCTCGGTGATTTATTTTCAACATAGGAATTTTGAAGGGCCACAGATAGGCAGACCATATCAAGTTTTTTTTTTTTTTTTTTTTTTTTTTAGGTATGAATCAATCCAGGGACCGCAAACGTCAAAATTGTCCCAGGGGAGGCTGTTCACTTGGAGCTTTGCACGAGAAGGCACCCTGCAGCCACCCCGTTTTGGTGGGATCCCCACAGTACAGCAAGTTTAATCAGTTCAGTTAGTTCCATAGGCTACCTTTCCTACCTTTGTTCTTTGGTTCATTGTGTGCCGTACAATGGAACACACACGGAGGCTGGGTCTTTTACGAAGAACAGAACTTCCTCTCACAGTTACAGAAATTTCCAAGTTTAGGATCAGGATGTCAGCATGTGCTCCGGGCTGCTCACTGCGTCCAAGATGGCACCTAGAACGTTGTGTCCCCAGGGAGTAGAGGGAGGCCTTCTTTCAGAAAGCCATCGAATGCCATGCCATTTGTGGTGGAAGAACCTTTAAGGCTCAACTGCCTCTTAAAAGCTCTGCCTAACAGGGCTCTGCCCCAGTGGCTCCGCCCCCTAGGTAAAAGCTGTAGTCTTGCTTGTATCAGATTTCCGGAAGTGCGCATTCAAACCATCACCCTCCTCACCCATGTACGTCCTTTGGGAACTTAGGGGCAGATACTCAGGTGGGCTTGTGAAACCTAGAGTGCAACCCTGGCCTTCTGTTACCTTCTTCACTAGCAGAGACAAGGAAAAAAGGAAGTAGTTAGTTTTCCTTCCGGGAGAAGGTTGTCAGAGCACGGACATGCTTGCAAATGCTTTTTTTTTTTCTACTTTGTTTAAAAAATTAACTTACTTTCTGGGCTGCACTCAGAGTCATTTGATAGCCAGGAGCGACCTTGACCTCGTGATTATCTTGCCTGTAATCCCTTAGTTCTGGGATTGCAGGCGTGTGCCATTTGTACCTACGGCTTTCTTCGCCAGACTCACATGTTGAGACCTGCTGTGAAGAGCTTGCCAGTTGACCAAATGTCGTTCTCTCTGGAATGCCCAGGCTCTGAACTATGTAAAAGAGTGAAGTGGGTTTAAATCTATGCTCACATGAGATTTTACTCAGAATAGGTCTTTATGAATATTCATGTTGAAGTACTTAGCCTCGGGCTGTGAAATATTAATCTCTTACCTGAGTTTTACATCTAATTCTCTTTCAATGACACAGAAAAATTAAATGTTACCTGCCACCAGGGGCATCATTAGGATGAGCACTTTGGATTAAAAGTCTGAGAGAAGAAACTCATGGTCTCAAAAAAAAAAAAAATTCTTTTTTTTTTTTGTTGCTATTTCCAATTATGTGCCAGACAAATTTTACAATGTTGTTACCGTTGGTTTTTTCCTCTGAATATCTATATTTGAGAAGCAAATGACAATAGTGGGCAGTTTCTATAAGTAGTCAATGTTTTAATAAGATTTGCTAAGAACGGACATCCAGGGCTGGGCATGTGGCTCAGTTGGTGGAGGGCTTGTCCAGCAGGAGGGAGTTTCCAGGGTCAGGCCTCAGACCTGCACAAAGCAGATGTGATGGTGTGTGCCTGTGTCCCAAGGGCAACAGGAATGAAGAGCATCCTCATCTACATAGTGCATTGGAGGCTAGCCTTGGACACACACACACACACACACACACACACACACCATGGTCCAGGTCCAGAAAGTACAGTGTTAGCCATGGAGAGCAGAGACTCAGAACCAGATGTGGTGGGACACAAGTTAGACCACACCACTCAGGCTGGGGAAAGGACATCAGTGGGGAAAGCGATTGCTCTTTACTGAATGGGAGAGGAGAAAGGAGACAGAAAGAAACTTCTCTTGTGATGCGTTTGTCTTTGTTTTGAATTTTTGAAGATGTATTTTATGTATGGGAGTGTGTACCATATGTCTGTGCACCATGTGCACACCAGAGGCCCACAGAGGCCAGAAGAGGATGCTAGATACCCTGGAATTGGAATCACAGATGTTTGTGAGCCTCTAGGCTGCTGGAAACCGAGGAACAAGTGCTCTTAACTGCTGGGCCATCTCTCCAGTCCTTGACTTCTTCCTTCCTTTCTTCCTTCCTTCCTTCCTTCCTTCCTTCCTTCCTTCCTTCCTTCCTCCTTCCTTCCTCCCTCCCTCTCTCTCTCCCTCCCTCCCTCCTTCCCTCCTTCTCTCCTTCTCTCTCTCTCTCTCTCTCTCTCTCTCTCTCTCTTTCTTTCTTTCTTTCTTTCTTTCTTTCTTTCTTTCTTTCTTTCTTTCTTTCCTTCGTCCCTCCCTCCCTCCCTCCCTTCCTTCCTTTCATCCATCCATCCTTCTTTCCTTCCTTCCTTCCTTCCTTCCTTCCTTCCTTCCTTCCTTCCTTCCTTCCTTCTTTGTAGTTTGAGAATTGTGTTTTCTTCAAAAGTTGAAGGGGAAAAGACAGCTACAAAGTAGATTGAAAAAAATTGTGTCCTCATTACATAAGTATTTGTGGAAGAAATTTAGGATCAAGAGACAAATAAAAAGATCCTTTTGACCCATCCCAGCAAACCACTACCTTACCCGTTTATGTTACTCAGTCTTTTATTACCTACTAGAAATTCAAATGTGGGTATTTCACAAAGTAGACTCACACTACTGTTTTGCATATTGTTTCAAATAGCTGTCTAGGATTCTGCTATGTGACTGTCTTATCATCTGTTTAAGCATTGAGACATTTTGATACTTAGTTGCAGTTTTATGGTTGACCTTTAAAACTCATTGCATGAGTGCATGTGCACAGTTGCAGAGGCCAGAAGTCAACCGTGAGTGTTCTTCCACTGGAGCTGTCCACTTTGAGTTTTGAGTCAGGGTCTCTCATTGATTGGGACTTGTGGATTATATTAGGTGGATTGGCCAGAGAGCCCAAGGGATCTGCCTGTCTCTACCAACCAACCCTGGGGTGGGAAGCTTGTATTGTCATGCTCAGCCTTATATGTGTGCGGTTCCCTAGGACCTCTTGCACTCTGGATGAATGTGCTAATACCAAACTTGTAACTTTGTTATTAATCATTTCAGTGGACATCCTCAAAACTGTGGGCCCAGCAAGGCAGTCCTCTCCTGAGACACAACTCTTTCCCCACATCTTACAAGATTCATTATGGTGGGATTTCACCTGTACGTAATTAATTTTAAAATTTACATTTTAAAAATTAATTTCAGGTTTGTGGAATGAAGCCCTCCTACGAGTCTTGTCCTCTGGGCAGCCTTGGGCCTGGGCGAGCCAAAAACAAGTGCTGGCTTTCATTTTCTTGGTTTAGTCCATGATTGGGAGGCGACAAGGTGGCATAAGAGGGCGTCATTCCTACCCAACGACAGCATTTGTAATCTTCGGGAAAGAGTTCTGCTGTGGTAACGGAGGGAAGGATGGGCACAGTGCTCACAATTCAAAGTTCACTTGCAAGAACGAGAGTTGGCCTCCCAGCCTCCATTTTGAATTCTACTAAAGGCTATTTCAATTAATTTGGGCACCTTAAGTGGAAGAACAGCCTTGGTATTGGGGATTCCAATGAAACAGTAGCCTGGAGGCATCTTGCTTGTGTCTCCTTAGTCAGATGCTCTTGGAAGTTGGCCTGTCCTCTCTCTTCCTTACTGTGGAGACTGAGAAGAAAATTGATCTTTTTTCTTCTCAGCCCTCCCCCTCCGGAGAGTTTTATTTCATGGCCTGGGCTGGTTTCATATTGGCAGTCTATCTGCTTAGCTTCTCAAGTACTGGGATTAGAGGCAGACACTGTCATATCTGACTTGTCTTAGTTAGGGTTACTGTTGCTGGGATGAAACACCATGACCAAAAGCAACCCGGGGAGAAAAGGGTTTATTTAGCTTAGGTATCAGGAATCACAGTCCATTGAGGTAAGCAAGACAGGAATTCAAACCAGGTAGGGACCTGAAGGCAGGAGCTGATGCAGAGGCCGTGGAGGGGTGCTGCTTACTGGCTTGCTCCTCATGGCTTCCTCAGCCTGCCTTCTTATAGAACCAGGACCACCAGCTCAGGACCACCATAATGGGCTGGGTCTTCTCCCATCAATCCCTAACTAAGAACATCAATGTTTATGAATTGTACAGAGCCCAATCTTATGGAGGTGTTTTCTCAATTGGGGCACCCTTCTCTCAGATGACCCCAGCTTGTGACAAGTTGACATAAAACTAGCAATACAGATGGCCTATTGATCACATCTGTTCTAAGCTACTGTGGCGGTGGTTGCTGGGAATGGTTCAATTTACTGATGGTGGTTCCTGAGCCTCGAACCCCGGAATGCTACAACTAAGTTAGATCTAATGATGGCTATCAAATGTACTTAATTATAGACAGGTTATATATGCCCATCACTCCAAACCCTGCTGGGAATCTCAAGTGGCCATCTTGCCTGGGGACTTATATAGTGACCATTTATCAGTTAAAATCCACTGCAATAATAGCCACAGAGCATATTCCTATCTCGTCTTTCCTTTTTACATTTAAAAAATTAAAACCCTTTAATTATAATTACTGTGTGTGTGTTTGTGTGTGTATATGCACATGCACACACATGTGCACGTTTGCGTATGTGTGCACATGTGTTTGGACAGAGGACAACCTCAGGTGTCATCTTCAAGAACACTATCCACCTCCTTCCCGGCAGAGTGACTCACTGACCTGGAGTTTATTAATGGGTCCTGGCTGCATGGCGAGTGAGCCCCATCACTCTGCTTCGCCTCCCCAGTGCTGGGATGACAGGGGCTTGTCACCGCTTCTGCTGTGTAAAGTGGGTTCTGGGAACCAGGCTAACTCTCTCCTGACTGGGCTCTATCATCCTGCTTTGCACACAGTATCTGCATCCTGAGTAGGAGCTTCCTTTTTTGTCTCTCTTTTTTTTTTTTGGTCGGGGGCGGGGCGGGGGGGGGTGGAGAAACCCTACTAGCAACAAAACATATCTCTTAACTTGGGTGTGATTTCTCCTTTAAGAGTGCAGAGACTCTTGGGACTCGAGTCCTCTTGAGTTTCTGCGTTCTTTATTTACAATGCCTTTAAGATATCCGTGACCAAGTTATGCTTCATCCTTAGTCCTACAGATTAGAAACGGGTGGTTAAGCAGGTAAAGAGACTTGCTGCCAAGTTTGATGCCCTGAGTTTGACTCTTGGGTCCCACCCAGTAGGATAGAACTGGCTCCTGCCAGTTGTCTTCTGACTTGTTTGTGTGTACTCTAGCACCCGTGTGCCCTGCCCACCTGGACTTAGACACAGAACCAATAATAAATAAATTTAATAAAGAATTTAAGAATTAGGAGTAGGGACTGAATTTTACTTTTAGTCCTTAGTACAGTGCCAGGCATATTAAGTGATCAATCAATGCTTAAATGATGATGTCATGGAGAAGTTATTGTTGTATGTTTAATGTGGTCTTTCTTGGCCTGAGATCTGAGATGAGATCTTGCTAGGGAACCCTGGCTGGCCTTGAGCTTGCAGTCATCTTTTGATTCTGTCTCCCAAGTGTGCCTGGGATAACGGGCACACACCATTGCTCCTGGCCAATGCAACTTTTTGTTTGATTTTTGAATGTTTCAGCCTTGCCAAGGTGTTGGGAACACAAGTGTATATATCACCACACCAGGATAGCTAAATCTTTTTTTTTCTTTTTAAGATTTATTTGTTTATTTTATGTATATGAGTACACCATTGCTCTCTTCAGACACACCTGAAGAGGACATCAGACCCCATTACAGATGGTTGTGAGCCACTATGTGGTTGCTGGGAATTGAACTCAGGACTTCTGGAAGAGCAGTCGGTGCTCTCTTAACTTCTGAGCCATCTCTTCAGCTTGTCTTTTTTTTTTTTTTTTTAAATGGCAGTTTAAGAAGTTTTCTTTTTGAATAGATAGTATAAACTTTACTTTAAAAAATACAGAGGGAAAATGACCAGTCTTTTACGGTAGCATGTGGGGCTCAAAATACCCGTGTTCTCTCTCCATCCAGCTTAGGTGTTGGCAATGCTGTGGCCTGCCGCCCCACAGGACTGCCATCATATCCACCATTCTACTTAATCTTTGCACGTAGTGTGTGGGTTCCCTGCCCTCTAGTTCCCTCTGAATATTTTAAAGCCACACGAACAAACAAGCTTGCTTTCTTATTCACCCCCATTTTCAAGGGACCGGAAACCTCTTCAGATTTACCTGTGGAAATGGCACCACCAAGCCCCTGCCAGACACGAGTCAGCACCTCCTGCTGGTGAAACTTAAACATGAGCCATCTCTCTAGTCTAAGAGCTTTTACTTTGAGTACCGTGTCTTGGGAGCCCTTGAAACCCAGTGTGCTAACTCTTGATAAGCCAGTACGGGTTTGCACTCGTTTTTTTTTTTTTCCTCGAGACAGGGTTTCTCTGTGTAGCCCTGGCTGTTCTGGAACTCACTCTGTAGACCAGGCTGGCCTCAAACTCAGAAATTCACCTGCCTCTGCCTCCAGAGTGCTGGGATTAAAGGCGTGCGCCACCACTGCCCCGCTCGGGTTCGTGCGCTTGGGAACAGCTTCTCTCTTCTCCCATCTCCAGGTCCAGTCTCCATCTGGGTGCACTTCCTCCCCTGGAAACCCCTGACCTCTGCCCTTCTCTTTCTAACCCATTACTTAGGGGGCCCGTTTTGCCCACTTAGGCCTGGTTGGCCAACTGTTGTTTGTATTTGGTCTTCCTGAATGAGAGAGAACTCACACATGGTTGGTCGTTGGAGAGACGACTTGTGATGTGAAGTGGGTACTATGATTTGTATTTCTTGTGTGTCGTCCTGGCACTAAGTACCGTGGTTGGCATATGTTAGGAGCGTCTTAATGTCTGCAGCTTTGAGAGAGTTTTCTTGTCACCAGATCAACTCGCCTTTCTGCAATTTTACACATTTTCATGATTTTTTTTTTTTGCTATGATTAACCCCCCCCCCCTCCTCAACTTCTTAAACGTTAAAAAGAACTCTCTTTGGATTGTACTGTGATAGCCTTTGTACGGTAATTTCAGAACACGTACTAAATAAACACATTAGCATTTTCACAAGCTAGGTTTAAGTTCAGCCCTTAGGAAGCTGGGGCAAGTGGATCTCTGTGGCTTCCGGGCTAGCCTGGTCTACATTGAAAGCTCTGTGCTAGCCAGAGCTATCCATAGTGAGATCTTATCTCATAGACAGATAACAACAAAAATTTGCGTGTTCTCTAGGATGGCCAAGACAGGTTTGAGCGTTGGGCTGTGGCTCTGGTTAGCTGTTGATTAGTTGGACTTTGGGCTTGCTGCTAAGGAGTTACAGTCATCTCTCTGTCGACAATTCCACACGCTCCTTAACTAAAGAACTAATAACCCAAAGAAACTTGGAACCCCCCTGATTCTGCAGGAGTTGCTAATGGGATTTGTCTGTCCTTTGCTGCCACTGGCATGGTGACAGTGGGTAGTGGAGAGGGTCCCCCATCTCTAGGTGGGAAATAGCAATGCAGCTACCCCAACACATTCTTGCAAATTCTGCTCGCTTTCTCTTGTTTTCTTTTCCTAATTATTTAAAAACACATTCATATGTCTATTATTAAAACTCACATTTATATGTCTATTATTAAAACTCTTCGATTCCCTCCCCCTCTTTTCCCCATATTAAAAGGTTTTTACCAGTTTAACACCCGACTTGGCTTTACTTGGCTATTCTAACTGTTCATTTACTTTTAAATGTTGCAGCGTATTTTATTTTACTTTATTTTTAACATGTAACATACTCCAGAGCAGCAGGACCAGAAACATAGGTGGAAGATGAGTGCAGGGAACATTATTTGAAATACCAGTTTGACTAGATGAAGCTAATTAAGTCACCACTAAAGCCAGCATCCTTCTCCATAAGAGCGAAAACAGAAAGCCGTACAAAACCAAAGACACAATCGGTGAATGATAAGGAAGGAGTGTTTACTCTGCAAAAAAGTTCCCTTCCCCAAGTTACCCATATCCTATTTTCTTAAGATGGTGAATTCTAAATGACAGTTAGGGTCAGTTTAAAGTCTGATTCTTTTTGTTGTTGGTGTAGCCTCAGCAGGGAAGCCCACAGGTTCTACTTTTGATCTGGGGAACAGCATTTCACAGCCGGTAAAGTTCTGTGAGCATCTGAAAACCCAACCCTGACATCGAATCACATGGATGTGGAAGAAGCCACTTAAAAAGTTGTCACCAGGGCTGGGGAGATGAGATGGCTCAGTGAGTAAAGGACTTGCTGTGTAAGTCTGAGGATCTGAGTTCAAATCCCCAGTACCTGTATAAATGCAGAGTGTGTACCGCAGTCTGTTTGTAACCCCAGGAGTTGAGAGGCAGAGGCAGGGATCCCAGAGTAAGATGGGTAGTTAGACTAGCTGTGTTGGTGAGCTCTGGGTTCAAGCGAGAGACACACATTTCTATATATAATGTGGAGATCCATCAAGAAAAATATCTGATGTCAACCTTTGGCCTCCACATACGTTCCTCAATATGTGCACCCACACACACATGTGAACATGCATTCATGTTGAAACGCGTGCAATAAAAAAAGAGTGCCCGTCATATTAATGTGGCTCAAGAGCTCTGGATTTCCTCCACAAGAGGGCAGGAAAGTCTGGGCTGTAAATAAAACTCTCCACAATGTCTTTCTCAGAAGCCCCCTGCTCTCTGTTCTTTTCATGTGTGCTTTTTAAACTGTGCAGTTTTCCCTCTCTGTAAAGTTTCCACGAGCAGATGACTTTCCAACCCAGACCCGCTCAGCCCACCACTTCTTGCTTCTTCACGTTCTAACCGCTGAATTTAGTACTACCATCGGTGGCTGAGGCAATCGGGATGATGATGATGATGATGGTGATGATGGTGATGATGGTGATGGTGATGACGATCTGTCCCTTAAAATGTACTTGGGGAGAGGAGAAGACCAGAATGTCACTAGACTGTTGCCAATGCAAGGATGACAGCCATGTCAAGGGAAGAAGAAAATCACACAGCAGGCTTTCAGAACAGTCCTGACTGTGTGGGCCCGTTTGTTCCTTCTCCAGCTCAAGAGAATTTAGCATTTTTCCTTTGGCTCCCACCCCCATACTTCTTCCTCCCTTCCCCCGCCCCACTTCCTTTTTGTTCTATGAGACTTAAATTATAGGCCACGCTGCAGAGCCAATCTAAATCTCTGATAGTCAAAACCGAGTGCTTCTCTCTATTGCGGATCTCCACGGGACGGAGCTTAACGCGTGAAGCCGTACTGAGCCGGCATAACAACGGAATACGCAGGCAAAGGGGGGGGGGCGACGCCTAACAAACTCAGTTTATTTTGACAAAAAAATACACTTGGCGAAATATTTGTAGGATTTTGATTTGGAAGTTGAGTGCTCCTTGAATGCCTGGTGTCAACGGGACCTTTCTTTCCTTCCGCCTTCTGTTTTGTGTGTTATATATTTTTTAAAGCGCTAATAGGCTATGTGAAGGATAAACGGCGCGACACAATAAAGTATTAAAAGACTCAATTTTTGTTTAAGGCCGATTGCGATTCCCCCCTGTCGTGCGTGAAATTAAAATGCACACACAGAACCGAATGATTGCGGTAGAGCCACGGTTTCAGAAGGGCTTCATCCCTTGAAGGGGAGCTGCAGTGAGGAGGGAGGCGGAACAATTGGGGTGGCCAAGAATGGATTCAAAAGGATGTTTATGCGGAAGAATTATTGACAGCTATGGACATAAGCGGTTGGCATAGCATAATCAGTTAGTGACGGGCATGGCCAGAGCACGTGAGAAAGATATCACAGGGACACAGGGACTCTGATCTGCTGAAATACAAGCGTGACAGAGCTCACTAACTCCCACTGCATAGACCCAGGCCACCCTGTTGCAAGCAGGCAACCTGGGTACCTGAAAACCTACCAGTGAATTTGGCTCCTGTTCCTTGAAATATCACAAGAGTTTGTAACAGTAGGGAAAGATTAATTTGCAAGACATGTTCTTGCGGTGCTCCAGATGGCCGCAGGAGAGGGGCGGTTGTAGATTAGTTAAGCCTTGAATGCCTGTGAATGCCTTGTGACATTTTTTTAACATATATTTTGGGGGACAGGGTCTTATGTAGCTCAGGCTGGCCTCCAACTTGTTCTGGAGCAGGAGATCAACCTGAACTTCTAATCTTTCTGCCTGTATTGCCTAAGGGTGAGGGTTACATGCGCAAGCCACTGCTCTCCTTTTACGATCTCGTGCTTGTTTGACAAACCTTCCACCGACTGAACTACGCCCCCCAGTCTCGCCGTATGTGTTTTTTCACGGTTTCCAAAACACAGACAGTGGGAATTACGCGGGCTGTGTGTATGGATATCTGTCTATGTATGTGATATATATGTTTTCATTTTTCTTTTAGGTTATAACTCATTGTGCTTGGGTTTGACACGGCGAGTCTCAGTCAAGGGCTATTGTAGTCATTTTGGTTTCCTGCCCTTGCAGAGGGAGAAATGACAAAGCTGAGAATTCATTCCAACGCTTTAGTGTGGGAGGGAATGCACCAGGGGGCTCGGCCCACAGGAAACATGAGGAAAACATCTTATTTTAAGATATGCATTTAATACGTTTCTCAGATTTGGAAAGAAAAGTTAACGTCTGGGAATGCCTTTTGATTCACAAGCCAGGAGGACCCGTGTTCAGCCCCCTGCCCCTGACACCCCCCCCCTCCGCACACCCCACCCCCATCTTTAGATTAGAAATGATTTATTTACAGGGGGGAAAGAACAGCACTTTGATCTACAATACAAATGTTAAACATTTATGAGGTTTAAGAATATTTATGAATGTGTAAAAGTTATTAAAGTCAATGTGTTTTGGGTTACCTTGCGATCAGGTAGAGTAAATACAAAGCTAGCAAGACTTCAAAAGGGAGGAAAGGGCAAAGGAACTGTGTTCTGAGTAGATCTGCGAAGTTTAATAATTGCAGGGTATGTGTGTATGTCTATTTTGTATATGATTTAGAATGCATAGTCTTATAAAAAATTGACCTAGTATATACATAGGTACATTTTTAGATTCATGAATTGTAATGTCAAGGCTACATGAAAATCTCATTTTAACTCTCTACTTCTAGTCACTCAAAGATATTATAGAAAATCCTTTTTTTTTCCAATTAAAAATTGGTTAAAATAATATCACTCAGATAATACTAGCCTCTGCCAGGGTGGGGGCATTAGTTTTAAAGTTAGAAAATTTTTATTAAGGTTGTTTTCCAGGGTTTATGCTGGTTCACAAGAAAAATGTTCATTATGTTGCATAAACTTTTACACGCAAGTATGAAGCCAAAAGCCATAGAACAGTTCACATGTTTCTTCTGTGCGTTTATTAAGTCATTTCCCCCCCTAGAAGCATCTACAAAGCTTGCAAGGATAAATGTTCTTCTAACAACTTCATACAAATCAAGCACAATTGTCTAATTTTTTTTTTTTTAGTATAAAATAGAGTTTATTCAGACCATGGGAGAGGAGTTAAGAGAGTAGTAGAGGTAGATAAAGGCAGAAAGAGGGAGGGAGTAGAGAAGTAGAGGCTGGCCATGAACACGTGGAGAGAGGGGAGAAGGGAGGGGGGAGGGAGAGGGAAGGGAAGAGCCCAGGAGGGCAGGAGGAAAGCAAGACAGCAAGAGCGATTGTCTAATTTCTAAAAAAGTCTTTCGGGAGGTTGGTGAGATAGCTCAGTGGTTAAGAACACTTGCTTCTGCAGAGGGCCAGAGTTCAGCTCCCAGCAACCACATCAGGAGGCCACAACTGCCTATAGTTCGGGGGATCTGCTGCCCTCTTCCTGTCTCCCCAATATCTGCATGCATGGGGTGTACATGCAGGCGCATGCGTACACATCTAAAATCATAAGTATTAAATTTTAAAGGTTTATTTGTTTTATTTTATGTGTGTGAGTGTTTGGTTCACATGCATGTCTGTGTGTCACATGTGTGCTTGGCGCCTGGAGATGTCAGGCGAGGGCACTGGATGCGGATGATTGCGAACCATTACACGGGTGGCTGGGAGCTGAACCTGGGTCCTGTGTGAGAGCCGATGGGGCTCCTAGCCATTTACTTCTCTCTCCAGCTCCCAAGTCAATATTTTACAAAGTTTCTTAGAATCTGAAGAGACGGCTCAGAAGTCAAGAATGTTGACTGTTCTTGCGGAGGACAGGAATTCTGTTCTAAGCCCCTTCATTGGGTGGCCCACAGATGCTTGTAACTATAGCTCCAGTATGTCACACACACACACACACACACACACACACACACACACACACACACACACACACACACAGATGCATGCACAGTAAAGATGCAAAGATACCACAAGTCACAATTATAAGGTTATTTTATATAGTCTTTCCTCTTCCTCCTCTTTCTTCCTCTTCTTCCTATTCTCTCTCTGTCTCTCTGTCTCTCTCTCTCATATGTACTTGCTTTTGAGTGCAGGTGTGTGTATGTCACGGTGCAGGCATGAGTGCAGGTGTGTGTATCTCATGGTGCAGGCATGAGTGCAGGTGTGTGTATGTCACGGTGCAGGCATGAGTGCAGGTGTGTGTATCTCACGGTGCAGGCACGAGTGCAGGTGTGTGTATGTCACGGTGCAGGCATGAGTGCAGGTGTGTGTATGTCATGGTGCAGGCATGAGTGCAGGTGTGTGTATGTCACGGTGCAGGCATGAGTGCAGGTGTGTGTATCTCACGGTGCAGGCATGAGTGCAGGTGTGTGTATCTCACGGTGCAGGCATGAGTGCAGGTGTGTGTATGTCACGGTGCAGGCATGAGTGCAGGTGTGTGTATCTCACGGTGCAGGCATGAGTGCAGGTGTGTGTATGTCACGGTGCAGGCATGAGTGCAGGTGTGTGTATCTCACGGTGCAGGCATGAGTGCAGGTGTGTGTATCTCACGGTGCAGGCATGAGTGCAGGTGTGTGTATGTCACGGTGCAGGCATGAGTGCAGGTGTGTGTATCTCACGGTGCAGGCATGAGTGCAGGTGTGTGTATGTCACGGTGCAGGCATGAGTGCAGGTGTGTGTATCTCGCGGTGCAGGCATGAGTGCAGGTGTGTGTATGTCACGGTGCAGGCATGAGTGCAGGTGTGTGTATGTCACGGTGCAGGCATGAGTGCAGGTGTGTGTATGTCACGGTGCAGGCACGAGTGGTCAGAGGACAGCCTCAGGTGTCAGTTCGGCCTCTCCCCTTGTCTGAGGCAGCCTTTTTGGGTTTCCTGTGCGTATGTCAGGCAACCTGACCCGGAGCTTCTGAGGATTCTCCTGTCTCTGGGGCCTCACCACAGGAGCGTTGGGATTGTAGCTTTGAACGGGTTCTGGGGATCCAGTTTTAGGTCTTAAGCTTACACAGTAAGTTCTTACCCACAGAGGGTTTTTGTTGTTGTTGTTGTTGTTGTTGTTGTTGCATCACAGATTTATAAGCATAAAACGACATTTAGAAATTCCAGGTTGAAAAAAATAAAAACAAAAGAAATTCTAGCTGGGGCCCAGTGTTGCACATCTGTAACTTCAGTACTGGGAAGGCCAAGGCAGGAAGAGCCTGAGCTTGAGGCTAGCCTGGGCTACCTAACAAACTCGTTGGTTAGTTCTGAGGCAGTGCCGGAGGCAGCTAGGTGTCCCCATCTGAGTCTTTACTGGGCAGGCTGCTACTACCACTTCGGTACACATGCAGGCCTTCAGGAAATGTGGATTTTAACCTTGGGGTTACTCAGGGGATGGGAGACGAGGCCTACAGCCTCATTCCACAGCTTCAGGCTTGGCTTCCTTACTCGAATGACTTGAGTGGTGGTGTATGCAGGACAGATTGTCTTTCTTTTCAACGTTGAGACAAGGTATCAAGTGTTTTGGTTTGTCTCAATTTGGCTGTTAGCGTGGTATGTAGTTGAGGATGGCCTTGAGCCCCTGGTCACCTGGACTTCACCTCCCACAGGACAGGGTTTCAGGGGTGTGCTACCACACTCAGTCCCCGAGTTTATTCTTGGTGTTTGTTTTGAGATAGGATCTCACTGTGTAGCCTTGGCTGGCCTGGGGTTTACTATGTAGTCCAGGCTAACCTCAGACATGGGAAGCTCTTCTGTGCATTATTGCACCTGGAGTTTTGTTTTGTTTTTCTGAGACAAGGTCTCTTTGTATAGCCCAGGCTGTATTGGAACTTGCTCTGTAGACCAGGCTGGCTTCAAATTCAGAGATCTACCTGCCTCTGCCTTCTGAATGCTGGGATTAAAGGTAAGTGCCATCACCACCCAACTGAGTTTTCTTTTCTTATTAAAAAGAATTATTTATTCTATGTATATGAGTACACTGTCACTGTCTTCAGACACACCAGAAGTGGGCATCAGAGCCCATGACAGATGGTTGTGAGCCACCATGTGGTTGCTGGGAATTGAACTCAGGACCTCTGGAAAGCAGTCAGTGCTCTTAACCACTGAGCCATCTCTCCAGTCCCTGGTTTGTCTTTTTTTAAAATAGAAAATGTAACTAGGAGGCTGGAGAGATGGCTCAGCGGTTAAGAGCACTGACTGCTCTTCTGACGGTCCTGAGTTCAAATCCCAACAACCACATGGTGGCTCACAACCATCTGTAATGAGATCTGATGCCCTCTTCTGGTGTGTCTGAAGACAGCTACAGTGTAATTAGATATAATAATAAATAAATCTTAAATAAAAGAAAATGTAACTAAATAGAGAATACAACATTATTTTAGTCATCAGGGAGAGCTGTCAAAAAAAAAATCACCCCTATCTTCTAAACCTTACATTTTATATTAATATGACCATTAGAAATGTAAAAAATGGGGTTAGAGAGATGGCTCAGTGATTAAGAGTGCTGGCTGCTCTATGAGAGGGTCCAGTTCTGGCCCCAGCAACCACGTGGTAGTTCACAACCATCTGTCATTCCATTCCCATGAGATCCGACTCCCTCTTCTGGCCTCCCTGGGTACTGCAGATACGTCATGCACAAACATTCAGGCAAACACTCTCCCACACAAAATAGTAAATAAAATCTCAAATGGTGTAATTGGGCCATAAACAACACAGAAAATATCTTACAAGGCCAACTCTGCTTGGCTGGCTCTTAAATGGGGAGCCTCTAAACGTTAGTGTTGCACGGGGTCAGTGCATTGAGGGTTTTCCACGGAGAACTGTAACTAAGAGAGATGCGCAGCGTTAGAAATGGAAATCTCTCTCTCTCTCTCTCTCTCTCTCTCTCTCTCTCTCCTAAGCCTGTGGAATACAGATCTTTCTACTTTCCAACAATTCTCTGCCCGAAGCACTGACATGTCTAATTAATAATAATATTCTATTAAACAGTATGATTAATCTGAGAGATCATTATGCACAAGTAGATTAAAAAAGCATCCGAAATCCCTTTGGTCTGATCTAAGATAAGATAAACCTGAACTTCTTACTCAGATTGGTTTTTTTTCCCCTCCTCCTGTGTGATATAACTGGAGGGGACATTCTATTTCTGGGATGCAATTGGCGCCTGTTCCTTATTGTTTGATAAGCTTAAAGGAGTCTCATAGATAAATAGCAGCTACCCAGTTACCCCCAACTTAGTGATAATTTGTATCAGCCTTTCATGTAAATATATTCTTTTCAGAATACATACCTTACCACACCATTTCTGTGCTTAGTGTAATATAGAGTTATTAATTGTGGGATTTGAACAATAAGAAAACAGTACTTTGGGGGGAAATTAGGCCAAGAAGGAGCCAGCCTGACTCCTGAGTTGGAGAGAAGGCTATGCTGGTGTTTTGCAAGTTCAGCCTTGGAAAACAACACTAGAGGTCTGTCTTTTCAAAGTGCCCCAGTCTTAGGCCTATGGCTATATTTTGTTGTTGTTGTTGTCGTCGTTGTCATTATTGTTGTTGTTTTGAGACAGAGTTTCTCTGTGTTGCCCCCTGGCTGTCTTGAAACTTGCTCTGCAGACCAGGCTAACCCCAAACTCAAGAGATCTACTTGCCTTTGCTTCCGGAGTGCTGGGGTGAAAGGCATGTGCCAGCGCCTCTGGGTGGCACAGGTGGTAGTATAGGTGGTGGTACATGTGGTGGCACAGGTAATGGCATAGGTGGTGGCACAGGTGGTAGCACAGGTGGTGGCACAGGTGATGGCACAGGCCTGTGGGTATTGTAGAAGTTGTTGTTCCTTGGATTTCTTTTTTGGTGTTGTTTATAGGTAGTAATATTTTTGGTAAGCTTTTCCACTGCCAGGTGCTGGAGAAAAAGAGAAAAAAATCTAGATTGGGAAGATGGCTCTGGGTAAAGCACTTGTCATTCAAGGGTTGTAGACCTGAGTTTGTACTTCAGAAGCCATGGGAAGCCAGGTTTGGTGGCACACATCTGCAATCCCAGTGCTTCTATAGTGGGATGGGGGTAGAGATGAAGAGTACCCAGAAGCCCCTGGGCCAGATAGCTGGGCACCCTGCCCACATACAACATACCACACACATAAAGGTTAAAACATCTCTAGCTTGGGTGTCTTCTTAGCTTTAGTTTCCAGCAGTGCCATCCGGTAGCTGTGGACTTAAGACGTGGCAGCCAATGTCTAGAGTACAGGGTCATCTCTGCAATGAGTTCACCGGGAGGGGAAGAAGTTAGAAGGAAGAGGCAGAAGAAGAGACGGATGTCTGATACACTGATTCCAGCGGGGCCCTGTGTCTTCAGGTCCCCAACAGTGGGACAGACCTCTCCTATTTCCAGGTGTGGTGTGCAGTGGGAAAGTTGAGGCATCAAAGCTGGCTACAATAATTAAAGTAAAGGATGAACTGGGTGTTGGACCTGAGGTCCCAGCACTTGGGCAGCTGAGGCAGGAGGATGGAGGCTTTAATGTTAGCCTGGACTGCATGAGATCTTATCGCAAAACCAAAGCAGAACAAACATTACATACACGATGAACATAAAGCTTTTTGCCCTGTGCCTAGGACTTCATGGTTGTTAAAACCAACCAGCTTTAGGGCAACATCTGTGTTATTTTTAGGGGTTATTCTGTCTTTTGTTGAATTGTACAGATTATACAAAGACTTACCTATGAGCCAAATGTCAGAGCCAGATAGAACTTACTTAAATCTTATAACACAAGAGCATCAATAGAATATAGTTAATGGCTCACACATCATGTTAAAATTTAATTTATGGTTAAGCATTGATTATGACAATTTTTTGGTTTATTTTGGGTTAAATTATATATGTCAGTATCTGCGAGCACAGGTGCCTATGGAGTCTAGAAAAGGGTGTCTGAGCCCCCGGGGCTGGAATTACAGGTAGTTATGAGTTGCCCAACATGGGAGCTAGGAACTGAATTGAGGTTCTCTGCAAGGACAGTATGAATTTTAACTCTCTAGCCCTTGGTTATGATCATCTTAACATTGGATTTTGACTTATATACTATGTCTAGATATCTTGACCTGAATTGACAATGCCCTTACACACACACACACACAAACACACACAGACCAGATACACATAGACACACACATACAGAGAAACACACACACACACACACACACACACACACACACACACACACACACACACACACTCTTGCCATCATCCTTCAGTGGAGTGTATCCAGGGAAACACAACAGAGCTCAAATGTTAATATTTACTGCTGTGTAACGAAATGATTGATGTGCTATGGGAACAGTTCCAAGTTCTTCCCAGTAAGCACAGCAGTGATTAAAAACAAACAAACAAACAAACAAACAACAAACAAACAAACAAACAAACAAACAAAACTAAACACATGAAGCCCTGGGTTCAATCCCCAGCACCATGCAAACCAAGTGAGCGGATGCACACCTGCCGTCTCAGCACTTGAGAGGGAGGCAGAGGCAAAAGGATCAGGAGTTCGAGGTCACCATTGGCTACATACTGAGTTCTAGGCTGACCTGTGCTGCATGGAACTGTCTTAAAAAAAAAAAAGGTAAACAGAAATGTCAGAGGCTCATCGCTTACACAGAATAAAGTGTGATAAGAAAAATGAAAAGTTTTTGAGGCTCCATTAAAGACAAAATCAGAAATTACATTTCTGCCAAAATGAATACATTAGTGTGGAGGAGTTAATGAATTCCTTTCTGAAGAATCTGGCCATCTTTCTAAAAGTCCTCAATGGATACTAATTTGCATTAAAAAACCCTCTTTAACCTGCAACTATGGGACAGAGAATCTCATGTTTATCTGTCTCTCAAGTATGTAAGCATTTGATGAAAATGTTTATTTACATATCTTTACTCTTTGGGTTCTAGGTAAACAAGCTGTCTACCATTGATCTTCACCCTTAGACTGAAGTAGTTTTCATACAAATGTGGCCAGATCAGACCCACTCTTGGTTTAAAGAATCCAAAGCTGTGATATAAACACTTCCTGTGATTTCAGATCTGGGCAAGCCCTCAATGGAGACTCCCTTCTCAGGTCACTCTAGGCTGGGTGAAATTGGCTATTAAAACTGACTAGGACACCGGTTTCCCACTATTTCCTTTCTATTCAGCCAAGGACCCCAGCCCATGTGATAGTGCCAGACACAATCGGTGTGGGTCTTCCCACCCCTGTTAACCCAATCTAGAAACACCCTTATAGACGTGTGCAAAGGCTGGCCTCCTTAGTGGCTCTGATCCCTGGGTGACAAATCAAAACTGACCATCATGGTGAGGTTGGGCAGGAACTTTCCAAGACTCATTTTGAAACCTCTTCCGTTGTTGTTTGTCAGAGGCACCGCTGTCATCTATGTCTGGTTCTCAGAGTCTGGGAATTTGTACAAAAGGCTGAATTTTACTTCTGGGATGGTTTTCCGCAAGCCTCCGAGAAACTGAGATAAAGAACTATTTTCAAGTAGTTGGAGAAACATCTCCAGATGGGCAGGATAATTATGGTGCAACCACAGCTTATGTTACTGAAGTTGGTGCTCATAACATGACTGCAGTTTATACTGTGTGTGCAGTAGATAATGACAACAGCCCCCCTTGCCAATCTTGCCTTTCTGTGACTCGCTTGTTCACATTAAAAATAGGAAGAACTCTTGGATGGTTTTGGGATTTGCTTTGCCTAGCAACCAAGGAAGACACTTGCTGTGGACTTCTGGTCTCTTTACCCGTGTGTGTACATGCAGAAGAACGCGAGTGCCCCCACCCTCTGTGTTTCCCACTGTATTTAAAACAAGACCTGAACTTCTTACCTGGGTTATAAGTAAACCCTGCAATATCATAACCACACTTCAGTGTGAGTTTTGGTAGGGACAACCCTGGCTCACTTGCCTTTCCTGGGTCACCTAGTTCGCCATCCACAGCCACCTTGGTCTTCTCTGTGTCCCGCACACCAGGTTTGTTCTGCAAGGTTTAGCTCTGGTTCTTCCTTCCGGGATATATTTTCCTCCCATCTTCTTAGCCCTCAGATACCACCTCAGCTATGGCTTCCTTAGAAGCATCTTTTGTGGCTCTCCCATAGACAGCAGCCTGCCTACCCACAGCTCCTCCTCAGCACCTCTCTTTCATCTTCTTCCTAGTGTTGTCTGCTTTAGGTAGCTATCACAGACGACTGTAGACAGACAGGGTCATTGAAGGAGTAAAGGTTTATTTAGCGCTTGCTTCTGGAGGTAGACTTCAAGATCGGGAAGCTGGATCTGGCAAGGGCCTCTCATGCTGCTCTAATACGGCAAATGACACGTGGGGCGTGAGAATGGCCAGTGAGCATGCGCAGAAGACAGACAGAGACAGCCGTAGGAACTCACTTCATCACAACCGATCAGAATTGATAAGAACTAATGTGGTCTCAAGAGAAAGGACACTGATCTCTTAATGCGCCAACTCTTGCTACATTGCAGCCAGATCTCACCAGGTCTTGGCAGAGACACATTGCACCCAGAGAGTAGCACTGGCTTCTGGTTTTCCTTCGTGTTCGGTGACTTGGTTTGGTGCCGGGCAGGTATGGGAGTGGTGAACAGCAATGGATGTGGTAGCAACATCAGTACTAGAAGCTGTGATCATATTCCGCCCCTCTCATGCTTTCTACCTATAACCTATGGCCAAATCTTACAGATTTTATCCTGTTGAACTTTGAGATCTAGTCCCTCCTTTGGCATCTGCTAACAGAGTTTGTTTCACCAACTCTTAGTCAAGAGCCAGCTTGTGACCTGAGCCTTGGGAACTAGCTAGGTTTCTTTATCCTTCTAGCAGAACCAATCACTTTCTACGGCACTGTGATATTCCAATCCTGTTTCTTCTAAAGGGCATCAAGGCTCACCGCAAGTGCTGGCTTTAAGCTCCTCTACCTTATCAGAGCCCTGAGGACGGAGGCTACTTCTCTCATTTTTAATATCTAGCATGTGCCTGCCATGTAGTTAATAACCAGTAGATGCTTGAAAGAAGAGAATAATGACTACTTGAATTCAATAATAATAACTACTTGAATTCAAATAATAGAAACCTGGCCAAACAGCGCCATATAAGCATTGCTACCAAGCCATGCCTCAATTATCTCCATCAAGGCTCAGGGAGCACGGAAGAAGAGGGAGCAGAAAGATCGTTTGAGCAAGGGATAGTGGAGGAGAGCTGTCTGGACATGACCTGGCTGTCGTACTCATGAATTTATAGCAGCTGTGGTCGCCGGCAGAAGGTCAAGACAGCCAATGTTCTAGCATGGGTGGGGGAGGAGTTCAGAAGGACCCATTCCTAGCTGATGAGCTATTGTTAGTTGAAGGCTACTTGGGGAGGAATAATTAGTTTTCTTTGGGTATGTGGCCATTTATAGATTACCAATACCTCAGTGGAAGGCCCCCTCCCCATGCATCATATGGGTAGTACTAGTTATACTCAGTGGGTTATAAAAAAATAAAGAAGTTAGCATGGAGAGTGAAAAATAAAGAAGTTAGTCGAGAGTGAAGATGCATTGGAGGTCAGTAGGAATGGAGACCACCAAAACACATCGCATATATGTACAAACCCCCCCAAGAATTAATAAAAACAAAAGGAAAATATCTACTCAAACCCACAACCTCAAATTTACTAGACCTAAAACAACGAGAAATTTGTAATCCTATATTTTAAAAACAATCCTTTTGGACAGTATTTCAAACACTGTAGTTCAAGCCTGTAGTTTTGATTGTTTTTGAACTCACAGCTATCCTCCTGCCTCAGTTTCTAGAGTGTGGGGATTACAGGAATAAAACACATCCTTCTTATAAATACAAATAGAGAAGGCTTAGGGCGATGAGCTCAACAATACAAATAAGTCTGAAAAGTCCATTTGTGTGTGTGTGTGTGTGTGTGTGTGTGTGTGTGTGTGTCATTTGCTATCTATAAAATATGCCTCTTATGTCTTAAGAACTACGTTGAATAAAGCTATTCACACACCATAAATCCCCAGCCCATAACCCCACAAGACTTGAGTTTCATTCTTATTTTTGTTACATGACTCCACGGGCAGCCTTTGTGTCTCTAAATATTGAAATCAGAATGTCTGTGTCCACGTTGGCTAGCAAAAGAGAGGCAGCCTTAACTGCACAGTCTTTTCAGACTACGGTGAATATATGATATATTTTTTGCATGTAATTTTTTTTTTTATCTGCTTCCATCAAGTTGTAACAATATGTTGAATTTGCCATGGGCCTTTAAAGCTTCGATGCTGAGAAGAACTCTGCATGAAATTTTAAAGAGACTGGACCTTTCATCTACCTCAGCAGCAGGACACCTCACTATGGGGACAAGAAAGGAGGAGAGAGAGCCAGAGAGCATATTTCTGAAGCAACAGCAAAAAATAACAGCTGAGGGAGTTATTTCATCAAAGGTTGATTTTTTTCTCATATATATATATATATATATATATATATATATATATATATATATGAATTTTCACGTTTTGGCTGGAGATTATCTGCCCCATTGCCTACATCTCCAGGCATATGTCAAGTTTCCAAGTTTCATGTGGTCAAAGTGAGGAAAAATTCATAAATAAAACTATTTATTTTAGAAGGTGCTGTTATTGGGAATTGCATTTAAATTTGCTGCCAAGGGAGGGAATGCTGTAAATAACTAAATTTGGCAATCCCCAGGAGTCCCGCCTACTCCTCTGTTTGGGGATGCGCCTGATGCAGGTGTTTTCTTCCTGGTTTTAAGTCTTCTTTCCTCGTATGAACATCAGCCTGAGCTTTGACTGGTGGCGTGGGGGAGATGCGAGAAGGCGCAGCTCCACGCCTGCGATTAATTCCGAAGTGCTTTATCTTTTGTCTGAGTCTTCCTTGGCGTGGAGTCCCTTCGCATCACTTGGTGTGGTGTGACTATTACTCTCCCCAAGGTAGAAAGGAAACCACACATTTTTTTTTTTCTCATCTTCTTTTTCTCTGATCCTGAGCTGACACCCGCATGAAATGCACAAAGCTTCTTCATGGCTAAGAGAGAAACCTGTCACTCAAATGAAGCTGCAGAGACCCGAGTCTTTGGAGTTGGGGGGATCAGTGTCCACTGCTGGTCAGCCTTAGTATTTTTTTCTTATTTTTTTTTCTTTTCTTTCCTTCTTTTTGACTTTATTATCTTGACTCATTCATTTTAAACTCTCGCGTTTCCACTTTATTTCTCTGGAGTGTTGAGGAGAACAGAGAATTTGCTTTGACTCTGAGGACTGGGTTCAGATTAAATCCTTTTGTATCCCCTGGTCTCTCTTTCATCCCTCCTTCCTTTCTTTTTAAAAAAGATTTATTTATTGATTTATTTATTTTATGTATATGAGAACACTGTAGCTGTACAGATGGTTGTGAGCCTTCATATAGTTGCTGGGAATTGAATTTTTTAGGACCTCTGCTTGCTCTGGTCGGCCCGGCTCCCTCCAGTCAACTCCGCTCGCTCAGTCCCTGCTTGTTCCAGCCCAAAGATCTATTTATTTATTTATTTATTTATTTATTTATTTTAAAATTTTAATTTAATTAATTAATTAATTTTTAGACAGGGTTTCTCTTTGTAGCCCTGGCTGACCTGGAACTCATTCTGTAGACCAGGCTGGCCTCGAACTCAGAAATCCTCCTGCCTCTGCCTCCCAAGTGCTGGGATTAAAGGCGTGTGCCAGCACCGCCCGGCCAAAGATTTATTTATTATTATACCTAGGTATATTGTAGCTGACTTCAGACACACCAGAAGAGGGGATCAGATCTCATTACGGATGGTTGTGAGCCACCATGTGGTTGCTCCGGACCTTCAGAAGAGCAGTCAGTGCTCTTACCCGACGAGCCATCTCTCCAGTCCCCGCCATGGTTTCTTACTGGCTTTGTAACAAATGACTACACATTTGCTAGCTTCATAGAACACAAACTTATTCTCTAAGGTTCTGGAGGCAAAGATGCAAAATCAGTCTTTGGGAATAAAGGAGCTGAGAGGGTTGTGTCCCTTCTGGAGGTTCAGGGTGCAGGGAGTCTATCTTCTTATCTTGACCAGTTGATGGCAGCTACCTGGGTTCTTTGGCTCACGCTCCATCTTGCCAGTGTTTCCGCTATTTCCTTTTCTGGTTCTGTACTTTCTCGAGATCCTTAGCAACACATGCCAAGTTCTTACCACCATGTAAAGTAGTCTATCCAGACATTTGGGGGTATGCTCTTCCACCTAGCACCCCCTTCAACTTTATGTTACATAACAAGCTTTGTGATCCTCATGTAATTTTGCTGTGTTTGAAGGTTGTACACATCATTCCAAGACTGAATGGCAATAAAGAGTTTTAGAGGCCCAGGAGAAAGAACCCGACACCCGAGCCAAAGGATCTCGTAAGAGTTAAATGGTCAGCTTCAGGAAACAGAACTTAAACTTCTTATACAGTGGCTTCCTGAATGTGGGACCATGTCCTCCCTCCCTCTCTCTGTCCCTCTCTCTCTCCCCCTCCCCCCCGTCTCATTCTCCCTCTCCCTCTTTCCCCTTCTCTCTCTCCCCCCTCTCTCTTACACATACACACACACACACACACACACACACACACACACACACACGACACATGTGCAGAGACCAGAGAACAACCTTGGCTATTGGTCCTCTCCTTCACCTTGCTTTGAGGCAGAGCCTTTTTTGATGTTTTGCTGTTCTGTAGTCCAGGCTAGCTGGCCCACAAGCTCCCATAAAGTCTTCTGTCTCCATCTATCATCTCACTGTGGAGGAGCCCTGGGGTTGCAGAATTATGGCCCCGTTTTTGACTTCTTATGTGGGTCCTCGGGATTCAAATGCAGGTCCTCGTGGCTGTAAGGCACACTCTTAACCCACTGAGTCGCCATCTTCCTTGTGCGTTTCAGAGGCCTTGGAATTCTGAGGAAGCAGGTTTTAGAAGTTCATTACTTAGTCTCCATCTCATACTTGGAGATTCAACTATGTTCCAGTTCTTTATATTTTAAACTTCTTTCTTTAATGGAGATGTTTCTTTCCTTTATGTTACACTTAGTAAATATTTCCTCATTTCTGTTAGCATCTCTGATCAATGGCTTATAATTTTCTTCCTCTCTGCTTTCCTATAACCCTCTGTTATGTTCTGTATCCTCTGACTTTTGAGGAATTTCTTTTCCTCCTTTCGTCCCTTCCTTCCTTCCTTCCTTCCTTCCTTCCTTCCTTCCTTCCTTCCTCCTTCTTTTCTTCTTTCCTTCCTTCCTTCTTTCTCATTTTTTGAGACAGGGTCTTACTATGTATAGTCTTGACTAGTCTGCATCTTGCTCTGTGGACCAAGCTGACCTTGACCTTGGAGAAATCTGCCTGCTTCTGCTTCCTGAGTGCTGGGATTAAAGGCATGTGCCACCATGCCTGACATTTCTGTTAATTTTTATTGAGTGTGTGTGTGTGTGTGTGTGTGTGTGTGTGTGTGCATGGACATGTGCGTGCACAGACGCCAGAAGAGGGCATCAGGTTGCTTAGAGCCAGAGTTTCAGGGGAGTGGTTAGCCATTCAACATGGGTGCTGAGCATCAAACTCCGGTCCTCTGAAGGATAAGATGTGATCTTAACTGCTGAGCCATCTTTCCAGCCTCAATAACATCTATTCTAAAGGATGTCTTCACATTTCCAGAAATCTTATAACCCCTTTGTATCCATAATAATGCTTACAAGAATTTCTTCTATTTAAGGTTATAATTAGGGGAGAAGATTTTAATTATGAGGCCTCTTTATGGCTATAAACTAGACCTGTAGTTAAGAGGCTAAAGCTGCTCCAGAGAAAAGTAATGAACAATCCACAGCAGTTGTCTCCATCAGCCGAGACCACAAATATCTATAGTTACTTTTCATAGAAAAATTTCAAAAGGTTTATTTTCATTTTGTGTGTGTGTCCTATATCATGTGTACATATACCCACAGAAGCCAGAAGGAGGGTTTTAGATGTACTGGAACACAGTATTTTCATGTGGCTGTGAGCTCTCTGACACAGGTGCGGGGAACTGGGCTCGGTGCTCTGGAAGAGCAGCGGTATTCCCAACCACTGGATATCTCTTCAGCTCCCTTCCCAAAGAGTTTCAAGCCCTTTGAAGTAGTCACTACTTAGGGGAACAGAATATTGGCCAGTTCTTCCTTCTGTCTCATTGGTGTCCAAAAGGGTTTTTCTTTAAAGCAAAGGAATGGTTTCTCTTAACACATGTCGTGTAGATCCTCTGTCTGTGAATCAATCATGGCCAGGACATGGACACACATCCAGTATGTCCTACTAGAACAGTTCGAAGTCTCATTCTCAATGTCAGGGAGGTAGCACTCTCAGTTTGCTCCCCTCCCCAACCTCTCCCACCTTGGCGTAGGTTTGTGACATCTTGATAGTCTGTAAATTAAACAATGTCTGTGTCAGTTACCTGTATGGAGATTGCCAGCATTCAAATTAGGCTTAAAATTAACAGAGGATGTTGGGGCTCTAAAGGACCATACACATTCAAAATATGGGAAGAAACTCACATAGGATCTGTGGAGAAGTTGACTCTTTAAAAGATTATTATTATTGCATGTGTGTCTGTGTGTGCAAGAAAGCCCATTTTCACACACGGCCTCCTGAATCTGTTGTGATCTGAGGGGTCTGGCCCATAAACCTTGGCCTCCACGACCTCCACCATGCTGCCCTACCACGAGGAACATAGTCCTCTGAAGTTATGAAGCCAAATAAGCGCTTCCTCTTGTCAGGTGTTTCTGTCAGGTAGGTGTTTTGCTCATAGCAACATGATACAATGTGTATCAGCTGTCTTTGTTATTTCCCGCAGCCTCTCGCCTCTCATCAACTTCACAGTGATTTTCAAGCCATCTCACCTTCTCGCTGACCTTCTTGATAGCAGATTCCAGGCGGATGCTCCTCTGTGGACCCGAGGAGACGCTGAGCACAAGGCAGTCAGTTCAGCTCGCTGTGCCGTGTTGCCTTTTAACCACCACAGAGGAAGTCAT
Organism: Mus musculus; assembly: GCF_000001635.26. Classification (NCBI taxonomy): domain Eukaryota; kingdom Metazoa; phylum Chordata; class Mammalia; order Rodentia; family Muridae; genus Mus; species Mus musculus. The sequence goes on from NC_000074.6 coordinate 107,668,256, forward strand.
GCTGCCAGGACCCCCAACTCAAGTCCAAGTTCACAACTGTGCAGCACCAACCGCTCCGTTCTTCCAGCTGGGATACGCTGAAGGCGTCTTCTCAGAGCTTCCGGCATCGCTGACGGTGTCTTCTCAGAGCTTCCTGCATCTCCTTTGGCTCCCGTTGAAGTTACCTTTGCACCCCATTCCTGCGACCCAGGTATGTGCAGAGGAAACAAGTGACTGACACAGGCGCATCCCTGAAGAACCCAGAGAAGCTCGCACACTCGTCTCCGCTCTCCTGCGGATACTGGCCCCCCTTTCTGTACCATCTTAATAACCGGCTGCTAGTTTGCTTCACACCAGCTGGGACTATTTTCTGTGCCTTCATATGTTTAACTATTTAGAAATAGCATCACTTTCTCAATTTCTTTGGCAAACTTTTTTTTTTTTTTTTAACTGAACAGGACTTTTCTTTTGGATACCTTGCGGCAGTACATACATATTTGCCAAATTCTTTAAAAAGTTTTTACCTCGTTTTCCATATATGGGGACTCATATTTGCTACAAGAATAGAACTGGATGTCTAGCTTTTGAGTTCAATATTGAAAGTAAGGTTTCAGTGAATATTTTCGGACTAAAGGCATGTGCCTAATATTTCAGCAGATATCACCCCTCACCCCGCCCCCCCCCACGCCTTTTTTTTTTTTTTTTTTTTTTTTTTTTTTTACTTTACTCTAAAAGCTGTGCTGGTTTGGTCTGTCCCAGTCTGTGCAGGAAAGCCTAACTTCACATACTCTTTCCAATAATGAATCTAGAGTCTTCTTTAATTGTTAATGATGAGGTGGTTGAAACATTCCTTTGTTTAAATTTGTTTTGATTTCTTGTGAATAAGGTTACCTTTTTCTTTCTGTTTATACCCCTAAGCATCCCACTTTCTTTGGAATTCTTTGTCTTTCTTTATCATGTTATGGGATTGCTCTGTATATTATGGATAGTAGACCTTTACATGTTAAATTTAACTTTTTCTCCTGGTTTTTGCTTTTGTTTTTTTTTTTTTTAATTTTGCTTTTTTGGTGATTTAAAAAAATTTGTTAAATTGTTTTGCTTTATTGTCTTACAAAATGTATTATATTTTAATATGGAAATTATCATTAATTAATTTTTTTAAAAATGACTGAGCCTCCTCTGTGCTAGAGTGGGCTAAATAGAGCTACATGTTCCAGATAGGAAGAGGTTTGCATGTGGCATTGTTGCAAGCTGAAGCCATGGCTAAATAAGGCAAAAGTGTCTACTGAATAACTATGAGTTCAGTGTGCTGGCTACTAAAAAACTAAATATAATTGGCATGTGAATCATGAATCATATTTAGATACCCCTTAGAAAATTGTATGAGACACTCGTTAGTCAAGCACTAAATTTTGTTTCAGGAAAAAAAAGTTGTAGAGAATTAAGAGGAACTGGGTGATCAGTAGGTACGAGCTTCAGCGTGTGACAAAGGCTTTGACACAATGGGACACTTGACCTTCGCTGAAACCTGGGAAGGGTGTTCGTTGAGGTTCTGAAACCTGTATCATGTTTCTACACCAAACTACTCCTGAACTTAGTCATTAACAATGGAGCCAATTGCTGGGTCATGATGGTGCATGCCTTTAATCTCAGCACTCTGGAGGCAGAGGTGGGTGGATCTCTGTGAGTCTTTTAGCCTAGCCTGGTCTATAGAGGGAGTTCTAGGGCAACACAGAGAAACTCTGTCTCAAAACAAAACAAAAAACCTGAACCCCAAAAACTAAACAAAAACAACAACAACAAAACACAAAACAAAACCCCCAAACCAAAAAAAAAAAAAAAAAAAAAAAAAGAAATTTCAACAACAACAGCAACAGCAGCAACAACAAAATGTAGCCAATTAATTTAGCTTTTGATATAGGGGGCTGAGAGTTCTGGCTGGGCTCTGTAGGGCTGGTCCTTCTGGTCTGAGCTATGCTTGGCTAATCTTGTCAAAGGTTGCTTGTTGCTGGTAGATTGTAAGGCTTGGCTGGTTCATGGTTGCCATAACTAGGGTGATGGGAGCCTGTCTTCCCAGGGCCTCTCACTGTCTCATAGGCTCTCCAGGGCCTGTTGCCATGAATGGGCTCAGAGTTGTAAAAACTTGAGAATGGAAGTTGGAAAGGCGCTACGGCACAGGTTCTCAACCTATGGGTCACGACCCCCCTTTGGAAGGTTGATGTTTCACAAGGGTCACCTAAGATCACCCTGAATATCAGATAATTACATTACAATTAATAACAGAAGCAAAATTATAGTTATGACGTAGCAATGAGAGTAACTCTGGTTGGGGGTTCACATTTCATGAGGAGCTGTATTGAAGGGTCTCAGCATTACGAAGGTTGAGGACCACTGCTTGGATAGTGATATACTGACGACCCACTGTTTTGTGAAAGAAGTTAAGAATATGATGGCAATTATTGTATTACAGAGCTCTGGTTCAAATTTATATTCCTGAGTGATTGGCTTTTATGTTTGATCATATGCAAAAATCTCTTTCACAAATGCCAGGTAAGATCAAACAGGACAGTATACCTGTATACCAAGGACATTGTTTTGTCGTAGAATATATACTGGCTTTTGAAGGATTATTTTCTCATCTCGATTCAAACAGGGTGGTTAGGCCCGTGATGTTTGTGATTCTGGAGTGGCTAGAACGATGTATGATCTTGTCGCCCTCTGTCACCATTAAGCTTCTTGAACATCGTTAAAGGAGATGGGGGTCAAGATACTTAGGTTTGGCAGAGCCTGAATGATAATTCATACAAAGGGTTAACCCAAAAAAGGTCTTCAGGTATTAGCTGGCTTCTAGTCAGAGTTCTTAAACCAGTTTCATTTTCAAGTCAAGTGGCCACGTGCGCTTTGGACAGCTCTGTACCCATCTGGGTCCTATAGGAGGGCTTGGGATCCCATGAGATCTTGGTTTAGACTTTGGTTTGCTGTTTGGAGTTAAAAGGAAACTCTATCAAGTCCCTTCTCTAGCCTTGTCTGGGTTCTAGAGATAACGAGGGCTCCCCGGTGTACACAGATGTGACCCCGAGGCTCGGCAAACAGACCTTCTGGTTTATAACATCACTTACAAAGTTATGATTTTTTTGGCCAAATCTTTCCCTTAGAAGGACCCGTGATTAATGTCAGGGTGTAACCAAAATAGTTTTATATAAAGATGGGGCTTTTAAAAGACCCAAGCTCATTTTCTACTATGCTAGAGTCAGAGACACCTCAAGAAATCCCTGTGTTTCCGTCTCAAAAGCCTGATTCCCTCTGGTTCTTGGATACATCCCAAACGATGTTAATTAAAACAAATGCACTGTTCCACAGAGGCGCAGTGTGTCATGGTAGAGCTGTCCCTGGGCGCTGGAGCCAGAGTCTTGTTTGAATTAGGAGGATGTCTGTATGCTAAGGCGCCCCGTGGAGATGTCTAAAGCCGGGGCTTTCAGCCGTCCATACTGTCTCTATTGAGAGACATATTTATATCTTCCAGACTAGCAATTAATCACTCAGTGGGGTTTTGTACAGGGGAGGGAGTCATGAGCTCAGAAGAGAATCTTTCTGTGCTGCCAGGAACCACAAAACATGGGCACAATTAAAATGCTGATTTAATTTATTAGATAGAGGCATAGAACAGGAATGCTTAAATGACATTGACAGAGCCAGAATCCTAGCCCCACCTAGTCTTAAAAATAGAAAACAAATGCCTATCCCTTAAATGAAATTATATTAATAACATGTTTCTGTAAGCTGCTTGGAAGCGAAATAAAGCTATTGACATTAATTAAAATTTGAAGACGTATCATTTGTTGTTACTGTGCAAGCTTTTGTTAGGGGGAAATAGCTTTCAAAGCGATCTATTTATGAAAATTAAACGGGGAAAATTGCCTATTGAGCAAATGTTGGTTAATAAGGCTGCTTTTCTTAGAAACATGGGTTTTTAAGTAACAAAAATGTTTTTATTATTCTAATAATGGTTTCTACCTTTTGATCGCTTCAAAAAAAAATTGCCTTTGTTACTAGAATTTTGATATTCCCATACAGAATTCCATCGTCAGGGGGAGTATAAACTTTAAAAACCAGGAAGACATTCATCGTGTTTAGGATGTTGGGTAGCCTATTTGCAAAGAGAATTTTCTCTGAAATCAGTGCGGTTAGCTGTGTGGCCAAACACCTTCATGGCAGAAGTAGGATCCAGAGGGCTGGTTAGTGGCCTTAACTAGTACTTGCCTGGTTTCACACAAGCTGGAAAGTGCCCCACGCTAATGAGACAGTGGTAGTTTAGAGAGGGCAGCCATACAGCAGGTCTGTGAGAGGCCCTCTCACGTGGATAACGTTCTGAAAGGGGGAAGGGATCTTGTCACACCAGGTCTAGTTTGGCTCCCTTTTGTCTCTGTTATGGAGACACTGCAACTTGAGTTTTCCAAGTTGACCTCTTAACAAAACATCTTAGATAATGCTAAAATACCGTGTTCTTCAGCAGATGAATCCGGAAAGCTGGACTCATGGATGGATGCTGTTCCTTATCAAGCCGTCGCCATTTTGTAAGAGTTATGTGTGTCTCTGCGTGTATAGCAAATGTGGGTGAGGTTCCTGGGGAGACCAGAGAAGGCACCTAATCCTCTGGAGTTGGAGTTACAGACAGTCGTGAGCTACCTGATGTAGGTGCTGGGAATTGAACTCAGGTCCTCCCTCTAGAAGGGCAGTAGGGGCTCTTAACTGCTAAGCCATCTCTCCAGCTTCCCTGTCCCCCAGACCTCTGTAGTCTGGTTATGGTGTGGGAGCTTCACTTACCCCCACTGCTCTTGTGATGCTGAGAGAGGTGCAAAGATGGAATGGAAGAGCTGAAATGTCCCCATGCCGTTAAAAAACCCAAGCAGTTTCTGGGAAGGGACTATTTATTCTATGGACATTTTATATGGTATAAATTTGCTTTTGGTAAGTGACTCTATTTTGTGGAAAAATTCTATTGACTTGGGTAATAAATAATAATTAACCGCAACTGACATGTAAGGATTGTTTTTCTCTTTAGCCTTTACTCAATCTCCTCCTATTAATTTAGTGCCACTCCTGTGGCTTCTGCTCTTAAGTATCAAATGTTCTGCCCCCTCCCTTCTACTCATGGGCCCCTCATCTGCTCTTGCCTTAAAACACTGAGTTGCTTTGCTTGCTCGGTTGGATGGCTCGTATCACATCCTGTTCAACTTGGCTTCTGCGTCAGACATAGAGCAAGTGATTATCATATATCTAAGCATTGATGAAGGCTTTCATACCGACCGTTTAATTCAGCCATCTTCACCACAGCAAGGGTGTGTGGGTGGAATTTTTCCCCTCCTCACCCTGAGATCTGGTAGTGTTTAGAGGTGTTCTTGGCTCATGAACTGAGGTGTGTGTGTGTGTGTGTGTGTGTGTGTGTGTGTGTGAGTGTGTGGTGTGCACATGTGCATATGCCCACACATTATTGGCATCTGGTGGAATGAGTCCAGTGCTGCTGATAAATATTCTTTAGTATGCAGAACTGCAGCAAATAACTATCTGGCCCAAGACATCAGTAGGGTCAGGCATAAGAAACCTTTGCTTTCTGGTTTTCAGCATTTCCTTCTCTTTTTCTCTCTGACAGACAGATGTGTAGTAGACGTTTCTTCACTTAGACAGGAGAAAATGTACGTGGAGAGATTAAATGACTTATCCAAGTCTCCTGCTTATGGGAGTTTCAGAACCAGAAATTGAATCCCAGCCCTTGATTCTAAATCTAGATAATTGCCAGACTATTTCAGGGACTTCAGGGAGGGCTGTGATTCTTGAATTTATCTACACAGTAGCCTTAGAAATCTGTCTTCATGCTACTCAGCAGCGATAATCAGAAGTGAGGGCAGAAAATATTTTTTGGTGCTCATTTGAAAAATAACTCTCGGGGGCTTTAAACATCTTGCATAAGAATGTCAGTTAGCTAGGCTTAAGCAAAATTCTTTAGCACAGTGGGTCAACCAATCTGTGCATCTCATTGATGTTGTTCTGAAAGGTTGACATTAATTACGGATTTTTGAATTACTGAAATGTAAGTCTGAAACACCTAAATTGGCCATTAGTTATTTTGTGCTAATAGCCTAGTTAATTTTAACATCATACCTACTTATTGTGTCCACAGAACATGCTGCCTCGGATGTGTGGGTCTGTTTCCTAGTTGGTTACAGGTCTGAGGCAAGACTTTGAGGTATCTGCATCTAGGCTGGAAGAGTGGTCACTGTAGAATTGCCAAGTAAGATATGAGATGTAGAAGCAGGTATAAGCTTACAAAGCCATAGGAAAGTTGGAAATTATGTGGATGAGAGAGGATATCATTTGAGGGATGTTCCAATGAGAGACAGAAGTGAACCTGCCAATTGTAAATGTGCATACAAGTGAAGTGACTCTGAGACTAACTCATTCTGAGCCACAGAATGGCAGTTTCAAGGACCCCCTTGATTGTGGCTATAAAAAAGCTGGAAATTAGCAGCTAAAGAAACATCATGGATACTTTATTAAAACGTGTTTTGAACACATTAACAAGACATGGGAATCGATGAGAAAATGTGCTCCAGCCAAGAATACCAATACCATTGGTGATGGGGAGACCAATGGTGACCAGGGAGTTAAGTTGCCTATTGATGAACAGAATTTTATTTAAAATGATGAATCCAAGGGGCTCTCAACAGCCTATGAAATAAAGCTCAGTGACTTGATTTCAGCCTCGAAATCTTAGTGTAAAACTCTTCTGTGTAGCTTGTTTAAAGCTCTGCAGTTTGCAGGAATCTTTGAATGTATTATTTTAAAAAGGCAAAACTAAAGAGAGCTCCAAGTGACACCCTTTTAGATGATTCATTTGGGATATTACACAAAGATCTCTTTTAGCTCATGGAATGCAGCGGGCTGAAAGGATTATTATTAAATTTCAGACAAACATGTCTAAATTGTAAACAGTAGACACTATGATTCCCAGATCCCTTGAAACCTCTCACTCAGTGGGACAGAGGGCTGTGGCCAAACAGCCAAGGGACAAAATGGCAGTTTTCTATTTGGTTCAGGACTCTCCTTCCAAGGTTCTTGAGTGTCTTTCCTAACAAACAATCTATCTCTGGAAAAGGATGGGATAATCTTATGTCCAGGAAAGAGAAGTGTCTGAGGTTTCAGGGTTTTTTTGTGACCACTTCTGCTGAGGTGAACAAGAGCAACCCACGGCCCTCTAGACTTGAACTGCATCTTTTGCCTAAAAGCAGTGACCTGTGCTGGCTCATTCCGAACAGTCACAGTGCTAGTTAGTTATGGAACATAACTAACTCAAATAGTGAGTGACCACAGAGCCACAGGTAAAGCATAGAAACCGATGTATGGACTGCCTCAGGGCTTCTCACCATTCAAGCTTGGGTCCCAGGCATTTTCTTTGGGGCAGCGTATTTTCAAGAGCACGCCTTTCTAGGACAGGGTCTTGTATAGCCTAGGCTGGCCTCAAGCTTGTTATGTAGCTAAGGCTAGCCTTGAGTGGGATGACGGGCATGTATGACTGTGCAGGGCTAGGGTGGCGTTAGTCTCTGTGATCATCATTCTGCTTTTATGTGAAACTCGTGAACAGAACACCCCATCTATTTAAACATTCTGCTAACGCAGTAGTTTTGGAATTATGTCTTTTTGAGTTAATAGGTAAACTGTTGTGCGACAATCTGCTGTATTTCCCTTAAATATAATCCTAGCAAGAGAATTGTTTGTTTATCCCCGAATATCACATTTTTCACTTTGACTTTAAATAGGGCTGTTTATTTTCATACATTAAAAAAATAATTTAGTTTTACTTTATGTACATTGGTATGAAGTTGTCAGATACCTTAGAACTATAGTTACAGAGAGTCGTGAGCTGCCCTGTGGGTGCTGGGAATTGAACCCCGGTCCTCTGGAAGAACTGCCAGTGCTCTTAACGATTGAACCATCAGGTCCAGCCCCCTTTCATACATTTTAAGATTACCTTTTGCTAAATGCGATGGCACACACCTATAATCCCAGCCTGGAGGTGGTGTAGACAAGAGAACTGTTACAAGTTTGAGGGCAGCCTGGTCAACACAGCAAGTTTCATGCCTGTCCGTGCTACATAGTAAGACCCTGTCTTAAAGTAAAGTAAAGATTGAGAGATGGCTCAGTGGTGAAGAGCTGCATAATACTGCTCTTATAGGAGACTCAAGTTTGGCTTCTAGAACCCACATGGAGTGGATCAAAACTGCCTGTAGCTCTAGCTTCAGGTGATCTCTACTCCCTTCTAATATACATAGGCACCTGCACGTATGCACAGATACTCACATACAGACACAGAGACATACAAACACACACATACATGAAATACATATTTAAAAAAAAAAGATCACTTCTTGTCCAGAGCCTTAGCCTTGGGGCTTGAATTAGAACCAGGTGTGTGGTTTATGGTACAGTGTCTTGAAACACCTAAATAAGGTCTCAGAGATCACAGTATCTAAGAGGCATCAAATGGGAGAATAAAGGCTGGAGAGATGGCTCAGTGGATAAGAGCACTGACTGCTCTTTCCAGAGGTCCTGAGTTCAATTCCCAGCAACCACATGGTGGCTCACAACCATCTGTAATGGAATCTGATGCCCTCTTCTGGTGTGACTGAAGACAGTGACAGTGTACTCACATACATAAAATCAATCAATCAGTCAATCAATCAATCAATCAATCAATCATCAAATGGGAGAATAAAGCAGTGGGTGAGGAACCAGAAAGGTAAGTAGATGACGGACTCTAGAGCTGGCCGTGGATTAGGATGATAAGGGCCAGAAAAGTGAAGTTTAGGAAGTGAGTGGGTGGGGCCTTTGTAAGGCCCAGTGATGAATTCTGTGTTTTAGTTGCAGGTTCCCTCTTTTCGGACCTGAGACCTAAAAGTATCAGAACAAAGCCTGATGTGACAGGTCTTTCCATGATATTAACACCAGTAGCTGAGAGTTTTAGCACACATTTATATGTGTGGGAGCTATTAGAGAGCAAAACAATACAAAATACCTCTAGTTCGAAAGAAAGCACTGAAACCCAAGAGTCTACAGATCAGAATCTTTTGAGTATCACCTGAGGCCACAAGATGCTGTACCTTATCTTCTGTGACAACAAGCAGCCAAAATTATTATATAAAATAACCTCCAGGATGTATGTCTAAGGTGAATATGAAATGTGTTTAGACTTGAGTCCTATTGCCATATGCTTGACATACATCCAAACTCAAGACTCCCAACCCCCAAGCATGTTAGCTTGTCTTAGTGTTCTATTGCTGTTAAGAGACACCACGACCAAGGCAACTTTTATAAGGGAAAGCATTTAATTGAGGCTTTCTTACAGTTTCAAAGATTAGTCCATTATTATCATGGTGGGAAACATGGCAGCACACTGGTTGACATGTATGTGCTGGAGAAGTAGATGGCAGTCCTGTAACTGGATCTGCAGGCAGCAAGAAGAATTGAGATACTGGGCCTGGCTTAGGCTTTTGAAATCTCAAAGCTCACTCCCAGTGACACACCTCCTCCAGCAAGGCCACACCTCCTCCAGCAAGGCCACACCTCCTAATCCTTCTCAAGTATTGCCACTTCCTCAATGATAAAGCACTCAAGTACCTGTGCCTATGGGAACAATTCTTATTCAAACCACCACATGAATCATAAGCATGAAGGCCGATTCAATGTGGGCATATGTCAAAGACTTTATTGTGAATAATTGAAAATCTGTGGAGGGAAAGACAAAGTACTCACGAAATTGCAGAAAGCGAGATAACGTGTTGGAGATTACAATCTGTAAAACTCGGTAGGTGGGGAGGATCAGTGGTGCTACTTTGCTGAGGGTAGAGTTGGCCCTACAAGTGCTTATCTTAATATCTGTTTCTACAAAACAAAAGGTAGAGAATGTAAGAATGAAAATCTTCATGGAGTTAGTTTAAAAATATGTTGAAATTTAAGACTGTGTTTTTAAAAAACAATTACCCATTCTGTCAGGTACAAAGTAAAGTCTCCTGGGTGGGGAGTGCTTAATGAATGTTTGTCTCTCCTTCTGCACCATAAGATGGTAATGTTAGCCAAGACACCCAAGCCTGTTGTTCCATGTCTGTAGTCCCAGTGTCTGTGAGACTAAGGCAAGGGGGAGATTGTGAGTTCAAGGCTAGCCTAGGCTACATAGTGATAGTTCAAAAAAAAAAAAAAAAGATTCAGGAACTATAAACAAACAAAACCCCACCAGAGGATGGGAGCAGTTTCCTTAATATTTATCCTCTATCTGGAAAAATGCTCTCTGGAAATACCGAACCACAACATCATGAGTCGGTGAGATGAAGTTTACAACTAATTTTTCTCTTTTTGAAACAGGAGCTCACTCTGGAGCCCACACTGGCCTTGAACTCATGACCTTCCTGTCTCAGTTTATAATTAGCCAAAGCCACCAGGCCTGTGAAGATTCCAGGTTCTTTTTTTTTTTTTTTTGGTTTTAAATTATAAATTGTTACACTGATCTTTTTTAAACTTTCTCTACAGATAATATCTCTTTAAGACACTGTTATTTTCTAACAGCTGGACAAGAAAGTGTTTTGTTCATTGTTTTTTGAGGAGGTTTCTGCTTGTCATCTTTGATGGCTCTTGGGTTTGTGGCTTGGTGTTTTTAATTTTGGAGAAATTTGGCTTTTTTGGTTTTAGTCATTCCAATTTTTCTTTCTGAATTAAAGTTGCATGTTAGACATTTGGTATTGCTCTACAGTTGTGGCTCTTTTTAAAATTCACATTTTCCTTAGTTTTGCTCTGTATTCTAGTTTGGAACTCTGTAAATCTATCACTACATCCAGCGTAATAGTCTTGGTCTCTAACACTGTCTTTTATATTAATTCTAGTGTTTCTGTTCAATGGTTCATAATTTTTTTATGCTTGTCTATTTATTTGTTTGTGTATGTTGTGGTCAGAGGACAACTTTTGGTAGGCTGTTCTTAGATTGCAGGCTTGATGGCAGGTTCCTTCATGTGCTGAGCCATCTTTTCAGCCCTGTGACGTTCCATTTTAATAGTTCTGGACTCTCTGCTAATATTTCGTCTCTGTTGGTTTATTTTTTCCGTTAGATGTCTGATCATGATAATGGCTCCAGTATCTATATCATCTCTCTGTACCTGTGATCATTTGACAATGGACTGCCTCTCCTTGCATCTTTATTAAATGGTAGACATGTAAGAGACTGAGGCTGGTAGTATTTTTTTCCTTGCCAATGGCCGCATTGCTTTTTTTCCCATTGGTGTGAAGGTTGGGGGAGAGGAGTCAGATGCTGAGCTGGCAGACTTTTAACTTCTACTGGTAGTGGCTAATGTTTGCTGGTACTTCCTGTGCTGAGTGCTGTGCTCCGGTGTGTCTGCCCTGCCTGCTCTGGTCACAGCAATGCTCTTTCCTGCTCGTCCATTGTTGGGCTTGTGAAGGGGTAAAAGGCTTTTCTTCCTGACGGTTGAGTCTCAGACTCAAGGAGGCCTTGGAAGTAGGTTTTCTCAGCACGCTTCCCTCTCCTTCCTTGGCAGCTGGACTCTTATGTCTTGCCTTGTGTCTGTGTTTGCTCTTAGGTGGGAGAGCATTTCTTGCTACTCCTTGTGTGATTGATACCTTCTAAGAGTTCTGGGCCCTGGACAGTTTCCCTTCCAACTCCAGAGGCAGAGAGGTGCCTGTTTCTGTCGCTTCCTTAGAAGTAGCAAGTCTTTTCGCCTGGGCTCAAGGGACTGCAGTGTGTTGTGCCTCCTTTAACAGTGAAGATCTGCTACTTCCTGTATGGGAGTATCTATCCCCACCGTAGCAGATGGGGCAGAAGAGGGAGGGCTCTCTGAGATCTCATCTTGCCTCACCTTTCTACCAAGGATGAACACTGATGGTGAGGAGAAACTTCCTTTCTAGGGCTCCAGTTGTCGCACATGAGTATCTGCTAAAAAAAAAAAAAGTCATCTCAGTGGCACCCAGCACTGGGCAGGAAGAGACAGAAGGATCATGAATTTGAGCCATTGTGTCACAGCGAGACTCTGTGACACAATGGCTCTGACCAGTTCTTCCTTCCTTGCTTTGGAAGAGGGTATATATTGTATATGTCCCTAGCTCTCTCTAGAAATCTCGCCTCTCTTTGGACTTCAGGAGTCTTGGTTGTATTATGACCTCAGCTCTCTGATGGCTTCAGGAACTACTTAGGATTTTGTAGATACTCTTCTCTTGTGTCCTCTTGATGGCATTCAACACATAGGTGAGCTGCAATTTGGAGCTTTTCGTTAACGTGTGACCATCCATAGTAGCACAGAACTGAAATGAGACCTCAGGAACTGAGAGGAGAGACACAGACACTTCTGTCTGCTGCTCTCAGGAAGGCAGTCAACAGAGTTAGAAGGTTCACAGTGCTGACCGTGAAACCCCTGGAATCACATCTACTGCCAGTGCCCTGATGTCTCCGAACTCCCTGCCTTTCCTGTCCTCTCTTCTCTGAATCGTCAGATGAGAGGGTTGGAGCTCAGAGTCTCACTGTGAACGGGGCAAAGGCTTTGTCAGCCGCAGAAGCTGTGCAGAGCCCATGGGGTTCTAGCAGGAACCACAGGCGCTGCCTGCTGGGGAAGGGGAGGGCGGTGACCGAATGGAAAGAGTAAGAGAAAGCCATTCCAAACCAGGCCTCATCTTCATCCAGGTCCTGTTGCTGTGTCTTTTTAAAAGCCCACCTGCCTCGCCTCAATTCTAAGCACTTTAAAAATAGTATAATCCATGAAAAAAAAAAAAAAAGAAACCAAACCCAACATATTAAAATGCATTATCATGTAAGAATATAATGAAGAAAATGTGTTGGAAGACGGAAAATTTCCTGAAGCTGTAGAGATAAGTTGATTTCCCACACTGCTTGCGGGTTATCTCTTCCAAAGGCATTTGCTGCGCTTTTAATGTTCTTAGGCAGGTGTTCTATTGTGCTGCCGAGCAGGGTTCTTGTTGTGTGTGTGTGTGTGTAATGAATTCCAGGCAAAATTCTTAAAGTCTAAGATGGACACTTCCCCACATTTAAATCTCTGCAATTAGAATTTATTATGCATTTAATCATATATCTTGATTTAATTTTCATTTTTCAAGATTTATTTATTTGTTTATTTTGTTGTATACATGCATGTGCACACACATGTGTGCATGTGTCACATGTGAATGTAGTATCCAAGGAGGCAAGAAGGGGGAATCAGAACCTGTGGAGCTGGAGTTATAGGTGGTGTGAGCTGCTCTGTGTGTGTGTATGTGTATGTGTGCTGGACACTGATCTCAGGTCCCTTGGAAGAACAGCAATCACTCTTATAACTACTGAGCCATCGCTCCAGCCCCGATTGGGCTTTCACCCACTTGGGAAGTAATGTAAAGTACAGCTTAGACTTTTAAGAAATCCACTGGAATTCTTTACACACACACACACACACACACACACACACACACACACACACACATACGTGTTAGCCAGAGGTATACATTGGATATCTTCTATCACCTTGCTTTTTGAGACAGGGTCTCTCGGTGAATCTGGTACTTTCCTATTTGGCATTTGTTGCGGGAAATAAAAAACAAAAAACAAAAAAACAAAAAACAAAAAACAAATAAAAAACCGGAACCCTCTCATTCCCGCACTTGTGCCGGCAACTCTCTGCCCTGGCCAACCATGCACTGGCACTGGTGGGCAATGGCTGACCTGTTTTTTACCTCGTGGAGACTCTCTGGCCCGGAGCTCCCAAAACGTCTCCACCCAGCTCGCTAAGTTCCCACTGGCAGGTCACTACGATGCCAACCTCGTCCTTCACATCCCCCACGGCCTTTGTGGTGCACATCTGGCAAACTCACTCTTAGCCTCCGTACCTTTCTCTCTTGAACCGGGACGAGCATTGAAACCGGGAGGTGCTTGTAGCTATGTCTTGTCCTCACACTTCGCTGTCTAAAAAGGACCTAACCTTTCCTGCTTCCTCTCTTCCTCTGTCCAACCTGGAAGTCCCTCCCACTTGCCCAGTGATTGGCTCCTTTATTCAGTAGGGGATTGGTTCACAAGAACAGCACCGGCCCATCCATGACAGGCATTTGACTAGATCGGTTGGTCAGTGAGATACATGGATCCTCTTGTGTCTGTCCCCACCGATGCTGGCATTAGAGGTTCATGTCAACTGTGCCTGTGCACTGTGCACAGGTCCCTAGCATTTTTACATGAGCGCTAGGGATCAGAACACAAGTCCTTACGCTTGCAGAGCAGGTGTCTCATGCACTGAGATGTCTCCCTAGCCCAACTTTTGTTTATTGTTACAGTGGGGTAAATTACAAATTGTCTTTGTCCCACAGGAATCCAGCATTTTGGTTGCTGTGTTTGTCTAGCAAAAGATGAACAAATCTTACTTTCTTTCCTGAAATCGAAGACTGATAAAACAATAATAAATTTTAAAACGTTTTTAAAAAGGCTCCAATAGCTTCTTTTGATTAAAGGCATAGAATCTTAGTTAGATAAAATATCTCCATGACTGTGACATGAAAGGCAGACCTGCGTAATTAGTGGGTTTGTTAGTTGTCTTTGATGTGAGATTATGAATGTATACAGGTAGTGGGTCAGATAATTGGGCAAAGCGAATATTCTTGTCCACTGTCAACACAGAGCTTGGCTGTTCTTCAGAGAGCTCTCCCTTGTATATAAGGGTAGGGTTCCGCAAAGACGGCTGCTTTCATCCCTATCTTTACTTAAGGCATTCCGTTTGATTTGGTAAGATTTCTTTAAAAACATATTTACCTTTAAATTTTTACCTGTGTTTCTGTAGGTGCACCGTGTGTGTGCCGAGCCTGTGGAAGCCAGAAGAGAGGGTTAGATCTGCTGAAACTGGAGTTACAGACAACTGTGAGTTTCCATGTGGGTGCTGGGATCTGAACCCAGGACTCTAGAAGAGCAGCGCATGCTCTAAACTGCTATGCCATTGCTCTGGCCCTGGTAACTTCTCCTAGAGTAGAAACCATCTTTCTACCGCATGTGTACACATCTCTCCAGCAATACAAGTTCTTCGACCTGGGTATTCTGTATAGACACATGAAGAACAATGAAATAGTATAAAGATACTTAATAAGTGTTAGCTTACAGACCATTCGGCTAGCCTCCTCCCAGGGACCTAGCAACAGCTGATGTCATCATCTGCCAGTTGTGGGTGGCATATAAAAGGATTGCTTGCCACCCCAGCTTTCTCTCTATTCCCATGTGTTCTCCTCTGTGTGTGCTCTCTCTCTCCTTCTCTATCCTCCCTTCTCTGCCCTCATGGGTCTTCTCCTGTCTGCCTGCCTCTACCTCTTCTCTAGTCTCTCACTCCTCTCCCTTCCCCCTTTGTACCAAATCTGTTGTCTGGTGTTATTTCTCAGGGGACACCTTGGTGTGGGCCTGCCAGGCACCCCCTGGCCATCTTATATATTTCATAACAATAAGTACACAGTGAGGTTTGACATGTGTAAAGAGAATCTCTGGTGCGTTGTGTGGAAGCATCACCTGTCAATGCGATGCTGTTGGCCTGTCAGCTTATGCAGGAAATAGGAAAGTGGGTGTTCTGGTAAAGAGAGGGGATTTCTGGGACAGATTCAGGAGTAGAAGGATTTGACCTGAACTCTGAGGAAGAGGGTCACGTGAAACCAAAGGAGAGGTGACTAGCCACATGGCATATCTTAGACTGGTTTAAACAGGATAACTGACTTATGAGCTAGTGGAAATGAGCCAAAGCTATTGGACTAGGCATATATTCGTATATAAGAAGTCTCAGAGTTGTTATTTTGGGGAACTTGGGAGTGGGTAGGAAAGTGTGTGGTTACAGACATGACATGTATAATGAAATAGTTACAGAAAGAGAGCCACACCAGGTCCTCCCTGGAGCTACAGAGAGCTACACTAGGTCCTCCCTGGAGCTACAGAGAGCCACACCAGGTCCTCCCTGGAGCTACAGAGAGCCACACTAGGTCCTCCCTGGAATTAGTTGTACTCATTCTGGGGCCACTTAAAATTTTTTTTATTGCATTTCGAAGGTGTCAGATCCCTTGGCACAAGAGTTACTGACAGTTGTGAGGTGCCACATGGGTGCTGGGAATTGAACCAAGGACCTCTGGAAGAACAGTCAGTGTTCTTAACCTCCGAGCCATCTCTCCAGACCCAGTTCTGGTGTCACTTTTGAGAAAAATGTTTTTCTTCATTATGAACTACATGTCCCAAGTCAAACCCTACAAGCAAAGTCACTGGATGCTAGGGCTGGCTAATGAGTGTTTTTGAAGGAATTCAAAAGGATACCATAAAAAACTAATGACTATGTATTGTGCTATAATTTCAATTTTTTTCAAATGTACAAGAATGTATTAAAAATAAATTACTAACTTCTACAGCTTCCATAAAGGTTCATTCGGAGTAGTTGGGGAAGGAAAAAAAAAACCCTTTTATAAAATACAGGAACCATCTTGGGTTAAACAAATGCCAGAAAAAATTATAATTGTAAAAACGCGATGTTGGCTATCGTTATTCCAGTGGCTGTGTTGTTTCCAATAACAGTTTGGCGCTGTATTTAGTCTGTAGCAATCTACAATTGAAATATAAAATAAAGATTTTTCTTTTATTTCCCTCTGAAGTTCTGGGCCAAGCTAAGCAGAGCGGACCTGAAGCATCTGCGGTTGATTAAAACAAGCTTTCCTATGGGGTTTCGAGTAGAAAGTAAACATGGATCCTATCCACAGTCAACAGCATTTACAAATGTGAAGAGAGGAAGCTACCGAGTGTTTGGAGAAGGAACTACTATAAAGGAGGCAGAAACACGGAGTGGCAGATGGTGAAAATGAGTTCCATACGGTCAAAGGCTGCGTTCAAAGGAAAACGGGCAGCGAGCGGTTCTGGCTGATGATACTTTATTGATGCGATTTTTTTGCGTCTTATTTTCTACCTTTGACTTTTGAGAAGTGTCTCGCCTCAAGATGCCAGAAAAAGGTGACTCCCGTGAAAGAGAAGAGGGATTTTGTTCTGCTAGCTTGTTGGGGGTTGATGCAGCCAATGGAGCGCCCCCTGGAGGCTCTACCTGGAAGTTGTCTCTAATTGGCAAAGTGCTTGCTGCTCAGATGAGAACCTGAGTTTGATGTTGGACACCTGGTAAAAGCTTGGAATCTTAGCGTTGGGGAGGCAAGACATGAGGATCACTGGAGCTTGCTGGCTATGTTAGCTGAATCAGCCCGTTCTCGGGAGACCGCGTCTCAAAAACACAAACTTACAAAAGACAAGGGTTGTGGCTCTCGGGGCGCAACCCCTGAGACTCAGACAC
Source organism: Mus musculus (assembly GCF_000001635.26). Taxonomy (NCBI): domain Eukaryota; kingdom Metazoa; phylum Chordata; class Mammalia; order Rodentia; family Muridae; genus Mus; species Mus musculus. Next base: position 107,685,604 of record NC_000074.6, read on the forward strand.
ACAAACAGACACACACAGGCAACCCCCCCCCCCCCCCCAATTCTACACGCGCGCACATGTTCTCTAATTCTTTCTGTTTACCTTGGGTTTGGGGTCAATTGTGTTTTTCTAACTTAGTGAGATTATGTCACTGATTAGGTGCCAAATGGGATTCCAATTCTGCCTCTTAAACTTCCTAAGCTGTTTGAGCCTGGGAAATGACGAAGCACCCGTGCCTCATGGCCTTTCATCTTCAGAGTTGGCTGCTGTAATAGTCATCTCCCATTTGTGTCCCCGACTCTCTCCAGTGGTTGCCTACAAGGACAGCGTACCCAACGCTGTATATTTTTCTGTCCTGGACATATATACCTAAAAGAAAATCATGTTTATAAGTTAAACATGGTAAGAGATTAGTGATAGTATATAATATAATAAAATGATTGGAATAATATGCTGTAGCAAGTCACGTGGATGCGCTCTCTGTTTTTAAGTTGCCGAGGAGAGCCACGCGCTCAGACTGGGTACCAATGGAAAATTCACGTCTTCGAAGGGCCAGGATGGACTAGTGGCAGAGGTCATCACTCAGGATGACAATTTAAGATTAGACCATAGTTATGCAAATTTCTGTAAATATTTCTGGACTGTTGTTACCCATGATAAGTGAAACTACAGACAGTGTGTGTGTAGGCTAGAGTACTACTAGCCTTTGTGATATTTATTTGTTTGTTTGTTTGCTTATTTATTTATTGTGTGTGTGTGCTGGTCAGAGGACACCTTGTGGATTTTCTCCTTCCACTGTGGGTTCCAGAACTCCCAGTTGTCAGGGTGGCTTAGCAAGCACTTTTACGGCTGAGCCGTCTCACCGAAGCCTAAATGTGGAAGTGTTATAAAGAGTAAAATGAATTTGTCTAGGTAAAATGTCTACCAGGGTCCTTTGGATGGCTGTAAAAATGGCCATTCTAGGCCCCCACACTAGTACTCTGGGGTCAGTGTCTCTGCAGTTTGTTGACCACAGACCAGTCATTAAGTTTTCCTTTTTTGCTTGTTTTCTTGAAGCAGTGTTTCACCATGTAGACCAGGCTAGCCTTTCTTCATGTTATAATTCCCTGCCTCAGCTCCTCATCCTGGGGATTATAGGCGTACACTACTGCGCCTGCTCAGCAGACTAAAACAAACCATTCACCTCATGGTTGTATTCCCGAATTTAGTAAGCTACCTGTACTGCTATGATAGTACATGTATTTTATGCCATTTATACAAGCTAGACATTTTAAAAAAAGAGATTTTAAAAATACGTTGAAATTTGGGGCATCATTGATTAAAAAAAAAGACATAGTAAAAGCTGGGACACTGTTGCTTCAAATCTCACTGGGTCAAGGTTGGAAGGTCATTGAGGTAGAACGCATTTGCTGAGTTGTACTAACTAAACTGAAATGGGTAGTTCGGAATTCAGCCCAGTGAAACTTCAGTTAAGGAGCGCTGACCCGCAGCTTTGGTAATGGGTTTTACCCCCCTCAGTGCTGCCTTTTGCTTTTGTGGGCCAAGGCCAAATAGGAAAGCCGGTTCCCAGGTCCCTGTATTTTGCAACCATGTTTTTGTTTGCTTTTCTCCTTTTGTTCTTTGTCCCTTTTAATGTTGCCAGACAACTCACCCCTTTGCAGCTGTGACCTTGATGGTCTTCAGAATGCTCTGTTCTTAGCCACAAATATTTTGTAGCTTTCAAAGAAAAGAAAAAAAAAAAAAAAGATACAGCCATTGTCTTTGAACTGAAGTGTGTTTGTGAAAGGTCTCCTCGTTGGATCCTTATTTCAATTTTCTTCCCATTTGGGGGTGATACAGAAGCTCTCTTAGTTCTGGGTCCCCAGCATCTGCCTGGATTCCACGCTGTTGTGTGACATGCAGAAGTGTAAATCTTCTTTGTTTCCTCTGGAAGCGTTTCTCTAAATTATAATTATCCAAGGTGGTAACAGCTCTCAAGAGCACAGTCTGTCACCTTGACATCAGCTGAAAATTCAGGCAGGGTCTTGAAGATGTGCCGCTCTGAACAGTGACAGAGAATTGGAACATGACATCCTTGGGCTGTGATGATATTTAAATGATGGAGTGTCATTACCCCGCATAATGTGGGATGTTGACATTTTATTCAAACATGTAATCCTTGTCATTGAGTGTGGGCAGGAGAGGGATTGCCACCCAGCGTAGGAGCAACACAGGATGACACCATAGAGGAGTGACAATGGAGCTCTAAATAATGTCAATAATTATTTTCCACTTGTGATGTCGGTTTTGGATTCGCATGATGGCGTGCGATACTCGGTTTGTGATAGAAGCGGTTTCTGTGGTTCTGAGCAATGTTTAGGACACACCTCCTCATGCAGAGACAGCCAGCATATGTTAGGGCTGGGGAAGATGGCTCAGAGCCTAGACGTTTGCTAGTTCATCTCGAGGACCAGAGTTCAAATTCCAGCATCAGTGTCAGGCAGCTCACGATTGCCTGTAACTCCAGTGAACTATAACGCCCTCTTCTGGCCTCCTCAGGCACTGCACACACATGTGGACATAAAGTCACACAGACAGACAAATGGGTAATTACAAATAAATAAAAATACAATAAATTTTAAAACAAGTCCTTGCTGTAACACTGATGATATATGTTTGGTTTTACTTTCTGAGATAGGCTCCTGCTATGCAGTCTTGGTTGACCTGACGACATAGACCATGTTGGCCTCAAAGTCCTCCCGCCTCTGCCTCCTACTCAGAGATTACAGGTGTGTGCTGCCACACCTGGCTTACGTATGGCTGGTAAAAGCCTTGGAATCCAAAGCCCCTCACTGCTGAGTGACTGTAGGTCTGCTTGCATTTGGGTACAGTGTGGATCGGTTTTGTACACTGTCGACATACAGAAGATAGAAAACACAATGTTCCTTACTCACTGATAGGAACTTGGTGGTGTTCAAGGACCACAATATGGTCGCCTATGGTGCTGTTGACACAGGCAGACTGAAGAAGACCTGAAATTTGTGGCAGAGGCCAGGCTGGCCTTGAAATTAGAGAGCCTCTACCTCCTGAGTGCTGGGATTAAAGGCATGTATTACCACATCCGGCTAGACATAACAGTGTTTGATTGAATTTGGATGCCCCATGTGGGAAAATATACTAACAGCTTACAAATGACTTGATAAAATAAGACACACGTAAGAGAGAATTCAGTTCTTCAAGGATCTTGAGAGCAGCTGGAAGGAAATATTCTTACCTGTGTAACACAGTACAAAGGATGGAAATAGAACAAGCTCAACAAGGAGACCTGAGGCTGTCTGGGATGAGAGGCCATGTACCACTAACGATGTGTGCGGTGGAGCTTTGTGGCAGAGGTAGCAGTGTGGCTGCAGGGCCCTGGTGGACATGAGAATAGGAACCAGGGGGACAGAATTCCTCATGAGACTTTCTAGTTGAGATTAGGGGAGTGTTAGGAGATGGAGAGGGATAAGCAGGTGGGACCCTGAGTAAATCTTTAGACTAAGGGGAGGAGTTTGTCTATGACAGTGGAATACGTGACCGAAAGAACATGGTTATGTACAGCCTTTGATGCTAAAGAAGTGGTTTCATTGCAGAGACAGCTGACAAAATCTGAACAAACACTTGAGGTTAGATGATACAGCTGGAGCAATGCTAATTTCTTGGTTTTAATAACTGCTTACATAAGAGAACGTTTCTCCTTTTTAGGAAATGCATCTGGAAGCACTCGAAAGGGGAGAGGACCGAATGAGGTGCTTTGCAGAGCATGTGTGGGTACGTGTGTGTGTGCGTGCGCGTGCGTGTGTGTGTGGGGGTGGGGTGGGGGGGTGGGGCAAGACACAATTGGTAAATGCGGGGTTATTTTTTCTGAAGTGAATTCAGAGGGAACTTTTCATAGGAATTCTTTTACATTTTTTTAAATTGCATGTTATTTCCTTAGTTTGTGGGTATGTGTGCCTGTGGATGCCTGTGTGTGTACATGTGGTATCAGAGGACAACTTATTGGAATGGTTCTCTCTTTCTATCATGTGAGTCTTAGGGCTTGATCTCAGGTGGACAGGCTTTTGGTGGCCGGTACACTTACCTGCCCATCCCCAGCCTAGCTAGGATTAGAATCTAGACGCTGTTAAGTCTCCATTAAGTCCTAGCTCTTATTCATGACAAATATCATTTTTTTTTAAAATTTTCAAATCATGTACAATTTCATCCATGGATGTTAAATTACTCTAAAGAATGTTTTTTAGCTTTTTAAGTGTTTGGTTCTGGGCTTTGAATTCGATGCTAATGTCCTTATTTTGCCGCCCCGTGATTGGAGAATGTGGCTGTATGCTTTTTTTCTTTCTAGCCTACCGTCACATTAGTTGAAACTTGTTTTGTGGGCATTTGAAAAGAATTCGGTAGACTCATTAAATTCATTCTGAAAACTGCTGTCTGTAAACATTACTTAGTTTACATTCTCTCTGGGTTTGAAGAGAGCCCCAGTAAAAGCAACTGCTACCGGAGGAGTACGTAGCCAATTGTCTCATTTAATTAATGTGTTTAGAGACCGAGCCTTGCTATCTCTGGACTTTTGGTTCTCCTGTTTCAGTTATATACCACCACTGCTGATGGCCAAACCTTTTATTTTCCTTTCTTTCTTTTTCTTTTTTCTCTTTAATTTTAAAAAACTTATTTTAGTTGCTTTTTTTTTTTAACAGATCTTGCCTGAGTTTATTTGTAAGAACAACATAGGACACTGGTCATCTGCAAATAGTGTGTGGGGAGGTGTGTCACAGTAGTCCATCTGTCTTCACACTGGCAGGAGCCTTTTCTATGGGGCCTTCACAGGGGCCTGGGCACCTTTGGGGGCCTGGGCTGGACTGAAGCCTGGGCCTTAGCTGGAGCTTTGGCCTCTGCCTTGGTTTGAACCCTGGGCTTTGGTTGGCAGAGCCTCTGACCCTTGGCCATGTAGCTTCGAATCCGCTTCCCAAGCTTAGGGTGAACGATGAAAGCCAGCCGCTTGAGTTTGGGGCCTTTTGGCATTTTGGGCTTGATGGCCTCTGCGCCCGCACTCACTGCCTTTGCGTTGTTGGCCTGCATCTTCTTCAGGCCTTTCTTGTTGTGCTTCTTGGCAAAACGCATGTTTCTCAGGAACTTGGGGTCAACCCTCTTAAGAGATTCATATCTTTGCGACCGGGGTTTCTTGATGCCGTTTCTGTGCCATTTGTGGGACTGGTTGTGTGTGGTGTGGTTCTTGGACTTGGCCATGTCTGCACTGTAACCCGCGGCTCCCGCAGCGCCTGAGACCGGAAGAGAAACAGTTGCTTTATTTTTGAAAGGAGGTGACTTGGCCTTATAACATGAGAGACTAGATAGGAAATGACTCTCATCCATAAGGGGATAACCCAAGATTTAACATCATTCCTTTTTGTTAAGGATTAGATTCCACACAGGGAAAACAGAGACCTCCCTTTAGTTGAAAGTGCGCCTACAGTTTGTAGAGCAATTGAAGAAGTCAGAACTGAGGAGTTTGCTTGCTTGTTAGTTTATCTAATGACTTAATCGGATAGTGGGCCGCCAATAGTTGAGTGAATACATGCCCAATAGAATTATCCATTCTGCACATCCCTTAATATTGTGCCTGTGGTAGCCTGGTAGTCTCAAGAAATCAAAGACTTTGTCTGGATGTGAATAGAGCACAAATGCCTACCGATGGTGCCTTTGCCTTCCCTGGGTGCTGTGGAATTACAACTCTGTCCACTGCAAGAAGGCCCACCCAGTGTAACATCCAAGCACCCCATGGTTAGGCCAGCTTTATCTGTTCACAGAAGGCACAAAGGATGCTTGTCTATCATGGCGACAGACTAGGTGGACTACCTCCAGCGAAGGCAGCCAGCCACCTACAAGCCTCCTGCCACTTCATCTGTTTAAAAAATACAATTTTACACACCCTTTCATTTTGCTAATGAAATGCTGTGCTTTAAACCCAGGGGCCTGCCTGCCAGGCAGAGTTCTAATTATGCCTGGGCAGTCAGCAGCTGCGTTCACTTAGAAAGCTTTGACCAAAGCAGAGAGCCCAAGTTGCTTTTATGCATCTTATAATATTGCCCAAAGTCGGTATGTTTGTATGACAATTTAATTATTTCTAAAGGGAGGGCTGGCTTTAAATTCCATGTTTTAAAAATCTATTTCATATGTTGATGCTAAAAATGATGTACATTTTGGTTATCTCTTCCATAAAACTGACCATATACTGCTCTGGAAAGTGTTTGTTTCTTGACTCTGTTCTTTCTATGTCCCCACATTCGATACCTCTAACTATGTGCAAATTTTAAGATAGACCCAGGCTTGATGCACCAGGATTGACACCCTCTAGAGACTTTATACATCCATTCTCATTCCCCCACCCTGCCACTGTATTTTGTGTACCTACCAGTAGAACCATGCATGTTCCCAGGCAGCGTCAGCGCACAGGTTCATACCGCATCCTGGGTCACCTTGTTGGCTTGTGTGCATGGCCTGCTTCCTGGACTTCTCTGAAACAGCCCGTTCCTTTCCTGGTTACTGTCTTGTCTTGTGGATTTACTTATTTATTTTCTTAGCACTTATTTGCACAACCACACATCTCTGGTAAGGTAAATAAGAAGTCTGGGAATACAGAGCTTTTGTTTGTGTTGTGGTCTTGTACCTAGAATGATGCCAGCCACCTCAGAGATGCCCAGTCAGTATTTGATGAGCACCTTAGCTACTTTTCCCCTGACTGTGATCAACACACCTGGCAGATGCACCTGCTAGGGGGAGGGATTTACTCTGGCTCAAGTTTTAGAACAGATAGTCTGTCACGGTAGCGGTGGCATGGCATTATAGGGACAGCAGAGTGTCACGGCTTGGTCTGTGGCAGTGGTGGCTTGCAGCTGCTTCTTCACATTTTGATGGATAGGCATAGAGATGGGAATGGAAAGTGGCTTCCTCAAAAGCCTGCCCCATATGGCCTGTGTCTACCAGCTGGGTACCATGACCCAAAGGGTCCACAACTTCCCCAGACAGGGGCTCACAACATGAGACATTTAACATTCAAAACCTTTAACATGAAACAAGGATCCATGGGGTTCTCTTTGTTTGAAGTTGGCACCCCAGTTCCAGGAAGTCACAACTCAAGTTTATGCTTCCAAAGGCTGCATGTATGGAGCCATTTCTGTAAGGGATTCTAGTCTTACTGGGTGCAGGATGACGTATTAGGTAGTACTTGCTCATATCTGGCTACTGCCCAACCCTTGATAAGCCTTTTTCTACATGGTATGGATTGAATGCATCCCCTTCCTGTATTTGTGTGTTGGGACAGTCGTCCCTGATGGGATGCTGTTTGGTAGTGAGCTCCCAGGAGGCAATTGGATTTGGCTGTGGCTCTGATGGTAGCATTCCCTATGATGGAACTGTTGAGCACATGACAGAGTGGAATGACCAGGTCAGAGTACAATATGAAGTGGTCTTTTCAGAATGTTTGGGAAGAGAATGCCTTTTATTATTTGTTTAGGTGTTAAAAGCTTACAGATTTTGGCATTTGGAGTGGTCCTGGTTCAAGAAAACTAGATTAGCTAATTACCAAGACTAGCTCCTGGTCACAGCTTGGTAGGTGGGTTCTGAGAAGGGCTATTCCGGAGCCAAGATGAGATCTCTTCAGGCTCATCCAACAAAGCCACACAGTGTCACTTCTGTGGGGGGTTTTGTGATTGGTGTCAGGTATTGGACCAGTCCAGGTTCAAAGAAAGGGGAACCAGACCACCACCACCACCTGACAGAGATGTGACAGAGTTACACTATAAGAGAGGACAGTCACCCTGGTCATCGTTGGAAATCCAGTCTACCCTCAAAAAGACTTCCTGAAGTTCTTGCAGTTTTATTACTAGTAAAGAAAGAAGAGCCTTGGAATAAGACAGGATGGAACCCATCTTCAGTGTGTTGAATGTGGAAGAAAGACGTCTGAATAGTTCTTCCCTTGTTGGAGATACCCTGAGGTCCAAGAGATTAATTTTCCTCTGGAATGCTACGATCCTGATCATACTTTTAGAGGAAACAATGCAAACCTAACTGTGGAATCACAGGACATTTACAGTTATGTTTTTACTTTTAAAAGATTTATTATTATTATTATTATTATTATTATTATTATTATTAGGTTATTTTGAGATACAGTTTCTATGTATAGTCCTGGCTGTCCTGGAACTCACTCTGTAGACCAGGCTGGCCTTGAACTCAGAAATTCACCTGCCTCTGCCTCTGCCTCCCAAGTGTTGGGATTAAAGGCATGTGCTATCACTGCCAGCTATTTTTATTATTTTTAATTCTGAGTAATGTGTGTGGCTATGTGCATATGTGTGCAGGTGCCCACTGAGGCCAGAATGCCAGATCCCAGTGGCACTGGAGTTATAGGCAGTTGTAAGCCACTCAGTGTGATTGCTGGGAGCAAATTTGGGTCCCCTGAGAAAATAATACATGCTCTTAACCCATGAGCCATTTCTCCAATGCTTATCTTTATTTTTAAAGGCTAGTATTTGTACTTTATAACAGAATATGACTAGATTAGGGGATGGAGAGATGGTTTAATAGTTAAGAGCATTGGCTGCTTTTCCTGAAGACCTGAGTTCAATTCCCAGCACCTACATGGCTCCTCACAACCATCTGTAACTCCAGTTCCAGGGGATCTGAAGCCCTCTTATGACCAGGTACGCACATGGTACAAAGACACACATACAGAAAAAAAACACCTATACACAAAATATTAAAATAAAATAAAGTAAAACAAAATAAAAATGTGTAAAGAACTTGACAAGGCTGACATTATCCCATTTGTCACACACAAGACAGCTTAGATGCGGCAATGGAAAGCAAACACCACTCACTTCCATTAGAATAAAATTCAAGGGAAATCACCTGCATTATTAATACATGATCTTGCTGTGTTCAATAAGTGTAGAAATGGGGTATATTCATCTTTCAGAACGGAGAAGCAATACGGCATGGCGCTTTGAATCTGTTATTATTCATTAGCTTTTGGAATATTCCTAGCGTCGTGCTCAACACACAGCGAGGCCTGGATAGTGACATCCCCACACAACCAACCTACTTGGTTCTAGACATTTCATATAAAATCTTAAAAAATGTATATTTATTTATTTATTTATTTATTTATTTATTTATGTGCATGCGTGTGTGTATGTGTGTGTAAGGGTGCCACAGCACATATGCAGAGGTCAAAGGACAGTCTGTAAGAGGTGATTCTCTTCCTTCACCATGTTGCTTCCAGAGATTGAACACAGGTTTGATTGTCAGGCTTGGGGCAGATTCTTTTTACTCATGGGACCAACTTGACAGCCCAAGGTGTTTCTTTTATGGGGGAGAAATGAGATATTGAAGTTAACACTAATTAGAATTCTTTCTAGGTAGTACTCTTTTTTTGGGTGTGTGTATGTGGCATAGTCAGATAATATGTATATAGCAGTTGGTCATTTTTTTTAGCTTTTACTTTGCTCTGGTCTCCTCTCCTCCCTCCCTCCGTCTGCCCTCCACACATGGCAGGACGTTCTGTCTGGAATTGCTGAGTTAACAACTTCCTTTGCTGTAGTCATGAAATTCAAGTCTTTCCCCTCACAGAGAACTTTCCGTGAATTCGAAGCCCATGTGCTGATTAGACGCCTTCTGATTCAGAAGTTAGCTGCGTGCTTCTGACAGTGTGGTCAGACTATTTACAGTGGATGTCCCCGGGAGTGGTCTGACTGAGAGACCTGGAACCTGGGCTTGATTCACAAGAGAGTTTCTGAGAAGTTTCCATTTGATTTGACTTGTCATAATCCATGAGCTCACAAAGGCAAATCCTCCACAGCTGGCCATCTGGATTCTCACTTGCACAGGAGATTTCTGGAAGGAAAGAAAGAAAGAAGGAAAAAAAGAAAGAGGCCATGAGGACTGTTTGACAACTTGTTGTCTATACAATGGCAACATTTCCTGAGCTTAAATTAAGAAGTTGCTCGGAGTAGGTTCTTTTGGATAGCTTTCACTTTTTGAATGAGTTCAGTGTTTGCAAGGGAAAGGGCTTGTGGTTTTCAGGACAATGCTGAGATGCTTGTGTTAGAAGTGAGCACAGTCATAGTAGATCATAAGCTTGTTTCAAGAAAACAGTAGACTTGGCTGGAGCGAGAGTGCAGTGGTTAAGAGTGCTTACTGGCTCCCCTGAAGACCCATGTTCAGTTCCCAGCATCCACATCGTGGTTCACAATTTCCTATAACTTCAGGTCCAGGGAATCTGACACCTCCCCTGGCTTCTAAGGCTTCTGCATGTGTATGGCCTCTGTAAATCACTCAGGCACACACACACACACACACACACACACACACACACACACACACACACACCAATAGTAAATCATAGAAAAAAGAAAATAGTTGGTAAGCCAGACATGCTGTGGGTAGGGAGTCAGGAGTTCAGGGGTCATCTATCCTCAGCCAAATAGAGAACTCCAGGTTAGCCTGGGCTACAAGAGACCCTGTCACATGACACACACACACGCACATAGAATATAATAGCTGCTATTTTTTCTTAAAATATAATTATCTTATTTCTTTATGTAGTGTTTTCTTCAAATGACACTTGTTTATTTTTTTATTTAAAATTACTAAAAAAATTTTAGACATATGCAGTGTTTCATCCTAGTACTTTCAAAGAGAGTTTGCTGATTTTGCAAACTCCCTCTCCTCCCTCATTCCCTGTGACACCCCTTTGTCCCCTTCCTCAGCCCCCTTTCCTGGTTCCTCATGATACTACTCTCCCCGCACCCCTTACCTGACATCTTTAAGATGCCATCTAATCAGAAGAGACAAGGGCTCATCCATCTTTGGAAATATTTATTGCTGTTCCATTTCATAGTAAATCCAGGTCCAAAAAAAAAAAAAAAAAGCCAATTTTCTTATCTCTTTGTACTTTAGCCAAACATCCAAGCAGCTCAAACTTTCTGGGTAACCATTAACCACGGAAATGTAATTCAGTTAAAGGAGAGAAAAAAAATTCAAGAATTCTCCTAATAATGGCCCGAATACGTGTTAAAACACATACATTTTTCTCGAAATGTGTTTGCCTCAGGGATAATCTGTATTTGTTGATTCTTTAGCCTACTATTTGCTTTTCAAATGCTTTTCTTCTCCTTATAATGCACAGTAATAAAAGGTAATATTATATTCGGAAGTATGTTGGCAAAGGAAACTCGTGGAGTTAATCCAATAACGTGGAGCTCCTTGGAGAAAGGAGCGCTATGGAAACACAGGCTTATTATCACCATTGTCCCTGTGTGGAGCTGGGACGCCACCCGCCCTGGGTAAAAGCTGGCCATTTACGAAAGATCGTGAATTGTCATAGCGGGAGTCAAAAGAGATTCATATTTTGAAAACTGCACACCACTAGGTAGTAGGGATTTTTTTTTTCCTTAAAGAAGCTCGCTCACTTTCATTTCTTGCTCAGGAAGAGAATGTGCGGGTGATTATTTTCCAGCTATAATCTGTAAGCCCGAGCCCTTGTGGTGGGAGGTTTTAGATGGTGTAACTGGATAGTCAGCTTTTTCTCCTGGGCTCTGTCATGGCCTGAGTATTGGGGTTTCAATGGACACAGGTTCAACAATGCCTAGAAAGATACACAGTTTCGAATTCAAACAAAGCGCTTGGGTGATTTACTCTCTTGGCTCAACAAGAGTCTTTTTCAAAGAGGCAGGCACCGCTGAGAGGGAAGGCTCAGCTCTGAAGGTAGACTGGTCTCCATCTAGAATCCTGGCTGCTCACGTGGCTCCAATATCTGCAAGCTTGAGGTCTTTGAATCTGTAAATTGAAATTGCTGATGATCGAAAAGCACAGCAAAAATCAGCACCTGGCATGCAGGTGAGCTCTCAGTCGTAGCCGCCGCCATCGTCCTAATTAAATGTAACCATCACCCTGATTAAACTTGACCTAGAACTTACACTGATAGCTGTTAGCTCACTTGGTGCCAAGCTAATGACACAGTGTCTGGGTAATTCAGGACTCTGGCTTCTCGATGTCAAATGAGAATGGAAAGGTTATGAAACCAATCTCCAGGGGCATGGGGGATGGCTCAGTGGTTAGGAGCACTTGTTTTTCCAGGGAATTCTCAGCACTCATGTTGAGTGGCTCACAACTACTTGTAATTCCAGCTCCAGAAGATCCAATCCCTTCTTATGGTCTCTTCAGGTACCACATCTATGGACACACACACACACACACACACACACACACACATACACACACACACACAAAGAAAGTAAGCCTTAAAAAACAAATCTTTGAAAGTTGGAGATTTGGAGAGAGGGAAATTATTTAAAATATGTTGGTATGATATAGATTTTTTACTACATAGACATTATTTTATTTTCAATATAAACATAATTTCAGGAAACAATGCAGGTTAAAGTTAAGGTGGCTAATTGGTCACATAGCTCATATAATGTTGTAGATCACCTCTCCCCAAACGTTATTGTTACCAAGTTTTTCTTGGGTATCATATTGTGAATGAAGCCTTCAGGACTATGGTTTTAAAACTGATGAAGCAGGGTTTTTTGTTTTTGTCTTTGTTTCTGTTGTTGTTTGTTTTGTTTTAGAACTTATTTCTTCAGGCTTCTTTGCTTATTCTAGTCTTTTCTTTGGGAGTGTGGGGAGGGAGTCCAGAGAGCATCTCTTGCCTCCTTCAGCCTTTCTGGCAGGCAGCTCACAAGTCAGAAGGGTAACTTTCGGTACCACTCTGTCTTGGGAGGATAATCTATCATTCCCAATTAACTTCAGGCCAAGGAGGGAGAGATTATCAGAGTTCATTTGTGCATGCCATCTTGTGACTGGAGATGTTCATGAGAAGTATGTTAAAATAAAAGGGGACTGATTCAGGCATCAGAGCAATGGTTTAAGACATGTGCTTCAGCCACATGTCTTAGGATAGATAGCTTTGGTGATAACGTGGGGTCTGATATTTGGAAGCAACTAATTTTATTATAGTGGATCACTTGGTTAGACATATCTACATTCAGCCAAGGGAACTAAGGAAATCAGTTCCTATTTCAAGGTGGGATCCAGACAAAACCCTTCCGGTCACTACCCTCCTCTAGCAAGCCACAAATTTCTTATTTCTTTTCTAAGGAGGAATGCTTTAAAGAAATAATCCAGGCAACCTCCTTCTCTGCAGTTTTACTCAAGGCCCTCCATTTACGCCTGTGTATTCACCCTCGGTCCCTCGCTGGTCTCTTTTGTCAAGTTATCTATGCATCCATCCTCCCTTAATTTTTTTTCCCTCATCTTCTCCCCGCTGGTGTCAAACGAATTTGTCTTTCTGCAGAAGCCCAGCAGGGAATGGATTAATACAGCTGAGGCACCGGGACTGCAGTGACAGGATGCTGGGGTGACCTCCGCATGTGCAAAATAAAAGAATTGAAAAGTATCCAACAGCTACAAGTCAGGGGGAAAAAAATCTCCATACATCTTGTTCATTTCCTCTGCAGAAGAATTTCAATATCTCCGAGATACCTTGTCACAAATGTGTGTGTGCATGTGAGCGTGCACGTGCAAGTGTGTGTGTGTATGCATGTATGTTTGTGCATGCATGGGTGTGTGCGCACGCGTACAAGCTTGCACGCGAGTGCTCACACACACACACCCTCACAAGCCGGTGAAACAGGCACAAATGCTGAATCTGGGATCTATTTTAACACATATCAGGTTAGTGCCTCACAGGGAGTCTGGATATTGAGGCGAATACTTGATGCAGCCAGGAATGTGGCTTTGTCCCTTCCCTTCCCTTCCCACTTAAGTCGTTTTATTTCCAGCAGTGCAAACCACCTCCAGAATAAATCTTCCAGAGATAAAATGGGTTCACATTTCTAGCAACCCTTCATCACTGTCGGGCTGCGACGGTTGGTTATTGCCTGGTTATCCTTGATGCGGAAGCCAACTGCAACTGAGCCAGGACTCAGAGGATATCCGGATTCTCTCCTGCTGGGCCACTCACTTGCCAAGAGTTGGGCTTTCTTTCCTTTCATGACTGACATTCAGTGAAATATTTGATGTTTAAAAAACAAGATTGCTTAGTTTTGCAATTGTTAATATTCCTCTCCCCCCAGCAACCCTCCCCAGTCTAAAATCCTGTACCATGGCTTGAAAGACTTGGCGTGATTACGATAATGCACCCTGCTCTTTTTGCTATTCCTATAGGGAAAATAAACCCCACATTAGTTCCATATTAGTACCTGACTCGGGGAAGTTAAAAAGCACCAGAAAAGGTTAAACAGAGTCAAGTACACATGAGAGAGCAGTGGTTATTAGTGCTCAGGGAGCCATTAAGAATTTCTGCTTATACAGAAGAATTTATTGGCACTCCTGCTCCTGGCTGCTTTTATGCATTTTAATAAAGAAGTCTACTGGTGTGTGTGTGTGTGTGTGTTTGTGTATATGTATGTGTGGTGTATATGTTTTATGGCTGTGATTGAACAAGGACTTTAGCTATTTGGTATGTTCCCTAATCTTATCCATTTTCCTTCTTGTTCCCTGAGCTCTCTCTTTGACTTACAGTCTCTCAGATAAGATGACAATTCTGAAAAGCTGAGCCCTGTTAGTTAGTTAGTTAGTTTGTTTGTTTTTATTAAGGTAATTCAAGCAGAATGTGCCTATTTCTAATTATTTATTTATTTATTTATTTATTTATTTATTTATTTATTTATGCTGGTCTAGATAGACCAGAAAACCTGTTTACTTTAGGAAGATGTTTGAGGGTAATTATCTAGAGATAAAATTCTAAGCATGCAGTTTCATGAAGCAAGAAAAGTTTGTGAGATTATATATTTCTTGGTGCTCTGAAAGAATCTACTGAATCTATCTGAAAGAAGCTATTTGCTAGGGAAGATGGGAGTTCCGGTGTAGGGAAGGGAGTTGAGTGAGCACACTTAAGAATCCCTTTAAAAATTCTTGTCGAAATAACCAAGGGACTATCAAATTAGAGATGAAGGCACGCTAATGTTAGAAGGCATTCTGAGACACAGAGAGATTTTTCTGTGAAGTAAGCTGTGGGTAACACTGGCCTGCAAGGAGAGGCAATTAGGATGTGGAAAACAACATCTTTTTTCATTCTAAGAGGCGAGAACCTGCTGTGTGACTTTTTCTGGGGAGACAGGGAACTAATATCTATGCACCCCAGATAAGACACCAAGGAGAGACCAAAGAACTCATCTCACGAAGGAGTTACAGAAACAAAGTTTGGAGCTGAGATGAAAGGATGGACCATGTAGAGACTGCCATATCCAGGGATCCACCCCATAATCAGCATCCAAACGCTGACACCATTGCATATACTAGCAAGATTTTATGGAAAGGACCCAGATGTAGCTGTCTCTTGTGAGACTATGCCGGGGCCTAGCAAACACAGAAGTGGATGCTCACAGTCAGCTAATGGATGGATCACAGGGCTCCCAATGGAGGAGCTAGAGAAAGTACCCAAGGAGCTAAAGGGATCTTCAACCCTATAGGTGGAACAACATTATGAACTAACCAGTACCCCTGAGCTCTTGACTCTAGCTGCATATGTATCAAAAGATGGCCTAGTCGGCCATCACTGGAAAGAGAGGCCCATTGGACACGCAGACTTTGTGTGCCCCGGTACAGGGGAACACCAGGGCCAAAGGGGGGGAGTGGGTGGGTAGGGGAGTGGGGGTGGGTGGGTAAGGGGGACTTTTGGTATAGCATTGGAAATGTAAATGAGCTAAATACCTAATAAAAAAATGGAAAAAAAAAAAAAAAAAAAGAACTCATCTCACATCTCGAGGAGCTGGTGAGTTCATTTGAACTCACTTACAGGAGCACTGATGACTCAGAACGCAGCCTTCTCTCCCTCAGCTTGCTCGCTGCCTCCAGAGCCTTGCAGAAAGGATTTGTGAATTCTTCAACTTCCTCAATAAGGTGTGGAGGCTAAATCCCATCACTTTCTGAGTCTTAGGACCCTCTTCTCCCCCCACCCCCCAAAAGGTAATGTTTCAGTTTGGAGAATTCAGACGGCAATACACAACAGAATATGGCAACAGAGTCCAATTGTATGCGTGGAGAATCAGGGGTTAAGAAATAGGAGATTTAGAGGCCAATACTGACTTGGTTTGTGTCAGGTAGAGTTTGGTGTGACATTCACTTCTAATTTGTACATGGGATATCTGTCATGACCACTTAGCTAGACTTCTCTTATAGCTAACCCCTGCCATCTATTTATTCATGTTCCTTTTATTTTTCCTCTTGTGCTCAGAGTGTATTTTGTATGGCTCCAATATTTTTTTGCTTTGAGATTTGTTTTCTGCACACACCCTCACCCCACCCCAGTGTAGTTTGATAAAGCTTCCATGGGCACACAAATACTTTTTTTGTTTGGTTGCATGGAAGAGTAGAGTCTGTCAGTCTATTGCTACTAATTTTCCATTGATGTATCAATTGTTGAGAGATAATTACTGAAGTACCAACCTGTGACTGTGAGTTTCTCTATTTTTTGCAATTTCATCAGTAATGGAGATAACAGTTTTGGGGTAACTCTTTGAAGAACTGCTATTGTAAAAATAAAACCTATTAGGATTAATAGCTTGTCTTGATAAATTGGTTCCCATTGACCCACACACTTTTTATTCTGAAATCTAATTTGACCGATAATACCATCAGTCCAGATTTCTTTTGCTTAGTGTTATCATGTGTATCTTTTAAATTAAAAGCATATTTATTCTATGAATGTGTGTGTGTGTGCTTGAATATATGTATGTGTACCAAGTAAGTGCTTAAATTTTAATTGTATAGTTTTAGGGGTAGATTTTCTATGCTTCTAATCTCTTAGGGATTACTGAGTTCAGAAATCTGTGGCCGGGGCTGGAACTCAGTCAGCAGAGTGACTGGTACTGGCAAATCCATCCCTAGCACCACTTAAACCAGGAGGAAGCAGGAATATTGGGAGTTCAAGGTCATCTCTGGTTATGTGGTGAGTTTGAGACCATCCTGGAGAGCATGAAATCCTGTCTGAAAAACCAAAACCCAAACCAAAATGGAGTGTTATCAACCAAGACCTGTTTGTGGTGTCTCAAACAGAGGATCAGCAGAGGCCTCTGTAGGCTTAGCTTTTTCAAACTCTACTTTTAATAAGGGTTCTTAAATGCTTTAACCCCCCCTTCTGGCCCATCACCCACCAGAGGTAGTGGAAAAGAAAGGTTCTTAGGATGTGGGGGAAGTGGACCTGTTTAGAAATGGTTCTTGGAGCCAGTCCCATCTGTATTGTCAGGAAATAAGCAGCTCAGTTCATAGGGCTCAGTAGTGGCAGCTCAATCTACTCACAAATATTTCATGAATATACCAGCAGTCTAGTTCAGTAGTGTCAGGATAGCAAACACGAATTAGCAGAAGTGGCACAGCCTAGAAGAAAGATCCAGGCTTCCACCAAATCGGCACGCGTTAGCAGGAGCAACCAGGACCAGCAGGGATGTCAGAAGTTCCTTGCCATTCTCTTTCAGTGAAGTGAAGATCAAGAAAGACTCAAGACCAACGAAGTATTGCAAAGCTAGTTATGAAAGCTCTGCCACTGTCTGTTGAGTATTACTTATACTCCCGCCAAATGTCACGTGTCCTCCCACAGGTCTTGCCTCTTACCATGTGAGTTTGTCTTAGCAAAACTCCACGTGAGTCTGTGTCAGCTGACACACGCTGCCAATTGGCCCGAGTCTGCAGAAGTGACAAGAATCTGTCAGAATACCACCAGAAGTTTTTTTGGTGCATGTCTTTCTATGAAGTCACAACAAATGATGATTGCTAAGGAATGGCAAGGTGTACCAATACCATCCGGCGTCATTCACCATCTGTTGGGGCCTTTTTAATACCATGTGTCCTTTCATGTGTTTGCTTTTGACCTAATTGACTTTCCAAAGAAACCAGAAGTCTTCACTTTAGGCCTTAATGGCCCAGGCAGATCTACAGACATGGGAAGGTTTGGCAGAGGACAGACATGTTGGTGCAGGTCAGGTCAGGGGTGGGCAGGACAGTGAATGGTCTTGGAGCCTGGGAAAAGGCCATGTCCTTTTCTTGCCTGCTCGTGGAAATCGATATCAGGTGCATCAGAGACCTTAGGAATCTGTAAGCTGTAGTTTTTTTTTTTTTTTTAAACTAAAAGCTTTTAGAAATTGATATAGATTATTTTCATGACCTTGAGGGCAGGGAAGGCGTTCTCAAAGAGAACACACAATCTTCAAGCATAAAGCAAAAGGAGGTAATGTTGTTGGCAGTAAAATTGGGGGTGTGTCAGAAATTGACTGTATCAAATAGAGAGCTAGCCAAAAGCTAGCACCCAGGAAAAACAGCCCGGATCCCCAGAGTTCTGGAAACTCGGAGAAGTTGCTGGAAATTCAGACTCTGACAAAGGCCTGAAAGCTCTAGGGAGTGTGTTCTTGTCGCTGGAGCTGAGACGCCATAGTGGCTGCCCCCAGCTTCCCAATGAGGAATCAGCTGCACATGGGGTCTGATGGGAAACCAGGAAGAGCTTCCTTCTTCCTTATCTTTTTCTGTCTCTGCAAACGTCACCCTCCAGCTTTTTTTTTTTTTTTTTTTTTTCAGCCTTTCTGGTCATCACTCACCTCCCCAGGGAGTGGTGTATTTTTAGATCTAGAAAGTCACTTCAAGTCCCATGTGTTGAGGGCTTGGCTCTCAGCTCAGGGCTATTGAAAGCAGTTAGCATCCTCAGGAGGTGGGACTTACTAGAAAGTTAGGTCTTTAATTTTGTGCCCTCAAAAGGGGACTGTGGGATGCCCATTTCCTCCCACCGATTGTACATTCTCTGCTTCTGTGAGGTGAGCAATTTGCTCTCCCTGCTATAATGTACACTGGCACAGGCCCCAAGACGATGGGACCATGGAATGATACACAACCTTTGTGCCTAAACAAACCTTTCCTCTCTTAAATTTGTTTGGCTCAAGGGCTTTTTTGATTCTGGAACGTTGATTGATATACCCTGGAGTGAGGATAGAAGGTTCGTGACCTGAGCTTTAAAGCTCTCTGTATGCATCTTTTGGTTGTATTCTTAACTATGAGTCCCCTGTAACTGAAGAGATATGACTACTTGGGTGTGAGGCAAGTGGACCCTGCACTGGTAAGGTTGAGTGAGCCCAAATCCCATGAAACTCAGATTTGAGCATGGTAGGCAGTAGGCGTGGGGCCACCTCCCTGCCAAACTATTTGTTCTGAAACAACCATGACACCCCACTGAGAAGGCCACCACAATCAGTCAGGTGGTATAAAAACCTAGACTTCTTTAAGCTAATGAGGTCTCTAGCTAGGCCTCAAGTGTTCAACCAATGAGTTTTTTTTTTTTCTGGGCAAAACTTGGAATGACTGAAGTAAATAGTCAACAATCGACCATTTGGCATTTGTCCCATGGGAGTATGAAACAAACAAACCATTTTTGTGCCATATGCTGGATTCTAAGAGTATGAGGCTCATGCATTAGCTAAATGGTTACTGAGTGTGAACGTGTCAGGCCTTGGGTGTGCAGTGAGGCTCCAGTGGAGTTTCCATGGCAATGGACAGGGAAGAGGACAACAGGCAGGAAGCGTCTTCAAGAGTCAAGTTCTTTAGCAAATGGAATTCGAGAAAATGAGTTCTGTGGAAAACCAAAGGGAACTCTGGAGAAGAGAAGTCAGAATTCTTTTGGAGGTGTGTGTGTGTGTGTATGTGTGTGTGCTTCCAGTTCTAAACAGTTCTGGGCAGGGGGTTCCTGCTCTGGATTGTTTGCTTAGTGATACTCACTTCAATGATATTTGACTTATATGCATTTATCTAAGATATATATATATATATATATATATATATATATATATATATATATATATATATTGTGTGTGTGTGTGTGCGAGTGCACACGTACATATGTATGTGATATGTATGTGAATGTGTGTGCATGTATGTGTGTATTGTGTGTATGTGTGTGCATATGTGTGTATGTTTGTGTGTCTGTCAGGTGTGAATATCAAGGTAGGTATCTTCCTCAATCACTCTCCACTTTAGCTAATTAATTGATAATTTTTGTACCTATGACTCCTGAAGAGGTCAGTTACTGTGCAAGAGAAAATATATGTATTAAAAATGTATTTTTATGTAACCCACATCTTCATCTCATTTACAGTATCTTTCTTTTTAAAAAAACAACATCTCTTTATTTAAAATAGAAAGTATAAAATGCATTGCACAATAAGTAACATTTTAAGTAAATGAGAATGATACGATTTGACTTTTTTTCCCTTCAAAATTCTGATGTGTAGTGTGATGGCTACTCTTGGTTGTCAACTTGACCACATCTGAAATGGACACTGTCCAGAGATGGAGGGTACTCCTGTGAGGGACTTTTCTGCTTGGTTTGAAGTGGGTGAATCCATTTCTATGTAGTCCAGACCTTTGAGGTAGGAAGATACACACCTTTAATCCAGATCTTGAGGCAGGATGACACATCCCTTTAATCGGGGCCATACCTTCTGCTGGAAGCCTACACAAGGACATAGAAAAAGGAAGCTTTTATTCTCTGCCTGCTTGTTCTCGCCCTGTGAGGTGATGGAACACCCATTCCTTCCCTGGCAGTAGAGTCTACTTCTTTGGAATTCTGGCATATATTGTGAACCAGCTGAGACACCTAAATTGTGGACCTAAATTGTTGGATTCGCTGGACTGCAGCCTGCAAGTCATCCCAAGGAATCACACACACACACACACACACACACACACACACACACACACACACACACACATTCATTTTATAAGTCCTGTTACTCTAGAGAACCCTGACTTATACACTTGGCTTCATACATGCGCTTAATTCCCAGAACTGTCTTTGTCTTTGTCTCTGTTTCTGTCTCTGTCTCTGTCTCTGTCTCTGTCTCTGTCTCTGTCTCTCTCTCTCTCTCTCTCTCTCTCTCTCTCTCTTTCTCTCTCTCTCTCTCATGCTTTTCAGACAGGATTTTTCTGTGTCACCTGGCTGTCCTGGAACTTATCTGTAGGCCAGCCTGACCTCAAACTCAGCTATCCCTCTGTCTCTGCCACCCGAATGCTGATATTAAAGGCGTGTGCCACCACAGCCTGGCTATGTCTTCGTGTTTCTTAATGTGGTGACATAGTGGAAGTCTGTGAAGAAAACAGAACCTTACTAAGGCTGGTGCTGCAGAAGAGGGTTTTATGCCACCAGGGTCCCTGGAGCTCAGGTGTGACTATAATCTGTAGCATGCTGTGTTTAAAAGGTATACTTGAAAGTTCCATAGACGTATATAATATATCTTAATCTTATCAGTTCTTACTTGTTCCCCCTCCCCTTCTTCCAGTTTCTCTCGCTTCCAATTCCATGTCCTATTATTATTGTTGTTGTCATTATTATTATTTTTCACCTTGGTTTTTGAGAGGGGGCCTGTCACTGATTTAGCCAGGCCAGCAGCCTTCAGAGCTCTGCCTCCTTCTCTTCTGCCAGTTCTGAGGTTACAGGTACTCGCTGCTGCACCCAGTATTTGGAGATGGGTGCCGGGCATCTGAGCTTGGGTCCTCATGTTTGCACAATGAATACCTTACCAATAGAGCCATCTCCTGAGTGCCTAGGAGGTACACCTTCCATAAAACTTGGAAAGAGACAGAGAAGAACCTTCCTCTTAGAAAACAGGCCTGGTCTGTCTATTCACCTATACCACAGGATTATTGTTTTCTAGGTTAGGACAAACTTGCAACGTGTGCCGCAATGTCTGGGGAATGTAAATCAAGCAATCCTGCTGCATTATTTTGTTTGGGCTGTATTGACAAGCAGATACCAATTTTGGCTGTTAAAACAACAGAATAAAGTGTAGAACTGGATACCAGCCAGGTTATTTGGGGGACAGTTAAACGTGTGTGTCATCAGGATGTCCTTATTGGAAAACCTGTTACGGGGAACAAGGGAGTTTGGGAGTCTAAAGGGATGTGAATCTCTTACTTTTCAGGGTGGAATCAGGAGACCATCTGATGATTTATCCAAGACACCACTGATATATTAATAGCTAACTTGTGTGGCACTGGCATCTCAGATGCCAGGTGCCAGAGCAGCCTATGTCTTCAGTTAGATCAATGTCAACCAAGCACAGAGTTTTAAGGCTGTTTTTTTTTATGATCACATTAGCAGGAAAAGGTATGCAAATGATTTGATGTCGTGCACTTGTATGAATTCCGGGAATTCTTCCTTGATGCTTAGGAATTGATAAACAGCCAAGACAGCATGCTCTGCAGGGCCAGGGACCACACTGCTGCTGCTGTGCCTCTCTCTCCCCTCTTCTACCATCTCTTCTTCCTCTGCTTCCTCTTCCTCCTCTGTTTCCTCTTCCTCTTCTGTTTTCTCTTCCTCCTCTGCTTCCTCTTTGCTTCCTCTTCCTCCTCTTCTTCCCTGTTCTCTGAAAGAATCTCCCACTTCAGCCCCCTGAATGCTTGGGGTCACAGTATATGTCATCATCGGTTCTGAATCCTCTTTTTGACTTTTTTCATCAGTCCAAAATTTTCCCATGACTTTTTTTTTTTTTCATAACCAGTCAATGACAAATACACTTGGGAAAGTGACCTTTTTTTTCTGCCTCATCCTTCCTTGGTATGAATGATATTATTGAAAATTTTAGTTTAAATTGCTTCTGCTGGGCCACGTGCAGTATGAATAATCAAGAGATAGCATTACAACTTCAGGAATCTAGTTACTGAGCCGTCTCCCCAGTTCTCAATGCAAGGAGTTAAAATTTTCTTCTGGTGAATTATTTCAGCAAAAATGTGACGTCCAAATAAATCTGAAAATTGGAAATTGTATCCAATAAGCAAACTCAAGAATGTATGTAGTCACTTCTGTGTGGGGCATTGCTGAGTGACACTGGTTTTAAGTGGTGGTTTTTTTAAAGATATTAAATAAACACAATTAAATATATAATAATGTTGCATATTGCTGATTTCACACAAATGTGTTATTAAGTCATAAAAGGTCAATAGTTTTCTTTTGAAGCTTTTAAAAGAAGGAAAATAGTTTTGAAAATCTTACAGCCAAACACACCCATGCTGTGGATGTGCCCAGCTTCTAAGAGCCAAGTATGAAATTGGCTGTGTGGATTACAAGTCACACCTCTGCTTGTCTGATGCATTTGAGGAGACAAAGTTGAGTCTCAATGCTATCTATCCTATGGCTATGTCTTTGGAACGCACTGATTCTTTGTTACTTATAGACTGGCCCTGAAATGTTACCTTTGGAAACATTAGTGCATGATTGTCTACAATTAGACTTTAAGCCCAAGAAGTCTAATTCGCTTCCTGTCTGGCCGGTATTCTATCCAGCAGCCCTGTCTGATTCTGGTCGTGTTAATATTGAGAATAATGCAAGAACCATGGAAATGAGGGACATGTGGCCTCAGAGGAATGTGTTTATCATTTGATTTCTCTTATTTGACATTGTTTTAGCCTCAAGCAAAGCTAGGAAATTTGCTTTTGAGGGTTGCTTGCTTCTATAAAGGGAAAAGGAGCCTCCTGCTTTCTTTTCTCTTTTAAAAGAAAGGCATTCTTAATAATTCTGTCTTAGGGTTTCCTCGAGGTGTGACATATACTTAGATTAAAGGCACTGGCATAGTCAGCAGAAATCTTGGCCCTGTGAAGGCTCAATGCTCCAGTGTAGGGGAATGCCAGGATAGGGAAGTGGGAGTGGATGGGTTGGTGAGCGAGAGGATGGGGGATGGGATAGGGGGTTTTCGGAGGGGAGACAAGGAAAGGGGATGACATTTGAAACGTAAATAAAGAAAATATCTAATAAAAAAGTTAGAAAAGAAATAAAAAGTTAAAAAAAAGTCCATGATGTGAATGGAATAGCAATAAACATGGATGAGTGCGTATCTCTATAGTAGAACATATAGTTAAAAGAAAGAGAGAGAGAGAGAGAGAGAGGGAGAGAGAGAGAGAGAGAGAGAGAGAGAGAGAGAGAGAGAGAGAGAGAGAGAGGAAGGGAGGGAGGGAGGGAGGGAGGGAGGAAGGAAGGAAGGAAGGAAGGAAGGAAATCTTGCCTTGGTTCCTGTGAATGTCTTCGAGGGTCGATTCTTTGCCTGTGCCGTTCCAGGGATGGGGCAGACACCTGCGGCAGTGCAGGGTTCCCAGAATGGAACCTGGCTGGCTAAGTGTCCAGCTTGGTCTAGAGTCTTACCTGCTTGGGAATTTTAAATGTTCTGAAGGTTTTACGGGAACGTGGGTCAGTCTAAATGACCTTGTTTCCGCCCCAGTTCTCACTGGGAGATTTAAGCTACACGTTCTCCGTGACTAAGAGGGCATTCCTCAAAACCCGCCCATGCTACAGCCGTGATGTGGGCAGGAGGTGGGTACACGGAAAACTCAGGAAAACCCAGGCAGCATGCCTGCTGGTGGTGATGCTGAGATGGATCAGAGAGTTCAGTGCTCTTCGTAGGGAGGTCTGATTAATATTTACATACTCAATATTTTCCTTCTGCTCTGATTAACAAGCTCTTGATTTCTATAACCTAGGGGTGGATAATCTTTCTGTTCCTTTGTTGAACTCCACAGTGATCTCCTGGAGGGTAAGATATACCTTTCCCTGTATCCTCCTAGGGTGCTCATCATTTTTGTAGAACATAAGTAGACTCAGATTATTAGCCATAATAATCCTTTCCTGCACAAAGCCTTTGGGTCCTGGTGTTATCACAGCAATAGAGCGCAAACTAGGACAGAACAAATTGGGATGGACAGGGACTACATCAGGAGAAGGAAAGAGTGACCACTGAAGGCAACAGGGACACGGTCTTGCTGAAGACTTCAGACAAATGTGTGACACATGTCTTGGTGCTGTCCCATCTGAGGACCCAGAGAAGGGGGGGGTCTCCTTCTACTGTTTTCCATGGGGTACTGTTGAAGGTGGTTCCCCAAAGGCTTCAGGGACGCTCCCGTGGCCAGAGAAAGCCCCAGGCTGTCACACAATAAAAGACTGTGTGTACACGTGGTTACCAAGGTGAGGACTATGAAGACCTCAAGGATGGACGGCTTGCATTTGGATGTTCATATTGTCCTTGCGAATACTAAAAACTTGCTACTTCTGTGCATCTGTGGAGGGAACGGCCCAGGGAAAGAAGCTTCCAGAATTGTTTATTGGCGCTGCCACTTAGTGGTGACTCCGGACCTATGTTTTCATGGATGAGTTGATCTCACCATTTTGTGTGTGTGTGTGTGTGTGTGTGTGTGTGTGTGTGTGTGTGTCTGTGTATCTGTGTGTGTGTGTGTGTGTATCTGTGTGTGTGTCTGTGTATCTGTGTGTGTGTGGGTGTGTGTATGTGTGTGTGTATCTCTGTGTGTGTGTATGTGTGTGTGTGTGTATCTGTGTGTGTCTGTGTGTGTGTCAGAATTATGACAAGTCCTAAATTTTTAGTCAGGCCATCGACTACACTGTCAACACATATTCAAAACAGCCTCATAAAAATAGAAAGTTCAAATCTCCTTGATGTTTGAAGCTGCAGAGGATGAAGTCTAAAAGAGCAAAAAAAAAAAATTTGTATCCATTCCCCGGTTTTTCACAGTTATGAAACAGAATGCTCCAGGGGTCCATGAGAGATGGCAGTTGTTAGGGGCAGAAAGACTGATTAAAAGCTAGAAAGCTGGCAGGGCTCCTTAAAGCAGCCGGGCAACAGGCTGAACCAAATTTTAAAAAGGCTGTGATGAAAATGGAGCTGTGTAGACATCGCTTCTACCAGCAGAATAAATCCAGACCCATCAACACTTTCCCTGGGAAGCTCTATGTTTGTCCAACTGAAAATAAGACAGTGGCGGGAAATAAAGTTTGAGAGTTTCTGACAAATGACAGGTACGGTGGCTCATGCTCCACACGTATGGTGAAGCTTCGCTCCCATCTTTAAATAAAGTGACCTCTAAGCCATCTTACAGACCTCTGTGTTCCTTCTGGTCACCTGTACAGGGCCCACGCCACTGTTCGATAAATGAAGGTGCTATGCACAGTTCTCTGTCTGTGCCTTGAGCCCTGCAGTTTAGAGGTGGTGAAGGATATCTGACCATTTCTGGCATGACTTGGGTCTTAGATGATTTTCTGTTGCCTTAACAAAATCCCTGAGACTGGTAATTAAGAAAGAAGAAAAGTGGGCTGGAGAGATGGCTCAGTGATTAAGAGCACTGATTGTTCTTCCAGAGGTCCTGAGTTCAATTCCCAGCAACCACATGGTGGCTCACAACCATCTGTAATGAGATCTGATGCCCTCTTCTTGGTGTGTCTGAAGATAGCTACAGTGTACTTATATACATAAAATAAATACATAAATCTTTTAAAAAAAAGAAAGAAGTTTATTTGACTCATGATTCTGGAGGTTAAGAAGTTCAAGAGTCTGGCCAGTATCTGTACGTGATGGGCTGCTGGTCTGTCCCAGCTTCATGGTAACGTGGTAGTGCGTGTCACAGGGGAGCCAGAGCAAGTATGCTAGCTCAGCTGGCCTTTCCCGATCTTATGAAGCCATGAGTGCATCGCATGCTGGGGCTCCACCTTCAAAAGCACATGTAATTTTAATTCCCTCCCAAGGCCTTGTTCCCAAGTACCACTGACCTTTGAATGTGGACGTGAAGTTTCCAAACACTGGAGCTGTGCACGTTGCTTTCCTGTTGCTGTGACAGAACACCTCAGCCGGAGCAGCTTCAGAAGGAAGGGGTGATTTTGGCTCACAATCCTGGAGGGAGAGACCATCAGGGGGGAGGGGGCGTGGGAGCAGGAGCCTGAGGCCAGAGTGACAGTTGGGAGGCAGAGGGATCACACTTCATCTGCACGCAGGAAGCAGGAGTGGGTTGGGGAGAAAGAAAGAGGGGGAGAGGGAGAGAGATGGAGGGAGAGGTGGATTCGGAGGGAGAGGGAGAGAAGGATAAAGAGGGGGGAGAAGGAAAGAGACGGGGAGAAGGTTGAAAAGGAGGAAGAGGGAGGGAGCAAGAGATGGGAGGGTTTGGGGGGGGGGAGGGGAGAGGAAGAACTAGCTGGAAGTTGGGATCAGGTTGTGACATATTTCCTCCAGCTGATAGAACCTCCTTAGGTTTCAATAACCTTCCCAAACAATGTCACCAGCTGGGGACCAAGAGATGTTCCGTTTTCAGACCACATCTTGAACCCAGCAGTCTGCATCTCTTCTATAACCATACCCTATGCCTTCTGCTGCTGTCCCTCTCTTGGCCTCTGTCCCCACTCCCTAACTCACTCGCTTTCCTCACCCTGTCCCCTGCTGCCTCAGAGGGAGGCGAGTCCTGCTTTCAGCTGGCCGTCCACAGTTAAGGCCTTAGATTATTTAATGCAAGTTATTTCTTTTTTTAATTTATTTTTTTACTTTATGTGTATGGGTGTTTTGCCTGCATGAATGTCTGTTACCACTTGTGTACTTGGAAGTCACATTGGATCCCCTGAACCTGGGACTATAGAGTTCCTGACACCAAGTAAGTACTGGGAATTGAACCTGAGTCCTCTAAGAGACCAGCTTGTGTTCTTACGCCCCAAGTCATCACCCCAGTCCCGTCTTTGAATTTCCAAGAAAGCCACTGAACAAACTTGGGTGTGGTGGCCTCCAGGACCAGGGTGGCAGAGACAGGAGGGGCTCAATGGCTAGCCGGCATAGCCTGCTTGGTGTGCTCCAGGCTAGTGAGAAACTCTACCTCAAAAATAACTAACTAACTAACTAACTAACTAACTAACTAACTAACTAACTAAAGGTTGACAGGGCCTGGGGATTGACACCCAAGGTCAACTTCTACCCTTCAAGTATGAATGTGAACCTACAGCTGCATCAACACAGACACAGACACAGACACACACATACACACACAGACACACACACAGACACACACAGACACAGACACACACACACACACACACACACACAGAGAGAGAGAGAGAGAGAGAGAGAGAGAGAGAGAGCTGAGAATTTCAAGGACTCCTTGTGTTTTTAGAACATAGTTCTTGGCATTGGCCATGACTTAGAGTAATCAATTTATTATTCACAAAGGGAGTAAAAAAACCAAAATAAAGCAAAACCAAGTGTAATGCATTCTGAAACCATGAATCAAATCTCAATAAAATTATGAATTTGAACAGGCTGATTATGGCTGTGTCTTAAATATCAATTCTGTGTAGGGACAGGGGGAAAAAAAACAACAAAGTGGCTTTTGGTTAAAAAAAAAAAAATTCAGGCTTCCTGAAAGTGAGACATAAATTGCAAGTTGTTTTTCTATAGGTCCTGTCAGAAAACAGTTAAAAACGATATTTCCCCTGTAGGCAAGAAAGATTTATGCTTCAAATGGACTTGGTGTCAAGTGGTCCTCTAAACAAGTACGTGCATACACGGAGACTCGTGTACTTCCCAGACCTCGGCAACGAAGGTTCTTTGTGCAGTCCATGATACCTAATGTAGACACCCCCAACTGGTGCAGAGAGTACCTGTGGATTGCTCAGTCACAAATGGGGCACCTGTATCACACAAGCCTCAGGGACATTCGTGGAAGAAGAGAGTGGGAAGTCAGGCGGGACCTGAGAGGAAGTGTCTTCTGGAAATGACAAGGTCAATACTGCCACAAACCCATTGCACTTGTGGTTGACTGGAGATCTGCAGAAGATGAGCTCAACACTCCAGCATTAAGGGGGAGGGGCTCACGAGGCCCCCATCCCACTGCCCCCAACCGAGGAGCTAGTGACAGTTGGTGCCTCCTAGAGAGGGAAGAGTCAACTTTCTTTTTATTAATTGAAAATAATTTTTTCATATAACTTGATTATGGTTTCCCCTCCCTATCTCTTTCCAGAGCCTTTGCAGTTCCTTACTAATCCAACCCCAACCTTCCTTCTCTCTTTAGAAAATAAACAGGGGGCAAAGCCTAACTTAAAAAAAACACAACAAAGAACACACACACACACATCCATACACACATAGATACACACACACACACACACACACACACACACAAACACACAATCAGAAACCATAGTATACAAGCAAATAGCAAGATTAAAAAGAAAAACCCAAACAAGGCACTATGAAACAAACAAACAAACAAATCTACAAAGGTACCATTTTGTGTTGGCCATCTACTGCTGAGCACGGAGCTTGCCCTTCAGTGTGGTTTATATATCTCCAGGGAGACTCCACTGAAGAAAACTAATTTTTCCTTTGCAAGCAGGTGCCAAGCTGGAGAGTCAGCTTTCTTTGACTTTGTTTTCTGGTAGGTTGACTCCAGTGAGTAGCCTCATACCCATAGAGAAGCAGCATACATTGGACACAGTGGGCTATTTAAAAAAAAGGAGGACATTCTGTGGGTAGGGGGTGGGATAAGGGCAGATCTGGAAGAAGTTAGAGAGAGGAATATGGAGTAAATGTGGCTAAAATACATTATATATTTGTTTGAAATTCTCAAAGAATGAAAAGAATTAGCTCTTTAGCAGAGCAGTTAGGGCCTGTAACTGGACCCTGTTGCAGCTGTTAACCCAGGAACTGGGGCCACCACGGCTCAGAATACATGGGCCCTGGGGCCATCACTGTACAGAGTACATGTGGGCTCTAGGGCCATCACTGTACACAGCACATATGGGCCTTGGGGCTACCATTGCCCAGCACACAAAGGCCCTGGGGCCACCACTGCCCAGTACACATGGGCTCTAGGGCCACCACTGCCCAGCACACATGGGCATTGTGCACTCGGATACTGTCTTGATGGAGAAGGATTACAAGATAAGAGATTAAATATAATTGGATTAGCGGCTTCTCACCATCTTCTGCTTCAGGTAAATCCAGTTGGCAATTGGTAAATCTATCTAGCTGAATATGGTGGTATATGAGGGTGTATCAGGGCTTGGGAGGCGGAGGCAGGAGGATCAGGAATTGAAGGTTTTCTTTGGCTGTATAGTGAGTATGAGGCCAGACTGTGCTACGTGGGACCTGATCTCAAAAAACAAAACAAAAACCAAAAAGCCAACCAAACCAAACCAAACCAAACCAAACCAACCAACCAACCAACCAACCAACCAACCAACCAACCAAAAAACCTATAACAAACCAAACACACACACACACACACACACACACACACACACATACACACACACACACACACACACACACACACACACACACACACACATACACACACACACACACACACACACACACACACACACACACACACACACACACCCTTAGATGAATCAGAGTAGAGTTACCAATTACCTAAAACTTTATTTGATTCTGGGCCTTGATGGATCTCAGCTGTGTGGTTTTTAATGCGTCTTGTGATGTCATCCGCATTTGCACCAGATGTCACGTGGCTGTGCTGGACTCTCCGAGAAGGTTTTACTCCAGTATCTCAAAGTTTGCTGTTTCTTCATGTGCCCTTGGCAACGCGGTGGCTCAAAGTCAGCCAAACTACGGCTGCAGTCAGGAAGGGGAACAATAGCAGCCAGGCTCTCACAGGACAGGAGTGGATCTTTGCAGCACCTCTTCCACCCACGTTCCAGGGCTAACCTTCATCCGGGGAGGGCAGTGGCTGGTCAGAGATGCTGACATGTGCATAATGAAAGGGAAGGGATAATGGCAGCTGTCTTTGGAGAAGGCACAGCTTACCAGGCAGGGGAGCAGCACCACGCACAAGATGAGACAGGGTTGATTTTCAACTTGACAATTTTGTGCTGAAACAAAATGGTCATTTTTTAGGTCCACTGTGAGGTTTCCATGTGAAGGTGGCCACCATTACTATCCACACCAGTGAGTTGATTCCTACAAGTTGGGTTCACAAAATTTCCTTAAAATAGGAATGCCTCTATATCCAGAAGTTGTTCCAACCCGTAAGAAGGACACATGCTCCACTATGTTCATAGCAGCCTTATTTATAATAGCCAGAAGCTGGAAAGAACCCAGATGCCCCTCAACAGAGGAATGAATACAGAAAATGTGGTACAGTTACACAATGCAATACCACTCAGCTATTAAAAAGAATGAATTTATGAAATTCCTAGACAAATGGATGGGCTTGGAGGGCATCATCCTGAGTGAGGTAACTCAATCACAAAAGAACTCACATGATATGTACTCACTGATAAGTGGATATTAGCCAAGAAACTTAGAATACCCAAGATATAAGTTACAATTTGCAAAACACATGAAGCTCAGGAAGAACGAAGACCAAGGTGTGGATACTTTGCCCCTTCTTGGAGTTGGGAGCAAGGCACCCATGGAAGGAGCTACAGAGACAGAGTTTGGAGCCGAGATGAAAGGATGGATCATCTAGAGACTGCCATACCCGGGGATCCATACCATAATCAGCCTCCAAACGCTGACACCATTGCATACACTAGCAAGATTTTGCTGAAAAGACCCTGATATAGCTGTCTCTTGTGAGACTATGCCCGGGCCTAGCAAACACAGAAGTGGATGCTCACAGTCAGCTATTGGATGGATCACAGGGCCCCCAATGGAGGAGCTGGAGGAAGTACCCAGGGAGCTGGGGGGATCTGCAACCCTATAGGTGGAACAACAATATGAACTAACCAGTCCGCCCCCCCCACCCCCCCACCCCCGCCAGAGCTCATGTCTCTAGCTGCATATTTATCAGAAGACTAGTCGGCCATCAGCGGAACTAGAGCCCCATTGGTTGTGCAGACCTTATATGCCTGAGTACAGGGAAATGCCAGGGTCAAGAGGTGGGAGTGGGAGGGTGGGGGAGTGGGTGTGGGAGAGTGTGGGGGACTTTTGGGATAGCATTGGAAATGTAAATGAAATAAATACATAATAATAATAATAATAATAATAAATAGGAATGCCTCTTCATGCATGGAGACCTGTGGCAGGTTCTCGGAGATGTCTCCACAAAATGGGAACCACTCGTAAGTTTAAAAAAGTAAAAAAAAAAATTGTTTTTAAGTTAAAATTGGATTTATGCGTTTCTGTGGGAGTGTATGCTGTGTGCATGTGTGGAACTGATGGGGACCAGGAAAGGGTGCTGGATTCCCTGAAGCTACAGTCACAGACAGTCATGAGCACCCCCCAACGTGGAGTGCTAGGATCTGAATTCAGGACCTCTGGAAGAGCCACAAGCTCCCCTAACCACTGAGCCATCTCAACAGCCTTCTCTTAAACTTTTTGATTTATGGTTTCACTGAAAACAGAGACATTTTTTTTCCAGGTCTTGTATAGTACCGTGACATCCTGTCTCTGGGGGGTGGGGGCATGATCCTCCCAAGTCTACATATTATTACCCATCCCTGTGGCACGCGAATATTTCTCTATCCCCACTCGTAGCCCTTTCTTGTCCGATATTAGCATATCTTAATTACATTTTCACTGCTGAAGACTTAGACAGTCACTATCGAGACCAGAGAAATTGTCAGTGGGTTAAACAAATAGAAGATTGGCTTTTGCTGTTTCGAGCATTGGATTCTTGTCATGTTCTCTGGCGAACATTACAGTCTGTTAAATCAGCACGTTCCTTGGGGCCATTAGGACTCTCTGAGCGTTTCTGTGTTTCCGCTTTGATCTTCGTATTTTATATTGCTGGTCAGGTGTGTGCGGCTCGCTATCATTAAAAAAGAGTTAAATTGCTCAGTCCCAGGCTTCGGATTTTTATTATAACTCTTTAATTTTGTGCCAGTGATAGAAATGTCAAATGATCCAGAAGCTGGCCAGTGCTGGGTATTTGTTTAAGTCCATTGTATTATGATTTTAGTCTCCAGAAAGGACAAAAGCAGATATAGCTAGAGAGGTGTAAAATAGCACCACACATGGGCTGACTCTCCCTCCTTCCTACCCTGAGTTCAGCAGTAGATGGTCATGGTGGAGCTGTCTTCTTGTTCAAGTGGTGGGATGAGGATTTGAACTCAAGCTTGAAATGGGTGCCACACCCTAGAATTTAAGACCTGAAATACTGGATGACCTCTTTTAAAAAGTCATTTTCTTATATATGTGTGGATGTTTTGCTTGTGTGTGTGTGTCTGTGCATCACATGTATGTATGGTGCCCATGGAGGCCAGAGATGGGCATCAGATACCCGCCTGGTACAGGACCTGGTACAGGACTTATGGATGATCGTGAACAACCACGTGGACTCTGGGAACTGAATTCAGGCACTCTAGAAGAATAGCCAGTGTTCTTAACCACTGGGGCATCTTTCCAGCTCCAGAATGAACTTAAAAAAATTTATTTTTAAGTTGTGGTGTGTGCGTGTGTGCATGTGTGTGCACATCTGTCTGTCTATCTGCTTGTCTGTCTGTCTAAGTGTGGGTATGCTCATATAAGTATACCACAGAAACCAGAAGAGGGTGACAGGTCTCTTGGAGTTGGAGTTACAGGCCATTGTGAATTGCTGGTAGCAGTTTCTAGTGCTAGAAACTGAAGCCAGGTTCTCTGGAAGAGCAGAAAGTACTCTTAACTTCCGAGCCATCTCTCCAGTGTCTGTGTGCACGTCTTCATTTAATATGTCTCATCTTTGCCATTTCCTCTGTTATCTTTGCCTTATTTATTCTGTTTTGGAATGCTGTATTTTGAAGCTCTGTGGTGTTAGGGACATATAAGTTTATGTGCATGTACACCCACATGCTGCTAACATGTACATATGTATGTGTATATATATGTGTGTGTGTGTGTGTGTGTGTGTATACACATATACAAATATATAATATTCTTACATGTATGCACACACACACACACACACACACACTGAGGTAAGGTGTCATGTATTCCAGGTTGGCCTCAAACTCACCACACAGCTGAGGAGCCTCAGGTGTCCTTACCTCTATCTCCCGAGTGCTGGAATCACAGGTGGGTGGCACACCACACCGCGTTTATGCAGCTCTGAGGAATCAGAACTTAGGCTTCACACACTAGGCAAGCACTCTGCCAACTGAGCTACAACTCCAGTGTGCCTTTATCTTTTAAAAAGCTTTTTGCTTCGATTTGTGCTATAATACTAAAACCACTGGTGTGTGGGGGGGAGTGGGGGAGGAGACTAAAATCGCTACCTTAGGTACCAGTTACACAGGTCTGGCCAGTCCTGCCCCACATGTGTATTTTCAGTCTTTTGTGGATTATTATTATTATTATTATTATTATTTTACATTTGCTTTGTTGTAAGTGTATGATTTACACTTATGTATGTATGGGTACCACATGCATGCAGTACCTGTAGAGGTCAGAAGAGGGCGCTGAATTCCCTGGAACTGCAATCACAGGTGGTTAGGAGCTGTCCCATGGGTACTGGAATCCAACCTGGGTCCTCCGCAAAAGCAGTAGGTGCTCTTAACTGTAAATGAATTATATATTCTATCAAGCCAGTGAAAAAGACACAGAATCCTGGTGTTTTATTTACAAGCTATAAACCTAGATTGGGCAGGTTCTGTGCTGTTTTCAACTACATCTAAACCATATGCCCCATGTTACTTGCTGTTTGAGTCTTGCCCAGGCTGATTTTGCTCCATCAGTCTGTCCTCAGGGTACACTTCTCTTTGCCGTGTGCTCCTGGCTCATCCTTGTCTAATAGCAGCCTCCTGTTCTCTCTGTCTTTTCTCTCCTTCTCTCCTGTGGTCTCACACTATTCTTAGGTCTGCCTTCCTCTCTCTGTTGCCCAACCACAGGCTCTAACCTTTCATTAACCAATCAGGGATATTGGGGAACATTCTTTATAGTGCATCAGTTAAAGCTGTGCCCCTTCATCAGGTTGCAGTCTGGACCAGGGAACAGAACTCAGCTTATGAGCATACAGCACACAAGACTGACCCCAACGCTTATTACCTAGGTATCTTCTCAGCTTCAGGGTCTCTTATGCACACCACAGGTCTATATCTTATTTTGGTTGGCATCCCAACCTGCATTTGAACTAGAAAGCTTATCTATCTACCTATCTAACTATCCATTATCTATCTATCTGTCTATCTATCTATCCAACCATCCATTATCTATCTATCTATCTAACCATCCATTATCTATCTAACCATCCATCTATCATCTATTATCTATCTATCTATCTATCTATCTATCTATCTATCCATCCATCTACCTATCCATCCATCATCTATCCATCCATCCATTCATCTATCTATTTGTTACAAAGTTTTGTTCTTTTTTGCTGCCAGCAGTTGGAGAGGGAGTTATAAGACTAGCTAAGATGGGGGAGGAAGCACTGGTTTTGAGGTTTTATGGAGGCAGAGATGTCTAGTGGGTCAGTGATTGCCATACAAGTGTTAGGACTGGAGTTCAGATCCTCTGAACCCATGCAGAGCTGGACATGGGAGCATACATTTGTAACCACAGCACTCCTCTGATGAGGTGGGAGGCAAAGACAGGAGGCAGGCTGAGGGAGAAAATTCCCAGAAACTCTTTTTCTAGTTAGGCGGGCATATGCAGTGATGAACATCAAGATATCCTGTCTCAAATAAGATGGAAGGCAAGAACAAACACGTGGCTCCACTCATGTGCTGCAGTATTCACTCACACGCATGTACACATACATACATGTAGTATTCACACTCATGCACATACACATATATGCACACATATATTTGCTCACATGCATGTATTCGCACACATGTATCCATGCACATGCATGTACACATACTTGCACACATGAGCCCTCCGGGCATGGATCTTTTCAAGAGTTTATACTTGATACTTTCTATTTTATTTGATCATTAATTTTAGTAGAGTCAATTAAAAATATTTCTGTTTATTCCTCAGTCTCTATGTTTTCCCAGAGGCCTTCTGGTCTCGTAGTTCAGTTTTGGGGCTGTTTCTTTTTAAGGCCGTCAAATACATCACATTCACTGGATCAGCAGCATCAGGGTGGAATTCTTTCTATTTTAGTTGACCATACACCACACAAGGTCATTCATAATAAATACAAGGTAACATGCCTATTACATAAAAATAAAATAATTGTTTTTGTGAAATGAGTTTGAAGATGTGGTATAATTAGACGGCGGGCATTTGTATTCTCCTATTATCGCTTTAGAACTGGGAAGAAATGGAAGTAATTTATTTCATCTTGGTTATGGTCCTTCTTTCTGGTCCAACAATTTATCAGAAATGTTAATCCAGCAGGCAGTAAGTGGAGGGGGCAAAAGGAGAAGGGGATTTAAAATGAGCTTGGAAATATTGCATAACTCATTAAAAATGTAATCATGCGTAAAATGAGATCAATGGAAATTTATCTGAAAGTGCAGGGAGAAGGTATTTTCTAGTATGATACTGGATTTAATAGACTGGATTTTAATTTAGTCGGTTTGGTACCAAAAAAAAAAAAAATCCTCCAGGCTAAATAAAACCATTTTCCCTCCCAGTTATTGTATGGACAGCTAATTTTCACACCCCTTCCCTCTGATATTCAATCTTATCTCTCGCTGGATAGGGGGGCTTCGGTATATTGCGGAATGTTTCCTTTGCATCCTCCATGACTGCTCTCATTTGCATGATACATGATCAGAAGAACAAACGTCAGGGGTGGGGTGGGGTGAACCATGCAGAACATTTCTTTATTAATTTTTTTAAAGTGAAGTAACTTTTTTTTTTTTAATTCACCCCTCTTCCCTGTCTTAACAGCTAGGGTATATGGAAGTTAAGATTCTGTCGTGCGCTCAGCCCAGTAGCTCCTGCATGTAGCGTTTGATTTCTTTGTTATATTTATACTTGACATTCTGGTTCCCATCTTGAACGAATGATACCGGTGGATTCTTCTCTTGAGAAGAAACTCTGTTTAAGGGGGATCCTGAGGTACAGAGGATTGTAGCAACAGACTAACAGACATGTGGAAGGGCTGTGATTTATTTTGTGAGTGATAGACTGTAATCCTGAAACAATAATTAGAATTTGTAAATATAGGCGCCATTGAAATCTGCCTCCAGTCTCTCTGATGCTTTTCTAGGCTGGTAACTTAGGAACGTGAAATGGTTTAACTAATGGCACACATTATAAGACATCTAATGCCTTCCCTGTCCCTATCACCCAGGCTCCATATGAAAAGAAGAGAGCTCTCTCAGTAAAAACTTCTCAGGGGAGAAGTTCTTATACAAACTTACAAGGCAGTTTCCCCTGAACTTCTGCAAGCACCTACTTAGGAACCATTTTCATTTCATAAACACTAAATAGCCTCCTGCTAAAATATTCAACCTTTGTTCTCTTCTCTTCAATGCAGTACTCTAGGGCTAGAGAGATGGTTCAGCAGATCCATGAAGGTGAGAGGTGCGAGGTGGGGAGGGCAGCATTCCTTTACTGCAAGATGGAAGGGTGGAGTGGGTAGAGTCATAGTCCAGTTAAATTTCACAGATTCGTGTTTCACCAAAAATCCTGTGGATTTCACGGATCTTACTGGCTGCTTTCATAGAAGGTGTGGGTTTTGTTCCTAGCACCCACATGGTGGCTCAGAACCATCCTTAACTCCAATTTTAGGGGATTGGATATTATGGTTTGGCATCTATAGGTACCATGCACATGTACACACACACACACACACACACACACACACACACACACACACACACACACACACGGTACTCCATATTAGATGTCTACTCTTCCTGACTTCTTTTCCTCTGAGGAATAGATATGTACCAATAGAAAAAATGCAATTATAATTTTTGTTAAATTATTTTTAAAAAGGGACCATAACATTTTGATTGTTTTCATGCCTTTTGATAATTTTTATTTAACGTTATACTCTTGGCAGCATTCCCATTTGGAGGCACCTTGTTCTGTTTTACTGTTGCATGGGATTCTAGTACTGGACAGACCTGGAATGGCTCTAACGTCCTTCATTGGAGTCATGGCCAAACATGGCAGTCATGATAAATCAGTAGAGCCTTTGTATATTGCTTTGTGCAAGGTGGGGGGGGGGGGCAATTCCTTTACTGCAAGATGGAAGTGTGGAGTGGGTAGAGTCATAGTACAGTTAAATTTCACAGATTCGTGTTTCACAAAAAATCCTGTGGGTTTCACGGGTCTTGCTGGCAATCCCTTTGGCAGTGGGTTTACCATGTCATCCATGGTATAATAGTTGGTGGCCGGCACTCTGGACTCTGAATGGTGTATACATTCTATATTGATTTCTTTCCTTTGCCTGCAAGTTAATCTCAGGGTTTTCTCTCTCTCTCTCTCTCTCTCTCTCTCTCTCTCTCTCTCTCTCTCTCTCTCTCTCTCTAAGTTCCTAAGCCTGTGGATCGTCCCTGTCTTTGGTTTTCATGATGAGTCTAATTTTGTTTCATTGTCACTAATCAATATGGCGAACGTGACTCCTGCCCTCTGGGAGTCAGAGGGGTTTTCTTCACGATCTAACACGTGATCAATGCTCCCCGGCGAGTGTTCCTGACTGTTTGAGGAGAAGTTCTTTATTGAGTTTAATGTTCTGTTTTATACCAGCTAAGAGCAAACTGGTTAATTAAGCTCCTCAAATAGCTGACTCTCTGGGCTCTTGTGTTTTACCAGTGGGTCTTACACACTGCATTGTTGAGCAGGATCCAAAGATTATGTGTTACATCCTCCGGGCAAATACTGTGCTTTGTCTTTGTACTACCTTTGGGTAACATTGTCTTTTTTTTTTCCCCTTATGCTAGGAATGGCTTGGTGTATCTTTCCTTACACACAGTTATCTTCCTTCGTTGTGTTATCTTGTTTTAGATATGTCTCCTAAAAATAGCTGGTTGTGCTTTTTTTTGTTGTTATTATTAATATAAAATTTTCTGTTTTTAAAATTGTCAGTGAGCCGGGCGTGGTGGCGCACGCCTTTAATCCCAGCACTCAGGAGGCAGAGGCAGGCAGATTTCTGAGTTCGAGGCCAGCCTGGTCTACAAAGTGAGCTCCAGGACAGCCAGGGCTATACAGAGAAACCCTGTCTCGAAAAACCAAAAAAAAAAAAAAAAAAAAAAAAAAAAAAAATGTCAGTGCCTCACCTCAGCATGGGCAAAGCGTCTCAAGATTCTTGGTGGGCTGGCACTTCATGGTAGATGTGTGACGTCATTGTCATCCGTTCTAGGTTTGTTTCTGTCCCTGTGATAATCTAAATACCCTGGCCAAACGTAAGTGATGGAATGAAGGGGCTCATTCAGCTTATAATTGAGGACGTCAAAGCAGGAATGTGAAACAGCTAATCACATCACATCCACGGTCAAGAGCAGAGAGAATAAATGTGTACATGGTAACTGGATTGCTTGTGCTCAGCTTGATTTCTCTGTTCTTAATACTGTTCAGGACTCCTACCTAGGGGATGGTGCCACCCATGCTTAGCATCGGTGTGGGTCTTTCCATACCAGTTAACTGATTCTCTTACCAAGTGATTGTAAGCTGTGCCGAATTGACAGTTAAAGCTAACCATGGTATCACCTTTAAAGATATTTAATGTCCTATGTGTCTCCTGGTTTTGTCATTGTCTTAGAATTTCCCCAGGATGGGCAGCATGTGATCTGCCTCCATGGCTCTGTGTGGTGGGTGGACTGGGACTTCATTGAACCTTCAAGTCTTAAGAGTGAGCTTGTGCTTATGATTAGACTAATGTTTCTGAGGCTTCTTGTTTACTAGAAGAATGAAGGAGTAAGATCTGTCAAGTCTTAGCAGAAATCACGTGTCAGGGCAGAGAAACCTTTGCTGTTAATATATGAGAGATCTTGGTGGGCTGATAAAATAATTCATCTTTTAGGCCTTAGCAGAAAGAACCCAAGCTTTATTTAGTAGTCTGCTAAGAGAGCAGTAGGCATGTTGGTAACAGAGGAATCTCTGGCATGTGGAGATGGAATGTGGGGGTATCTTTTGTGTAGGGTGGTGTCCTTATTTTTTAAATTTTATTTATTTAATAAATGAGTGCCCTGCTGTATATATATTCACCTGCCTGAAGAGGGCATCAGATACCATTACAGATGGTTGTGAGCCACCATGTAGTTGCTGGGAATTGAACTCAGGACCTCTGGAAGATCAGTCAGTGCTCCTAACTACTGAGCCATCTCTCCAGCTCCCTGGATATATATTTGAGAATGAATTAGAAAGAGCTAACAAAAGAAACAAAGTGAA
Source organism: Mus musculus (assembly GCF_000001635.26). Taxonomy (NCBI): domain Eukaryota; kingdom Metazoa; phylum Chordata; class Mammalia; order Rodentia; family Muridae; genus Mus; species Mus musculus. The sequence goes on from NC_000074.6 coordinate 107,725,692, forward strand.
TATAAATTCACTTTGGATACACACACACACACACACACACACATACACACACACATATACATACATACATACATTCCTGCTTTGATGTCCTCTTCCAGAGGTCCTGAGTTCAATTTCCAGCAACCACGTGGTGGCTCACAACCATCTAGAATGGGATCTGATGCCCTCTTCAGGCAGGTAAATATATATGCAGCAGGGCACTCATTTATTAAATAAATAAAATTTTAAAAATAAAAATTAAAAAAACCTTAAAATCCATCCATCCACCTGGTAGGAGAACTACAGAAAGCTCCAGGCTGACAGGACTTTTCCAGGGGAAAGAAAGTTATTATTATTATTATTATTATTATTATTATTATTATTATTATTATTATTATTGTTGTTGTTGTTGTTGTTGTTTTCTTGGATGCTAACCACAAGTGGTATTAATATTAGACTTGAGCTATGTTATTGCTGTCTGGGGGTGGAATGAGCTAGTAGGACATGGACCATGTGGAGCTGTGTAGCAGGACCTGCCCCTGGATCTGAAGATGGATTCAACCACTACTGAATCATAGGCATTCTGGGTCGGACTGAGATGATTTCCAAAGGAAAACCTAAGATACAGGATGAGGAGCCAACCAAAACAGCAGCTGTCTACTAGGGTGGGGACTCAGAGGGTCAGGTGGCCTTTCAGGGTACCCAGCTATGTCACAAAGAAAAGGAACAAAGGCTGGATTTGTTCATTTATGGAATTTAATTAGGATATTTTATTCTTAATAATTGAATATATTAGAAATAACTACTTTGTCTTAGGGTTTTACTCCTGTAAACAGATACCATGACCAAGGCAACTCTTGTAAGGACTGCATTTAATTGAGACTGGCTTATAGGTTCAGAGGTTCAGTCCATTATCATTAAGGAGGGAGCATGGCAGCATCCAGGCAGGCATGGTGCAGGAGGGGCTGAGATTTCTGAATGTTGTCTGAAGGCTGCTAGCAGAATACTGACTTCCAGGCAACAAGGACTAGGTATTAAATCCCACTCCCAGAGTGACACACCTACTCCAACAAGGCTACATCTCCAAATATTGCCACTCCATGGGCCAAGCATATACAAACCATGACATACTTCATATTCAAATATTTGGGTTTTACTCCAGACTCTGAAAATAAGACATTTATTTAGTAGTCAAGGAGAAATTTATGGGCCAAGTCTTGAAGCTTGGCATCCTGCCTTAATTACCCTGTTGCCAAATCTTTGTCAACAGCTCCTGTGTAACAGCTTCTATTTCTTCTTTTAAGAAAAATCTTGAGTCAGGGTCTCCTATAGCCCAGGGTGGCCTTAAACTTGCTGTGTATCTGAACATGACCTTGAACATCTGATGCCCTAGGGCTCTAGGGGCATGAACCACCATGCCTGGCTTACGAGGCTGGGGCACAGAATCGCAGCTTTGTGTATGTGAGGCGAGCATTCTCCCAACTGAGTTACAGCCCCTGCCCATACTTAGTGCAGATAGAAGCCAATTTTGTGCTTGCTAAAAAAATGGCAAGCCCATTGAGGGAGTGGGGGTGCACTTTCAAAATGAGCTTGTTGGTGGTATACTTAAGGTTGGTCTATGCATTCAGGGTCCTTGTAGTCCCAACACAAAGTGGTTTTTTGAGGCAGACGCTCACGATTGGGGGCTTGACTTTTGTTTTGGGAGATGGAAGTAAGAAAGGAAGCGCCATCTTTTGTATTACCATCCCTTCAACATCAGGGGGCAGTGGCTTGTGCTGGCTTGTGGTTCAGCCAATGAGAGCGGCTATCCTGCAGATGAAGTATGCCATCTGGTGGTAGGGTAGCAACTGCTGTATTTCCTGGAGGAGAGGGCTGAAAGAATGTGCCAGGGAAGTCCTGACAATAAAGTAGCCGCCTGGGCTCTTAACATGCTAGAGGGAGCAGGGCATTTGGATAGACTTCGTCCTATTAGGTAACATCTAGCTACCTCTCTTAAAACAGATAGGGGGACATTGACGATGCTAAGGTCAGGAGATAGTAAATCTTCACTGCTAACTTGATCTGATTTGGAATTGCCTAGGAGACACACCACTGGGTGTGCCCATGAGGGCGGTTCCAGACATATTTAACTGAGGTAGAGTGGCTTACCATAAATGTGAGCAGCACCAGGGCGTTGGGGTGGAGAGCAGAAAATTATCTGAGCACCAATATTCAATCTCTCTGTTTCCTGACCATGCAGGCAGTGTGACTTCACAACTTCTGAGGCCACGCCTTCATCTCCGGGAGCCCCCCCCCCCAAAAAAAAACCCCTTTCCTTTGCCGGGTATTTCATCAGAGCAATGAGAAAGATAACTAACCCAGCGAGTGAAACACCAGTTCGTGTGCTCAACACGGTGCACACTTGGTAACCATTACCAGGCTCCTCTAAGAGCGAGTATCTGCTGCTTCTCCAGTGGCGGTTGCTTCATTTCCATCTTGAAATGACTTTGTGGTCCTTCACTTTATAAAACCTAGCACTGTGTCATCAATTAGTGTCAACAGACCATTTGTATTTCGTTTATTTGATTTTTTTTTTGAAACCGATTATTCTTCACGGGGATAGGGACAGGTCTGAGTCAATATTTATTCAGCAATATTAGCTGTCGTCTTGTGTATTAAACTATAGGGGATGAAAAATACTTTCCTCTTTCCTCCTCATAGAGTAACTTCATAACTTGAAGTTCCTTTGATGACAGAGTAGCAAGAGAAACCGGTTGAAGACTGCAGATCTCCTGTGCACAGCGGGCTGACCTGGAGAAACCTGTAAATCTCTAGAGAAGATCCCAAGAGTCACTTTATACCATAGGCCACCATTACAGAATCCAAAAGGGAGAGAGTATGGGGCAAGGACTTGGCTCACAGGGGAGAGCCAGGACAACACAGAGTTCTGTACATGGATGGAAATGGGTTTGAGTTGATGAGAGTCCGTTGTGACTTAGTCCCTAGTCATTCTTCTCTCCCTGGTTCAGAAAGGGAGAGAACCCCACAGAGGGACATTTGTAGCATGGATATCAATTTTGTTTATCAAAGGGCTGAATTTCAGAGTGAAATTCTTGTGTCTGTAGTTTCTCAAAACAAGAAAGCTATACTTTGAGTGTTGTATATGTATGTGGTGTGTGTGTGTGTGTTTTGTATGTGTATGTGGTATGCGGTATGTGTTTGTGATGTTTATATGTGTGTGTATATGCATGTGTTATGTGTGTATGTGATTTGTGTGTGTATGTGGTTTGGTATGTGTATGTAGTGTGTGTGTACATGTGGTATGTATATATGTGGTATGTGTGTGTGTGTATTGCTTGGAATCTGAGCTACACCACTGAGCATGCTGGACAAGCACTGTATGCCCTGAGTCCTTTAGTTTGGACCCTGGAGGTCGCTCAAAGGATCATGTACTGAAAGCTTTATCCCAGAGATGATGCTATTGGAGGTGGGAGAACCTTTAATAGGTGGGCCTAGGGGAGGTCTTTTGGTTATTGGAACCATGCCCTTGAATTGGATTGTGGAACTCCCTGCTTGCTTCTTGGTGTCTCTTGTCACCTGGACATGCTACATACTGCCTCATTTTAGGTCCAAAAGCAATGGCACCAATTGTTCATGGACTAAAACTTCCAAAACCAGGAGCCAAAATAAACAAAAAAAAAATCGTGTGTGTGTGCATGCATAGGTGGTATGTGTGTGTGTACAGGAAGTGTGTGTATGTAGTTTATACATATATGTGGTATATGTATGTTTGTATGTATGTCTATGTTTTTATGTGTATATGTGTGTGTGTGTATTTGTTTGTGTATGGGTACGTAGTGTATGTGTGTATGTATGGCGTGTGTGTGTGTGTGTGTGTGTGTGTGTGTGTGTGGTGTATGTGTGTGTATCTAGGGTATGTGTGTGTGTGCATAGGTAGTGTGTATATATAGTGTATGTGTTTGTATCTGTGTGTGTGTATATGTGCATAGGTAGTGTATATATGTGGTATGTGTGTGCACAGATAGTGTGTATGGGCATGTGTGTGTTCGAGAGTGTTTGTATGTGTATGTGGGGGAGGTGTGTACATACATGTGAATAGAAAGTCTAGGGATCAAGCATGAGTGCTATTCCTCAGGAGCCACTGACCTTGTTTTCCAAGGCAGAGCCTTCTCTTAGTGTGGCGTTCACTGCGTAAACTCTGCTGGCCTCTTTCTACCCAGCACTGGAATGACAAGTGAACCCCACAACTGACTTTTGGTTTTCCCTATGGGGTTCTAAGGATAGAACTCAGTTTCTCATGCCCAAGTGCCAGACACCTTGCTGACTGAACTGTCTTCCTGGCCTCCCTTTTATTTTTATAACTGGATTATAGTAGGGAAGAAAGCCGACCGAAGAGCCTTGTTTTAGAGCGCTGTGCTCTGAGCCCCATCAAAACAAAGAAGGCCGATTTCACATTATTAAATGGAGCCGAGACAAGAGACAAGTATAAACAGAGATGCAGACATCCAGGGTAGCACAAAGTGAGGACACAGCCCCATCTGCCCCTCCTACCTCTCAGCCTCTTTCTCCATTTCTGCTACCAGGTTTCTAGTAGCTACACTCTGTGTAGCACTTACCATATTGTCAAATTAGTACCTGATTTTGGCCTTTGTGTGAACTGAAGGATCCCAAGGCCACTTGACTTTTTCTTTCCCTACCCTGCTGTGGCTCCTTTTTTTATACAGATCTCTGAAAGGCCCAACAACCTGCCAGGTTTTCCTCTGCCACAGTCACATATTACCATAGTCTCACCCATAGTGTGGGCGACTTGCTTGTTGCTTGCTGTCTGCTTCTTTCCATCAGACTGTAACACACACTGCATGCTTCATGGGGTTCTTATTTCTCAGATTTCCCACTTTGCAGTCGATAACGAGAGTGGGGCCCAGTGCACCGATGGGTGCCTGGTAAACATTTGTGGGTGGATACAGGAAGAAGCAAGCAGCACAGAAGTGGCCTATGCGAAAGGGAACACACATGCTCAAGAATTCTCAACTCTCTCTCCCCCGGACTGTGTGACCTTGGAGAGAACCTTCCCTTTTAGATCTTTATTGCTTTTCTGACAAAATCAGGTTAAACTAGATCCATGAGATTCCTAGCGGCGGCCCATTTTGAGACTGTCCATTTGCTTCGAAGCAGGGGCAATCTGAGAAGAATTTACCCTTATAAGTAAAAGCAATCTTATAGATAGCTTGCGTGCATCAAAGCCCCAACCGTGGCAGGCTGTCGCTGATGGATCTGGACAGTCAGATAATAAATGAGAACAAAGCATTATTTCTCAAGAATGACTTTATTTACACAGGGTGAGCTACCCCATTGCTGGTGGAATATCTGCCCACAAACACCACGGAACCTCTCTGACCAGTGGGAAAAAGATAAGAACGATTGAAGCAGGATTATGAAAAACGTCCACATTATTTCTTCCTGTATAATTTCAAAAGATTTGCATAAAGTTACCTTTTAGACCTTCCCCACCTCTTTCTGCATTATGTTTTATATTTGTCTTCCTCTTTTCTTTTGCTTTCTTTTAAAAGCTTTAGAAAATACCTCGTGAATTTGCCTGTTGTCCTTGTCCGAGGGCCACAGGAGTCTCTTACTGCATGGGCTGGGGAGGCAAGCACAGGGTAGTTCCTCTTGGGAAATACTTCATTAGCAGACATGGCTTGCTACATTCTTTCTGTCTTCCCATTCCTTTTCTCTTTCAGAAAAGAGGGTCTCAATGTTCTGCATTAATTTACAGTTGTTGCCCTGATACATTACCTTGGAGTTGAGCACTGAAAACAACCCAAATATATCCTTTTAGTTTTGACACAGTGTCTCACTAGGTAGCCTGGCTGACCTGGCATAGAACTAGCTGTGTGGATCAGGCTAGCCCTCACAATCACAAAGATCTGCTGGCTCTGCTGCATCTTTTTTTTTTTTTTTTTTTCCCCACACCGTGGAATGCCTACCAAGGTAATCTTGACTTATTCCTGTTTGAAGTCAGGGGTTTGAAGTTGGGGGATTGGCAGCCCTAATGTCATTTATTTCCTCAGTCTTCCTGTGCCATGTCATGCACACTTGCAGATTCTGCGGAGTGGGTCATGGACACCTCTGTGTGTGTGGAGGTGTCCAACCTTACATTACTTAGATAGTGCAGATGCTAAGGTAAATGCCGAAACGGGAGGGTGGGAGGGTGGGAGGGTGGGAGTGAATATTCATTGGTCAATGACACAGGTGAAGGTAGCTCTGTATAAGACAGCTCTGGCTCCAGGACCAGGCTAGGAATACCAGCAGTTAAGGTATGGGCTTCAAATCACAGGAAACTGGTTCGAGCTGGAATCCTTTTCTTCATCCGTTAGCATCCTCTTGAGTTGACAAGGATGCTGGCCTTCTCATTATGTAGTCCCTAGAAAATGTTGCCAATGGTGGTGTAGTGGCTATTCCTGGTTGTCAACTTGACAATATTTGAAATGAACTACAATCCGGAATTGGAAGGCTCACCAGTGACCCTTATCTGGAGGCTTGGAGATCCTTATCTGGATCTTGGTTTGAAGATCTTGAGCCATAGTGGCTATGGATTCCAGAAGATTGAATCTCCGAGTTTAAGAAACACACCTTTAATCTGGGCTACGCCTTTCATCTGGGATTAAAGGTGTGGTGGAACACACCTTTAATCTGGGCTACACCTTCTGCTGGAGACAATATAAGGACATTGGAAGAAGGGAGTCTAGCTCTTGCTCCTGCTCCTTCGCCTGCTTGCTGCGTGAGACTGAGTAACTGCTAGATCCTTGGACTTCCATTCACAGCTGTGACTGAACGATTGTTGGGAATTGAGCTGCCGACTGTAAGTCATCAATAAATTCCTTTATTATCTAGAGACTATCCATAAGTTCTGTGACTCTAGAGAACCCTGACTAATACAGAAGTTGGTACCAGGAGTGGTTCTAGAGTAACAGAAGTACAAGGATGAATCTTTTAAAATTCTGGAATTGGCTTGTTGATCCACCAGCACTTTCAACTATTGAAACCTCTCCAGATTCTCTCCCTCCTGGGAGCTCAGAGAATTTTGAAGACCCATGGTTGAAACTATATTCCGAACTTAAAGAAGCTAATGCCCTTGATTTTCTTAATGAATTAGGTGATTCAGTGCACAAAGCTTTCTACAAGATGGGAAAAAAATCGAAAAATGATTTTACTGGCTGGCTGCTCTTAGTATCTGTGGAAAAAATGATGAATGAAAGGAAGGAGTTGTGTGATAAAATCGAAAGTCTCCAGACACAAGTAAACGATCTAAAAGTTGCTAAGTGTGTCCTTGAGGAGAATCTTCTCTCTTGTAGCAATAGAGCTCAAGTTGCAGAAAATCAAACAGAAACTCTCATTGTAAGGTTGGCTGAACTACAGCGAAAATTCAAGTCTCAGCCTCAGAGTGTGTCGACAGTTAAAGTAAGGGCTCTAATTGGCAAAGAATGGGATCCTACAACATGGGACGGGGATGTGTGGGAAGACCATGTTGAAGCTGAGAATTTTGAATCTTCAGATTCTCAAGGGTTTGCCCCACCTGAGGAAGTAGTACCCTCAGCCCCACCTCTTGAAATAATGCCTTCCCCACATGAGGAAATTAATTTTGCAGAGTCTGATAAACCAGCAATGACTTTCACTACGGATGTTTCTCAAGGCCCACCAATAGTTTCTTCTAGACCTGTAACCAGACTCAAAGCAAAACAGGCTCCTAGAGGGGAGGTAGAAAGTGTAGTCCATGAGGAAATTCGCTACACTACTAAGGAGCTTAATGAGTTTGCTAATTCATTCAAGCAGAAACCTGGTGAATATGTGTGGGAATGGATTTTAAGGGTGTGGGATAAGGGTGGAAGGAACATAAAACTAGAGCAGGCTGAGTTTATTGACATGGGTCCTCTGAGTAGAGATTCTAGGTTTAATACGGAAGCTCGCATAGTTAAAAAAGGTGTCAAAAGTTTGTTTGAATGGTTGGCTGAGGTGTTTATCAAAAGATGGCCTACTGGAAATGACTTGGAGATGCCTGATATTCCGTGGCTTAGTGTTGATGAAGGGATTTTAAGACTTAGGGAAATTGCAATGCTAGAGTGGATATATTGTGTAAAGCATAATTGTCCACAATGGGAAGGTCCAGAAGATATGCCTTTCACCAGCTCTATAAGACGCAAATTGGTGAGAGGGGCACCAGCACATTTGAAGGGTTTTGTTCTTTCCCTTTTCCTTGTGCCAGATCTTAGCATTGGAGATGCTTCTGCTCAATTAGATGAATTAAATTCACTGGGTTTAGTTGGATTCCGAGGTAACAAGGGCCAGGTGGCAGCATTGAATCGCCCGAGACAAGGTGATTCTAGTTATTATAATGGACAGCGTAGACAAAAGAATGTTTATAATAACATACCCAGTAATGGTCAGCACAGGAGAGGTGAAATTTATAATGGCATGACTCGGTTGGACCTTTGGTACTGGCTAACCAATCATGGTGTTTCCAGGAATGAAATACATAGGAAGCCTACTGCATATTTGTTTGATCTGTATAAGCAGAAAAATTCTCAAACAAATGAAAGAAAGGCTACATTAGATCGTGGTAAACAGCCAAATGAAAGAAAGGCTACATTAGATCGTGGTAAACAGCAATCTCGGCCAGTGAATCAATTTCCAGACTTGAGACAGTTTGCAGATCCAGAACCCCTTGAATGAAGGGGTGGCCAGGTTCCGCTGAGGAAGGATCTTGATAAGACACTCAAAGGTTTTGCTGTTACCCTTTCTCCAGTTCTTCCCCAGAGGGACCTACGGCCTTTTACAAGGGTAACTGTACACTGGGGAAAAGGAAATAATCAGACTTTTCGGGGTCTGCTGGATACTGGTTCTGAGTTGACACTGATCCCAGGGGATCCCAAGAAACATTGTGGCCCTCCAGTTAAAGTAGGGGCTTATGGAGGGCAGGTGATTAATGGAGTTTTGACTGATGTCCGACTCACAGTATGTCCAGTAGGTCCCCGGACACATCCTGTGGTGATTTCCCCAGTTCCAGAATGTATAATTGGGATAGATATACTCAGAAATTGGCAGAATTCTCATATTGGTTCCCTGAACTGTAGAGTGAGGGCTATTATGGTTGGAAAGGCCAAATGGAAGCCTTTAGAGTTGCCTCTGCCAAAGAAAATAGTGAATCAAAAACAGTATCGTATTCCTGGAGGAATTGCAGAAATTACTGCCACTATCAAGGACTTGAAAGATGCAGGGGTGGTGGTTCCCACCACATCTCCGTTTAACTCTCCTATCTGGCCAGTGCAGAAAACAGATGGATCATGGAGAATGACAGTTGATTATCGAAAACTAAATCAGGTGGTAACTCCAATTGCAGCTGCTGTACCAGATGTAGTTTCGTTACTTGAGCAAATTAACACATCTCCTGGCACCTGGTATGCGGCTATTGATCTGGCAAATGCCTTCTTCTCAGTACCTGTCCATAAGGACCACCAGAAGCAATTTGCTTTCAGTTGGCAAGGCCAACAGTATACCTTCACAGTTTTGCCTCAAGGATATATTAACTCTCCTGCCCTGTGTCATAATTTAGTTAGAAGGGATCTTGATCGTTTGGATCTTCCACAAAATATCACATTGGTGCACTATATTGATGACATTATGCTGATTGGACCAAGTGAGCAGGAAGTAGCAACCACTTTGGACTCATTGGTAACACATATGCGTATCAGAGGATGGGAAATAAATCCAACCAAAATTCAAGGACCATCTACCTCAGTGAAATTCTTAGGAGTCCAGTGGTGTGGGGCATGCAGAGATATTCCTTCTAAGGTGAAAGATAAGTTATTGCACCTGGCCCCTCCTACAACCAAGAAAGAAGCACAACGTTTAGTGGGCCTATTTGGATTCTGGAGACAACACATCCCTCACTTGGGTGTGTTACTTAGGCCTATTTACCAAGTGACTCGGAAAGCTGCTAGCTTTGTGTGGGGCCTGGAACAGGAGAAGGCCCTTCAACAGGTCCAGGCTGCTGTGCAGGCTGCTCTACCACTTGGACCATATGACCCAGCAGACCCGATGGTACTTGAGGTGTCTGTGACTGATAGAGATGCTGTTTGGAGCCTCTGGCAGGCCCCTATAGGTGAATCACAGAAAAGACCTTTGGGATTTTGGAGCAAAGCTCTACCATCATCTGCAGACAACTATTCTCCCTTTGAAAAACAGCTCTTGGCCTGCTATTGGGCCTTAGTGGAAACTGAACGTCTGACAATAGGACACCAAGTCACTATGCGACCTGAACTACCCATCATGAGCTGGGTACTATCAGACCCTGCAAGTCATAAAGTGGGACATGCACAGCAGCAGTCTATTATCAAATGGAAGTGGTATATACGTGATCGGGCCAGAGCAGGTCCTGAAGGCACAAGCAAGTTACATGAAGAAGTTGCTCAAATGCCTATGGTTTCTACTCCTGTTACAATGCCATCTGCTGCCAAGCATGCACCTATAGCCTCATGGGGTGTTCCCTATGATCAACTGACCGAAGAGGAGAAGACTAGAGCCTGGTTTACTGATGGCTCTGCACGTTATGCAGGCACCACCCAGAAGTGGACAGCTGCAGCATTACAACCCCTTTCTGGGACAACCTTGAAAGACACAGGTGAAGGGAAATCTTCACAGTGGGCAGAACTTCGGGCAGTACACATGGTATTACAGTTTGTTTGCAAGAAGAAATGGCCAGATGTACGATTATACACTGACTCATGGGCTGTAGCCAATGGATTGGCTGGATGGTCAGGGACTTGGAAAGATCACAATTGGAAAATTGGTGAGAAAGACATCTGGGGAAGAAGTATGTGGATAGATCTCTCCAAATGGGCAAAGGATGTGAAGATATTTGTGTCCCATGTAAATGCTCACCAAAAGGTGACTTCAGCTGAGGAGGAGTTCAATAATCAAGTGGATAAGATGACCCGTTCTGTGGACAATCAGCCTCTCTCCCCAGCCATCCCTGTCATTGCTCAATGGGCACATGAACAAAGTGGCCATGGTGGTCGAGATGGAGGTTATGCTTGGGCTCAGCAACATGGGCTTCCACTCACCAAGGCTGACCTGGCTACAGCTGCTGCTGATTGCCAGATCTGCCAACAGCAGAAACCAACACTGAGCCCCAGATATGGCACCATTCCTCGAGGTGACCAGCCAGCAACCTGGTGGCAGGTTGACTACATTGGACCACTTCCTTCGTGGAAAGGACAGCGTTTTGTTCTTACTGGAGTAGATACTTATTCTGGTTATGGATTTGCCTTTCCTGCACGTAATGCCTCTGCCAAAACCACCATTCACGGATTGACAGAATGCCTCATCTATCGTCATGGTATTCCACACAGTATTGCTTCTGACCAAGGAACTCATTTCACAGCCAGAGAAGTACGACAGTGGGCTCACGATCATGGAATTCACTGGTCTTACCACATTCCCCATCATCCTGAAGCAGCTGGTCTGATAGAAAGATGGAATGGCCTTTTGAAGACGCAGTTACAGCGCCAATTAGGTGGTAACAGCTTGGAAGGCTGGGGCAGAGTTCTTCAGAAGGCAGTATATGCTTTGAATCAGCGCTCGATATATGGTACAGTTTCACCCATAGCCAGGATTCATGGGTCCAGGAATCAAGGGGTGGAAAATGGAATAGTTCCACTTACTATCACTCCTAGTGACCCTCTAGGAAAATTTTTGCTTCCTGTCCCCATAACTCTAGGTTCTGCTGGCCTAGAAGTTTTGGCTCCAGAGAGGGGAGTACTCCTACCAGGAGCTACAACAAACATTCCATTGAACTGGAAGCTCAGACTTCCCCCTGGTCATTTTGGGCTTCTAATGCCCTTAAACCAACAGGCTAAAAAAGGAATAACAGTGTTAGGAGGGGTGATAGATCCAGATTACCATGGGGAAATTGGATTACCTCTTCACAATGGTGGTAAGCAAGATTATGTCTGGAGTGTAGGAGATCCCTTAGGGCGTCTCTTAGTACTACCATGTCCTGTGATTAAAGTCAATGGGAAACTACAACAGCCTAATCCAAGCAGGATGACAAAGGATGCAGACCCATCAGGAATGAAGGTATGGGTCAATCCTCCAGGAAAAGAGCCAAGACCTGCTGAGGTGCTGGCTGAAGGAGAAGGAAATACAGAATGGGTAGTAGAGGAAGGTAGTTATAAATACCAATTAAGGCCACGTAACCAGTTGCAGAAACGAGGATTATAAAGTAATATGAATGCCCATTGTAAATTTACTAATGCGTTTGCGATTGTACGAGGGATAGTTATATCATGTTAGGCGTATTTACAACCTTGTTATTGTTTCATGTGAACATGAGATATTATTTGTGTCAAGTTGACAAGGGGTGGATTGTAGTGGCTATTCCTGGTTGTCAACTTGACAATATTTGAAATGAACTACAATCCGGAATTGGAAGGCTCACCAGTGACCCTTATCTGGAGGCTTGGAGATCCTTATCTGGATCTTGGTTTGAAGATCTTGAGCCATAGTGGCTATGGATTCCAGAAGATTGAATCTCCGAGTTTAAGAAACACACCTTTAATCTGGGCTACGCCTTTCATCTGGGATTAAAGGTGTGGTGGAACACACCTTTAATCTGGGCTACACCTTCTGCTGGAGACAATATAAGGACATTGGAAGAAGGGAGTCTAGCTCTTGCTCCTGCTCCTTCGCCTGCTTGCTGCGTGAGACTGAGTAACTGCTAGATCCTTGGACTTCCATTCACAGCTGTGACTGAACGATTGTTGGGAATTGAGCTGCCGACTGTAAGTCATCAATAAATTCCTTTATTATCTAGAGACTATCCATAAGTTCTGTGACTCTAGAGAACCCTGACTAATACAGGTGGTTTATGGGAACTCCTGTGCCATGTGATTGTCACTGAACGTTTTATTTGGTGTGTATATGTGTGTTTGTGTGGATGTGTGTTTACACTTGCTTATGTGTGTGTGTTCATGTGGAGGCCAGGGGACAACATTGGATGTCTTTATCTCTCCATTTTTCTTTTTGAGATAGGGTCTCTGTCTCTGAATCTGCAGCTCACTAACAGTGAGCCCCAGGGACCCACCCATTTCTGTTTCTTTCAGCACTGGTATTGCAAGAAGTAGGGTGCCAGGCCCTGCTTTCCCCGGGGGTGCTTGCTTATCACTCTAGGCTCTCAAGCACTTCAGTAACTGAGCCTTCTCCTCAGCTCCGCTTTAGACTTTTCTGCCAGAACCTATCAGTAGAACCAACCACACCATCGGAGCCCATCATGTCTCCTGTGGGCAAATCTCCAGCTCCTTTTCCTGGCTGGCACCGTTTCCAGAAGAAGGAAAAGTGAACTTCTCTTGGCCCTGAATCATCACTTTTAGAGAAGTTATAATTCTTTTGTTTCAATGCTTATACGACTGAGCAAGCACTGATGGAGGTAGTTAGGGTTTGTACAAGAAAGACACAGGAGAAGAAAGAACAAACGAACGTAATGTAATCCGAATGCTCCCAAGGCCTCGTGTGTTCCTGATGCTAAGCCTTGCACAGCTCCAACAGGAAGCTCTGACAGAGATTGCTTCGAAAGAGAGGTGGGTTTTTTTTCCTTTCACATGCTAATCACTTGCTCCTGGTGACATTTTTCTCCTTGACTGTAGTCACGGAATTGAATAATTTATGGCATGAATTTTTGTTGAGAATTTATTGTGTCACAAGCAGGTTGTAATTTCACTAACAGTTCACTTAAGTTATTAAGTTAAAAAAAGATACGGTCGGTAGAATGGTGCGTTCGGAGGGGTCCCCCCGCCCCCAGCAAGCTCACATTTTATATATTTTCAAAACAGAGCACTTGCCTGATTTTCATTCTGCATCAGATATGAGAGGAGGGAAAGGCACACATTAAATAAGTTAACTTATGTGCACATTATTGTTGGATTTTGAGGGGAGTAAACACATTACTGAAGAATTTTGCATAGACAGGAGTAGCATAAAGCCCACAGTGCACCAGCGCTGCTGCCACCGCTTTGTGAATAATTGTCCCCCGTTCACTGGTGATGAGGGGTTGGTGTTAAAGTGAAGATGGCTCAGCTGGGAAGAGTGTTTGCTGCCAACCCAGACAACCTGGGCTTGGCCTGCTGATCCCACAGTGCCAGAAGAGAACCAAGTCCTGAAAGTTGTCCTCTGACCACCACACATTCAGCCTCTCTCTCTCTCTCTCCCTCTCTCTCTCCCCATATATATATACAAACATATACATACATATACATATGTGCATATACACATATACATATATGTATATATACACGAATATGTATATGTATGTATATGTATTATGTGTGTGTCCAATCCAAATAGACCAAAAATAAAAAAGGGAAACCCCCTTTTACAGCCTCTCACTGGATCGCCTGGTTAGTCTCTACTTCCAGCAAGTACCTCGAGGCTCGCTGCCATAGCCTGACTGCTGTGATAAAAGACAACGTTGCCCACTGAGGAGAGCTCTGACCAGCCTCCGATCCCAATGTCTCCATAGATCCAGACAGTGGGAATTTCAAATAGGTCGTTTTCTTTCCAGATAGACTATGCCCTGGGGTCCCTGGAGGGACTGACTTTTGATTCCTCTTGGAGTTGCCCGTGTTCTTGTTGGTATTCAATGTTTTTTACCTTTTTACCCTATCCTCCTCCAACCCTAGCCCTGGGAGTCCCTGGATCATAGTTCTTCCTCCTGAATGGGAATACATTTCAGCCTTCAAACTACACATCTTTACCATCTGTTATATAGACTCTAGAAACAGTTGTGATGGGTGAGGAATTTGCAGTTAGCCAAAACAAAAACAAAAACAAAAACAAAAAAAAAAACAAAAACAAAACAACAGACAAGACGGTGTCTCCATCCATCCTGAGTTGAGGAAATAGCCTCTTAAATTTCAGTTTAAAACAATGCAGCTGTATCCTTGCTTCCCACTAACAGGCTGCAGCTTTTGGAGCAGTTTTAGAAAACTCAGAGAGCATTCCCACATGGCCCCTGCTGCCTTGCTCAGTTTTCCTCTACTAACATCTTTTAAAAGTTTATGTTTTTGTGTGTTTGTATGTGAGAGAGTTCAGGTGCCTGTGAAGGCCAGAAGGGGGCACCAGATCCCCAGTAACTGAGTTACATGTGGCTGGAAGCCACCTAATATGGGTGCTGGAAACCAAACTCAGGTCCTTGGCAAGAGCAGCAAGTGTTTTTCACTGCTGAGCCAACTCTCCGGCCTCCTCCGTATAAACTTCTTATGTGAGTACACATGGGGCATTCATTACAATGGATGAAGGGATGCTGGTGCACTTCTGCAGAAGCAAAGTCTGGAGTTGGTCAGCGTTTCATTACTGTGATGAAATAGCTGAGGCAGACTACTTTATAAAGAAAAGAGGTTTGTCAGTCTCATAGGCTTGGAAGATAGAAATCCAAGCTCTTTGGCACAGGGTCTAGAGAAAACTCTCCCACGGCCACATCATGCCATGCTGTTATCAGAGGTGTGTCTCTGTTCATGTGAACCTTCCCTTTTAGAAAGCTACCCACATTCAACTGTGGGGCCTTGACACCGACTTTACTGTTGCCCAGACACCGCTATATACCGTGGCTGGATCATTCCTACTTTCTCAGTTCCGTTATCATAAGACTTTGGGATTAAATTGCATGAGTTGGGCGTTGGGGGCTGGGGTTAGACTATCCATACTTAAGCCATATCAGTGGTGTACATCCTCAGGGTTCTTGGATGCCACAGAAACATGAGCTTACCTTAGGGAGTTATTGATGGAGATGTGGGAAGGAGAGGGGAGTCCTTTGAGAGCGATGGAGGGCTTCTCACTTGCCTTGAGTCCTTCATCTTGTGAATTGAAGAAAGAATTTCATGGAAGACTAGAGGGTGAGTTTGGAAAGGAGTTTATTATAGGGATAATGTTAAAGAGAAAGGAAGCAAGCACACCTCCATTACAGCAAGACAGAGTCCCAATTAAAGATGGCGCAGGGTCATTGTCTAGGGAATAATAGGGCTTCTCCTGTTGAGGAGTGGGAGAGGGTCTGTAGTGAGAATTTTGGTTTCTTAAAAACAACAACAGCAACAACAACAACAAGAACAACAAGAACAACAACAGCAACAATAACACAGGATTATTGTAAGAATATGTTTTCATTTTAATCCCAGGTATGGGATATGAGGCTGCTTCAGATTGTCCACAGCAGGTGACTATGATTTGCCTAATGCTCTAGCAGGGGCGTGACTTTTCCAGTCGCAGCTAGTTTCCATGATTGTGTGATGTTTGGAATTCTGGGGACTTTTCAGAGGGTATATAATTGCTAGGGCCTCCGAGAGGCATTGTTGTTGTTGCTAGTGGTGGGTTGTTAGTTGGCTGCTATTGGTGGGTTTTTGGTGGCTGTTGGTTTATTAAGAAGTTGTGTGCAAAGAGGAAGCAAGAAGAAATTAGATATTCTTGTCCCAAGGAACTCAGTGTCCCTAATCAGCAGGAAGTAGTCTAACATCAGCATCACCCACTTTCGTCTCTATCCTTCTTTCTCTCCTATCTAGTGTTAGGGGGCAGAAATGGTGGGAAAAGGGGTAGAGAAGAAGGGTGTAGAAACAAAGAACCCACAAAGTTGTAAAAGATTGGTTACAGGGGTCAGTCCAGCTGGCCTGCCCACAAGATTTCTACATGACCCTTTCTATCCTAGACATGTGGGCTAGAGCTTTAGCCATGCTGTCATGGAAGGTAACAAAAATTCGGACCAAGGGTCAGAGCCTCCCACAATTCTGACGTTTGTGGCCTTTGACCAGGACAGAGTCACTTCTAGCTTCTGTCCAGGATGGATGAGAATGGAAGTCCTGGTTTTATTTCTAAGGTTCTGGATGGCCCATGGGAACGGTCTATGTTCAATGTCAAGTTTGTTAGTGCCTTGGTCTTGGGCTGTGTGATTATTGTTTATAAATTACCCAGTCTGTGGATTTGTTATGACAGCAACCCGAAGAGCCTAAGGCAGCCTTGAGAATTGCTAGGAAGACACCAAAGCAAATTGGTTATGTGTGAATGCATGTGGGTGTGCCTGCCTACAGGCAATGGGATCAGCTGGGGTGGGAAGGCAGGGCCGGTCTGAAGGGGTGGCATTCAGCTGGCAAAGCAGCTGGCGGTGGTATGGATATGTGGGAAAGAGTATTGGGGGAAGAACAGCAAGAGCAGTACTGGGGACTTGCTGTGCTGTGAGGGTCTGAAAACACAAAGTTTATGGAGCTGAGGCAGTGGTGGGAGACCAGAGGAGATAGCTCAGCTAAGTCTAGCCAGGACCCGACAAGTCCCAAAAGGATGTTTTGTCTGTTGTCTCAGGGACATTCATCTTATTCAAAGAAAGTCTGGCAAGATGGCTTGAATGTAAAAGGTTCCCATAGGGGTCATGGGTGTGGACACTTGGTCCCCAGCTGGGGCGATGTTCTGAGAGGTTATAGAATGTCTGGGGCATGGGTTGAGTGAAGTTGCTGGGGTGTGTGTGGGGGGGGTGGGGGTGGGCAGATGTCCTTGAAGATTATATTCGCTTTGGTTCCAACCCAAGCTGCTCTGCTCTCTACTTAGTCCTGAATGAGCTATACTATGAGCCCCTGCACCAAGGACGAGCCACTTTGGCCCCTCCCCGTCACGTGGACTGACAGCCCCTAAACCACTAATTCTTCCTCCCATAAGTTGCTTCTGTCATAGAAAGGAGGAAAGTGACCAAACTCCTGGCTTTTGTCCTCAGCTCCTGGCAGTGGTCTCTGAGCCTTGGACTGTCCTGGTTGGCCAGGTGTCTTCATTTACCCAGGGACCTTGGGACACTGTAGACAGTCTAGGCAGTGATCTGAATGAGAATGGTCCCCATAGTCTCAGTTACTTGAGTACTTTGTCTCCAGTTGGTGGAGGTAGCATGTTGCTGGAAGAAATATAGTCACTAACGGTGGGCTTTGGGTGTTCATGTTTTACCCAATTTCTGTCATATATCCTGCTTGCTGCCAAGCTCCTCATGATAACTCTTAATCCCTTTAGTAACATAAGCTCCAATAAACTCTTCCTTCTGTAAGTTGCCCTGTGATGGTTTTTAATGGCAGCAATGGAAAAAACAATGAATAGAGACTAATAGAGTGATGGACAGTAGGGTCTCTGGGACACATAGATTGATCCTTAGCTGGTCTGGAGTCTTACAGGCAGTCACTTATATCTGTGTGAATGAATCCTGTGGGTGCTGGGGCTTAGTGAGGTTCTGTGGTTGATAGTATACTGTGAGTGTTGTTATACCTCACTGTGAGGGAAAGTTAACCTATCTGTCATTCTGCTTGGAAGGACATTGGATGCTCCATGCCTGGAACATTCTGAGATGCTATTCCCTGCATCTCTACATGGCTGCTCTCAATCTCCGGCCTTTTGCTGTAACTGGGGGTGGATAGACAGTGTGATGATTAAGAATTTGCCCTATGGCTACAGTGGACCTGAATTCCATTCTGGCACCCATGCAGTCTTGGGTGGATGACGATTGCCTGTGACTGCAGCCTCCAGGCATTTAATGCCTTCTTCTGGCTTTTGAGGGCACCTGCACTCACCATGCACATTCTCTCTCTCAGACATATAACACATATTAATAATTAATGAAATAAACCTTTTTTTTTTAAAGCCCTATCACCATGAGTGTAACTGTTTTTAGAGTCTTCTGGTGGCAAGTTATTAAACCTAATGACTGTCTTGAGGAGTTCTAAATTTGAATATCAGAAATGGGAACGATCTTGAGGATTCCTTAATTCTGGAAAAGCTACGATGAGGAGTCAGCTTTTGTTTCCACCTTAGGAAGATGACAGTGCTCAGCGGAATGGGTGAGAGGTCATTATTAGTTAAGCAATGTGCTTATTTTTTTTTTTTTTGAAGGTGACAGCAGCTACTGATAGCCTACTGTTGTATTTGCTATCAGTGACTAACATACAAACTCCTGTTGTTGTGGGTTTTTTTTTTTTTTTTTTTTTTTAGATTTTAAAAAGAAATTACGTGAATGTGTGTGCCTCTGAGTGGATGCGCATGTGCATATGCATGCAGGTACCTGTGGAGGCCAGAGGAGGGCGCTAGATACACCCAGAGCTGGTGCAATTATGGGTGGTAATGAGCCTCTGGGTGTGGGTGCTAGAATCAAACTCTGGTCCTCTGCAAGAGCAGTGTGCACTTTTAATCACTGGGTGATCTCCCCAGCCCCTATGTCCCACTATTAAGTACCAATGAGTTTGAGGTTGAATATAATAGTTTGGATTTTTCATTGTCATAGGAAACTGGGAAGCTGTGGAGGGTCTGTCCTTAAGATCTTTTCTATATGCAAAAATATAAGAGACCTAATTTAAGTTCCTCCCTAAGCGATTAGATAGCAATTATAGTTTACCAGAGTTGTAAAGGTCAGACTCCACCCAAATTATGTTAGTTACTAGTTTTGTTTTTGTTTGTTTGTTTGTTTTGTTAGTGACTATAACACCTGAAAAACCACTTTAAAAGAAGAAACATTTACTTTGGTTTCAGCTGGTAAAGAGTTACTTTGGTGTCAGTCCCTGGTTGGCTAGCTTCATTGTTTCAAGTCCGTTGTGAGGTCCAGGGCTGTGGTGAAACAAAGTTGCTCACCACATGCTGGCCATGAAGGAGAAGGAGAAGGAGAAGGAGAAGGAGAAGGAGAAGGAGAAGGAGAAGGAGAAGGAGAAGGAGAAGGAGAAGGAGAAGGAGAAGGAGAAGGAGAAGGAGAAGGAGAAGGAGAAGGAGAAGGAGAAGGAGAAGGAGAAGGAGGAGAAGGAGAAGGAGGAGAAGGAGAAGGAGAAGGAAGGAGAAGAAGGAGAGAGAGAGAGAGAGAGAGAGAGAGAGAGAGAGAGAGAGAGAGAGAGAGAGAGAGAGGTGGGAAGGTACTTGGGACAGGTTATATCTTTTGAGGACATGTCCCCAGCCAGGGCCTTCTTCTTCCAATTTCTACCATGTCCCATTAAATTCACTGATAAAGAGTCCTCAGAATTCAGTCACTCCTCGGAACCTTCTTTTTGAACGTTGCTGCATTTGGAGCCAAGCCTTCCACACATGAGCTTCAGGAAACACTTCACAGCTAAGCCATGACACATGTTAAGGATGTGAAGAGCCATGCAGAGAGATGCCACTGGCCATCTGGGCTCTTCCTTGTGAGTTCTAAAGACTACACAACTGCCTTCCCTTGACTGTGGAGGTTCCTAAATTCTCTCAATTTGGATTCCCCTAGAATCAGACAAAGGCAGGGTAGGATACTGGAGAAATGAATTATGATGCAAGTAACCATGATGGTACCAAGCTTTGGTCCTACTGTGTGTGGTGAGAGCTGCCATAGTTCTCACTCACATATGTGCAAGGCACTGTTATAAAGCCTTCATGAGCTCAGATTTACAGAAGAAGATGCTGGGGTGGGAAGGAGATGGAGAGAGGTGGAAAGACTGTCCAATGTCACATAGATAGAGAGTGACAGAACTGGGAGCCCCTAGGATTTTAGTAGACAGCAGGACTGGGACCTTCTGAAGAGGAGAGTGATCTTCATCTTCATAGCTAAGTGGATCTGGAGGCAGGGCTCCTGCAATTCTACACTGGGTAAAAATGAATACAGAACATTGCTTTTGCACATCAGTAATATTTGTGCACCCCTAAGCATGGCCTGCTGATACACCACTCTACTTTGAGACAGAATGTGGCATAATTTATAATCCCCTTTAGAAACCCCTCTTTTAAATGCAGACTATCAGATGAAATAGTTTCACATGGTATTCTTAACATACTAATGTCATAAATATGAAACAAAAGACACACAGGATTTTTTTTGGGTATTTGTTCATATGTCCAACTGATTTCTCCCATCACTGCTTATGAAAATTTGCAATGGAGAAAGCCTTTCTCTTTTTAATGAAAATCCCATTAGGACTAGAGTACCATCAAACATGTTTAATTCTCAATCTGCATTTCCCCGTTCTGTTTGATGGGTACGACTGACTCAGTTACAACAGGATACAGGGCGGCTCTCTCCTCACCTGCAAATAAAATAATAACAAAGACAACTCGATGACTTAGCTGAACACCCAAATTATCATCTGTCTTTTTAAATCAAGTTAGCTGGGTGCTTGTCTTTATTCCCAGCACCCTAGAGGCAGAGATGAGGGCAGCAGCAGGGGCAGGGGGCTGGACAGGAAAGTCTCTCAGTTAGAGGCCATCCTGGTTTACATAGTGAGTTCCAGGCCTTCATTGAGACCCCATCTTAGCAGCAGCAGCAGCAGCAGCAGCAGCAGCAACAACAACAACATACTTCATTTTCTTCCCATTTAACCCACATCGTTTTGTGCTTTCCAAATATTCATTGGTCATTAAAATAGCCTAATTGCTCCAAGGCACTATTTTTTAAAAATTTGCAAATGCAAGACCTTATAAATGAGACCTTGGTTTGCACAATTCTAGCAAGAAGACAATTTATTTCTACAAGAAGAACCTACATTCTGCTTAGAGCATTGCTGTGTGTGATTTAAAATATACATGAAGGTATTTTTTTATTCATAACTTTAGAAGAGTAGCATATTTAGTGTCCTTAAGCCATTAAGGACATATTTAATGTCCTTAAGCACATTATCTTTGGGTCAGCTCTCTAAGGCAGCAATGGAACATGGCTTTAAGAAATGTGCTAAAGTTGTCAGGTGTGGTGGTGCAACACCTTTAATCCCAGTACTCAGGATGCAGAGGCAGGAAGAGCTCTGAGTTCCAGGTATATATTGAGTTTCAGGCTCCCCGGAACTTCATAGTGAGAGCCTGTCTTCAAAACACAAACAAACAAACAAACAAAATCTATGAAAGCAGTTGATTGGAAAAACTCATCATTATGTGTTATCAATAAAAAACACAAGGGAAAGGACCGTGCTTTGTGTGTCGGTGACATTCAGTAGAGAAGGCTTTGCACACTGCAGTATTCGTTGGGGTCCAGGGCATAGCTCAGGTGCGGAGTGTTGACCTCACATTGTGACCTGCAGGTGATGACTTAGTGCTGCAGACAAAAACACCACACCACACTGTATGCTGTGCCATACCACATCATATACCATAGCCCCTTATACTGCACCACACCACATCACACCATATACCATAGTACGAATACACCACACCACACTATACCATAGGACACTATATTACACTACACAATACCATATTATACCACTCCACACCATCCCATCCCATCCCACCGCACCCCACACCATACTACACCACACTATGCCATAGCATAAGATATTATGTCTCACCACACCACACTACACCACACTGTATTTTGCCACACCACTGGTTGAATAATGTATGTATGTATGTATGTATGGATGGATGGATATATAGGGATTAAGTTTTCTGAATCTACTCAGTGAAACTGTGGTATTCAGATATTTGGTCAAATATCATTCTAGATGTTTCTGTGTGGGCATTTTATCTCATTTTTTAAACTAAAATATTAGCATATATTAAAATTTTTTTCTTATGACATTACAGTTTTTAATTTAAATATAACAATCCCCCCCCATGCCCTCTCAGTGTAGGCATATTTAAGATGAAGTTAGCCTGATCAGTAGACTAATAGAGCAGATTACCTTTCGTAATGTGGCTGAGTCTCTCTTCAGTTGAAGGTCTTTGTAGAAGGACTGACTTGAAAGGAGCAGTTTCTGTCTGTAGCTTAACTACTGACTCAGGTTGTACGTCATTTCCTTGAGTCTGTAGCCTATTGGTCAATGTTGTGGATTTTGGACTTGTAACCTTCCACAATTATACGATCCACCTTCTTAGAATACCATGCACATGTGCACACACACATGTGCACACATGTGCTGCTATTGGGTCTATTTCTTTGGAATCTGATGGACAGGTGATGACAGCCATCAACTAAAAATGCTGGATCTATTATATTAAAGCTATGAAGAAGACAAAGCATTCTGTCTTCAAATTCTGTATCAAGTTTAGCATCACCTTGCTAATTACGACTGAAAAGCTTTTGAAAGCAGTCTGCCTTGTGCTGAGGTATTTTCTTCATCACACTCTTTCCCTGACTCCTCTTGCTTCCCAAATCTCCTTGGGGTTTTACACTAACTCTCTTTAAAGATTTTGACGTTCACTCCTGGGTAGACTTTGGCTGGAGGCTGGGCATCACATGAAGGTCCATACGTGTTATCCCAGCGCTTAGAAAGCTGAGGTAGGAGGATTGAGAGTTTGAAAACAGTTTGGGCTACAAACTGGGATCTTATCTAAAAACAAGAACAGGGCTGAGATGCCCTTGGGTTCTGGGAATTCCTATATTGGGTTTGTAGGGGTTTGTCTTGAGAGATATTAGTGACCATCAGCAGTTTGGGTAACCGCACCCTTCCCTGCCAAAAGGTGTTATAAGTAAAGTATTCAACTAGCTTCAGAGAAATATGGCTAGATCTTTGTGGAGTGTAGCCCAATAGTTTTATTATAATTTTAATAATGCCAGCACGAATTATTTTGGTATTTGTTCCCTTGGAATTCTAGCTATCAGGATGGGATTGTACAGTAAAGAAAGATGATTCGATGGACAAAGGCACTTCGTGTCAAGCCTGAAGATCTGAGTTCCATTCCCAAGACCCCATGCTGGAAGGAGAGTGCTAACTCTTGCAAGATGGCCTCTGACCTTCTCATGGGGTGCCATGGTAACCATGTGGACACATACACATGCCACATACATAAAACACAATACAAACTTTAAAAGCAAATAAGAAAAAGGCAGGAGATCTCACATCCATTTTACAGCCATCTGAGATCGTGGAATAGGGGAATTTAGGATGACGAAAAAGAGGGTATAGGCACAGAACCCAAGATCCTGAGGACAGAACCACCTGCCAAGATCAGCCCTGAGAGAACTCCAGGATGCTGGAGGGAGGACATTCTACTTCTCTATTGTTCTCTCGTCACTGGCCATGATCCCTGTGAGTCCTTGGCCAACCATTCAGTCTATACTCTTCACAGTATCTATTATTCTAGACTTTAAAAGCAAAATCTAGATGATGATGATGATAATGATAATAATAAATATGAAACTTTGCCATACATCTGACAAATAAAAGATACCTTTAGGGGATTTTTGGTGCAGCCCATCAGCACTAGATGAATGGCTCTGTGTCCCATTGGATGCATAATTGGTAAATTATGAAATTAGTAATTTTAGTAATTAATAAAAGGGACTGGACGAAGAATTCCCTTTCCATTTACACTAATATAGTCTCTGACACCTGGTCGGCTGTCTCATGTGGTGGAGACTTGCTGTTGGGAGTCACACTCATTATTTTAATTTTTTGCCCGGGTGCAGACATCTTTCCAGTGTTCTTGAAGTTAAGAGAGTATTGATCAATTTTCTGGCTTTATAGATCTTCATTCAGCAAAGGTGCTCTTGAAGGTAACACGCAGCTCTCTCAGGGAGAAACATCTGTCCCATAAAAATTTCAAGAGCTATAGTAACAACCATCCGTTTTCATTATTTGAAGCATGGTCCTCTTTGGCAGCTAGTGTGGACAAGTTCCCAGAGTCCTTTGTGGCAGCTGATGTTTAAAGACTCCTCCCTTGCCAGAGGAATGAAGCAAATGTTCCAGAAACAGATCGACGGGGTCCCCTAAGTGTTCACTGTTTTACACTGGAGACCTTGGCTGCCCTGTGGATAAGGATTGGGGATCAAAATGGTTTCTAACCAGTTGGCATAGAGGCCGGCTTCTTTCATTGGTGTCCCCCAAAGACTTTATAGTCAGTCACAGGCAACATGTTCAGAATGAGCATAGCTGTTCCTTTGTTAGTGTTCCAGAGACAGAAAGCAGGAGAAATAACAGTTACATACATTTCCCAGGCTCAAAAAAGAATGGGGGACTTAGTGTTCTTGGCAGTATCAAAGAAAGGTTGGATTGGAAAAACTACATATCTTCACTGACAAAAGGCAGATCTTAGAAAAACGAAGCACAGTTTGATAGCTCAACTCCTCTTTCTCTCTTTTTGTTTAGTCATTGTTCAACAAAGAAAAATGATACACTTCAGAGGAGAATAGATAACTCAAACAAGATGACTTTTGCTTTAGGTCTGCATGTGCAGCATCTCGGGATACCCACCTGAGCATCAAACTCACAGGGTAGTGAGGAGGCCATAGATGCTATGTTTGCAGGCAAAGACAAGAGTTGCAGCTATCTTCCAATCAAAGCTTTGGTGTATCTGTATGCCATGTGTGAGCCATGTGTGTGCCATGGCATGCCTGTAGAAGTCAGAGGGCAACCTCAGGTGTTGGTTCTTGCCTTCCACATTCATTTAGACATCTTCTGTCTTCTGCTGCATGTGTGGGGCCAGCTGGCCCAGAGGCAGGGAGTTTCTTGCCTTCCCCTCCCTTCTCTCTGTAGGATGGTCTTACAGATGTGTGCTGAGATTAGAGGTGAATGCTGGCTTTACTTGGGTCTGGGGACCTGAACTCAGTTCCTCACACTTGTGCATCAAACGCTGTATCTGCTGAGCTGCCTTCCCTGCATGATGTTGTCTTTTGTGAAAGGGAGTCTTTACTGAGATAGAAGGCCATTTTCATTTTCATGAGGAAATCTCATTCTGGTCTCTAAGTTTGTTCCTTCAGGATTCTGGAAAGATGTGTGGAAACCTTGCGTCATCATTTCAGCCTAGTAGAAGCCTCTGGACTCTTCCAGAGATAGGGAGTGGAGCCCTGAGACAGGAAACCATGATTCCTTGCCTCATGGTGTCTTTTTTACTCTCTCCTCCTCATGGTCCCTGCCCCAGATTCCAAGCCCCAGGGACTGAAGCCCCACCTACCTCTCTTCTGCCCAGCTATAGGAAGTAGGCATCTTTATTCAACCAATAGTTTTTAAATTAAGGAGCAAGATTACACAGCATCACCTGGTGTACATGAGGGTCTCCTCATCCCTGAGGCAACCAGATCTTGGGGGCCAGTGTTTAGCAATACAACACATAGCAACAGACCAAATCTCAACACTGGCACACTAGGTTGAGTGCTTAGCAATAGTGCATCACACACTCTGAATGAACTAGAGGGACTTTGTGTCCATCATGAATGTCAAGAGTGTGAGATACGGGTGCTCTTCATTCTGACTTGAGAATCAGAATAGTACATTGTAGCTGATAAACACAGTGAATTATTATCTCAAAAAACTTAAGAATTGGCAAGTATACCAAGACCTCACAGAATATTAAAAAAAATGGTGTATCATTTTTAGTGATTTAAGAGAGAGAGAAGATGGGGCGTTCACTCATGAGTACAGACCAGAGGTCTGCATTAATTGTCTTCCTCTATTGTTCCTTGCCCTTAGCTGTTGAGTTTAGCATCTTTCACTCAAACCGCAAGTTCCCGGGGTGTGCCTGTCTCCCTCTCCTCCAGCATTGGGGTTACCAGCTAGCACTGCTATGCCTGGTGTCTTAGTTAGGGTTTTACCTCTGTGAACAGACACCATGACCAAGGCAACTCTTTCTTTTTTTAGCATGACCCCAGTCAATTGTCAGAGACTAAGGCAGGTTTATTTTTTTCCCAATTGGCTTTTATATCATTTTAATTACATGCAAGTATTAAAGTGAGCAGTACAATAAGGAACTAGCAAGGAAGTAAGCAAAGTCCTGTGATTAGTGATTACTCCCATGACAGTTGTTTCCAAGGGCTTGTCAGAATGACCAAAATACCTGAGCCCACTTCCTTGTCCAAGCCCAAAATCTTGCCTGAAGTCTACTTCTTTTGTTCTACCCTAAGATTAAAATTCCTGCCTTAACCTATTTCCCTAAAATTAGATTCTTGCCTAAACTTACTTCCTTATCATGTCCTGATGTCAGATTCCTACCTGAGCTTACTTCCTTGTCCTTGGCCAATGTCAGATTCCTGCCAAGCAGACCCAAAAGAGGCTCTCCACATCTCCCCCTTTTTTATTTCATAAACAAGACTGTGACTGTCTTAGGGGTTCTGACAAGAATGCCTTCTTTACCCATCATGAAATCAGCATTATCAAAAGCAATGGACCAAGGCAACTCTTTTAAGGACACCATTTTATTGGGGCTGGCTTATAGGTTCAGAGGTTCAGTCCATTATCATCAAGGCTGAAGCATGGCAGTATCTAGACAGGCATGGTGCAGGAGGATCTGAGAGTTCTACATCGTCATCTGAAGGCTGCTAGGAGAATACTGACTCCCAGGCAGCTAGGATGAGGGTCTTAAAGCTCACACCCACCGTAACACACCTACTCCAACAGGGCCATACCTCTAAATATTGCCACCTTCCTGGGCCAACATATATAAACCATCACGCCTGGCTTGATATGGATTCTGGGAATCTGACCCTCGTGTTCATCCTTTATCCACATTGACTCACAGGATCCCCACAGACCTTCATACCTTAAAACTTGTTTTGTTTTGTTCTGTTTTTTTTTAATTGAGAATTTTCCCTTATTCTTCTTACTTCTGCAGTCTTCATTTCTCTTGATATTTTACTTTTATTTATTTGGCATGTGGGGGTATATGTGGGCATGTCTGGACACACCGGACACGCATGTGCTTGCTGCAACATCTATGTGGTAGTCAGAGGACCTCTTGAGGAAGTTGGTTCTCTTGCCACATAGGCACTGATGACTGATCTCAGGTAGTCAAGCTTGGTGGCAAATGCCCTTGCTCACTGAGCCACCTCAGCAGCCAGATGATGTCGTCTCCATCAGGATTCATTGTTTTAGTTTTGCTTTCTGTTTAGAAGATAGAAAGATAACTCAGAAGTGTTTTTTTTTTTTTCTCTCTCCTAGAATGATCGGCATTTTTTATTTTATGGGGAAATTTATCTTACCTCTCTTCTCTTTCAGCTTGTTCTATTTTTGAGCCAGGGCCTTTGGCCTGGACTGACTTCATACTCACTGTGTAGCCGAGGGTGGCCTTGAACTTCTTGCCCCTTTTGCCTCCACCTCCCAAGCACCTGGAGTTGCAGGTTTATGTGGTACTGGGATGGAACCCAGACCTGCCTGCATACCAGCATTGACTGAGCCACATGCCCAGGCCAAGAAAGCTTCTTTTGGTATCCTAATCCTTTTCTGGGAATTCCGTTTACATTTTCACATTGGTTAGTATTCAAATTAGAAAAAAGTGGGCAGCCAGTTTCCCTTGTATATAGGCACTGAGGCTTAAAGGCATTGCCAGTGTCCTCAGACAGTGAAGCCTTCTGACTTCTGAGTTGACAGCACCTGGCTCTTGAGGTCCTTGTCCTTTGTAAAGTTGGTTTTATCTTCATCAGAGTCAGGACTTCTCGTCGAGAGGTGTGAGGCTGAGTCCTCTCTGTTAATTAAT
Organism: Mus musculus; assembly: GCF_000001635.26. Classification (NCBI taxonomy): domain Eukaryota; kingdom Metazoa; phylum Chordata; class Mammalia; order Rodentia; family Muridae; genus Mus; species Mus musculus. The sequence goes on from NC_000074.6 coordinate 107,754,078, forward strand.
GATCACACAAGCCAAGATGCAGACATTATTAATCAACATTTGCCATCTCTTTTAATGATTATCACTTTGTGTGTGATTTAAAATTTTTTGGTGCATTTATTTTCACGATGCCAGAAAAATTTCCATGTTAGTTGTCATTTTTTAAATCTCCTTCATCATGTCTCATTATTTTCGACCCGAGCTTCATGTTACTTGATCAACTGAAGGAGTCAAAAAGGGATGCACTCTTTGTATACATCCAAATCAGAACCCTAGACTCTTTCCACTTACTTTTTGAAAATGCATTTTTATAAATTATAGTTAAAATGGTGTGATGGTTTGTATATTCTTGGACCGGGGAGTGGCACCATCTGGAGGTGTGGCCTGGTTGGAATAGGTGTGTCACTGAGGGTGTGGGCTTAAGACTCTCACCCCAGTTGCCTGGAAGTCAGTCTTCCACTAGCAGCCTTTGAATGAAGACGTAGAACTCTCAGCTCCTCCTGCACCATGCCTGCCTGGATACTGCCATGCTCCTACCTTGATGATAATGGACTGAACCTCTGAACCCCAATTAAATGTTGTTTTTATAAGACTTGCCTTGGTCATGGTGTCTGTTCACAGCAGTAAAACCCTAAGACAAATGGTGTGTTTAAACTTTCCTGGTTATAAAAAGAAGGAGGAGGAAGAAGAAGAGGAGGAAGAAGAAGAGGAGGAAGAGGAGGGGGAGGGGAGGAGGAAGAGGAGGAGGCATATAAAGTGGGTTTCAAATTATACACATGGTTCCCTTTTGGACAAGAGAGAGCCTCTGCTTTGACTGTGGGTTGGTTAGCCTGGACTCCTCTTGCGATTTTATACATCAATGATTGGAAGCTGTTTTTGCAGATGAGCTTCAGGCTTGACACCTTTCAAACCTTGTCAGGTCATGATGTGAGTCCTGACCTTTATCATGCTGGATGAGTCAGCACAGCAGGAAGCAGGGACTGTCTGTCCCCACCCAACCCCAGGAAAGTGAGCAGCGTTTTAACTGTCCATGGAAGAGACTGAAAAACACGTCTCTACACCTCGCACTCTCACATCAAGGCATCCCCAATTCAACAGCCCTTTTATCAAACATCCGAAAGGTTCCTAGGCTTCTTAACGCCACTGGGCACAACAGAGGAAACAATGTGAAGAGAGACAGCGTGAGATGTCCATGTGTCCTGAGTGCTTGCTCTCAGCTGGTAGTGCCATTTTCTGAGGTCCTGGGACTGTGGTGGGGCCAAGCTGGTGGAATATGTCACCAGGTGAAGGGTTTTTGAAGGTTGTAGCCTGGCTTTGGGTTCCAGGACATACTCTGCTTCCTGATCTACTACCTGCGACCACCCACTTCTGCCACCGTGGACAGAGCTGCTCTGTCAGTCCTCCCTACTAGGCAGGGCTTACACACTTGACACCACAACTCCTCCCTTTAGATATTTCCGCCAGGTATTTTGTTAAAGTGACTCAACTGTGAGTAATATGGTGTCTTAAGAGATTTTGGTTAAAAATTCACTGGCTTTGAAATTATGTATGGAAACGCCTCGAGGACACTCCTCCTCCCAACCCCACAGCTCTGCAAGAGGGAGGTGCAAGTGAGGAACCATAAAGTTTAAATTTCATTACATTCATGGTAAATACAGCTCAGCCATAAAGAGAAACCACAGTCATGAGCTCTTGTTCAGACACGTGATTTTCCTCCTGGGGTGTGAAGTTGATATTTGTTTTCCAAGTGAAAATTTTAATCGGAATATTTTCATGTGTGTGTGAGTGCTTGTGTATGTGTGTGTGTGTCTCAGAGGTCAAGCTCTGACCATGTTCCTTAGGTATCGTCACCCTTGTGTTTCGAGATGGAACGTCTCACTGGAACAGAGGGCTCTCAAGCTGGCTGAACTGTCTGGCACGGGATCTCCTTGTCCCTAGCTCCTCAGCACTTGAATACAATTTCATGCCACTATGCCTAGCTCTAAGTTGGAGGCTTATGTCTGAACTTAGGTCCTCCTGCTTGCAAGTCAAGTCTAACCAAGCTCTTTGCCCATGGGGGATAGTCCAGATCCAAGCTACACTGTAGTCTTCTAGTGCAATTAAAGTAAATTTATGTACATATTCATATCGATTTATTATATTATATATCTGGGTGTTTTGTCTGTATGTGTGTCTCTGTACCAGTGGGATGCCTGGTACCCACAGAGGACAGACCCCCTGAAACTGGAATTACACATAGTTGTGAGGCACTCTGTGAATTTTGGGAATTGAACCCAGGACCTCTGGGAGAGCAGCCAGTGCTCTTAACTGTTGAACCATCTCTCTACCTCACTCTTAATGAAACTTTAACTTGAGCGTAAAGCCAAGTGTTTTCCCATACCCTTTATTCTTGGGCTTGAAAATGGTTGGTTTGTTGGGTTTGAATTTTCAGAGCTCTGCTGTAAGAACTTAAATCCTTATATACCCTCACGTGATACCGTTTTAGCTGTCTTGTATTCTAGGTTTATTATTTTAAGTTTCCATTTTTAAAAAAAATTTTATGAGTGTTTATCTGCATGTATGTTTGGCACCCCGAGAGGCTAGGAGAGGGCATCAGATCCTTTGGAAATGGAGTCCCAGGTAGTTGTGAGCTACCATGTGGGTGCTGGGAACTAAACTCAAGTCCTTTAGAAGAACAAGACAGTGCTCTTGGTCACCAGCTCCTTAGCCTTTTCTGCAAAACTGTGTTCTGTGAGTTTCCTGACTTTGGCTTTAAGCTGGGTGGTGGGTGGGGGCCCTCCTTCCCCTGATGTGGTGAGTTTCCTCATCACATAATTTCCTTGTGTCTCTTTGTCAAGGGAATTGATGCTTAAAGATCTTTTACTAGGTGATTCGTAGTGATGGCAAGCAGCAATAGCCAGAGGAGTGTGATTCTTCTCCTCTGAGGTACTGTCAGTTCAAAAATGAAAACTCTCCCTGTCCAGGAAACCCAGCATGGTTCAGATACGAGAAGCCAAGTGAACACTGTGTATTTTCTGTTCGGTATTACTCTAATCTCTTTCTTTAGGTTAAACGGGTCTAGGATAACAGACGTCTGTGTTTGTAATGCAATAAAGTGTAGTGAGTGTAGGCCCCTCTTTCTAATTTACCTCAGCTGGATATGCAAATGAAACAATTAAACTTATAACCCGTAACTCTATGGGGAACTGATGGGTGACCAGAGTGCAGAGTGTTTACTGTGGCTAATGGGAAAGTTGTTAGGCGGCAGGAAATGTAATGTGTGCTATTTGCAGATGCGCTAAAGAGCGAGTTAGCAGTGCAAATGAGGGCTTGGTTATTTAGGAATAACCTGCAAATTGGCAAAATGAGTCCCAACAGCACGATTTAAATTAAAAAAAGAAATCAATCATTTGTTTTACAGTGTTTGAATTTGCTCTCTAAGGCTTGTGATGTGTATTTAGAAATCCAGTTTTGTAAGTGGGAAGTTAGTAGTCTCGACAGGAGCCAATACATTTGTTCAATTCTCTCCCTCCCTCCCTCCCTCCCGCCCTCCCTCCCTCCCTCCCTCTCCTCTTCCCTCAGCTCCTCCTTCCCTCTCTCCCTCCTTCCCTCCCTCGGCTCTTCTTTCTCTCCCCTGGGATCAAACTCTGAGCTTGTGTATTCTAGGTACGCAACCACTAAGCTACATGCCTAGCTCTTGATTTTTATTTATTTATTTCTGAGACAGGGTCTCAATTTGTAGCCCAAGCTGACTTTAAATTATTATGATCTCTTGGGGAATGATATTAATTGGCTCAGCAATTAAGAGCCCTGGCTGCTCTTGTAAAGGACCCTGATTCCATTCTCAGCACCCACACGGCAGCTTACAACCAGCTGCCACTCCAGTGCTAGGACATCAGCCCTGTTTTGTCCCATGCAGTACCAAGTGCACATGTGGTGCACAGATGCAAATGCAGTTAAAACACCCATGCACATAAAAAGGTGGAAAAAAAAACCACAGAAGATGATAATAATCCTCCTGCATTGATCTCTCAAGTGTTGGAATACAGGCAAGGTCTACCTTGTCTAGGTCAGTTTTATTTTTATGTAGTCTCTTTCTCTCTCTCTCTTTCCTCCCTTTCTTTCCTCCCTTCCTTCCTTCCTTCCTTCCTTTCTTTCTTTCTTTCTTTCTTTCTTTCTTTCTTTCTTTCTTTCTTTCTTTCTTTCTTTCTCTCTTTCTTTCTTTTTTCCTCCTTCTCCTCCTTCTTGGAACTTAATAATTTTACACTGATCAATTAGTTAATCTGTAAGACTCTTGTTAGGAACATAAGGATCAGGATATATTTATGGAAATAGATACTTGCCCATATCTTACACTGAAGACATCCAGAGGAAATCTTGGGTATTTGGTCTCAGTCAATACTGACACAAGATACTAGGTTATTTTTCTTCACACACACACACACACACACACACACACACACACACACACACACACACACTGAGAGAGAGAGAGAGAGAGAGAGAGAGAGAGAGAACCAAAGTAGGGTAGCTCTGTTCTGAATTGGTCCATCTATAGGCACCATTATACTATTCTGGGAAGAAATGAAGAAGAGGCGAATGCTTCTACAATTAAACTCTATCAGTCTTCACCTAAGTAAAGGTCATGGCCCCTTTCTGACCACTTCCTCATGTCCTTCTCCTCTTCCTCCTCCTCCTTTTCAAGAAATTTACTTAACTTTTTATTTCCTCTGTGTAAGAACTTTCATATATTTATACATGCACCCGTGCACACACACAGTGCATGCATGCAGTGGCCACAGGGGGCAGAAGAGAGTTTCAGATCCTCTGAAACTCTGGTTACAGATGATGGTGAGTCCCTTATGTGGATGCTTGGAAATGAGCCCAGGTCCTGTTCAAGAGGACAGTGCTTAACCACTGAGCCATCTGTCTAGCCCTGCACTATGATTTTCCTAAACAACACCTGAAAATCTATAAGGATGTACCCTAAAGAGGAGATACAGTGCAGGCAACATGCCCAGGTACTACGGTGAATTAGGCTTTGTTGGAGCCTTTATACTATCTGAGGCATAACTAACCGATTTAGTATTCCAGAATTGTCAGTGGATAGTACACTTTTTAAAAAAGGAATTTATCTTATTATTATTATTAATTACGTGTGTGTGTGTGTGTTTATTGGTGTGTGCACATTAGTGAAGGCGCCTGTGTAGGCTAAAAGTTTTCATGCCTCCTGGAGCTAGAGTCGCAGGTTATAATCTGCCTGATATGGGTGTTAGATACTGAACTCAGATCTTCTGAGTGAGCAACAAGAGTTATTCCCCTATTTTTTACCTTTCCAGCCCCCAATACTATGGTTACTAGTCAGTGTTCTACTGCTATGAAGAGACACAGTGACCATGCAGACTCTTATAAAAAAAGGGCTTGCTGATAGTTTCAGAGGTTTAGCTCATTCTCATCATGGTGGGAAGCATGGCAGCATGCAGGCAGACATGGCATTGGAGAAGTAGCTGAGAGTGTTGCATCCAGATATACAGGCAGAAGGAAGAGAGAAAAAGACATTTTCCTTGGCTTGGACTTTGGAAGTCTCAAAGCCCATCCTCAAGTCCTCAGCGACATGCTTCCTCTAACAAGGCCACACCAACTCTGACAAGACCACACCCACTCCAGCAAGGCCACACCTAATCCTTCTCTAGTAGTGCCACTATCTGATGACTAAGCATTCAAATATATGAGCTGGGGGGAGGGCATTCTTTTTTAAATCACCATAATGATTTAATTTCATTTAATTTGTTTAATTTCAAACTTACTCCCAACCAATTATGAAGGTAGAAATAGTCACCTTAGAGTGAGAAAAACAAAACACAAAATGGAGCAAGAAACAACAAAACACAACCTAGCAGAAACCACTTTGGCTGAGTGAGTCAGGTAGCTCTTGCTAGCAGTGACACACAATGACAGGCTTGGCCTCCTGGTAGGCCATCATTAGTGTACAGCAGCGTAGCAGCGGTGTTCCTGCCTGAAGTGCACAACCCAGATCTCATCTCCGTAAATGTTCAAACCCAAACTGAGAGATGGTTTATACAAAAATAACTATACTGTTCTCCTCAAAACATCAGGAGTAAGAAAGGTTCAGTCACAGATGGAAGGAGCCAGCAGGTATAGCACCCAGCTGCGAGATGCGAGGACAGATATATTCAGTACCAAATGCCACAGAGAAAAGTGCACACGATTGGAAAAAAATACGGACTCTGCTTAGTAGACAGTGATACTGTACTGATAATGAACTCCACCCTTTATGATGCTGTGTGTAGTTCTATCAGAGAGTACAGACTTCTTAGGAAATGTACTCTGAGCCATTAAAGGGGGAAAAGGGTCAAGATGTCTGCAGTTTACCCTCACACAGTTCAGAAAGAAATTATGGAGGGTTGGCAGGATGGTGCAGCAGGTCAAAGGCCCTTACCTCAAATATCCGATTGTTTGACCTACAAACTGACCTATGAAAGTACTGAGTTCTTACATGTAACATGGCATACATACATCTCTACTCATGCACCCATATCATATACATGTACATACGCACACAGGAATAAATGAATAAGGAGATAATGGAGTATGCTAGATCGCCCTTGCAACCTGGAGTTCAAAATGATTTCAAAACAAGTTAAAAAATATTATGCATAAAAAAATCTATAGGTTTTTCCTGGAAATCATCTTTGTGATTTTTATGTTACCGTTAAACTCGTTAGCGTGTTGGCTGCTATAGAAAGGCACAGGGGCACATGAAGTGCCACCAAATGCCACTCAGACCAGGGCATGTTTTTTTTATATTGTGCCACATTGATTCTAAGATCATAGTTTATCATCTGGGAAATCAAGATGAAACTTAATCTTAATATGTACCATAGTTTGATTTTAACATTTTTTTTTTGATGCTGCGTAAACACGTGATGAACCTCAGATTTGATGAGATCTGGTAGCTACAGGTCCTGTAGGTTCTGGATCGGTTTAAAAGAGGGCTGTGCACTGGCAGATTTTATGTTGCTCATAACATTTTTTTTTTCTGGGAGCAGCAGGGGATGTAACTGTTTGATCTTCTCTGTGTCTGCCTCAGTTCCCAAATAATTACGTAGAGGCTTAGTTATCGATGAAGATGAATTAATGACTAGGCCATAAGTTAGGCTTGCTCCCCAACTAGCTCATCACTTAACTAACCTGTTTACAATATTCTATGTCTGGCACATGGCTGGTTACTTCTCCGCAGCTTCATACGTCTGACTTCCCTCAAGTCAGGGTGGTAAATCTTCCCATGCCTGACTCCTTCCCAGAGTTCCCATCTCTCTCTCTGCGGGAGGATTAGGAGATAGAACATCTCAGTGTTCACCATCTTCTTGGACATACAATGGAGGTGCTGACATATCTCACTGTCACAAAAAGCCTTATGTTAGTAAAATATCTTCAGTGTCATATTCTGTAGATCTTGGAGGTTTTTGAAGACTATCTATCTATCTATAGATATATAGTATATCTGAATAGGCGAATGTTGCTTGTTTCTAGCTATCCACTATCTGTCCAACTTTAAAACTTCTCTATAACTGACTAAGCTAGTACCTAATGTAGTGGGGAGAGAGGGTAGGGGCTGAGGAGGGAGCCTGATCAGTTGATCTCTTCCTCATGCTTTCCCACCAGGGTGGACTGAAGTTCTCGGAAACCATGTGCCCAAATAAAACCTTCCTTTCTTGGGTTGTTTCTGTCATGTACTGTGGTCAAAGAGACATAAAAGTAACCAAACCAGGAAGGAGTGTGTGTCTTTCCAGTGACTGAAGATGGGGTGTTTCATGTATTTCTGCTTTGGGTTTATTTATTTTTTTTCTCCAAATCTGAATGGAATACAAGTCACCATGGAATATATGTAACGAGAATCTGTCTGGAGGCAGTTTCTTAAATACAGAAGGAGTGGTTGGAGCGAGTGAATTTATGTCATTAATGTCTTGACTTGAATGCTAATTTGGGATGTGAATGTCACAGTCTGCAAGTTTCAGGAGTCACAGTGATTACTCCACAAGTACAATATTTGAATAACAGTTTTTTTTTCATTATGGAAGAGTAGAGATGATCCTTCAGTGAGCCCCCCCAACAGCAATACTGTTAGTTTCAGACATAATTTCAACACATTGTGTTTGTTGTTATAAATATGCCATTTTATAATTAGACATTACTTATGAAATAACACTGATCTCCCACAGATCTGTAGAAATATATGCAAATAAGATGATGACTCACTTTGTAAAACATAGCCCATGATATGCAGCATTTGAGAATAACCGTTTTAAAACTGTACCACCCTGGTGAAGACAAACGTTATTTTGCCAGGGATCATTATGCTAATGAGAGTGTGCCTGAATTGCTTTCTGAAAGAAGTGAAATCATAATTATTTGAAAAGTTCATTAAAATTAGGCTTAAATTATTTCCCCTAAAAAGTAGGGCATTTGAGGGGCTGGAAAGATGGCTCAGGGGGTAGGCATGCTTCCTCTACGAGAATGAGGCACTGAGTTCCAGCCCCCAGCTTCTGCATGGAGAACTGTACATGGCTACATGGCTGTGGGTGCGAGTAATCCCAGCATTAGAGAGGAGAGACAGGTGTATTCTGAGAGCAGGCTGACCAGATAGTCCAGCTGAGTGGTGGGAGTTTTTGCTTTACTGAGAAATCCCATCTCGAGGCCATAAGGCAGAGAGCACTGACCTATGCACACATACATGAGTATGCTCATACAGAGGCTGCACGCTCATTTGCACACACTACATACACACATATACACTGATAATGAAAGAACCTAGTGCGGAAACCCCCACTCAATTCCCGATTCAGCATGCACCCAAGAATCATGAACAGACGACCATCTTGATGTAAAAACATGAGGTAGTTTAATGGAAGAGCTCCAGGTCAAAACTTATCTGATGCAGGAGACAGTGGATTCGACCCCAGGCTTGGAAGCTAGGGGTTTTTATAGAAAAGGGATGGGGCTGGGGGGGGGGGGAGGAATTGGCGTGGTTTCACATGATTGGTCCATTTAAACATTAGCAGCCTGTTAACATTTAACTTAGGTCAGAAGGGTGGGAGATAGGGAGGTGCCGAGCCAGTCTGGCATGTCCAGCATGTCATTCTCTTTATCTTTATGGCTAAGCAGCCTCAGGAATGTCTTAACCACGGGCCTGCCTGGGCATGTTCTGGCCTGTTCTGCTATGTTCTCAGCCCGAGGTTTCAAAGCTCACAAACAACTCTTTGGGCTATTTGACATAAATTACATGAATCACAGGTCTCAAGTTTTATTTCCTTTCAATTACACACACCCATACCCCCACACCCAATATATACACACACAGGGATTTATCTAAAACAGCATTTCTCAGTGTCTGTCTGCCCCCCCCCCCCAAATCAACAGTATCAGTATCACCCAAGGAATACCTCTTAGCAATACAAACTTATGTCTGGCTCCCATCTCCAAAAGTGTGTATGTGTGTGTGTGTGTGTGTGTGTGTGTGTGTGTGAGCCTAGCAAGGTCTGAGGATTGAACTTGAACAATAGTAAGAGATTTCCTAGCATTTGCAAAGCTCTGAGTTTCCTGTGTAGGGTGCATGCAAGTTCTCTAGTCCCATTCCATACCTAATCAGAAACTCTGACGGGGTGGGTCACCCCTGCCTTACAGTCCCTAGTGGTTCTGACACATTGACCCTGGAGCATCACTGGTCTGAAGGAAGGCATCTCCTTGTAAGATCAAGGCTGAGAAAGCTGTGCTCATTTGTATCTTGGTGGATGATGCTGTCATGAGTTTGGGTTTTGTACTGCTAGTTGAGGCTAATTAGGATTTGAATCTATTTAGAATGAATAAGGACAGCCTTCCCAGCCCTGCCAAGTTTAACATCCAAATGATCATTTCTGTGCTTCAAATGAAAGTTAGCAAATTTGTCTTTGCCTTTCCTGACTGTAACTAACTCAAGTTAACCAGGAGAGTCTCCCTTAATTGGATCATCAATTTATTCAGTTCTATCAAATGCTGACGGAGGAAACGCACCAGAACTAACCTGGATGCTGATGGGCTATTTCGTTTCTCTTTCTCAACCAACAAAGAGGATGGGAGCTTGGGGGAGGAAGCCATTGATGACTACTGTATTCCTCATGGCTATCTGCTTCAACCTCATGTGTGTCTATGATATATGTGTGCATGCATGAATGTGTGTGTGTGTGTGTGGTGTGAATGTGTGTGTGTGTAGGCCAAGAGTAAATGTTGAGTGTCTTCTTTCCTTGATCTCCATCTTTTTAAAAACGTTACTTTATTTTTTTATTTATGTATGTTTATGTATATATATATATATATATACATGTCTGTTGTCCTCCAAAGAACTTGTGCGAATAGGTTCTGTGGGTCTCTGGTCCAGCTGGAAACAGAGAAAGTGTTACATGGCAGGTAGCCGGGTCCCAGGTCTTCCCTGCTACCATGGCAGTACCAATCCCTGTGGCAGGGGGAGCAGTAGTGGGCAAGGGCATGGCCCAGCCTGCCAGACAGGTCCAAGGTCCAGCAGTGAATGCTTTGGGAAAGAAAAACACTTCCCCAAAGTGTTTACAGCTCAGTAAAACACCACTCTCAAATGATTCTTGATGGAATAACTTGTGCATTTAATTCCATGCTTCCCTTTGCTTAGTTTGAGATGCTAATGATGCTCTATTTGCATGGGGGAAGGCCTTCAGGTGTTTTTCCTACCTGACTGTGTTGTGGACCTTTTAGTGGGGTGTCGTGATTAGATGTTCCAGAGCAGATAGAGTCATGCAGGGAGTTCGCCCCAGTCCTACCGTTCTCAATTTTAAGATTCACAGTGTTTGGACTCACTCTGTCTTAGCAGGTCTTCTGTCTAGTGGCAGGGCCCACTTGCCCCACATGTGTCTCTGTGTAGGTAGACGCAGATACATAAGGGTGCTCACAGAAGCCAGAAAGGGATGTTGAATCCCTTGGAGCTGGAGGTAGAGGTGGATGTTAACTGCCTGACAGAGGTGTTGGGAACCAGATTTCAGTCCTCTGCAAGAGCAACAAGTGCTCTTAACTGCTGAGCCACCTCTCCAGCCCCTCTACCTTTAATTTTAGGGACAGGGTCTCTTGATGAACATGAAGCTCACTGATTTAGCTCGGTGGACTGCCCACCTCTCTCGGCTCTCACCCCCCCCCCCCCCCCGCAACTCTGCTGATTTTTTATGTGGTTCCTGAGTCTGAACTCAGGTCCTCATGATGGTCAGGCAGGAACTGTACAGACTGAGCCATCTCTCAACATCTTTTAGTATTTTTTTTCCAAGCTAGAGGGAAACTTTTTCTGTATAGGAGAATGTAAGGAGAATAAGTTGTGGACTTTTTTTTTTTCCAAGCCAAGAAATAAATATTCCAAAATAGTGTCACCTTCCACTCTGCCAAGTGTTAGACTTTTGAGAGGTAAGTCCGAGCATTTCTTCCACCTTCATAGGGCAGAAGATTCTTAAATTAAATGCTGAACTGCTCAGAAGGATGGATAATATAGAACTTCACAGCTGTGCACCGTGATAAAAAATCATTGCCTGTGCTGAGAAATTTCTCATGTGAGTTGTGGTGGCAGATTATCTGGTCTCTTTGAACCTTGTGATGAGTATTGAGTATTAATATTAGGAAATTGGATTTGACATTTAGGCAGTTGTCAGGGTATTTCATTTATTTTTAATTGGGTTGTCTCTTGGGGTTCGCGCTCTGATCCGTGTCAGCACGACATATCCACGATTCTTGCTCCTGCTCCAAGATAGCCAGGCGTTAGCTTGTAGTGCTGGTAGCTTCTACCCAATGGGTTAAACTTGGTCATCCTGAGCTTGCACATGGGATAGTCCTGGGCAGCTGTGACAAGCAGCAAGCTTGGAAAGGTGAATTGCTGAGAGATGAATATGTGAAACATGGGAGTGATTTCTTTTGCCTACTGACCTCACATGCAAACATTACTAGAGGCCTTGGCATTATGTTTAGAGTTACATGTTAACAAAACCACACACTGAGCTTCCAGGAGGATTCTCACAGTGTAACAGACACAGTTTTTGCAGCTGGGCAGGTAATGGTCTGGATTTGGGATCAGAAATTCTGACGTAGACTTCCTTCCCGACTCTCTGCCTCTCCAAGGCAGCTGCTTCTATCTTCTGAGCCGTAAGAATGTTCCCTTATGGCTCTTCTCTCTGTATTGCATTAATGTGCCTTCTGCTCCTATAGACAGCATTCTATCTTCTAGAGTATGACGTCATCATAGGAAAATGAGATGGTTGGTCTTTGTGTCCTGTTGGCCATGATTTCATTTTGCTTCCTTCTAGATGATAATTACACTCTTGTTGTTATTTAGTTTTCTGAGAGCATTTGTCACTAAAATCCTTTCTCTGGGATTCTTTCAGAAGTATTATGGTCAAGTGTGTCAGGTAAGCCAGCAGCTTAGCTCAGTCTGGAAGCTCAAGGACAGCCTTGTACACAGTTGTAGGAGGGACTGCTTTCATCTTAAGGCCTGATGGTGTGGAGAGAGTTTATATCTTGGGGCTAGGGGAGATGGTTCCAAGGGTAAAGTGCCCAAGCACACAGTTAAAAGGCTAGAAAGTGGAGAGAGAGAGGGGGGGGATAGGGAGAGGGAGAGGGAGAGGGAGAGGGAGAGGGAGAGGGAGAGGGAGAGGGAGAGGGAGAGGGAGAGGGAGAGGGAGAGGGAGAGGGAGAGAGAAATTGATTCAAGGCTCACTGGACGGCCAGACTAGACAGTGGATGAACTCCAGTTTCAATGCGAGATCTTGTCTCAAAAAATAAGGTGGAAGATGATAGAGAAGACACCTGGTATCTATCTCTGGCCTATGCATGCTACACATGGCTACACACACACACACATACACACACACACACACACACACACACACACACACACACACACACACACACACACACTCACAGGAGTCCATCTCTAGGGACAGTCTATGCAAATGTCACAGCAGCAGAAGAAAGAATTAGAGAAGAGACCATAAATTGCTCCCTGCCCTAGTGTCACTCATTGTGGGCTCTTTCTTCCTCCTCCCTTCCCACTCTCCTTCCCTTTCTTTCTTAGTCCCCTCATCTCTTCCCCTCTCCTTTTCTTTCCTTATTTCCTCTTTCATCCCTCCCTCTTCCTACGTTCTTTCTCTTTATTGAGACATAGTTTACAAACCATATAATCCATTGATTTAAGTACATTATCAGATGATTTTTTTTGTTGTTGTTTACTTACGGATAGTTGGTTCACTTCAGTCAGCATGAAAGATTGTCCTTAACTCTGAAAGAAACCCTGTAACCTTCAATAGTTAGAGTTCTGCCAGGCCTGGCTGGCTCTTTTCTACCCCTAGCCAGCCACAAGAAACCACATGTCCACTTTCTTTCTCTATTGATTACTCTGCACTGCATATAAATGTAATTATAAAACACACAGTCTTTTGTGGTTGGTTTCTTTCATTTCGTGTGTTTTCAAAGTCCATCCACGCTGTAGCTTATTTCAAGTTGTGGTTCCTTTTAGTTGATGAGTAGTGTTTCTTTGACCAGACTGCTTATTTATTCATCTGGGGATGATTGTTCGAGCTCTTTCCATATTTCAGCTACTCTGAATAATGCCTCTGTGAAGATTTCTGTACAAGTTTTGTACATATTTTCATTTTTCTTGAACATATACATAGGGATTATTTGGGGGGGTGTCATATGGTAATTTCATGATTAACTTCTTCAAGAAATTGCCAGGCTGTTTTCTATGAACTTGCCTCGAATCTGTGTCTCTACCAGAAGTACAGAATAATTCTGACTTCTCTGTATCCCCTCCCCACACATTGTTACCCAGCTCTCTCACAAGCTCTCTCAGCAATCCCAGTAGGCATGAAGTGATACCCATCAGATTTGTTAGCATTCTGTCTAAGCTCCACCCCACAGCTACTTGGCAATAGCCAGGTAGGCCTGACCTACTATAAAAGGGGTTGCTTGCCCCCTCCTCACTCTCTTGCTGTCTCTTGTTCTTGTTTTCCCTTTCCCCCTCTCTCCCCATTCCCTTCCCCCCTCTCTCCCCATTCCCTTCCCCCCCTCCATGTGCTCATGGCCAGCCTCTACTCCTCTACTCCTTCTCTTCTCTTCTCTTCTCTTCTCTTCTCTTCTCTTCTCTTCTCTTCGCTTCGCCTCGCCTCGCCTTGCCTCGCCCCGCCCTCTGCCTTTACTACAATCTTAACTCCCCTCCCCATGCCATGAATAAACTCAATTCTATACTATACCTGCCGAGGCACCCCCTTCCCCCATACCTGACTACACCTCCATAGAACATATCCTCCCCTCTCTTTATCTTTTTATAAACACATCAGGATTACCTGCTAACTCACTGTCTCCCTTACTCCTGGTTTCCATTCTTGTTTAATTGAAGCACAGCCTCTAATAGCTTCTTGGGAACCTGTGGCTAGAAAATAAACTTATTGTAAGTCTTGCATGCCTAAGATACGTATTTAAAATGTTGTTAATGAGCCTGCTACACCCTGAGACATTTTAAATAATCTCTTTCTTTTCTTTCTTTCTTTCTTTCTTTCTTCCTTCCTTCCTTCCTTCCTTCCTTCCCTCCCCCCTCCCTCCTCCCCCCTTCCCTTCCTCCCTCCCCCCTCCCTCCCTCCCTTCCCCCTCCCTCCCTCCCTTCCCCCTCCCTCCTTTCCCCCTCCCTCCCTCCCTCCCCTCTCCCTCCCTCCCTCCCTTCCCCCTCCCTTCCTTCTTTCCTTCTAGAAATGCCACACATTGGAAACTTCAGGTTTTGAGAAGCTCCTGTCCCCATGGGAAGCAGATACTCCCAGATTTTGTAATTACTTATAGACTCTGAATTTGGACGACCTTAGCCTAAGCTCCGACCCATCCTTTGGCTCAGTTTCCTCATTCATAAAGTAGGCTGTCAGTGGGTGAAATGAGAATATATAAAAGGCGTTCATATACTTCTTGATGCATAGATGTGTTTGTAATTATGAGTGGTTAGAAGTGTTAGAAAAGACTTACAAAGCCCCTTACACGTCAGCACAGTACTTTTGTTTCTGGCCCTATCTTCCCATAAATGTTTTTTTTAATAAGAGTAAAATAGAAAGTATCAGTCCTATGAAATGGGCTTTTCAGGAATAGACTTCAGGCTAAGGACTATACTTACTAGCATTTACAGTGTTATTTAATTTTTTTAATCTAATGGTTCTGGCTTTATCAAGGTGGCGACCAGGCATAGATCTAGTGCTGCTGTCTGGTATAGTTTCTGCTGGTGAGCCAGTCACCAGTACTGGTTAAATGATGGAGTTATTAGGAGCTACATGGAAATAGCAGGACTCTGCATGCTTTCAGTGAGCCTTCCCCTTCCCCCTGGACACACCCCATTTTTCACCTCCAGATCACAGCCATCGAGCCGAGAGGCCAGTTTACAATGGTTGGAAAAATTTGAGGCCATGGATGCATTTGGATTCACGACTCCTACCCTGAATGCCATCAAACACGAAAGCTTAGCCATAAATCCATGCCCCCATGTCACATGGTATATAAGTCACTGTCATCGTCTATTTGGATAAACAGCAACAGAGACAAAGAGAAAGTCGCACTCATCTCAGGCCAGTTGAGAAATCCTGGTGGCACCACAAATAGAATGTAGGATTTTCCAGCTCTGGGTCAGGCTGTGGCATTAAGGAAACTGAACTGGACAAGGGGCGGGTACAGCCAGTGCTCTTCCCATGTCCTCTGGGCTTGAGGCTGGGACCATGAATATCTGCCGTAGTTCCTCTGTGTGGTGAGAACTTTTACCACTGTGTCTATTTTTCAGCCTGGGGTTTCTCTCAGATGAGGACTAAGCTTGCTTTCTTAGGAGTGGCCCTCAACTGCTGAGAGATGGGGTTCAGCGTGTATGTTTCCTGACTTGCTGTTCCTTGAAGAAACATCTCTGCTCTGTGCTCAGACTCAGCGGGTCCCAGAGGGACTGAGCCCGCCATCTCTAGCACTAGCTCCTTGACAGCTCACCATTTTGAGTCCTCCTCGTTCCCTGTCCCATCCCTCTTGTCCACCAATTATACTGCGTGAGATCACACACAGGCTTTGGTGGCTCAAGTCTGGCTTTCCGGGGAACCCAAATTAGGGCAATGCCTACCTAGTTTCTTTCCAAATGTCATTTCCAATGTTATTTTTCCCCTTCCTGAACAGAGTATGCTGAGGATAGGCGATGTTCACAATAGAAACAGAGCGACTGGCAGAACATTGTCAGGAAACCCAGAAATGTCTGGAACAATCCTGGTAGACAGACATATGTTCTCTGTTTCTCTGGAATCTTTTGAAACCCTGTTTACCTTTTTTTCTGGGCACCTGGTCGTATGAAAAACAAAAAACAAAAGACAAAAACAAAACAAAACAAAAACAAAAACCCAAACTGGAACCAAATAGAACTCGAAAGAAACAGAACCCAAACCCAAAGACAATCCCACAAAATCCCAAACAAGCAAAAAAAGCAACGACGCGGCAGAGAGATTATTCTCCTGGAACCAACTGCTATTAAGCATGGAGCAATCCGCCGGCCGCCTGGGGAGACGGCTCTGTCCTTACATTATACTCAAGCCCAGTAGGTACTTAATCTATTTTGGATGTATTATGCTGGAGGATCTTACACTCTAATTAAGGAGGCAAGACATATGCTTCTTGGTTAAGTAATTCTTAAAGGTGTTATTTAATTAAGGATAATAATTAACAGAATCAGTAATAAACGTTTGGTGTTATTCCTCTAGGGCCCGGAGCCTGGAGAGACAAGAGAAAAATTGCAGAACTGGTTAAAGAGGATTCAGCCCTTCCCGATTGTACAGATGCTAAAGCCCAGAACATTCCATACAAAGCCCCTGGTTAACTGAAAAGTCACATGCATCGGTGTATTTTTTTTAAGCAAAATTATTTTTATGTATATGTGAGTTTTGTCTACATGTATGTCTGTGCTCCATGTGTGTGTGTCTGGTGTCTGTGGAGGCTAGAAGAAGATGTTAGGTCCCTGGGACTGGAATTACAGATGATTGTGAGCTACTACTATGTTAGGGCTGGGAATTAAACCTAGGTCTTTTAGAAGAGCCCCCAGGGCTTTCAACCCCTGCCCGTCTCTCCAGTCTTAACTCAGTGCCTTTTAAAAGATGGTATTTCATGCTGTTAGAGAAGTAATGTCAGTTAAAAGGTAGGGTTTATCCTCTCCTGGTTACCTGAACTAGCTCCCTGTTTCCAGTGTGGTTTTTGTTAGTTTTAGAAGGTATTTTGTATTCTTGCTCTGGAGTTGGGGTTCCTCTGCTAGCTGAACAGCTGTTGGTGTCTTAGCATCTTGTCTTCCTGTTTGCTGACTTATTTGTAAACTGGCTTTTATTCGCCTGATGTAATTATTGTCTGGGAGGCTTACTGCTAACCTAGGCCTAGTCATGGGAACTTCAAGCCCCTCTATACAATGTTGTCTAAGCCTAGAATGATTTAAGCCTTTGAGACTTAGTGCTTTATAGCTCTTTCTGAATTGTGGCTGGCTGGCCAACTCAGCTGTTTGGCTCAAACTCCTCGCCACTGCTGACTGATTCAAACTGGCTTCTCTCGGCTTCTGACTGAAGTGCTCTGCTTGGCCTCATACTACCTTTGGCGATGTGTTCTAATCTTCTGGCTCGTTCTGTCTTCACCAGTGTCTAGCTTGTTCTCTCCCTGCAATCTGTCTCTGACAAACTGCCTTCTCTACTTTTCTCTCTTTGTGCTGCTCTCTCTCAAGTAGCCTCTCTTTTCTCTCTGTTCTCCTGAGAGGTAGGCAACACAGCCTCGGGGTGTGCGATCAACATTCTCCAGCCAGGATCCATCTTTTAAAATTGCCAGAACCTTCCTGAATAGCTGTGCTAGCTCGAATCTTGGCTTTATGGGAGGCAGATACTATTCTATCGGACACTCATGTAGTAAGAAACCTTCTTTCCTAAACCCTCACTGCACTAGCATGGTGAGCCTGCTTGTCTTGAAATAATCAGGCATGTTCAGGGCAAAGAGAGAAAGGAATTGGGCTGGGGCTCTGTACTTTGGGGTGCTGCTGCCCTGCTTTGAGGCCACTTGTAAAGGATGGCTTGCTTCATGCCCATCTCAGACCTAATCACCCTCTCACTGGCTACCATTGGTGTGAGACTCTAGGCCAGTTTTGTACAGTTTTCTTCGTGTTGTGTAGAGTCCAGGCTTTTGCCATTGACATCAGTAGGGGAGAATTCTCAGACTGTCTGTGCCAATGGAAGCATTTGGAGAGCTTGGCTCTCCTGATGTCCCAGCCCATCCAGGGCTCCCAAGTCACTGAGTGTGGGTCCTGAATTTTATTTTAACACACCCTGAGCTGGGCTGCTGCAGTGTACTGCCACCCACCATGTAGAACCTGAGAGCTTTGTGATGGGGAAGCGGCTCTCATCTGGTATAAAGTGTGGTTGGATAGCAGGCCTTTCAGGCTGGGTCTCCTCCTAGAGTGAGGACAGGGGAGGGAAGAATGATGTCACTGGGCTTTCGCTTTTCCTTTTATTGTTTTGTCAATGAATTGGCATCGGAGGGGGAAAGTTAAGCCACAAGAGGTTTCCCCCATGGCTTTTACAGTGTAAGGGACATTGGAATGGGCTGAGAGGAGGCAGCAGTTAATAGCATGCATGTGACCCAAAAGTAGAAGGAGGACAATTGGGAAGGATAAAGAGGCCAACAAGAAGGGGAATGAAAGGGCAAGAGAATGAGACTATAGTATGTATGGACATACCATCATAAATTCATTACTTGAGTTCCTGTATGCTTGTATGCTGAGTTTAAAAATTACTTTAAAAAACCTAACCTTGGGGATGAAGAGACTGACTTAGCTGTTAATAGCACTTGGTGCTTTGGAAGAGGACCTGGGTTTCACACCCAGCACTCACATGCGGGTATGTGACTGTCTTTTAACCCCAGTTTCAGGGGACCCAACTTTGCCAGCACTGGCACACACATAGTACACAGACATACATATAAGCAAAGTGCCCAGAAAATAAAGATAAAAATTAAAAAAATTAAAACAAAACCTAGCAGGTAAAGAATTAACCCTTTAATTATCAGACTAAAGAAAGCTAGGTTGCTGTGATGGTTTGAGTATGCTTGACCCAGGGAATAGCATTATTTGGAGGTATGGCCTTGTTGGGGTAGGTGTAGCCTTGTTGGAGGAAGTGTGTCACTGTGGGGATGGGCTTTGAGAACCTTCCTCCTAGCTGCCTGGAAGTCAGTTTTCTCCTGTCTGCTTTTAGATGAAGATGTAGAGCTCTCAGCGTCTCCTGCACCATGCCTTCCTAGATACTGCCATGCTCTTGTCTTGATAATGGACTGTACAAACCTCTGAACCTGTAAGCCAGCCCCAATTAAATGTTGTCCTTAGAAGAGTTGCCTTGGTCATGGTATCTCTTCACAGCAATGGAAACCATAACTAAGACACAGTTGCTCTAATGAGAGATGGAGGATGTCCAACCTGAGGGGCAGGCTTCCTTTTGACACAGTGCATTCAGGGCTTCAGGAGGTTTACCCTTCACATTTTGGAGCAAATTAGTATATGAGAACATGGGAGTATTTGCTGGGTAAGTAGGGTTGTGGAAAGCCCTGAAATGAGGCATCCAGTTGCAGGTAGGAAGATTAGGAAGGAAGCGATGGGGAGATGGATATCCAGCTAGTGGAATAAATAAATAAATAAATAAATAAATAAATAAATAAACAAACAAACAAATAAAGACAGACAGACAGAAAGAGAAAGAAAGAAAGAAAGAAATAAAGAAAGAAAGAAAGAAAGAAAAGAAAGAAAGAAAGAAAGAAAAGAAAGAAAGAAAGAAAGAAAGAAAGAAAGAAAGAAAGAAAGAAAGAAAGAAAAGGGTGAGAAAAGGAAGACTGTGGCCTTATTGTCTCCTCCATCAGAGACCTTGAGTGAGTCCCTGTTGTCATAGGGTTGGGGCTTACCTTCCAGAAAGAAAGACAAGTGGCAAAACAGCCATAAATAAATAACTGAAAGAGTTTCAGATAGTGTGACGTGATCCTAAGGTGATAAGCCTTGGTAGAAGAGGGAGGATGCTAGAGAAGGTACCAGTTCTGATAGGCATTGGTAACAGGTGGCTGGGAAAGTGGGCCAGTTCTGCTGTATTTTGCGTACTCAGAAAGTGTCTTTGTAGGAGGTAACATTCAGGATGTCAGGCACTTCTTCCCCATCCCATCCCATCATACAGGATCTCCTATATATGAGTGCATGCTCATCAGAATCCTTCACTGTAGATCAGCGTCTACCACCAGATGCATCGACTTGGGTACATCTCATTCATTTTCTAACTCTGGCCTCCAGCAATATTCTTGCCTCAAGGCAGTCACCCAGTAAAAATTCATTGTTTCATGTCCTTGAATGCTAGGTGAGTGTTCTACCACTGAGTGCTGACCCTGGGCAATGTATGACCAGCCGACCAACGGCAGTGGGAAAGGGTATGGCCTTGGAAACATTGGGACAATGGGGTCCTCCTCCATCGCTCGCTACCTTATTCTCTTGGGACAGGGTCTCTCACTGAACCTGGAGCTGGCCATTTCTCAGCCAAGCCCCAGTGACTGTCTTATCTCCAACCCTCTCTAGACAGGATTTCAGGTGCTGGTGGAGACCTGGGTGCTGGGGATTTGAACTCAGATCCTCAAGTTTGTTCATGCCCACCAAGCCATCTTTCTAGCTCCATAAAGGCCTTCTAATGCTTATTAATGCTAATGGGTTAAACAGATATTTTAGATATATTAGATCACATATACAGAATGTGGAGATTAATTTCACACTTTAAGTTGTGGCTGCCCAGGAATTATAAATGAAATGTGACTCACATTGCCTTCCTGTGGCCCATCATTACAGGACTCTACCATGATCTGCGTGAATGAGCATGCTACCACCAGTCAAGAAGAAAAAGCCTGTCATTTTATTTCCTTTAGAACATAATTCCCGATGTGGGGATACCTTTTAGAATCAAGAAACATCTCCAGTCTAAAACATAACTTGGAAAACTATAGTTTTAATGTTTTGTTTTATTTCTTTTTTTTAAAAAAGATTTTTGATGATATTTTTGTGGTTATATAATATAATGGGTTTCATTGTGACTTTTTTTGTTTTAAAGTTTTTATTTATTTATTTTAAGGATTATATACTTCTATCATATGGAGAGGAATGTTTTGCTTCCATGTAGGTATGTGTTCCAAGTATCTGCAGTACTCACAGGGACCAGGAAAAGGTGTCAGATCCCCTGGAAATGAAGTTATAGACAATGTAAGATTCCATGGACTTGGGTCCTCTACAAGAGCAGTAAGAACTCTTAGCCATTAAGTGATATCTCCAGCCTTTATTAATTTTAAAAACGTGTGTGTTTGTCTGCTTGTTTCTATGTGCACAGTATGTGTACAGTGCCCTTGTAGGCCAGAAGAGGGCAACGACGTCCCTGGGACTGGAGTTAGGTGTTGCGAGCTGCCCTGGATGGCTGCTGAGAACTAGACCTAGACCTCTACGATAGCAACCAGAGCTCCTAACGAGTGAGCTCTCTCTTCAGGCTCTCACTAGGCACTTTCATCAATATATCATTATACTTTGCCCCACCCCCACTACTTTATTTTAATTACTTACTTTGGTAGGTGTTTTGTGTGTAGGAGTGAATGTTATTTTTCTCTAGCTTATTTTTGACAGTTCTCTGTGTGTATACGGTACACTGCGACCATATCCCTCCCTCCCATTGCCGTCTCTTAATCTTTTATCCTCCTTCTACTTCTGATGACTCCCTTCTTTCCAGCTTGTGTGTGTGTGTGTGTGTGTGTGTGTGTGTGTGTGTGTGTGTGTGTGTGTATGTAGGTAGCCACAGCTGCTGTGTACAATGGTCATGTCCTATCCAGATGTCATCTTTCCATAGCCCTCAGCTCTTACAATCTCCCCGCCCTTCCCTCCTCTGCAGTGTACCCTGGCCCTTGAGAAGGGTGATGGGGATGTCTTATCCATTGCAGAAAGAAGCCTCTCTGGAAAAGCCTGGTAGCAGCACGAGTCTACAGATGGGAATAATTCAGGGAAGTTAGATGCCATGTCCACTTAACAAAATATCAGCACTAGGCTTCTAGGACCTCTAAGCTCCCCGGCCAGAGGCTTTTGCTCAGTTTAGAGCACTAACCAGCCTGTCCAGAAAGTGGCTAGTTATCTGTCTCCCAGCAGCCTTGCCTCTACTGCCCTAACAGGCATAGCTTGCCTTACAGGTTGGTATATTCTCTCTCATAGCATTTATTTTCCTTGTTCTTTTCTTTTTCTTCTCTTCTCTTCTCTTCTCTTCTCTTCTCTTCTCTTCTCTTCTCTTCTCTTCTCTTCTCTTCTCTTTCTTCCTCTTCCTCTTCCTCTTCCTCTCCTTTCCTTTTCTCTTCTTTCTTTCTTCACCTTCTTCTTTCTTCTTCCTCCTCCTCCTTCTCCCTTCTCTCTTCCTCCCCTCCTCCTCTCCCTCCTTCTCCTCTTCCTCCTCCTTCTCTT
Source organism: Mus musculus (assembly GCF_000001635.26). Taxonomy (NCBI): domain Eukaryota; kingdom Metazoa; phylum Chordata; class Mammalia; order Rodentia; family Muridae; genus Mus; species Mus musculus. Next base: position 107,776,618 of record NC_000074.6, read on the forward strand.
CCTCCTCCTCCTCTTCTTTCTTCTTCTTCTTTGACAATTAAGCCTTAAATTTCTCTGGCCATCTTTCCTCCACCTTCTGTGTGCTAGGATCACAGTCTGGGCTGCCACACCTAGTTTTTATGTGGTGCCAGGCATCGAACCTATTTCTGCATTCCAGAAAAGGACTCTGCCAACTGAGCTCTGTCTCCAGGCCAGCTTCGGTTTTAATTTAAGAAGGTTTTATTTATTGGGTGATGACTTAGAGTGGAGAGAATATCTTTGTAATGTTTACCCCAGGCCCCCCTTTCATTTCTCTTTTCTCTCTATTCATAGATATTTCTGTCCAGATGCTAATTGAGTGACTAAAGGTTTGTTTTTCTCAATGAGGGTGCACATCCCATAACAGCCCACTGACTGCTGGGCTCCTGTAGGTCTTGTTCTTGCCTCATGAAGCAGGAGCAATGTGGGGAGACTTAAAGAGGAAAAGCAGATGTTGTGAGACGCTCCAGTGTTTTTTCCTCCACATAACCTTTTTAAGACCCTGCCTGCTGTGCCTGAATGCTAAAATTCTTTCCCAGATTGCAAATTACGAATGTGCCATGTCGCCTTAATCCATTGCACCACAGTGGCTTTATTAGGTTAAACATCCTGTGCCTGGTTAAAGGCCGCTGGGATTATCACATTTCCCTTTGAAAAACCCGGTAAAGACAAAATAAATGGTTAACAAAACACTGCAAATTCGGTTTGCAGGTGTTCAGAGGCGATGCAGTCTCTGATAGAATCCCAGTATCTCTTTCTGCTTCTGCTGGCGAAATTCCTTTCAAGCAGGCTGAAGACTTTGTGGAAGAAGAAGGAAGCAGGGGGCAGAAGTTGCCCTCCGAACTTCTTGGTGCGTTGTTAATTGTCTCATGGCCACCACAGGAGCTATACCACGGAAATCTCAAAATTTTGTTTTGCTAAGTTTTACTTTCGACTGCACACTGGGTGTGCCAATAACCGTTTTTTATCTTCCCTGCCTCCCAACGTGCGGACTCCTAACGATTGATTCCCCTTCCCCTTGGCAAATCTAATTAAGTATTTGAAGTATTTCATCAATGGGGGTGGAGTGGGGGAACAGTTACTGCACAGGCTTGGTAGGTGGCTCTCAGAGATTGTCTTAAAAACTCAGTTACATCCCAGCACTTTAAAAAAGTCTTGTCTGCCAGAGCAATTTGAATTTTGTTACCAGTGTCTGCTGGAAATCATAATTCAATAAAGACTAACTCATTTAAAAATGCTTCCTACTGGGCTCGTATTAGAGAGCTTGTGAGACAAGGTCAAACACACATGTGCAGGGCTATGGAAGGAATTGGAGTGTGGCTTTTTATTTATTTATTTATTTTTTATAGTTTTCAAAAAGGCGTAGGGATACTGAGAGCTGGTGAGTGTTTATATATGTGTGTGTATCTGTGTGCATGCATACAAGCATGTGTGTTTTCTATAACTTTCCAAATGCAAATTGTCAGGTATAAAAGGACCCCTATCAATATTTAAATTGACAGTAAGTGAGAGCCCTCAAATGCGTACATCACCTATAATCTGCTTGCTTGAGCCTTGCTTTTCACACTGAAGGAGGCTGTGTCCATCTCCTGACATCATCTCTTCTCTTGTTGCTGTGATGGATGGATGATTATGGCCACAGGAAATATGGTCATTCTGGAAGCCAGTGGACCTCCTGCCTAGACTGTGCCTTCTCCTCAAAACACACACACACACACACACACACACACACACACACACACACAGGAACATACACTTACATACACAGACTCTCACATACAAACACACACAGACATACACACACACAGTCAAACACAGCCACACTCAGTCACACTCACACAGCAACATACACAGAGAGACACACACAGACATACACACACACAGTCACACACAGCCACACTCAGACACACTCACACAGAGGCATACACATTCACACACACAGACACACATGCACAAGTACACACACACTCACGCACACACACACACACACAGACACACAGACAGACACACAGACACACAGACATACACACACACAGTCACACATAGCCACACCAGTCACACTCACACAGCGACATACTCAGAGAGACACACACAGACATACACACACACAGTCACACACAGCCACACTCAGACACACTCACACAGAAACATACACACAGACATAGATACACAGACACAGACATACACACACAGACACACACAGACACAGACACACAGACACACACACACACATACACACACAGACACATACACACACACACACACACACAGACACACATACCCTTCAGGAAGAATGAACCCCTCCTTGTGGGATGCTGCTTTTTCACTGAGGTTTACCCAACATACTCTTAGTCTTTCTTGCCACTCATTTGCTCCCCTGAGAGTTCCCCATTTGACCTGGGTAGGAATGTGAAATCTTTCCCATCCTCTCACCCACAGAGAAATTGGTTTCATTTTTTAAAACCTTGGGGCTTCCTGTGGTCTTCACAGGTGTTCTCCTCCCCTTGTTCTGTAGCTGCTTCTCTCTCTCTCTCACTCTGAGGGGGGACACTTTCTCTATGACCCATCACCCACACTGGGTTCCATTTGCCTGCTCAACTAGGTTCAGAAAGTAAGTACCCTCCCTTGCTCACCTGCTTCCTGCTCTCTCTCTCTCTCTCCCTCTCTTTCTTTCTTTCTTTCTTTCTTTCTTTCTTTCTTTCTTTCTTTCTTTCTTTCTTTCTTTCTTTCTTTCTTTCTTTCTTTCCTTCCTCCCTGTTACAGTTGCAGTGTGTTTTGTAATTTTCATGATTTGAAATTCCCTTGCTCTTAAATTTTAACTCAATGTCTAGAGAGGTTGTAACATCTTTCCTAAAACCGGAGAGGGTAGGAATGCAAAGATCTGTATTTTATTTCGGGCTATGGGCCTGTTCCCTAAATCTTACTAGATATTGAAGACAAGAAGGACCATTCACATTTGATAGATGGAAGGCTGTATACTACCGAGAAAGAAAAAGACCGCTGGCTAACAGTGGATAATTCAGCATCTACAGAAAGACACTCATCTCTTAAACATTTATATATATATATACATATATATATATATATATATCTCAGACAGGAATCAACCTTGATATGTGATTTTGTAGTTCAACTGAATAATCAAAGGCTTAAAAAATATATGTTTTCAGAGACTGGTTAGTTTTCCATTCTCTTTTAAGCTTAAAAATAAAAAAGCCAAGCTATTGATTGCTTTTTAATGATTGTGTGGCAGCTCCTGAAGGCTTTAAGAAGGGAATTTAAACAGAGGAAGGACCCTGAAGTTGGTTCCTTCTGGTCAGTGCGGAGGTTCATGCTCACATACAGGTTTATCAGTTGACATGTTTTGAGGGAGCTTTTTTGGTCGCTTTGCCTTTTAGGCTAATGTAGGGAGAGCAGGCAGCATGCTGGCCTGGAGCTGTGTCAGGGAAAATGGGCCCTCCGTGTGCACATCTGCACACACATCTGTCCCATGCAAACCTTGTCTTTCATTCTGTAAAGAGTTACATATGGGATACATATGTCTTTCTGTTCTAGTACCAGAGGGGGAAAAAGAAGGAAGAAATAAAAAAAAAAAGACTCACAAAGAAATCAATAAACACCTGTTATTCCCAGATCTGCGGTTATTTGGGATGAGATGTGCCTGCAGGCAAAGTTAAAACAAAACCCAAGCCTGCCTCCATGCCTTCATAGATTTCTTGTAGCTGGTGTGAAGGTTTCTTAAAAATTATTTTATATTTATTTCGTTTTGTTTCATCTCATTTGATCCCAGGGTAAGCCCTTTACCTTCTGTTATTTTCCGGCCCTAGATTTGCTCTCCGTGGTATGTGTTTTCTCTTTACACTGTACTTTGTACTCAGCACTGGGGATTTTTTTTTTTTAACAGCTCTAAGATGTAGTCTAGTTTTGCTCTTACTGTGGTAGGTTTCCTACATTAGATTGCAAACCCTCTACACCCCCCGCTGCTGCTGTCACATTAAAAATAAAACACAAAACATTTGGGGGACCCACCATTTAACAGTAAAAGATATTGGGGTGGAATGGCAGAAGCAGGCTGAAATCTAGGCAGCAGTCAGTACATGCTCTGCTGCGCGGTGTGAGAATTTCTAACTCAGGAGTACGTGTGAGCACACGTGTGTCGGCGTGCACAGCTACTTTGCCCTCTTCCCAGTGAAAGTCAACTACAATCTGAAGCTGTTGTCACAAGGAACTGTGAGTCACACCAGGCACTTTTCCATCTGAGATGGGCAGTGTGGTTCCCAAAATGAGTTTCCACTCAAGTGTCCACTCTACTGTCGAAGCCAAGGGCATGTTACTGTGAATTCCCCAAGGGCAGCCACCTGGTAGCTCCCCTCCTTTTAGCCCAGACCTGACTCATGCATGAAGACATTAGTAATAGGTCTTGTTAGGGTTACTCAGTCCACAAATTGAGATGATTACACTGAGTTAAATTTTGTTGGATTTGGGGCAGAGAAATAAATAATGTAGCTAATATTTTAGCCAGAAAAGGGTACTGGATCCTCTACAACTGGAGTTATAGGTGGTTGTTAATTGCCATGTGGGTGCTGTGCTGGGAACTGAACCTGGGCCTCCTGCAAGATCTGTAAGTGCTCTTAACCACTGACCCATCTCTCCAGCCCCAGAACCTTCCTTCTTTCATGGCTTCATACTTTGGATACAAACCCGACTTCCTTTTCTGAATACTCCCACCCCACATATATTTCTAGGACACTACATGGATTATTGTTGTTATTGGTACTTGTTGGATATTTTCTATTAAGCCTGTAAGTGACTCGGGAACAGAGTCCTTGTCTGACAAACTTTTGTGTCTCTGGTGTCATCCTAGTTATGCCATTTCTATTAAATAGTCAACATCAAAGCATGAATATAGCACTCCCCACATCATTGAAGGTATGTTAGAAGTACAGTCTAGTTTTAGGGGCAGCAAAGGGCAGCAATGAAGTAGAAAAGAGCTATGGTCTAACGTGAGGATTGGAAAGTGGTGTGGAAGCATGCAGTTAGTCACAGTCAGTGACCCTCTGTGTCTCCACTATAACTACTAAGGTGTCTCTATGTGCATATTTTAGTATTTTCCCTCGGCCCCAGTGACTTGACATTTTGAATAATGAGCATTATGAGAGAGAGCTTGATTTCAGCAGCTACAGGAATTTCAAGACTCTTGTGTGGGGGAAAGGGGCTGTGGCTCCTCCTGTGCTTGGATAACCCTACCCCTCAGGACCAGTGCCTTTAGTTTAGTTCTGACCTGCAAATCAATGGTTCCGGGAGCAACTGTGTACCAAGTACGTCAGTGTGAGGAGCAGGTGTGCATTTGAGATAGTGTGATCAACAAGTGTGCACCGAGACAGTATGAGGAGGGGGTCAGACCTCGGTGCTACCATCTGCTTCACCAAAAACGGTTCATTCTGTGGCATCCCAGGTCTTAGGGTTGGCTCTTCAGTATTGGTTTCACAGTTTACATAGGACACTTGTGTAAAACTCTATAGTGTGTGTCTGTGTATGTATGTGTATGTGTGTGCACATGCACATGTGCACATGAATGCATGGATGCTTATTTATTTTTTGTGTGTGATTCTGGAAACCAAATCCAGGACCCTGTTCGTGCTCATGTTAGACAAGGTGACTACCGCTGAACTCCATCCCATCCAAACACGGTTTTTAACCTTTTATCTAAATAAAATAGTTTATGAAAAATATCTGTGGGGATTTATTCTCCAATCCTAGCTAGAAGTTATTAGCTATTATTAATTAGTAACCCTTATTTTTTTTCTCACCTTGACTCCTGGGGAACACGAAGTTTGTTGTTATGTAACGGTGAGGTCATGCTTCTGTGTGTCTGCAAGTGTCCTTTAACGTTGCTCATCTCGAAGATTCACAAAACACGATACTCTTTAGATACGACCCTATCAACTTATTCTTTCCCTATGGCAGATCTGAATGTACACTTCTAAGATTCATCCACAATGTTGCTTGCCTCTGTACTTCACTCCTTTTGCGGAACATTTTTGTTGAGGAGTATGGCCTACTTGGGGACAATGAGGTTGCTTCTCCTTGTTCTCTGTATGACTCTAAGGGAAATTGTTGACCCTCAATTTTATCCCTCCATGACCCTCCTCCTCCTGATCATTTTACCCTCCCTCTCTCCCTCCTCCTTTCCCTCCCTCTTCTATGGGATATATGTCTAGTGAATATCTTTCTGGCTTGTATACTATGCACATTATCAACACTGCTTGACAATGTCACTGTCTTCTAGATAGTAGTGTTCTATACTCCCAGTGTACTCAGTTCTCAGTGTTCTTTACCATTGACATCTTCTAGACCATTAACTTTTGCCCATCCAGTAATCTAAAGCTGCATTTTGGCATAGTTTAAATTTATTTTTCCTTGATTACTAGTGAGGATGAGAATCTGATGTAATTGTTTACCATTTTGCTTATTTTTCTACAAACACACCTGTCTTTAAAAATAATAAAGACCACTATAACTGAAGTACTAGGAATGGAACATGGGGCCTTGTACACGTTGGGCAAATGCTCTATGGAGGAGCCTCATTTATTTTTGTCTTACTACTTTGTAAAATTGTATAAGATGGTCTGGGTGCTCATGCTTTGTTAGCTATGAGCATATAATTGTCTTTCTTCATTTGGTGATTTTTCCCTTTTCAATTCATTTATGGTCCCTTTTGATAAGAGTAGTTCTTCATGGCTGTAGAGATGCCCTAGAAGTTATGAGCTCTTGCTGTTCTTCCAGAGGACCTGGGTTTGGTTCTCAAGGCCCACACTGGGTAGGTAGCTCACAACCACCTATAACTCTAGTTCCAGGGGATCCAGCATACTCTTCCAGCCTCTGTGGGCATATACATGTACGTGTGTGTGTGTGTGTGTGTGTGTGTGTGTGTGTGTATGTATATGTGTGTATATATATATATGCACACAAGTAAAAATTAAGATAAATCTGTGAAAAAGAGAATAATTCTTCATTTTAACTCATTCCTAGGCTTCGCCAAGAACCAGTCTTGGCTTAGAGAAGGGTTCTGAGAGAAGATGTGTTTGAGAGAAACAAAACAAATGATTTGAGGTCAAACTGTGGGGCCAAGCTGACGACCTAAGTTCTGCTTGAGACAGCTCTTCAGACTGCTTTCCCTCTGTTCTGCTTTCTCTGGAGATCTCCAGATAGCATTCTTTCTCGACAGCCTTTTCTTGTCACTCTCTGCTCAAGACAGTTCTCCAAGCACTCCTCTCTTGCTATTCTAAAAATTTCTCTGGATAGCTCACCTCTTGCAGATCATAAGTCCAGTCTTTTATTTTACATATCAATCCAATCGTATAGTCCAGGTTCCCTTTTGATTATCCTATGAATCAGCATAGGACCTGTGACCCAGCCCTTAATTCTTAAGAAACAGCAAGTGCATATGTGTGTGTGTGTGTGTGTGTGTGTGTGTGTGTATACATGTGTGTGTGTGTGTGTATCATTGCAAAGAATTCATAGATCTGAAACTAGCTGGGGTTGGACCCTATCCTGAAATTACCATTTCTACCACACCTAGGCCTGGACCTAAATTCCCTCTGTCCCAGGTGACCTTGAACTCAGGAATCTGTCTGCCTTTGTAAGTATAAGCAAAACCTTAGCTAGGTGGGATCTCCTATGATCACCACTTCCTAAATCTTTTTATCTCCTTCCTTAGCATCTTTCCGACAAATCGGCTCCCAGCACAGCTGCTTTTGTTCCTTTAGATTCATGAAACTCCTCATATAATCCATATTGCATCCTTATTTTTCACATACTTGAGACATTATATATTTTTGAACTCATGTTTTCAGAGTTCTTTCCCACAACTTTAAGGGCAGTCACGAAGGTCCCAGTGTTTACCATTTTGCTGAGACATTAGTCAGATTTTTGCCTCCTGGACTCATGTTGTCTCTGATCATCATGGATTCATTAATCTTAACAGGGAGGACATTCCTCAAAGGAAGAACATGAATAATGTTTGTATACATTATTATACAAACAAGCTTTATGCCTACAGCAGTCATGACACTTATGGAGACCCACACCTTGTTAGCCCTGTTTCAGAAGCAGGAGCCATGTCATTCTACCCCTACCAATACCAGGCCTGACCTGATAGGTTTCTGTCTTCTTCTTTTTGTTTGTTTATTTGTTTGTTTGTTTTTGTCTGTTTTGTTTTTTGTTTTTTGAGACAGGGTTTCTCTGCGTAGCCCCGGCTGTCCTGGAACTCACTTTTGTAGACCAGGCTGGCCTTGAACTCAGAAATCCTCCTGCCTCTGCCTCCCAAGTACTGGGATTAAGGCGTGCCCCACCACACCCGGCTCTGTCTTCTTTTAGTTGTATTTATTTATCTTTTATGTATATGAATAAACTGTAGCTGTCTTCAGACACACCAGAAGAGGGCATCTGATCCCATTATAAATAGTTGTGAGCTACCATGTGGTTGCTGGGAATTGAACTCAGGACCTCTGGAAGAGCAGTCAGTGCTCTTAGCCACTGAGCCATCTCTCCAGCCTGGTTTCTATCTTCATTCTGGTTTAGGATTTTAGCAAATAGCTCTTTTCTTTAGAAAAACAACAACAACAACAACAACAACAACAACAACAACAACAACAACAAAAACCTTCTTCACACCGAAGCTATTAAATATTGTTCATATTCTACAGTACTGAAAAAAAATGAAAGTTGTGCCTTCATGATGAAATCCCTGATCTTCCTGGGATTGGTCTTTGTGTGGAGGTGTGAGACAGGGTCTAACTTTGCTTCTCCACATGCGTAGTTAGTACATCCCAGCACCTTTCATCCTTGCTCTTTTGGTCTGATGAGTCATTTCTGTCAGCAGATACACTTTCACAGTGGAGTTTCTACTAGTGTAGAGAACCCACTCTCCGCCTTTATTAGTTCCTTCTCTTGCCTGCTAACCAAGACTGAAACATATTTGGCCTTGAACAAACACAACCACAGTATGACCTTCTGTAAAAACTGCCTTAATGTATAACATAAAAAGATGTAATTGGAAAAATCTTTGTTTGTCTTCTTGTGTGTTTGCAGCAGCTGTTTTGAGGAACATGTTTGTGTGCTCAGGAGCCAACATTGGTCTTGTTTTAAAACCCCAAATCCCTGCGTCAACCATCCAGCATTCTGGGCTCTCGTGACTTTCCATCATTGTGGTCCAAGTTCTCGAGAAAAGGGTTGATTTGCTTGTCTTTTCATATCAGTATGAATGCAGAAAAATCACAGGGACACAGGAAGTGATCTGCTTTCACTAGTAAGAATTCAGCAGAATCCCACAACGGAGATGGCCTTGGGAAATGAGTCCAGAAATGCTCTGCTGTGAGTTATGGCTGCTGCATGGCTTTGGAATGCCTGATGACACATGATGCCTGGCTCAGTCAGAACACTCAGAACTACGACTCTGCAGGAAACAAAACAAGTTTAAGTTTAGAATTTCTTTTGGAGGGGGAATGGAGAAGTGAACAGGCTTTTCCAAAATGAGGATCTTCAATTCAAGAACTAACATGGCCTGGTCTCAGGAATGCCTGTCGATTGAATTTTAATAAAAGGCATATATATATATATATATATATATATATGTGTGTGTGTGTGTGTGTGTGTGTGTGTATGTATATGTATATGTGTATACACACACACATATATATACACACATATATATGTATATATATATACATATATATGTATATATATATATATATATATATATATATATATATATATATATATATACATATATATTTAACTTTTTGGGTCCTGTTTATTTTGCATAACATGATAACTTAATTTTTATTTCTTCTTTTCTTTTTTATTAGATATTTTCATTATTTACATTTCAAATGTTATCCCTTTTCCTATTTTCCTCACTGAAAATCCCCTATCCCCCTACCCCCTCGTCCTGCTCCCCAACCCACCCACTCCTGCTTCTTGGCTCTGGCATTCCCCTATACTGGGGCATAGAACCTTCACAAGGCCAAGGGCCTCTCCTCCCATTGATGACTGACTAGGTCATCCTCTGTTACATATGCAGCTAGAGCCATGAGTCCCACCATGTGGGTACTGGTTAGTTCATATTGTTGTTCCTCCTCTGGGGCTGCAAACCCCGTCAGCTCCTTGGGTACTTTGTTTAGCTCCTTCATTGGGGACCCTGTGCTCCATCTAATGGATGACTGTGAGCATCCACTTCTGTAATTGTCAGGCACTGGCAGAGCTTCTCAGGAGATAGCCATATCAGTCTCCTGTCAGCAAAATCTTATTGGCACCTACAATAGTGTCTGGGTTTGGTGGTTGTTTATGGGATGGATCCCAAGTGGGGCAGTCTCTGGATGGTCATTTCTTCAGTCTCTGCTCTGAACTTTGTCTCTGTAACTCCTTCCCTGGGTATTTTGTTGCCCCTTCTAAGAAGGATAGAAGTATCCACACTTTGGTCTTCCTTCTTCTTGAGTTTCATGTGTTTTGCAAATTGTATCTTGAGTATTCTGAGTTTCTGGGCTAATATCCACTTATCAGTGAGTGCATATCATGTGTGTTCTTTTGTGATTGGGTTACCTCACTCAAGATGATATCCTCCAGATCCATCCATTTGTCTAAAAATTTCATAAATTCATTTTTTTAAATAGCTGTGTAGTACTCCATTGTGTAAATGTACCACATTTTCTGTATCCATTCCTATGTTGAGGGACATCTGGGTTCTTTCCAGCTTCTGGCTATTATAAAAAAGATATGTGTCCTTATTACAAGTTGGAGCATCTTCTGGGTGTATGCCCAGGAGTGGCTGGATCTTCTGGTAGTACTATGTCCAATTTTCTGAGGAATCACCAAACTGATTTCCAGAGTGGTTGTACCAACTTGCAATCGTACCAACAATGGAGGAGTGTTCTTCTTTCTCCACATTCTCGCCAGCATCTTCTGTCACCTGAGTTTTTGATTTTAGCCATCCTGACTGGTATGAGGTAGAATTTCAGGGTTGTTTTGATTTGTATTTCTCTGATGATTAAGGATTTTGAACATTTTTTTAGGTGCTTCTTAGCCATTCAGTATTCCTCAGTTGAGAATTCTTTCTTTAGCTCTGTAGCCCATTTTTAAATAGGGTTATTTGGTTTTTCTGGAGTCCAACTTCTTGAGTTCTTTATATATATTGGATATTAGCCCCCTATTAGATTTAGGATTGGTAAAGATCTTCTCCCAATCTGTTGGTTGAAAAGGCATATATTTAAATTTCATTTCTATAGTAACTTGCATGTATTTACATAGATAATAAATTGAGACCTCTCCATCTCAAGGCTCTGTTGTAGTCATAAACTACCTAGTCTTGACTTTCTAGATAAGATCATGTAAATTGGGATTTCATCTCCGAGTAAGATACTTGCCCTGTCTCTGACTCAAAGCAACTTAAGGGGAGGAAAAGGTTTATTTTATCTCACTCTTCTAGGTTTTAGTCCATCTTTGAGAGATGTTGAGAAAGGAACTCAAGACAGTGAGCTTGAAGGCAGGCCCACTTCCTATTGCACACAGCATTACCTCCAACTGAGGAACTTACAGCCAAAGATGGAAGTCTGAGAACCTGGGGTCTGCTGTTTGCTGGCTGGAAGGCAGTGTGATAGTATGAATGGGAATGACCCCCCAGGCTCTTGTTTTAATGCTTGCTCCCCATTTGGTAGAACTGTTTGGGAAAGAGTAGTAGGAGGTGTGGCCTTGTTGAACGATGTATGTTATTGGGGGTAAGGTTTGAGGTTTCAAAAGACCATGTCATGGCCAGTTAGTGCTTACCCATGGCTCTCAACCTGTGAGTCACTACTTCTTTGGAAGTTGCTTATCAGATATCCTACATATCAGATATTTACATTACCATTCATTATAGTAGTAAAATTACAGGAAGTAGCACTAAAAATAATTTTATGGTCGGGGTCACCACAACATGAAAAATTATATTAAAGTGTCATAGCATTAGGAAGATTGAGAATCATTGCTCTAAACTATAAGTAAGTCCACAATTAAACATTTTTCTTTTTTTTTTTTCCCTAAGGAGCTTGGTCTTGGTGCTTCATTATGGCAACTGAAAAGTAACTAAGATAATCAGGGTTTGTTAAGTTGGTTTTTGTCTACAGTTCAGGACCATCTGCCTAGGGAATGGTGCCACCTTCAGTGACCTGAGTCCTCCTACATCAATTAACAATCTAAACAGTGCTTCTTGAACACTGCCGCAGGCTAATCTGATCTAGACAATTTCTCAGTTGAGATTCTCTTCCTAGGTAATTCTGTGTTGTGTCAAGTTGATAGTCAAAGCTAACCAGGATTACATTGTTCTCTTAAGTCCCATTGTGTGGCCATGGATACATGGCCTCATATCTGTGTATAGATGATGTCACACACATCATCTATGTGTGCACAGTCATGCTCTGTGAAAACTCATAGACCTTCTTGAAAGGAATTTCGCCAGCAGAGGCAGAAAGAGATACTGGGATTCTATCAGGGACTGCATCGCCTCTGAACACCTGCAAACTGAATTTGCAGTGTTTTGTTAACCAACTTTTGTGACTTCCTGTAATGCACATTTCCTCTTCTTCCTCCTTTGCCTTCTTCATCTTCCTCATCTTCTCTTCTTCCTGCCTTCCATTATAACATTTTCTTCCTCCTGTCATGAATTGTTCTGAAATGTTCTTTATCTCAGCACAAGGATTTGTAACTCAGCATTGTAACAATCCTACATTGCTAGGTGCAGATGTCCCTCATTTTGTGGTAGGTAGGCAAGCTAGGTGACTTTTCAGAATGACAAAACTCATCAAAGGACTGTACACAGTCTCTCAGTGGTTTGGTAATCCAGACCTTTTGTCTCAGATCTCTTCCTAAGACTGCAGGCACCCACAGACTGTTTACTTGCTAGGAGGACCATGACTGCTGGTGGGGCTGAGCATGGTATACGCCACTGATACAGTTCAACCCCTCAATTACCTGTCTTGCCATCTTGCCATCTTGCCTAGGAAGGATGTAAGCCCTTGAACAAAGGACCCCAAGACCTTGATGGAACAGTTCCTGTAATTCCCTTAAGTCTTACCTTTTTCACTTTCTCCAATCCCCTGTAGAACTGTTCATTCACAGACTAAGTGTTACTGTTGAGTGCTGTCTGTATGCTGGATGCCCATTGCCACCCAGTCTAATAGGGCATCTCATTAATTAGAGGGCAATTAAAATATAGAACAATGGGTCTTTCCACTGAGCTAGTTCAAGGCAAATGAACTGGCTGTTGTTTTTTCAGTGGTCCCGAGTTGGCTAAAACTACAACTAAGACTTAAGTCTTTAATTAAAAAGTAATTAAAATGTCATTACATTATCTTCCCCCTTTCTTTCTCTCCCTCTAATCACCCTCAAGTTCCTTCCCATCAGCCCCTCCCATGCCCCTCCCTCTCAAACACATGACTTCTTTTTCATTGATTATTATTGTTATTGTTTTACACACACCCACACACCCACACACACAGACACACATACAAATACTACCTGCTGAATTCATTTAGTCTTGCTTATATGTTTGTGATTTTTAGGGCTGACCATTTGGTATTGGATAACCAGTTAGGAGCCTCATCTCTGGGAAGGACTAATTTTCCATCACTCAGCAGTCATTAGTTGCCTGTAGTTTTTTGTTTAGAGATGGGGCCCTGTGAGATTATCCCCTTCCAGGTTAGCATGTCCACTGATGTCGTTATTGTTTTGATCAACTTTCTAGGCAGCCGTACTGCTGAGGTGTTGCCTCCCTCCCATTTCTAGGAGACACAATCTCACAGAAGAATTCCTGGTCCTCTAGGTCTTACAATCTTTATACTTCCTCTTCTTTGGTGTCCCTGAGCCTTAGGAGCGGAAGTTATGTTGTATATATATGTCAGTTGGTGTCAGGCACCACATGATCAGTTGGTCTCATTTTGATTGGTTGTGGTTTTCTGTAATGTCTTTGCTGCAAAAGAAACCTCTTTAATGAAGAGTGAGAGCCACACTTCTCTGTGGGTATAGGGACTTTTAGAATGCAGTTAGAAGTTATGCTCTAGTAAAGTGTTGATAGTAGGATCTCCCCTATGGACCATGAGTTTGCTAGCCCTAGGTAAGTGATTATTAACAGGCATGGTTTACTTCTTGTTGAGCAGGCCTGGGGTCTAATTAGAGTGCTATTGGTTACTATAAAGATACAAATGCCCCTGTTTCACATTTAGGGGTGTCTTGCCATGCTGGTCATGGCTGTGGTTCCTGTGTGTCACTGCCAGCTAAGACATCTGATTGCTTCCCTCCACCCTCAGCTTACACAGTACCTTCTAATAGTCTGGAACTTAGACCCCAGGGAGGTGGTTTTCAGGTCAGATTCAGATATGTCTTTTGCATTCTGGTCCAAACTATGGTGCCTTCAGCAACAGGGAGGTGTTCAAAGACAACAGCAATCGCCTTGTTTTGAGAGTTATCTTCAAGTAACTTGACCAACAACATGAGAGGTTTCTTGTGCCTGGCACTGGGGTTTTATTATATATTCTATGGGTCACATGGAGGAGCAATGTCAGCCCAGTGGCTTGATTTCACTTAAGATATGTGTGTGTGTGTGTGTGTGTGTGTGTGTGTGTGTGTGCACGAGTGTATGTATAATTTCATTTAATATGTTTGTGTGTCTGTGTGTGTATAATTGGTACAAATAGAGAATATGGCTCCTTAAGGCTTTTTCAAACATCCTTAGTATTATTTGTCCTTTCTCTCTCCTCCTCCTTCTGTATTGACCTCCAAAATCCTGTCTATCTATCCATGCAGGTTGTTTACATTGTATCTTTGAAAAGGCCAGGATGCTATGCCTCTTAGTTACACAGTGGATTTCCAAGTATTTACTTGACTAAAGGAGCTTGGGAACAGATTTTTTTTCTCTCCTGTCACTTTGACACACTGGCAAATTCTCAGAAAACCTGCATCTGCCCGGACATGACAAGTCAGGAGGTTTGCTTCACTGTAGTGGAATTTTAAAAGCTTGTCCTCCCTCTCATTTATTTAGTTTGTTCAAACTAACAAACACTTGCAAGTAGGTCAGCGCTACCTCTGCGGAACAGAGCATTTTTCTAGAAATGACTAGAATGGTGAGAAAGGCGGAAGTTCTGGAGATGGGGCATCAGATGGTGGTTAATGCTCACCATGGCTTTGTCCCAGCTGCCAGTGTTGGGGATATGGAAGATGCTAGACCCATTATTAAGTCTGTTGTAGAGCAGGCAAGAATGGGGGCAGTCATGGGAATCAGGGAAGAGAGTGGCTGAGGGACTTTCTCTGGTTAGCGCATCTGAAACTTGTCACATTTACTACCCATCCCCTGAATCTGTGACACCAGATCCATTGAAGACGGATTACTGTTGTCACTCTGGCAAGCTGTCATAGATTTTCAACAGAAAATAGAGACCACTTACAGCTTAGGCCATAATTCTTTTACGGGTTTTAAAAATGTTTAAGAAAGAAAGATCTTGAGGGAAAAGGCAATGGATTGATGGAATGTTCGGGCCAAGAAGAATTCAAATGAGTGAAAATGGTATTTTGAGTTTGTTTTGTGGCCAGTAACTATGGGATGTGCTTTCCCCACTTCCTGTCATATTATGCTTTGAATAATTCTCTGTATCTCCTCCTTTGGACAATTAGTAGTGCTGGAGACTGTGGACTGTAGCTACTTCCAAAAGATTGTGCTGTTGAAATTAACCTGGGTATGCTGTTTTAGTACATTGTTGCCAGCCCCGGACAAGCTCTGACCCTGAGTAACCACATCTCCCCCACAACATCTGCTGCGATTGCCTAAAAAGTTCAATGAGTCACTCCTCCTAGCAGGCACCACTAGAGAGAAAAGAAGGCAGCCTTCAGTCTCTCATGCTGTAATACAAATCTCCCAGGTTCCAGCTGAGAACTCAGATTTCTGGGATGTCTGTAGAGACAGAAAGAAGCAGTCTGAGAACAAGTTCTAATCCCCGGCACCATGTGGTTGCTGGGATTTGAACTCAGGACCTTTGGAAGAGCAGTCAATGCTCTTAACTGCTGAGTCATCTCTCCAGCCTGTTTTTTAAATATTTCAAGATATTTGCTTACTAACAAATACCCTGCTGCCACACCCCACTGCTTGAAGTCCTTAAAACAAGTAAGTATCAGTTCTAGCAACTAAACAAGTCTATTACAGGAGTCAATCAATGAATGACTTATTGGCCACAGATATGTGCCCAGGAATTTTCCTCCTGGAAGACAGAAAGGGCAATCTGTTAATCCATATTTTGCTTTCTACTTATAAGAACCCGAGGCAAGCAATTAGGACTTTTGCTATTCGAGGATGCAAATGTGTATGATGAATGGTGGCCATTATTTTAATCTCGCCTCTGTCATTTCACGGTTGCATTATGACCACTTGTCTGATGTATTTAATTTCCTAAATTTGTGTTCCATGAAAAATGGAAACTGTATTGATTTAACATCAGAAAAATGTACAGCAGTTAATAGAAAAAAAGCTGCATCTAATTTTGTTAATAAACTATAGATGGCAAAATGACATGCAGTTTGGATTTCCGAAGCACTCGGAACTCACATCTTTCTGTAATATTAATTATGTAGTTTTAGAGTTTTTTTTGGCAAGAGAATAACTCTATGTTGTGATATCTTTGCATTATTGTTCCTCAAAGTAGGTCTAAAATGTTAATATAAATGGAGCAAATTCCCTGGTGGGTTGTACAGTAAGCCAGAGGGTGTAATGTTTGCCTTAGAGGATGTTCCTATGAAGATTTTCAGAACAGACCCTCTGGCCATTGGGAGTACCCTCAACCTTGACACATAGAGATTGTATTTATGTCAACTGACACACATTTGTCTTTATATGTCACGAGTTCAAACGTGGTTTATTCAGATTATATCCAGAAGCACTGTGAGGTTTAGTAGTCAATGCTGGGAGCATGTCTGTGATCCAGGCCCCTCTATTTATACACTGTGCTGTGTTTAATTAGTTATCCTATGTCTCAGTTTCTTTAACTGTAAAATGGGGTCAGATTAAAACCTCAAACAGAGTAAGAACATATGTATTAAGGGGTCCAGGAATTCAGGTTTTCTGAATTGGGGAGAGATGAGATTTGGTCAGAAGTTCCAGGATTGATCCAGAATGTACAACAGAGAGCCTGATTGATCTAGGATGTACGATGGAGAGCTTGGCCATGGCCCCAGGGCATCAAGAGCTCTGAAGGAGCTTAGGTTGGGCAGTGCCCCATTGAGAAGTGTTCTGAGTAACACTACTGTGGTTGAGTTCAGGAGATGCGTTGGCAGAGGCTGGAGAGTAGAGAGGGTTAGTGAAGAGTCAAAGAAACATGGTGGCCAAACTGAATCCAGCTTGTATGCCAGTGCAGGTAGGCAAGTAACAGACTGGACGGCTGTGGAAGGCACTGTATCAGTGATGACTGGCGATGGTTTGGATGTCTTGAGGGAGAGGATGAGTGTCGAGTGATGATCAAGGTACCTGGCAACAGCCAACGAAGACACTGCTCTTTTCCCTGTGGGAGGAATGTGGTCAGCCAGAGCTGCTGTTTGGGAGCGGAGAGTAGACAAGCCTCATATCAATGACTTCTTTGTCTGAGGACCCAAGTAATCCCCATTCTGTTCTGTACAGAGCAGAGAATGCTTTTCCATAGATGTATCTCAAGCTTTGAATAAGTGAGTTCATCACGTCTAGAATGAGCCAAAGTCAAAGAATAAATGTTGAGCAACAGATAGGCAATGGATGGAAGACGTCACCCAACCAGCTCTCAAAGCACCTTACAGAAACTGACTGAGTGCTTTTAAGACAGCCAGTTAAGGTCCCAATAGGGAGAGTCCCAGGCAAGCCGAGTGACTCCCTGGATGACATTGCCTTAATTAGGCTTTCTATTACTCTGGTGAAATACCACGGCCAAAAGCAAGTTGGGGAAGAAAGGGTTTGTTTCTCCTTACACTTCCACATTGCAGTCCATCATCAGAGGAAGTCAGGGCAGGAACCCAAGGTAGAAACCTAGAGTCAGGAAATGACATAGACGTGGAGGAGTGCTTTTTACTGGCTTGATCCTCAGGGCTTGTTCAGCCTACTTCCTTACATCCTGCAGAACCACCTGCCGAGGGAAGTTGTGCCACCCATAAGAGGCCGGACCCTCAGACTTTAGTCATCAATCAAGAAAATACCCTGCCAGCTTGCCTACAGCCAGATCTCACGGAGGCATTTCCTCAATTGTGATTCCCTCCTCTCTGATGAGTCTAGCTTGTTTCAGTAGCCAGCACAACACCGTGGGTACTTATATACCATGGAATAAACAGCAGTAACCTCTGGCTAACATCTGGCTGTTCTCAAGAACACACTGTTTTTACTCTTGGGTGGTGTTATTGTACTTTCCTCCCCACCGTGTAGAGCTGGGTTGGTAACATCCCCAGATAAGGAGGCTTAGAGGTCGCTTGAGATATAAATGTTCTGTGTCTGAAGAAGAAGGAGCGCCAGCCCATTTCTGGAGCCAACTTCCCTGTGATCTCAAACGGCACGTGACGATTTACCGAGCCAGTGA
Source organism: Mus musculus (assembly GCF_000001635.26). Classification (NCBI taxonomy): domain Eukaryota; kingdom Metazoa; phylum Chordata; class Mammalia; order Rodentia; family Muridae; genus Mus; species Mus musculus. Next base: position 107,795,244 of record NC_000074.6, read on the forward strand.
ATTTACACAGTCAGACACATTGGAGAGAAAAATTACATCTGCACTGAACACGTATGATCTGCATCCTCATGATTATTTCCTAAACAACATAAGCTAACTCCTTATTAGGGACTCTTCCCGATGCACAGGAAGGTGTGATAGCTTGTAAACGAATATTATGCTGCTTATACAAGGGACTTGAATATCTGTATATTTTGATATCTAGGGATCCAGAAATGAACCTCCTAAAGATCCCAAGCAGTGGTTGAAATTGGCCACAGGCTGAAGGGTATGAGATACTTAGAGGGGACAGGTATATGCTGTTAAATATACCATGTGGGGATAAATCTCTGGCTAGTGTCTATAGGAGCCCAAGACAGCACCACTCCCTCTAGCTCTTAGGATGTTGGATGACGCAGTTGATAGTCTTTTTTAACTTTTTATAAAATTAATTTTAGTTCTTTCAAAATGTTTATTTATCTCTCTGTGTGTGCGTGTGTTTGTGTGTATGTGTGTGTGTGTGTGTGTGTCCATCCATGTGTACATGCTTACAAATGCACATAGAAGTTAGAGGACAACTTGCAGGGCAGTAGTTAGCTCTTTCTTTCTACTATGTGGGTCCTGGGGATGGAGCTTAGGTCATCAGGCTTGGTGGCAAGCACCTTTATCCCCTGGTCCATCTCACTGGACTCATCTTGTAATTTATAAAAGTTATTGTAATGTGACTCTTTTCTGAGTATATAGAAAATCCAATGTGGCCAGGGAATATTTTCCCCAGCATAGCCCTTCTGGGTTTTACATGCCCTGGGCGATGACAACCTCTGCTGGCTTTCCCCTAGTCTGCCCTGGAGCCTTGCCTCCAACCTTAAAGCCCATGGCTCTGTTCCTGAGGCCAAGTGAAGGTCATCTTGGAATCTGAGATTTTTCTTAGACTGACATCTCCAGGTTGTTCATCAGCACATTCTCTGGGCCACTGGACCATGAAAAACTAAAGTGGAGAGATTTTTTTTTCTTCTTCTTTAAATCAGAGACAAGGTCTCATGTGTCTCAGTCTGGCCTTGATGTAGCAGAGGATGACTTTAAATTTCTGATCCTCCTGCCTCTACCTCCTAAGTACTAGGGTCACAAGCCCACTCTACCAGATCTAGTTTATAGGGCGCTAGGTATCAGACCCAGCATGCTGAGTCCCATCTCCACCCTCTCTGCATTTTAGAGTTTCAGATAGACAAGGCCGGATGTCTCCATGTAGTCCAGCTTGGTCCGGGACTCCCAATTCTCCCGCCTCTGCCTCATTTCCTGTTTGCCCACACTCATTTGTGACTTGGCCAGTCCCAAGGAGTCTCTAAAACCTTTTGGGAGGAACCTGAAATAAGATGTGTTTTAGCTGGGTGCTTCTAGAAGCTGGCTCTAGAGAGGACTTCCATGCTAAGTCTACTTTCTACCTCTACAGGTCCCAGTTGTACCCAGAGGCCCCCAGACCATGACAAACACACATCTGAATAGATAACGTGTAGCATGGGTGGGAAGTTAAAAACGAACACCACTCCAAAGTTCATGAGCCCTCAAAGAATGGGAAAAATGATCCGTTTGTAGGAACTAGGTGTGAACCTTTGCTTCTCCCCCAATTTGTTTGATCTTAGAAATTAAAGGAGACTCGGAGCATTCCGGAGGGTTGGAAACCTTAAGACGTTCATTATGGCAAAGCTTTGCAGAAAGCAAACAGCTCTTCGGCATTCTGGTGAGAATGAAATTAGCAGAGAAAGTATTAAAATATTGATAGCAATCATTCCGTGTCCAGGCTTTGCCAATTAATAATTAATTTTACCTCGAAGGTAACTGTTAGAGTCAGAACCGCCAACCCCCTGAGCTTTTAGAAGGCAGGAGTGTTTGACTCTCCTTCTCCCCTTGCTCACCAAGTTCTTTCCTGTGGTTTCCTAAAATCAGAACAATTGCCGAGCAGCAAGTTTGCTGGGAATGGCTTCCTGAAGGCTTGAGCTGCTTGTCTCTGACTGTCTGTACTTCCGTGCCTCCAATGAATTTTTGCTGTGTTGGGTCACTTGTGCATGCCGAGTGTGAGCAGATGTGTTCGTGTGTATGTGCACGTGGAGGTGTACATATATAGGTATGCATGTGTATGAAGTCCAGAGCCCAACATTGGGTATCTTTTCAATCATTTCCCACCTTCTTCTTCTTTTTTAAATTTTACTCGTAGTTAAAATATAATTACATCATTTACTCCCCCTTCCCTCCCACCTCTCATTCCCACCTCCCTCTTAAACTCATAGCCCCCTTTTTTTTTATTATTGTTCTCTCTCTCCCCTCTCTCTGTCTGTCTCTGCCTGTCTATCTGTCTCTATTGCTTTCTCATGTGTGTGCTCGTGCATGCGCACGCACAGACAGACAGACAGATACACAGACATACACCTGCTTAGTCTATGTAGTGTTTCCAGGATTGTGATCTGGAGACCAATTACTTGGTATTGGGTAACCAGTTGGGGGCTCATCCCTGGGGCAGACTGATTCTCCCTTGTCAGCAGTTAAATGCTTATAGCACTTCATATAGGGGAGAGGCCCCATGAGATTCCCCTCATCCATGTTGCCATGCCAACCGGCATTGTCATTACTCAGGTCTTGTTTAGGCAGCTAGATTTTGGAGATCTCATGGACGCATCTTCACTGTCATATCCAGACGACACAGTCTCAAAGCAGGCTTCCTGGTTCTTTGGTTCTCAGGATGCTGATGCTGGACTTGTAATCCCTGCCCTAGGGAGGCAGAGACCTCAGGAGTATCCTTGAGATTCTCTAGCTGGCCAGCCTATCAAATTGTTGAACCTCAGACCATCAAGAGAGACTGTCTGAGAGTGAAGTGGAAAACAAAGGGGAGTGGCTACTGAGGAACACTAGATAGAAGTTGGCCTCTGTGTTTCACGCACATGCACACGCGCGCGCGCGCACACACACACACACACACACACACACACACACACACACACACACACTCACACACACTCACACACCTGTATCCCCTCCTGCCTGGAGTCAGGTTTAGGGATGGAGCCGAGAGTGAGAGAAAGAGAGTACCTGTGACTCGGAGGATCAGGTTATATTAGTATTTATTCATAAGCAACAATAAGACAAATAGCAAAATGGGATCACATTTATTCACACACTCACTTCACTCACCTCTGGTCTGGCATATGTCATAGCCTGCCTCTGATGGCTGTGTAGACAGGGCCCACGGCATTTCCTGTTATGTTTCAAATCCCTGCTGGAGCCTTGGTCCAGAGTTGGGCTGGCTCCAGGGATGAGCCAGTCTCAACACGAAGAGTCTCCGTTGAGCCCTTGGGAAAATGAGCGATTTGCCATACCAGACTGGAGGTTTCTAAACTAAATTTAGCCAATTACAACTAGGGCATTTCACACATTATGGGCTTTTTAAAATCATCACTGTGCGCGCATACACACACACACACACACACACACACACACACACACACACACACACTTTCTATGGCCTGATTTTGTTTGTTTGTTTGTTTTTGTTTTTTGTTTTTGTTTTTCGAGACAGGGTTTCTCTGTGTAGCCCTGGCTGTCTTGGAACTCAGTTTGTAGACCAGGCTGGCCTTGAACTCAGAAATCCGCCTGCCTCTGCCTCCCAAGTGCTGGGATTAAAGGCGTGTGCCATTGTTATCTAGGGCCATGGGCCTGGTCCGTGGTGTTGCTCTACTGCAGGCTCAGGTGGCAGACATGAGTCGTTCGGATCACTCACACCCACTCTCCATGGCTTGGTTTCCCTGGCTATCTGGGGCTGAGGGGCAGCGCAGCCAGCTGTGGCTGACAGCTTTATAGCATCGAGAAAAATGCCTTCTGAGGTCATGTGTTCTTTATACTTTCCCAGCACACACATGCACAAGTCCTCTTAGTAATACACACACACCAATGCACACACACACACAAATGAAGACTTAGATATAATTGTTTTTAGTATGATAGTCTTAGAGTCATCCTTGTTTCTGCTAATGTGTAATGAATGAGACAAGAGGCTAGTGATCTCTCTCTGTAGCCCAGGCTGTCCTGGAACTCACTCTATAGACCAGGCTGGCCTCAAACTCAAGAGATCCACCTGCCTCAACCCCCCAAGTGCTGAGATTAAAGGCGTGTTCTTAAGTGACCCCACTGCAGTGTTTGTGGGACACAGCTTGGATGGTGCCTAGCATCCATATTTGTGGCATACTGGGAGCACCATAATCCCAGGCTCATGAATCCAGGCCAACCCTTGTTGGCCATGTCTTCCTGTTTTGTTTAACATGTTGCTTTAGCTCCATTTCGACCCAGACCATTCAACCTGCATATCACTTCCTAACCCATAAAAAGCAGCTTCCGTAGTATTATTGCAACATTAATGTAAGATTTTAAATTACCAACTATCTGGAGCAAGGGTCATAAATGGAAGGCAATATTTTATTTGTATGGTGACTTTTATGAACAAACTTGAGCCCTTTGATGGTCTATTGTAAGCCACCAGATTTATTACTGGTAAGATAATAAATTGCTGTGTGCCTTATAGTGTTTCTAACTTTGCTAATGCAAAGAAATCCATGGCAAGAGACCTTTGTGCGAGTTAGATAGTAATGTGATTTCTATGGCTCTGTCCATACTTTAATTTTTCTTAATTTTAAGGTCTATAGACATTGACGTGTGGGAAATGTAAGTAAGGCAGAGTTGCCAATGGTTTTTGGAAGGCTTCTGTTTTGCGTTGTGCAGTTACTTGTGGGGGGAGGGCTGGGAGAGAGCGAAAAAATGAGAATGAACGAGAACAAATTTGTGCAGACAAAGATGCTTTGATAGAGTCCAGTATTCATCATTCCCCCTGATTAGGTGAAGAGCACCCTTACAGGTTATTTGTATTGGTCACCGTAGACTTCTCAATGTAAGTTGACAAGAAACGCTATAATGTTTTATATCCAACCTCTCAAAACCTTGTTAATTATGCATAGGATAAAGCTCTTCAATAACATCAAGAGTAGACAAATGAAATCATTAGTTTAATATTCCAGAGCTCTGTACACATCTATTATGGCGACGTGGAAGAAAGCGTCCACCCCCATTTCTCACAACTGGTCTTTCATATATTATAATGTGATTGCATAAATGAATATGAACAGTATCATGGAGTGGATTAAATTACATAGAAGGGCCTTCGCTTTGGGGAATGACAGACCTAGCTTACAGACGTCGAAGGGACAAATTTCTAGTCTATGACAGTACAAGAAGGCTGTCAATCACCGGGCATTGTTTTTTATGCTGTCAAGCCAGGCCTTTGACAGTTCTCTCCCTCAGATCTGTCAGCACGGTAGTGGAGAGGAAGGCAGTGGGGTCTTCCTGGTGGCATCTTCTGGGGAAGTGAGATTTAGGTGGAGCAAGGTATGTAGCATGCTGCAGAGCAAAGCTGGTTATGACAGGGTGGTCAGGCTGTGTCTGCATCTTCCTCTGAGTTTGAAGTGTTCTGGAGAATTACTCTGAGAGGGAAGAGAAGAAATGCACCATGTACGTTTCAAACGACTTAGTCAAATGATATGATTTGCCAAAATGCACATTACTGTAATTTCACCAAGATAGGTGGCCAATTGAATGGTTCCAGAGATGTAATTACCTTCACACTCTTTGCAAGGCCCTTCGCGATAGAGCTTGCAAAATGCACCTTTTTTTTCTTTCAATATCCATTTGGTTAGAAATACATCCATTACTTATAAATGATGACTTTGGGGGGCTACTATAAATACAGGTAAAAGGTAATTTCCCATAATGGGAGGGTTTTTTCTATTTTTGTGGTTGTGGAAATTGTTTTAAAATATACTATATGTTATCTTAAAAGTCATTGGTAGCTATGTATTTGCTTAAAAAGAAAGGGGTATATAATCTGAGATAGACAGTTGGGCCCAAATGGAATCTCGCTTAGTGCTGTATTTAACAGGCTGGATTCAGAATATGGTATGAACTTGTCTCTACATTTTCTTTATTAAAGATGGATATTTTTTTTCAAACTTCATTTCACTGATTTTGTTCAGAAATGGTTAAAAATTTCAAAATAGGATCATAGAAGTAATACTTTTAACAGGAGAGGCTGTGGTCTTCACACTTGCCAGATGATGGCTCTTTGATTTTAATGTCCTAGAATATGGTCAAGAGCTGTCTAATGACATCTTGGGCCATGATTGCGGTCATGAAAGTGGTCCCATGAGGTCACAGAACAGCTGGAACATTTCCACCGCCTACTGTGTGTTTCAGGCTATGTCTATATGTATGAGGATGAGCTGAGAATTAGAAAGTATATAGAGAAAAGTGTTGCATTAAACTAAGATTAACTCATTACTGAAGAAAGAAAGATTAAAAGGGGAATTCAGTATAGCCAAAGTCCACGGTATTCATAAAGTGTACAGTGGAGCGTTCTGATGTATCTGTGTAATACTTACCTACTGTTTATAGTAAGTTCCCTTCCTGAGTGTGTAGTCTGTTATCTTTTATAGCAGGCTTTGAATGTGCCTTTCCTTTGGTCAGATTTTTTCAGCTATATAACTGTGTTGCAGTTGCCTACAATGTACAGTACAGTGGCCTGATATTCAAGTGTCTGGCCTACAGGTCCACTAGGCTGCAGCAGCTAACTTAGGTGTGTGTCACAGTCAGGTGAGGCTAAGTTAATCTACTTGTTTGCACAATGACAGGATAATCTAACGATGCATTCCTCAGAACTCATGGTGGTCATTAAGTGACTATATGTGCACAAAAACTTAATTATAGAAATGAATTTTCTTTGCCATCTGTGAATTCTACTATTATGGTAAATGTTAAATACACTTTCTTATTGGAATGTTTTAAAGTGTTTTTTCATGTAGCTCAGGTTGGTCTGGAACTTGTGTGGTAGGGGATGGATGGTGTTGGATTTGATCCTCCTGTCTCCACATATAGAAAGCTAGAACTGTAGAAATGTACCTCCATATCCAGTGTACTGGCTAGTCAATGTGACACAAGCGAGGGTCATCATAGGAGGAAACCTCAAATGAGGTTTCCATAAGATAGGGCCCCATAGAGCTTTTTTTTTTTTTTTTTTTTTTTTTTGGTTTTTTTTCGAGACAGGGTTTCTCTGTATAGCCCTGGCTGTCCTGGAGCTCACTTTGTAGACCAGGCTGGCCTCGAACTCAGAAATCCTCCTGCCTCTGCCTCCGCGAGTGCGCCACCACGCCCGGCGGGCATTTTCTTAATTAGTTATTAATGTGGACGGGCCCAGCCCATTGTGGGTGGTGCCATCATGGGCTGGTGGTCTTGGGTTCTATAAAAAAGAACGCTGAGCAAGCCATGAAGAGCAAGCCAGTAAGCAGCACCCCTCTATGACCTCTCTGCATCAGCTCCCACTTCCAGGTTCCTGCCCTGTTTGAGTTCCTGTCCTGACTTCCTTCACTGATGAGCTCAAGGTGCAAATGTGAGCCAAATAAACCCTTTCCTCTCAAAGGTGCTTCGGTCATGGTGTTTTAGCACAGCAACAGTAATTTTAAGTTACCAAGATTTTAAATTATAATATCTGTATCAATTCCTTGAGACTTCCATATATTAATATAGTAGATTTTTTGTCACATTCACTCCCACTCCCATCCTGTCCTTCTATCTCCTCTTAGATCCATCCCATGCCTCTGAACTGTGTCCTCCCTGTTTTTCCTCTATAACTCACCTAGTCAGAATGGTGCTGCTCATAAACTCAGGGGTATGGGCTATCCCCCAGAGCATGGTTGACCTACCCAGGGCCCACAACCACCATAAGAAAGACAAGTCTCTCCAGAAGCTATCAACGGTCAATATCGCTTCAGCTCGGGATGAGGGGCCCTTGAGCTCCTCCGTGCTGACTCCTGTCCATGTTTTTAAATGTGGTTCTGAGGATTGAACCCAGAGCTTTCTGTAAGCTGGGGAAGCATTCTATATTCTGAGATACAGCCCTGACCACTGCAATGGGTTTTACTAGAAGATAGTGGCACAAATAGCAGAATAATTGTGCTAATGAGATCAGAACCGTGTTCCCCTGTTTATCTCATGTTTGATAGATCTTCAGGGCATCTGGCTGGCGATGTTCCGTCAGTCCTGAATGCACTAGCTTTTCAATCTTACGGTAGTTATTTATAGTATTTTAATCTCCACACCAGACTCTCTCCTTAGATACAAACCAATGAAAAAGACGTATCTTTTGTTCTTGTTTAAATGTTACAAGGACTCAGTATTCTAACACAGGTATCTAGTACAGGACTACAAAAGGGATAAGCCAATAATTTTAACCTAGAATACAGTAATGCAGTCCTCAGCGATAAACGTACATTTTATTAAAAAAAAATGAAGTCAGAAAGATGTAACAGAATATATTACAACCTACTCGGCTCCCGTGGAGTTACTACTATTTAGTTTTGATTAGTTGCAAGTCATTCCTTGTAGTGTATGTATATATAGTATATATACTTCCTCAGCATTTTATTTTCAAAGGTACAGTATTGTTCTTTTATATCAATTTCTCTAGTGGACGATATAAAATAGTATTTCAAACCTACTCAATCCAATAATCTATGACCATTAAAAACATAATTTAAATTATTTGTATTTATTGTGGTAATGGTTAATGAAAAATTTTAGTACCTATGTATTCTTTTCCCCTTTAAGAACATCTTTTCTTTTTCTATACACCACACATTTTCTCATCTCTCCTATCATTAGCTGAATATTTTATTTCTCTCGTATATTTTATGTCTTTTACTGAATTTGAAGTGTATATTCTGTAGCTGTTATTTTCATATTTACCTCAGAATTTGTAATGTAGATACTTAATTCCAGATCTTCCTAACAAAATATCAAATCAATAAAACTCCTGTCTAGTTCTTACATAAAACAAAAACCCAAGATCCTAAATACCTATTCCTAGTGTTTCATGATATTAGAAAGAATTGTGTCATAATTTGAAAAGCTCAAATTATTTTTGCCTTTGATTTGTTAACATTTCTACTGGTTATTTTTCCCTCCTGTTTCTTTCTTTCTTTTTTCTTTTTTTTTATTTTGCTTTCTTCTTTTTTTTTTTTGCTTTCTTTTTTTTTAAATATTTTTTATTATTACGTATTTTCCTCAATTACATTTAGAATGCTATCCCAAAAGTCCCCCCCCATACCCTCCCCCCAACTTCCCTACCCACCCATTCCCATTTTTTGGCCCTGGCATTCCCCTGTACTAGGGCATATAAAGTTTGCGTGTCCAATGGGCCTCTCTTTCCAGTGATGGCCGACTAGGCCATCCCCTCCTGTTTCTTAAGTCTCATCTGAACTCCTTGGCAGTTCTTTCAGAGTGGATCTGTACTTTGTAACTTTTGTTGTTGTTGTTGTTGTTATTGTTGTTATGAAGCTTGGATTGCTGGTTAGCTCTGTGTGGATTCCAGGGCATGCTGTTTTTTTCACTGGCACTTTGAAATGACTGCCATCTTTCAGGAGCTTTAGCTGAGGAGACTCCCATTGGTCTGACAACAGTCTTTTTCTCTGTTGTAGCACCCACTCACAGATCTTTTCCCTTTCCTTGGGCTTCTGCAGCCTCGTGCAGTGTTTTCTTGGTGACTTTGTATTTACTTAGCATGGAGCTAATGATCTTTCTTCTTGATGGTTTGTCTTTCTTCTGTTCTGGGGAATTTTTACATCAGGGCCTGCTTCTTCTTTCTCTGCCCTTACCTCTTGGAATGAAGGGCTCCTTCCTTCTTTCCTTCCTTCCTTCCTTCCTTCCTTCCTTCCTTCCTTCCTTCCTTCCTTCCTTCCTTCCTCCCTCCCTCCCTCCCTCCCTCCCTCCCTCCCTCCCTTCCTTCCTTTCTTCCTTCCTTCCTTTTGATTGCATTCACAGACTTCAGTGTCTCATGGTACTTTGCCCACGTTGTGTCTTTCCATGTGAGTTCATCAGTAGTAACTAAGTCTTTGCAGGTTGTGAGCTGAGTTGGGAAGTGTCCACATAAAGCAGTGTGTGTTCTGTTCTGACACAGCTGTATCCTAGTTCTTCAGTTTAAGGCAGGTTTTTAATTGTACTTTCTAGATTTTGGAGTTGGTGGGTCATTTGCACATCCTATATGGTAAGGGGTTAAAATGGTCATGATTGACTTGGCTTCGTGCCCATACTTCCAAACAAGCCTTGTCTTTCAGGTGATGGAAAGAGACTTCTATGTTCTCATTTTATCTTGTCTTACTTAATGGAGAAACCTTAAAGCATAAAAAAGCCAGCCCAGGGCTGGCAGATGGTTCAGTGATCAGCGGCTTACTGCATAAATGTGAGAACTGTCGTTCAAATATCCAGGACCCAAGTAAATGCTCACTGGGTAGGATGGTCAGCCTGTACTTATATATCCTCAGAAAGCAGAGTTGCGATGCCCAGAGCAAGCTGCCTATCTAGACTAGCTATCTCAGTGAGCTCTGGGTTTGATTGAGAGACCCTGACTCAATGATGAAGGTGGAGGAGCAATTGAAGATGATTCCAAATATCAACCTTATGTTTCTACATGCATATATGCCCACACATGTGTGCCTGCACATATGTAAACATGCACACACATATATGTACACCACACATGTATGATTGACAAAGGAGAATAAATAGAGCTCAAGATTTGCCTATCAATGTTATTTTCCTACGCTTCATCCTCTGAGGGCACATAAAAGCTTACGGTTCTGACAACCAGAAATTCAATTTTATCGTGTTAAAGTCCATGTATGAACTTTAAAATCTGCCTTTAAATTATTATTGTCATTAAAGAGTTGTTTTAGATTATGAGTATATATGTGTAGTGGTGGCAGTGGCAGTGGCGGTGGTGTGGTGTGGTGTGTGTGTGTGTGTGTGTGTGTGTGTGTGTGCATATGAGTGCAGGTACATGCAGAGGCCAGAAGAGGGCATCAGATTCCTTGGACCTGGAGTTACAAGCAGTTATGAGAATCATATCATTGGTGCTGGGAATCAAACTTGGGTCTTCTGCAAGGGCAGTATGTGTTCTAAGCCCCCTAGCCTATCTCATCTATTTATTTATGGAAATTTTCAATGGGTTTAGAGTGGAAAGAGAAATGACATATGACATATCTCAGCTTATGGGCTGTCTTGGTTAAGAGGAGCTCCCATTTTTTTCTTGTGTTATTTTCTTTATAAAATTAAGATTCATGTGTGTGTGTGTATGTATGTAGTACTTGATGACTTTTTAATATTTATTGTGAGGCTTGTACCGCTATTATAACTTTCTAAACCATGAGATTTTAGTAGTTCTGTTCTGTAGGATGATTCTATTATTTGCTAAGGCATTCTCTATAGTTACATATGAAGTTGTTTGTCTGGTTTACTTTTCTCTTATAAATAACACTCCTGTGAGCATCTTTCAGTATCTTCATAAGCACTTGTGCTAGGCTGTCTGCTTGTAAGCAGAAGAATTACTATGCAACAGGGTAAGATCTTAATCTGAATGACTTATGGAAGAGTCATAGTGGGATGTGAAATGGAAACATCATGAAAATTCTGCATACCTGGAAGCTAAGGCCAGCGGTGCAGGAGGAGGATGGAGCTTAGTGGAGTGAGATTGACACTTATTCATGTCCAGTCTCCTCTAGTTTGTTCATTCAGTGGGAAGCTAAGTCACGCAGTACTGAGTGTTGTAACTAGTGGGAGAATAAGAGAGGAGAAAGGTTAGATCCCTCTCTCAAAGACTCTTGAAGAATTGTCAACGGAGATGTATAGAACCACAACATACTCCCCCTCTCACAAAATGACAGGCTACAATAATTACCAAACAAAACAGGAAAGTGCTATGGGATCTTAGGCAGAGCCTTTCTCAGTTCAGTTGGCCAAGGCGCCATTTTCACTTAATAATGTATTGTCCCAGTCCCAAGGCTGTAAGCAGCAAGTAAGTGCAGGGGGTGGAAGTAACAGTTAACTCTTTTACTGGTTAACCGAGAATGTTATTTCAATGAACATACCCTTACATGAGTGAGTCATTTATTCACAGAGCTTGCTTCTAGTCAGTGTTGTCTCATTTTATGTCAACTTGATGTAAGCTAAAGCCATCTGAGAGAAGGGAGCCCCATTTGAGCAGATGCCTCCAAAAGATTAGACTGTAGACAATCCTGAGAGAATTTTCTTAATTAGTGAGTGATGGGGGAGGACTCATCCCATTGTGTGTGTGGAGGCATCCCTGGGTAGATGATCCTGGGTTTTGTAAGAAAGCAGTTTGAGCAAGTCACAGGGAATAAGCCAGTAAGCAGTGCTCCTCTGATGTAGCCTCTGCATCAGCTCCTACTTCCAGATTGCTGCCATGTTTGAGTTCCTGCCCTGACTTTCTTCAATTATGGACTAGGGTCTGGAAGTGTAAGGTGAAATAAACGCTTTCCTCCCCATGTTGCTTTGGTCATGGTGTTTCATCACAGCAGTAGTAACCCTAACTAGGACATAGTCTAACTGTCTTGTCATTATGCCAACCGCCAATAGAGACTGTGTTCTAGCTTCCCTTCTTCAGCCACATCCTATCAGTCACTGTTATTGGGAAAGTCAGGGGTCGGGAAATTCAGCTCACCCCAGGCTATGGTGTTTCAGTTAATTCAAGTCATTGGTAGAACACTTGGATCCTTGCTATTGACTAATTAAGACGTCAATGCCAAATTGGCCGGAGAAAAGTCTTTCTAAGGACTTTCTTGAGAAGGCTGGCTCATTGTTAGAGAGAGAAGGATACATTCACTGCCCATCGTTGTGTTTGAGTGTTGTCTGTGTGGTAGGTTTGTGGTTACCTTACTACCAGCCTTTGTGTGGTATACCATGTTGGAGAACATCAAGTTGCCAAGAGGGCAATGGAGGCCCCACCTCATGCTCTGTGGAGAAAGCTCACGTGGCCTGGTTGTGTTTCTTCTTATCTATAGGACACATCTTCCTAAGGAATGCAGGAAGAGAGGTGGGCAAGTATCTGTTTACCTGGGCACCTTGGGGTTGTCCCTGATGCCTATCACAGGGTCTCACAAAGAGTGCAAGCTCAATTCTAGGTGGCTTAGGCTTGTGGTCCCAGCTTCTGGCTCTGAGCAGCTATTGGATTACCTGGATATTTACATTCTCCAGTAAGTTTTTCTTTCAAAAATTTAACCTTTCAATTCCAGTTTATATGGAGGATTTTCCAACTGGTTTTACTTTTTCTTTTGAGATGGGCTCTTACTCTATTACCCTGGCTAGCATGGAATTCTTGAGGTAAAAATGCTGGCCTTGAATTTGCACTAATCCTCCTGCCTTGGCCTCCTACGTCCTGGAAGGCAAAGCAAGAAGCATCTCACTTGGATTACAACTGACATTTAAAAAAATATATTAATTGGACTAGAGCAATGGCTCAACAGTTAAGAGCACTAGCTGTTCTCCCAGAGGACCTGGGTTCAATTCCCAGCATCCACATGGCAGTTCATGGCTGTCTGTAGCTCCAGCTCCAGGAATTCTGACACTTTCACACAGATACACACTCAGGCAAAACACTAATGCAAATAAAATAAAAATAAGTAAATAATAAAAACCTATATTCATCATGTGATTCTATATGTATGCCTGTGTGTGGGTTTGAGTGTTCGTATATGTAGAGACCAGAGACATTGGATCCCTGGAGCTGGAGCTATAGGCAGTTGTAAGCTGCCTGATGTGGGTGCCGGGAGCCAAACTCAGGTTCTCTGCCATAGCAGTGAATGCTTCTAACTACTGAGCCACTTCTCTAGTGCCCCAGCTGACTTTTAAATTTAAGAAACTTTGATAATTTTATACATGTCTAAAATATGTTATATCCATAGTCACCCTGTTAACTTCCTTATTTCCTTTGCACTCTGCCCACCCCTCAGCCAGGCCCCCCCCCTTTTGTGTGTGTGTGTGTGTGTGTGTGTGTGTGTGTGTGTGTGTGTACGTGTGTGTGTACACATTGTGTGGGTAGCCACAGTCCTGTAAGTTCAAGACTGCTAGGGCCATGCCATATCTAGAAGGCAGCATGTTACAGTGCCCTCCCCACCCCCCAGCTCTTCTAGTCTCTCTGTCCTTCTCTACCATGTTTCCTGAGCCTTAGAGGGGTGATGTTGGTGTGGTGCTTAGCGCTGGGCTCTCAACAGTCATTTGTCCTCGGTACTTCGACTTTTGAAGCATGTGGTCCAGGACAGTGGTAGACATCATACAACAGAGATCTGTATATTTTCTTTTCAGTTCCTTTGGCATGAAAATTAAGAGTGAATACACATCAAAACCTTTTCAGGCAAATGTAATGATAAACCTTACTGTTTGCACAGGTTGTATGCACTTTGTCTGTTTGTTTGTATGCCCATCTGTCTATCCATCTATCCATCTATATCTATCTATCTATCTATCTATCTATCTATCTATCTATCTATCTATGATCTATCATCTTTCTATTAGGGGTGCCAGTGGCAGTTTGAGGAGTTGAGCTATCATGCATGATGTATATCTCTGGTTTGTTATAGATTCCTATGCTGTGAGAATTCTAGTTTGTGTTAAGGAATGAAGGATTTTTCGGTCTGATTAAACAGCTTGCTTTGCAGTCTCTAGATTAAATTTAGATAACAAGGACTGCACCGGCACTGGAGAGATGGCTCAGTGGTTAAAAGCACTTGGCTACTCTTTTACAGGTCTTGAGTTCAATTCCTAGCAACCACATGATGTCTCATAATCACCTGATGCCCTCTTCTGTCATGCAGGCATACATGCAAATAGAGCACTCATATGCATAAATAAATCTTAAACAAAAAACAAAGACTGTACCAATAGACCTTCCAACAAGGGGGGAGAGTCTCGGAGGCTTCAGCCCTAGACAAAGACCTACAGCAAGCAAGGAAATGATGATCTGGAAGAAACAGACTTCCCAAGGAACAAGCACATCAGTTGGCTATCCAGTACCAAATGATCAGGCCCCAAAGCGTATATGCACAAGTAACATGATATACATTGAGCAGGTTGCGCGTGCATGCATGCACACACACACACACACAAACACACACACACACACACACACACACTACATCAATTAGAGAAAAGGAGGCCATGAATTTGAAAGACAGTGTGGGGTAAGGGTACATGGGAGGGTTTGGAGGAAGGAGGGGGAAGGATTAATGCTATAATGATATTATAATCTCAAAAACCATTTAAAAAGCCAAGCTGAGGGCAGTCCTTAAATCCCAGCACTTGGGGAGGCAGAGGCAGAGGCAGGGGGATCTCTGAGTTCAAGGCTAGCCTGTTCTATATAGGGCAGACTGGCCTACATAGCAAGTTTCAGAACAGCCAGAGCTATACAGAGAGGCTTTGTCTCAGAGCAAACACGTGGAGAGTTCAGTGATGGTGAAACAGCTTAGTTGGTAAAGTGTCTAGCATGCAAATATAGAACCTATCTTAGTTAAGGTTCTATTGCTGTGATAAAACACCGCAACCAAAAACAACTTGGGGAGGAAAGGGTTTACTTCATCTTACAGCTTGAAGTCTGTTATCTAAGGGAGTCAGGGTAGAAGCTTGAAGCAGGAGCCTGGAGTGTAACCACTGGCTTTTCTACCAGGCCTCTTTGTCCCCAGAATAATGACTCTGAGACTGAATTATTTCTGAATAAATGCCTAGGCCATAAGCTAGGGGTTGTTCCTGCTAGCTCGTCACTCAATTATCCTGTTTATTCTAGTCTAAGTCCTGCCACGTGCTTAGTTACCTCTCCTCAGGTTCATGCGACCATCTCCATCAGTGTTGGGGGCGAATCTCCCAGCACCTGACTCTCTCTCCCAGAATCCCCTTTCCCTGCCGGAACTCCCACCTCCTATTTCCTGCCTAAGTTAATAGGCCAACAGCTTTTTATTGGCAGGTGATGCTTCCACACAGTGCACAAAAGATTCTCTCTATACTGGAGGCTGGAACATCAGACATAGAGGCTGTGGAGAAATGCCGCTTAGTGGCTTGCTTCTCATGGCTTGCTCACTCTGCCTTTTCATACAACCAAGGACCATCACCCATGGTGAGCTGGGTCCCTCACTTCATTCATCAATCAAAAAAAAAAAAAAAAGCTTGCCCATAGGGCAATCTGTTGGAAGCATTTTTTAGCACGGGACCTGAGTTTGGGTCATACAATAAACTGGGTAGGGTGGTACACACCTGTAAATCCAGCTCTGGGAGTGTTGTCATGGGGGAATCTCTGAAGAGATAGGTAGATCCCTGGAGCTCACTGTCCAGCCTAGTCAAATCAATGAGCCTCAGATTCTGGGAGAGAGAGACACACAGAGAGAGACAAAGAGACAGAGAGAGAGAGACAGAGAGACAGAGACAGAGAGAGACAGAGACAGAGAGACAGAGAGACACACAGACAGAGACAGAGACAGAGACAGAGAGAGAAAGAAAACAAATCCTCTAAGGCACTCACCAAAAAGCAAAACCAAGAAAAAATGAGAGCGCCAACCGACAAGCCCATCTGGTGATATATACCTTTTATGCCTGTATGTCTGTGCATGTTTAAAAGAAACATTTTAGGCACAAGCACTGTTTAAATGAAGTTAAAACGACCTCTCTTTTATAGTCTCTGAAACCACCTCAGCACAGTTGCAATGAGAAGACCACTAATTTTGTAGACTATTTTCTTAGAATATCAGTCACAGGACACGCCCGTTATTTGGTGACCTCTGAGTTTCCCTTGAAAGACAGAGATTGTGTTTCTCTGGTTTTCCCAAATTGTATTTACACGTGGCTGCTTCATCCTTAGAGCTGCTGAGAACTTCCCAGGGCTACCGGCTCCTCCACACTTCACATGGCTCCTCTGCATCCACCAATGAATTGGTTTAGATGCTGGGTTGTTTTTTGTTTTTTGTTTTTCCTTGCCTTTTCTGGTCAATTCAGTTTACAAAAGACCAAACTAAAGCTGACCTTAGGATCGTATAGGGTGTAGATACGTGGCCACATATGGTAACTTCTCCTGGTTCTCTATGCTGGTAAAGAAGTCATTGTAGAAAACCAGAAAAAAAAATTCCAAAGAAAGTAATCACCACAGAATGTCTGGATTTTTTTCTAGTCTTTATCCTGCAGAGGATAGTCTGTGGGTTCTAGGCCTCTCACATAAAATGGCATAGTGTTTAGGCATAACCTATGTCCACTCTCTTAAATACTTCATTGTTTTTAGATTTCTTAAGATTCCTAACTCAAAATAAATGCTGTATAAACAGCTGCTATATTCTATTGTCTAGGGAATAATAATAAGAAAAAAAGTTCCATAGATGTTCAGTAGATTTGTTTTTGAAGATTATTATGTGTGTGTGTGAGAGAGAGAGAGAGAGGGAGAGGGAGAGGGAGAGGGAGAGGGAGAGGGAGAGGGAGAGGGAGAGGGAGAGGGAGAGGGAGAGAAAGAGAATGTGTATGTGAGTGCAGGTGCCTTCAGAGGCTAGAAGAAGGCAGCAGATCCCTCAGAGTTAGAGTTACAGGGAATTGTGAGAGACACAGTGTAGGTACTGGGTCCTGCACTCCAGCTCTCTGCAAGAACAGGATGCCCTTTCAACAGCTGAGCTATCTGTTCAGTCCCTGAAAGAAGTTATTTAGTGCGGTGGATTAAATACAAGGCTTTGCTCGTTGCAATCAAGTGCTGTAGCACTCAGCTATGTCCCCACCTCTTCTCTGAAGAGTGTCAGCAGTAGCTGACTCTGCTTATATGAAGCCATGGCAATGGTGGACAATTGCATTACTTCAATAAGTGGCCTGCAAACTTGTTGCTTTTTGTAATAAACAGATTGGATTTCTCCATACCAAGAAACTGCTTCCATGAAGCCTGGCAAAGATGGTGCACACCTTTAGTCCCAGTACTCAGGAGGCAGAGGCAGGCCCATCTCTTGAGTTCAAGGCTAGCCTGGTCTACAGAGCTAGTTCTAGGATAGCCAGGGCCACATAGAGAAACCTTGCTCAAAAAATATTTTTTTTTTCATGAATTTAACTTCAATTGTTTTGTCAACTACTTTATCATATGAAAGTACTGCGAATTTAAAACCCACCAATGCCTGCTCTGCCCTTCTGAGTGATGTATTTGCATGTGCTAGGACATCTCTGTTTATGTCGGCCGTGCAAAGACTGGAAGATCAATTCTTCAAGCAAACCAAAGAAGCACTAGCTCGAAAGCACATGCATTTATTTCCAAGGCTCCTTTTGTTTTAGGTAAATTTAAAAGTGTACCCGTGATATCAGAGACGTGATATCTGTCCGCTTATAGTCAAGTCATTGTTCCTACTGTGGAAAGACAAGCTTCCTGTTAAGAACTTTAGCCCGTAAAGGGCGGCAAAAGCAATGCTAAGTGGGATGTGCCAGGCAGGCCGGATAACAGAACCTGGCCACGGTGCTCGTTAGGGAGACTGGCTTTGAGACTCTCTTGAGTCTGAGCTCCTCCAAGATTCTGTCATCTCTCTGGTTCTTGCTGGATTCACTTGTCTGAGTTTCGCTGGCATCTGGATAGAGATTCAGCCAAGAACCAGCAGCCAGGGATGGACCAGAGGGAGGAAGGGAGGGATTGAGAGGGAATATGCTTAGCCTGTGCTAGGCTCTGGATTTGGCTTCCAGGCATCTCTTGCCTTCTCTCTGGCTGATCTGTACCCAGTCCGAGTTTCTCCTCTGAATTTCTCATTCGCAAGGCTTCTTAGAGGTAATGTGGGTGTGAAGCCTTGATGCAGCAGGCACATCCTTTCATTTCAGGGAGAGGATCATTTATATAGAGGAAATGTCGAAAGTGAATTTTTATATATTTAAAGAATTTAAGCTATTTACCCAGAGGCAGAAATGATTTGAGGCTCAGGGAAAACCATCATGGATAATTTGAAATTCATGCATCATTATTAGATTTAAAGTCACATCCTTCTTTATCTACATCACATCCATCTAACTTTAAGAGAAGCCTCCAAGAGGTTTGAGTGGATTTTATTATTATTACTGTAAAGAGATGGCACCCCTTTAAAAACAAAACAAAACGAAACAAACCCTTGGTTTTTCACAGTAGTAACTAATGCTATAACGACTGGCGTCTACCCACACGTTTCCCAAATTCAATGTAGGCAGCTTTGCAGTATGACCCTACAGTACCTTTCTACAAGGAAGATGCAGAGGACCAGAGTGGCTGCCTAGAATGTTTATTGAGGATAGTGCAGAGTATGGAGGTGGTGAGCTTGACGTAGTCCCATACTTACTTCAGCATCTGACTATTGGCTATTGCTGTGGGAACCTGATGTTTTCTCCATATTTATATTAGCCAGACTTGAGTAGAAAGGACCCCCGAGTGCCATTCATCATCATTCTTCCTTGAGAAATGTTAGGATTTTTTTTTTTAAACTCTGTTCAGGATGGCTGGGTTATTTTTGCCTCTTCTTCCTTCCTAATTTTTTAAGGATGCAAGAAGGCAGGGTTTTTGTTTGTTTGGTTTGCTGTTGTTTATTTTATCTTCTCATTCACTTGAATTTGGTTTCAGCTCGAAACAGTTTTTGAGGACCAGAAAATGAATCTTGTAGCAACCGAGAACCCAGATTGCTAGCGTGGCCTGCAGGAGCGTCTGTCAGCTTGTACGTTTTCTCTTTTTTGAGAATCCCATTAAATTTTATTCAGGAGTCCCTTCCCAGCCAAATGTATTGTTTCCATGGATACAATTAATGGGGAAAGCAATTTATAAGACTGATGTAAAAAATGAGCACGCCATCAGCCCCCCTGCCGGTCACATTTAGAGACTGGGAGAAGGAGGTCAGTTCTTGTGGGCCCGGCAGAAGCTCCAGCGGGGAGCACGACAATGGGAGCCAAAGTCTTCTGGAAGGGTCTGTTGAAGTGTAAGGAATCACCTAGAAAGATGTCAGGACGCGGAAGATGTCACCCAAATGGGACGTCTTTTCACGCCCTTCCTATTTACAGAATCTACTGTGTGAAAACCTTAAAAAAATTTCCTAAACCAAAAGAAGCAGAGACAACCTTCCCCTTCTCGTGAATGCGAGGGGGATTTGGCGCAGGACAGGCAGAGCTAAGGTGGGGTGGGACCCCGGAGAGGATTATGTCATCAGTTATCCCCATCACGGACTCACACCCTGACACATAAAGTTATTACGACCTACATTAGGCTTTTCTCAATTTGTATCCATTTCTCTTGAAAAACATACCGTGAAGTGACGCTGGCATCAGTTCACCTCATGATCTAAAAACCTTGAAACAAACTGGTTTTCTAGGCATTTAAAGCTTGCCCCTACCCCTGACTGGACCCCCAACCTGAGCCCCAGCTCAGGACTAGAGGAGAAAAATCTAGGGAGATTGGATGTAAAAATTCCAGCCCTTGCTGTACACGTTTCTCCAGGTTTTGGAATGACTGTTAGGGGTTTGTTGTCTGTTTTCTTCTTCGCTCACCCTGATTTGAGGGAAGAAGGAAGTCCGAACCACGGTTTTATTCCACCGTGCACCTTGCCCGGGACACCCACTAAGAAGTTACCTCTTTCTTATTGTCTTGTACACACTAGAGCTGTTTTGGAGTAAGCCAGTGTAAAAAAAAAAAAAAAAAGAAGAATGTGGACGAGTCTCTCTCTCTCTCTCTGAGAGTAAGTACAGTTTAATTGCTTACAAGCAAACATATTTGGAAAACTATTTGTTTATATTTTAGCACCCAGCTGTCTTGTATTGTTGACTGCCTGAAAGATGTGGTTTTTTTTTTTTTTTAAACCTTTCTTCCCTGCAGAGGGCAGTCTCTCTCCACAAAACAAACCCCTGTGCCCAGCAGCGGTGAGTGTGGAGAAAAAAAAAGCATTATAATTATTTTTTAAGCTGTGAATGTAAATAATTCCCCTTTTTCCTTTGGATGAGGCTATAGGAGGAAGGGGGGAAAAAGAAACCTGTTCTACATTGGAAAATTATAGATTGTGCATGACTCCGGTGTGTGTGTGTTTCCTGTCCTTTTGTATATTGTCTTGCTGACCAATTTTTAAAAAAAAGATTGAGTGGAATTTTTTTTTTCTTTTTGAATAAGCATTGAGCAAGAGATAACAAATAAGGTCTCAAATGGAGAGGGAAATGGCAGTTAGGAAAATAAGAGACCCATCAGGCTGGGTTGTAGATTAAAATACATGTATAATAAGAACGTGAGCACCTACAGATTGCCCCACCAGTGCAACCAAAGTAAAACACCACAAGCTGTTATGTTTTTAAATACAGAAATTAATTCTACTTTAAAGAGGCTTCTATCAGAGGTTGGAGATATTTAATGTGGAAAGTGTGAGAAAATAGGTATTTCTTTTGGTCATATGTCTCTCCTGTTTGATGTGTGTCTCTGGCAGGGAGAGGAATGGATTAAATAGAGGCAGGTAGTCTGTAGAAACCACCCCAGTAAGAGTGGTCAGACACACCTAACTGATGCTTAGATAAATGCATTACAGCAGAGTCCTCACACAGTTCAATTTGCTTTTCCTGGACTCCAAGAGGACAGATCCTTTCTGCTGACCAAGAGAAGAGCTTGTAGAGAGATTCGGGCAGATGCTGAGAGGGAGGGGGAAAAACCCAGTACTACAAAGGATCATGTCAGCCCATCAGCTTCAGTGGGCAAAGTCAGCTCCAGTTTGGATGTAGCAATTCCTAACAAGACCCCAACCCTTTTTACATGATTTTCTTTTTAAAAACTGAGAAAACACAGAAGAGAACTATGTAAAATGCTCCTTACATACACAATCACTCACGTGAGGGGAAATGTGCGGAATCTAGTGCCCGAGGACAGACGCCACAGGGATCTGTGCCTCACACTGGTTTTCCCTGATTCGAATGCGAGTTTGGAAATGGCTCTGAGAATTTTCCTGCCTGCCCATTAACTTGCAAAGAAGCTGGTTTCTCCAGCTCCTTTTTTCCTAAAGCAGCTCAAAATACGATTTAAAAAAAATGCGTATTTAATGTCCAGATGATTTTGCAAAGTGTCCTCTATTTATTTATCCCACACTGCCCAGTTCTGCTCAGGTGCAGTTACCACATGGGAAGATAAAGTGAGTACAAAGACCTATTGTCTCTCAGTGAAGAGGAAGACCTGGAAGTGATTTAAATTTAAAAAAAAAAAGAACTTATATTTTTGGAGCTGATGATCTTAAATCGCACAGCTGTGTCACCTGCGATTTATGACAGCTGCGCCCGAGCCAGGTGGAGCAGCCGCCGCAAAATGGCAGAAAAATGACCGTGTGAGGGGAGGGCTCGGACTGGCCCAGTCTCCCCCATGTGAAGTTTAATCAGGTTACACAGAGTGACTTGATCCGTCTTGTTAGCCGTTGGGAAACTCTTTTGAAAAGATAAATGATCAACCTTTCAAAACTTAAAGCACAGAGAGATTGCAGAAATGTAGGTGGCCTGATGAGTACTCGGCTGCTTCGGATGTGCCTGTTGGTGTGTTCCTTTTGACCAAATGATCCATTCTATGCCGTATTGATAGTCGCCATGCCATCATGGCTGTTAGGGCCAACTGTTTGGAGGGATTTTCACTGTTACAAGTAGATTAGGGTCTGATAGCTGATTCTGTTTTTTATTGGCATCATTTTCTCCCGGTTGTCCAGGTCCACGTATAATTCTCTGTTCAAGAAGGATCGGCTAAGACAGTCTTAATATCAACTTGGCTTAGCTTTGAGAGCTAAAGGATCTTGTTCTGGTGAGTTGGTAGTGAGCCGACGCTTATTCTTTGTTAGATTGTTATCATCCAGCATCGTCCTATCATGGCTGGTGTCGGCAGGTCTCATATGGGGCTTTTCTGGATTTTCAAAACAAGCCTAAAATGTTAGCTGATATTCCTCTTCAGGGGTGGTCCCCTGGGCCATCAGGAACAATGGGCACAGAGTTTGCTTCTTTATCTAAACACACATCGACTTGGGTCTGTCCTCTTGTTTTATGTGGGCACTGACTAAAACACCTCAAATACTAAACATTAAACGCCCTGCACATGAGAACCAATTTGCAAAGGATTTTGAAGGTTTTTCTGAGAGCTGAAGAAGTAGAAAATTAGACAGAAAGGTTGTTTTGCTTCAAAAAAAAAAAAAAAAAAAGAAAGAAAAAGAAGGCTATCAACCTGTGATATAACTGAGGGCAGCCCACACTCTTTCTAGATAAATGGTTAGATATGTGTTTGTGTATACGGATGCATACATAAAGCCAGGAGTCTTTTATATTAAGAAGTGCCCAGTTTCTTCCATGGCTAGTGAGATATACCTTGTCAACTCTTTGTGAGTTAGCATCCTCGCTGAAATACACGAGCTCACCGTGTCTACGTACTGTAAGGCGCATGTCACCAACACGGGGTTTTGTTTCTCCTGAGACTTTGGACAGAGCACACACAGAAAAAGGAACAGGCAACTTTTATAAGACTTGAAAATTTAAAAACTACATTTCAGCCTGTACGTGTCCATATTCTGTACTGACTTTAAAGCCTCGACTTTTAAAGAGTTTTCCTAGAATTTTAAGACTAAGTTTATGTTACAAGAAAAAAACCATTAAAAGATTTTATTCTCTGCTCCTCTCAAAAAAAAAAAAAAGGTATGTGTATGAGTTTTCATATTTGATTGGAAAATTAGAAGCATCTAGCACTGTGGTCCCCATCTCTGTCTCTGGGTGGCCTCATGCTAGGCTTTCCTCGCCACCTTCCATAGACCAGTGCAGTGCAAACAAATCCGCAAGGGGACTTGGATTTTCCAGCCATTCTGGATCCTTGCCTTTGCCAGACTCTTAATTCCTCACGAGTCTACAATGTTGCATTTGCTCTTATTACACCAAAGACATCCCTTGGAATGAATCCCCACTCTCTTCCCATTCCTTTCATTTGCAGATGAAAGGCAAATGCATATTTAAAAAAATATAAATAAATACAAGGTGGTTAGGGCCATTCATCACACTCCCTGTCTGCGGGGGTCTTTGTGTCTGCCCCTGCTGTGTGCATTACATTACATTTCTGAACCTGTTGGGAGTGGGTATTTCTTCCTAGCTCTCTTTTCCTTTTGTAGTCTATTAAAATAAAAATATTTTTATCCAGCAGAAACCTCTATTGGTTCTTTTACAGGGTTGCCCCACAAGCCCTTTGCAGGACCAAAAAAAAAAAAAAAAAAAAAAAAGGTTATCTGGGGCTGAATTCTGAGCATTGTTTTTTTTTTGTTGTTGTTGTTTTTTGTTTTAAATGAGAAAAATCAAAAGTCTAATTGTTAAAATCCAGTGTGTCCTTTAATGTCAGGAAAGGAGAATAAAACTGCTGGTGGCAAAGCAACAGGGAACAGAGAAAGGGAAGGCAGATGCAAGTGGACCCTCTGTGGTCTGGAGAGGTAAGGATGCACACACTTCTGAATGCAAGAGGAAGAGCATTTGGCCAGTGGACCTGGGGAACCAGCTTATGCAGCACTTAGCGAGCTGGGCAGGAATCAATGCAGGGAGATGATCTCTTGGGCATTCACCATGCTGCCGCTGAGTTAAATTATCTCTTAAAAGTCCCAGTTGTGAACGGTCCCCACCCTGAGTGCTATTGCAAACTTAGAAGGTGGACTATCACCTCCATAGCAACTTGGGGGCCGTCCTAGAATAAAAATCATTACATGGATGGTTTACAAGGATATCTGCCCTTGACAACCTTGCTTGTAACGGGACTGGGGCTGTTTGACCCGTGCCTTCATTTCTGATTCAGAGGGGGAGGCAGCTAGACAGTTCCCTCTCAGTGATACTCACCCCATTTTGTGGGTTGGATAGCTGAACAGGGCACCCCAATTGGGGACTTGACTCAAGATAGTTCTAGGCTGCTAAAAAGAGAGGTGTCCTAAGACTGTCTTCAGAGATCTGTCTGCCACCAGAGTCCTCAGTTTTGAATCTTGTTCAGTGGCGTTTGGCATCCCTGTGTAGTTCGGGGTACAGATATGGGACAAAGGGTTGTACTCCTACTTTGGTCTTAATTGACCTGTAACAGAAGAGTTTTTGTTTTTAAAGGAGAGTGCAGTGGATCTCGACAAAACCTGGAGGTCTATTCCAGCACACAAGTAGTTAAAATATCCACTCATCCGAGTATGAAGGCAGTTGCTTAGGCTGTCAGACCGGTTGACCAGTGTCAGACTACCCTGACAGAGCAGCATACCTTCATTGCATCATAAATAAAACAGACAAATTACCCCCCCCCTCCTTTAGAAAGGAAAAAGAAGGGGAGAGAGGGGAGGGAGAAGGATTAAGGGGGGAGGGGTGATTTGGAGGGTGTGTGTAGGGAGTGAAGAATTAGAGAGAAAGGAAAAAAAAAAAGATCCTTTCAGCCCCCTCCATGAATCTCAGCATGGCAGCCGAGAACAATGAGAAAACCAGGCAATTACCTGGAATCCCGTTCCCTTATCCAGACATAGAAAATATATTCTTGCTCCATCCAGCCTTCTTCCATCCCCCACCCCAGCCGCCGCCTCCTCCCCTCCCCCCTCCCCTCTATCTAATTCCGTTCTTTCCAGGAAGGCCCAGATGTAACAAAAGGGAAGGTTTCTGATGATGAGCACTACAGCAGGGCTTCAGGGCCCATCCTATCACGAAAGAAAATAGGAAACATTTTCCTCCCTTTCTTTCTTTCTTTCTTTCTTTCTTTCTTTCTTTCTTTCTTTCTTTCTTTCTTCCTTCCTTCCTTCCTTCCTTTCTTTCTTTTTAATTTTGTGCCCTTTCAGACTTTGATAACCCCGGATGCTGTCACAGTGAAAAAACCCAAGCAGAAAGGTATCCTACAGCCAAAACTTTCTCCCCGAGAAAGTCAAATGGTAATAGGAAACATCACTTCACACTTAGAAGCTAAGAAGCAGCCACATCCTAGCAGCCTTGGAGATTCTACTCCGTGGGAGCAACTGGGCATTCTGGGGGGAATTCTGGGGTGGGACAGGACTTCCCTGACAAGAGGCTTTCGTGAAGTCTGTGGAGGACTTCGGTTTTGTTTCTTCTGCAATTGGTGTGCCAAGAGGTTGCACTGGTATCCCACGTTTTCTCCTCCAGGATGAAGATATTGCTGGCTCCAGTGATCTGACAGGCTTCGCACCCCAGGAAAGCTCAAAACAGACGGGCAACACAGAAATGTGCGCATCTAGTTACAGGCCAGGCAGGAGGGTTTGATGAACTCCTCTGTTGAAGAATGATGTTGGAGCCAGAGAGTCTATGTATGAATTCTCTGTCACACTCCACTCCTCCAAAGGCTAGAGTGGACCGACTCTAGCATCCTACATCTATTTCCACCCACTGACAAAGGTAGGACTCTCTCAGCTGTGGTGTTAAATGGTGAGGCTCTCTAATGTACCATGCACACTTCTTGTCTTGACTGGTCGTTCATAAAAGGAGGCAGGAGCCTGGGCTTAGGGTGTGGCTGGCAACAATTTACAAAGATTCCTCCCTGCGCTCTTTACCCACAGAGGCACAACCACTATGGAATGTAGCCTACTCAGGCTTTCCCATGGCAACGCTTACCCGAGGTAGTGCTTGAAAGGGACTTAGGTTTCTCCTTGGACAAACAATTAAGCAACCCTCTCAGGTTAGGGGATTGCAGAGACCATGACCCCACCTCAGCCAAAGTATGCTTGCTGGCATTTGCAAGCTTACTTAACCTTTGAAGTAAAGCAGACTTACTGGCAAGGCCGTTGTTTCAGTGGCGTGGTGGGGTTTGGTTTCAAAGTGAATACATGAATCTTTGACATCCGGTATTCCTTAAAGAGTGGCTGACGGCTCAAATTGTATAGTTTTCACAACCCAGCCATTCGTTCCTGAGGGCTGAAACCTCCCCTCGGACTGCTTCAACTCACATTGTGAGAGCTGGGCATTTGGATTCAGAGTCTAGTTCAAATTACAGTTTTGTCTCTCGACTGATGAGTTAGTTTATTTTCTCCGAGCTTCAGCCACCTGCCAGAGGTGACTCAAGGGAGCAAGGTCTTATTTCGGCTCCTGGTTTCCAGAATAGAGTCTGGTGTGTTGGGAAAGGCGTGAAGGAAAGACCCAGTCTGGGGCAGGGCCTCCAGCTGGGTCACCAAGGGTTTAAACCTGGGAGTCTGCTGGGAGCTTTTCACATCCAAACCATCTTACCTGGCTCCATGATAGGAAACGAATCATTGAAATTGAGCTTTAGCCCCTCCAACTCCCCAAAACAAAACAAGTTACACCACAAAAAAACAAAAACAACTAAAAAACGTACCTGGAGTCTGTTTTAAGGAAAGGAAAGCGTTACCTATCATCTGGAGAGATAAGGCACCTGGCAGAGTTGGTTGTAGTCACTGCGGTTGTGTGTGTGTGTGTGTGTGTGTGCTCGCGCGCGTGTGTGCATGTGAGGACGCCCTTGCTTGTTCATGGATGTGGATTTTGAACCCATAGACTCAGTTAACCTCAGACCAAAACTTCTGAAAAGTCAGGACTGAACATATGTAAGCTCTCTCCCAGACATCGCTGTTTTCTGTACTGTGTGGTGTAACGATGATGTTTTACTTAACATATACATTGTGTTAGGCATAAATCAATAAGTGAGAGTTGACCAAAAGTATCTGGGAGATGCACACACACTATGCACAGATAATAAATACAATATTAACACAATGAACTTGAGTTGCTTTGGATTTTGCTATTTTTAGGGATGAGGGGAGGCACACATATGCACATTACTAAGTGTGAACAAAATCATGACATCCCCCAAGCCAAGAGATGGCAGAATGACCTTTGTGGCCAGTGGTGGGTCAGAAAAGCCCCAAGCTTGTCTTGCTGGAAGCCGAAGATGCCCCCGAAGACATCCAGTCTACCAGGACCGTGAACTTCAATGACGGGACAGTAATTATCGTGACTAATTTGAAGATGATCAAAAGCAACCACCCTGTTTTTACACTAGCACTGTTGGTTTCTAAATACACAGTCTGTGAGTCAAAATTGAGCTTCAGTTTTGGCAGACTCTGGCTGCCAGTCTCCCTCAGTCCTTACCTGGCACAGCATCCTCCCTCCCCCTCCCCGCCCTTCCCAGCTGACATACTCTGCCTCCTACCCTAAAGTTTTTAGCCCAGGCCTGGTCTGGGCTTCCCGGTCTCCAGAATCTGACTCTTGTAAAACCATAGCCATTTTGGCTACTGATCCTTTTGGGGTTCTTGGCTTTTTGTTCTCTTGGCCCTTGGATTCTCTCTTCTCTCCCCCTTCCCCTCAGTCTCTCTCTCTCTCTTTCTGTTTCTAGGGCCCAGTTTAGTCTGGACTTTTCCTGACGTTTCTTGTCAGTGCTCTCCCTCATAGCTACAAAAAAAAAAACAAAAACAAAAAACAAAAAACAAAAAACAAAAAAAAAACAAAAAACAAAAAAACAAAAAAACAAAACAAAACCAAAACCCGAAAAAATCTTTCTTCTTAATCCAAACCAAGTGGAGCAATCATGTCTGTCTCCTTTCTTCCTTTCTTTCTTTCTTTCCTTCTTTCTTTCTTTCTTTTCTTTTCTTTCTTTCTTTCTTTCTTTCTTTCTTTCTTTCTTTCTTTCTTTCTTTCTTCTTTCTTTTAAATAAACTTATTCACTTTGGAAAACAAGTGGGGGATAGGGCTAAAGATAACGTAACATGCTCTTTAAATATACATTAACTTTCTTACTACGCTCCTTGGGTGTGGAGACTTGTTATTTTACATGTAGAGGAATTACAAATCATTCTATAGGGACATCAGGGCAGGGAATGCTGTTGCATATTAAGACTGCTGTTTGTGGATCCTTGCGAGGCTTTTCCTTAATGTGATGTAAAGGTTTGTAAGCTGTCATCTCTCTGCTTGTAGGCTGTGTTTTACATAAAATCCTTCAGCTTCATTGACGCCAACCTGGATGTCCTTATCATTGCTATTTACAGTCCTGGGGTAGTAGTGTTAAGCCCGAATGGCATTAATAAAATAATGAACCGCTAGAAATTTGGATGCTCGCAATCACTGGTACCACTCTTTTTTGACACAAATGGCCAGCCTTTCTGGAAATTTGTTTTGCTAAACCTTTTCTTCAAATTCTTCTCTTGCCCTTTGACCTTTAACTTCCTTTCCTTTCTTCCGGTGCCCTCGCTGGCTCCTGATGCACATCTTTTAATCTCCTCCCTCTTTTCTTTGCCTCCTTCCTGACTTCATTCTCCCAGTCCCTCACCTCTTCCTTCCCTTTGCCCTCTCCCTCCCCCTTTTTTCTCCGCTTCCCCTTCTCTTCTTGCCTCTCCGTTCTCTCCCCTCCCTCATCCTTTTTGCCCCTCCTCCCCCCTTTTTCTTCCCTTTCTCCTTCTCTTTTTTTGCTTCCTCCTTTTGGTCCCCCCCCCCTTTCTCTTGCCCCCCTGTTCCCTTTCTCTCTTTGTCATTTCTCTGTGTGAGACGCATTCTTCACAATACTCCATCTTCACTGCTCTGTAGTTAACTCTGGGATGATGGTGTGGAAATTGACCATTGCCTAGCAATCCCGTGTGCGGCTTCTGCCAGCGAACCTGCTCGGCCCAGTCACCCCCTTCCTAAGCTCCACAGCGCGCTCTGCCTTCCTCAGCCAGCGAGCAAGCACTTCCCAGCTCCCACTGTTTGTCGCAGTCCACCTCGACACTCCCGCATCTTCCCGGATGCTTCCTAGGGATCCTTTTGAAATTGTTGCTAGCCTTTTGTTCCAGGCGCGCTCTGAGCTCCTGGGTCAGGCAGCTCGCAGCCTCCCTGGGGCAGTGCTATGATGAATTTTGGCATGGCCAGGCTGTTTAACAACTCCATTGCAGAAGTGCCAGCTTCCTCCAAGACTGAAAGGAGCTGTGATGAGTTTTTCTTTTTTTACCCCCAAAGGCTCCACCAGGTTCCAAAAATACCAAAGATTCCCGCAGATCTCTAAATTATGTGGCAATTTTTTAGAGCCACACCTACCCACTAAAAGTGAATTTTTCTGTTGCAGGAAACACAGCTCCTCTGTGATCTTATTAGTCGAGGGCCGGGATGCTCCTGAGACACATGTTGTTGTAGTCAGTGATTTGTTATTTCAGATTTCAGGTCCTGTCCTTCTTCCCTCGTGAGTGATTATCAATCGCGTGTTTTTGCCTTTTTACAAGTCATAATTGCTATGAAAGATTCTGCCAATTAGTTTAATGTTTGTCTTTTCAGAAACGTTTAGAAGGTGTCCATACTGAGTATACATATTTTAAAAAAATTTTTTTTACTTTAGATTATTTGTGTGGGCGTTTTGCCTGCTTGTCCGTAAGTATACTACATCTGTACCTAGTGTCCTTAGAGACCAGAGAGAGGTTCCCTAGTGCTACAGTTACAGGCAGTGTGAGCTACCAAGTTGGGTGCTGGGAACTGAACCCAGACTCTCTGCAAGAGCAGTAAGTTCTCTTTACCATGGAGTTGTGCCTTTAGCCTCCATGATTCTCTTTTTTTGAGGGTTGAACCAGTTATTTTAGAACCAGTCTGTTTCTGCTTGCATGTGAAAAATTATTTAAATTAGGGTATGTGGCCATCCATTCATATCTGTGGCTTCTGTATTCGTGGGCTTCAACAGCATACAAAAAAATTAGGGAAAGAGTTGTATCTGCTATAGGCAGGTATAGACTGTTCTTGTCATAATTTTTGAAACAGTGCACTGCAGGATCTGTTCACACAGCAATCTACACATGAGTTAAATATACAGGGGGGTGGGCTGAGGGGGAACCTCGGTCTAAGGTAGAGAGCATATGTATGTATTGCCATTTTTGTTTACTTTTCCTCCCTCCCTCCCTCCCTGCTTCCCTCCCTCCCTTTCCCTTTTTTCCTTTTTTCTTTTTTTCCCTTTTTCCCCCTTTCCCCCTTTCCCCCCTTTTCCCTTTCCCTTTTCCTTTTCCTTCCTTCCTTTCTCTCTTTCTCTCTTTGTTCCTTTCTCTCTCCCTCTCTCTCTTAGACATAGTTTCTCTATGTAGCCCAGGCTGGCCTAGAATTCACAATGTAACTCAGAATGGCCTCCAACTCCCTGTTTTTCTCCTGCCTCAGCCTCCCAGTGCTGAGATTACAGGTCCTACTTATTTTGCTATTTAGAAGTTTATTTTTATAGTGCGTGTGCATGTGTGCATGTATGTGTGTGTGGGAGTATGTATATGTGTGTATATGTGTATGTGTGTGTGCATGTGTGTGTATGTGTGTATATGTATATATTTGTATGCATGTGCATGTGAGTATGTATGTGTGTACATGTGTATATCTGTATGCATATATGTATGTGTGTATGTATGTGTACATGTATGTGTGCATGCATGTATGTGTATGTATGTGTGTGTGCCTGTGTGTGTGTATGTGTGTGTACACATATACACTGGTACTTATATGAAGGTTAGAGGAGAACTTTCTGGAATTGGTTCTGCCGTGTGGGTTTTGACATTGAACTTGAGGTAACAAACCTGGTGGCAAGCACCTTTATCTTGATGTGCTGCTCTTTAAAATGTTGCTGTTGTTGACACATCACTCCGCCATTTCTTATGACTCCAGCAGAGGTAGATTTGGCTGTGGAAGGTGTATTCTGGGGTTGCCTCCAGAGAATACTGTAATTTATTTTTGTGGTACTGAAATGCTATCTTTCATAATGATTCCATCTTTTGTTTTTCTAGTACCTGGAATCGAACCTAGGACCTTGTACATGCTAGGATGTGCTGTGCTTCCCAGCTGCATCTCTAGTTTGCCCATACCCTTTACAGGATAATTTGTATATGAATTTACCCAGCTTGGCCTTCTCCTACCTCAGCCTCATGATTGCAGCTACGATTGCAGACCTGTAAGACCGGGCCCAACTTCTGTCTCCTTCCAACTGCTTAAAAGACATGGTCCCTAAAAAGCAAATGATGATTTTTTAACGGAAGCAACTTTCATGCTGTATAGCCAGAGAAAGCAACATCATCAGAGACCCTCCTGTGTTATTCATAAATGAGAAGACATTTAAAGCAGCAGTTCTCAACCTTTGGGGGTGACCCCTTTATGGGTGGGTGGGGGCTAACAGTCTTTCACAGGGGCTACCTAAGACCATCAGAAAACATGGATATTTACCTTAGGATTCATAACAGTAGCAAAATTACAGTTATAACATAGCAACGAAAGTAATTTTTTGGGTTGGGGGGCCGTCACCACCATACAAGGAACTGTATTAAACAGTCAAAGAATTAGGAAGGGTGAGAACCCCTGATTTAAACTTAGTTTATGTGATCAAATTCTGTGTCTGCCACAGGGCCTCTTTGTAAACTGGGATCTGCCTTTGGACTTAAGTTCCTTGTAGTCCCCGAATCTTTGGGCCCCATATCAAGCATCTCTTTTTAAAAAATGGAGAAAAGCACGCGTCTGCATGTTTTCACCACCCGGGATGAGTGTTCCTAGGGAAGATAACTCGGGCGGAGTTACCAGTGCCCTCTCCCTTATTCTTTCTGGAATTCATTAAGTTAATATACTGTTGCCTGCATGGGGCACCTTCTTTGATGGCGAGTACAGTTAAATGCCTATTTAGGCATGTCACTGACTATCTGATGCAAGGGGGTGCACGGAGTGTGGCTGGCTGTGGGGGAAGGGGGAGGGGGAAAAGGGGTGTCGCGCTCTATATTTTTTTTTTCCCCTTCAAAATACTTCTCAGCAATCCCTTGCAGCTGGCAGAAGGCTAAGGTTTCTCACACTCTGAAAGGAAGTCAGGCCATAAATAACCCAGGCAGGCACACCTGGAAAGAATAATGCTTTTTTTCTAGGCTGTCCACTGTGTTGAGGATGGATGCCAGTCCAGTGAGCATGCGCACATGGCACGGAAGACTGTGCAAATGCCACGTTCAGATGAAGCCGGGGGGGGGGGGGGGGGGAAATGTTTCCGTTTTTAATCTCCAAGCTTCTAGCTCTCGGTTGAAGGGAGAAAAATGAAGAAAGATGTTTGTGGAACGTTAACACCGTGCCTTCTTCTTCAGCATGGTGGGTTCCCTTCCCCTAGAAACAGACATTGTGGAACTGTTCAGTGCTTGTAAGGATTGTTGCAATTAGGGATGGGGTTCGGAGGGCAAAGATAAGCAACACTTTCTTCATCCAGAACACAGAACAACAGCTTGTGTTGGGCTGAGAGGTAGCTCAGTCAGTAAGTGCTTAGTACATTACCCAGCATGCATGGGGGCAAACAGTGTGGTGGCACATGCTTGTAGTGCATTGGGAGTGGGGCGTGGGGGTGGGTGAAGACAGGATGACTCCTAAGGCTTAAAAGGCAGCCAGTTTAGCACACTTGTAAACTCCAGGTTGAGTGAGAGACTCTGCCTCAAAATAAAGGTGGAGAAAGTTGAGGAAGATAGCTAACCTTGTGTTCTGGCTTCCATGCATATACCCCATCCCTGCATACAAGAAGATGTCTACAAACAAAACAATGGAAAACAAAAAAACAAAAGAGCACCCAGTGACTAAGCAGTTCTCCATCCTTTAAGGTGACACGGAATGCTCTGTCAGTGTGGTAAATATAGGCCTGTTGGGGATCATGGTGCTTCTGTGGGGCCACACTTGACTGCGGATACTAGCTGTGAGGTTCAGCTCATCCGCTGTGGGGCTTACACAGCTTTTAAACTGAAGTATCCCACCCTCCCCAGGAGCAAGCTGAAACCAGTCAGCTGTACTGCCTGCGCTCCTTTTGTCTGTAAAGTGTGCATCCTGTCTCTTTTCCTTGCACACTTGGTTCGTGTAGAGGCCATGGAAGAGGATGAAATGAGCTATACACATCCACAGTGGGTGTCCAGGTAGAATATTCACTTCCTAGGCAACTCATTCCTCACCCTGGTCACTTTGTCTTCACTCTCAGGTCCAGATGGTAAAGAAATCTCTCTCATGTTTAGCCTCCCTCAGCACTTACAGATGGAGCACTCCCTGTGAACTGACTGCTTACGGCCTGTTATAGCGCCCATGGATGGCAAGTGGGAGCCGAGTCTCATTCTTCCCTGCTTCTTCAGTTGACCCTTCCCACGGTTAATTGAGATTCACGTGCGGGTCTCCAGGACCAAACCACTGCATTAGTGCACTCCTGAACAGAGAACTTCAGACCTTGACATCCCAGAGAGCCTGGGAGAGGTCCCTGTGGGACCCACCACTGCTTTTTTAGCTAGATTCTTTCCAAAATCTAGGTTGTGCATCCTGGTATGAGGTGCAGTGGAGATGGGCGTGAAGGAGGAATTACTAAGTATTTATTACTGACCAGGGGTCACTTAGATCTGCTGCGGC
This sequence comes from Mus musculus, assembly GCF_000001635.26. Taxonomy (NCBI): domain Eukaryota; kingdom Metazoa; phylum Chordata; class Mammalia; order Rodentia; family Muridae; genus Mus; species Mus musculus. Next base: position 107,829,426 of record NC_000074.6, read on the forward strand.
TGCTTCCTCTTCTGCCCCTCCCCCTCTCCCTCTTCCCTCTGGTCCTCCTCTCCCTCCTCCCCTCCTCTGTTCCTCCCGTCTCTGTGATTTAGTCTCAGAGTCCTTTTTGTTGTTGTTGTTTGTTTGATTGACGGATGTAAGGGTTTTTGAAGGAAGTCACTATCTCCCGAACCCTGAAGAACTAATATTTTCCTGTGATTGCTTTGTCCCAGATGCACTGTCAGGATCTCGTGTGTTGTTGTACAATGAAATACTTCCAAGAGGAGGATGGTTTTGATTGTTGACTTTTAAAATACCAACTTATAAGTCCCTCTAAACAAAGGAGTAAAGAGGAAAAAAAAAAGCTACTTTCGATTTGTTTACTCTGCGGGGAGGGGGAGGAATGAGTTGCATATTGTTTTTGTTACTTTTCTTCTTGGTGTGAGGAGAAAAGGACTCTTTGAGTATGTGTGCTTCCGTGTATGTGCAGGTACCTGGGAGGCCAGAGGGCATGCGTCTGATCTCCAGAACTGGAGTTAAAGCCGTGAACCATCTTATGTGGGTTCTAGGAACTGAACCCGGGTTCTCTGAGAGAACAGTAAGTTCTCTTAACTGCAGAGTCCTTTCTCTAGGTGGCACAGTTAGAATGTGGCTCTAGACTGGCTCGAGAAAAGTTAAAATACTGTCATTATTCTCTGTCTTTTCTTCTTGGGGTAGAATCTTTCGGTGACCTTGAAGCTAAGCTGGTGGTTGGCAAGGCTCAGCTATCCTCTGGTCTCTTCCTCCTACAGCTCTGGGTTACAGGCGCTTGTGCAGCCATGCCCAGTTTTTGACCTGGGTGCTGGGATCTGAGTGCAGCTCTTCATGCAAGCACTGCTACCCACTGAGCCATCTTTCTGGCCTATGGTTTTGGTTCACAATTTTCGAGAGGCATCAGTTCATGGCAGAGAAGGCATGGGCAGTGAGAGCAAGGAACAGCTGTGTTCATATGGCGTTGACAGGAAGTAGAGAATGTGGGTGGATGGAGTAAGAGGCAGGTATAACATTCAAAGGTTCACCCCCAGTGCCCTATTTCCTCCAGCCTGGGCCTGCCTTCTGAAGACTCCCTAACCTACCAATAAAGTCCCACAGGAAGGGGTAAGTGCTAAAAATATGAGTCTGGTGGTGCCACCCCAGGTTCAAACCATGGCACCTAACTTAATATGCTACCCATCTGTCCATCCATCCATCCATCCATCTATCCATCCACTCACTTTTTCCACTCAATAACTGTATACTGGGCATTTCCTTATGCAAAGTATTCATGGTGCCACAGGGAAATATAAGAATTGTGAGGCCTGGACTTTATCTTCTGCAAAAGTTCACCCTAATATGTATCATGTGTTATAATTTTCATGCATGTCAATCACAGAGTAGTCTAGATCAAGAGGATTTTTTTTTTCTTTCTTTTTTTTAAACAGTGAAATAAGGAAACCGATGGACATATTTGCTTTTCTTTTCAGCATGATGAGAGTTGCCACTGATTTTAACCTAAAACACATTTGTTTTCGAATGTTGAAAAAGACTTTTTATTGTCCCACCAATTAAACAAATAAAAATACATATTGAGTACAGTCAGGGTGATTCTAAAAGGAATAGTTATTTTAGCAACAGGCTGTGAATTGAAACTTTGCTTTCATTAGAGCTGAAACCCAGAGTCCTTCGCTCTTTCTTTGTGGACCAAATACCTTGGGATAAAGATGTGATCGGCCCTGCATAAAGTTACTATGTACCCAGGAGGAGGAGAGCAACATTGTAACAGTGATGAGCTGCTGTTGTCACAGTGTTGCTTACTTTTTCCAAGTGTGAATTAGACCGTCTAACCTTTGCCTCAGCAGCAAGCACTAATTGAGAGTATTTGACTTTTTAAAATCCATGGCAGGGGATGGCAGTAGAGGGATGTCTCACATAATTCAAGCATGGTAAATGTTGGCATACTATGTGTGTTTGTACCTTTAGTATTAGGGAGGGGAAGAAATAACTGAAAACTATTTTCTTGTCCCAGTGAGATGGTTCAGTGGGTAAAGATGCTTGCCACTAAATCAGGTGACTTGGGTTTGATCCCCAGGGTCCATTTGGTGGAAAGAGAGAATTGACTTCTACAAGTAGTTCTCTGAGTCCCACGCACATACATCTATGCACATAAAATTATATATATTAAAAATAGTAAAAAGAACAAACATTTAAATTTCCTAAAGTGACCAGTCACAGAAACATATTTAATGAGGAAATGGATAGGATGGTGTATATTAACAGGCATTTCTTAGGTTTGTGTTCATTTGGATAAATTTGGAAGCAAATCCAGTGTGTGTGTGTGTGTGTGTGTGTGTGTGTGTGTTTGCATGCATGTTCATGCATGTCTACATATGTGCATGTATGTGGATGTAGACATTAGGTGCTCTAGTGGCTAGTGTTTTGTTAAGTGACACAAACTAGAGTCATTTTGGAAGAGATAAGCTTAACTGAAAAAATGCCCCCACCAGATTAGCCTTTGGCAAGCCTGCGGGGTGTTTTTTTGGTTGATGATTGGTGTGGAAAGGCCCAGCCCACTGTGGACAGTGCCACCTCTGGGCAGGTAGTCATAAGGTATATAAAAAAGTAGCTGGACAGTGGTGGCTCATGACTTTAATCCCAGCAATCCTAGGGAGGCAGAGGCAGACAGATCTCTGAGTTCGAGGCCAGCCTGGAGTGAGTTCCAGGACAGCCACACCTACACAGAGAAACCCTGTCTTGGCTCACTACCCCCTGCCACCCTCTGCTCTCCAAAGGAAGTAGGCTGAGTAAGCCATGAGGAGCATGCCAGTAAACAGCACTCCCTCATGGTCTCTGCATCTGTTCCTGTCTCCAGGTTCCTGCCATGATTGAGGATTGATAGGTAAATGTGGCAAAGGAGGGGGTATTCTTGGTAGGCTGTGCCAAAGTGTGCTGCTAAGAAATTATGCCATGCAAGATCCAATGTAAGAGGGTTGGTTACTGGGGGTAGGGTGGGACAATGGTCTGTCTCAGAGTGGGACAAGAGAGAAAGATAGAGACAGACGGAAGGACAGACAGACAAACAAAGAGGGAATGGGAATGAAAAAGTGAAATCTGGAGCCTTTTATGTGCGGCACCTGGCGCACCTGGCAGCAGCGCCTGATGATGTCAGCCGCCTCTATGGACAGGCCGGTGGAAATGCCTGATTGCTAACAACGATGGAACGTGATATGGATGTCTAAAATGAAATAAACCCTGAGGTTCCTTTTGGTCACGGTGTTTTACCACAGCAATAAAAACCTAACTAAGACAGGTGTCTACCTTAATGGTTTCTTTCTGAGACAGAGTCTCTCTCGCCTCATTTGGATCGATTTGGCTAGACTATGTGGCCAGCAAGCCCCAGGGATCCCATCTGCCTTCCTTCCACTGGGATTTCAGGTGCACGCCTCTTCTCTTGGCTTTTCCACAGGGAAGCGAACTCAAGTCCATAAGCTTGTGTGGCAAGCACTTTACTGGCCAAGCCATGTCTCCAGCTCCTAGTTCGTCTTTTAGTTCCACTTTGACTTATAATCAAATGGAAAAATCCAACTCCTGGGTAAAGGGACAGTTTCCTCAGTTAGCAATGCCATATAATACAGGTGGGTGTCATATGTTGGGGTGTTATGGGCAAATACATCTCTATGGGGTTTATAACTTCACTGTTACCTGAGGGTGACACTCTGTAAGTGAGACATCTTAACCGAACGGAGATTTACAAAACCAACCAGGAAAGAAAAACACCACAGAATGGTTATCATTTTCCTAAGCACCGTTTTTACATTTGTATGTCTTCCAAAATGGCACTATGATTTTTTTTCAGCACTAAATTTGACAAGCAGTAGGTTTAATTACCACTGAACATATGAAATAAATATATATCTGTACATAATACGAGAGAGCTGGCATCTAAATATTTAGCTTTCACCTTCACGAGATATTTGTTATCAAAGTTTCATAAGGATTTAAAAATCACTACCTATCACAGTTGTACCTCTAATAAACTAATTACATTTGTTGTTTCCACTCAGTAATTAGGTATAATTACGCTAATTGCATAAACAGATGCTAATCAGCCCGAAATTACTTTATAAAATAAGAGCATTTACACAATAATAATGCCATTAAAAAACATAAGTCCCCCAAAAGGAGACAAAGGAAATGCCACCAGGAAGTTCGGTGAGGGATTAAGTGTCTGGGACCTAGGTATAATAGGGACCCTGTCACCGGCCCATTACCCTAATGCACTCTATTCCTCTTAGATATAGTATGTTTAAATCCGGGCTGTGAATTTCCAGGCCTTTGTGCCTTTTGTCTCCACCACCTTAACATTTTTAATGTAGTTTTTGTTGTGTAAATCTATATAAGTGCCATCACCCGTCAGCGGTGACATCCGATGGCGAGAGGCCGACCCAGTCTGCATGTATTAGGGCTTTTTTTGTGTTTGTGCAGGGGAAACCACTTAAACAAATTCCAGCTGAAGGAATAAACCTGTAAAAAGAATACATTTTCCCCAGGCTCTGAAACAATGACTTTGTGCCGAATTGATGCCCACGAGGAGAGATTGTGGCATTGAGGCACAAAGTTCTTTCCCTCCAGAAGGCAAAGGGGAAGGTGGTATTGAGGATTTTGACTTCTGGACAAAATAAATCTCTTGGATTTATCAGCTTAAAGCAAGGAACGACCAAGGATGTAAGCCCGTGAGAGGCCATTGCTAAGTTTTCCATTGCACCCTTCCCCCAAAGAAAACAAGACTGAAAACTCACCAATTCCACAAAAATATTGAAGCCTCCAACCAGGCAGGAGCCCTCTGGACATTCCTTCGTAGTTCTTTGAAGCTCTGCATGTTGGCCAGTGCTAGACACTAGTGAACCAAACATCTGAGGGCCATGGCTGGGGGAAAAGTCAGCGTTGTTAAAATAGAGATTCCTGTGTGTAATCTCTATTTTTGTTTCTTCTGTGAACAATAGCTTAGGAATTTGAGACTTGTTATCAGATCCACCTTGAACAGGATTTGCCAGTTGTTGACAATTTGGAGCCTTTAATCCCAGCACTCGGGAGGCAGAGGCAGAGGAGGCAGAGGCAGAGGAGGCAGAGGCAGAGGAGGCAGAGGCAGAGGCAGATGCAGAGGCAGGCAGACTTCTGAGTTCGAGGCCAGCCTGGCCTACAAAGTGAGTTCCAGGACAGCCAGGGCTATATAGAGAAACCCTGTCTTGAAAAAAAACAAAACAAAACAAAACAAAACAAAACAAAACAACAACAACAACAACAACCCCCCCCAAAAAAAAAAAAAACAAAAAGCAAAAAAAAGAAATGAGTAGATCTTTGGGCCTTCAGCTCCTAATACTCTGAGAGATGGACACTGGAAGTTCAGGCCTTTTGTCCCTTGGGTGTGTGTAGCACAGAAACTGGGCTGTCTTGGGTATAACCTGACAACTTCAAGATTCCAACTTCCCATCTTGGATTCTCTAGCAACCAACAGCTACTTAGTTGGCAAAAAAGAGGAGAAATACCTTCCTTGTAGCATTGGCTGGGGATGTAGTGATACGGGCTTGCTCAGTGAGTAACTGATGGGCAGATATAGGAATCTAAGAAGGAAAAGGAAAAAAGTAGTAAGAAAGAAATCTCTAAAGAGAAGGTGGGGTTTACACTGCGCTTCTACCTGAAGGCTTGGTGATAGTATTTGAATCTTGGGGCAGTACATTATTTTCTTTAGTTATAAGATACTATTTGTTGGTATTCTGTCTAAACTCCACCCCCACAGTTCCTGGCAACAGCCAGGTATGCTCCTCCCCACAGTTACCTGGCAACAGCCAGGTAGGCTTGACCCACTAAGGGCTTGCCTCTCTCTTGGCTCTGTGCATCTCCGCATCTCCCCATTCCTCTCTGTGGTCATGGCCAGCTTCTGCTTCTCCATTCTCTCCTTCTCTCTGCCTCTGCTATCCTCTTAATTCCCCTCCCCATGCCCTGAATTAAACTCTTATTCTATACTATACTGGTGTGTGCGTGTGTGTGTGTGTTTGTGTGTGTGTGTGTGTGTGTGTGTGTGTGTGTGTGTCTGGTCCCTCAGGAGAGGATACCTTGCCATGGGCCTGCCTGGGAATCCCCTCCCCCTACACCCCGCCAGAACGTATTCTTACAGCTCTTTCTCTTTTTATGATCACAACACTATTTACCATCAAATTCTAGGAATGGTAGATAAGCACATTGGAAGAGACGGGAGGCCTTCTATGTGCTATGTCTAGGATGCTTGCTGTTCTTCAAGAAGACCATTCCCCCTATGGCTGTATTTCCAGTGTAAAATGTCCCCTTAGGCTCACATGGTTGAACACTTGGTCCCCAGCCCGTGGACTTGAAGCTCTCTGGTTCCATTTTCATTTCCTGTTTGCTGAGTCTGGATGCAATGCAACCTGCCAGCCTCCTGCTCCTGACACCATGCCTTGCCTGCTGAAGTCAGGTCTTCTCTGCCATGCTGGGCTGTATCCCTTTGGAACTGTAACCAAGTAGGGCCTTTCTCTTTAAGTTGTCTTTTTTGAAGTATTTTTATAACAGCATGAAGAAAGTACTGGTAGCACCCATATATTACCGGCATAGAGTAGTCTATAAAACCTACTTTTTATTTCTTTAGTAGACATAACCTTTATGGAGAGAAGATTGTATGTCCTTTTTAAAAGGAGACAGGGAGGTGCTACAGCACCATTCTTAAATTTCCTGTTGAGAAAGGCAGGAGGGTAGGAGGGTACGATAACCCTCTAGCGAGAGGACTTATAAAATGCTTAAAATTGACTATATATATATATATATATATATATATATATATATATATATATATAAAATTTTATGTGTACAAGTGTTTGCTTACATGTATATGTGTGTATCACATATGAGTTTGGTGTCATGGAGGCCAGAAGAGGGCATTTGATCCCCTGGAACTGGAGTTACAGATGGTTATGAGCCACTCTGTGGGTACTGGGAACAGCACCCAAGTCCTCTGCAAGAGCAGCAAGTGGTTTTAACTGCTGAGCCATCTGTCCAGCCCTCATTTTAACTTTGGAAAATTATATCTATTTAAGGCTCACAGCATGATGTTGTGAGATACATACGCAGTGAAGTGCTTAGGGGAGCTGATAAACATGCCGGTCACCGCCATGCCCTTCCGCAGCAAGGCCCAGAGTGTCTAAGCCTGAATATGTCACACTAGTCACTGCTGCCTTTATTTTGAACTCTGTTCAATTTCTGGGAAGAGAATTGCTTTTGTTTATTTATTTATTCATTCATTTATTTATTTATTTACTTTTCAAGTCTAGGAAACCACTTTTGGCATCTGTAGCTATTTTATTCTGTGGCCATAGTTGATGCTGGGGTAAGTCTCCTTTCCTGGGTTGGGGGATTCTGCGGGGTTCAGTCTTAAGGGCAGATTGTTCTTGCTAGAGAAGGGGCAATTTTCATAGACTACAGAGGCATTCCCGGGTTCTGTCCCAGGACGTAGCCACTGGAGTCCTCGTGACAACTGAAGAGAGACTTGAGCTTCTGACAGCAGAAGTAGCTGTGCTGCCTGCAACGCTGGTGTCTGGTTTGTAGCCACAGAGCTGGAGAAGTCCAGTGTTTACTTCATATTTGACCTTGAGATGAGGGAAATTATAAGTGTGTTGAGTGCCTTGCCAGCTGTGAAGAAGTGCCTGCTGAGACAGAGAGGCCGAGAAGGGCCAGAGAGGACAGAGGACAGTGAGACTCCAGTCCTCTAAGTCTTCATTGTTGGCGCAAACAGCCTTCTTAGCTTGAAAACCTGAATGACCTCCTCACTGAGGGGAGTTGAATTAGCTGCATGGCCTACGGTCGGCACCGGCACTATCTCCAGATCTGTATTTATAGAAAGATCATCGCAGCATGTCATGGAATGCCAGACACGAGAGTCAAAAGTGTAAAATTTTGCTTACTTCTAAAAATATACAAGTACGTGCATAAATGAATTCTGAAGGGAGAAGAAGGGAGGAGAAGTGGGATTTTAAGTGCATTTACAGATGAGCATTCATTTGCTGGAGACTCTAGGTTCAATGTGGTAGCTCAAGTTAGCTTGTTCAATGCCACATTAGGCATTCAGCTGTCCAGGAAGTTAGAAAGGATATGAATGGCTCTTGCCATGTTTGCCTGACTCCGCCATGTCTTCTAAAACGATCTAGAAGATCATCTCTTTAGGTATTTGAGAATGCATTAATTAAGCAGGGTGGTGGTAATGCATGCCTTTAATCCTAGCACTCTGGAGGCTGAGACAGGTGGATCTCTTGTGAGTTTTAAGGCCTGTTTAGACTACAGAGGAGTTCCAGGACAGCCAAGGCTACACAGCAAAACCCTCTCTCAAAAAAATCAAACCAACCCAACTGAACAACTAAACAACCAAACAACCAAATAACCAAACAAAGAATATACTAAGTAGAATGTTCTGGGTCTTTGAAGAGTGCTGAGATGGCTGTTCCCTATAAGCCAAGGATGCTGGAGGAAGGGAGATACGTGGCTGTTCTGTGATTTCAGTGAGGTGACATAGATCCCAGGTTGCTAGAGATAAAGTAGTAGCTTAGAATGACAAGGACACAAAGTAGGGCGCATACTAGTCTTCATTCTCTAGAGGAATTTATAATATATATGGAATAAGTTATGTACGTATGTGTACACACACACACTTATATGATTATTAGAATGGTAGAATGACTTACAGGCTGTGGTCCAGCTAGTCCAACAATGGCTGCCTGTGAATGGAAGGTCCAAGAATCCATGAGGTTGGATGCCTCAGCTGGCCTTCAGTATACAAGAGAATTCCTAAGATGTAAGCTCTAAGGCTAGTCAAGAAATGGACTTGCTAGTGAGATCAAAGGCAAGTAGACAAAGAGAGAGCAAGCTTCCTTCTTCCATGTCCTTTATATAGGCTGCCAACAGAAGGTGTGGCCCAGAGTAAAAGTGGATCTTCCCATCTCAAAAGATGTAGATTAAAAGTGGGGCCTCTCACTTCAAATGACTTAAGGACAACAACAACAACAACAACAACAACAGCAGCAGCAGCAGCAGCAGCAGCAGCAGCAGCAGCAACCCCTTACAGGTGTGCCCAGTCAAGTTGACAACCAAGAATAGCCATCCCAACTTCACCTCATTCCAACTCAACACAATCATATCTTCTTATGTTGTGCCAGAAGCTAAAGTGGCCAGGGAGAAGTCAGAGCTTCCAGTTCAATTGGAATGTTTGTTGTGGCTTCCAGCAAGAGCGCTTCTGTCTCTGGAACCAAAACCTCTAGTCCAGCAGAATTTAAAGTCAAGGGAAAAGGAAGGACATTTTTTCCTAGTGGGTCACTGGGGGTGATAGTGAGTGGAACTATTTCCTTTCCTACTTCTTGATTTCTAAACCTGTAGATCCTGGCTATGTAAGAAATTGTATCATATATTGGATTCTGATTCAAAGCATATACTGCCTTCTGGAGAACCTCTTGGCTCCTGCCACCTAATTTGCACTGTAACTGTGTCTTCAGGAGACCATATCATCTTTATATCAGGCCAGCAGCTTCAGGAAGGTGGGAGAACATGAGAAGAGCAATGGATTCCATGATCGTGAGCCCATCGCCACTCTACTGTGAAAGGAGTTCCTTGGTCAGAAACAATACTGTGTGGAAAGCAGGGCAGTGGATAAGGCATTCTGTAAGTTCATGACCATGGCTTTGGTAGAAGCATTAGGTCCAGGAAAGGCAGATCCATAGCTAGAATAGGTATCTACTTCAGGAAGGACAAAGTGTTCTTCTTTCCACAGAGGAAGTGTTTCAGTTTAGTCACCTGCCACCAGGTTGCTGTCTAGTCACCCCAGGGAATGGTACCATATATAGGGTTCAGTGTTGGCAGATCTGTCACTCTGATGTTGGCAGATCTGTCACTCAGCAGCAGAGGTAGCCAGGTTGGCCTTGGTGAATGAAAGTTCATGTTATGAAGCCCATGCACAACCACCATCTCTGCCACCACATCATGGCCACTCTGTTCATGGGCACATTGGGCGATGGCAGGGCTGGCTGGGCAAAGAGGCTGAATGTCCACAGAACAAGTCATCTTATCCCCTTGATTATTGAACTCCTCCTCAGCTGAAGCCACCTTTTGATGGGCATTTACACAGGACATAAGTATCTTCACCTCCTTTGCCCATTTGGAAAGATTTATCCACATACTTTTTCTCCAGATGTCTTTCTCACCAGTTTTCCAGTCATGCTCTTTTCGAGACCCTGAGCATCCAGCCAACCCATTGGCCATAGCCCATGAGTCAGTGAACAATCGTACATCTGGCCAGTTCTCCTTCCAAACAAAATATATGGCCATGTGTACTGCCCAGAGTTCTGGCCACTGTGAAGATTTCCCTTCTCCAGTGTCTTCCACAGTTGTGCCAGAAAAAGATTGTAATGCTGCAGCTGTCCACTTCTGTCTGGCACCTGCATATATGCAGAACCATGAGAAAACTAGATCTTAGTATTTTCTTCTTCAGTTAACCAATCATAGGACACACCCCTGAGGCTACAGGTGCACATTTGGCAGCAAAGACATTATAATGGGGGTAGAAACCACAAGCATTTGGGTAACTTCTTCATATAACTTGCTTGTGTCTTCAGAACCTGTTTGGGTCTGGTCATGTATATACCACATCCTTCTGAAAATGGATGGTTGCTGTGCATACCCCCCTTTATGTCTTGGTGGGTCAGATAACACCCAGCTCATACCCAGGCAGCTCAGGGTACATAAAAACTTCATGGCTCAGTGTCAAGTGTTCAGTTTCCACTATGGACCACCTGCAGGCTAAGAACTGACTCTCAAAAGAAGAATAGTCTGCAAATGATGGTAGAGCGTTCCTCCAAAATCTCAAAGGTCTCTTTTATGACTTACCTGTATTTAGAGCCTGCCAAAAGCTCCAGAGATCATCCCTGTCTGCCACTGACACCTCAAGTCACATCAGATTTGCTGGATCGTATGGTCCAAGTGGTTTAGCAGCCTGCCCAACAGCCTGGACCTGCTGAAGAGCCTTCTCCTGTCCCAGGCCATACTCAAAGCTAGCAGCTTTCTGAGGAGTCACTTGGGATATGGGCCAGCATAACACACCCAAGTGAGGAACATGCTATCTCCAGAATCCAAATAGGCCCATTAAACATTGTGCTTTTTTTCTCGGTGGTGGGAGGGACCAGGTGCAATAACCTAACCTTCACCTTAAAAGGAATATCTCTGCATGTCCCACACCACTGGACTCTTAAGAATTTTACTGAGGTTTTTAGTAAGACCCTTGAATTTCGTTTGGATTTATTTCCCATCCTCTGATGTCCATATGTGTTACTGACAAGTCCAAACCTCCTGCTCACTTGGTCCAATCAGCATAATGCCATTGACATAGTGAACCCAATATGTTATGTTTTGGAAGAGAGAGACTGTACTGGCTAGTTTTGTGTCAACTTGACACAGCTGGAGTTATCACAGAGAAAGGAGCTTCAGTTGAGGAAATGCCTCCATGAGATCCAACTGTAAGGCATTTTCTCAATTAGTGATCAAGGGGAAAAGGCCCCTTGTGGGTGGGACCATCTCTGGGCTGGTAGTCTTGGGTTTTATAAGAGAGCAGGCTGAGCAAGCCAGGTGAGGCAAGCCAGTAAAGAACATCCCTCCGTGGCCTCTGCATCAGCTCCTGCTTCCTGACCTGCTTGAGTTCCAGTCCTGACTTCCTTGGTGATGAACAGCAGTATGGAAGTGTAAGCCAAATAAACCCTTTCCTCCCCAACTTGCTTCTTGGTCATGATGTTTGTGCAGGAATAGAAACCCTGACTAAGACAAATTGGTACCAGCAGAGTGGGGTATTCCTGTGACAACCTGACCATGTTTTGGGGAGGACTGTGGAAGGACTTTGGAACTTTGGGCTTGAAGATCCATCCGTTGTTAAGAGCTCTGTCGGATGTTGTGTAGGAGCTTGGAAGATAATGTTGAGAACACTGCAGAAGATGGAGGTCTGGTTTGTGAAATTTCAGAGGGAAAAATTAAAGACTCTTTTCAGAGCCATTGCTGTTTTGATTGTGAAGATTCTGTAGTTCTGGTTAGCTGGGGCTGAAGAATCAGCTGTGATTAACAAGATACCAGAACTACCAAAGCAAAAACTTTGCATTACTGGGACTATTGATGCTGGTTAGCTGGAGCTAAGAAATTAGCGGTGATTAAGAAGAGACCAGCATCATTGAGGTGACATCTTCTGGGAAGTGTTTTCTGAAAGCACAAAGAGGCTGTGTTCCAGAGATGGCCAAGGTTGTACTCCTGCTGCAGCGGGACTTGGAAATATGTAAGGGTCACCCAGGTGGTACTGGTTTTGAAGGCATGAAGGGGTCACGCAAAGCAGCTGAGGCTCGGTACTGTGAGAGGCCATGGTAGGCCATTGGTGAAGGTGCAGCCTCAGTTGCAATTGAAGGCCCAGGACTGAAGGGGTCATGCAGTGTTTTGGAGATGCCAGTACCATGAGATGACCACCAAGAGCAGCAGCAGCAGTGGGGTACAGGCATCTGGAGCCTAGAGGATGATGCGTGTGCTACAAAGGGCATGGCTGGAGAAGTGACCCAAGCCCTTGGAGGAGCCCAGAAGATCGTGAGTTGGATCCCAGACATTGGACAGTTGGAGATTGACTTTTGCTTTTGATTGTGACTGTGCCCTGATATTTTCCCTCTTGAAGGAAGAAACTGTTTTAGTGGAGCCCACAGTTAAGAGACTTTTAATTGTAAAAAGACTTTGGATTTTAAAAAAGATGGATATTTTAAAGAAATTGAAATTTTAAGACTATGTAAAGGCTGTGGGACTTTTAAAGTTATTTAGATCTTGGGGATGAATAAGATTGTAAGGGTTGAGGCTTACTAGTGATGTTTTTGTGTGTCAAGTTGACAAGGGGTCAATTGTACTGGCTAGTTTTGTGTCAACTTGACACAGCTGGAGTTATCACAGAGAAAGGAGCTTCAGTTGAGGAAATGCCTCCATGAGATCCAACTGTAAGGCATTTTCTCAATTAGTGATCAAGGGGAAAAGGCCCCTTGTGGGTGGGACCATCTCTGGGCTGGTAGTCTTGGGTTTTATAAGAGAGCAGGCTGAGCAAGCCAGGTGAGGCAAGCCAGTAAAGAACATCCCTCCGTGGCCTCTGCATCAGCTCCTGCTTCCTGACCTGCTTGAGTTCCAGTCCTGACTTCCTTGGTGATGAACAGCAGTATGGAAGTGTAAGCCAAATAAACCCTTTCCTCCCCAACTTGCTTCTTGGTCATGATGCTTGTGCAGGAATAGAAACCCTGACTAAGACAGAGACAAATCAAGATTCCTTCAAAATTATGACACTGGGCTGGGGAATGAATATATCCTTGAGGTAAAACTGTAAAAGTATACTGCTGGCCTTGCCAAATGAAAACAGATTTCTTCTGGTGGTCCTTATGAGCCGGTACCGAGAAGATGCACTTACTAGATCAATAGTTGCATACCACGTACCAGGAGTTGTGTTAGTCTTCACTAGTAAGGATACCACTTCTGGTAGAGCATCTGCAATTGGAGTCACCACTTGATTGACTTTTTGATATAGTCAACCATTCTTCTCCTGGATCCATCTGTCCTCTGCACAGGACAGATTAGGCAGTTAAAGGGAGACGGGGTGGGAACCACCACACCTACATCTTTCAAGTTCTTCATGGTGGCACTGATTTCTGCAGTTCTTCCAGGGATGAGATACTGGTTTTGATTTACTATTTTCCCAGGCAAAAGTAAAGGCTTCCAGTTAGCCTTTCAAACCATATTAGCCCTCACTCCACAGGACAGAGAACCAATGTGAAAATTCTGACAACTTCTAAGTATATCCATCCCAGTTATATACTCTGAGACTGGGGAAATCAGCACAGGATGAGTTCAGGAACCCATTGGCCCTGCTGGGAGTGGGACTTCAGCCTAAACTCCATTAATCATCTGTCCTCCATAGGCCCCTACTTTAACTGGAGGACCACAGTGTTTCTTGGGATCTCCTGGGATCAGCGTCAAGTCAGAGCCAGTATCCAATAGACCCCAGACAGTCTGATTGTTTTCTTTCCCCAGTGTAAAGTTACTCCTGTGAAAGGCTGTGGGTCCCTCTGGGGAAGGACTGGAGAGAGGCTAACAAATACAACTTTCAGCTATTTTTCTCAAGGCCTTTCCTCAGGGGAGCCTGGCCATCCCTGCAGTCAAGGGGTTCTGGGTCTGCAAACTGGCTCAAGTGTGGAAATTGATTCACGGGCCAGGTTTCCTTTTGCCATGACCCAATGGAGCCTTTCGTTTGTTTGTCTGGGAATTCTCCTGCTTATGCAGTCCGAACAAAAAATGCGGTTGGCATATCATTTATTTTATGCTTGGAAATACCACGATTGATTAGCCAGTACAAGTGGCATTGCCATAAAAATCGCTTTGCCTGTGCTGCCCATTTTGGGTTAGGCTATTGTGGACATTTGCTTTGTCTATGTTGGATATTGTGATAACTACGATTACCTTGCCTTTGAGAATTCAGTGCTACCACCTGGCCCCTGATACTTTGAGGGCCCAATTAAACCCATTGCTTTTTAATTTGTCCACTTGGGCAGTAGCGTCTCCGATCCTGGTGTCTAGCATAAGGAAAACTGGTAAGAGCAAAGCTCTTTATATGTGCTAGCACCCTCTGACCATTTCACACCTTACAGGGTTTGTGAAGGGCATTTCTTCTGGGCCTTCCCCTTATGGAAGATTAGGTTTTACACAGCATATCCACTCTAGCATTGCAATTTCCCTGAGCCTTAAATTCCCCTCATTAACACAAAGCCAAAATGTTAGGCATTTCCAAGTCCTTTTTCAGGCCATCTTTTGATAAATCCTTCAAACTTTTGACACTTTTTTACAACATTTGATCTTCTACATTAAACCCAGAGTCTCCACTCAATGGGATCATCAAAAAACAAACACACAAACAAACAAACAACCACACAAAAATCTCAGCCTGATCCAGTTTTATATTCCTTCCACCATTACCCCATACCCTTTAAATTCATTCCTACACATATTTCCCGGACTTCTGCTTGACTGAATTAGCAAACGCATAAAGCTCGTTCGCAGTGTAGGGCTCCTCCTCTTAGACGTTCTAACTCTTCTCTCTCCAAGCCTGCTTAGCCTTAAGTCTGGTTATAGGTCTAGAGAGTCCTGAGGGACATCAGTATCGTCTTGTCTAGCATCTCCTTCAGGGAAAGCTGTTGCTGGCTTAGCAGACAGCGAAGTGTTAATTTCCTCAGTCAAAGACAGAAAAGGCAATAATATTTCAGGAGGTGGGGCTGAGAGCACCTCTGCTTGAGGGTAGAGAGACTATTCCCTCAAGTGAAGAAAACCTTGAGACTCTGAGGGTTCAAAGTTCTCAGCTTCAGTAGGGTCCTTCCACACATCTCTACCCCAAGATCCAGGATCCCATTCTTTACCAATGAATACCCTATAATTGCTGGCACACTCTGAAGCTAGGACTTGAGTTTTTCGCTGTAACTCCAACCTTATAAAGAGGGCTTCAGTTTGATTTTACACAACTTGAGCTCTGTGGATGCTGAAGAGAAGGTCCTCTTCTAGGGCACACTCAAAAACCTTTAGACCTTTTTATACACGTCTAAACATTTATACAAGCTTAATACACATTGGAGCCGGTCAATTTTATCACTGAGTTTATTAACCTCTATTTTATTCTGAGATGCTAGGAGTTGGCCAGTTTTATCACGGAGCTCATGCTAGGAGCAACCAACCAGCACCATTGTTTTCCTTGTTATTTACAAGTTGTCAAAAGTTTTATATACAGAGTTACCAAATCTGTTGCCTCTCACAATTGGTGAATCAAGATAATCAAACGCATTTGTCCCCTTAAGCTTATACAATCTTTCATACTAGGGGCTTCCAGTACTCTCCCAGAGTTTTAGAAGGTGTTTCAGTAACTGGTGAGGGTTCAGTAACTGTAGGTATTGGCAAATTGGAAAGCCTATTTTGGATACTTAAAATAGTCATCTTTATACTTCTGTTGCCCTAGAACCTCTTCTGGTACCAAAATCTGTATTAGTCAGGGTTCTCTAGAGGAACAGAATTTATAGAATCAATCTAACCTTTTCTCTCCCTCCCTCCCTCCCTCCCTTCTTCCCTCCCTCCCTTCTTCCCTCCCTCCCTCCCTCCCTCCCTCCCTCCCTCCCTCCCTCCCTCCCTCCCTCCCTCCCTCCCTCCCTCTTGATCCATCTACCTATCTAGAAAGGGGATTTATTATAATGACTTACAGGTTGTGGTCTAGCTCATCCAATAATGACTGTCTATCAGTGAAAGGTCCAAGAATCCAGTAGTCGTTCAGTCTGTGATTCTGGATGTCTTAGCCGGTCTTCAGTATACGATAGAATCCCAAAGAAATAGGCTCTAATGCCAGTGAAGGAATGGACTTGCCAGCGAAAGCAAGAGCGAGCCCGCAAAGAGCATGCTTCCTTCTTCCATGTCCTTCCTATAGGCTGCCTACAGATGGGGTGACCCAGATCAAAGGTGGATCTTCCCATCTCAAAAGTTCTGGGTTAAAAGTGGGTCCTCCCACTTCAAATGATTTAATCAAGAAATACATCCCTCACAGGTGTGCCCAGCTGCTCGGGATTTAGCTAATTCCAGATGTAGTCAGGTTGACAACCAAGAACAGCCACCACTGTGGTAATTATAATCTACCGCACAGAGGGAAGATGATAATGGTTTGAACAGTCTCAGTATTTGATGTACTAAAGGAACTTAGCAGCTCAAGTGGGCTTTTAATACAAATAAGTGAGAAATCTCCATTCCTGGTGATCCAAGGCCAGATGGTAAGAGCTGTGACTTCTTAACAAGGCGTCAACTCATTAGATGTTTTAAGTGAAGAGAAGCCAGATGGCAGCCAGGATGGAGAACCACAAAAATGTCTCAATGGCTTACAATGCTGGGGTCTCTCTAAAAGTGTCTGATGCATTTTTCAGGGTAACTAGAAAATTAAGCGAGAGAGAAGTCTAACTAGGTTTTTCAGAGACTGTCAGACATCAGCTCCCAGTTCACACTGCATCCCGGGGACCAGGAACACAGAGAGAACACAGGAGTTTTAGAATTCAGAAACATGAAGGTTTGACCACATCATAGTAGTCATAGGGATATATGTATGTATGTATATATATAAAGAATAGAGAGGGTATTGTGTCTAGAGATCTCACCTGAATGTATATATATATATGCACCATCACAGTGCCCATGGAAGCCGGAAGAGTGCCACATATTTGTTGTATACTTTTCAATTTTCTGTACCACTCTTTAAGTTTTTAAGAAATCTGTTAAATTTTTTAAAAGAATCAATTTACTGAAACAGTTGTGTGTGTGCTTAGCTTTTTTTTTTTTTTTTTTTTTTTTTTTTTTTTTTTTGGTTTTTCGAGACAGGGTTTCTCTGTGTAGCCCTGGCTGTACTGGAACTCACTCTGTAGACCAGGCTGGCCTTGAACTCAGAAATCTGCCTGCCTCTGCTTCCCGAGTGCTGGGATTAAAGGCGTGCACCACCACACCCGGCTCGTGCTTAGCTTAAGTTTGTGTTATACCTGCTGGTGTTGGTTTTAGATGTTTATGATAGAAAATGTTGGCTCTTTTCTGTCTTTTGGTTTTTGTGTCTGTATTTCAGACTTTTGACATGATTTGGTTGTTTAATGGGCATCAGGCTTTCCTAAATATATTTACTGTGCATTTGGTTTTTTTCTAATTTTTCAAAGATGGTCAATATAATGGCAGCATTTTCCGAGTCAGTGAGTAGGGGAACACAATCTTTATCTTGACTCCCACCAGTTTCTCTAGGAAGCAGCCATAGGGAACAGCGGCCACTACTGCAGCCATGAAGGGTGGTAGGAGATACCGTATGTAGGCTTTTGCATGGATGTGTATGTGATTCATCTAACAGTTAGGACAGGAGGACGCAGCTACCTTCAGACCAGATTTAAACCTGCTTTAAGGAGAGCCACCACATGGTAGTTTTTCCCTTTCCTTTTTAAAGATTTAAAAGATTTGTTTGTTTAGTGTGTGTATATGTGTGTATGTATATATGTGGGTCTGTGTGTATGTGTGTGTATGTTTGTATGATGTATATGTATGAGCATGTATGTGTGTGTTTGTGTGTATATATATATGTGTGTGTATGTGTGTGTATGTTTGTATGTATGTATATGTATGAGCATGTATGTGTGTGTTTGTGTGTATGTATATATGTGTGTGTATGTGTCTCTGTGTGAATATGTGTGTGTATTTGTGTATGTTTGTATGTATATATTTATGTATGTGTGTGTCTGTGTGTGTTTGTGTGTATGTATATATGTATGTATATGTGTGTATATGTATGAGTGTATGTGTCTCTGTGTGAGTATGTGTGTGTTTATGTATGTATGTGTACATGTGTCTATGTGTATGCATGTGTTTGTGCATGTGCACATGTATGTGTGTATGTATGTGTATTCTGCCTGAATCTATGTCTGTGCACCATGTACATGTCTGTTGCCTATGGATGTCAGAAGAAAACATCAGATCCCTGAAACAGGAGTTACAAATTCCTCTGAGCGACCATGTGGGCTCTTGAGACAGAACCAGGGGTTTCTGGAAGTGCTCTCAACCAGTGAGCAATCTCTCTAGTCTGGCATGTTAGTTTTCTTGTTTTTCTGAAACTGAATAAAACTGTAATAGAAACAGAAAAGAGTCAAGAAGTGTAATATTAATGAAAAATAATGCAAATAATTAGAGACAGTTGAGAAGCTTCCAATGAATCCAATTTGTTATTGTTGGTTCTTTGAGACAGGGTGTTACTTTGTAGGTTCACTAATATTGAACTCTTTTAAATAATTTTTATTTTTAATTATGTATATATGTGAATATAGGTACCTGAGCAGTTCAGAAGAGAGTGACGTATTCTCTGGAGCTGGAGGGATTACAGGTAGTTGTGAACGTCCTGTTGTGGCTGCTGGGCACTGAACTCAGGTTCTCTGCAAGATAGTCCACGCTTATAGCTATGAGCCATCTCTCTGGCTTTTAATCGCAAACTTTTAACCCTCCTGTATCAGGCTCCCAAGGCCTGGGAATACAAGCTGAGAATTAAAGATAAATCTATAATTTTACTGCAAGGACAGAATAATGAAACCAAGGAAAGTACCACAATTTGAGTTTGCTTTCAAATAATTCATTTTAAACTGCTTATCAAAACTCCTCTCTCTCTCTCTCTCTCTCTCTCTCTCTCTCTCTCTCTCATTCTTTGAAACAGGGTCTCACTACATATATCTAGCTGTCCTGGAACTCACTATATAGATCAGGCTGGCATCGAACTCACAAAGATCTATTTGTCTCTGCCTCCCAAGCATTGGGACTAACCATACATCTCTTCAGCACATATAAAAGTGGGATATGGGGATGTTTTCTCCTATGATCAGTAATAGAGAAGTGAGCGAATGCTCTGTTGTGGTTTTGTTTTGATATAGGAACCTAGCAAAATATTGGGAAGACAATGCTGTGGGTTAGAAGTGATCAAAAATAATCCATGTCTTCATCAAAACTGGCCTTTGAGTTGAATTTAGTACCCAGTTAGAAGGGTTTTTTTCTTTTTTTTCTTAGATGTTCAAAGCCAACACTTCTGTTTAGAGATGCTATGGAATAGTATAAGATAAAGGCAGAGAAAAACAAATGCTTGTTTTTGGCAATGCTGAAAGTCAAGGGGATGGTACATACTAGGCCAGAACTCTGCCTCTGAGCTGCATCTCCAGCTCTAAACCAACATTTACAGGAATTACTGACATGCAGATGAGAAGTAGAAACTGACTCGCTAGTAGCATGACGTTTGGTTAGCCTAGTGTGGCTTACTGTGGCACCCTAGAGATAACAGTTATTTTTCTGCAACTGGTCAATAAACTGGGCACAGGAGGTAGCTCACCCCTGGTTTTGGTAAGCAAAGAGTCCTGATGCGAAGAGCCAGGTGTATGCTGCACATGTGTGATCCTAGAATCGGGAAGGCCAAGGCAGGCTGGTGGAGAGTTCAAGACCACTTGTGGCCATCTAAAAAGTCTGAGGCCAGTCCAGATAGAGACCAATGCACAGATGTGCTGTCCAAAACATTCAAATAAACCTGCCAGTAACCACAACTGCTGGCTACACTTGGGAGCCTGAGATAGGAAGATAATGACTGCAGGGCTAGCCTGAGCTACATGGTGAGTGAGATTCTCTTTCCAAACAATGGATTTGCCACTTGACAGTACAGTTTACTTAGTGAAATTACCCTTGCCTATAAATGTATGATACCCTGTTAAAACAAAACAAAGCAGAACAAAACAAAAACAGCAAAAACAGAAATTACCATCAGAATGTATGGATAATTACAACCCCATAAAAATACCATGATATTTTGCATGTAGATAATAACCTATGCAAGACTCTGTAATTTATTTTTGCCTTCATTGCCTAAGAAATATGGTTTGAGCTCATAAACTTTAAACAAGATGTAGTGGCTCATGCATGTAATTCCAGTGGCTCAAGGCCACCCTAGGCTACAAAATAAATTACGGTCAACAGTGGGTACAGAGTAAGACTCCATCTTAAAAAAAAAACAATAAAAATTAAATTTAGAATATATTATAGTTATTACTTTTTTCAATATTTCAGTATTTATTTTCACTAAGTAGACTGTACTGTCAAGAGGTAAATCCATTGTTTGGAAATAGAATCTCAGTCACCATGTAGCTCAGGCTAGCCCTGAAGTCATTATCTTCCTATCTCAGGCTCCCAAGTATACCCAGCAGTTGTGGTTACTTTGAAGCAGGTTTATTTGAAAACAATTAGACAGCACATCTGTGCATTGGTCATTACGCAGTGAACCATTTATAAAACCTGCTTATCGATAGAGAAGTCACAGAAAGCAAATTTAGAGACGACACTACTGTCTCTAGGGGGATGTACCCCAGTGGAGAGAAAGGAGGAGAGTTTTGAGATGTCTACACCCCTTCCAAAGCCTGACTATTTCTGAGTATAAAAACATTCGGTCGTTCCTTTGAGGAGTTTGGTTTATTTCGAATCCTTACCATTGATCTAGTCACAGTGCAGGATGTCCTTCTCCAGCTCTGTAGCCGGAGAATGGAAGAGGAACGGCGGCCCTCGAGCATCAGCTGATGAAGGAGCCCGGCACAGGGCCGACATCTCTGATGTTCAGATTCTTTTTCCTTGTTCAGTTGTCACCTGGAGATAAAGGGATGTGAGTTGCATGGTGGCTTGTCCTGGTGCCCTCTAAGAAGATGTACTGTGTTTTGAGTTTATTGAGAGAGACATGTCACCAGAGCTTCATGGGACAGATTAGGTGCCCCTAATCACCGTACCCACCCTGCCAAAAAAAGTTGATCGTTGACTTTTTTTTCTTGGTAGCAAAAATGATACTGGCTATTGCGAGCCACTTGACCATGGGAGCTCCTGCCACTGATGACAGGGAAAACCAAAATCATATTTGTTAAGACTGAAGCTCAGGTAATAGATGTGTCTCAAAAACATTGGAAAGACAAAAATGACTTTTTTTTTTCCAGAAATACAATGAATGTGGATTCGAAATAAATGAAAAAGAGGGAAAAATTTTAAAAAGACTGCAAGTATTTCAGATGTCTTGAAGTGTGCACACTTATGTATGCTCCATCGTTTGTGACATAACGGGTGATGTCACCCGGTGCTGGTCCCTGGAGGGCAACCTAAATGTACCCAGCCTTAACCATCCAGGGGCAGACTTGCCAAAAGTTTAAAGAGAAACACATGACTCCCCGAACCTGGGTATCTAATTAGATACCCAGCGGTGGAAGAATGTTGAATAATAAGAGCAAGAAGAAAATCTGGCATGTCTTTTGTTGAAATTCAATCCCTTGGCTCCCCCTACCCCCAGTCTCTGCAACGGCCTGCAAACTTTTCAATCACTTTTTAAAGGATACAGTGAATTTTTATCACAATTTTGTCAATCAAAACCACATGGGCTCCTTCCATTGATGACAGGGAAAACCAAAATCATATTTGTTAAGACTGAAACTCAGGTAATAAATGAATGGTGTGTGTGTGTGTGTGTGTGTGTGTGTGCGCGCGCGCGTGCATGTGCAGCGTGAGCACTATGGTTCCTTACAAAGGAACACTGAATCTCACCTAAACGTTTAATTTGGAGAGGATAATGAACTTTAGGAAGAGAAAGCCTTATGAGGTTGTCCTTGTGACTAAACTCCTCAGCCTCAAACCCAATCTATTTCTTTGTCCCGAGGCCACAGTGTTCAGCAAGAATGTCCCACATGCTGCTCAGTGTAGGAGTCAAGCAACTGCAAGCCGCCCCAGCTCAAAGGGGCTTGTCCGGTAAAGTGGTTGAGTACCAGTTCCGGTTGTGATGGTTTTAGAGCAGGGACCAGAAAAGGACTGGTACTTGGCCCAATCTAGACTGAAGCCTACTTCAGTAAATAGGGGGTTAGTGGACCGAAGCCACGCCTGCTCATTTGCATATCCATCTGAAACTTCTTTCACGGTACTACTGAAGTGAGCACTTGTAAAAGTCAGAGAGGCTATAATCTGACCTTTTATAGACATTTCCTAAACCCTCTTTATGAGCAAGGAGATTCCGACAGCACACAGTGAGAACAGCTTGCTGCTGGGAAGTGCGTGTTAAGACTTGTGATAACAAGGAACATTTCCATCAGATTGTTGGACACTGAGAAAAGGAGTCTTTTTGTACCTAACAGGGCTCACCAGCTACTTACTCGAAGGGCCTCCATCCTTTAGTACCAAAGTTGTTTGCTTTGGGGTCTGTTTTGGTAAATAGTCAGGGCTTCCCCTGTCCCTCTTTTTCTGGTTTGGAAGGAGCCTGCCTTCAACCCCAAAGCCTACTGGTCCCTTGAGGCTACACGGGGCTTTCGGGCTGTCTTTTTTTCTGGCCTGTGTAGCCTTGCCTGTGGAAAGTGATGGATGGGAACGGGTTGTTTTGTCCGTTTTCTTATTCTTGGCTCCGACTTTCCCAGTGCTATCCATTTTAATACAACGGGTGCAAAGAGAACAAAAGAAATGTAATTGTATCTAAAACAAGATCTTTGATCACTTAATTGATGAATTAAAGACGCGCAGAGGCTGTGCACCAGGCCGAATGCTTCAGATTTAGTGGTAATTTTAGACGCGTCTCGTTATTAGATCCTTATTTCCAGCCGTCCCGCACAGAGGTATTTCCAAATGTGTATTAAAGTCAAAACCAAGTTGCCTCCCTTCCCCAGCGGCTTCAGAGCTCCAGGGAACTTTTTCCTAAGAAGGCCATGTCAGAATATTTGGAAAGGTTAATTCATCTCTAGGTGATAGGAACCAGGTTGGATCCATTTGAATGGAAAGGACCAGAGGAAGGAGGGGGATCAAAATGAGACAGTAGGGGAAAAAAAAGACGTCTGCATAACTAGAGAAAATAACCATGAAATGTGTAAAGCCTGTGCATTTTAGCTCAAAAGAAATCAGGCTGGGGGCAGTTACTACGCATTATAATGGTTGTGGAAAAGCTATCTCTTGGATGAGATAGTCTTAGGTGATTAATGTGCCCACTGTTCACAGCCTCCTTGTTGGTCAGGATGGAGATGGTGAGACTTTCAGCACCCTGCTTTGATTTTATATTTTGCTCATCTAACCAAGCTGAGATGGCCAGTCTATTATGCCTCAGCAGCCTCTTCCAGCCTTGTCTCGAGTCTGTGTCTGAAGCTGGGCTCTAGAACACCTTTTGGGGGCTGGGGAGGTGGCTTTCTGAATGAAGTCCTTCCTGGGAAAGCATGAGGACCTAAGATTGGATCTCCAGCACCCAGGGTAAAAAAAAAAAAAATCAGGCATGGTGTCTAGCCTATATGGTAAGCTCTAGATTCACTGAGACCCTGTCTCAAAAAATCAGACAGACAGTGCTAGAGACATCTGGCATTGCTCTGTAGACTGTTTGCACTCAGGCATGGGAGAGAAAAAGCACACAAACCACACACATATGCACACACACACACACACACACACACACACACACACACACACACAGAGAGAGAGAGAGAGAGAGAGAGAGAGAGAGAGAGAGAGAGAGAGAGAGAATCTTTTGAATGAACAGTCATCACTTAGAAAATACATCAATTCTAATGTGTCCCCAATAACCCCTGGGTACCAGAGACTACCTGGTACCTTTGGTTTCCCAGTAGGGACAGAGAATAGGATGTACCTCATTTGCATCTTGGTGGCATGGTAACAGACCTACCCCTACCTAAAATGTTGTAATCCTTTTACTTGGGAACCAAAGTTAAACTGGGAGCCTCTTTGCCTGATTCAGGCTTAGATTCTGGCACACATAGGCATCTGTATTCAGATCCCTCTATAACTTGTGATTGTGTAGGGTACTATAACAAATTACCAGAAACTGAGAAAATTATAAACAACAGAACATGATTCTCACAGATCTGTGGCCTGGAGAATCTGAGATGAAGATAGATTCTATACCTGGTGAAGGACTCTTTCTGAGAGACACTTCTTGCTGAGTCTTCACTGGTAGGGTTGGGAGGGAGTAGATGGTCTCTCTCCAGCCTAATTCTTTTTTTAAAAAGATGTAGCAGATCCAAATACTCGGGTGGAAGTCCTGATGTTCAAGGTAGCAGTGCAAGGGAGCTGGGGCCTTTGCGTGGTGAATAACAATGGAAGAAGTGGCTCTGTAGTCTATAGCAGGATCCTCAGCTGGCACAGGGCTCTAGAGTCTGAGATCTTACTAAATAGATAAAGAAAGATAGATTAATAATTTTCTACCTCAGCATCTCCTATTTGTCTATTTTCTATCTTGGGCATAGTTCTTGAAATGAGTTGAGTCATACATAAGTGAATTCTCTAAATGCTGAGTGCCTTGAACATCCATTTATCTTTACAGACTCCTCACTTCTTAGATTTCTAGGTACCTACCTTGCTCTGTCTTTCTGCCCTAGAGTCTTCTCAGACCCTGGCACTTAGACCCTATACTCTATTTCAAGTCTCATTTAACTTCAAGTTTATGAGGATTTTAGAGACCTTAACTCAGAGAGAATTCTCAAAGTTTTGTTGGTATCTCTGTTTTCTTTCTTCCCTTTCTTTTCCCATCTCTCCTCCCTAATCTCTGTCTCTCTTCCTCCCTCCCTCTCTCCTTCACTCACACCCTCCCCTCCCTCTCTTCCTCTCTCTCTTTCTGTCTCTCTGTCTCTCTGTCTCTCCTCGCCCCCCTCTCCCCCCTACTCAATTTTGACTGTTCCTGGACAGTGCCTCTCTTCCTCATTCTCGGTCACCAGGGAAAAACATGGCTTCTATGTATAACAGACTTCGAGTGGAGGCTTTTGGGGGTCCATGTGGGTGATTAGAATTAGATATCAATACCTACATTTTCTATTTGGACCCCCAGCCCCCCTTTTTTATTAGATATTTTTTCATTTACATTTCAAATGCTATCCCCTTTCCTAGTTTCTACTCTGAAAGTCTCCTATACCCTCCCCCCCCCCCCCCCCCGTCCTGCTCCCCAACCCAACTCCCACTTCCTGGCATTCCCCTATACTGGGGCATAGAGCCTTCACAAGACCAAGAGCCTCTCCTCCCATTGATGGCCGACTAGGCCATCCTCTGCTACATATGCAGCTAGAGACATGAGCTCTGGGGGTACTAGTTAGTACATATTGTTGTTCCTCCTATAGGGTTGCAGACCCCTTCAGCTCCTTGGGTACTTTCTCTAGCTCCTTTTTTGGGGACCCTGTGTTCCATCCAATGGATGACTGTGAGAATCCACTTCTGTATTTGCCAGGCTCTGGTATAGCCTCACAGGAGACAGCTATATCAGGGTCCTGTCAGCAAAATCTTGTTGGCATCTGCAGTAGTGTCTGGGTTTGGTGGTTGTTTATGGGATGGATCCCTGGATGGAGCAGTCTCTGGATGGTCCTTCCTTCAGTCTCAGCTCCAAACTTTGTCTCTGTAACTCCTTCCATGGGTATTTTGTTCCCCATTCTAAGAAGGAATGAAGTATCTACACTTTGTTCTTCCTTCCTCTTGAGTTTCATGTGTTTTGCAGATTGTTTCTTGCCCCCCTCCCTTTTGAGATAGGGTCTCACTATACCTAGTTAGTCCAGGCTGGCATCAAATGCTATCCTTGTACTTGAGTCTCTGAAGTGTTGGGATTTCAGATGTGCATGCTTGGATCACTGATAATTTTACCCCTAAGTCTAGCCTTGTTATTGGCTTGCCATGGTCTGTCTTTGTCTTTCATCCTTTGTCCATTTTTTTTCCTTCTGTTCCAGGTTCTTCAAATGTCGTATTTTCTCTTGCCCAATTCCCGCCCCACCCTCACTTCCTGAGTATCGATTCTTTTCTATGTGGTAAAACAGAGATAACGTAAACATTTGTAATTTCAACCAGATTGCATACAATTCTGTGATGAGCAAAGCACACACAGTATTTTGTAACCATCAGAATCATCTAATTCTGTGATTTAGCTTTCGAACCATCCCATAGGAAACTCCTTGCTCCTTAAACAGTGGCTTTGCAGTTAACCCTAGCCCCCTACCCCTGTAATTATAACTATTAGTATAATTTATATGTTTACATATTTGCCTATTCAAGTTTGTTGCTTCAGTGAAACAAAACAACATTTGTCCTTGTGTATTTGCTTCACTTAGCAGGTTTATAAAGGCTGTCCAAGTTGTGGTATCAGAGTTGCATTTCTTTCTAAGGGTGGTTATGTTAAACTATTATACACCGTATACTGGTTATCTCTTTCTTGATAGTCCCTTGGGTTGTTTCCAGTTTGGGCTGCTTGAAGACAAATTTCCATGGCTGTTCACGTACAAACATCTGTTTGAGTCTACATAGGAGGGTGACTAGAAGATGTGGTGACTCTGTGTTTAAAAATCTTAATTTTTAAATCACACTTATTTCATATTCTTGTGGTTTGCATGTTTGGGCTTGCAAGAGCAGCAATAGCAACAGCAGAAACAGCAACAGCAACAGCATGAGTGTGGGAGTCAAGTTCAAACTGGAGGAGGTGACATTCTCCCCCCAGAATCTCTTTGTTCACTTCTGAGTTTGCCAGATTAGTTGGCCCATGAGCTTTTGGGGTTCTCCTCTCTCTACCTCTCATCCTTCTGCAAGAGTCTTGGGATTCTAGACATAGACTCTTCTGTGTCGGGCTTTAGAATCTGAGAATCCCAACTTAGGTCCTCACTGCGAGGCAAGTCCTTGTCCCATTGAGCCATCCCCCAGCCTCAGCCTACTTTTAATTACTGAATGCTTTTACCTCTGCCAGGCAATAAATGAACTTCTCTCATGGACAGCAATAGGAAGGAACTATGTATTAGAAGCTGATGTACTTTTAATTTGGATTCTCTCTGGCACACACATTCTAAGGGCTCCTAAGATTCGATTCTTCGCAGCTTTATCATTTTTCGTATATCCCTCCCATTTCATCTCTCATAGTTTCCAAAGTGGGCTTCCTGTTCACCAGTGGTCACTAAGCTCTAAGCAGTGACATCCCTGGGATATTCACTCCCTACAGGGTCCAGAGCAAATTCCTTACCATCACAATCTGTTGGGTTTGTTTAAAAAAATCCATCCCTGTTCTGTTTTCCTGCATGCATGGAAGGATATTTTCCATCATGATGGGGGACGAAGCTTTTGTGATGCACAAACAGACCTGTAGGCAACTCCATCTTTCCTATCTTGCTTTCAAAAATGATTCCACTTCCTTCTTCTTCCAGGGGGCTCACCACCAGAGATCCTTTGTTCATACCCAGGAAGACAGAGGCTTGCAAAAGGATGAAAGAGTTAAATGAGCGGATGGAGAAGCCAGGCTGTAAGAGGCGTTGCGAGGACCTGACAGTCATTTCTGAGACAAGCTGCTCACTTTTCTCAGGCTAATGCAGGAATTTCGGGAAACCTCAACGCCATGATTTTCCTTTTTTTATTTTAAGCATTCCTGTGAGGTGGTACCTCTGTATGTGATGTAGAAACTCGAATGCTGTATGAATGCTCAAAGCCCCAGAGGCAGGCAGAGTCAGCAGCGGCTGAGAATATGCAAAAGCATCCCCTGCACAGGCTACAGAGGTCCCTCCCCAAAGCCGCCATGACAGACATTTTGGAGCTGCGATGTGTAAACCCAAAGATGCCAAGACTCCAGAACGAATGGAATACTGACGATAAAGGCAGAGAAAGAAATACAAATAGTTATTGAACTCTTTCACATAATGAAATTATTAATAGCGCAAATTTTTCCAAAGTCTGATTTGTTTTTATTCTAAGTGTGTGACTGTTTTGGCTGCATGTATGTATGTGTACCACATGTGTGATGTGTACGTGGTACTTGGGAGAGGCCAGAGAAGGGCACCGGATCCCTGGAGCTGAAGTTATAGGCTGTTGTGAGACACTACCTAAGTGCTAAGAACTGAACCCAGGTCCTCTGCAAGAGCAACAGTGCTCTGCACCACTGAGCCATCTCTTCACCTGCAGCAGTTCCTGGTTTGGTGATTGATGTCTCATAAGTCCATAATCATTGCCCCATTTAATTGTAACAATTGCCCTGAACATTTTTTTAAATGAATTTCATTTTGTAAGTTGAAAACAAAGCAAAACTAACAAATAAACAACCCCCCCAAAAAACCTTAACAGGGCCTGAGGAGATGTCACAGTGAGTAAAATCTTGCTGGATAAGTGTGAGGGCCTTAGTTTGGATGGACAGCATCTATGTAAAAAGCCTGGTGTGTGGACCATGCCTGTAAGCCCAGCACTAGGCAGTGGAAGTAAGCCAATACCTGGGGCTTCTTAGCTATGAGTCTAAAAATGCCCAATGAGCAATAGGTCCTGTGAAAGACCCTATTCAAAACTGTAAGGAGGCCGGGCGTGGTGGCGCACACCTTTAATCCCAGCACTCGGGAGCCAGAGGCAGGTGGATTTCTGAGTTCGAGGCCAGCCTGGTCTACAAAGTGAGTTCCAGGACAGCCAGGGCTACACAGAGAAACCCTGTCTCGAAAAACCAAAAACCAAAAACCAAAAACAAAAACAACCCCCCCCCCAAAAAAAAAAAAACCAAAAAAACCAAAACCAAAACCAAAAAAAACCCAAAAAACTGTAAGGAGGAGAGCATCTGAAAAAAACAAAAACAAAAAACCAGAAGACATCCTAAGTCAGTCTCTGGCCTCCACACACTCTTGTACACGTACACACACACACACACACACACACACACCCAAACAAAAAGAAGGCCACTGCTTGTCATCTGTTCAGGCTACTTCATAAAAATTTATCTCCTATAGTCAGCACAATGTGATACGAATAGATGTCATTGTCATTTTGCAGCTGAGGAGACTGAAATCACAGGTGCTGAAAGACCTGCCCAGACTTGTATGTAATGAAGCTGGGAATGGCCCGGCTTGGTTCTCTTTCTGTTATCAATGTTAATTTTTGTGTATTCTTAACTTAAGGGAATGTCTGATGTTGCTGTTTAAGTTCCTTCCTTCCTTCCTTTGGAGTACTGGAAACTAGTACCTCATATGTGTTAGGCCAATCACCGTTTACTTTACATCTTACATTTTATTCAATTAAAAATTATCTCTATGTGTCTGTCTGTCTGTCTGTCTCTCTCTCTGTGATATGTGTGTTTGTACAGGCAGGGGTTGTGCATGTGTTATGTGCAGATCAGAGGATGAGCTTTTGGGAGTTGATACTCTTTTTTTTCCTCCGTGGGAGCCAGGGCTTGACCACTGATCAGTAGACTAGCGCAACAAGTATTTTTGTCTGCTGAGTTGTTTCTCTGGCTTTTACATTTTATTTTGAGATTGTGTCTTCTCACGTTGCCTAGAGTAGTACTGAACTCACTCTGTAGCTCAGCCTGGCCTTGAATTTTTGATTGTTCTGAATTTGTCTTCTAGGTAGCTGGGACTGTAGGCCTATGCTCAGTGTAGTACCAGATGGAGATAAATTGAAACAAGACAGAAGAACTCTAGGAATCCTGTCTCACTAGTCACACTTTGGGAGCTTGGTTGCCACCATTGGCTACTTGCTGTCTAGCACAGCTGTGGGGATGCTTGGTTCCATTCTGGGGACATTCTGTAAAACAGGGCTTCTAGAGAGCTTGCTTCAAGTGTTCAGGAATTTTGTGATATGAGAGTACACCTGCTGAAAGAGGACAAAACATGTGATTAAGGAAGGAGGAGGGAACTCCAGTAAGCCAGTGTGAGCCAGTGTGAGCCAGTGTGAGTCAGTGTGAGCCAGGGAGTCAGTGTGAGCCAGTGTGAGCCAGTGTGAGCCAGTATGAGCCAGTATGAGCCAGGGAGCCAATATGAACTAGTGTGAGCCAGGGGGCCAGTGTGAGTCAGTGTGAGCCAGTGTGTGGCAGTGTGTGCCAGTGTGAGGCAGTGTGAACCAGCGTGAGTCAGTGTGAGCCAGGGAGTCAGTGTGAGCCAGTGTGTGGCAATGTGTGCCAGTGTGAGGCAGTGTGAACCAGCGTGAGGCAGTGTGAGCCAGGGAGCTAGTGAGTCAGTTCTGTTGATTTGGAGTACTAGGCATATATTATGCAGAGCATAACAAGAGGAAAAGACAGGATCCCTTCCTGGAGCCTGAGAAAAGAAATGCAGGGCGGCTGCCTTGGAAATGCGGTAGTTAGTGAATAAGTGTTCATGTCCATAGGACGCTGCTTCTGCGCCGGATGCTTGAGGGTCCATATTAAAGACAGACTTGGTCTGGTGCACAGTTTGTGGATCCTGTGATTTTTCAGAACTCCCAGAAAAGCTGACAGGAACCGTGCAGATAGAAACCATTCATTCCATCAACAGTCATGAGCGAATATTGGCTATTATTTTCTTCCTCAACAAATGTGGGAGATAGATTGCCTCGGGCAAAATAGTATTTTACACATGGTTTCCCCATAGCCCTGTGCATATCCAGCGCTCTTCTCAAAATGTTTGCATTTCTCCTTCCAAAAAGGAATTTGCATGACATTTCAGACTCACATTCTGTCTAGAAAGCAAATCCTGGCTTTTCATATTTAAATTCAAAGCTTTCTGATGTAAAATCTGCCAAGTGGATGCATGTTCCAAATTAGGTTCTTACAGCACAGGAGGGGTTTTTTTTTTTTTTTTTTTGACCATTAAAATAATTTTTAGGGAAAAATTCCTAACATCGTGTCATCCTTCTTTCTTGGTTAAGGGCAATCATTGGTGTTGACTGAATGCTCTGTCTGGTCGTCTACTTAGGAATCCAGCCTGAGCATCGTTTTGGTGGCACTACTCGGAGACACACAGGCATGTGCTGTCATTAGCCAGCCACATGATGACATGACCCCTCTGTTTTAAAGGCCATTTATAGCCTATTTGACAGCAGCTGCAAAGAGAAAAACAAAATGCACCAAACCAACAAAACATACCCTTGAGGGAGTTGACTGAAAAGCAACATAATTAGCAAAGACAGATGAGGTACTGAGCTTGAAAGACAGATCTGGTAAAATTCACAAAGCGTACCTTCCACAGTAACTTCTTAGGGGTTTGCTATTGATGAATATTGAGTATTGATAGTGTTGAGAATTTTGATTGTTCTTTACCACAGATACTATTTTGAGGAGATTTTAATATTAATTTTTATTTACTTAATTTTTAGTTATTTATTTGTGTGTTTGGGGGTGATGGGGTGGGAAGTCATATACCACAGTGTGTGTGTAGAGGTCAGAGGACAGCTTGCAGGAGTTGGTTCTCTCCTCCCACCACATGGGTCCCACCTTGGCAGCCAGGGACCTTACCAGCTCAGCCATCTTGGAGGCCCAGGGTACACAGTCCTAAGAGGAAATGATATACCTAGCAGCTGCCTCCTTGAGTGGGTGACAACATTTTAATGTTAGCTACACATTCCTTTTAGTAACATGCCGACACCAGTTGGGTTTGGGGGTGGAAGGTCTAGTTAGCATGCAGGGTGAACCTGAGCGGCCTTCATTAGTGTGCTTGGCATGGCTGACGGGCAACAAGAACTCAGTTTCCTTGAAAAGGCTGGAGTTCATTTTACTGAGACCATAGGTCAATGGGCATGAACTTTGCTTAGCCTGTGGTGCTGAGACAGCCCGGTGCCTTAACCACCTGAGACAGACAGCTCTCTGGTCTTTAAAGATGCCCAGAGGTGGAGCTTGACTTAAAAGCAGGTATCAGAATATGTGTCTTCCCTCCATAGTCTTTTGAAGGTGACATTTTTTTTAAAGCTCAGTTTTCCTTGTTCCCTTATGTGTGGATAGCCCAGCATCTTTCTCTTTAACAGTCTGCAGCAAGTTAAACAAATCCTATTTTTTCTTCGCACTCACCATTGTCTATGGCTTTAAAGTGCAGCTAGACTCAGGCTGCACTCAATATTTGAGAGCTGCGGGGGGGACTAGCACCCTGGCTGAAGAGATAGACTCGCCTCCTTGATGCCATTACCCACCCCTGCTCAGGAACTGGCCATATGATGGCCCAAGACTATGACAGCAAAGTACCCAAAACAGAGACCAGAAAACTCCACGTGCCTTTAAGCCCTTGAGATTCCTCTTTAGGCTCTCTGCAACTCTGGGATGATTATCTAGGGCTGAAGAATGAAAGGCTGGGTGGAGCAGAGTTAAGCCGTCTGCCTAGAGCCCCAAACTGGAAACTACGAGGCATCCAATTCACTCGGTAACTTTGAAGGTCAGTGATACTGGCTCCGTGGCTCACCCCCAGTATGTACAAAGAGCCAGCCCTTGCTTTTGCTTATCTCTAGTGTTTATTGTATACTACCTGGTCTCTGCAGTTTCTCTTCTCAGCTTCCTTGTGGGTTAGATTCTTCTCTTCCTCATTTGTAGTCCTCTAAGGAGTTTGAGAAAACTTGTTTCAGGGAGTGTTGAAGGGAGTTGGTGGTAGATGAGATTGGGGGGTATAAAGAGAGTCAGAGGCATTTGAACAAGACACAGAATAAATACATTTAGACTGGCATTTTCTTGGCTCCGGAGAGCCCTGATTGGTGGATCCATTTGTGCCAGTTCAGCTTCAACAGAGGTCTTTTCGACTGCCAAGTGGAATGTCACAGGGTAGGTAGCTTTTGCAATCTGTGTGAGATAAATTCTGGTCTAACAGCATCGTTGCAGAATTAGATGAGACAGTAAAACAACTGGCATTCAAACTAAGTATACTTCTCTATTCTTCCTAGGTTATTAGGTAATCATGGTGCTGATCTCAGCATACAAGTTTGCAGGGAATACCACAATGAACCTGGCAGAGGCTGTCACCGAAGTGGGGACCCAAGTCACTGAAGTGAACGCCTAATCTACCTCGTCAAACTCAAGTGCTCTTAATTAAATACGGTTATAAAACTCAATTAAAATGTAGTTACTAACATTGTGTGCATGTTGGGGGTGGGTTGGGGTGGCGTACCATGTAGGTCAGAGGACACCTTTGGGGAGTCAGTCCTCTCTCACATTTCCATAGGTTTGGGGAATCAAACTTAAGTGGGGGGGAACTCAGGCTGGAAAGTCAACAACTTACTGACTAAACCACTGCACTGGCCCTGCCCATAATTCTTCTCGTAATTCTTCACGTGCGCTCTCTCTGCCCTTTTATATGTAAACCACATCTCCTGCATTCCTTTGCTCTTGTCCTTAGATGTCACAGGTCTGTGGCTCATCATCATCTCTTCATGTTCTGCCCATGAAAAGATGGAGATACGGAGCGGACCATGGAGTCTCAGCATTGAAGCGACATGCCTGTATTCCATGGTGGTGTTCTGAATCCAGAGGATTTGATTACTTTTGAAAATTCCCCAAGTCATTAATGACATTCGTGGAAGGTTTTGTTTTATTTGTGTTTTAATGTCTAATTTGTGGGCAGAGTTTGACCCACATCCCTCGGGACAGGTATTGGTCATCCTTCCAATTGGGTCCAGTTAGGAACTAGGGGGTCTTGTGGGCCATGGCAGGCTGATGATCCCATCCCACTCTGTCACCAGCAGCTTTGTCCCAGAACAGCTTTCTTAGCTCTTTGTTCTTGAATTCCATTTCCTCCACAGAAAGTTACTTTCTTTTCTTTTGTTAGAAACTCTTTCCCTCTTTCCTCTGGGCTCTCTCAGTAATTACAATTCTTTCTGTTTAACCCATGGCCTAAGCACGAGGTCTGGTGTTTGAACCCTCGTGTGGTACTTTTTTTATTAGCTCTATCTTGCTCAGCCTCCACCAGGAGTACCCCTTAATTCTCTTTGAGGCAGATGGAAGGTCTGCCTCACATCAGGTCCTGTGACTGCAGAAGTATATTGGAAAGCGCTGGGTGCCCTGTTGGTGCCCAACCAATAAGTTGTAATACTGATGCGAATGAGCAGGCTGGGGGAGAGCCATCCATCACCTCCCTCTGTCACGAAGCCTTGCAGCAGAGTGACAGAGGACAGGGAGCATAGTGGAGTAGCCAGAGTAGCAGGTCCACGCTGCATGGAATGGACCTTACAGAGAACAAAAATAACTCTACCCTTGCCTTTGATCGTAGCATCTGATTAGTGGTAGCACAGAGAACACAGCTCAGGGGGAAGGGGAGCTTTGGATGTAGTTCGATTGGTAGCATGCCTGTCAGGCATGCAGGGAAGTTGGAGTTCCATTCTCAATACTTCAAACTGGGTGTGGTGGCGAGCCTATAGTCCTAACTCTATGAAGGTAGAGGCAGAGGGATCAGAAGTTTAAGACCATCTCTAGTTGAAAATAAAAAGTAAGCATGCAGCTACCCTACCCTGACCTGCAGGGAATTCCCACCTTGCTTGGCTCTTATGGAGCACGGAATGGGTAACCAGTAAGGACTCCAGTATCTAGCACTACTGTGTGTCTCTTTTGGTACTGGCCTCTTGAAGGCTAGAAGAGGTCCTTTGACTTGAGTGAGAGTTCTTTTTGGCCAGAGCAAGGTGCAGAAGAACTGTCCAATGATTTATTTTCTCTCTTGGATCCAAGAACAGTTCATGACCCACCCACCACCAACAGGGAAATGTCATACTTCCTGCTACCATTTCCAGCCCTGAATGGCATCTGGCTGTTTTGAACCCATGGAGCTCAGAACTGAGTTTCTTTCCCCAGACTTGCGAATTTCTTCCCTTTCTGCTTTTCCCTTGATGGAAACTATAAATTGTCTTAATAAGGTGGCTGATTCCATTCTACTTCTTAAAAAAAAAAAAAAAGATTAGGTTTTGCCACTTAATCATTTGAAAGTGTTCTACCCGCCACTCACACAACATGTGTGGGGTTGAATGAGAATCTCAAAGGACTCTGTTTCCACAGACGACTGTGTTCTGTCCTAACACGAAGTACTGCCCCTCCACCCCCACAAGGTAATTCAGAGATGCCGTGGTGGTCAGCTTTTCCTCTCAGGTGCTCCCCAAACAAGAGCTTCATTCTCCAAGAACTTGAAAGAAAACAGCGACTGTGCTTTCTTCCATAGCTGCCTCCATTCGAGGAGCCGAGACCCTTTTTTTAAAAAGCACCTTCCAGATTGGCGTGGTGGAGGGACATTCCACAGGGCAGCTCTGAGCGGGATCTAGGAGAGGCGCTAATGGGGCTGGGGGTGCTGGGAGCAGAGATTCCTGCAGTTGGAAGAAATAAGTACTTAAAGCAAATGCTAATGACTGAAAATGTTATCCCTTCTGCGCTTTTAGGAAAAAAAAATTAAAGTAATAAAGGCTCACAGCCTGTACCATGTCTCCAGTCACTCCACTGAAATTCCCAGGAGGGCCTTGGCTCCCCCCCTCCTCCCTTTAAAAATGGTGGACCTGGAACCACTTATAGGAGCGGTTTAATAAGAGGCAAATGTGTTTTATATTTTGTATCTTGTTAAGTGAGAAAAGATGGGTTCTCACAAGTGGTCTCTGGGTGCAGATTTGAGTGGTCTGTGCAGGCGAGCAAGGGGATGCTTTGCCAGCGAGCATCTCTGTTCTGCTCCCGCATGGCTACTTAAAATCTCCTCTCCCATGCCACTGTCTGCACTGCCCCTCCCCCAACATCCTACATCACAGAGACAGCAGAGATGAAATAGACTCGAACTGCAGATCCAGGAAACTTGTTGTGTATCTGATTTACCAATAATTTACTTCTCATTTGATTTAGGTGAGAGTGGGGAGAGGAGGAGAAGAAGGAAGAAGAAGAGGAAGAAGAAGAAGAAGAAGAAGAAGAAGAAGAAGAAGAAGAAGAAGAAGAAGAAGAAGAAGAAGAAGAAGAAGAAAGGCGCTTCAGCAATGATCTTTCTAGGCTAACACAGTCTTAAAACACAGGAAAAGGAGGATTGCCGGCCAGGATGGAACAAATCATGATAGCCAGCAACTGAAACAATTTGCAAAGATTTATGCAGAGGTAGTGTGTTTATTAGAGTCTAAGCTGGAGACGGCTTGCACCTGTGACAAAATGACATCTACCTCCACCCTAAACACAGAGTTGCACTTATAATAGCTCACTGGGAGCTGGATGGGGGAGAATGATTTTTTAAAAATGTATTTTATCTTAGATATACAGTTTTACAAGGAGACACATTCCCTTTCTTGTAATTTTTTTTATGACCTTTGGGTGCCAGATAACACCATTCCTCCTGTCTGCTTTCACTACTCAGCGCTGAGGAAGCCCATTATATCTGTCTTTGATCCGGAGATCGGGGCTGCTAAAACTGATGGCCACAATTAAAGACAGTCCTGTTGAAAACCTGACCTCCGTCTGCTCTCAACTGCATGTAAACTTTTCAATATGGATGTAATTTGGTATTAAATTACCCATGCTTTATTGCTTTTTAGTACAGCCCTGTCTGTTGCCTTTTAAAGATAAAGGTAACATAAAAGAAAAATTGTGGTGTGGCTACATAATTATGTAATTATAAACTTGTTTTCCTACATTCAGAAAACCCTTTGTGTGTGTGTGTGTGAGTCTATTGAAAAGTAATAGGCTGGTAGGATCTGAGAAGTAGCGTGTGTGTGTGTGTGTGTGTGTGTGTACACACACACACGCGTGTATATGTTTTCCCGGTTTCTGCTCTTTTTAACTTAGACATCCACTGTGCAAAATAGGTCATCACATTTAACTACTTGAATCTACATTCTCAGAAAATGTTCTCATTTAGGTGGATGGGAGGTTTGTGAAAGATGGTCTTTGGCTGTGCGTTTTAGCATTGGCTGGAGCAGGATAGAGTTTGCACTGGGGATCTAGGACAAAGCCTACTTGCTAATGTACAACTGGGGCCCATCAAAGCCACCTGGGAAGCCCCCAAGTGTCTGGTATGAATTCTTGGGTTATTTCAGCCTCACTGTGCTTGAAATGAAAAGTGATGGCTGTGTGTGTGCGCGCGTGTGTGTGTGCGTGTTTTAAATGTGTACTGTTTTTCTTTGTGATGAATTGTATGTGTACGGGTAATGTATTTCATAGTGAGGGACTGGAACAGACTCCCTCTAGCTTGGCAGAAGGTGTGTGAGCAGCTATCTTGCACAGGGATGCCTCTCTTAGCCCTAGTGCCCTTCTGTTATTTCAGTTACAAGGAGCTGAAGTGAGGTAACATTTGATACAGGTTTGGCATTTGATATAGCAGGGCCCTTGGTGAGCACTTGACTGATCTCTCTCTCTCTCTCTCTCTCTCTCTCTCTCTCTCTCT
Source organism: Mus musculus (assembly GCF_000001635.26). Lineage (NCBI taxonomy): Eukaryota > Metazoa > Chordata > Mammalia > Rodentia > Muridae > Mus > Mus musculus. The sequence continues at coordinate 107,867,132 of NC_000074.6, forward strand.
CTCTCTGTGTGTGTGTGTGTGTGTGTGTGTGAGTTGAGATCACCATCTTGTTATAATATGTTCAGGAAGAATAAGAGAGATGGCTCAATGGTTAAGAGCACTGGCTGCTCTTGCAGAGGACTTGGGTTCGATTCCCAGCATCCATAGGAAGGCGTATAGCCACCTGTAACTCCAGTTTCAGGGGACTTGATGCCCTCTTCTTTCTGTATTCTGTAGGCACTGTAATCACATGGTGTGCTTATATACACACACACACACAGGCAAAACAAGCATACACATAAAATAAGAACAAGTCTCTTGAAGATGGGGAGGAACACTTGGAGACGTACAGTTTGAGTAATAGTGTTGCTGTGTATACATGGAAATATGAGGTGCCCTGGTTCCTTTCCTTGTTAAATGTCCCATGGCAAGAGTGTCTAATGGAACCTCATATAAAACCAATCAGACAAAAAGCCGATGTCAGGACAAGGCTCTCGAAGTCCAGTGGAGTTTTCTAGAAAGCTGAAGACTTGAGAAAGTGAAGGTTACAAGTTAGGGGCCTGTGGCATAGAAACCAGCCTATCTTTCCTGTCCTCCAGACCTCCTTTCAAGCTCTATGTCTGGTCTGTGGTTCCCCCAACCCCATTCTTATAGCACACCAAGGAACTGAAGCCTGACCTATGTTGTAATTCATCTGGTTCCTCTATAAAAGTTGCATCCTGTGGAAAACATGTGCTGGTACAGTTGTGTTGGCTCTCATGCAAAGAGGCAATTCCAGAACAGCAAGGGAGCACTAAAACTAGATTCGGGTTAAAAATTTAAACCTCACCCCCCAGGTTCACTCACTTTAGGGACTGAAACCAGAGGTTTCTGTTTCTCTGGAACATCCATGGAGCCACTGTTTGAATAGGGCATGGCCCCCTCACCTCCAGGGTTGCCCATAGCAGTGATAAATGCAGGCATTGAAGACTGAATCACAGGGCTAGGCCTGTGCTCTCCCATAGAGTTGCTACTATGATCTACTCGTGTAAAGTAACTGTATATTGGACTTCCAATTCTTCAGTTAGCTGCTGTTAACCAGTTTTCTGTCCCTGTTTTTTTAAAAAAATAAAAACCCTAATAATTCCTTGATCTGCATCAATAAAGTTTTATTTTGACCCAACACTTCAAAAGTTTCAGCTCATCATCTTTGGGCCTTGCTTTAAACTCATCATAGAGCAGAACGTTGTGCTGAGATCATGTGGTAGTACAAGCCGTAGAGTGTTGGAACCTGCTTTAAGGTCACACTCACCGTGACCTATGACCTTTTACTAGGCTCCACCTCTGAAAGGTTCTACCATCTCCCAGTTAGCACTCTCAGCTGGGGACCATGCCTCTAACTCTAGGACTTTGGTGGGGGGGCGCATTCCAGATCCACCCTCTATCACAGCCCTACCTTTCAGATCCAATAGTTGCAGGGAGCCACTGGTTACAATCTTAGGCAGTTGCAGCCATGGACCCTCTCCATTCTCAGAGATGAGTTTGCATGGCTCATCTCTGGGCTCAGCTCCAGGTTTTTCTTTGCCAAGTCATTGCACCTCAGTTTGTTCGTCTGTACAGTGGGAATGATAATAATGACAGCTACTTCTTAAAATGGATGTTTGAATACTTAAACAAGGTATGTGTGGGGCGCTTTGTGGAGCTAGACTACTACTACCTGCATAATGTTCTGCAGCGAAAACATTGTTCGAGAACCTTATCGTTCCCTATGGAAACTGCTGGCCAAGGATGACTACTGGACTTTAATCATATGCGAGGAAGAAAATGGAAGTTTTACTTTTGCCCACTCTTAATTAAGTCAAATAAAATTTAAATATCCTCACAGAGCTAGGGCCCAGGCTTAGAACGAGGCGACCATTGCTGATAAACCAGTAGTTTGGGTTTGGGAGCCAGGATCCCATAGCTAAGCTGGAACTTGCTTTGTTCCCCAGGCTGGCTTTGAACTGATGATCCCTCTACTTAGCTTTTTGAGTGCTGGGGCCACAGATTTGGGCACCTCCTCTGCCTAGCCATTAGCTTAAAAATTATTTTATTTTATTTTTTATTAAACCTCTTCAGTAACTTGGAGAGGGGCACAGTGAGATATCAAGAATTTGTTCTGCAGTTAAATATGAATGTCCATTAAAGCATTCTTGATCATATTTATCATAGTATTCATTACAAATAAATAATAGTTGCCCATTTAGCTAACATTTTATTACTGTGAACCAAATTTGTTTGTAAAGCCATGAAAACAGTAAAGTTACGAATAGCACTCAGCAGGCATTTTGAAGTGATTAGAGACCACATGCTATAGTTGCCTTTTGTTTAACCGTTCCTGTAGATCTGAATTCTGTGAGAGTTAAAAATGCATAAATTACTTCAAAAGACTAGCGAGAACATCATTATTTCTTTCCCCCTTTATGTTACCACTGACACACAGACCGAATTTGATATTTTAAAGATGGTGGTTGAGTCAGCTGAGTTACTGTCTAGTGTTAAATCATTTTATCCGCCAGCGTCCTTGTGTATTTTGTCCAGAGCCACAGAGCTGAGGGAAACAGATGCCTTCATTCTTACGGAGGAAGAGATCATCTATGGTGCTGAAGCGAGAGCTGTTCCACCCGGTAGGCCAGCCAGCTCTGGCTCTCCTTCGCCTGCCAGTGTATCGATTACTTTTCTGTTGCTGTGAGAAAACACTGTGACCAAAAGCAATCTGTGCAAGAAAGAGAGTTCATTTTGGCTTATGTTCCAGAAGGAGGAGAGTCCGTCGTGGCAAGGAAGCCATGTTGGCAAGCAGCAGGTCGGGAGGTAGGAGACCATCTCTTCAGCTGCGAACAGGACGCGCAGAGAGGGAACTGTAAGTCGGTTGTGGCCCAGGGCTGTTATGCCTCCAGCAAGCCTATGTCTCCCCCCACCCCCCAAAGAACGCTGTTGACTGGGGACCAAGTATTCTAGTTCACGAACCTACGGGAGACATTTCTCATCCAAACTGCCACATTTGGGTTCCCAGGTTCCACCCACTGCTCTCCAGGGATGTAAGATGGCGAGCAGCTTGAAGGTGAAGCCAAGGGCTTTATGCTCCTCTTGCATCTCATGGAGCTAGGAGGTCAGCATTCTGAAAATACTAGCTAGCAGAGGCTGGGAAAGTGGCCAAACTGAGTCTAGTCCTCATCGCCCACCTTAAGGAAAAGAAAAGCCAGGGCAATATTTGTAATCTCAGCACAAGAGAGGGTGAGAGGGGAGGAGCCTTGGGGCTCCTTGCCAACCAGCCTAGCTAAACCCGTGATCTCCAGGCTTAGTAAGAAACCTTGTCTCCAAAAACAAGATGGAGCCAACTGAGGAAGCAGACCAATGCTGACCTCTGACCTCTGACTTCCACACATGAACATGGTCATTGACTGTTTTGATTTATTTCTGGACTTCTTTCTTTACTGTCTTCTTTTTTAAACAACACATCTTGCTAGGCAGTTATGGCTGAGTGACTAAGAATTCCTTACTCATTTCTGCTTCCAGAACCTGGCACACTACTTCTTGCAGCCCAAGAACTTGGGCACATCTGAAGCCTCTATTTTAGAGAATTCAGATTGTCAGGGAAGTCTGCACAGAAGTATGGGTTGCTATCAGCAGGGTATTCGTCTAATCTTTGGGGTTTTTTTTTTGTTTGTTTTTGTTTTTGCTTTTTGTTTTTTTTTTTAAAGCTCACTTTATTCAGAAATATTTGCTAAAAATGACAGCATCCATTGGAAAGAAATCTGTTATCAATTAAAACTGTGGGGGATGGGAACACAGCTCAGTGGTAGGATGCTTGTTTAGCCTGTCAAGGTCCTAAATTTAATGAGAGAGAGAGAGAGAGAGAGAGAGAGAGAGAGAGACAGACAGACAGACACAGACACAGACACAGTGAGAGACACACAGAGAAAGATTTCAGAGAGTAGAAGAATGGCTATTAATCTTTGAGGATAACTTGAAAGATCGAATCCTGTGAAGTTTTGAGAACAATTTAGCCCCTTTACTCCAGCATCCCAAGGATTATCTTCATCCATATCCACTTGAGGATTTCTTTTCTTCAAACACTTTAAACCACCTTTGCTGCTCTCCAGCAGAGCCAACTGTCAGAGAAACTACTTAGTCATGGCCACCTGGACCTGGGCTTGGAAGAGGAAGCCTGGGTCCAAAAGGACTTTGGAGGTCCAAGGAGTCCTGGAATCATAAAGCTAACGGACCGGATTGTAGATACAGCCAAGTTCAGATTCAGTTAAGCTCTGAAGGGTCCACGGCTTGCCTGTGTAGACACGAGACTTAACTTGCTTCCGTGAAAATGCGTCGGGAGTTCAGTGCTGGGTACGGCCAGTTTTTACAATTGTGCTGCCTGCCGCGTGGGGGCCTGGGCTGTGTTTTTATGAATCCCTAACTCCTCATTGAGATTACTTTATTTAAATGTCATCACCCAGATCTAAAACACGCTTTCAAAATAACCGTGGTGGCCATGGGATACAAAGTATTGGGAGAAGAAAAGGACTCCGTGAAACCAACTTGTGTTTGATATGTAGACATTTTTCAGTGCTCTGGGGGCCCCGGTGGTGGGACCGAGTCAGCTTTACAGCTGGGCCTGGCCATCCCAGCTGTGCGTGCCATTCAGAGGGGGACTGCCATCCACACTGGCAGGGTTGTGCCTTGGAGGCATTTGGGTCATTGGCGGAGTAGGATCAGAGGAAAGGTATAAAAAGTGAGCGGAAGCGAAAGGGGTCTATAAACTAAAGTCTTATGATGCAAGGTGGGGAGGGGGAGGCTCCTGGCATTCGGCAGATGGAAGATCAGAGTCGGTTAATAAGTTTGGGGCGCTGGCGACTAAAACCAGATCACTGGTGCCTGTCAGCTGGAGAGAGGCGTCATCCCAGGTGGACTGCGACCTGGTCAGCTCCGTTCCAGCGTGGGCCCGAGTATTCATTTCTCTGCAGTCTCGTTTACTTTTTTTTCAATCCTTTGTCAGGAGACAGCGGAGGGGTTGGCCTTTCCTCCCCCATGCTGTTCTGGGTAAAGGCAGAGACTGACGGTGCCAGCCTTAATTCCCCAAAGAAAAGGACATCCAGATTTATGTGAATTGCCTTAGTTCTGAAACAAGAAAAGATAAAACAGGGTGCATTCACGTATTCACGGAGCAGGCGGGGTGTGCGCGCCGGCGCATTCTGCACAAATTCATTTATTGTTCCTGCCCTCTTATTTCTGCAGAGCCTCGGCTCATTTTCCCCTCAATAACATGAAAGTGGTTTCAGCACATGTGAAATTTCAAACTTAAACTAGGTATCCACACTTCAAACATGCCCCCGGTGTGTGTGTGTGTGTGTGTGTGTGGTGTGTGTTGGTGTGCCACAAGTTGATTAAAAAGATCAGCGTGGGCCCTCCAGGAACAAAAGCATCCCTGCCTCACCACCTCCCTGGCTCATGAGATTTCTCTATCAGTAAAACTAAGCAGCCTCCCTCTTCCAGATAGAACTGTGCCTGCCATTCTGACATCTCCAGAAGGATGATGACATCTTAGGGCAAGCATCGATTTCCTCTTTTGGGTTTCTATCACTAATCTTGCTTTTCTGCTCTAGGTTTAATGTACAAGAATAATATCTTATAGGGCAACTGTGTGTGTGTGTGGGGAGGGGGGGGGAGGACGGGTCCAAGATGGGGTCCTTCAGATGTTTTCAATGTCCACTTACCATCCAGAGTAGCTTTTACTAAAAGGGCACGTGGTGGTGCTGTAAGCATTGAACACAGACAAAAACAAACAAGGGGCCAGACTTGGTCCATGGACAGTTCACGCGCCTTCATTCCTAGACCACGATCTCTCTGAGCATGGCTGCAGATCAGCATCCTTTTGGGGTCTGTTTTCGAAGAGTAGAGTCATGGGCTATGTTCCACGTATATTTCTGCTTACAGGGATCTAAGAGCCAGACTTTGGGCAACAGCTAAACTCGTGGAGTCTCAGTTTCCTAGTTTTTGCAAAGGGGATGGTAACAGAACCTACTCAGGGCTTGCTGTAAGCCAGTAAAGTGTTTAGTGCTCTGCCCGAGATATATTAGATGCTTAATAGGCCCTGATTTTCAGTGCCATTCATATCTTGGCAAGTGTTGGGCATAGCTATGAATCTGTAGGACACTGTCGGCAGGTTCCTGTAGGCTATATCGGTTCCATGACATATGGCATTAGGACTCAGGAGGGTCCAGACCCTGAGTCTGTCCACTCCGAACCAGATATGTTTGTGGGCATGAACTTCTCTTATTAAACATCACTTCCGATTTCCCCCTTGAACACACAATTTCAAGGAGGTGTCGGCACTCCTTGGGAAGTGGTTATCCCAATCTCTTTTGAAAAATATTACTTAATCGTGCCCATGGAGCCCTGTTTCTCATCAAAAGTTCCATCAGACAACAGAGGCAATGTATGTCGAATTAAGATAAGGGCGGCAGGGAACAGGCCGCTGTGCCACGATGCCTTCAATCCTCTGTTAGTCACTGATGGTGTAAAAATTTCAAATGTGGATTTCGCATGAAGTGAAAAGATCTGCCTCCATTCCCGTGGCGATTTCCCTGATGCTCAGTGTATGAACCATGGACTGCAAAGGGAAAGGAAAAATCTGTAGTCAGAGATGTAAGTTAAACAGCATCACTGACCTGCTTAGAAACCGGCTGAACCTACCCTGGAATAAAAAACAAAAATGTTTCTTCTTCTCCTCTTCCTCCTCCTCCTCCTCCTTTTCCTCCTCCTTCTTCACCATTCCCATCATCATCATCAACAACAACAACAACATTAGCATCATCACCATCATCAACATCATTACCACTGCCAGTTTGAAAGGATTTTGCCTATCTGCCAGGATTATTTTGTTTTTTTTTACAGCTAAGGTGGGGATCAGGGTGGCAGGGCCACAGTTGGAGTTTATTGAGCAGAGGCAGGTATGCCATGGGCCATCTGCAGAGCAGTGGCTAGAGAGCAGCCATTGTCTCCTGGACAAAGAATGACCTCCTTCTGCAGAGTTAGTCACACTCCTATTAGAGAACCGTGGCTCCTGGGGAGAGAGCTTGAAGTCTTCCACTGTAGGATAGGCTTCTGAGTCAGGGAGCAGAGAGTAACTAAATATCATCCACTTCTCCTTCTGAGAGCACCACACATCATCCTTCATCGCTGTAACTGTCCTCTGAGGCGCACCATGCTGAAGGCATGCAAACAGTTGATCAAATGTACTCATTCAGCGAGATTTTTTCATTTACTTTAAAAAAGAATTCCCTACAATGTGTTTGGTTCATACTTACCCCACAATTCTTCCCAATCCCATGTTCCCCAAGTTCAGGTGCCCCCCCTTTTAAAAATAACCCATGACTTCAACTTGTGCTGGGAATGGGGGTATACAGTGACCCTCCCTCTGAAGCCATAAGTGGTCCATAGATCCTCAGTTAGTTGTAGAGGAATTTTAACCCAGAAACATGGCTGCTCTGGCAAGGAATCATACCCAAAGATATGATCTGGCCAGAATGCAGACACACCCCAGATTACTATATGATCTGGCTGGAATACAAACACCTTTAGTACACACCTTTAATCCTTAACGACGATCATAAGGTTAGTTTGTAGAAGGAAGCAGAGATGTTTGAAAGTGACATCTAGTTGAGAGGCAGACAAAGTGAAGAATCAGAGGAAAAAATTGACAGAATGACTCAGAGAGAGGATAAACCCAACTTACACCAGAACAGGACAAAAAGAGAGGCTACATAAGAGCCGAGAGAGAGGGGAGGGGGTGTGGCATGGTGGGTGGTGGGGGCTGTGTATGTATGGTAGTTTTACTGGGACAGTTTTACCTATAGAGAGAATAAGCTAGACATAAGTGAAGACCGAAAGAGCCAGAGAATGAGAAGGAGCCAGAAGATTAGAACAGATTGCCAAAGGTAGCATGAGGCCAGGCAAAGCAATTCAGTGAGAAGCCAGGAGAAGCAGGATTGAATCAGTCAGCTTGGAAGATTAGATTGTACGGAGGCTAGAAGCTTCCAGGCCTAGGGCTAGAGATAGTTAGAACACAGAAGGAAATGCTCTGGGCTCAGCCTGAGCTGTGTGTTCTCACAGCTTGGCTAAGGCTCTCAGCTCATCCCTCCATCTGAGTAAATAAAAGTGGCATTTACAGTTAGTGCTGGGGCAGGGAAGGTTTGAATGGAGAATGAATGACTGAATCAGGGTTGTAGCGCTGACCATGTCCTTACCCTCATGCCCACCCTGTTCATTGCACCAAGGTGATTCAAAATGATTTTGACCCATTTCCCTTTCTTGCTAAGTTTTACTGCAGTGGACATCACAGAACAGACATCCTTATCCTCTCCCCTCCTAAGCATGCATGACTATTTTTCTAGGGTTGGTGCTCAAAATGGGGTAAATAAACTTCATCTTTGGAGCTTGAGCATCTCTTCATCGACGTGTCACACGGAAAACTTCTGTTACTTTTCTTTGTCCATTTTTTTCTCCAATTGAGTGTCTTTTCTTTCTCATACATGCATAAGATATCTTTATACATTCAGAGACACAATACTAAGTTATGTATATGGCAAACATTTTCATCTGGTCTCTAGTTTGTCTCCTCTTCTTGTTTAAGGTGTGTCTTATCAGGTGGAAGTTTTAAAAGTGAGGCCCAAATTATCATCTTTGTTTTAAATTTTTTACTTATGTGTATGAATGTGTGCCTGCTTGCTTGGCTGTGTTCCATGTGCATCCAGTGCCCTCTGAGGCCAGAAGAGAGTGTCAGATCGCTTGGATCTAGAGTTATTGATGGTTGTGAGCTTCTTGATAAGGGCTTTGGAACCAAAACTAAATCCTCTGCAAGTGCTTCACCTCCTCCTTTTCTCCTCCTCTGTCTTCTCTTCCTCTAGCTCCTCTTCCTCTACTTTTTCCTCTTCTTCATCCTCTTCTTCCTCCTCCCTTCTACCTCTTCTCCCTCTTCCTCCTTTCTCTTTTCTCCCTTTTCTTCTCCTCCCTCTTCTCCCTCCTCCTCCTTTTCTTCTTCTTCCTCCTCCTCTTCTTCCTCCCCTCCCTTCCTCCTCTTCCTCTTCTTCCCCTTCTTCCTCTTCTTCCTCTTCTTCCTCTTCTTCCTCTTCTTCCTCTTCCTCCTCTTCCTCTTCCTCCTCTTCCTCCTCCTCCTCCTCCTCCTCCTCCTCCTCCTCCTCCTCCTCTTCTTCTTCTTCTTCTTCTTCTTCTTCTTCTTCTTCTTCTTCTTCTTCTTCTTCTTCTTCTTCTTCTTCTTCTTCTTCTTCTTCCTCTTCTTCTTCTTCTTCTTCTTCTTCCTCTTCTTCCTCTTCTTCCTCTTCTTCCTCTTCTTCCTCTTCTTCCTCCTCCTCATTTTTAGGGAAAGCCATGTAATGTAATTTTCTCCTTACCTCATGGGTATTCCATCACGGTAGAGCATTAGTAGAGTAGTCCCCACCCACCATTGAACTGCAGACCCCTGCTGTCCTGCAGCCAGCTGCCAGCTGTCTACAAGGCTTTGTGAGTCTATTTCTGTGGTGACATTAGGTCATTGTATTTACTGTTGCTGTTGTATCTGGTGAGCCCCCTCCCCCCATTATTTCTTCTAAGCAGCTTTGGACCTCTTGCATCTTGGCTTGTGTTTGAATATTAGGAGCAGCTAATTACAAATTACTCATAAGTGCTCCTCTGGGGGCTAAGCTGTGGCTCAGCGGTGGAGGCTTGCATAGTATGATCAAGGCCCTAGGTTCAGTCCTCTCTGTTGAGAAGAAAAACCAGGAAACTATTGAATTTGTTATTCTGAGGTCAATTTCTATCTTAAAACCAAATCTCACTACTCTTGAAGAGAGTATAGGTCTCTGCATTCCAGTTTTTAAATTAACTCTAACATCGTTTAATTTTAAAATTGGCTGATTTTTAAAAAATTTTTTTTTATTTAATTAATTTTTTTTTTTTTTTTTTTTTTTTTGTGACAGCATTACGTTGTCCAGGCTGGCTTGGAAATCACTGTGTAGCTACTGAGGCTAACCCCAGACATGAGTTTCCATGCTTTCATCCCCCGGATTTCTGGTGATGGTTTCATAGCAGCATGCCCATTGTTTATCAACTCGGTCCTCCTAATTTGGGACTCCATCTGATATGCTTCTCAGGAGGTGACACCTGCTGAGTGTGTGCCACCTGTCTGCTGAGCCTACCAAACTCTTCCCCTTGGGCATGCTCTGTTCTCATGGTCATGGTCCAGGTACTGTGGATACAGGGTCTTCCTTTGCTCCTGGCCAGCCTACTCCCGAGGGCCTCAGGGGACAAGCCCAGTTGCTATGGGGAGCAGAATGGAGCATCCAGAGGCTAGCAGCTGGTCTGAGGAGGAGGCAGTCATTGGGAGCAGAGTCTCTCCCCGGGCCAGTTGCTCTCTGCTGTCAGTGTCCTGTGTATCTGTTTGGGTCAGTCTCCTGGCTACTCTGCTTGGGTTCAAATCCTACCCCAGCCATTCACTCCTGGGGAAGCCACTAACTCGTCCATTCATTCCTCAGTTTCTTCTTGTGGTAAATGGAGAAGTTTACCAAGTTGGGATGAATCATAGGTCTTATCAGGGAAGTGTCCCTAGAGGGTCAGCTGTCATGAGGGGCTTCCCCACTCGCTGTCACTGCTGAGTTTATTGTCACCTTCCACCACACAGAATCCATATTCTCCTATCTGCTTTCCCATGACATACGTACTCTGCCTCCCCTGTGGGAATTCAACATCTCTATCAGCAGATTTCCAGTTCTCCACAGACTACAACCAAGAGAGCCAATCATGGCCCAACTTTTGTTTCCCATGCATACTCCCCTTTTGTAACGAAATCTTACAAACACCAGGATAACTAGCATCCCATAGGTGATGATTTGAGGTATGGTCCTTGTAAAAATTATAATCTATAGACAGTACAGGGAAATATCCCAATAAATTATTATTTTTAAAATTGTTTTGCTTGTGAGTATGTGTGTGTGCACATGAGTGGGTGCTTGAAGAAGAAGAGGAGGAAGAGGAGGAGGAAGAGGAGGAGGAGAAGGAGGGGAAAGAAGAAGAGGAGGAGGAGGAAGAGGAGGAGGAAGATGAGGAGGAGGAAGAGGAAGAGGAGGAAAAGGAGGAGGAGGAGGAGGAGGAGGAGGAGGAGAAGGAGGAGGAGGAGGAGGAGGAGGAAGAAGGAGAAGGAGAAGGAGAAGGAGAAGGAGAAGGAGAAGGAGAAGGAGAAGGAGAAGGAGAAGGAGAAGAGACTAATACCGTCCACTTAAAATAAAACAAACTATTTTATGATTGTGACTGCGTGTGCATGTGCTGCAGGCTGCTTGTGGAGGTCAGAGGACAGCTTTTGGGAGCTAGTTCTCTCTTCCCTCCATGGATACTGGGGGTCAAACTCAGGTCCTTAGGCTCGTGTGCAGGAACCTGCTGAAGCTGTCTTGCTGGTTCCACAGTGAGAGGCAGGTTCTCCCCACTGAGCAGAGAGCCCACCATGTAGACTGGCCTGCATGGCCAGAGAGTTCCTGGGATTGCCACTCCTCGATGCTATGCTGAGGTTTCAGAGTCGTGGAGTTGTGCCAGGCTTTTAAGTGTGTTTATTTTCATCTTATGGGTGTTGGTGTTTTGCCTGCGTGTATGTCCGTGTGAGGGTGTCACATCTTGGAGTTACAGATGCTTGCTTGTGTGCTGCCATGTGGCTGCTGGGAATTGAACCTAGGTCCTCTGGATGAACAACCAGTGCTCTTAACTGCTGAGCTGTCTCTCCAGATGTGTCAGGCTTTTACCTGGCCACCACGTGGGGTCCTGGGGCTCAGATTCAGGTCTTCGGGTCTGCTGTCCAGTGCTTTCACCTCCGGAGCCATCCCGCCAGCTCTCAACACAATAAAATCTTGACAGAGGGCTTCAAAACAGAAGATGGCTAAACCATGGAGTCCTCCGTGGGTAGAAAAATGGGGAAAATAATTCTTTTGGTATCTCCAAAACATCTCTAATTGTACAGGAGGGAAACAGCTTCACGCTCACGATATGGAGAAAAGAGAGAAGTAAGTTTTGTTTTTAAGGTCAAAGCATTTTAATTTTGAATCCTATTTTGTTTGTGTGTGTGGTGTGTGTATGTGTTTCCATGAGTGGGCCCTGTTTCAAAATGTATCAGAAAGAAATATATTTTTTCCATTGCTTTGCTTGTGTTCCATGCGTGGGCTGGCTACTTTTTTGTCCTTGTGAACACTGCAATGGGTGTGCGCTTGCTGGCCTGAGTTGACACTAGATGTCCCCTCACTCCCTTTCCATTTTGTTTTGCTGAGGTGGGGTCCACCCCGCCAGTTCTGGCTCACCCAGCTATCTCGCTTGCCCAGGAATCCTTTGTCTCTGCCTTCTGAGTCTTGGGTCAGGATGCAGTCACTCCTGTGTACAGTTCTCATAGCTTCTGGCGATCTGGACTCTGTCTTGCGTACAAACACTTTATTCACTGAACTGGCCCCCAGCCTCTTTTCTTTCTTTTTCTTCCTCTCTTTCTCTCTTCTCTCTCTCTCCTTCCCTCCCTCCCTCCCTCCCTCCCTCTTTCTTTCTTTCTTTCTTTCTTTCTTTCTTTCTTTCTTTCTTTCTTTCTTTCTTTCTTTCTTTCTTTGCTATTTGCTGCTTGGTGCCAGGGCAACATTTGATTTTTTTACAACCACATGAGATCCCTTTCTTAATAAATGAGGCAAATAGGAGCAGGTTAAGCAGCTTTCCCAATTTTAGTAAGCAGTACAGGTGGGATTTGAACCTAGAAAATTCAACATGGGGCCATAGTCGATGAAACCCACCCAGCTGGGCATCTTCATGGATCTAGGACTCTCTCTCTCTCCCTCTCTCTCTCTCCCCCCCTCTCTCCCCCCTCACCCCATCCACAGTCGTGAGTATCCTAGGTAGCCTGGAACTCATTATGTAGCCAGAGTTTACCTTGAACTCCAGGTCCTTCTGACTCCATCTCCTTGGTGCTGGGATCACAGAGCTGGCTGCCACACCTGCTTTTAGGCAACGCTGCTGATCCCACCCAGGGCTTCCCACAGGATAAGGAGGGGCTCTGCCATCTGACCTGCAGTCCAGGCTCTAGGTAGTTACCTCTTGCCTTCGCTCATTTACTGCCTGTTTGTGTCTTTGAGGAGCTCAAACCAATGTTGGGAATGGGTTCAGAGATGTGGGCAATGCTGTCATGGCAGAAACTGCTTCCCAGTTCCTTTGCCGCTGCCGCCACCACCAACATCGTCCTCCTCCTCCTCCTTCTTTTTACTAACCTTCTTTCTTTCCAAAACAACCCATACAAAGGTTCGACTGCTCAACTGTGAATCAAGAAGGATGTGTCTGTGTCAAGACACAACAAAGAGGAGGTGCCCAGGTTTGGGCTTCTGATGGCTTCAGAGTTAGGGACAGTGGCATATTTCAGGAAAGAGCCTGGAAGCAACTCTCTGGTCAGGGTCACCAGTCAGGCTCACTGGTATCCAAAGAGTCCTCACTTCCACCTGCTCAGGAAGCTTTTCTTTCTTCCTTCCTTCCTTCCTTCCTTCCTTCCTTCCTTCCTTCCTTCCTTCCTCCCTCCCTCCCTCCCTCCCTCCCTCCCTCCCTCCCTCCCTCTCTCTCTTTCTCTCTTTCTTTCTTTCTTTCTTTCTTTCTTTCTTTCTTTCTTTCTTTCTTTCTTTCTTTTTTTCTTCCTTCCTTCCTTCCTTCCTTCCTTCCTTCCTTCCTTCCTTCCTCCCTCCCTCCCTCCCTCCCTCCCTCCCTCCCTCCCTCTCTCTCTCTCTTTCTTTCTTTCTTTCTTTCTTTCTTTCTTTCTCAGAGAAAGCAAAGACTCAGACCTCCACAATTGGCTGATATGATATCACTAGTTCTCAGGTGTTAAAACACAACTCCTAATTTGCATTGGGCAAACCCTCTGGATTTTAAAACTAGTTTAGTCTTGATTTCCTGGCTTGCGTTGTTTCCTTTCAACACACACCTGCTAAATAAGATGTCTTCGTTAACACGAATTAAGAATGCTTTGTTCCTTTACAGCTTTGTGAATGAAGTTTTAGAAATGTGTTAGCATTTTTTTTCTAAAATAAGCTCCTTAAAAATATACAAATTCTTAGACATGAAACTAAAGAAAAATCTCTAGGCTTATGTGTGAAAAATATTTCTCTGTCTCTGTCTCTGTCTCTGTCTTTGTCTCTCTCTCTCTCTCTCTCTCTCTCTCTCTGTGTGTGTGTGTGTGTGTGTGTGTGTGTGTGTGTGTGAGAGAGAGAGAGAGAGAGAGAGAGAGAGAGAGAGAGAGAGAGAGAGAGATATGGGCTTTAATCATCACTGTACTTAGAAACATTAAAAGACCAAAGGAAACTTGTTTTTCATTGTAAGGAAAGGAACCGGAAACACTAGCAACATGTAAATATTGTTTCCTGGTAAGTTATAATCACATTACTCTTGGGTTACATGTTAGACCATGCTGATACCAAAAGACCACTTCCCAGTGGTGTCATTGCTTTGGGAGGCAGAGATAGGCGAGATCTAGCCCATGCAGTGACTAGGGTAGAACTGGCTTCTTTTACAAACAGGCATTTGGTTTTGTTGTTTGTTTGCTTCCGGACCCTCTCGTGTTCTAGTTGAACTCTTAGGCAAGATTCCTTAGACACAGACACTTCATGAATATCAGGCCCATGTTTCTCTGCCTACTGTTAATCTTACAGGAAGAGCCAAGGTAGAGTTGAGGTTTGTGGAAAAAAGTACCAGCCTCATCATCATATGGAAACAATAAGAATCAAGTTGCCACACTTCGTAAATCAGGCTCATTTTATCTTATGTTCTTTTGTTCGTTTTTGATTTTACACTTTTACGATGAACACACTTGGTTTGTTGAATGTACGCTGGAGACAGGAGCCTCCGTGGTTCCAGAATGTCCACTAGTGGGCGCTGCAGTGCTACCAACATTGTATGTATGAGTCTATATTTTTAATCCGAGCACAGTATTAAAGAAAAAAAAAAATCACAGAGTAAATGGTGAGTTTTCATCCCTTCATAGCAGCTTTCCTGTCAAGAAAGACACCAAAAATATAGCTGGAAGATGCTATCTGCTGAAATTATTTACTAAAATTTTAGAACAGAATGGCAGGGTGGGGATCTGTCCCGTTTCTGCCAACATTCATTTATATTTGCAAATTGTCACGTTTATTCTTGTTTGATAGGCATGGACTCTGAGTTCACATTATGCAGAAAAAAAAGGTACTTAATGGCCTAGTCCAAAATTAACACTACTCATTAGGCGAACACCCTGCCTTTTTTTTCTATCAAAGAAAGGCCGTTCATGTGTTCGGTCTATATGATTTTGAGTAGGAAGCAGTACGCGTTTGGGGCTAAGATGTCTGTTTGATATTTAGAGGCGAATTTGATGCTTTAATAAGGGAATCCTCTGTCTCCCTCATCCATCATCCCGCATCTTCATCCATCCAAACACCACTGTAAAGTTGTCAGAGCCTTTTCCATATTCAGTACTTGTATAAATAATGGCTGCTGTGATTTGAGGAAAAAAAAAGGCGGTGTGCATTTCCCAGTGATGTTATATATCTGATCACAGCCCTGGCGACACCTCAGAGGTTTTGTTTAAGCTTGCTGCAGCCTCGTGCATATCATTTAAGTCCTAGAGTCAAAGACCATTTTGTATGTTGACCATTATTGTGGTTAGTACTTGCTGAAATCAGTTTTGTAATGGTGGTGGTGATGGTGTGTGTGTGTGTGTGTGTATGTGTGCACGCTCTAGCGCATGCATGTGTGTGTGTATATATGTTTATGTGTGCATGTGTATGTATGCATATATGTGTGTATGTGTATATGTGTGTGCGCATGTGTGTGTGCACATGTGCATACCTGTGTGTTGTACAGCACGGATAGAACACAGCCTTTGCCTGATCATTTCATTTTTTTTTTTTATCATTGCCCATCACTTTTTCTCCTCTACTCTGCTGTCTTAGGGATTATGCAGGTTCAGTGCAATATTCTGAAATTAATCAAAGCAAGCAAAACCCCATGCCTTATTATCCATGGTGGGGGAGAGAGAGAGGCTTCCAGGACCCACAGAGCTTTGTGATGCCGGCCAGTTGTATAACTAGAATTTTATACATTATCTTATATATATATATAAAGAGGCTCTGGTTTTCACACAATGAAACCCTTTCATGTTAAGTTGTCCAGGCAGTGGATGGCTGCGTGTGTCAGTGACAAAGGCTTGCGATTTAACTGATGCATTGTACCCTGTTCCTTATTTAAATGAGGAACTCATGAGGGTGTGTGTGTGTGACAATATCCAATATCCATTTTTTTCTTTTCTTTCTTTCTTCTTTTTATTTTTAAGCTTAGCAGACCAACTCTAAGTCCCTAATGCAGTAATGCTGTATGGGTCATGGCAGCTTTGAAAAAAAAATGAGGCAAGAGCAAACTTCCAGCATGCTTATCCAGTCTGGACCTTGCGTTCTGTCTCATCTTTTGATAATCAGGCTCTCCAAATTATTTGTTTCCACTAAATTAGTGGCCATTGTACAGATTGCAGACACTTAGTCTGATTGAAAGTGATCAAAGGAGATTATGCACTGGGCTGGCTGAGCGAAGGTTCTGATTTGACCCACTGCCTGGAGAGAAAGTATCTAATCTTATAAACCCCATTCACTCCTGATGTGCTTTGTGACACTGCCCGGAACACATTAGACCCCTTTGTCTTAGTTCAGAGGAAGATGAAGGTGGGTTGGGTTGAGCCGGCACATGAGACAAATGGATGGAGACCCTGGGTGGTATTCTTTTCGTGGTGTCTTGAACTCTGTGTGTGTCAGGGTAGAGGGGGCTCTGCCTCCCTTCCCGATGGTAAATTCCCACCATCTTGGAGGAAGACACTGCTTCATTATTTATCAAGTGTGTTCTCGGTGTCAGAGGCTGTTACAGATCTTATGTTTCAAATCTAACCGTATTTATGTGTGTTTATGTAGCTTGTCCTACGAAACAGAAACATAGCCGGCCGTGTTTGCGGGTATGGAAGTGAGGAGAAGGAGGTGGGGTGGGGTGATGGGGAGATGACTGGCACTGCCCACTAGAACATCTGCCGTATGTAGCATGTCCTCCTGCCTCATCTGGAAAAGTGATTTAGATGGTCTCTCTCTCTCTCTCTCTCTCTCTGTCTGTCTGTCTGTCTGTCTCTCTGTCTCTCTGTCTCTCTGTCTCTCTGTCTCTCTGTCTCTCCCTCTCTCTCCCTCTCTCTCTGAATGCTGATTTCTGTTTTGTTTTTACAGAGAAAGAACCCCAGAGATGGAAAGAAAACAAAGAATTGTTATCTGGGAGCTGTTGGTAGGAGGTGAAGTGCATTCAGTCATGGAGGAAACCAGTGTGGAGGGTCCTTGAAAAATTGAAAATGGAACTGCTACTGCTTGACCAGACATGGTTGATGGCTTACATCCAGAGGAAGTGAAATGGGTACATCCAAGTGTCATCTGCTATTCCACGCTCATTCAACCTTGTCCCCAAGAGCTGAGGCCCAGAATCCACCTGCCTGTCTATCACGGATGCTGCGGTGATATACAGTGGAATATTATATACCCCTAAAAAAGAAGGAAGTCGTGTAATCTGGGACATAATAGTTGAATCTGGAGCATATTCAGCCATGGGAAATCAGTCAGGCACAGAAAACTAAATAACATGTGATCTTATTCCTATGTAAAATCTAGAAGGAGGGGGAGAGGAGAAGAAAGGAAGGAAGAAAGAAATTCTTAAAATAGGACAGTGTTTGCAGGGTATTGGGGAGATATTGGCCAAAGCAAGATTTCAATTAGATAGAAAAATGAGTTCAGATCTACTGTTCAAGAAGGGAATCATAGTTCATAATAAAAGTGATATATTTTGAAACCTGCTAAGAGAGATTTTTATGTGTTCTCACCCTAAAACTAACTATATGAGACAATGCGTGTTAATGAGCTCAATTAGGCTACTCTACAACGAATACAACGTTCAAAACAGCACTAAATAGAACCCGTTTTTATTCATCAATTAAACAAATGTTCTGGAAATAGCTCCTTCCCTTTGGAGTTGCGGGTTGATCCTGCGTGAGGGTGTTTGGCTCTGTGCTTCAGTTGGCTGGAGTCCATCGCTGTAATCTGTCCCCTCAAAGTTGTCACCTTTTAAAGTTTGAAATCAGATTGGCTAGGATGAGGTAGGGACGACGACGGAAGAAGATCAAAGGATTACACCAGGTGGAGTCAGGCTGAGAGGGGTCACAGAGGGTTAGGAACTTGTGTGGTAAGCATGCTCTCTCTCGGGCTTGAGCCAAGCTACCTGGCAGGAGATGGCCATGTGACCAGGGTGCTGCATTCACATGCGTATACATCAGGCTCCACGGGTCTTTCCCAATCCTCTTTCATGTTAGGGTTTCCTGGCCCTCATCACTCACCAGTGGAAGAAAGTGGCCCACTAGTGGTTCTCAAGTGAGTGGGACCAACCTTACATTTTAACATTGTCATTGGGATAATTGGCAGAGGGCTCCCATGCTCCCCTCTTACGCATAGTTTAGATGTCAGAGAACAGCCATCGGGACTCAGTCTGGCTTTGTTTCCTTTAATCTCTGACAGGACTGTCTAGCGTTGATTCAAACCAGGAGGGGCTCCGCGCTGTGGGTGAGGGAACTCACTCAGACCCTTTCATGGCCCTGGGTAGGTAGAGGTGCCAAGTGAACGTTCTATCTAGTTCCTCAAGTATCTGGTGAGGGTCTTGCTTGATGGTCTCCAGAACATTCTGTTGCATGAATCCCTCATCTGTCTCTTTCGTTCTGGTCCCCTTAGAGGGCAGGGATGACACAAGGTCAAAAGGAAGGAGAGAGCAAAACCCCCTGGAGTCAGACTGTGGCCCTTCTCTGGTTCCCTCTCTTTGCCTTTTGTCTTACAGAGGGAACTACTGGTCTGCAAGTTGCTGTGCAGATGGCTGGGCACGGGGCTGGCCCTCCAGCTGGGCTGACTTAACCCCAGAGTGTTTGTGTTTGCTTTTGACAGCCAAGACAGAGAGGAGGGGAAGCTGGTTCCAGCAGGATGAGTCTCCCCTCCTTTCCTCCAACAGCAGCTGGTGGAATGTCTAGGCTGTTCTCCTGCCACGCACTGAGTGAAGTTTGGATGGGGGACAGATGTATTCTCTAGCAAGGAATCCCAGCTCTTCTTCTGGAGCATGCGCAGTCACTGCCTACCCCACGGTACAGGACTCCCCAGCGCAGTGCTCACGTAGCTGCCTTTCTTCCGGAGGCAGATATCAAAACAAGAAGCATGGGGGTAGTTTATGCCCATTTTCGAGATGAGGTAATAGAGGTAAGGGAAGGTGACCAGTGTTCCTAGACTTAAAATATACTGTTGAAAAGACACAGGTCAAATCAATTGTCTAAAGGGGAATCATCTGGGAACATGCATTTCTTTTGTGAGTGTGTATGTGTGTTTGTGCTCCTGTGCGTGCTCCGGTATGTGTGAGTCAGAGGCTGGTATTGGTTCCCAATTTCTTCCCCCCAGTCTCTTCCTGAACTCGGAGCTTACCCATTGGGTGAGGCTTACCCATTGGGCGGGGCTTACCCCTCGGATCTTCCTGTCTTTGCCTTGGCAGCACCAGGATTACAACACTACATTTTCCCACGGATGCTGAGGATCCAACTCAGGTCCCTCTACCTGTATGTAGCCAGCATCTTACTGACTGAGCCATCATCCCACATCCTGCCTACTCCGGCCCTGGGAATGGATATTTCTAACGTGCTCCGTTGTGCTAGTGCAGTACTGGTGATCTGCGACCCATTCTTGGAAGTTTGACTGTTTTCAAAGCAGAACATCTAAGTACATAGGGAATGTGTGAAACACATACTAGAACATGCTTCTTGCATTATGGCCCAGCACACAAGCCAAGATACCGGATTGATGACAAAACGCTTATTCGGGTAGGGAACACATACTGGTGGTTTAGACGCCAGAGCAATCAGACGGGCGGGCAGCTTTGCTGTTCAGTGGAAACAGCTAGTTAGGCTTGCTCATAGCTTTTACTAGTCGTTCTCAGATAATAAAAACTGGAGACCGTCTCTGAAGCGTCTAGATTTCAGTAGTGTTTATCACAGAAGGGGACTCCCAGCTTATTCTCATTTTATCCCACTAAAGTTCCCCCCCCGCCCCCCCCCCCGTGTGGTGCGCGGGCGTATGTGAGTGAGTGCGTGTGTGTACACGAGTGGTGTGTGCATGTTGCCGGTCCAGTGTTATTGTTTCTAACTATACTTCTGTTCTCTATTTCCTGTTGTTATCTGAGGGGAGCTGGCCCCCAAACAGCCTCGTCCGCGTGCTGCTGCTCACAAACCTCTCACCAACCTACAGCGACTCACACACATCTGTGTGGAAAAAAGCTGCTGCCCTCAGCTGCAGGAGTTTATGTCTTTCTCTTCTCCAGATGATTTCCCCAAAGTATGTAATAGTCGTCTAATGGGGAGCAGGTGGGAGAAGAAACGCAGTCATTTTGAACAAAGGGAACAGATGTAAATTGCAGCATGAAGGATTTAGGTTAGACATCCACATAAGAGGACAATTCTCTCCTGCCGGTAAGAGGGGTAAAACACTGGGGCACAGGATCAAAGCTGAACTGTGGCACAATTTTTTTTTTGAGGGGGGGCATTTGAAAGAAAAGGGCAGGTGGTCTGCTTGCATGTCTTCAGTACAGGCTCCTCACTGCAGGAGAAGACCCCGTTCTGAGGGGTTTGTGGTCATTTCCAGTTCTGTGTCACCTAAGATGAATTCTGAACACCACTGATGAGGAACCATGTCAGACAGATGAGAGAGAGAGAGGGAGAGAGAGAGAGAGAGAGAGAGAGAGAGAGAGAGAGAGAGAACGCCAGAGGGAGAGAGGGAGAGTGAGGCTGTTTCACATCAGTCCCGGAGACACTAAAATGCCAGTTTTGGCGTGGGAGACATGTGTATTATTTAATATTAGACTTTCACTTGCATGTCTGGTGGCAGAAATGATCACATACATGCATACACATGGTGTATGTGCTCATGTGTGTGCATCCGTGTGCGTGTATGTGCATGTGTGATAGAAATTCTCACTGGTCAGGGGTTCAAATCTTAGGCTCTGCTGGCTGACAGGTGTACTCTAGGGATCTGTCTTTGTCTACCTCACTATTGCTGGGGTTGCAAGCAGGCAACCATACCTGGCTTTTTTTTATATAGGTGCTGGGGATCAAACTCAAGTCGTCGTGCTTGTAGGGCAAGCATGTCCCTGACTGAGCCATCTCCTCAGCTGGTAGAAATTGGCATTGCCGAAGGTTTGAAACACCCAATAGGTCATCAGCAATAATTGAGGGGCAAGAAGCCGATCTCACATTCTTTCTTCCGAGTTTTGAATCTTCCAACTTGTTGGTGTCTGCAAATGGAATGGGGTCTAAAGAGCCAACAGGCACCAACTCTCCTCACTAGGAATGAGTCGGATAGTGGATGCCCACACACAGATCTAAAATGGCCACACTCCTGTCCTTTGAGCCCAATAACATTTGGAAACTTCTTTCTCCAGAGAGAATGGCCATGTCTAAAAGGAATGGAGAGGAAACTTCATCAGCTTTTCAGAGGATGCTGAAAGTAAACTGTAGCATGTCTTCTAGATGATTAAAGACAACTTGTTATAGACAGCGTTAGAAGACCATATGCATACATACATACACACACACACATGCATGCATATACACACATACATAAAACACACGTATACACAAAACACACACATATATGAACACAGATACACACACATGTGCATTCACATGTAGAGGTGAGAAACAGGCATTTGAGTTTCTAGTGAATATTTATTTTCTGTGTCTATTTAGGTGGGGGTCAGTGACAGTGGGTGCATGTGAAATTCACAACTGGCCAATGGGAGCCAGAGGCATCCTCTAAGCTTAGGGAAGTCAGGGTACCGGCAGACCTGTGAGCCAATGGCTGGCTTTGGAAGCTAGGATGGAAGAGGAAGCAGATGCCGGACCCAGTAGCTGGCTGTTAGGCATGGAGTGGACCATCCCAGGCTCCATCTGTTTTCTGTTGGTATTTACACCCCTCTCCCAGAGTCAGCTGCTTCTCCTGGGTTGCATCAGACAGACAGACACACAGACAGCGTGTGAGAAACTACATTCTGTGGTGGTGGTGCTTTTGAGTTTTAAATCCAAGGTAGTAAAGTGACAATCTCTTAGTCCACAAAGTCCCTGGCAGTTTTCATTACATTTAAATATTTTGCCAATCCAAAGTATCCCAGGGCTGGGGACATGTGCTGGAATACTTGCCTAACGTGCACAAGGCTCCCTTTTCCTTTCCCTTTTCTTTTCTTTTCTTTTCTTTTCTTTTCTTTTCTTTTCTTTTCTTTTCCTTTCTTTTCTTTCTACTGGACTTGGGGGGATGGCTCAGTTGGCAAAGTATTTTCCCCACACATATGAGGCCCTGAGTGCAGTCACTAAGAACTAAGAACTTACGTTAGTAAAAGCCAGGCATGCCAGGAGTGGTGGCACATGCCTTTAATCCCAGCACTTGGGAGGCAGAGGCAGGTGGATTTCTGAGTTCGAGGCCAGCCTGGTCTACAAAGTGAGTTCCAGGACATCCAGGGCTACACAGAGAAACCCTGTCTCGAAAAAAAAAAAAAAAAAGAAAGAAAAAAGAAAAGAAAAAAAGAAAAAAGAAGAAAGAAAGAAAAAGCCAGGCACAATGGATTTTTCTCACAATACTGGTGAGATCTCCAGCTAGCCAGCCTTGCCTGTACACTGCACCTCAGTTCAAAGAGAGACCTTACCTCAATAAACAAACTGGAAAGCATCCAAGGTTGACCTCTGGCTTTTCCACACATGTGCATGCCCCATAAGCCTCAACACATGTAGCAAGTGTTATTGTAACTATTTCATAAAAGACATTTGAATACCACAGGCATGTAGAGTCATTGAGCTTAGGGATCGAGATTGCCTACATGTCAGATTTAGCTCTGTGATCCTTTGTGTGCCCTGACCAATTATTTGGGAACTTCTATAGAAAATTAGCTGTTTGCCCCAAAGTTGTCTTCTTGTAGAGATGCAAAGGGACTTGAGTCAAGCTGTTGGTGACTTTCACTGATGAGACCAGGATTCTACCAAGCCTGAGAAACTTTAGAATAACTTTACATAAGCATGCCACCTCATTTTGACTAAGCCATGCTTGGAGACATTCCTAGTACCTCACCATCCCCCAGAATGACCTATTAGTCACTGATGGCCGTCTAAAATACCAACTGCTAGGGAGCTTACTCTGTTGAGATAGGCATGGAACAGGTTCTCTCACCAGGCTGTTTCTGTTGTAACAAACATGAGATGGCGTATCAGTTTCACGGAAGAAACTTGCGCATGAAGATGCTAGAAGTGAGAGACTTGGTGGCTGCCTCGTGTCTCCTTGTTATAACTCTTAGCTCCTCCAGCTACTGGGGAATGTGTAAAGCTTTCTGAACAAATAAACCCTGGCCCAGCGGAAATGGAGTGAACAGCTGTAGTTAAGGCCTGAAAGCTGGTTGAGAGTTCTGTGTCTGGGCCAAGCATTCCATGTTTGGTACTGGGTTTAGATGGAATAGTTCCTGGGACACTGGGGATGAGGTAAGTGTCCCAGGACCGTGCTCCATTTTAACGTGACAACTATTTGGAACAATTGATTTTCGTAAGGAAGTCTGGACAGGACTGGGGAGTCATCACTCAGAAAGACCCAGGAGGAGGAACTTGGAGGTTGCTTTGTTTTATAGAGGACGGAGGGGCCGGGCAGATTCCAGGGAAGGTTTCAAGTTGAAACGCAGATGTCTAAGAAACAGCTTAACAGGACCCAGAAGTAGAAAATTGAAGAAGATGACGGAGTTGAAAGGTACAACAGTATTTCAGATAAACCTATGGATTCTTTCCAGTGTTGTGCGCACCACAGCAGGGGTCCAGCCTGCAGCTTGGAGTCTAATGTGTTCCCCAGCTGCCAGGAGATGCCAGATGTGTAGATGGCTCATTATAGGCGGTGCTGAAGAGAGCCTGCCCATGCTCACTATCCTACAGTGGCAACCAGCTCCAGCCTTTAGGAGGCTTGGGCCTCATGAGGGACATTGTCTGATTTCAAACCGAGTGGAGCCTTTCTGTTGGGAGCTGTGGCAATTTTGGCCAAGTCAAACAAAAGCAAAAACAAAGAAAGATGCAGCTTCCATGAGGAGTATCCATGGCGAGTCTGCTTCGGACTAGGCTGGACTTTCTTTGATAATAAAATAAAATAAGATAAAAAGGACAGCCAACCAACACATTGGAATTGGACAGAACAAACAGACAGAAGGAAAAGAACCCTGGAAAAGGCACAAGAAGGAGAAACCTGTGCATTCCCACACTCAGGAATCCCACAAAAGCACAGCGAGCTGGAAACCATATTGTACACGCAGAGGACCCGATGTAGGTCTTGTGCATGCTTAGGTGGGAAATTCTTTTGTCTTGAATGATGCAACTCTTAAAGTGGGCACTCCTCTCCGGCTTAAAGGACAATTAAGAAGGCGACCATCGCTAGAGTGGGCCCACTAGGAGCAAACCGTCTAGCTAAAGATCCACACATTCCATGTGTTTTCCTTTGTCTTTACTATGATTATTATTTTGGGCTGTTACACAAAAGCATCTAAATACTTGTTTTTTTTTTTTTCATCCTGTTTCTTTCCTCCACTTGGGTTAATACAGATATTAAGTCTAATAGTATCTACTTAGCATAAACAAGAAGATAAAAAATGATTTCTCTGATTGAAATGTTTGTTATTTAGCATTAAGCATCTTCCGACTCCCTTGCGTTTTCCATTTTAATCCACTCGGCGCTTGGTTGGGGGATTGCTAGATTAGTTTTAATCCCCTGTCTAATAGCAGAGTACTGGTGAGATTTATTACACAGGCAGGGCCTGGTTCTTGGATTTAAGAGGGCTCACATGAACTCTTCATGCATATTCAATTTGGGCAACCACTGGTTGTGTAGGGAAGGATGGGGAGACCTCCTTCATCTCCGAGCGCTTCTCCTCGGGCACACGGAGTGCAGACAGCATTTATTGCATTAATCGAAAGAAAATTGATTCCAAGTGTTTCTCTCTTTGGGGGTCAGATTAATGTTCTTCGAATCGGCTCCCCCCATGCTCAGAATGTACTCTGCCGTCATTTCAGAGTGTTCTAGATGTTTTCTTTATTTCTTAGGAGGCCAGCTTGAAGAGAAAGAGAAATACTTCACTGTATAATGGGTTCTTTCCAAGGAAAATGAAAAAAAAAAAAAAGTTGAACAGCACCCAGCCTGGGGAATAAATATTTTCAGACACCACAGGAAAGCAAGAGAGGTCTCTGTTTCTAAGGAACCTAATGGCTGCCATTTACCCTCCAAAGTGATTTTTTTAAAAAAAAGCGCCTGTTAGTTTGGATGCCATAGGTACACTGTTATTAGTTCAGTAATTTTTTGCGTGTCGTGTGATGTGAGGCACGTTGGTACAGAGGCCTGTTGGGCAGGAATTCAGATGGTCACAGTGCTGTAAGAACCACTACCATTGAGTTTAAACCCACCTGCCGAGTGTAACCTGGGACCCAGCAAGCCCCACCTCTCCTGCCTTTCCTTGACTGACTTGAGTGAGGGGGGGGGCTATGAAATAGTTCAGCAGACTCACATCAAAGTTTAAAATTTGTGGCTGGGCAGTGGTGGCACATGGCTTTCATCCTAGCACTAGGGATGCAGAGGCAGGTAGATCTCTAAGTACAAGGCCAGCCTGGTCTACATACAGAGAGATCCAGGATAGGCACGGCTACACAGAGTAACCCTGTCTCAAAAAACCCAAAAACCAAAACCAACCAACCAACCAACCAACCAAAACAAACAAACAAAATCCAAAAAAACCAAACAAACCAAAACCAAACCAACCAAACAAACAAAACCCAAAAAACTTTGCAACACAAATTTTTCTTTTGATGTGCAAACCCAAAGGGACCCTTCCTCTTTCCTTCTTTTTTCCTTCCCCTCCCCCACCTCTCTCTTTTCCCCCTCCCATCCTTTTTTCTTCTCCATGCTATCAGAGTCATACTATACAGCCTAGTCTGGCTTGGAGCTCATTGTATAGCCCAGGCTGACTCCAAACTTGGAGCAAGCCTCCTGCCTCTGCTTCCCAGGTGATAAGATTATAGGCGTTTATCAACACATCTGGAAGAACGTTCTTTATTTTTTTGAAGGGTATTTTTCTTCAGTCTTCTAATTTTAAGTTGTTTCCAGATTTATATTTCATTCATTACATATGGTACCAGTTATGACTATAGGTAACACAATGTTAATATAATTGATTTTTTTGAGGAAAAAGACATGCTCTTTTTACTTATGCAGTGACTTAAAAAGCACTCACCATGGCTACTGATATATATATATATATATATATATATACACATGTATATATATATCAGTATATATATGTCAATATATATACACATATATATATACACACACACACATATGTGTGTGTGTGTGTGTGTGTGTGTGTGTATATACACACACATACATATATGTTACCAATACCAACAAACAGACTCAGTGGTTTTACCAATTTGGAGCTCTGTTTCAGTGTTTTGATCCCCCTGAGCAGAAGATATGAGTAAGCAGTTGGATCTGATATCCACAGAGGTAGCCTTTGGCCCCAGGATCTTTTAATCAAGATAATACCAGACTCAGCATTGCAAACCCTGAGGCTTCTGTTTTGGCAGCTCCACTCATCTAACTACGGGAACATTTCCTTCATGTTGAACAAGCCAAGAGTATAGTGGCTGTCTTTTAATGTGCATCCTGTAATTGCCCTTGTTTAAGGTCCGTGAGGATGGGGAGAAGTCCATAGCTGCTGCCTCAAGCAGGCAGGTCTGTCAGTGTCACAGTCAACAGAGGAACAGATGATTCAATGGAGCCCCTATACAGATGTCTGTGTTTCTTCAGGAGAAGTGGTCAGACAACTTCTTGAATTATAGTGGTCCTCCTTATCCAACTGGGGACAACTTCCAAGACTGGCAGTGGGGCTCAAAACTATAAATAGTACCAAACCTGTGTAGAGTTCATATATAATACATATTACATAGCATATATATCATACATATTATATAGCATATAAATTATATACATATTATATAATTATATAAAGCAATTTATGTGATCTTTTCCACATTAGCAGGTCTAATTCATGGTCACGTGGACTATATGAAAGTCAAGGGGTGGTGTTTGAATCCAGTGGTCTAAATGTGATGCAGTGTATTTCCTCAACATATATGTGAGACAATAAACTCATTATATACCATATGTCATAGGGCATATAAACTAGTCACTAGGTCGGCAAATTAGAGATTTTAGGTATTTTGTAGTTAATTTTAGATGGCTGTTTAAGTAAATACAGGATAAATACTTCAGCGCTTCTCAGATTAAGGCATCCATGGACTACCTGGGAATTTTATTATATGAGAACTCTTATCTTGTGAAGGAGCCCAGAATTACTCTTCTTTCTTTTAAAACAGATTCTCAAGTGATGTACGAAGCACTTGGCCTGAAGACTTCATTTTGAATTACAAGGCTGTAGCCAAACTATCACCTGAGGTTGACAAAGGTGTTGGTTAACATCCGCAGGACAACTTTGCCAGCATTTCAGAGCCACTGGAGGCACACTTTCCCCTTAAGAAATCACGCAAACATTTTATATTACTTATTTTTCTTGTCAATTCTACAGAAGAAGTGCAAGGAAGGAGAAGTTCAGTTTGTCTCATGGGGACCACCATGGTGGGGAAGGTGGGTTGACAGGCGGCTGTGTGGTGGGAATGTGCAGTAGGGGTACCTCTTCCCCTTAAAGCCAGAACAAGAAACTAAGCATAGTGTTCTATACTTCCTGTAATGAAGTAAGTATTTGTTATTCATCATGGTCTCTGTGAGGGTAGGGCGTATGCCTTACATTATTGCCCATGGTGAATAGCAAGTCCTCAATCTTTGGGAGATCTCGTGAGCATGTATCTACTACCTTACAGAGAGGACTATATAATATAGTAGAAATGACTATGGGTGCAGTCAATTCTTTATAATCATGAAACATGTCTTCTTGTCAAAGAATATGAGACAGTATAACTTATATATACATAATATGATGAACATCTATGTGTATATGGTACACACACACACCTATATATGTATATATATATTTATTTATACATATATATACACACACATGTACACCCATGCACACACACCCACACATACACACATATACACATACATACACAATGCACACACATGCACACACATGTAAACACATATACACACATACATGTGCATGCACACACATGCATACACAGATAAACACCCCACACACATACACACACACACATATACATATACACACACACATACACACACACATATACATATACACACACACATACACACACACATATACACTCCTTAATGCTGTGGTGTGTGGTTTTGGAATCAGATTGAGGCCTTTGTTTTCTTCTAAGGGTTTTACACTCTTCGGTCTTAACATTTAGAAATGTGATCCTTTTGAGTTAATTTTGCCTATGGTCTAAGACAAGAGTTCAGCTGAGTAACTTTGCCTGTAGATACCTAGTTTTCATAGTGGTACTGGTTAAAGACTGCTCTTGAGTGATCTAAGCACCTTATCAAAACCATTTAACCACATGCGTGAGTATTGGTACTCTTTGGTATCCCATCTGTTCTAATGCGCGCCAGGTACTGAAGCTCTCCAATCACTTGTCATACCAGAAGGTCACATTGGATTTCCTAACATTTGAATAAGGTGAGGTCTTCCTCACCACAAACATGGGATATCTGCCAATTTATGTCTTCTTTAATTCCTTTTGATGGCACTGGAAGTGGATTTCTGTTTCAGTTACCAGTACACAGAATCATGCAATTTTAGGCTACTGGTTTTGTATTTTGTATCTTGACACTTTGTTGAATTTATTAACTCTAATGGTGTGTGTGTATGTGTGTGTGTGTGTGTGTGTGTGTGTGAGAGAGAGAGAGAGAGAGAGACCTTTAGTCCTTAGGATTTAAAAAAATATGTGTTACACCATTTGCAAACAAATAGTTTTTATCTCCTTTTCTATGTAAATGTTTCTAAATTTGTTTTTCTTACCTAGTTGCTTTAGCCAGGATTTCTAGTACTGCCCTGGATAGACTCTTTGTTTTTTTCTTTCCTTTTTCTTTTTCTTTTTTTGAGGCATTGGGAATCGAGCCCAGATCTCCATAGGCAAACACTATACTACTTGTTTGTATCTCCAGCCTCTCCAGTACTGTTCTGGATAGAAATGGGAAAGGGAGCATTCTTGTCTTATCCATGTGGTAGCCCCCTTGTATTCAGGCCCTGCTGGGTATTTTTCCCCAGGAAAAGGTGTGCATTTCTGCCACATGCTTGTCCCACATCCAGTGAGATGCTGGTCATGTTATCATTCTGTGACTACTTTAGAGATTCAACTCACTTTTGTAGCTGTTCATCATAGGGAAAGGAGCAAACTGAGGGCCTCCGCCTCTGTGGTGGGAATCCCCTAGAGGACGAATGTTTAAAAT
This sequence comes from Mus musculus, assembly GCF_000001635.26. Lineage (NCBI taxonomy): Eukaryota > Metazoa > Chordata > Mammalia > Rodentia > Muridae > Mus > Mus musculus. The sequence goes on from NC_000074.6 coordinate 107,896,741, forward strand.
ATCTTGTTCATTATTAACTTTGGTAATTTATCTTTACAATAATGAATTTATGTGGACAGACTCTTGTCTTCTTCCAGTTTCTATTTGTGCTGCTATTTTCTTGCATAAACTTTTTTCTTCTTTGTTGACAAATTTCTTATAGCCGGATTGTGCTTTGTTACGATATTTCTGTAGTTAAATCATCCTTGTTCTTAAAAATAATTCCCTACTCTCTCCAACAAATCAGTGTTGCGAGACTTCTATAGTACGGGCACAGGGTCGCACATTGTTATTATTTAGTGGTTTAGTTCTGCACTTGTTTAGTTCTGGTATTTGTTTTTAATACCTCAAAGTTGACATCTTCGTCACTTCATCACTTCATCATTATCATCATAATTTTATTCTTTTTTTTCAATTTTTTTATTAGATATTTTCTTCATTTATATTTCAAATGCTATCCTGAAAGCCCCCTATACCCTCCCCACAATTTTATTCTTAATTATGGGTATATATGTGTATCTGGGTGTTGGGGATTGAACTCAGGTCCTCTGTAAGAACAGCAAATATTTTCAACCATTGAGTCATGTCTCCATTCCTCTCTTAGCCTCTTGATACTTACTTTACCTTCTATAACTCCTCAGCTTTATATCCTGGGAATTTTTTCAAATGCACTTTCCATTTCATGAATTCTCTCTTCAACCATGATGTATTGTCTATTTAACTAACAATTAAGTCTTTTATTTAAATAGCCATATTTTAATGTTGAGAGTTCTGTTTTTCTTTCAAATATACCTGCCAACTCCTTATATTTTCCTGTTGCATTTTTATTATTACAACTATGCTATTATTATTGCTATTGTTAGTGTGTGTATGTATGTGCATGTGTATATGTGTGTGCATATGTATATGTGTGTATGTATGTGTGTAAGTATGTGTGTATATATGTGTGTGTATGTGTGTAAGTTTCTATGTGTAAAATATGTGTGGTTGTGTATGTGCATGTATGTGTGTATAATATGTGTATATGTGTATGTGTGTGTGTATGTATACATAAGCATATATATGTGTGTATGTTATATGTATGTGATGTATGTGTGTGTATGTTATATATATGTATGTATGTATATATGTATGTATATATGTATGTATGTGTGTGTGTGTGCATATGTATCTTCTTTTACCTGGTTCTATGGATCAAACTCAGGTCTCCATGCTTGCATAGCAGGTGCTGTTCCCCTCTGAGCTGTCTAGCTGGCCTTTATTCAGGGGCTTGTAGTTTGGTGCTAAAGTCTCACCTTCCCTTGCCTTAGGTCTTAGTCTCTGTAATAATAGGGATGGTTCAGCTGGAGTTGTATCCACGCTCACACCGCCCCTCTTTGCTGCCTCTTGCTTTGGACCCGGATAAAGGTTTTTGGGTAGAATCTGAGGTCCTGAGTCTACAGAGACTCTCCCACTGACTTATGAGATCAATAAGCCTCAGAAACATGCCCATTCAGAATATAGTTGTTGTGAATTAAGGTTTCCCTCGGGGCTTTTGAGTAGCCGTAATGCTAAAAGAGCAATCATGTAGTTTCTTTGAAAGCATTACTTGTAAAAACTAATGGTTGCAACTGTAAAGGGATCTATAAAGTTTATCTTAAAATTTTTTTGCATTTATTTATTTTGTTATTTGTGTGGTGGTGGTGGCGCCGGCGGCAGCAGCAGCGACCCGCTGCAGTGGCAGCAGTGACCTTGTGCTCATGTGTGTGTTGCTAAACTGCCCAAATAGAGGTGGGAGGACAACCTATGGAGAATCTGTGCTCTCTGCCCACCATGTGGGCTTCAGGGATTACGCTCACTCTCAGGTCATCAGGCTGAGCCGTGTTGAGGGTTCAAAGTTTATCTTGACTTTACACATTGCATCTCTGATTTTGTTAGGAATGTATCTGTACACGCCGTTGTCTCCTGCTCCTAAAGGAAAGATTATTAGTGCTTTTCTGGACTGTGCTCACAACTCTTAATTCATTTTATTTCCACAGTACACGGCCTAGAACCTCCAGACCCCTGTTAAATGGCAAATAAGACAGTGATCTGCTGGTGGAGACAAGAAGAAGGCATTGGGTCCCCTCGAAGCAGAATTACAGGAAGGCTGTAAGCAGCCATGTGGATGCTGGGAACCCAGCTCTGGTCCTTTCCAAGGGCAGCAAGCGCCGTGAACCTATGAGTCATTTCTCCAGTTCCAAGAATGGACTCAATGGAGAAACTGCTTTTAAAATTTAAATCTGATCCTAATACACACACACACACACACACACACACACACACACACACACTCACATGCATGCACACTCACATGCATGCACATGTGCACACACACAAATAGCACACACTAACCAAATTATACTGGTTAATGAAAGAAGTGGGAAGTGTTAATAGGATCTTTAATCTTCTCTTCACTTGTTTTTCGTTCATGTCTACGTCTAATCAGAACGAAGCTCAACTCATAATTCTTGTTTTCCAGTTTCCCTTGTAATCCACGGGAACGCCTTTCTGTGTATATAATTCTAATTGCTGGAAGTTTTGAGCACTGGCGAGGGTGGTGTCAGAGAACAGTAGTGCAGAAGAGGCCGTTCTTAAATTTTGTTCTCTTCTGTCAGGTTCCTCCCCACGCCCCTTTCTCACTTACTCTAACCAGGCAGAGAGAAGTTCCAGCCTTTTGTCAGCAGGAGCCAAGGCAGCTGTTGGATGCTGCGGGGCTGAGCCGTGATATTCTGGAGGGTGGGGGGTGGTGTTCATGCTCCTTGTCTCACTTTCATTCACCCTTGCTGTAGACTATATTTCCCTCCATACACGACAATACAGTGTTCAATTCTAGTCCACATGGGGGTTACATGCCTTGGGGCAAGCGGCTCGGCTCCACCTACCTTCAGTTTCTCTCTCACACACACACATACACACACACACACACACACACACACACACACACACACACACACATACACACCCTGCTTTGATCTACTGTACAAAGCCATAGAGTGTGTGCTCAATAATACTGCTTGAATGGGTTAAATTTTTTTTTTTTGAGTCTCTTGTCTGAGAACACTAGGAGAGTCTAAAGTAGACATCACTTCTAAAATACGCTGGCCAAGCATAAACTCTGGGTGCTTCCACCCCAGGAAGGAATCCCCTTAGGTGAAGCATTCTACCCTCTAGCAGGCCCTGAAGGTGTGATGTTGCTTTCCTTTCAATTTTTCTAATCAGATGTCATTAGGAAGCCCACTATGTACAACAGACAGGTGGAGACTCTGGGGCTAAGCCTCAATGAGATGCTCTGAGCATTACAGCAGGATGTATGACCATTTCTGCCTACCTCATGGTCTCTGAGCTCCAGTGAGATCAAGAGAGAAGTATCGTGGAGCCCAACCAACAGTGCCCTATAAATCTGTGACATTTTTATGATACGGTTAGATGAACAGGAGAATGCTGTGCAGGTAATTAATCTATCTGTCTCACCTCTCTTCCCCAGTCCCTTACTCAATACCTAACCTTGCTTCTGTGAATTGTAGCTTGGTTATTATTGACAGAACAGCTGATATCTACATTTAAGTGTCTTTCTAGGTCTGGCTTACCTCACTCAGGATAATTTTCTCTAGTTCTACTCTGAGAATTTTATGATTTCTTCTTTTTAATGGCTCCATTGTATAAAAGTACCCCAATTTCTTTATCCATTCTTCTATTGAGGAACACCTAGGTTGCTAATGTATTTGGCTATTATGAATAAAGCAGCAATGGCCATGATTGGACAGCATCTCTGTGATAGGATGAAGCATCCTTTGGGTATATGTCCGAAAGTGTATAGCTGGATCTCGAGGTCGAAAGACTCCCATCTTCCCGAGAAACAGCCACACTGATTTCAATAGTGGGTGTGCACGTGTTCACTCCCACCAGCGATAGAGAAGAGTTCCCCGTATTCCACATCCTCACCAACATGAGCTGTCACTTGTGTTATTGATCTTAGCCATTCTGACAGGTGTCAGATGAAATCTCAAAGTAGTTTTGATTTTCATTTCCCTGGTGACTGAGAATGTTGAATATCTCTTTAAGTGTTTCTGGGCCTAAGTTTCCTCTTTTGAGAATTCTGTTTAGATCTGCACCCCATGTTTAACTGAGTTGTTTTCTTGATAATCTAGTTTTTTGAGTTCTTTATATAATTTGGACACAAGTCCTCTATCAGATATATTGTTGTTAAAAATTCTTTTCCCATTCTGTAGGCTGTTGTGTTGCTCAAAAAGGGCAGTGTCCTCTGCCATGTGAAGTTTTTCTGGTTCAGGAGGTAGGACAGTGTCCTCTGCTGTGTGAAGCGTTTCAGTTTCAGGAAGTCCCATTTATTAATTGTTGATCTTAGTGCCCGTGCCAATAGTGTTCTGTCCAGAAAGACTTTTCCTGGACCAATGAGTGCAAGGCTCTGAGACTTCATTTTTGGTTCCACTGAGCAACATACCTTTCATCTTCTGATATCTTCTTCAATGCCTTAGTTTTTAATTATACAAGTCTTTCACTAGCTTGGTTGGAGTTACTCTAAGATGTTTCGTATATTTGAGGCTATCGTGAAAGGTGTTATTTCCCTGATTGCTTTCTCAGTCCATTTGTCATTTGTATATAGAAGGGCTACTTATCTTTGTGAGTTAATTTTGTATCCAGCTACTTTGCTGAAAGTGTTTACCAGCTGTTGGAGTTACTCAGTGAAACTTTTAGGGTCACTCATGTATACTTTCATATCATCAAATAAAGATGCTTTGACTTCTTCCTTTCCAATCTGTATCCCCTTGATCTCCTTCAGTTGTCTTATTGCTCTAGCTAAGATTTCAAGTACTAACATGAATGTGGTTTGGGTATCAGGGTAGCCATGACCCCATAAAATGAATTTGGTAATTTTTCTTTTGCTTCTATTTTGTGCAATAATTTGAGGGGTATTGGCATTAACTCTTCTTTGAATGTCTGGTGTAATTCTGTACTTAAAATCATCTGGCCCTTTTTCTTTGTTGTTTTGTTTTTGTTTTTGTTTTTTGTTAGGAGACTTTTAATTACTGTTTCTATTTTACTAGGGGTTATGGGTCTGTTTAATTGCTTATCTGATCTTTATTTAACGTTGGTAAGTGCTATGTATTGAGAACATTGTCTATTTCTTTTAGATTTTCCCAATTGGGTGAAGTGTAAGTTTTAAAGTACACCCTTATGGTTTTCTGGATCCCCTTGGTGTCTGCTGCTATGCTCCACTTTTTCTTCTCATTTTCTTTTTTAAAGATTTATTTATTTATTATATATAAGTACACTGTAGCTGTCTCCCGACACACCAGAAGAGGGCATCAGATCTCATTACAGATGGTTGTGAGCCACCATGTGATTGCTGGGAATTGAACTCAGGATCTCTGGAAGAGCAGTCAGTGCTCTTAACCACTGAGCCATCTCTCCAGCCCCACTTCTCATTTTCTTAATTTGGATATTCTCTCTGCTTTTTAGCCACTCTAGATAAGGTTTTGTCAATCTTATTGATTTTCTCAATGAACCAATTCTTTGTGTCATTGATTCTTTGTATTGTACATTTCTAGCTTTCTGTTGTTTTTGGTTATGATTTCGTCTTTTTGTTGTAAGGCTTTTGAGTATGCTTATAAGTTGTTGGTGTGAGATCTCTCTCTCTCTCTTTCTCCCTCTACCCTCCCCCCACACTTAGAACTTGCCTCTTATAACTACCTTCATTGTGTCCCCTAAGTCTAGATATGTTGTATTTTCATTTTTATTCAATTCTAGAAAGTCTTTAATTTCTATCTTAATTTCCATCTTGATCCCCCCCCCATGAGTTTGTAAGCTTTCTGTTGATTCTGTTATTAATATTCAGCTTTAACCCATGATGGTCAGATAGGATGCATGGGTATTGTTTTAATTTTCTTGTATCTGTTGAGGCTTATTTTGTGTCCAAGTATTTCATCAGTTTTGGAGAAAATTCCATGAGGTGCTGAGACAAAGGTATCTTCTTTTGTTTTGGGGTGAAATGTTCTATAAATCTGTTAGGTCCATTTAGTTAATAATGTCTGTTAGCTCTTATATTTCCCTGTTTAGCTTTTGTCTATATGATCTGTCTATTGGTAAGAGTATGGGTACTGAAGTCCCTCACTCTCAGTGTGTGAGGGTTAATATGTGATTTAAGCTGTAGTAGTGTTTCTTTTTTTTTTAAATAGATTTATTTATTTATTTTATGTATATGAATACACTGTAGCTGTCTTCAGACACACCAGAAGAAGGCATCAGATCCCATTACAGATGGTTGTGAGTCACTATGTGGTTGTTGGAATTTGAACTCAGGACCTCTGGAAGAGCAGTCAGTGCTCTTAACCTCTGAGCCATCTCTCCAGCCCAGTAGTGTTTCTTTATGAACTTTGATGCCCTGTGTTTGGAGCATGGATGTTGAAAATTGTAATACCACCTTGGTGAGTCTTTCTTTAGCTTATTAGTAGTGTCCTTCCCCATCTATCCTGTTAGTTTAGGTTTGCTCTATTTTGTCAGATATTAAAATGGCTACGCCAGCTTGCTTCTTGGATTCATTTGCTTGAAATATCTTTCCATCCTTTCACCCTGAGGTGATGTCTATTTCTTGGATAGAGCAGAAGGACGAATCCTGCTTTTGCATTTATTCTGTTACTCTGTGTCTTTTTGTTGGGGAATTGGAACCATTGATGTTGAAAAATTCTAATGAATGGTATTTATTGATTCCTATGTTGTTGTTGTTGTGGTGGTGGTGTGTGTGTTTCTCCTCTTTTGACTTATGGGTCACCACACTGTCCTCTGTATGTATCTGTGTCTACCCAGATCTTGTATCCTATAAGTACCCTATAAGTAAGGATATGAGTCCTTTTGAGTTATGGTTCTCTTTGGCTGTGTCATTTTCTCAGATCACCTCTGTTTGGATTCTATATTCAAATAAGGTGACAATCTGAGGTCCTGAGGGTTGACCTTTATCATATGATGTTGGAAATAACTTTGTTCAAACCATAATAGGTAGCAACTACTGTACTCTAGTTAAGTATCATAGATGTCTATCTTTTCCTTACCCACTAGCAAAGGCCATGTAAGGGCTGATGCTTCTGCCTTGTGAGGATATAAAGAGATAGACTCCTTCTCATCAGTGAAACCCACAAGGGGAGATTTGACCCCCCACACTGTACCCCACTCCCCTTTAGGATAGCATCAAAGGATGCACAATAAAAGATCTCAGATAGAATAGGAATGCAATAGTAGCATGGAGGCCACTATGCAGCAGCAAAGTCTCTGTTTCAAGCAGATTAGTATTGGAGACAGGTGGAAAGTATTCATATGCTCAGCAACAGCAGCAACAACAATAACAGCTACACAACTGTAGGGTTGGTCACAGCACTCATATGAGGTGAGTCTGAGCTGCTAGTGTGGGTCTTGAGTCTAAGTGGCCATGGTGAGACCATCTGAAATACAGAAAAGGAAGTAAACAGGAGAAAGAAATAAAGGAAAGAAGAAAGGAAGGAAGGAAGAAAGGAAGGATGGAAGGGAGGGAGGGAGGGAGGGAGGAAGGGAGGAAGGGAGGAAGGGAGGAAGGGAGGAAGGAAGGAAGGAAAACACTAAAGTTAAGAAAGGCAAGAAGCTGAGAGAGGAAGCAGAATATTCTTATTTTTTCTTCATGTGCTGGCAGAATCACGATGTCACCTCTCTTCCTCTGCTGGTGTGATATCAAAATGGCTTGTTAATCCAGGTGATTTAAACAAAGTCTAGGGTTTTATGCTATGCAAAATATCCAGATAGCGATAAAAGTTATTCGTAGTAAAATCGTAACCCTCTCAGGTTAAATGAGAGAAGAAGACGACACCATGGTAGTGGCTCAGAGGGTTGAAGTGTCTAATGAGAATCCCAAAGCAGATACCATGAAAATGCTTCAGTTAACACGTGTGAGCATGCCTCAAACATAGGCAGATGTGGAATGGTTCATTGAAGAAACAGGATGTATCAATGCAGATGAACCAACTAAAACCTTTAGAACTAAACGCCAAGGTAAAAGTAATAAAAACTCGATGGATAAGCCTAACAGAAGAAAGAAGAAGAAAGACAGAGGAGTCAATACACTTGCAGAAAAAAAAAAAACACAGTAGACATTGTTCAATCAGAAAAACACACTGAAGACTTGGGAAAAAGTTTCAAAGACATTTGAGAAAATGGAAGACAATCAAACATTCAAGACACTAAAGTTCTAGAAGTTCTAGAATAAAAGTGAAGCTTAAGAAATAATCAGACTCCCCGGTTGGGCAAAAGTTAGGAATCTGCATACATGTACAGCTGATATGAACATGACAAGGCAAAGGCAAAGGCATCAACGCTGGGACACAGAAAACAGAAACACTTAAGGAAAAACATTGAAAACAGAGAGGAATGGTGGGTATGAGAGGGCAGGGTGTTTCTCACAAACAAGGAGGAGACAGGGATGAAATGGCATGGGATTGTTTAAGTCCCAAAAGAGCAGCAGCCAATGCCATTCTACTTCTGTTGAAAAGATCCTCCAGGAACAAAGAGAAGAGCTGTGACAGTTTCAGAATGAGAAAGACTGAGAGAATGCGTCGCTCATCTAGAAGAATCTTCTGAGTGGAGTTGAAATAAAGAAAAGAAGGAGCATTAGAATAGTGGGAAGGAAGGTGAGATTAGAGAAAAATAGATGTGGGTTTCATCTAGCCTTTGAATTTTCTAATTACATTGGATTATTGAAGTGGAGAGTTGAACCCAAATGTTCAGTGATTCTCAATCCACGTAGGGGTTTATTCTTTTTCTTTCTTCCTTTTTAAAAGATGGCAGGCTAGAGGGATGCAGAATGCCATAAGTTTTTCTAAGGTTTACTTGAGCGTGTAAGAGGACACTATCAGTAGACGGGGATAAACTATGCCATGCATAGACTAAGACTGCTGGCTTGCTGTGTAAAAATACTATAGAGAAAGATAAACTTCAAAAAGGGAAATAGTGGCAAAACCTATGGAAAAATTAAAAAGAAAAAAAACCTCTAAAATTTGTTCATGTAACTTACAGGTGAAATAAAGCATCAAGACAAACAGAAAAATGATCCAGAAGGGAAAAATAGGAAAAAGAAAATATAAGACCAAGTCTGAACATGTCAACGATTATATTAAATATAAATAGATTAAACATACAGGTAAAAGACAGAGACTGGCAGAGTTGAATTTGAAAATATGCTTTACCTGACTGTATGACGTCTAGAAGAAGCTTACTGCCATATGGTACAGGCAAGTTGAAAGTAGCAGGATGAGAAAAGATTCATAGTACAAATACAAATCAAATGGCTAAGTAATATGAGATACAATTGATACTTGATAGAGGGATGGGGGTGGCTTCAAAATGATAAAAGAAAGACCTGACATTTCTCAGTGTTTATGTAGCAAACAACCCAGCTGTAGGGTGATGGAACAGAAAGGAGAAATAGACATGCTGACAGTGACCATTGGAGAAATCAATATCTTTCCTGGAACATGCCTAAGACAGCAGGAGTGCAGAAGATACAGCAAACACCGCTAACCAATAGGCTTTGATTGCCATCATGAAGTGCTACCAAGTGATAATAGAGTATTCATGCTTTCTAAGCACCCATGGAAGAGATGTCAGGATGGACCATGTCCTGGGCCATACCTCAACAGATGCAAAGGAGTTAAATCAGAGAATATTGTTTGTGCATGTGAAATCAGGAGAAGTCAGTGACTTGACAGACAGCTGACAGGAAGTTCACGGAACACTTGGAAACTAAGCCACACCATTCGAATTAACCAATATTAATAACTATGGGGAGACGAGTGGACACAGAACTGTAACCACCACAGCTGAGCCCATAGCTAAGGCAATTCTGAGAGGCAAAGTTATAGTATTAAATGCTTATATTGTTATAAAAAGATGGAGTTTCGATGACTTGAGTTCCCACTTCAATGGACTGGAAAAAGAAGCCTAAGATAAACCCGAAGCAAAAAGGAAATAATAAAGATTTGAGAAAAAAAATCAATGCAACAAAAAGCAGTAAAGTAGAGAAAATCAATACAACAAAAAACTGCTTCATTGAGAAAAATCAATAAAATCAACGAAATTCCAACATGACGGATGAAGGAAGAACGAGAGAATACACAAATTAGTAATATCCAAGGAGAGGCAGGGTTATCCCCATGGCTCAAAGACATCAAAATGATAAGAAGAAAATCGTAGAAAGAATTTTATACACACAAATTTGGCAACAAACTGCTAAATCTCATCATAAAACAGGTAATCCAGATAGTTCTTTAACTTAAGAAAATTGAATTTATGATTTTTTTTCCTTTTCAGGCTCTGATAGTTTCACGTTATAATTCTATGAAAATATATGAGGGATTAACTCCAATTCTCTATAAACACTTTAAATCTAGAAAAGGAAAGCAGTGACGATGAGTCAGGGGTGTCCTGGTAGCCACCCCAAGGACAGTAGTCCCCAACGCAGGGGGAAGGAAAATTACAGCTTAGCGTCGCTCATGAACAGAGATACTATCTTAAGATACCAAGTGAGTGCAGTGGCAGATGAGTAGATTCATATCCACAAACCATCCTAAGGACATAGGATGAATATTTAAAGTAAGTCTGATCTGTAATATTAATAGGTTAGAGAAAAATATTATGATCAATCCATGTCCCTGGCACGTTAACAAATTCAATACATATTCATGATTAAAAAAAAAAAGTCTGATACAACTACAAAGTGTTAGGAGCATCTCCTGGTAGCCATAAGAGATTGACAGCTATCTCATGTGGAAAGACCAAATGCTTTCCCCATCGTCAGGAGCAAGGCAAGGATGCTGATGCAGCCAATGATCTGGTACCCAAATGTATGAAGATTGTTTAGAACTCCCCGGTACCAAAAGAGAGGCTCATTAAAATGGGCATTAAAATTTACTTTACCAAAGCTTAGACACAGCATTGTTTGGAAAGGTAGTTTGGGAATTGCCAGTTAAAAAGACAATGAACTACCTCTACACGTCTATGGCTAAAATCTTAAGTGGATAACTCTAAATGCTGGCACAAAAGCATAGAACACTAGGACCTCCCTCCCATTTGCTTTTTGATAGGATGCAGAAGGGTACCAGTGGTCTGAAGAATGATTGGTGGGCTTTTTTTGTTGTTTGTTTTTTCTCCAAAACTAAAAATAGTCTTGTCGCACAATCCACCAATCACACGACAAGTGAGTTGAAAACTCACACTTCTACAAAAACTCACCCATGCACAGTTATATCAGGAGTATTCTTGATTATCTAAACTTGTGTGTAACCTCAATTAGAAAGTGGACAGTTAGATAAACTGTGGTACCTCCATATAATGAACACCATCAATGACAGTAATAGAAAATGGAGCCTTCACAATATAATTTATTTTTATTTTATGTGCATCAGTGTTTTGCCTGCCTGTACATCTGTGGGGGGGGGGGGGATGATGGATCTTGGAGTTACAGACAGTTGTGAGCTCCATGATTCTCTGGCAGAGCATTCAGTGCTCTTAACTGCTAAGATATCTCTCCAACCCCAAGCCTTCAAGCTATAAGAAGACAAAAGAAACTTCAAACATGCATTGCTGAGTAAGAGAGATTGATCTAAAGAGACAAATAGCATATAATTCAACAATGTGACATTCTGGGAAAGGAGGGGCTGGGGGAGTGAAAAAGGAAGTGAGAATGAATGGCTGGATGATATAGAATTTAAAGGTACAGAAATTATTGTAATGGTGGATATATTGCTTGAAAACCAACTCACTGCAGGTGCATCACGAAGAGTGTATGCTAGTTTAGATTGCGAACTTTGGTTAACATGTCAGTATTGGCTCATTCATAGTAACAATGTAGTATACACTAGCATTAGTGCATGAAGTGCTAACATAACAAGGCTAGTGTGGCAGCAGAGGAGTCAGGTAAGGGGATATAGGAAAACTCTGTAGTTCTGCTTACTCTCTGCAACACCCACAAACTTAACTTTGCAAAGAGTCACTCCGTAGGGCTGAGGGTAGAGTACATTAGAGTACCTTCCTCGCATGCATAAAACTCTGGGTTTGAGTCCTACTATTACAAACTATCCATAAAATGATAGCACAAACAATCTATTAGTAATTTATAAAACATATCTAGGTAGATATCTGATAGGAAATGTGGAGTTGACATGCCCAAAACCCTAGAATGTTGATGAAGGAAACCAAAGATCTAAATAAATAGAGAGATATACCATGTTCATGGATTCAAAGACTTGACATAGGAAAGCCATCGGCCATCCTGAGGTTGATATTAGAATATGTTTAATCCAGTCACTATAAAATTTCAGCAATATTTTTCTTACTAAAGATGAATGTTCATAAATGTACTTGATTAGGTAAGAGGACTAGAAGAGCTAGCTAGGCCTGCCGGGAAGAATCAGTAGAGCCGAGGTTATCACAGCTGAGATGACAAGAATAGAGCGATGTCCACATGCATTGGGACAATGTCAAGTTCGGGATCTGCTATTGTGCAGTAGTTACAGAAGATGGGAGAAACTCAGCCAAGCCTACCTGAGACCTCTCTGTTCTGCCTTGTGGCTTCTTGTTGAATGTGTGAATAGGTCATAGTTAATGGCTCAGTGTTTTGAGGTGATGGGAATGTTGGCTATTGTTATGTCCTCATGTGTGTATACCTGCCACCCCCTCCAACTGCACTGCCATTGTGCCAGTCATCTGTAAGTCATCTGTGAACTGCCATTCTTGTCCTCTGGGTTCTCTCAGCTTGTATGCTAAGGACACCTACCTGGACCTTGATGTGACTTGCCTCAAATTTCTGTTCATTGCCCCTAGTTAAAATAATTCATGACTTTCCTCTGAGACCAAAATAGACTTTGGGGAGAACCAGATTGCTTTGTAACTATATTCACTATGGAAAATCTTGTGTGTGTGTGTGTGTGTGTGTGTGTGTGTGTGTGTGTGTGCATATATTAGGGTATGTGCATGCAGGTATGAAAGTGCACATTGTGCTTATATGCATATGTGCATATGGAGGCCTTAGTGGCCTTAGGAACCACCCCTCTTGTTTTTTGAGACAGTGTCTCTCAAAGAGACCCAGACAAGGCTATCTGACCAGTGAGCCTGCTAGGATCTTCTATTTCTGGCTCCCATGCTGTGTTACAAGTGTTCAGTACCATATTGGCTTTAATTTGAGTATCAGAAACTAAACTTGGGTCTTCATGCTTGCATGATGAACAATTTGTGGATTGCGCAGTCTCCGGAGCTCTACTTCTTAAAGATACAGAACTGCTGGGTAATCCCTACCAGTCCCACTTTTAGTCATAAACACTTCATCATTATCTTAGGACAACACCTTCAGCTCTGGGCTCTCCTGCAGTCACCCCCAGCTTTATAGGTGACAGTTGCTTCCTGTAGTTAGTTATGAGTCTTTAAGTTTCTCTGCCTAGTTTCTCTGTCAGTTCAATACCAAAGAAATCAATTGCCTATGTTAAATTCTTCTGTGTGAAGTCACCAGATTGGTACTGTTTTCTTGTTTTACTTCAACTCATACATCCATACTGGGTGCCACAGAGCCAATCAAGGATCTGTCCCAGGAAGTGACAGCCAGAACAAAACAAAACAAAATCTGAGAGGATACATTTCTATTCTATTTCAGTTTGTAGGTGGGAAAAAAATCACGGTGTTCTAGAAAGCTGTTTCTGACTCTCTGAAACATGGGCTGCTTTTGTTCTCAACTCACGGATGGAAGTGGAGCATGAAGTTTGGTATTCTGTGCACTGAGTAATCTGGAGTTTATGAGTGCATACGGCAAAGCTGGAACATGGCACTGGAAAGAGGAAAGTTTGCCTGGTTTTGACCAGAATCGATAGAACTGGAACACTCAGGAGATGGTAGCTCTTGAGTGTAGCTCAGACGTCTGGAGAAAGTGAGCTTGATCCGAATGTTAGCTCTTTCCCAGCAGACCCCAAAACAATTGACCATGGGAACACTCACCATGTGGCCTTGCTGCCATTCAAGCCAAAGCAAAATGGGACGGGTGACTGATGGTGAGGAAGGCATGCCAGGCTCCCCCTTCCAATGTTTTAGGCATGGGGTGAGGGCAGGAGATGGGGAAATTTGAAAAGGAAGCACAGATGTTGTCGGTTTGTGGAGTGAAGAACAGGAGTTTGGTTTGATTGACAATCCATTGGGTGGTGAACCCTCATACTTTTTGGTTATGTATGGTAATAGAGTCCTGTGCATAAGAAATCATCACACTGGTGAGAAATGATATTATTGGTGCTAGCTTGATTGAGGCTAAACAGGCTGGGGTGTCTTTCCATGCCTGAGGTCTCAGTTGGAATGGCTCAAGACCCTGAGTCTAATGGGTCCTCTTCCTATAGGATCTGTCTTTTCCTAAGTGGCCAGTGAGCATGTTTGTATTTGGCAGCTTTGGTTCCCAGCATTAAGAAGGCAACACGCTTTCTGTCTGGGCCTCTACATGCATTGTGTTGTTAATCTCCCACTAACTAAAACTTTCATCAGACCTGATGGCGTTCAAGCCTAGATTTAAAGGAATGAGAGATACTTCATCCTGGGTGGGAAGAGGTGAGCCATCTCACACACAGGGGTATGGGTGTGGGGCATTTGTTCCCTCTTGGCAACGTTCTTGTATTGCACCATGAGAGGAGTCCTGGACATGGCCTCCTCACTGGACTCCAGACACAAAGTTACATCATCAAGATGCTCAGTTATGCTATATGGCTCTCTGATGGACCTGGCTCCTCCATTACTAACTTGTCTATTCAGGCAAACATCAATATATTTAGCAGTGTGCCATTTATGAAGCGATTATCTTTTGGCTGTAAACCCAACTTTACATATCCTGTTTCATGATTCTAGAGCAGGCGCTCTCTGCAAGGCCCATTTTTGCTTTGCCAGCGGGTTTCTCTATATATTCTGCCACTGGGGATCCCAGAGGGATATGGAAGGGCTAGAGAGGAAGAAGTAATGTACTCCTTATGCCTTGCTTCTGGTGAACTTCCTGCAACTCTTCTTCCCCCATGACTGTCGTCTCAGCACCATGACAGTCTCAGTAACTGTCCAGGGATGCGCCTTTCTGCAGTGGCAATAAATCCATTTTGCATTTCCCTGGCATCTTCAGAAGCAGCTTCATGGTACTTAGTACACTGAGGTTGTTCATCTAAGACTCTCTCTTTAAAGCCCCAAAGTTATCCTTTTCTCCAGACTCCTCACTCTCATGATCCCAGTCTTTTCAACGTTTTCTCCCTCCCAGCCCCAGAGTAGATAATATTTGCTTGATAGACTGGGATTATTTTTCTCTTTAGTTAGCTGGTTAACAGCTCTTCATGCCCTGTTGACAATTCTTTCTTCCTTTTTGCATATTGAGATGCTCAGCCACGTCGTATGATTCTCTGTGATGGACCTGGCTCCTCCATTACTAGCTTGTCCATTCTGGCAAACATGAATGCATTTAGTAGTGTGCTATTTATGAAGCCATTATCTTTTGGCTGTAAACCCAACTTTATGCATCTTGCTTCATGTTTCTCCATGATTTCCTTTACCTCCATAGTCACTGGTGTTGTTTCCATCCTTCATCTGGACCTTGAGTAATTCTCCGAGGAAAAGGAAGAGAAGAACAAGAAGTGGGCTTGAGTTAGGCAAGGCAGCACTGTTTCCTGCCCCCATCAGTCACCTGATCCCGAATCCCAAAATGTTTGAAGCATCAAAACCTATTTTGTCAAACTGGCATGAGGTCTTGATAGCAAGATCTCACAAGGACAAAGAAATGGGGAAAAAAAATGAAAAAGAAAAAAGAAAAATTAAAGGCCATCTTTTTTTTTTTAAATATAGATGCAAAGTCAAAAACAAGCCATCAGTAAACCAAACTGTTATGGTCTGATGTGCTATCTGAAGGGCTACAGGGTAAAGATTTGGCTGCCATTGAAAACTGCATCTTGTACCCCTTCCTCTCTCTATCATTTCTGCCTGCTATGAGTCAAACAGCATTTCTCCACCAGGCCTTTCTTTCTACCATGATGTTTTTGCTTTGCCAAAGATCTCAGAACAATGGACCCACCCAGCCATGGACTGGAACTATGAGCCAAGATTACTCTTTCTTCCCTTCGGTGACATCCTTAGGTATTTAGTTGCAGCAATAGAAAGGTGCCTAACACAAATCTAGCTACTTGTTTACTTATTGATTGATTTGATTTTTTTCTTTTTTCTTGGATATTTTCTTTATTTACATTTCAAATATTATCCTCTTTCCTGGTTTCCCTGCCTCCCAGAAACACCCTATCCCATTCTCCCTCCCCCTGCTTCTATGATGGTGTTCCTCTACCCACTCACCCACTCCCACCTCCCTGCCCTTGATTCCCCTACACTCTTCTATACCTATTATCCTTAGGTTTGATCTTCTCATTGTATCCTGGATTTCCTGGATGTTTTGGGTTAGGAGCTTTTTGCATTTTGCATTTTCTTTGACTGTTGTGTCAATGTTTTCTATGGTATCTTCTGCCCCTGAGATTCTCTGTTCTATCTCTTGTATTCTGTTGGTGATGCTTGCATCTATGACTCCTGTTCTCTTTCCTAGGTTTTCTAACTCCGGGTTTCCTAGGTATAATAACTCACTTTGTGATTTCTTTATTGTTTCTATTTCTATTTTTAGATCTTGAATGGTTTTGTTCATTTCCTTCACCTGTTTGATTGTGTTTTCCTGTAATTCTTTAAGGGATTTTTGTGTTTCCTCTTTAAGGACTTCTACCTGTTTACCTGTGTTCTTCTGTATTACTTTAAGGGAGTTATTTATGTCCTTCTTGAAGTCCTCTATCATTGTCATGAGAAGTGATTTTTAGATTTGAGTCTTGCTTTTCCGGTGTGATGGTGTATCCAGGACTTGCTCTGGTGGGAGAATTGGGTTCTGATGATGTCAAGTAACCTTGGTTTCTGTTGCTTATATTCTTATGCTTGCCTCCCACCATCTGATTATCTCTAGTGTTACCTGCCCTTGCTAGGACAGGCTAGGAGCCTGTCCTTTCTGTAATTCTGGTTGTGTCAGAACTCCTCAGAGTCCAAGTGTCTCTGTGATCCTGAGATTCTGGGTGTGTCAGAGTTCCTGAGAGTCAAGTTGCTTCTAGGACCCTGAGAACCTGGTGTGACCAAGCTCCTGGGATCCTGGGTGTGATAGAGTGCCTGGGAGTGGAGCCTCCTCTGGGTGCTGTGGGACTGGCTGCAGAGTTTGTACCCAAGGTCGATTGATTTGATTTATAATTGCTTTTTGAGACAGAGTCTTATGCATTGCAGGCCAGCCTTGAAAGTGCTATGTAGCCAAGGATGACCTACAGATTTGTCACCAAACCCTGTCTGAAGAGATGAGGATGATCCCAGGGACCCATGTGTGCTAAGCACCTCAACTACATACTCAGCTAAGATATAGCATTTCATACAGTGAATATTACTTAATGACTTGGGCTTGTCCTAGAATACATGTCAGTTTAATTAGAAAATCAGTTAATGTATAATTTACTGATTATTCCATTATCCCAATATTACTATTAATATACTGAGATTGACCCTGTATCCTTGGGTATGCCAGGCAAGCGCTCTATTAAATGAGCTATGAACCTAGCTCTTTTTATTTTGAGATAGTCTCTCTTCAACTTGGCATTCTCCTGCCTCAGCCTCCTAGTAGCCAAGACCATAGGCATGCACTATAGCATAAGCTAAGCAATACTAGGCTTATATATAATTACTTAAAGAAGAAAAATTATATGATCATGTTTTATAGATTCAAGTACATTTCTTGACAAAGGCCAGGAATTAAGTTAGAAAGAAAATTCTTTGTGAGTGATCTCATTAATATGTAACAACATGCAAAATAAACATAATTCTTACCAGACAAATAATGGGGAAAAAGTTACTTTTAAGAAATCATCTCCTTCGGCTCTATTCCCTAGTACTGAGAATTTTAGTGTAGCATTGTAGGAAAAAGGCAGAAAAAAAAATCCAAAAGAATTGTAAAGGGATAAAGAACAGTGTTATTTTTCACAGATGATCTGATTGAAAGTTTAGATGATAGAAAAGAATCATTGGACAAATTATTAAAATCTAGTAAGGTTTTCAGAAGCAGAACATATACAGAAAAAAATGTACTATGTATCTATAGACCAGCAACAAGTAGAAAGCAA
The DNA here is from genome assembly GCF_000001635.26 of Mus musculus. Classification (NCBI taxonomy): domain Eukaryota; kingdom Metazoa; phylum Chordata; class Mammalia; order Rodentia; family Muridae; genus Mus; species Mus musculus. The sequence continues at coordinate 107,914,953 of NC_000074.6, forward strand.
TTTTTTTTTTTTAAAAAAAGGGCAAGTTTTAAGAGTATCAAAATAGGAAAAATTCAGGAATGAAACTCAGCCAAGTTCTCTGATGTCTGAAATGACCATAAACTCCCATGTGGTCTTGGCCATGATCTTTGCTTGAAAAGAAGAAATGTACATTGTAGAAGTGTGAAGAGGAGCAGTTTCAAGAGTTTTTAAATGGAAATACATTGGGGAATATCTTACCCAATGTCTGTCAGGACACATCATTGGTCCAACAGGTACTCATCCACTCATAGACTAATGGGACGCAATAGAAGAGAGAGAAGCACAAGCCGGCTGTATGCCTGTCCTTGATGGGTTCATCAATGGGGAAGGGAAAGGCTTTTTAACAAGTCATGACAATTGTCTGTCCACATGAAAGAAGAAATGAGATGGAAAATGGGCGGGGCTGGGATGTAGTTCAGTGTACCTAGGATGTGCAAGGCTCTATGTTCAGTCCCCATCACTGAAAAGAAAGGAGGAGTATAAAGGAAAACCTCTATCAAGGGAGGGGTATTTGCAGTAGACACAACTGGCCAAAGAGTAGTGTTCAAAACTCATGATAGATGGAAATTCTGGAGCCAAAGTAAAAAAACAACAAAACCAATCAGCCAGGAAATATATGAACTATTTGACTTCCCTTCCATATAAACTAAAACAAGAGAATCATAAAGTAGCACACGTGGTATCTAGCCATGTTTTTACAAGTTGGTAGAGCTGAAACATGCTGGGCAATTTGCTAAAGAGAATGTCAACTGGACAACCATTGAGAAAGAGTTGGGCTGACTTGGTAGACCTTAGTTTAGCATGCTTGTATACTACTACACTGCGTCTCCATATGTGGTTCCCATAGCCAAAAGGAAGCCTTGCGTGGGAGAAACCAACAAGAACGTTCCTAGTAGCACTGTTTGTAATAGCTTTACACTAGAAATGCCCAAACCATTCTTCAGGAGTAGAAATGGATCAATTCATGATGGGTAAATTCATGCAACAGAATACCACACAGTAATAAAAATGAGTGTGCCTTAGCTGCACATGTCATAATAAGCTTCCTTATGTTGGTGTGAATATGTGTGGTATTGTGTACTGTTTAGTGTGTGTGTTTGTGCATGTGGGTATGTAGGCCTACATATATATAAGCCTGAGATTGATGCTGCCTACCTATTTATCTTTTGTTGACGACTTTCTACCTTTATTTTTTGAGACAGGAATTCTCGTTGAACCTGAAGCTCACTGATCTGGACAGGTTGGCTGACACAATGAGTTTCAGGGATCCCCTTGTCTCCAACCCACCAAAGCTGAGAATATAAGCAAATGCCACCATACTGGGCTTCATTATGTGGGTTCTGTGCCTCTGAACTTGGATGTTTTTGTTTGTCTGGTACCACTCTACTATTGAGTCATCTCTCCTATTCTGGAGAGATGTTGAAAAACCACCGAAGAATCATGAATCCATTGGCACAAAACAGGCAAAACGATGTCTTGTTGGTGTAAGGATGAAGAAAATTCTGTGACAGAAACACACAAGTAGGGCTAGTTCCTAAACAAAAGAGTAGACAGCACTTGTAAAGTTTTAAGCATGATGGAATCACAGAGAAGCCACAGAGATGCTGGGTGGGAGGCAGGTGTTTCTAAGGAGATGGCAGATTCATCTTCTGAACCTTCCTGGAGGATCTGCTGTGTATGTCATATGACTTTTCTTTCAAGCACACATGTGTGGTTTATACTATTCTGAATATGTGACATAGCCACACTTAAGACATACAAGGATGTATATCACATTTCTATTTCTCTTATTCTAATATAAGAATGACACAAAGGCTGTCATACAGGAGCCTCAAAATGTTGCACTTTTCAAAAGTTGCTTTCATTTACTATTTTTTTTCCAAAATAAGTAGCTTCCTGTTTGTTTTGTACTCATATAAGGCTTAGAGATGCTGAGACAAACTATCTGAGCAGGACAACTTACAAGAGGAAGGAATGACTTCGGCTCACTGGCTCAGAGGTTCTAGGCTGTCACCACAGAAGGGCCTTGGGGAGCCAAGCAGCTCACCTTATGGCTGCCAGGAGGCAGAGAGAGGATGTCTCGACAGGCTAGCTTTTCCCCATCATCCCCACTTTTTAGCACACCCAAGTGCTCAGGCTATGAGAGAAGACTGCCCACACTTGGGAGAGATCTTCCCCATCTAGTTAAACCTTCTGGAAACACACTTGCAGACATGCGTGCGAGACTTGTCACTGTACCTTATCGAAAACTCATAAGGCACCAATTCAAAGCCAGCACTTTCTGTGGTTCTTAGTAGCCTATCATTTGTGTGTGTGTGTGTGTGTGTCTGTGTCTGTGTGTGCCTATGTGTGCATGTGTGTGTGTCTGTGTGTGCCTATGTGTGCATGTGTGTATGTGTGTGGATGTATGTGTCTGTGTTTGTGTGTCTCTGTGTGTGTCTGCATGTGTGTATGTGTGTGTGTCTGTGTGTCTCTGTGTGTGTCTGAATGTGTCTGTGTGTGTCTGTAGGTATGAATGTGGTGTATATGTTCAGGATGTATTAGACATCCTCTGTCATAACCTTGGACCCGTTGATCTATTTTCTGAAACAGAGAGTTCTCTTAGTTGCCTTGAACTCACCAACTATGTGTGGCTGGATGACTGACTAGTGAGCCCCAAGGATCTGACTGTCTCTGCCTGCCCGGTGATGCATGCTTCACCATGCCCATATTTTTATGTGGATTCTGGACCTCAGACTCAGGACCTAACGCTTGAGTGGCTGACATTTTACCGACTGAACAACCTTCTCAGCCCTTGGCCTGTGTATGTATTTGACCTGATTTTTGGCCATCACTGGAAACCCTAACTGTCATCCCTGGAATTCGCTGTCATGCTGGCAATCCAGAGTGACCCAGAATGGCCCAGGGGCTCACCCTGATGCTCATAACCTGGAGTGGAACCCCCCAGCTCTCATTTCGCCATCTGCACTTTCCTCTGGGGAGCAGAGTCACCACTTAAAAAGGCAAAAGCAACAAAACAGCAATTATGCAAATTGGGTGGAAGGAAAGCTGTAGCCTCCTGTTGGAAGTAATTTCCTCATAATGAGTGTTGGAGGAAGCAGGAGAATAGCAAAGAAGAAGGTTAAAAAAATATCAGAAGTGTGTGTGTGTGTGTGTGTGTGTGTGTGTGTGTGTGTGTGTGTGTGTAATAAGCGCATGGGGAAAGCAGATGCGCATTGTGGAAGTCATGTATAGAGGCAATAATCTGTGACAGAAAGATTTACATAATACTCTATCTGGGCAAGTCCCCCCATTCTAAAGAGATGGTGCAATGCAGACAGCAGGCCTGCCTGTAATGAATCTAAATCAGGTAATGATTTGCACTCTTAGATTATACCTCACTCCTGTCTAGCATCCATACTTGCCTAATGGACCCATTACAGCATAGAATCAGGAGGGCAGAAGTTATCTCGACATGTACGTGTGACATAAAGAAGAGGAGCCTTCGATGATAGGATGCTGTTGACAGGCACTGTGGATTTGGGTCTGGGAAGCCATGCCTACCTAAGTCTTGATGAGGTGTTGTTAAATGCACCCTCCTCAACAGCACAGAGAGCTCCGGGTTTGAAGGGACATTGGTTCCTGCCTGAAAGGTACCTGTACTATCAGCCTAATCAGTTTGTGGATCAGTAAAGTCCCTTCCCCTTTCGATTGAGTGTCAGAATTCTTCCTCCTGGCCTGAGAAGGCAAACAAGAACATGAGATGCTATATGTAGCCCAAGACAGCACATCAGAATAGCGCAGAGGTGAGTGCCTACTGCTTTTCTTTAAATGTGGTAACAGTTCTTACATCTTTATTCCTAAGCAGCTCTCTTTGTTAGTCTACCAATGGCATTCCGAGGACTTGGAGTGTGTCGCCCCCCCCCCCCCCCCACCTCTGATGTATGTTAGGTTGGCCCTGGTCTTTTGTGTGCATGTCTTCAGCTGATCTAGGGGGCAGTCGATACCGTGGACACCAGCATCCCCCATCCCAGGTTTACAGCTTCTGACTTTACTGTGCCGTTGTAGCCAGGAGCCATTGTGGGGTCTTCATTAGATGCTTAATACCATGTTACTGAAGTTTCAATTAGCCTGTAAATCTCAGTGTAATGTTTCATGATAGCTAGACTCGTGGCTGGCTGCCATGATTGCCCTCAAGTACATTTCACATGTAGAGAAAGGGGAAGTAGGGTTTCCTCGAGAACTGTACATGTAACACGTGATCCATTGCAACGCACCTATCCTGCTTTGAAGCCACCTGCAGAATAACGAAGAGGAAGCAAACCGTGGGGGTGTGCTACAAGCGCAAGTGCTGTCCCTTTCTCCCGTCATCCTTTTCGAATTGCCTTCGGATCATCAATATGGACAAGAGAATGAAGTGTGCGAAGAAAAGAATTCACTCCAGTCAGCAAAGGAAAAAGGTGTCTGATTTGCTGAGGGATAGCCTTCCTTTTGATGCCGGCCACCGTCAATTACTAATACACATTTATCACCATAAAATGAAGATTTAGACTTCTTTTTAAAGAAAGGGAAGTATGTGTGTATGTTCATTGTGTGGGAAACACACACACACACACACACACACATTCATACAAAGGACACCGTAAGGGGCTGCCTCTCAAGGGCAGGCTATTACTTGGACTTGCTTAGAGGCTAAAGCTTTCTCAATGGGATTATACCCTCTCCCATAACCTATCAGCTGTCTGATCAGAAATTCATAACTCAGTTCAGCCGCTGCTGCAGGCCTGCATTTAAATAGGCAAATGCCAGAGCCAGGCGCTGACATTCTCTCCGTCTCTCTCAATCTCTCTCTGTCTCCGCTCGGCCCTCCTTCAGATCTTATTGCCTCTTTTTTTCCTCCTTCCCTCCCCCCTCCCCCACCTCCCATTTTATTTTTAAAATTCCTCCTCATACCACCATCTTATATTAGGCATGAACTAACACGATAGGAAATTATTAGAAATAGAGGAAGGATGGTGGCCAGAGAGGCAGGTGCCATGGGGGTAGGGTGCAGAGAATGAGACAGGCGAAAATGGTGAATTGCTGATGCTGTCGCGTGCTTGTAGAGACAGCAAAACCTGCCAGCTTTCTTTCCCTTCTTTATTTTGTATCTGGAAGGAGATATTTCAGGATTCATAGCTCAGCAGGAGTCCTTACCCAACGGGAAGATGTTTGTGTACGGAAAGTTTCTGTGGGTTCCATATTCTATTCCTTTTTTTTTTTCCTCTGTGACCAACAATGGAGAGAGTCCGTTTGCTCTCAGTCCTGGTGTCTTCCCGTTGAATGTCTTCCCACGGGCCGGATTCTATAGAGTTGTAACCTGCTGACATTTCAGTGTGGTCTGATAAAGCCGTAATTCAGGTTCCTTCCTTCCATCTTTTCTCCCATCTTCTCCCACCCCAGTGTATATAAATCAGAACTATCTTGAAGCTCACATCCTACACTGGGAGGAAAAAAATCTGTTTAATTGATAACACCCTAACACTTCTATCTATGGGACTGAGATGCTGAAAGCTAAGGGGCTGTTGTGAGCAGACAGACAGGTGGATGTGAATCATACTGCCGGGGTTCTGATGGAGATGAATTTAAGAAAAAAGAAAGAAAGAATAAAAGAAAAAAAAAAGAAAACCACTGTGAGCCAAGTGCCGATTGCTCTGATCTGTCTCTAAAGAACGTAGTAAAATTGGTCCATCTTCACGTTGTGTCACTACCTTCTAAAAGTTTTGTGTGTTCCCCACCCCAGTACCTTTCCCCTCCTCTGCTTTATAAAATTTCTTTTTATGTCTTTTAGAGACCGGGTCTTACTGTGTAGCTCCGGTTGGCCTGGACCTACCCTGGAGGGTGATTCTGAACATGTGATCCTCCTGCCTCGTCCTCCCAGGCATGAGATGGCAGGTGTGTACTACCAAACCTTCAGATTCTCTGATGCTTTTTCATTAGGCAAGAAAGGGAATTCTGAACTTGGCATTTCATAATGATGCTTGCACTGGAGGGGTTTGGTTTTTTGTTTTTTTTCCCCCCTCATGGCTACCCATAAAGGATCACCTTTTGAATTTTGATATATATTTTTTAATGCTTAGTTAAAAAGAAACACTAAGGTGTACTTATTTATTTTAAATCTCCATCAATTTACTGGCACTTAAACTTATTCCGGAGGTAAACTCCAAAGCAATTTTATCCGTATGGGAACAACATATGGTTACGGCAGACACCTTGTAACTTTTAACAACTACCCCAGCCTTAAAAACAAAAGCACACTATAATAATACTGTATGCTTTTCTGCCTGGGGAGGGTGTAGCTATTGTGTGCCAGAAAGCATGCTAAATAGATTCCTCTTAAGAGTTACCAACTGTGTGAACTTACAGCTCCTCCCATTGATTTTAGCTGGTGGAGGCTTTGATGTTCAGAAGCAAAGGCATCAGGGGAGCTAATATAGCTTTCTGGTCAGGACCAGCATTCCCTGTGTGGCTGTTTTGGTAGGAACCTGTAGGAACTTAACTCACGGAGTATTGGATCCATCATCATCTTTGGTTCAGGTAAGATGGTGAATTTCAATCCAAGTTGTTACTGGCTCAAAGACATTGCCTTCCCTGTGGGATTTGTCTTGATAAGGAAGAAGGCCACTGTAGTTATTATCTGTAGCCTTCTATCCACTGGGTTAGGTCAGATGAGTCCCCGAATCTTGCTTTCTTTTACAGGGGCTGACCTGTACATTTCTGATAGGTCAAGTAATAACAACGGCTTCCTTGAGATGTAGTTCACATACAACTTACCTGTTTTGAGGGCACACGCCAGTGGCGTCTGGTTCAGTCACAGAGCTGGGTAAGTGCCATGGCGTGCTCAACATCCAACGTAAGAAAACTCCCAACCATTGACACTCAGACACCCTCAAACTCCAACTTCCTCCCCTAAGCTTCAAGCAGTTGGCATTTTGCTTCCCGTGTCTCTAGATTTGGCTACTTCAGTCATTTTTTTTTTTTTGTAAGTGTTATCATATGCTAGTTGCCCTCTTTTCACCGACAGACCTGCCTATTGTGTATCTCTTGTGATCCCTGATATTTTTGAGAATTCATAAAATGAAATGCTAGGGTGAATATCCTTTCTCATCTGAGCACCCCTTACATAAAAACATATTCTCCAGAACTATGCTTCATGTATTCCAGAAGATGCACACAGGGGAGGAGCAGGCCAGGGGAGGAGCTGATGGGCTCTGCTCTCTGTTCTCTTCCTTGATGCCCTTTGGTGCAGGAAAAGACCGGGAGAGTTTTCATGATACCCCAAACAAAAAATGTCTACCATCTTTTCTCCCTTTGATAATCCTGCATGCATAGAAAAATAAAAAATGTATTACTAGATTGGTGCAGTTGAGCTTAGGCTCAAAACATCCAAAAGAAATGGAAACCTGAAGGACAGGGGAGAGGGGCACTTGGCAAAGTGACTGCTGTGTATGTGTAAGGACCAGAGTTCCATTCTCAGAACCCAGAGGCACGAAAACCCCAACCTGGGCATGTTCATATGTGCCTGGTGTGTGTGTGTATGTGCTAGATATCCAAGGTTGCCTTCTTGCCTTCACATGCATGCACATTTTACAAATACCCACTACAAACATGCACACCCATGTACATAAACATAAGTAAGTAAAAATCACAAAGATAGTTTTATAGCTTACCTATGTTTCCATTTAAATTGCCTGTTCCATAGGCCCAGCATAGGTGGAAAATCTAATGAAGGCTCTTCAGAATTCCTTTTTAAAAGGAGTTATTATTATTATTTTATTATTTTATGTGACTGGGTGTTTTGTGTGTCTGTATGATTGTGTACCTCCTGCATGGCCCACGGAGGCCAGAAGAAAATGTCTAATTCCCTGGTGCTGCAGTTACAGATGGTTGTGAGCTGTCACGTGGGAGCTCCGAAATGAACCTGGGTCCTCTGGAAGAGCACCCAGTGCTTTTAACAACTGGAATATCTCTCAAGCTCCAGAAATTCTCTTTTAGACTCCAGTGGTGGATGAATACAGGAAGAGCAGCAGGCAGCGCTCCAGAGGTTGTTTGCAAAAAGGCCCATCTCTTTGCAGAGCGCCCATTGGTCATCTTTTCTCTCCGTTCATTTTCAGCCAGCTTCCGGTTCCGGTCCTTTAGCTGTAAAAGGTCAACACAGTCTACCTTACCTTGGTTAAGCACTGTATGCATGCAAGCCTGCCTCTAAGGCTCTGAACATCCTGGCCAAAGAGCAGAACATCCTGGCTCTTCCAATGAGCTTCCAGGATTCCTTCCTCCCTGGCTAGCTCAGTGGATAGGTCTTAAGATCATTTCGCACACAAGGTCTTTTGTTTCCTACTCCTGACTAGATGCTAGTCTGCGTTTCCAGTAACACTCATGGGTGAGGTGCCCAGGATGAAGTCTTGTCTTTTTCTCTCTGCCTTTATCCAGAGAGGAGCCACAGCACAATTCCGACCCATCTAACTCTCAATTCACAGGGCTAGCAGAGCCGAGGCAGAGAATACATAGCGTTTGGGTGGTTATTGTTTGTTTTCTTTTCTCTATTACTTCCTCCCATTTTGGTTGTTTTCTTTCGCACATATATTACTTTTTTTTTTCTTACCCTGGGAATCTTATTTTTATTTCAAGAGCAATGGAATTTGTCAGAAAGCCAATTTTACACACACAATGAATCTTTATCTCCATATTATTATAAGCAAGAAGTATGAGGGAATACATGGGACAGAAACCACAATAAATTTATTTCTCATTTTCAGCTGTAAGCCAGGGTCCAATTCTGTTGAGAGATTGATCAAAAAAGAAATACTGGGTCTTGCAGTGCTCTATTGGGGGTGGGCGTCGGTCTGGGGTACCCAGCTGGTTCCGAGACCATGCTGCTCGTACGTGGTTTGGTTTTGTTCCGTGAGATCTGGACTTGAGGTCAACCTGATTGCCCCTGGTTAAAAGCTACAGTGTTCTGGGTGACCAGGGACTTTTCTCAGTACAAGAATATTCAAGTGTGTGGCAGGAGGCAGGGCGCAACTTGGAGTTGACCTTACTCTAGGTCAGCAGGGTCCTCTGGCTAGCATGGAGGAGTTACTGATTCAGATACGCCTAAGAGGGAAGGTCAAAGGCACACGGGGGCTACAGAGAAGCCAGCAGAATTTTTTCAGCTCATCATACGAATTCACTTATTCTCTGTCTCTCTGACTCTCTCCTTCCTTCCTCCTCTTCCTTTCCATCCCTTTGCTCTTGTTCCCTCTCTTCCCTTCCCTTCTCCTCTCTTCCCCTCCCCTTCCCACCCTGTCTGTCTGTCTGGCTATCTGTTTGTCTGTCTGTCTCTATGCATGTGTGTGTGTAACCCAAAGGACAACCTTGGGCCTCATCCTCAGGTATGCCTACCATCTATCTACCTCCTTTGAGACAGTGTCTCTCACTGAACCCGGAGCTCATCAATTAAGCTAGACCGAGTGACCAGTGAATGCTGGGAATCTTCCTGTCTCTCTCCATCCTCAGATACTGAGGTGGTAGACATGGTGCCAGTGCCTGGTTTTCTCCATGGAGGCTGGGATTTGAACTCAGGCCCTCTTCCTTTCGCAGGAAGCACTTTAGCCCACAGAACCATCTCCCTAGTCCCTCGGTTTGTTTCTTGGCTCAACAATACTTTCCTCAACCTACTGAGGAAAATCTTGAAAATAACAGAAAACGTGGTTAACTTGAGGGTACGGTGCTTCCTCAGATCTAAGTGTTTATTCCCCGTGAGTTTCTGGCACTTACATCAGCCACACTCTACCTAGCTTTGGTGTGTGCATCTCTGTGTCTCTACCTGTGTTTACACGTGAATATATGGCCTTCTCAGTTCCTCTTCACCATGCTCTTTGAGACAGATTCTCTTGCCAAACTTGGAGTTCATTGACTCAACTAGACTCTCTGGCCAGCAACAGCAAGGGATCCCGCTATCTCCCTGTCTCCCAAACTTCCCAGCTGCAGGTACGTACTGCTCTATATAGCTCTGGAATCTGGACTCGGGTCCTCACACTTGGGCATCGAGCACTTTATCCCCACTGAGCCATCTTCCCAGCCCTTCCCTTGCTTTAGCTCTGTTTTCTGCAGTTCACAGTAACATCCACATTGAAGTCTTCATTGGACTTCGTTTCCTTCCAAACTGCTCATAAAAGACACACTGGGGCAACTTTTTTCCTTTTTCCTTTTCTTTTAAAAAATTGGTAGTGAGACAGTTAACACAGTGAGTTTATTATGTGTGTGTATTTTGGGAAGTCCCTGGTTATTAACACTAGTGGCTTCTGGCTGTCTTTCTCTGGTAGCATCTGCCTTTTGCTTGTCTCCTAGTCTCTTCTCCTTCTTTTCCTTCCTTCATCCCTAGTTCATTTCCTCCCTCTTTCTCACCAACACATTTTTTTGTTTATGCATGAAAACCAGTTGGCTTTCCACCTTTCCCCTGGCTTTGCTGACCTCTTATATAAGCAAAGCTTGTGAAAGGGTTGCCTCATTAAAGATGGCTGTCTCCTTAACGCAAGCACTTTTGCATGTTATTAGAAGACGACTTGCTGCACAGCCCCACAAAGAACTAGGCCACTTAGGCAGTGGAAAATCCTGTCACTTTGTTTGCTCCTATCAGCGCTGGCGGATCCCTGTCATGATTCCCGGGATGGCTCAGTTTGTGGCGTTAACTATGGCATTTACGGTTTTTATATTCCACCTGCTCACTGACTTTTAAATCAGGCCACTCTGTCCCTTTGAATTTTTAAAGAGAAAAAGTAAGGCATTTTCTCCTTCAAGATTAGAAAACAGGACAAGCTACTGAGAAGCAAAATAGAAGGAACTATAGCTAGAGATGGTTCCAGAAAAAAAAAAAAAGTGAGAAAGTGGTTTTGGGTCCTGGGAGGGAATAAATATGTATATTGATGTACTATTGTATGAGTAATTTCTTAAGCCAGTTATGAAGCTTTATAAACAAATAAGTGAATAAACCTCATAGATAATAAAACAGTGAGGAAAAGTTTGAGTTCATTCGAAACAAATGTTTCGACAGCTTGAGGCAGAAAATGAAATTTCTGTGGAGTCTGATGATTGGCTGTACACAGTAGAGAAGTGGGCAATGTGTGGAGACCTAAACTTTTCTAAGAGAGCTGGAGAGGCGGCTCATCAACTAAAGAAGGCCACTGGTCCTCGGCAAGGACCCCGATCCAGTCCCCAGCACACTCGTGATGGTTCACAAACCTCCTTAATTTCACTTGCAGGAGCTACAATGCCTTTTGCTAACCTCCATGAGTACCAAGCACACGTGCGGTACATATAGACACACGCAGGCAAACACTCATAAACATGCAAAACCGGTTTTAAGAAGGCAGATTCGGTCTCTTAGCTGCCAGTAGATTCTCTCCACAGAACAGCCGCGTGGCCCAGAAGGGTAGGAGCAGACGAAGGAGGGTCACGTGACGTGATAATGCATTAGGGGGTTGATCCCCGTTCTTTGGATTGATTCCAGCCATTTCTACCTACAGTTTAGTTGAGTGGGGGTTTCTGGTTAAGGCAAATTTGAATTCGAAAATACCAGAGTTGAATGACTTCAGGAGCCCGAACAACAGTGTTTTCATGTGCAATTTAGATTTTGTTTCTCTAGCCGGAAGTGTGCTGGCTCCTACCTGCTTTTCTGCATGGGAGGAGCTTTGCTCTTCTTGGCTGGTACACTCTGGCAGGAATTACTTGCAGGTTAGCAGAGTTTTTCTGATGTCATCAAATATTTCCTGATGAGAACTCGCGGCCATCTCATCCCCGGCCGCTTTTCACATGAATATTTCAAATTGGCGAGAGTGTGAAATACAAGCCTTAATCTCCTGTTCAAACAGTTTGAAAGGTCTAGGCATTTAATATGTGCGCACACTTTGGAGAGGGCTCCAGCAGCGTTGAGAGCTAGTTTAGTTTGGCACGCAAAAGAGCCGATGGGTCTGTATGGCTGACGTGTATCTTCTGGTTTTGGGGGTGGAGGTGTGTGCAGGGGATGGGGTGGTTCTTTTGGAAGGATGAAGTAAAAAAATACTAAGTGGGTTCTCCCAGGGAGTTTCAGGGCATCAGTTAGCACAAAAGAGTGAAATTACTAGTGCAATCAGAGCTCACAATGGAACAGAAAATTAGAAATGTACCATTCTTACTATCCACCTCTGGTTTTCAAACCATTAGAGAGGCATGCCACCTCTTGGTGTGTAAACATGTGTGTTTGTGAGTACTGACAATAAACAATTATTTGGGGCCAGGTCTGCTGTGGGTAGTTCAGTGAGTTCAGTGGGTAGTTCAGAAGAGACTCCAAAGTAGTATATAGAATACAAGTTAACTGACAGCATGTCTTCTGTTTCCTGGGAGCAATGTAAAAATTGGCACGTCACTTAACAATGAGGATCTGCCTTGAGATAAAACATCACTTGGGGGGGGGGTTAATCCTTGTGCCTACATCCTGGAGTCACTTGCACAAACTAAGATGTCTTCTTTGTCTCTGAGCAATGTGATGTTATGGTATCATTTGATGCAGATGATCTATCATTGACAGAAATATTGTTTGTATTGTATGGGTGTGTAGCTGGTCTTCAAGAGAAGAGAAGAGAAGAGAAGAGGAGAGGAGAGGAGAGGAGAGGAGAGGAGAGGAGAGGAGAGGAGAGGAGAGGAGAGGAGAGGAGAGGAGAGGAGAAGAGAGCTGTTGAAAGATCAGTCAATCACAAGTGATCCCCAAACTTAGAAGAGCTGCCCACTCATTCAGGCCTTACCCCAATGTCTTTGGGTAAGTACCAGAGAAAGAAATTTCATGTAGCTTTTCCAAGACCCTAAGAAGACACCCTGACCCAAGCTTGCTGAGTGTATTTATTTTAATTAAAATGCTCCTGAATATATTTATTTGCATTTTGTATTCACTGTGCATGGTTGAAGCCAATTTTTCACTCTGCTGAATGTGACCAGGTCTGTTTCCTATACAGTCATGGTCAGGTGATGGATCAGGACAGCTGAAGGGAGAATCAACCCCGAAAGTCACTGTATTCTTCCTTATCTTGTCTGAGGGAGGTAAGCAGAGAGTGACTTTGCCTCGAGTGGGGATTTGTAGTTTACTTGAGTTCATGCATTCCTTGGTAATTGGAAGATCTGCACCCTACACACACACACACACACACACACACACACACACACACACACACACACACACACAGAATAGTTCAGAGGACTTGTGAACTGTCTGATACTCAGTGGTCTTCCTGTTAGAGTGCAGCTTCCCAGGTCTATAGCTCCTCTTCTAACATGCCCCTCCATAAGCTGGAAAGATGGCTCAGGGTTAAGAATGCTTTCTTCTTCTCCATGGGAACCAAATTCAGTTCACAGCACCTACATCAGGTGGCTCACAACCATCTGTAATCCCAGTTCCAAGGGACCTGACACCTCTGGCTTCCCAGGACACCTGCACTCATGTGCATATACCCACACGCAGACACACACACCTACACATATCTACACCTAATTGACAAAAATGCGGGCCTAGAGAGATAGTTCAGTAGTTAAGAGCACTTCCTGCTTTTCCAGATAACCCAGGATCATTCCCAGCACCCGCATGGCAGCTCACAGCCACCTGTAACTCCAGTTTTGGGGGGCTCTGACACCCTCCCTTGGCTTTTATGGGATCATGTATAAGCAAGATACACATACATACACTCAGGCACACACACACATACACGTACATAAAATAAATACACACACATACACGTACATAAAATAAATACACACACACATATTTAAAGGTAATAAAAACACATCTTTAAAGAGCTCATCCACTGAGCAGTCTGCATAGTTTAAGATAAAAATCTGTTTTTGAAAATCGTCAACCCGAGGTCCCTTCGTTAATGACCACAGCCCCTCTGTGACCCTGGCATTTTATTTCTGTCCACACTCTGTTCCCTGCTTTCCATTTGTCCTCTGACTATTGTTCCTTATTCACAGCTGCATTCTAACGGGAAGTCCACCTGGAGTTGAACTCCAGGTTCTATCTCTGTCTCTGTCTCCTAGTGCTTACCACTGAAACATCGTTGCCATCTCTGCTTGGCTCTGCGGGCCTCCATCTGTTTCCTATGCTCCCTCCCATTCCTGGAGGGGATCTGAAAAATGGGGTGGTCCCTCTCAAGGGGAAGCTCGTTTTAGCATGGGGCTGCATAGTTTTGATGCTGGCCACTCAGCAGAGGGCCAAACCCATAATCATTCCAGTTTCAATTTTGTCAATATCACAATGTAAAGAGAGAGGGAGTGAGGGAAGATATAGTGGTGACATTTTACAGGCATGGGAATTTTGATGTAAAACAAAGAATATTGATGTTTTATCAGAAATGTTTAATATTTAATAAGCCAATGTGCTACAAAGGCTAATCCAGGGAAATTAAGTTCTGACTCCATTTCCAATGGATTTTTTTCTTTCTTTCTTTTCTTCTTATTAATTTTTAAAAAATAGAACCTATTTTTTTTTTCTGGAAGCAAAAGTCTGATTAACCCACAGCTGGCTTGTAACTGATTTAATTCCATGCCCCATTTTGAGTGGCATCTGTTGAAACCAAATGAACACGGCAAGCAAGGAAGTAGCTGTCTCTAGATACAGTTCAGAATTAAGCAATTTAAATCAACGGAAATCCATAGGATGTTAGGAGCACCAAGAGAAACAAGCTGGTGGGAGGGAAGGTAGGCAGAGAAAAAACTTTCGTGCCAGCCTCTGTCCTGTCGTCCTGGGCCTCTGGGGGCTGATTCGAGTGAATGATCTGTACACGCCATTTCCCAGGTTTAACAATTTGAGGCCGGATTTTTATGAAGATGCCACACGGCGCCATCTCCTCGAGGGTTGGAGTAGGGTCAGAACTTACCAGATTTTCTTTTTCTTCAGTTGGTTATGGAACCCAGGCCCTTGCCAGTGTTAGATGAACACCCTACCTCCAAGCCTCTGCCCCAGCCCAGCACTTAAAATGTCACAGAACTCAGTGGATAGCCTGAGTAACATTGCTCGTGCATTTTAGCATAGACTGTAACTTAATTTAGCTGCGGGTCCTTAATGCCTCATAAATGTCTTTTACCTAATAAGTGCTTGTATACATAGAAGTGAATTGCATTGATCTGAGTTTATCTTAAGTTACAAAGTAATACTAATTTCATCTTGTTCCGTGGTCTTTGCATAGGAATATCAGGAAATGCGGAGTTATTGTAAGATATAGTGGACATATGATCCAGGCGGGGGCGGGGGGATGCTTTGGGGTCCATGGATATGCCAAAAAGATTTTACCTGTTGTCAAGACTATTATAGGGCAGCTAAAGAACCATGCCAAGTACAACCTTTAATGAGCCAGCCTCCATGGCTCCAAGAAGTCTCCTTCCAGTCCAGGCAACATAAGGCATCCTGGTAGGATAGAGCTGTGCACCCCCTATTCTTTGTAGGAACCCATCTGGTTCTTATAAAGGTAATGTTTCTTAAAACATAAATGTCCTTAGGTTCCTGGAATTGATGGAAATTATTTTTAGTGATTTTTACATAGCATATTATTTAAGTTTGGGCAAACACTGAATTAGGTATTAATTTCCTATGCATTTAGCTTTTATCCAGCTGTAAAACTGAGCTAGATTTACAGATTTCTATATAAGTTTACTATAAAACACATTAAAGTTCAAATTAACAACATTAACTTAATGTCTCGTGTGCACCAAGGTGCTGCTGGTAGACTTAATTGTAGAAGAAATGGTTATTTTCCTGTTTGCTATTTTACCTCGTAAGTTGATTTTTGGATTTTTGAGCCTGATGGGATTATCATTTTAATAATTTTCATTACTGTGGTTGCTTTTTTCCTTTTGTATCCTTTTGTCCTTTTCAAATCATTGGTCCATCATTTTGACGGGCCTAGCAGTTTTAATAGTGAGACTCAGAATACGGTGTTGCAAAAGGAAGAAGGTCTCTGGAATAAGAAGTTCTTCTCGGTTATTCTCCTTGTGCATTGAAAATAAATTGCCAAGTCATTAAAGATCAGAGTCCCACTAATGTAAAAATAGGGGTACTAGAGCTGGAGAGATGGTATAGAACGGCTTGCTGTGGGTACATGAGGATCCAAGTTCAAATCCCCACCATGTGTGTGAAGAAACTGGGCCCGGTACACATTCCTGTAATGGCAAAGCTGGGCTGGGCAAAGGCAGGGGGATCTCTGGGACTTGCTGGCTGAGGCCTATCTCCTATCAGTGGGAGTGGCATGTGTGGTTTCCTGTCTTAAGGGAAAAGCAGAGAGATAGATTAGAATACATGTCCTCCCCAGTCTTTGTGTGTGTTTATCAGTGTGTACAACTCTCCCACATCACTGCGCGCGCGCACACACACACACACACACACACACACACACACACACAGAGATTACAATGGAGCCACTAATACAAAGGTTCTCTGGAGTCTGCCTTGCCTATGTTATTGATGAGTGCCAATGTGTGTGTGAGTTCATGGTATTTCCATGGTTTAATCTCCATCCCTCTTGCCACAAAACTACGTTCCTTCAATGTCCTATGCAATCATTTGGCAAATACAGATTGCAAAATAAGCCAGATTTTTCTTTTCTCCCCCTCATTAGAGGTTAAGCTATCAAGCAACGGTTCTCAACTGTTCTAATGCTGGCTGGGACCCTTTAATTTAGGTTGTGGTGACCCCCACCCAACCATAAAATTATTTTGTTGCTACTTTGTAACTGTAATTTTGGTACTGATATGAATAATAATGTAAATATCCGATAGGCAACCTCCAGAGGGGTCGTGAGCCACAGGTTGAGAGCCACTCCTATTAAGGAACACATCTGTGCTGCCTAGTTCTATTTTTGTCAACTTGACACAACCTGGGGTTATCTGGGAAGAAGGATCCTTGACTGAGAAACTGGCTCCCTCAGGTAAGCCTATAGGTGAGTCTGTGTGGTGTATTCTTGCTTAATGACTGACATTGTAGGACCCATCCCATCGTGGGCGGTAACATCCCCTGAGCTGGTGGTCCTGGGTGCTATAGAAAAGCAATCTGAGCAAGACATGAGCAGTGAAACTAGTAAGCAAGGCTTCTCTGTGGCCTCCCCTGCAGTGCTTGCCTCCAGGTTCCTGCCTAGATTTCCTGCCTTGTCTTCCTTTAATACTGTAAGCTGTAAGCCAAGTAAATCTTTTCCTTCTGAAGTTCCTTTTGGTCCTGATCTCTATCACACCCCTAGAAAGCAAACTAAGATAACATCAAATGACCCCACTGTCTTTTCATGATGCTCAATCAATTATTCAATAGCTTAATAATCTGGAACTTATTCTATGAGAACAGCCTGTGAATGGTAGCTATCACCACTGAAGAGATATTTTGTCACTACAGTATAAAGATTTCCATTCCGATAGCATGATCGATGTGATAAAATCCTGTTACGGGTGGAGTTTTGGTTTGTGTAAGGCTTTAGAGTCATACACAGGTGTTATAGTTGAATGCACTGTGAGGCAGGGGTGGAGTGCAGAGAAATGGGTGGCTCACCGTGGGACTGCTCATAAAGCTAAGATACTTACAGTCAAGCCTGAAGACCTGCATTTGGTCCCCGGGACCTACATGGTGAATGGAATGAACTGCTTCCTGCAAGTTATCCCCTAACCTCTACCCATGTAAACAATACATTTGTGTGCATATGTGTGTGCACATAGACATAATAAATAAATGTTTAAAAGGAGGGTGGAAATGGGAGGAACTTCCACTGCAGCATGGACGTGTCTGTGATCTTGACCATGCACAGCATTTATGTTTGGAAGAACATCTTTGTTAAGAAAAAAAAAGTGATCTCTTATGGATCTGTAGGTAGTATGCATAAGTATCTGCATGTGTGTGCATGTCATGGTGCTCAGAGGTGGATGCTAAGGGTCTTTCTTGATCACTCCTGCCATTGTATTTATGAGGCATGATCTTCCCTTTGAACACAATGCTCCCTGATTGATCTACGATAGCCGATAGCCATCTTGTAACCCAGGTTATCCGTTAACTTCCCATGTGCTGGGATTATAAGCAGCAGCCCACCCAGCCATCGTTTAAACAGGCACTGGTGAACCAAACTCCCGTCCTCGGGTTTGAGTTGAAAACTCTTTTTATCCACTGAGGCTGTCTTTCTGGCCCCATGCCTACCCCATCCCATTTTAAATGGAGACATTGTAACAAATTATTTAGTTCAGCCCATAGAGCTGAGTCCTATTTGTCATTCAGTTCTCCAGAACTTGGCTGTTTCTTAAGTTTCTCACTGACAATCCTATGACATGTCTTCAAGACATGCTCTGTGCTTATAATGGTATGTGTGTGTGTGTCTGTAGTATCTTTCTATGTAGCTGTGGCTGGCTTAGAATATGCAACACGGGCAGGATGGTCTTGAACTTGCTACAATTCTCTTGTCTCTTTCTCCCAAAGGCTAGGATTACAGATATGAGCTGTCATGTCTGGCCATGAATGAAGTTTAAGGGATACTGTAATTTGACGAGGCAATCTGAAATGTCAGAAACTCTGAAGGTGAAAGCCCACTCAGAAACCGCAGAGAAGCCAGGACAGGAAGCTTCAATTTCCTTATCCATAAAACAGGTTTAACATGGCCTGATCTGTACCCTGGGAGAGCAAGGTACAGGAGTCCTCTTTAGCCACGGAAGGTATATTTTCGATTCCCTCAGTGGACACCTGAAACCATAGTTAGACACATTTCCTTATAGTATCTTTGATAAAGTTTCCTTTGTAATTAGGTAGAATAATAGAGTGGTGGGAGTTAGTAAAACTGAATGGTTGTGACTGTGACCATGATCAAAGTGATGTGGACAGCAGGTCTCCTAAAATACCTCATTGAGCATGCTTGCTCCTTCTTATGGTGCTGTGAGATAGTACAATATTTAAATGGTGGGGTGGACTGAAGCAGATGGTGTGACCATGGTGGCAGAGTACTAGTGATTCATAGGGTTCTCTGGCCTGCCTGCCTAGCCTAGCCAGCAAGCTGTGAGTCCCAGTGAGAGACACTGTCTTTAAAAGAAGCAAGATGACAGTGGTGTCGCCTGCACACACTGCTGCTTGCTGCCGTGAACTGGATTTTATATGGACCTAGACTCTTAGCCAACTCTCTAAGGACACTGTTCCACCCAGTCTCAAGATACTGTAAGAGTTACTCTGTAAGAGTTAGTCACTTGGACACAGGCAGTTCATGGCCAGGCCCTACCACTGTGGTTTGGGTTTGCTTCATATTGAAAGAACAAAGCCTATTTACCTGCTGAGCATAAGACCCTCCCCCTCATCCAAGTCACGTAGACTAAAACTCTCATGTATGTGCAGACATTAAGATTCTCCAATTGTGCCACTTCTAGTGAATATTACCATTTCCCTGTTCTCTTAATTGTATTAAAAAGTTATTATATTGGCCAGAGATTAGCCAGCTATAGGCTGAGACCTACCTGCTCCTTTTTTTTAAAAAATTATTTATTTATTTTGTGTACAGGAGTACCCTGTAGCTGTCTTCAGACACATATCAAGAGGGCATCAGATCCCATTACAGATGGTTGTGAGCCTGCACATTACAGGACCTCTAGAAGAGGTCTTAACTGCTATGCTCTTAACTGCTGAGCCATCATCTCTCTAACACCTCTGCTGTTTGTTTTCTGCATAAAGTTTTATTGGAACAGAGCCATGCTCAGTGGTTTATGTATTATTGATTTATTCTTATTGCAAGGTCAGTTAAATAGTTGGGACAAAGGGTTGCATGGCTTACAAAATCTGAAAGATTTGCCCAACTGGTTCTTCTTAGAAAAAAAAAAAAGTTGTTCCATTCTATTGCTGGACACTAGGACGAATTATAGTCCAGACTTTTCTAGAACCTAAACCCTTGATAGATGGTACTTGATGATTCAAACTCTCCTGTTGAGAACACACAGCTCCAGATGCCCTGCTTAGCAGACAGAACCTTTTATCTTCTACTCTTGAGCTGGGAGTTCAAAGGGATGGCTATCTTGAGCCTGGGTGGAACGGTGTCCTTAGAGAAGAACAGGCTAAGAAGCTAGGTCCATATAAAATCCAGTTCACGGCAGCATGCAGCAGTGTGTGCAGGCGACACCACTGTCATCTTGTTTCTTTTAAAGACAGTGTCTCTCACTGGGACTCACAGCTTGCTGGCTAGGCTAGGCTAGGCAGGCAGGCCAGAGAACCCTATGAATCTTCCTGCCTCTGTCTCCCACTTGCTGGGATTACAGGCACTTACCATAAAAAGGCTGGGCCTTTTTATATTGGTTCTGAGGATCTGAACTCAGATCCTCATGCTGGTACAGGGGACCCTTTACAGACTAAGCTATCCATTCATTCCATACCCCCAGTATTTAAACTTAAATGGCTCTGTGATGAAGTAAATGGCCAATGCAGCAAAGGCATAATGAGGAAAGAGAACACAGTTGCTAAGTTCACATTTTAAATGTATTTATCGACTTTCCACATTTCCATATTTTCACGTGTTTAAGTTTTCAGGCATGGTTTTCTCTGTTCAGGTGAATTGGAAGAAGTAAGTAGGATGCCCGTGGAACTTGGCAATCTCTGTGAGCTTCCTTTCTACTAATTTAGAGAAGTCAGAGGTGTCTCATTTAAAATAGAGACCGTAGAGCTGAAAGAGACCTCTGAGATCAGCATCTCCAACCTTTTTGACCCATGGATCATTTTCATAGTAATTTATAATGTTGTCAACCCTCCTAGGAATTTTAAAAATCAGCTCATCATTTTTGCATGATATATTATGAAGAGGTAATTTTAAGTGAAAACTTTAATCTTAGATTATTAAGAACTGCGCTATACATTTTATTTTAGCATAATCACTAGAGTATATAAAACCACATTTTGCCTTCCTTCATTTGACGAATGATAAATACTTAAAAAGTCTACATAAAAGAAATCACAGAAGGAAAACGTATGAATTGATAAAAAAAATAAATTGAAAAATGACATTATTTTCACAGTGTAATTTTGGAATTGAAATGTGGATTAACATAAAAAGAGGAAAATTGCTCTCATGATCTGATATTTAAGTTTCTTAGATTCTTATGCCATAAAAATTCACTTATTTTTATAATCTTGGTGTTTGTGTTTTCAATGATGACATCTGAAGTTTGGGTTTTTCTTTCTCCAAAGAAATAATTGTGACTAAAGAGTCCCAGAAAAAAAAGACACACTGGGTGTAATTGTGTGTGTATGTGCGCGCACACACATGTGGGTGTGTCTTTCACTTCTGTATTCTTTCAAGTAGCTGAGGGGTACAGATACCATATAAGACTTTGGGTATACAAGATGGCTCAGTGTAAAAGTTTTTGTCCCCAACCTTAGAGTGATTCTCAGAACTCACGGTAGAAGGAGAGAACCAACTTCTAAACGTTGTTCTCTGACATCCATAGTACCCAGTGAGTATGTATATGCCTGTGCTTACACATACACATGAACACACACACAGATGGTATCCTACAAACTTACTAAAGCTAAAGGTACAGTTATTACTATTTTATTCTCATGAAGACATCTTTCGTTATCCTACCCTAGTTTGGCTTTTGGTTAACCAGATACCCTGGTCATTATGTACCAAATCTCATGAGAGCCAAGGGAGATGGGGATCATACAATGGTTAGGGAACCGTTGTGGCTAACGGGCTGGGATCAGAGGATCCACACCTACTTACTTCAAGTTTTATTATATACTGGGAGGCTCTTGGCCCCTTCCATTGTAGACAGGAAGAATATTTCATGTGTTATTTTGCTTATGTTTGCAAAGAAATGGAAACTGATGAGATAATATTAGTGAGTGCTCATTTTGGGCACAAGGACATTGGAGCCAAGAGAAGTACATGAAACTACCAAGTTCATACAGTAGTTCGAAAGCACAGGACCCCCGACTCTGGGGCCGCATTCCTGGGGTTTGGTTATACCTTTTAGCATTTTGCCCAAGCTCCTTTTCAATTGGTGGGCTCATCAGCTGACTCATTCCACAGAACGTATGATGTTCTAAAGCTGCTCAGCAGCAGCCCATCTCATTATTATTTAGGTGCCTTTTGTTTCTTGAAGATGCCAATAATTGTCTTCCTTTGACAATATGCTAATTTTCTAGTTATAACTATTTGTGTCTATTTCCCATACAACAAGTATCAATTTTTTTGTGTGAATCGCTTTGTCTTGGACAGTATGAGAGTCATGAACCATTTCTTGGAAGCCAGAGATCCAATAAATGAGCTTAGAAGCTGGTAAAGGAATTTGGAAGTCACCCTGAATAGCTAATATTCAGTGATATAGCTAATATTAACTCCCCAATAGTATAGACAATTCCTACAAATTTAAGTTGAAGATTAAATAGAGTCCATACTGTGATTTCAGGGAGTCCGACAGAATTCAAGATGTGTCCATTTCCCAATTTGGTTGGGTCATTGTAGTTTCCCTGCAGGCTATAATTTCTTTGGTTGATTGATTGTTGACTGTCCTTTGCTCTGCATATGTTTATTGATTTGCAGTTCTTCCTCTTCATTGTTAAATTTGTCAAGTTGTGTTATCGTTCAATTCAAGACTATGATGTCATCCAGGGGATAGTGGAGACTCTATTTGAAATCAATCCATTGCTTCCAATAGAGTGGAAGGCCTCCTATTGGTAAGGAAGTGTGCTTAGTTATGTATAGTATACAGTGAAAAAAAGTCAGAATAGGAGAGGATATCAAAGATCAGAACATTAGCAATTTCTGCTCGGCACATTATGTGCCTTGATATAATAGGCGTGTTCCTTGGGTGTCTGGGTTGGTAGTTCTCAACTGGAGTTTTAGAATTGCACAGAGAACAATACCCTGATCAACAGTTAACTTTCATCACTAATATGTAGTATCCACAGCCTTTGCAATTGAAAGACCCACAACGTGAGGACTCCCCCACGTTCTAACTCAGGAGAGGCGATACCCCAAAATCACCGACGAGAAACGGTCTTGCTGCAAACTGCAAGAGGATTTTTATTCAAGAGCGCTCTCGGGCCCACGGTCATACACCACGCAGGGGTAGAGGACCGTGGTGCCCCGAGTAGCTGGATAAGGGGGTATTTAAAGGAAGAAACCACAACTCAAGGAGGTGGGAAGGGCGTTGTTGGAAAATACCAAAAATACCAGTTAAGAGTCACAAGGAAGTACAAAGTCACAGGTGTCACAAGGAATACCTGGTAATTGTTAACTCTCAAGACAGTTTTTAAGAGCCCCTAACAATAGCACATTTGCATTGCAGGTTCCGGTAATGGTCAGGGTGAGTTTCTTTGAATGAATACTCCTTGAACCCAGGAAGTGGGTGGGTGGAGGAATGTTGCTATCTGTTTTATGATTAGCATACCTTGGAGCACTGAGTTTACTACTCTTTCACAATCTCCATGGGGCCACATGGCGCCTGTGTGTGGTTCTGAAGAAGGGCCAGCCTGTCAGGAGGATCTGGGGAGAGACGCTGGCTCCTCATCATCCCTGAAACTGGGCCTCTGAGCACCTGCGTTTGCAGCATCTAAGCTTGCAGTTCACAGACTATACCTTACGCCTGCTCACTTCCATTTAACACCCTATGGTCAACTGTTCCTATGATCATTATTTGGAAAAATTTATTTTCTGATATTGGCAGATGTGCTTGCTGTCTTGGAAGAAAGCCATTCATTGAAAGAGTTTTTGTCTGAAGTCCTAAGAAACATCTTTGCTCTTCGGTCACATCATGAACTCAACCTATTATTATTATTATTATTATTATTATTATTATTATTAAATCACATTTCTGGGAAGCTGGCCTGGGTGGAAGAAGAAGCCAATAGTGCCTGTCTTCTGTATCTATTTAGGACTTGCCAGGAGCATTTTTTTAAAAAAAATATTAATTTTAAACAGAAAACCAATTTATTAAGGGGCTATGAAACGGCATCCTTAAAAATATTATGTAAATAATTACTATTTATGGAAATGTTATAGGTGACATCCGTGAATAATCCAGTACCCTAGTGAACATACTACCCCCAAACAATTACCTTTGGATGACGTTTCTCACTCTTTGACCTTTCCTGGCCACCCACTCCACCCCAGCCATGCATGGAGGAAGAGGATTAGAGGCAAGAGAACCTAATCCTATAAAGCCAGACCTTCTTTGCATCTTGACTGTCTCAGTGGAACCCCACCAGCAGATTATTCATGTGTCTACACCGTAAAATCCTGGATGTTTCATATCTGAACCACTGAGTACAAACATAACATTTAAATAAAAGTAATGGGGGGGTTATTTATCTCTACCAAATCTTCTCTGCCCCAGAGAGGATGCTAGCTGTCTCTTTAATGATGCAAAGGAGTTGTAAATCTCCAGCTGGGGATGGGGCAATAACAAAGAGAGTGTTCTCCACGAGGCTCTAATGTCCATGGAGTGGCTTAGGAGGGCACCTTATTAGCTCTAACAGACTGGCTAGCACAGGTCACCTCTCTGCCGCCCTCTCCCCTCAGCAGGACCACTCATGTCTGGACTGTATTTGGGAAGAAAGAAGTGAGGGGGAGGGGAAGGAATATGCTTCAGGCCCCTCTCATCTTCTTAGCGTTTACAGCTATTTTTTTTTCTTCACTATTCCAATGAGCTATTCTTGCTCTGAGTCCCAGCCCTATTCTTCCCTTCCCCATAACTGCTCATTCTTTTCCCCTTGGTAGTTTATCTGTCTTTGCATGGTGCTGTTAAAACAGGAATCCTAGCCAGGGCCCAGCCCTCCTTATTTGTTTCATTTGTAGAAGTCACCCCTGAGTAAGTGTTCATAAATATATAGCTAAATGAATATTTACTCTGCTGATACACACATGTGAACGCGCGGGCGTGTGCGCGCGCGTGCACACACACACACACACACACACACACGAGAGAGAGAGAGAGAGAGAGAGAGAGAGAGAGAGAGGGAGAGAGAGAGAGAGAGAGAGAGAGGGAGGCTGGGGATATAGGATCCAGCATTGTATTTCAGCTTCCAATTAATATGACCAGCCACAGGAAATAAGACAGAATATAGATATACACGCCTACACCTTTTACTGTCTTCAAAAATTAAGATCAATCCCATTTTAGAATGTTATAAATCCATAGGATAGTGTAAATCAATCACACCCAGCCTCGTGATTCTCAGATTTTCACAGAAGAAAAAGGTTAGCTAACTACCCTCTTTTTTCTCCACCAGCATGTCTGTGCCGCCTTTGATTTTTCCTCCATCCTAGCTTTACGCCTCACCTCCCCCCCCCAAGCCCCCAGCCCCCATTCTCCATCCAAAAATGAATGCAAAGAAATACTATTAGGCTGTCTGGTTATGTATTTTTTATGAGGCCATACAAGACGCTGTCTGACCCCTCGCCGCTCGTGTTATAAGCACATTGAAGATGCTTTTCATTTGGCTTTTGCTTTTCAGCCTGGGTGACCTCTATTAAATAAAAAAAAGGGGGAGGTGGGGGGCTGTGAGGGGAGGCCTAATATGTGACCCCAGGGACTGGTCGCTTCAAGGATTACATTTAATTCATATGATAATATTGAAATATAACGTTCCTGGCTCTAATGCTGTGGCTAGTTTCTCTTTCTTTTTATTTTCAGAGGCCTGGTGATGAGTCTTGTCATAGATATTTTTCATCAGTTTAGAGCAGAGCTCTAGCCCAAATACTGGGGTCAGGGCCTTAAAATTACCTTCTTTCCTCTTCAAATTCTGGATGGGAACATTAAAAAAAAGTCTCTTTTCCTGGTTTCTGTGAGACGCAGAGACATTAATTCCTTTCTCATGTGTGTCTACCAAGAGCTCTGTTTCAGATAAAGAAACAATTCGTATTTAACATTTTTGTCACCTACGCCCAACTACTCACTCCCAAATTCTTTATTACTATAAAAGATAACATCTTTTTAATGTACATACACAAAAATACATACATATACATACATACACATGCATTCATGCATGCACATATATATACACATACATACTTCCTTCTTGTTCCCTTCCTCTTCCTTCCATCCTGTCAGTTGTAGATATATAAAGCTAATCTCCTGTATGTGACATGTGTGGTCATTTATATAATGACTTGCCTTTGGGTCCTTGTGTCTGACCTCTCTCTCTCTCTCTCTTTATATATATATATATACACACACACATACATATATGTGTGTGTATATGTATATGCATATATACACACACACACATATATCCCTATATTGACATTACTCTAGAATTATCCCATTTTTATAATGCTCACATTAGTTGGTGAATGTACATTTGCACAGGACTTACACATTCACCAAGGTAGTATTTGCCCCCTGCTTCCCTGCTCCAGCTTAACACTGTCTATGGCGTTTAAGTTTTTGACTGATGCAGCAAACCAGTTTTCAAACACCCCCTCCCACCACCACCCCCAAGCCAGTTTTCAGAATCACAATCCTGTTAAAGGTTCCTCGGACAGCTGATGTCTCCCTGCCCCCCGCCCCCCCCACCCCGGTTGAAATGAACTGGTTGAGAGATAGGACTCAACTCCCCCACCATTCAAATGTTTTGAAAATTTTTTATTCCTTTCACTTGAATAGAGCAGTACTTAATTTCCTGGAATCAGCTTCCGTTCCTCAGTGCTGTGTGTCGCTGTCCTCCAAGGCAGGTTCTTTGGAGGGACGGTAGCATCTCACCAGAGCTAATAAAGTCAATTAGGGTAATGCTATACAGTGGGCCACTAGAAAATCAGATGCGTCTGCCTTGGTCCTCTGTTTTCAGATCATACCAATCTTGCTCTTCATAAAGAATATATAGAGAAAGGGCTTTTATTATTAGTGCGTAGATATATATTAAATTGCAATCTCTCTCTCCCCCCTCTCCTTTCCCCCTCTCTCCTCAACCCCCCCCCACTTCTCTCATTTCTTTTTAGTTATTGAGAGAGAGAGAGAGAGAGAGAGAGAGAGAGAGAGAGAGAGAGAGAGAGAGAGAACTTGGGAAAAAAATCTGCGGACATGTTCACACGTTTTCATTACCAGAAATGTACCGCTGAAAACTGATCAAAGCTGGGAAAATCACGGCGGCGGCTGAAGCCCCCATCTCCAGCCTGTCTGTTATTATTACCCAGGTATTACCACAAATGTGATTCAGCAAATAAAGCCCCTGGCTGCCTGGCTCCCTCTGCAATCAGCAAGCCAAGTGGATCTGCCATGGGGTTTCCTGAAGGGACTCCTAATTGTCTTGCATGTGTTTGTCTCCCAATCTGAATATTCCTGGCATCCGGGAGACTAGTGGGAAATGTACAGATGTCTCCAAGTACACATGGAGTCCCTATATGTTTTTGCCTTTGTCAGTCACCGTATGCGAGAGAGATGTTTTAAAGCACAGAGCCCAGGTTCTCCTTTGTAAGGCATTAAGCTATGACCCTCCTCCTCTCTTCCCGCCCCCCAGTAGCCCTGGACTTCAAGATGCCTCCTTGACTGGAGCCTAACATGGAGTTGTCTTTTTTATTTTTTATTTTTTTAAACCCAGTCACAACACAGAGAGAGGAGGAGGAGGAGGAAGAGAGAGAGAGAGAGAGAGAGAGAGAGAGAGAGAGAGAGAGAGAGAGAGAGAGAGAGAGAGAGCCTGAAGGATGGGTCTCAAAAATTGTAAAGGAGCCACAGGGAACCCCCTTTGCGAGCTACAGAAAGCAGGCTAGCTGAGGTAAGGTAGATGTGAAAGTCTTTCTTTTCTTTTTTCTTTTCTTCCCTCTCTCTGTCTCTTGCTGGTGTGTCTCCCTCTCTGCCTTCTCCCTCCCTCTTCCTAAGCGCCCCCCCTCCCCTTTCCCTATGTATTCGTGTGTTCTTCTCTCAGTAGCTTGTCTCTCTTTGGATCTGGGAGGGTGGCTGGGGTGGGGGGAGCCACCTAACTTCTTCCCCGCTTAAGCAGTCTGAGAATGGAACTCATGTGAATATGTAAATAGGACTCCTGGCCGCGTTGCCGACACGTGTATGTGTTGTATCTTCCCCCCCACCTCCCTGTCTCAGCGTCTGATCTTCAACAGATTGCTGTTGTTTCCTCTGATCGCGAGCACAGCGTGCTGGAAAGAGAGATGGGGTGGGGGGGGGGGGAGGTGGAGATTGGAGGGAGTGTGTTGTGGGGCTGGGAGGGAGGAAATCATGACAAGATTGCTGTGACTTTTTTATATTAATGTGTGGCTTTTTTCCCTAGCTCATTTGCATGTCAAAGTGGCGGAGGTATGAGGGCACAGATTAGTATGGAGATGACATAATGATGTAATGAATTAAATGTGATCACTTCTCCCAAGCTGGGGGTGAGGTGGGGGTGGTGGTGGGGAGGACAGCGAGGTGGGGAGGGGGAAGCTAGTGTCAGACAGCCAGGGTGAGCCAGCAAGAGGGGAGAACTGCTTCTGATCTGCACCGTGGTTGATTGATGTCACCGGCTCGCGGAATGCATCTTTTTATTGTGATGATGATGATGGTGATGGTGCTGATTGAGATGATTACACTTATCGTTAGTGTGAAATTTGAATTTTAAGTGGTCAGTGCCAGATCTGCACCCCCAGCCCCCCCCCCCCCCCCGCCCAGTGCACATGATTATTTGGTCCATCAGTGCAAACCCTTCACTGTCAAAATCTAACACCACTCTAGCCTCCGCTTTTATTTAAAAAAAAAAAAAAAAAAAAGAGGACGGTGCAACCTCCAGGAAAGAGAAGATGACTAATTTGTGATATCACACAGAAGGCTGGATTACAAGGCCTTTTCATGGGGCTTCAGTTCTGGTTTTGAGTAAGCAGAAAAGAAAAAAAAAAGAAAGAAAGAAAGAAAGAAAGAAAGAAAGAAAGAAAGAAAGAAAGAAAGAGAGAGAAAAGAAAAAACAGGAGGGGAAAGGAGATTTAAAACATTTTTATTATGAGAAGAGAAAGACAGAGACAGAGGCAGGAGAGAGAGAGAGAGAGAGAGAGAGAGAGAGAGAGAGAGAGAGAGAATCTTTCACTATATCGGTAGGGTGGCCAAGGTTTTCACCATTGACAGTAAGGAAAATGCAATTTCATCTCAGGCGTACAGCGTTATCTCTCTTTAATAACAAAACCAAACTAGGCTGATTGCGAACAAAGCAAATCCCCAGCCAACCCAGTGTGAGAAGCAGCAGAAATCGGGACATTTACCGTCCTCCTTTAGCCTGTTTTATACGCAACACCTGAAAATGTGCATACAGCAGTTGCAAATGGGAGGAAGGGGGAGGCTCTCTCCTCTCCCCTTAAAAATGTGTGTATAATTAAAAAGGAAATGAAGAAGAATATACATATAAACTCCAAAGATTTTTTTTTTTTTTTTAGAGTTGGAGCTTTATTTTTGGTCAAATTCATCCTGTGAGCCAGCAAGTTTTCTTTGACTCCTTCTAGTATCCTGCTCCTTGGGATTTCCTAAGGTATAGAAAATCGGTATAGCAACTTGGAACTAATTGTCCTTGTTGCAATAGCCCGGATGGTATGAAGGGGCACTTAGGAATTCACAGACGTCACTAACATTAATTTATTGAAAAAGAAAATCCAAAGCAACTCCATTAGTTGTTTTTCCCCCCTCCCTTGTTATTGTTAAGGGCTTTAAATGGATTTCCTAATTGGATAATTTTATTCACAAAGAATAATACACAGATGGAAAACAAGCCCGGACGCTGGGATGGGGGCGGAGTTGGCAGGCAGAAAGAAGGAGAATCGTCAGCGCGAAGCAGCAGGGTCAAGTTCATGGAGACCCTTCTCAGAAGTTATGCTAAGAAGGGCAGAGGGTGCCGGGAACAACATGGATGTGAGAGCCACCTGACCCCCGGGCCCGCGGGAGGCAGATGGGTGTCTTAAACATGTTCAGACAACACAGCGGAGGATGCGTTTGCCTCCTTTCTGTCGTGTTTAAAGTAAAGCCCGCCATGACTGGGGCTTGTTGATGATAGCTGCTTGCCGTGCAGCCCAACCTCAGGTTTCTTAAGTTGCAGGCATCCCCGGGGTTTCCCTTCTCTCGGGTGCTGTGATCAGATCTGCGTTTCCTGTCTCCCAAGTCCATCGTTTTGTCGGCGGCGAGCTGGGCTTCTGACATCTCTCTTCTCTTACCTGGTTGTGTTTATTATAGACCAGATCCCAGTGAATGCCACACACAGACACTATTAGTAGCAAAGCGTATCAGGTCCCCTTCTTATACCCGCCACCTGCTAAATACATGCAGTGTGAGGGCAAAGTTCTGGAGTCCTGGTCCTTCTGCCTCCACACCGGTATCCTTATCCTTTCATTCCCCAGGTAGCCTGTGGCCTCCACAGCGTCCTGCTTTCTCCCTGCCTTAGTCCTCTATGCCAATAAAGAAGAAAGGCAGCCATGAGGATTGTTACTATTGATCTGCCCAAGGGGATCATTAGGCGTCCGTATCAATCTACAAATCAGTAGGCCTGTGTTACTAGCCTGGGCAGTCATTGCCAATTTGTTCCTATTAGATGGCCGAGCCTGGAGGTGTGTGATGAGCAGTCGGTCTTTATCTCTGCGCTGGGTTTACAGGCTTGCTGCCAGATGCCAGAGTTCACTCGAGTTTTATTTTGGGGAGTGGACGTGGTGGAGGGTGCATGTGAGATGAAGAGGGGTAGGTCTTTGTGGATTTTCTTTCTCAGTCTGAAAGCTGCCTGCAGACTGATTAGGCTACCAAGGTGGACCCCACCCTGTTTTCTGCGAGCCGTCACGAGTGGGGAGTGGCCCCCAATATCTTCCCAAGAAAGCTGCCCATAGAAACCTTTAGCAGAAATGGTTGTTGTTTTGTTACACCCCCCCCCCCCCCCCCGCCCCGTTCATGGTCCCCATTCCCCCTCCTCTTCTTCCTCCACTTCCTTTGCTATCCGCAGTGTATTTACTGTTGGGCAGGTGACATTTTTCCCTGATATTTTCTCTGTAGTTCAATTAGATAAGGTAAAAGTTAAAGCTACGGGTAATTTTGTTTGGGCGAATCATATTTACCTTGTCTCTTTGAACTAAAATCTAGAAGGCAAGGCGTTCGGGGCTGCATTCTTTATTACTGCTGTGTTTTTAAATCTTTAAAGATCATCTTTGTCTCTGGTCTTAGGCTCGGAAAAGAGCAACAGCTAGAGCAGAAGCCCCATTCTGTTTCATGCAAGTAGATCGTGAAAAATAAAAATTACGTTTCCACGGAGGAAGGGGAGGAAAAAGGGATAATGAATAAATAAGCACAATTTATGCCGTTACTGCTGCCAGCGTGACATTTCCTCTTCATTATTTTGTGAAAACCTCAATTTTAAACCTGGTTTTACTCACTCCTGATGTGAGCATTATTCAGTATAAATATCTGTCCATTGCCAGGCCTCGATGAAGCTCCAAGTGACATTTTCTGCTTTATAGCTTGCAACTGGGGGTTGGGGGAGCAGGAGGCAGGGTGGGGTGGAGGGAGGCAGGGAAGGTGGGCTGTGCAGAGATGGAGGGGAGGGACTAGGCTGCATCCACTTCCTGGGAGCTGTTTTTAATCCTGCAGTGGTGTTTGTTCCTTGTGAATAATAATCTCTTTTTCCACCTGGGGCTCAGGGGTGGTGGGTCACACATCCCAGCCTAAATTAAACACTTAGACAAAAAAAAAAAAAAAAAAAAAAAAAAAGTGCGTATCTGCTCCTGAATTGGTTTATTGCTCAAGAGGCAATAAAGTTCTGTATTTTCTTAAAAAAACAACAACAAAAAAAAAACAAAACAAAAAAAAAAACCACAAAAAACAAAAAACCCCAACGTTTCAAATTTTGATTGTTGTAAATGAGACAAAAGTGTTTATCAATAAAGGCCAATTTCTGAGAGCCCTGGGCCTGGTTTTTAGGTAGTCCGTGTTATTTCAGCTCACTCTTTCAAAACAGGGAGGGCTTGTCTGATACTTCAGAGGAAGAGCTAGTATTGGCATTTCTTCCCGTGTATAATTTTGTTACTGTTTTTCTCTTCTCCCCGTCCCTCCTCCCTCTGAGTCCTCCTGGCCCTGCTCCAATGCATCCCCACCATCACCCCCTCCTTAAGACACACACTCATCTGAGGAGACCCCCCTGCTCTCTGTTGTTAGCCTTGGGTAGCTCACAGACGTTCATCCAAGTAAGCCCATCTGTGTGGCTCTGATGACTTTGGTAGTGAAATCATCCTAATTTATCACAAACCAGACATCCAGCCCACTTTTATCTTCGCAGAGCGTGTATAGAAATCAGTTTGGAGTGGACTCAGATGAGTGTTGTGAGAAATTATCTTGCAAATATTTATAGGCAGTTCCTTTTGGAACGGGAGTCTCTTTTAGGATGGCTGCCATGCCGCGGAGAAAGAGTCAAGTTTGAGGAAGCTGCTGCCCAAGCCGCTGCTTGGTTTCTCAGGAGGGCTGGGAATTCAAATGGGGTTTGCCAGGAATACGCTGTCAAAGCCAGATGGATCTGCGAATAAACTGGTTATTTAATAATTCCGAGGTCCTCCTCCCCTCCCCCCACTCTGTCTGAATCAATGAGAACTTTACAGTGTACAAACCCAACAGTCCAGGTGCCCAGTCTGAGGCTCCTCTGCTGAAGGATACAAAGTAGACCTTTTTTTGGCTGTGTCTTTGTAGTGGCAAAGACAAGCCCATGATTTTTCTCACCACACAAGGTCTGATTACTTAGGGATGCTGATAGTATGTTGCAACTTCATAGAAACTTTTTTTCAGGGAGGGGCTGGCTCCCTACCTTGGTCGTTTAGAGTTGGTCATGGCTCTAGCTAGCGGGGACGTTGCTTTCCTCTCTTTCATCTCGACAGAAAACATTTGATCTCTTAAGGTCCCATGTCTTTACCCATGTAGTTTTCTAGTTTCCTTTGGTTTATTTAGTACGGCTTCATGGGTAGGTACCATTCCTCCGTGGAAAAGGTAATAATTCTTAGCATGCTGTCACAAGTCTCCTCTCTTCACCCCCCCCCCCCATCTCTCTCTGTCTCTCTCTCACACACACCTGAAACCTTGTCTAGATTAATGGTCAGTGTCTCACACACACGCACATTTGTGTTGTGATAGTGGAGAGACGCGGGGAATTACTGACAAGATCCAGAATAATTTCGAATGCTGTCGAAGGCTTCATTTTCTCCTCGGCATGATGGATGAGGCAGAAGAAGTGCTTTCTGAGATCATTATGTGTATCGTTCTGTTAAGTGTTATTAAAGTCTGTCTGTCTTAGGCAGCATAAACAACACCCTCTGCCTTCCCTTGTTCCCTGGTTTTCAGAATAGTAACCACATACCCCCCACCCCACCCCCTTTCTCCTTCCTGAGATTATCTGACTATTAATTCCTGCCATAAAATTATTGAGAATTATGTTTTTCTTTCCACTTAAAATTGGATAGTATTAACCCATAAAAGGTCCTGGCTTATTTTTAAACCAGTAAATATTTTAGAAATTCATTTTATTAAAAGAACCAGATGTGGAGGGTAGCAGACTTTGGAGTGTGGGGCTAGGTCTTTAACTTCAAAGGGATGTAATAGTCTTTTATTTTCTGGGGTCTCCATTATTTTCTGTATCGGTGATACATTACCTGGAGTCGATGGTGCAAGACACGGATGAGGTTGGAGGTGCTGAAAAACGCACTAGAATCATCTCTGAAAGGCAGATGGATTTGGAGGGGACCATGCTAGATCATGGAAATGAAAAGAAAAATCTTAGGATTGTAGGTTCAGGGAAAGTTTGCTTTTTTTTTTTTTTTTGGACTGTGCCTCAGGAGGGTGGATTCCTCTCAGACCTGGGAGCAGTTGGGAGCAGTTGTGGGGGGAAAGGGGTCTGGAGTCAAAGCAGCATAAAAGCCGTGTGGCACACAGCAGCCAAGGAGAAATGACAGATGGCTCACGTTAAAACTGAAGCAATTTCACTGGAACAAAAGAATTAACTTTGAAGGTTCGGAACTTTCTCTAAGTCCCAGATTGTTCTGAACCCTGTGATAACACACGAGGCTACCTGCTGTATTGGTTGCTTTCGTTCTTCTGCCGTAGCCCCCCCTCCCCACTCCCCTTTGTTGTTGTTGTTATTATGGGTTCTGAACAGTTTGCTGGAGTCTCTTTAGGCCCCCGGAGGCTCACCCAAAGAAACTGTAACCCAAACGAGTAGACCCTCATATTTCCTTTTAAAAAGCGATTTTCCCCTTTTTTGTGGGGGGGGGGATTCATTGTGATCTAGAGAGGCTCAGTTTTAGACTTTTAATAGAATCGCCTAAGTTTGATGCACAGCTGGGGCAAGCCCAGCCATCCACAGCACAGCTAGTTTCTGAACATTTAATTTTATATTTGAATAATTCTCCAGATCAGGCTATAATCATGAATGTCATATAAAAAGTTTTTTTTAAAAGAGGAAATTACATTATTTCACAGATGTGCAAATACTTCTGAGAAAAAAATTACATTGATCAGTTTTTAATACCCCCCTGTCTCACCCTTCAGTCTAAGGGAAAAATAAGCCCCCCCCCATCTTTGTCTTCAGAAAGGTGCTAGATTGTAAACATCTGAGGGAAATGGAGGGGGCTTGGCCAGTCCACCCCAAACTCCTTCCAGGTTTTCAATCTTTTCAGCAGCAGCCTTCAGTCTGCAGAGAAGAGGGAGGGTCTACAGAATCTAAAGAGAGACAGGAGATGTCTCTGTTTGTTATTAAAATTTAAAGCACAAGGTAGGACTGCAAGTGGCTAATTTTGAGTCCACTCACTTAAGGGGAAAGGTCTGAGGCAACCTGTGCAAGGTGGCAACTTGGAGCTAGCTGGTGAAGGCAAGTGCCACAGGGGAAGGCTTAGCTGTGACAGGGGACAGTAGGTGAGCGGTCACAGCCGTTCCCTTTATAGGGTCTGAAACAACGGCACGTGGGTATTTCATTCAAAACTGTGCAGACGAACATTCAGGTTCATTTAGTGGGGAGACACGATTATTCTTTGTTTTGGAACAGGAGTCTGTTTATTCTCCTTCAGATAAAAGCACTTTGGAATTTCTGTGGTTTTTTTCCCCCTAATATGAAACATTTCTGAAAGGGATGACAACGGGAGGAAGAAACTGTGGTGGCCATTTCAGGGATAGTCAGTCACCTGTGGTGGGAAGCGTCCCCTGGTCACTCGGGGCTGAACGACGGAATGTCCCTGAGTCTGAAACAAGGCACGTGAATTAAAAGTCTGGGCCACAAGCGTCCCTGTGTTTCTTTCGTTAACAGCTCTGACCAAGTGATATAGCACGGCCTCTGCCCTCATAGAGTATTTGGATATTTGATATGGTGTCATAAAGATACCATGGAAGTAAAAAAAAATTGCATTAGCATTTGGCTCATGGATAATGATTTGTGTAAGCTATGCTGCAGTTGCTTAGTTCTTCTGTGCTGAACCAACGTAAAATTTTATTTTTATCTGGTCCCAAATAGTGAGATGATATTTAAAAAAAATAATGAACTAAAGGGTTATATTCAGATCAATATGTGTGGTATCACAAGCAACTCTTTGTCTTGCCAAAATCATGCACATCAGATGGAGAAAAAAAAAAGCTAATCTGAAAATGCCAGGTTTATTTTCTGTGTGCAGGCAGTACCAAGCTACGAGGGCTCTTATCACAGTGTACCGAAAGTCCTCAGCACAAAAATGTGTAACGAAAGCTGTTACTCGGAGTGCGGCTCATGTATTGGAACGGCTGTGACAGTGAGATACAGTTAAACACTTGTTCAATTATAAGAAAAAG
This sequence comes from Mus musculus, assembly GCF_000001635.26. Taxonomy (NCBI): domain Eukaryota; kingdom Metazoa; phylum Chordata; class Mammalia; order Rodentia; family Muridae; genus Mus; species Mus musculus. Next base: position 107,950,722 of record NC_000074.6, read on the forward strand.
AAAGTCGGAAGGGGACTTGATTTCGATAAGAATTTTTAAAGGATCCTTGAAATCTCTGAGGAAACCTTACTTCCAGTTTTGAGTCACAAACTGGGAGCCTTCCCTTGGACTCTCTGTCCCTTTCTCTCTCCTTACCCTTGTCCGATCCCTGTAAGTAAGGGTCCTGTCATTTGAACAACTTTCCTGCTAAATCCTACTCATTAAAATAAAACCTGAAGGAGCTGGGTTAGGGTTATTTGCAAATTATTTCAAGTGTTTGCTCTTTTATAGCCTCGTGGGAAATGGGGGAGTCGTCTTGTCATGGGCTACCCCTCTCCCCTACACTCGTTTTGCTCTCAGATGATTCTGACACTTTTCTGGCAGATAGATTTTTATGAACACACAAAAGGCTCTCACTAATATTGGTAGCCAGTGTTTAGTTCAGGGAGTCTTTACCCAGACCTTTGATGTTTTTTTGTTTTTGTTTTCTGAATGCTCTATTAACATGTGTGCAGTGTGTGTGTGTGTGTGTGTGTGTGTGTGTGTGTGTACACACGAGTGCACGTGAGATTGAATGTACTTCATATATGCTTGTTTGAAATACAGATAGATATACATATACAGACATGTGGCTTTTGTGCCCTTGTTTTGTTTGACACATACATTCTTTTTCGGAGACTTTGGCTATATAAGGAACACATGCTCCCATGTGTAAAATTCCTTTTGTTTTAGGTTAACTTTTTACTTTCCAAGCTGAGTGGTCTGTATGCTTTGTTAAGCAGGTAGGGCTCATTTGTTAATGTCGCCTCTTCTGAGGCTGACACCCGAATGGTGTTTGTGGGGTGGGCTCAGAAAGATCATCACTGCAGTATCATTTTGAAATTGTTCTCGTCAGAGGGGGGAAAATAAATAAATAAATAAATAAATAAATAAATAAATAATAAAAGAGCCACCAACCCAAACCCAAACAAATCCCCAAGCTGAAAAACCTCAGCCTTTAAGCAAACAAAAATCCATGCAATATTCTTTAATCTGGAAGGCTACGTGGTTTACTTAACCTTGACTAAAAATAATAATCTCAGGCATTAGAGAGAGAGACCCAAATCTTCAGTGTTTATGACTAAGACCCCCGCCCCCCCCCAGCAGACTGGAGAACTGTCTCCCCTTGTCTGTCTCAACTTCACAGTCTCCACTGGCCTTAACGTATTCGAATCTCTGAAAATGAGCAGAGGAAAGAAAGTCCTGAACTTTTCTAAGGAGTTTGTTGGGTCTCTTGGTATCTGAGAAACTTTACAGAAAGGTCTATGTACTCAGTTTGGGAGGCAGAGGGAGTGGGAAAAATGGAGAAAGCGATCTTTTTTTTTCTTCCTTTCTTCCCTTCTATTGAGGTTGGTACGGGCCACTCCAAATGGGATGCTGGAATTTCCAGACCCTGTCTCTATCTTCTGAGTCCTGTCTGTACCTGGAATAAAATGTTGCCGTTGAACTTATTGACATAATGGTCCCCATGGGGACTTATAGCCATCAAAGTAAAATTTCACAATAAATCCAGAGGCCACCTGGAGGACTGCCATTAAAGAGCTTTTTAGAGGAGGGGTGGGGGACTTTAAAAGCTTAATTCTTCTTAAACACGAGTTCAATGATTGTGTCTGTGTTGCTCTTTCCAAGAGTTAGGTCTTTACTTTAGCTTTGTCAAATAATCCTTTCAAGCGTGTTTTTTTTTTTTTTTTTGACTGCAAAAATGTGGCATTCTGTATAGATGACGTCACTGTCCCCCTCCAGCCTCACTGAAAGCCAAGAGTTACCCAGCAATGAACTGCAGTAGGGATTTCTGTGTGTCTCAGGGAATACATGCCTTACAACGTGAGGTGGGTCTTACCGTACTATCCAATACCAGGGGTGTTATTGATCAGGATGGGGGGACTTCCCCCCACCCCAAGCTAATTAGTCTTTGTGGAGTCAGATAACTAATGCTGTTTTACACTTAGCACTCAGGACACACATTTCATCCTCAAAATGCTTTGAAAACATTAACTAATTAATCATTAGCTAATTTAGCAACTGACAATGAAAGTTGAGACACCAAAGGAGGCTGGATTCCACCAGCATCTTGCGCGGGCACACACCCCTGCCCCAGTGCCAAAGACGGATTACTCTGTCTGGAGAGGGGGTGGGGTATGGTGAAGGTTGTCAGGTGTGAGCAGTTTACAGGGTGCTGCCCAGGTGAGCCCTGTAAGGAACAGTAAGAAAACCTTGAAGGGACACAGCCTTGGGCAGTCTTAAAAGGTAATGGCTAGAAGTTATTTATTCTTTTAAATGATAATGAAAAAAGTGAATAAATAGAAATTTAAAGGCCAACTTAGGAGAATCAACCTTAGCAAATGTCTAGAGCGTGTGAGAAGATATTGAAATTTAAAAGTGTGGTTAGCAATTTTCAAAAGGGGGCAAGGAAGCAATGGGTGTTTTACTTCTTTAGATTTGAAAGACTTGCCATAAGGTTGTAACAAGGTAGGGTCTGGGCGTGTGTGTGTGTGTGTGTGTGTGCGTGCATGTGTGTGTGTGTGTGTGCATGTGTGTGTGTGCATGTGTGTGTGCATGTATGTGTGTGTGCGTGTATGTGTGTGTGCATGTGTGCATGTGCATGTGTGTGTGTGTGCATGTGTGTGTAAGAATAATCTTTTGCAGAAAGCTTCCTGGGTCCATGTACACTGCTTTAGCGATCGAGCTTCATTTAAGAAACTCATTACAGCACCTTAGAGAGAGACTTCTCTGTGTGTCCCCACCAATGGAACTCTTTTTCCAGGGCCTTGTCTTCTCTGCACTGTGGCCCCCATCCACTGTGTGAATGAAATGTGAAAATAGTTGGGGAGTTTCTCTGAGCTAGCAGCGACCGCACAAGCTGAGTTTTCTTTTAAAAAAAAAATACGGAGACAGTTCATGTATAGAGTCACTGTGAATGAGGGCGTATGTGTGGTCCAGTTCTTTCAAAGAAACACTCCACAAAGCCACCAGCCTTATAGAAGGTGGCACCAGGGACTGTTTTTTTTTTTGTTTTTTTTTTTTTTTGAGTGAATATATTTTGCATCTATTCAGTTTGTTCTAATTCTCACACATCATTCTCCTGTTCCAAGAAAATGCAGGATTTTAGAGTACTGAAGAAAAATGTCAGTTGTACAGTTTATATTCTCAGCCTCGTTGGTGTGTCACACAGAAATGTTGCTAAACAGGGCACCTGACACAGCAGCTCAACTGTCCAGGTTGAATCCCACAGAAGGATTCCAACCCTGTGGACAACTTCCCTAGCAAACCTGGGAGATTTTCTGGTAGATATGGCAAGGCAGTGGAAGCAGCCATGCGCATCTGGTGGGCCACACTAGTTGTGCGCAGCATCCGGTGGGAGAGACAGAAGGCAGATACAGCTCACTCGGAAACCGTACCTGCAAGGACCCGGTTAGAGACATTTCAGATTAATACAGATTCATACTCTTCTGCACCGGATCGTGACGTCTCTAAATTTCAGTAGCTCACCTCATATGGCTTGTTTGACTTTTTTTTTCGTGCTAGGGCTGTAGGCTATTGCACTTCCACTGATCCATATCCCCAGCTTCCTAGCCTTCCTGAATGTATAGCCCATGGCCCTCCCATGTTTTCCAATTCTTTATCTTACAGCCTGATACTGTATTTGAAATTATAAACAAAATTGTTAATAGCATTCCCAATTTAGGAAATTAAAATTTCATTATTTCCTGGTTCTTTTTCCTGTTATATACTATATATAACAGGGTTTTTCTATTTTACGGGGAAAAGAGGGCCCATATTTAAACATTACTTATTTTTTCACTTTATATTTTTGCCTTTATATAGAAAAAAATAATTAAAAACAAAACAAACCAAAATAGTCCTGACTTTCTTCCATCTCTTACCTCCTCTCTAATCTGTTCCCTGAGCCTGCAGACCTTGTCATGATGGCATATTTGACCCCTGCTTTGAGAACATGTCTAACAGCTCCCACCCATGAAGTGGCCTTCCCCTTTTCCTCCACCATGAGAACTGTCCAGAGAGGCCTTTGGGAAGGCCAGGATCTCCAACTGGCCCCACAGTTAAAAGAATTTACGTGATGCAGGTTTCTGGATTCAGATTTACACTGATTCTACCCTAGTCTTCTGCCGTTTTTTTTTTTTTTTTTTTAAGTGACTTTCCATGCATTGCTATGATTCAGAGTCAGCTATAGTTCCTCTAAATGGTATTCTGTAGTAGTGTTACCAACAGGGAGGGGGTGACTCTGCCGTTTCTACCCCTCCCCAGCCGATGTGCAATGTCTGGAGAGATTAACTGGTCATTACACCATGTGTATGGGGTGGTAGTGGGGCTAGTGACATCTTTTGAGTGGAAAGTAGGGGTCCTGTTTGTCATCCTATACTGCACAGGCTGACCCTCCATGATAAAGAATTCTTGACCCTAACAGCAAGTTGGGTATCCCTGCTGTTTCTTATGTTTGTACCCGCAGTTGCAAAATGTTGCAGAGACTTTTGGGTATACACCGAGTTTATTTTAATTATTTTCCCCCAAGCGGTTGTGAAGATGTAGCTTCGTTTTGTTGGAGGTGTAGCAGAGTTGTCTAGCCCCTTAGCTTTTCTTCCCCTTAGCGTTAACGGCTTTGTATGCAGAATCTGAGATGGTGGTCTCCTAAACATCCTTCCTGTTCCATGATTCTCATGAAAATCATGTCTCGAGGAGGATGAAATGAAAGGGAAGAGTGCGGCCGAGCAGAGGGTGTGCATGCAGACACGGGAGAGGAACTCCTGGAACCTGGGCAGATGCCTGTGTTTTATGAGGCACCACGGAAGTCTCATCCCACACAGCTAAAGACCACTCAGAGACTGGATGCTGACAGGACCAAGGCTCTCTGTCTTGGCTGTTCTTCATCCCAGCTCCACCATGATGGATGGTCGGCTTCCCTATTGTGATTTCACAGAGGAAAAAAAACCCAAACAACCCCAAAATTTTGCAGAGTAGGTTGTAGCACAAACAGCTTGTGAAATTCACAAGCTAGAGATGGTAGGAATGGACCCTAAGGTCCCTTGCTTCCCTGGTGGTTCTAGTTTCTGGGTGTTGTTTGTTATGGAGGGAACTGAAGACAGCAGAACTTGGTAGAAAATTAAAAACAAAACAAAACCAAACCGCTGGGAGGAGGCTTGCCTCAGAGAAAGAACATAGTGGTTTATAATGGGGACTGATGTTCCAAATGATAGGCACATACATATGTGTATGATACATGCAAAGATTTCCTACCCTTTACAACAGAGAAAGTGCAAGACTGCCTGTCTCTCCAGTCTGTAAGCCTTTTAAGCTAGCTTTGCTCTTGGCAATGAGGCCGAGCTTCACTTTCCCAGTAGATGGCATTGTAGTCTGTTCAGTGAAGGGCTTCCCTTAGCCAATAGTGCTGCATATATATATATATATATGTGTGTGTGTGTGTGTGTGTGTGTGTGTGTGTGTGTGTGTGATATATGTATATGTATGTGTATATATATATATATATATATATATATATATACCCCCTCCCGAGTTTCTTCTTCGCTAACATCTACCTCTACCTCTCCCTTGCATTAAATACTAGCTTGAGGTTATAAATAAGAATCTTGTTTTTGCTAGTTACTTGTAACTCTCAAAAGATTTGATTTAGGGAAGGTGGGGAAAGGTGGCAATAGATAATTTAATGTCACTATAGCAAATGAAAAAAAAATGGGCTAGATCTGGGAGTGTGGGACATGGATAAAATATGCAAGCAAGGAAAGTTTTCAGATGGCACTGTTTCAGAATGAGAGCTGCCTTTCATCTTCTGCAGCCCACCTTTTTGGCACTAAGCTGCCGTTATCATCAAAGTAGTTTCGTGTGGGTGTGAAGGGAGACCTTGATGAAGTTTTATTCTGGAGCAGAGATTGTTTATCTGTGTGGCATTCATTTTAGGCTGACCCCTGGCACACTTGACATCTTTGTAAACTGATTAATTAAAAATCTCTTTAAATAATAATAATAGTAATAATAATAATAATAATAATAATAATAAATCATCTGGGACTCTGTGTCTATTACATATAGACCAAAAATTGATTAATGATTTTAGCTAATTGTAAAAGTCATCTTCATGACGTTCTTTCTTCTTTTAGACCAGTGAAATAACAGCAGTGGTTGTTTGAGCCAGCAGCTGTCCTTGTTGCATGGTGTTGAGGGAAGATGCCTATGGCTGCTTTCTTCCTCTTGCCAGATTATCATTTTGCATGCCGGTGGTAAGAAGCTCAGAAGAACAATCAGTACATGAAACTTGATTTTAACAAAAAAGAGAAATGATACGGAGAACAAATATACTTAAAAAAAACCTCACAATAAGACTTTCTGTAAATACCCTCTAAAATGAAAGAAGTTGAATTCTATGAACTGGTCTGAAACAGAGTTATATTTCTTTCTTTTTGCCTTGGTGAGCATTGGCAAGGAAAACACCTGGCTTATGTGCCTGTGTGTTTTAAGTGAATCTATAGTACCATAAAGTCCCCCCCCCCATGAGGCTTCCATCTTTTTCTTATAAAAATATTTTTCTAAAACTGTACATTTCTCTCCCCACAAGCCCCACCCCAAACCCTCTTTGCACTAAATATACACTATATTTCTCTGATAGTCATTTGCTAATAGTATTTGACTTCCATTTATCAATATCGTTTCTTTCCATTATTTTTAATCACAAGATTACGAGCTATGTATTTAGTTATTATTTAAGCTAAATGGTGTCTTTGGCTGTTAGCTGGAGAAGATAATGTCCCAATATCAGGATTAAGTTTGCATCTCTATCAACTGGCTTAAAAAAAAATACCCAACTTGATTCCTTTTGAATTAACCGAGTCTTATTTTATTTTATTTTTTCCCCCAGCATCACCGATCACCATAGTAACCACTAGCTGTCAGTTCAGCTTCTGACATTTTTCTCATTTGGTAAGATTTCAGAATTGCCATCCTCCCTGCCAACATGTCATGAACAAGAAAAAAAAATGCATGAAAAATCTAATGGGTGTCTGGTCTGATTGTCCTCATTCGAGGCAGGAAAGACAAAAACTGATGAATTGTGAAATGTATTCAGAGGGATTCAAGGAAGCGAGTGCGGGGACCCCTTCCCCCCACCTCGTTTCTTTTTGTTATGCTTGATGCCCTGTACATGCTTGCTCTGACACTCGGGTTTGTAGAAATTTAAGATTAACAATTTTTACACCCGCCCAGCTGATCTCTCTCCCTTACCTATTTTTTTTCCTCTTGAAAGTCATTAAAAATAAAGTTACCAAGGCTTATATTTAGTTTGATTTATTATATCATGTATATATATATATATATGCATACACACACACACACATATATATATGCATATATATATTTTAAGTTCAAATTGGCTTTCAATATTTAAGCTGCTGTGCCTGCAAATGAATGACAGTTTGGGAGCCAGATGTGGACCGTGAAGCCACTTGGTGGGTTTGTGTGTGTGTGTGTGTGTGTGTGTGTGTGTGTGTGTGTGTATGTGTGTGTGTGTGTGCATGGGTGACTGAGAAAAAACACCGGGCCTATTTAAAAAAAGAAACAAAGCTTAATCTAGGTCTTTGCTTTACATGGTAAAGGAAAGCGAGAGAAAGCCATACTTCTCAATTCTTTCCAGTACTCCAATTTGACACATGAATGGGGAAGAAAGGTCCTGGATTTCTACCCCACCTTTGTGAACTGAGTAGGGAATGAAAGGAACCATTTCTTTACTTCTGCGTTTTCTTCCTTTGATAGCCTGGGTGGTTACAGCAAGAAGTAGGAAGAAGGGGGATGCGACCCTGCTGTTTCCCTGATGTAGACATGCAGATTAATGAATACCTGTTCTGGGAGGGGCATAAACACTGAGCCTGTGTGTGGATCCTATCCCCAAGACCAAGGGGGGGCATTTACTATGTATGTGCCTCAATGCAGGTAAATACATTAGTGGCATTAGCCGAGCTTGTATGCAAACAGTGTTCCTGCAGGTAATAGGTCCTTGGGTGATGTAAGTGTACATGGGTTTGATAAAACTTCTGTGTTTCTCCAGAGGTTCCCCTCAGAGGTAGATCAATCTTACGGATATTTTTTTCATGGCTGCCTACAAATTCAGGCTCAGCGGCAGGAAATCATTCTAGGAATGAAAGCCGATTCGATTTGAGAAGTTGCTGTGGAACCCAGTGCCTTTCACAATGGACAACTCCTGGATCCTGCGGGCAGATGCTCATGTCTGTTTCCCAGTCCAGAGGCTTCCTGCCTTTAGCGCCACCCTCCACCCCCTGCACCCCCGAACAACAACACTATTCAGACAGTGGAAGGGTTTAAAGCATATTGCTGAATTTATTGCAGATTCTATTTCATTTTTTTTAATCACAGGTATATTTAAACATTACACATGGCTAAGAAAGCATAGAAAGACCCGGTGAAAAATATCTCCATGAAAGACTCGAGCCTCTTGCTCTGAAAAGCAAAATCACACATATATTTTTGATGTGGTTTGTATAAATATTAAAACATTCTATGTCCAGCATAGATAGATTGATAACATGGTTTTGTCATTGTTGATTAATGGCGTACTAGAAATAGACACGTATAAGTGCATACATATGTATATAGCTATCAGATGTGTAGAAAATAGGCAGTTTATCCCATTGTGCTTTTATTATTTGATTCTTTTTAAATTTAAACACTTTGGAGAAACCAAATGAATAATTTCCAAATATTTGCTGCAATTACTGTGCACAAATATAACCCTTGAGAAATAACCAGAAAATTGATACTGAAACCCAGGGTATATTTCAAACATGTATTTGGGGATGGAAAAATAGAAAGTTTTTTTTTTTAAACTGGCAAATAAATTTACCTCATAAAAGAAAAAAGCCAGAAAAATATAAATCTTTTAATAAAAAAATAATATTTTTATATGCCGGGCTTTGTAATGAATGGTGTAAACAGAATATACTTTAATGCTTTTACGCTTTATAAGATTTATAACAATAATCAGTGAAACCTTGTAAGTGTGTTTGCCCCTTACGTGCCTGGAAGCCATTGGATCTTGCGGTTAATTGTATAAATTCTATACACTATGGGAAATCACCATGTATCATTTATATTCAGCATGTATTATGTGTATAAATATTAAAATATATTAGCTCAAAATGGCTGATTATTCCTCAAACATTTTTGTGATAAATCTTATCTTTTTTATGGGGTGGGTGGGTAGGGGGAGGAAAGTAAATATTTCATGTTACTTGGAAATATTCTTTAAGCAACCTAGATTTATTATTAACTCTTTAAATATTTATAACTGCCTTAAAATATTTGGGGACTTAGCTCACTTGATAGGCGTATACCCGGGAAGAGGGTACAGTTGTGTTTGTTTGCGGTGTCTTCAGGCAGTTCTTCAGTACAATGTAACCATTGTCATCCACTACTGCCCTTAATGTGTGTGAAGCAGGCATTTGTGAGTCTGTTCAGTTACACGCAAGCAAGCAGTGTTTCGGATCAAGATAGGAATCTTATATTATTTGTACATTTGGGGATGTTTTGAAAACTCCGCCAGTATAACCCTCATCATTAAAACAAAACAAAACAACCCCTTTGAATCTATTCTAGACAGTCAAGCAGCGAGCAGCAATGCGAATTTTTGCATGTGAATATGCCATTTTATGTGCGGCATGTCCTTCAGATATTTTTAAAATGCGGGTTGTTTATATTCACACGTAAACACATAAGTCAAATATACGGAGGTCTGACATAATAGCAAATGTAAAAAATTAGAGTGGTGCATATTTATTGAGACCGATGGAGACGCACAATGAATAAACAAACACGGGGTTGAGCTGTTTTACAAATGCATTTGGCAACTGCCCGTAGCAGTCACTGTGTACATTCTGAGGGGAGGAAACGTCAGAAGAGTCTTGTAAACACATGCAGCTGGAAAGAATAAAATAAAAAATGATGACTAGCGTTGACAGGCAGACTCGGGCTGTATGATATACTTTGTTCATTTGATTCTTAGAACTCAGTCGGGGGTTAAATTGGAATCCAGACATCAAAGAATTCTTCCACCAGACCCAAATTTTGCCCGCATAATTTTTTTTCTTACAGTTGTCATAATTTTAGCTAATTTCACAGTGCAATAAATTTTTACTGTTTGAAGTCTTCCTCCCCCCCTCCGTCTTAAATATGCACACAGTATGTATATATCTCCTGTGAACTCCCCACACACTTGAACCTGATTGCATACACGTATAAAAACGATAGACAAGCCCATGTGTTCTTTGCACACGTGCCCGCTCACATGCAGAAGAGATGGTGAGAGCAGCCATCGAGTTCTGTCGGCTGACCCTAATCCTGACGCACTGAAGGCAAAAGGCAAACTGTTTTCAGTAGCTGTACCTTTGTTTCTTCTTTTTGCTTCCCCCCACCCTCTCTCTCTCCCTTCCTTCTGGCTGTTGTTGTGTCTGAAAATGTTGGCAGTGTTGGGTGCTGGGTATGTGGAGGCTTTGCAGATTTCTGTATGATTTTTATCTGAAGGTCAGGGCTGAGGAAATTCACCGGGACGAGATGTTTGCCGTTTGCCATTTAGCCTTACTTGCCTTATCAGATGGTCTCCTCACGTGAGCCACAATCAGAGGGCTCCTCTAAGGAGGGTGAAAATACGCATTATCTATCGTACTCATACGCCGTCTCCCTCACCCCCTTCACAGCCAGGGCCCTATTTCTATGACTATTTAACTTCCAACATTCCTTGGGTTCATTGACTTTTGACTATAATCCCATTTACCATTTGCATTTCTTGAATAAAAATGTTAAAGGTAAATGCAATTCTCCCCTCCCCCCCACCACCACACACACTGTAAAAAATAAGAATCTTGACAAATCACACGACTGCGGTCACGTGACATTTCTGAGCCACTGGCGTGTGCTCCTTCAGCTTGGATTTATCTTAAAATTGCCATTATAGAAAAAAAAAGACAAACAAAACACACACACACACACACACACACACACACACACACACACACAGAGAGAGAGAGACAGAGAGACAGAGAGGGTTTTCTTTCTCATGTATTTAAAAACCTTTCTTCTTCTTCTTCTTTTTTTTTTTTCTCATGACTTGGATGTTTCCCAGTGAGGTGTAGGCCTGGCTAATTTGGTCACCACCACCACCATCATTACTACCACCGTAGCTGACAGACACTGTGGCTAGTTAAGTCTCTGTGGCTCCCATCCTATGAAATTAACGTTGTCTGTGGTAACCCCAGATGGAGAATTGGTTTCACGCTAGGAATGCTGGGAACTTCATTTCTTAAAGATAACTGCCCAACTTCTGTCATTCCACGCACTGATTCAAATCGTGCACGTTAACCAAGGAGAGTGTACTTCCTGCCTCCCTGCCTCTGAAAGGATTCTCTTCTATCTCCCATGTGCTTAGCTGAAGGACAGGAAGGAGCCATTTTGGATGGAGACTGGAAGCCATTAAGAACAAGTGTTAGACACGGTTTCTGGGAACCAGGGAGAGGGTACTTACTGGCTCTTAGGATTATTGGGTAGCTAACCGTAGCTCTCATCCTACCTACGTAGTTAGACATTTGCAGTAAAAATGAGCCGTGGGAGTCGCAATGCTGTCTGGCTCAGGTGCTTTGAAGCTGTGAGCTACCTCTCGACCTGAGTATTGATTTGGCAGGGCTAGCCTAGGCACATCTCACCATGAGACCCCCTGCTGCCAAAGGTTTCCAATGAGCACTTGGACAGTCATGTGCTTTGCTACGCGGTCCCTCTCTGAAGATAAACATTTGCTTCCCATCTTGTCATCTCTTTCTGGTTATTATTTGGCCATTCATTTATTTCACCATCACCGAGTTATGGTAAACAATGACTTGGATGCCTTAAAGCAACAAGGATCTGTGGTCCTGTGGCTATTTAGGGCAAAGCCATAAGCACGCACACACATACACACACATACATACATATGCACATGCACGCACACACACACACACACACACACACACACACACACATACTCTCTCTTTTTTATTGTCCTCCTAGGGAGCAGAATTTGAACTTAATATTCCATGAAATAAGCCATTGTAATCACGTTGGGTTAATAGAAGAAGTAAAATTGCCTTTCCTCTCACCAGACAGAGCAAGGCTGTGTTATTAAAGGTTTCTTGTGGACAAGCGGTTTAAAATATATCCTGGGTGGCTGATGCAAGTCCTTTTCAGTGTGCATGACAGCTTTTCAGACCTTAATAGGCTGCTCATTCCTGGTGCCCGAGATCCTAGCATTTCTTCTTTCTTAGGCAGGCTATGGCATGATGGCTCAAATCTGGCATAACAGGGACACGTGCCGAGCTGACTCCGCTAACGAGTGGCTTTCTGTGCATTCGTGCCAAGAAGGTAAACCATCAGGACTTAAAACACTACCCATGTTGAAGACTCATCCCTATCCCTCTGTTGGATGACCGTCTTGAAATCCCCACTCGCCAATAAATACAGAGCAGTGTTGGAAGATCGGCAAGGATGGATGGCAAGCTCCTTCAGATGGCCAGCCAAAGGGATTTCTTTTTCTCAGATGGAGAAAAGAAGGACAATGGGTTGTAGTTGGTCTTATGGGAAACTAAATATGGATTTTAAGGAGAAAGCAGTGAAATGTTATTGTGTAGGGCTAAGGGTAACAAGCCGACTCCCCATCTTCATCAGAACCGCTCTGACGTAAACACAAGAGAGCCTTACCGTGAGACTGCTGATGTTCTCTCATGGACGGGCCTGTGTGAGAGGGTCACTGGACCCTTATCCGATTTCAATCACTCCTTCCTGTGTCTCTTAGCTAACTGTATAGAATTCTGCCCTAATTGCAAATAACCTGGTGGTCTGGCAAGGTACTGGAATATCTAGGTTGGGCAAGTAGTGGAGAGACAGTTGTTTGTCTACCCAGGGAAAGGGTCCCTGGAACAAATATTTACGTGTCAGTGTTTTTGTTTTTCACACAAGAACTGCTGCCTGAAATCTCGGCTTCATGTCCAAATCTATCGAAGACAGGGGAGGGCAGCTACTGTGGCTACCAACACCTAGGAGAACATTTAACACATCAAGAGTCTAGAGTTGACATTGAAGTTTATTTGAATCGAGGGCTGTGTCTCAGAATGCGTTTTCTCCTAAGTTTATGAGCAAAGCAAAGAGAAGGGAATTGGCTGTGAATGCCTTTTCAAATGCTGCTTTCTAAGTCAGGCCTTGTCTAAGAGATACAGGGAGAATTATGGGTACTTCTCTGAGGATTCCCCTGCAATTTAGGAATAAGAGCTGTTTTGAAGCTTGGGGTAGATTCGTGTGAATGTAGTTTCGCCTGTTCTCTCTTCCTGCACTTGTTCCGGTTTCTTTTTCCATGTAACACGTCTTCCCCTCACGTGACCCAGCAGATGCGTGGCCTGTTCTACTTGGAGCGATGCTTCCTGGCTCCAAGGATTGGCTGGAGGCAGTGCTTTGTTGCCGGCACTGCCTTCAGCCTCAGAGTTGACAGGGAATGTCTAACTCACCTGGCTTGTCCAATGCCCGGCAGTCTAGATTCCCTCCGGGTCCCTGAGTTCTTGGAAATGGTAGTGTAGCAGCGAATCTCAATTGTGTACAAACCGGTTGTCAGAGATCCTACTTTTATCCCTAAATATGATGTACAGACAAATTTATACGGGGAGGTAGAAAAGAGAATTTAACCTTCCTATAAACACTCAATATTACAAAGTAGCTCAAGAGCACCTTCTAGACAATAAGGGGGCCTGAATGAACTATCCCACGCCCACTTTGAGGCGGGACTATGAAAGAAAACACAGGAGTTGATTGGTTGAAGTAAATGTTTACTGAATATTGGCTTTGTTGGAGGTAGAGTACCCATGATCTCTGTCTACATGAAACTGGCCCAGAACAGAGTTCGTTTTCCCTCCCCCTTCTCTCTTTCCTCCTCCCCTCCCCTCCCCTCCCTCCCTCCTCCTCCTCCTCCTCCTCCTCCTCCTCCTCCTCCTCCTCCTCCTCCTCCTCCTCCTCCTCCTCCTCCTCCTCCTCCTCCTTCTTCTCTCTCTCTCTCTCTCTCTCTCTCTCTCTCTCTCTCTCTCTCTCTCTCTCTCTCTCTCCCTCTCTCTCTCCAAGCATGTAGGAAGCAGGGTTAGAAACCAAGGAATGCTTTTTGCCTTCTTTTTACATTCTATCCATAAGGAATACGCTACGAACCCCAAGATGCTTAATTCCATAGCAAGAGATGTTGGCACACAGCTGGGAATGACTTAACAGCTGACTTTTTCTCTTTTTTTTTTCCTTTTTGTCTCAGTGTATATATGTATACCTTTTTATTTCCCATGACAAGCCTTAAGTGCAGTCAGGCAAATATGCAAGTAAGATCTGTATGTATATCCATCCTCCCTGTTTGAAAGCATCTCCCGGTTATCTTTCACATGGGCAAAAGCCCTTTGTAGTAGTGTATTTTATCTGTAGTGCATAAACAGTTACCCTTTGCCTGGGCCAAGTTTGCTTGAAGACAGTTCTCTGCAGTTGTTTCAATTTGGGGGTATTGACATAATTCATTCTCTACTGATAAGTTTCAGCACTTTCCCCTAGTCAAATGATGTCTAAAATTCAACTAAACATTTCCTTCGTGTTTACTCTTCAAGTTGGGTGGTAGGGGCTGTTTGCTTATTCATGAGTCATATTTAAAATGCTGTCTTTTCTCTAACACCCTGTAGGTTGCTATACTGTGAATCTGAAGCGTTGCTCCCAACTGTGTTTCCAAAGTTGTACAATCGATGTATGAATGTGAGCCTTGGCCATGATAAGGTTTTTAGAAGAGCATTGTAAACATGGCGGGTGACTGGGGAGGTTAATGTGATATATTCTTAAAGGACACTGACCCGGATGAGGCTGTCCAGAATGCTGGGACCTTTTGTCTTAATTAACATTCAACAGGACAATGTTTAACCATTTTCAAAGGATAGAATTTCCAAGGCAGAAAAAAATGGTTTAAAGAAGATTAAAAAGTCCTAAGAAAGAGCGAAAGTGTTTTTTTTTAAAAAAGGCAGACCAATAGCTGGCTTAAAGCTCTTAGATTATAAACTGATAATGCAGAGTATTGAAATAAAAATATGGCTATCAGGCATATGATGGATCAAGAAAGAAGAGTGAGCTCACTGGAAGAGGGGGAGGAGGGAGAGAAGGAGGACGGAGATTTGGAAGAGGAGGGAAAGGAAGAAGATGGGGAGGAGGGAGAGGAAGGAGAAGAGGAGGAAAGGAGGAGGGGAGGAAAGTGAAGGGAAGAGAGGGGAGAAGGAGAGAAAGAAAGGGGGAGGAGGGGAGGAGGTGTGGGAGGAGAGCCATAGTAGCCAATAACAAGGGGGATGATGGGAGAGGAAGGAAGCTCTCAAGATGGCTCTGCAGGTGAAAGCACTTGCCTTGCCTAATGACTTAAATTTGAGTCCCGAAACTCACAGTAAGGTGAAAGGAGAGACTTGACTACACAAAAACTGGTCTCCACATGCATGCTGCATATGGGTACTCATATGCATCATATACACACAATATATATTCCTTTTTTCTTTTCTTTTTTTGAGACAAGATCTCACCGTGTAGCCCTGGCTGTCCTGGAACTCAACCTGTAGACCAGGCTGGCCTAAAAACTCACAGAGATCCACTTGCCTCTGCCTCCCGAGTGCTGGGATTAAAGGTGGGTACAACTACCACCTGGCACAATATATATATATATATATATATGTATATATATATATATATATATATATATTTAAATAAGGTGGAGGAAGAAGTGGAGAGGAGGAAATGTGAGGGAAAGGAGGAAGCAGAGGAGAGGGAAGAGGAGGTGCAGAGGAGGTTATAAAGACAACCTTTAAAGGTTTCTGAGTAAGTCAGGATGGTCTCTGCATGTCAGTGTGAAGTCTGTCTGCTTCGATGTAGTTTGTTAGGAGTTTGCTCAGGTTTGCTAAGTTGTTTGAAGAGTTCCCTGTGCCCAGCAAATACATCTTGTTTTCCCTCCTTGAGATGGGATACCACATCTGGCTTCCAAAAGGGGCCGTAGGCACTGCCAGGGGTGCCGCCACCCAGTAGGGTGGCCTGTGTATAAATCTTGTCACCTGTGGTGGACGGCAGGGCAGCTACAAACTCACCATCAGCTTGAGTCCACATCAATCACAACCCAAGCTCTTTGGTACCCAAGTTGAAGCTGAGTCTGGGAAATTCAATAAAAGGGAAGTCACTGGGAAAAACAGGAAGAGAGCAGCAAACATCAGTTAGAGGTCTAGAGGCCAGGGTTGAGGCAGGGCTAGGGACCAGGGACCAGGGATGCTGTGAGGCTGGAGGTCTGAATAAGATGCCCCATATTAACCCCAGTAAGAACAGTCTTTCGGGCTGTCCCATCCTCCCTCCCCCCCCCCCACACTTTTCTATTCCTTCCTCAAGAAACAAACACTTCTTTTTTTTTTAATTAAGTATTTTCCTTATTTACATTTCCAATGCTATCCCAAAAGTCCCCCAGACCCTCCCCCCAACTTCCCTACCCACCCACTCCCACTTTTTGGCCCTGGCGTTACCCTGTACTGGGGCATATAAAGTTTGCAAGTCCAATGGGCCTCTCTTTCCAGTGATGGCCTACTAGGCCATCTTTTGATACATATGCAGCTAGAGTCAAGAGCTCCAAGGTACTGGTTAGTTCATAATGTTGTTCCACCTATAGGGTTGCAGATCCCTTTAGCTCCTTGGGTACTTTCTCTAGCTCCTCCATTGGGAGCCCTGTGATCCATCCAATAGCTGACTGTGAGCATCCACTTATGTGTTTGCTAGGCCCCGGCATAGTCTCACAAGAGACAGCTATATCAGGGTCCTCTCAGCAAAATCTTGCTAGTGTATGCAATGGTGTTAGCGTTTGGAGGCTGATTATGGGATGGATCCCTGGATATGGCAGTCTCTAGATGGTCCATCATCGTCTCAGCTCCAAACTTTGTCTCTGTAACTCCTTCCATGGGTGTTTTGTTCCCAATTCTAAGCAGGGGCAAAGTGTCCACACTTTGGTCTTCGTTCTTCTTGAGTTTCATGTGTTTTGCAAATTGTAACTTATATCTTGGGTATTCTAAGTTTCTGGGCTAATATCCACTATCAGTGAGTACATATCATTTGAGTTCTTTTGTGATTGGGTTACCTCACTCAGGATAATGCCCTCCAGGTCCAACCATTTGCCTAGGAATTTCATAAATTCATTCTTAATAGCTGAGTAGTACTCCATTGTGTAAATGTACCACATTTTCTGTATCCATTCCTCTGTTGAGGGGCATCTGGGTTCTTTCCAGCTTCTGGCTATTATAAATAAGGCTGCTATGAACATAGTGGAGCATGTTTCTTTCTTACTAGTTGGAACATCTTCTGGATATATGCCCAGGTATTGTGGGATCCTCCGGTAGTACCATGTCCAATTTTCTGAGGAACCCCACCAGACTGATTTCCAGAGTGGTTGTACAAGCTTGCAATCCCACCAACAATGGAGGAGTGTTCCTCTTTCTCCACATCCTTGCCAGCATCTGCTGTCACCTGAATTTTTGATCTTAGCCATTCTGACTGGTGTGAGATGGAATCTCAGGGTTGTTTTGATTTGCATTTCCCTGATGATTAAGGATGCTGAATATTTTTTTCAGGTGTTTCTCAGCCATTCGGTATTCCTCAGGTGAGAATTCTTTGTTTAGCTCTGAGCCCCATTTTTAATGGGGTTATTTGATTTTCTGGAGTCCACCTTCTTGAGTTCTTTATATATATTGGATATTAGTCCTCTATCTGATTTAGGATAGGTAAAGATCCTTTCCCAATCTGTTGGTGGCCTTTTTGTCTTATTGACGGTGTCTTTTGCCTTGCAGAAGCTTTGCAGTTTCATGAGGTCCCATTTGTCAATTCTTGATCTTACAGCACAAGCCATTGCTGTTCTATTCAGGAATTTTTCCCCTGTGCCAATATCTTTGAGGCTTTTCCCCACTTTCTCCTCTATAAGTTTCAGTGTCTCTGGTTTTATGTGGAGCTCCTTGATCCACTTAGATTTGACCTTAGTACAAGGAGATAGGAATGGATCAATTCACATTCTTCTACATGATAACCACCAGTTGTGCCAGCACCATTGAAACAAACTCTTCTAAGAAGGAATTTGATTGGTCAAAATCAAGCCACGGTCCAGTGTAGGTTATCCAACAAGGATTCAGGACCTGGACCTGCCTTCTCTAGGAGCGTCTGCTAACAGCCCATCAGCAGTTCTCTGTGGAAATCAGAGTGCACTTGGGAGAGGAGAGGTTAGGTGGGGCACCTAGAAAAATGGTAGGTGTCCATGATACCTTCATATTTAATGTAGTTCATGAAATAAATGCCCCAAGTGCTAGGAGGTAAGGAGCACGTGGATTAGTATTAAAAAGACATCAGTCTTTGGGCCATTATCTTCAATAGTCAGACTGCCCAGGAGGGAAAAAACTTAGATGTGGGTAGGAAGCTGTCTTAGTCAGGGTTTCTATTCCTGCACAAACACCATGACCAAGAAGCAAGTTGGGGAGGAAAGGGTTTATTCAGCTTACACTTCCATTCTGCTGTTCATCACCAAAGGAAGTCAGGACTGGAACTTAAGCAGGTCAGGAAGCAGGAGCTGATGCAGAGGCCATGGAGGAATGTTCTTTACTGGCTTGCTTCCCCTGCTTGCTCAGCCTGCTTTCTTATAGAACCAGGATTACCAGCCCAGAGATGGTCCCACCCACAAGGGGCCTTTCCCCTTGATCACTAATTGAGAGAATGCTTTACAGTTGCATCTCATTGAGGCATTTCCTCAACTGAAGCTCCTTTTTCTGTGATAACTCCAGCTGTGTCAAGTTGACACAAAACTAGCCAGTACAGAAGCTCTACGTGGGCTTTCTAGGATGTTGTGATTGTCACATCCACAATTGCAGGGCCTCTAGGGAGTGTTGTCATCTCTTGTGGCTGAGTAAGGCAGACCCAAGGCTGATGCCCTGGCTATTCCTAGGGATTCAGTTCCTTCTTCTATGCATTGGTGCTCACCATAACCTGATAGCGCTGGCTTGAAAACACACGAGATGACTTGTGGGAAGTCTGCTACAGCTTGCAGAGGGTTTCAGCTCAGTGCTGGCTGCTTGCACCTTACATCACAGATCACTTTTGACTTCCCTTGTCCGATCAACAGCTCCAAGCTACCTAGAGCATCCCTTCTTCTGAGAGTGACCTGAGGAGGATGAGGAGTTACCGGACCATGGGCACAGCCAGCCTAAGCCTAGGCCAGTCCCAGATGAAGGAGAGACTTGGAAAGAGTTAGAGAATAAGCCCTGTACTACAGGGCCCTTGGTGGGACAATGCTAAGGCCCTGTCAGCTGCTTACAGAGGCACAGTTTCTGTTCTCTTTCCTCCCCTCCCCCTCCCATGTCCTTCCAGGTTCACATCCCAGATAAATTCTCTCTGCTCATGTTCTTGAGAGTCAGGCCTTGCTTTTGAAGGGAGCCTAACTCATAGGGCTGTCACAGACAACTGAGAGTTTCAAGGATCAACTCCGAGGTTAAAAAAAAAAATCTTGGGAGGCAGAGGCAGGCGAATTTCTGAGTTCGAGGCCAGCCTGGTCTACAGAGTGAGTTCCAGGACAGCCAGGGCTATACAGAGAAACCCTGTCTTGGAAAAAAATAAATCAATAATTGATAAATTTATATATATATTTTTATTTGTCTCCACCCCACCTTGTTTTTGGGTGTCTTGAGTAAATAATGAAAAGACAAAGATAGAAAATAATGGAAGGCCCTGCCCTCTAGCGAAGTGCTGGGGCTTATT
Organism: Mus musculus; assembly: GCF_000001635.26. NCBI lineage: Eukaryota > Metazoa > Chordata > Mammalia > Rodentia > Muridae > Mus > Mus musculus. The sequence continues at coordinate 107,970,603 of NC_000074.6, forward strand.
TGGGATTTGAGGGAAATGGAAGGGATGGGCCTCATTACCATGTAGAGAAAGGCATGTTCTGAGACTGGGAGTGCACACACAGGGTAATGGCATGTGCTTAGACATCCCTGATGCCTCTCCAAACCCCGGTAGTCCTGGTAGTTCAAATTTCCTTCCAGTCAGTACCCAGAACTCTACGCCAATTGCCTGGGACTGCAGGTGAGAGTAGGGAAGGAAAACAGACATGTTGCAGGGGCAGGAGCGTTGGTCCTTCATGCACAGAGCAAAGAAACCCAAGGTAGGAACACACGGCCTTCCTCAGGTTTTCTAGGGGTTCTTTGTTCTCTCTTGTAACTCTGGTCCTTCAGGCGAGACCACCCTGCAGCCTCTTTCAGGAAGCTGCTTCTACCACACTATTGCTTTGTTTGGTCGCACACGAATGTGATGTATATGTGTGCGAATGTGTTCGCATGTGTGTACATGGAGGTGCCCATGCACGTATGTGAAGCATGTATGTGAAGGCCAAAGGTTGACGTTGAGTGCCTTCATCTGCCACAATGTACCTTTCACATGAAGGCAGGGTTTCTTGATTTAACTCAGAGTTTGCCTCTTCAGCTACTCCTAGGTCACTTGCTTGTCCTCAGGGTCCCCCCTGGTTGGGCCACACAAGTGGTAAGATTACAGGTGATCTTTCCATGTTACCCCACATTTACATGGGTGTGAAAGATCTGAACCCTGGCCCCCACACTTGCAGGGAGAGGTTTTGTTTTGGCTGATGTTTTAAGGGGGCTGTTGTCTACCATGGTGGCTGGGGAGGTGATTTGCTGTAGTGCAGGTGGGATCAAAGGCTGTGACTAGTTGCTCACTAAAAGGAGAAGCACCTTCTCTGGTCTAAGACTGTGGGACAGTCGTCATGGAGTAGAATCTGACAGAGACTTTTTTTTCTATCCAGGAATAAGAGAAAGATAAATGAGATGCTTAGTCCCCCAAGTTGGACCAAATGCTCAAGTCTCTCCACCCCCACAATCTCTGAGTTCTGCAGGTTTCTCTCGAACACAGATCAATTTTGTTATTGTATGGAAGTCATTTCTGCATTTGTCTTGGGTCTCCATGACACTCTCCTATGCTCACTCTCCCCATGTTCCTTACAGCTTGCCCAGGAGACTGAACGCGGGAGGATCTCACCAAGAGCATTGCTTTTGAACATAGAATTGAAACAGGTTTTTTAAAACGGCCTTCTCTGTCTCATGACTTCTCTCACTAAACCAACACACAGAGAGCCAAATTATTCTCATGAAAAATGATCATAGGGTGTATATTGTAGCAATGACAGCTCAAATCAAATTGTGTGTGTGTGTGTGTGTGTGTGTGTGTGTGTGTGTGTATGATAGGTGCATGCTCCCATGCAGGTGCATGTGGAGTCTAGAGAAAGATATAGAGTGTCTTCTTCTATTAGTATCTGCCTTATTTATTCTTGTAAGAAATGGTCTGTCTCTCTCACTGAACATTGAGCTTGTCATTTTTCACCTAGCCTGGTGGCCAGCCAGTCCCAGATATCCCCTAGTCTCTCCCTCTGATCTGAAGCACTGGGGTTACAGTATACATGGTCACACGTAGCTTTTTGTTTACATTCTCGCTAGGGAATCCAACTTCAGGCCCTCATGTTTCTACACTTAACAGCATTCGCCACTTAGCTATCTCCCCAACACAGGGGATTTCTGTTTCTCTTCCTGTATGTATTCCTTCTCCTTATCTAGGCTTTTCCAAGGAAGACCTTCAGCAGCCCCAGTAGCTTACTGCCCGCTTCCCTATCCAGCACTGGAAGCTCCAACCTTTGACCCACAGCTTCCCTTATCACTGACATCAGCAAACATGCACAGGGCCTTCTTCTGAGTCTGTTTCCTAGAACTGCCAAAATTCCTCCCAGTCAGTGCTCAGGTATATGCTTGCTTCCAAAGCCACCTTCCACTCTCTCAGGGATCCTGCTTAACTCCTCCGTACTAGATACTGGCTTCACCCTGAAGGGCATGCACAGAGGTCAAAGTGGAGCACAAGTTATCAGTATAAATGCACGGTGAAAGGCACATTCAGGGTAGTAATAAGGAGGACAGGATAATGTGAGAAAATAAAAGAAACGTGACATAGCCTAGAAGGGGGGTTGCCCTGCATCCTGAAGGGAACGGAGGGATGTCGTGAACTAGAAAATGAAATGTATTTGTTTCAACTCCTTTACAAACTCTTTGCTCATCCCTTGAATCTGACGTTACAACCATCACTGGCTTGACCAATGAAAATCTGGCAGAAATGACACTGTGTGCGCTCTGTTCCCAGGTCAAGAGTCCTTAGAGCTTCTCATGTAACCAACAACTCTGACAATACAGTAAAATAATTAAATAAATTTAAATTATAAAAAAGAACCAAAAACAATCCAGGAGGTTTCCCTACAAATGAGCGGTATTATGACTTGACGACAGTGATGGGTATCTCAGCTGTCACAGCTGGCCCCAGTCTCCACATAACCCATAGAAGTACCACCCCTCTTAAGGAGGGAGGCTACCCGGGAAGCCAGCAGCATATGGGGTCCTGAAGGTTTGGGGAAACAGCCCCCGCCAAGCCCTCTCTATACAGACACAAATCATGCTCTTTGCTACACTACAGGTGATTTCATGTAAACACTTAGGTATTTAGATTTTTTTTAAAATTGATATATTTTATGTATATGAGCTGTCCATCTGCTTGTATGAATGCAAGCCGTGTGCAAACCTGATGCTATGGAGGTCAGAAGTGGCTGTTCCATTCCTTTAGAACCAGGGTTCTGAAACGGTTCTAAGCTACCATGTGGGTTCCAGGAAAGTAAACCCGGGTCCTCCACAAGAACAGCCAGTGCTCTTAACCACCGAGCCATCTTTCCACCCCACCAACATCCTCTCTTTAAGTGAAGGAAAAGGGGCAGAGTACCAAATAATTTATACACAGAAATTGAACTGAAACCAAGATCTCAAGGATGCTGCTTCCATAGCCCTCTGGTGTCTTTGGCATCCTTCCCTCTGTGTGAGGAGAGTCCCTCCTTTCCCCCAACCCCCAGCTTCTGAGAGTCTCTCAAAAAAAAAAAATGATCACCTGGAAACTGAGCTGTGACTTGAACACATGTCTTGACTTTGATTCCAAAATTCTTGTGTGTGTGTGTGTGTGTGTGTGTGTGTGATGTGCACTGTGTATGCACTTATTTGCATGTGCATGTGCAGAGGCCAGAAGTCAACCTCAGGTGTCTGCTTGTATTGCTCTCCACCTTAATATTTGAGACAAAGAGTCTCTTAACTGAACTCGGAGCTTACCCTCTGGGCTAGACTGGCTGGTGATCTAGCCTTCCAGACCCACCTTCCTTTGCCTTCTCCCACACTGTGTTAGGGTTGCTGTGCCTGAATCTTCCTTGGGGGCTGGTCAGCTGACCTCAGGTCTTCAGGACCACACAGCAAGTATTTTAACCACTGAACAACCTCCCAGCCCCTCAGTGAGAAACATTTTTAAAGATATATGAACAGTGTTATTTCTCTCAAAGAAAATAGGAAACAGAGATTTTTAAACATAATGTCGCACCCTCCCTTGTGGGGAAGCTTCAAGCGAGGGTATACGAATGGGAGGAAGGACTGGGTAGACTCTAGAAAGTGGGTTCCTGATGCTTGCTCTGTCTTTAATGGTGAAGTTGTGCCCCAGCTCCCTCTCTTTCATGAGTGTGGTGTGGGCATGGCTGTGTGGAAATCAGAGAACAACTTGTGGGGGTTTCTTCTCTCCTTCCTCAATGTAGACCCCAGGGATCGAACCCAGGTCGTTAGGCTCAGTGACAAGGCCCCTCACCCTCCGAGCCATTGCACTGGCCCTTTGCTAATGGTTTTCATCATTTGCAAGGGCCTGAAGTTTTTATCAAGTGCTAGTATCTTTTAGGAGACAGCATGGGAGAAATGGAAAACAGGCCCCGGGAAGGTGAGGAGTCTGCTTCATCTCATCTCCCACCCCTACTGGGCTACAAGTCAGATCGTTCCGTAAAGACCCAAATGGCTCTTTGCGGATCGCTGCAGTAGACAAGCGGTCTTTCACTTTTTTACGTGATGCGTTTGTATTGGAAACACATGTCGGAGACCAAAGTCATTTTCTTTACAGACAATGAAACTTACGACTGGTTGGAACAATGTTTAAATACTCACGTATTTGCCTTGCTGCTTCTTATGATTGGTGGGACTGCAAAAATTAACAAAGGCGGCGGGGGTGGGGGGGGGAGAGGCAAGAGGGCAAGAAGCAGATATGAAAGGTATGATTAAATAGAAAATGTGACATCCGCTGCGGATGCTGGAGGAATACAGAGGGTTTAGAGGCACGTTGGTTCTGCTACTTGGGAAATTTTGGCTACTGCTCATACGATGATACACTTGAAGGAAAATTCTGTTTTCCATTTTTCAGAATGTTGGTTATTTGACAATTCCTTAACTTTTTTTTTTTTTTTTTTAAAGAAAAGAAAGCTATTGGGGGAAGGCAATCTGAGGGATTTTGGTTCAGGCCTGTCTTCGTTGTGGTGGTGTTTTCATCTACGTCAGGGAATGATCAAGGCTGCGTTATTTAAACAACAGGGAAAAGATGTGGTGACCTTCACTGTCAAACTCGATTTGAACTGGACCGTGCGACTTTGCATTTTATTTTTTAAATTAGCGGTTCCTGTCTCTTTGGTGTTTGTCGGCAGGCCGTTCCAGCGGCACAAAACAGACATGTGCTGGGGCGCTTTTATTTCTGTGACGTTATCTTCACGCCCTGGTAGACAGTCACCGGGCCACCCTAGAAGTGCTGAACCCCAAAGCATACCTTGCTGAGGTCCTGAGAGCTTTGTGTTGAGAGTCAGTGAAGACTCCAGTGGCGTTGGCGTCAAGTCTTAGGTCCGTTGACAGCTTCTCTCTGAGTTTCCTTTCTCCTTTCCCAGAAATATGTGACTGCATTCTTCTTGCTGGCTTGTGGTAGTTGTGGGAATGGCTTTCTTGCAGTTGCTTTTCTCTTTAATGCTTTTTTCCCCCTCTAGTGCTTGGGCTCTAACCCAATGCCTTGGACGGACTTGGCCTTGTAGTAGTCTAATACCAAAGTGCATCTGGACCCCGCTCCCCCACTTTTCTAGGCAGCAGCTTCCTATGTGCCCTCGGCTGGCCTCAAACTCTTGATCCCCTGGCCTCTTCCTCTCAAGTGCTGGAATCAGGAGATGGTACAGACAATGGGCCTTTCTTTAACCACCCAGCAGTCTTTTACCGCTCACTACTGGAACTGCCAGGTTCCCAAATCAGGGAGAAGCTCACTCACTCCCTATCCTGCTCATCCTCTATTCTGGGGAAGTGAAGGAAGCTGGATGCTGCAGGAGGTTAAGGACTTCTAGACCACACATCTCCAGTGTGGCCCGTGGACTTTGCATTTGAAAACCCTAGCCCTGTCCCATGTGACTGGCATGAGAGGGGTCACAAGTTTGAGGACACGGCAGTTATTCGGTGGGTCTCCAAAGCTTCAGTGTACAAAACTGACTGACTTTTGGCTGCTCCCTGGGCAGTGTAAGGACGCCCCTTAGCCAGTTTTCTCAGCATCGCTGGTGGCTGCAGGGATCATGCTTACAAAGTAAAGGGTTAAGGACATCCCCAAGGTCACTCCAGACAGCGAGGGCCGTGAGTGAACTTTTGGATCTAGCTCTGCATCCTGAAGGAAATTTAGGAAACACTCACATTTAGTCACTCAGCTACCTTCTCCCGAGGGAAAGGCAAGAGATTTCCATCTCTTTACATTCCCTCATTATGGTATTTCTTTCACTTTTCGATAGGTAATTAGGATTGTACAAAGAAAGATGTAGGAAGACATTGGAAAGGAGGAGAGTAGATTTGTGAGCGGTCAGAAGCCAGAGCAATGTGAGATCTCCTTTGTTCTACATTCCACCTGCCTCGTAATGTACAGAAAATAGCACATTATTACGGCGCTAAGAACTCCATCAACATGATAGGATTCACCTGAAATCCCTATTTTCAAACCAGCTCAGGCCCTGATCTCCTCTCACCGTAGAAGCTCCCTGCATCCTTCCTGAGAGCTTTGTGCCTTCCTCTCATGCTGAAACTCTTCCCAGACACAGATGATGCTGACTTCTCTAATAGTGGATGAGACTTCGTGACTTTAATACAGGATCCTGGGGTGGGAGTCAAAGAATGTGATACAGGGTCGTTCATTGTCATCCGAGCATCTTGTTATATGGACCAATATGGAGATGGGATATGCAGCTTTCAATACCCAGGCTTTCCAGGGGGTTCTTTGACACACGCAAGGTCTCTTTCTGTTTGATTCACCTTTCTTGGTCTTTCGCTATTTCTCACAGATGTATAACAACCAAATTTTTCTTGTGTTGTTGGCCCCAACACTCCTGTGTCAGGTGTCAGGGGAGCAGTACCCAGGATGAGTCATGTGTTAGGTTTGGTCAGGGGCACGTCATTTAGTTCTACAAGATGTTCACAGTGATGTAAGGCTGCTGAGACAAGGACAAAAGACTCATCCTGGGTACTGCTTTCCCAACCCCTGACCTACTGACTCCTTCTCAGGGATTCTCTGCCTAACTAGAAAGGGGTGTTTTCTTGGTATGTGCAAGGATCTGGCTTTGATCGGGGCAGTTTCCTTTTTTATTTGTGGTCCGTTTGTCTTCTTTTCCTTGTTCCACAGAGCCCATTGGTCAATGGAAGCCCAGCTAGCAATGATGGAATGTGACCATAACTCCAGGACAGGACATAGAAGGCTGAAATAGGTGGGTCATGAGTTCAAGGCCAGCCTGTGTGGCATAGTGAGATCTCATCACAAACCAAACCAAAATGGGCCTAGACCAACCCATGTAGTCTATACGGTGTCAGCTGAGAAACACAGAGTTCTTCCTCACTCCAGTCTTTCGGAGTTAGAATTCTTTTTTTTTTTTTTTTTTTTTTTTTTTGAATTAAGAGGTCTAAGAGCAAGGAGCGAACTGTGAGACTGTGAGCAACCCACAGGACTGGAGAAGTTGTTTTATATGAAAGACTTAAGAGACTGTCAGTTCTTGTATTCGTAAATATATTTAAGGAGAAGTGTGTTTAGATGCCATCTTTACTCATTTATTCTTCAAACTGTAATACAGCACATTTTGGGTTGCAGTATATGGCATTTTATAGCTAATGATGCATTCATTCTAGAGCGAATTTTATTTCTAAGCCCTAATTTAATAGAATTAAACTCTAAGCTGAATTGGTTTTATGAGATAAAACTCTGAAGTTGATAACTGCATTTAGGAATAGTTCAGGTATTGAGTTTCTAATTTGCTTTCTGAGCAAGGCAATCCCTCAGATAATCAATATTGACTACCTTTAATTGGTAGGAAAGGCTCTCGCTGCGTTTTTCTATCTTCTGCCCATGGGCTCTGATTGGTCACAGCTGGTATGATTTTGGACTTGACGTTGGATGTTTATCTTATACAAGTTGACTAGGGTGCATTCACTTCTGTCCCAACAGTAATGCAATAATGGTGCATGCTCTCTCTCTCTCTCTCTCTCTCTCTCTCTCTCTCTCTCTCTCTCTCTCTCTCTCCCTCCCTCCCTCCCTCCCCCCTCTCTTTCTCACACACACAAACACACACACACATACACACACACTCTCTCTCTCTCTCTCTCTCTCTCTCTCTCTCTCTCTCATATACCTTCTAGTGTTTCTGGGCTCTGTGGAGTGGGAGGGCAGGCTGATCAAGACCTATCAGGAACTGCTGAAGAGTGGGTGTGTACCTGATTGGGGCCTGATAGTGTCAATCATTCCTAATACTGTCTGGAAACTGCACTCTTGTTAATTGGTAAATAAAGTATTCACAGATGCTACTGACATTTGGAAATGGGTTTCTCTAAATCTGTTAGTAATCAGATGCTGGCTTATTTTGGCATAAAAATTTATTTTTGGTGTGTGAATGTTTGCGTGTGTGTGTGTGTGTGTGTGTGTGTGTGTGGTGTGTATGCTGAGAGTATATATCTCTGTGTGCCTGTGTGTTTGTGTGTGTGTCTCTGTGTGTTTGTGTGTATGAGTGTTGTGTGGGAGTGTCTGTGTGTTTGTGTGTGTGTCTGTGTGTATATGAGTGTTGTGTGGGAGTGTCTGTGTGTGTGAGTGTGTGTCTTTGTGAGTGACTGTGTGCCTGTGTGAGTGACTGTGTGTCTGTGTTTGTATTTGCGTGTATGAGTGTGTGTCTTGTGTGTGTGTGTGTGTGTGTGTGTGTGTATGAGTGTATCTGTCTGTCCTATGTGAGTGTGTATGTCTGTGTGTGTATGTGTGAGTGTCTGTGAGTGTGTCTCTGTGTGTGTGTGTACATGAACAAAAGGTGTCATCTTCTATTACTTTAAACCCGTTTCTCTTGAGATAGGGTCAAAAGACTCTGGAGTTTACAGTTTCTGCTGGCTGATGGCCAGAAGCCCCAGCAATCCTCCTGCCTCTGCACACACAGTGCTGATTTTATGTAAAGCGAATTCATCGCCCGCTTATCTTCTCATAGGTGCTGGAGGTTGAACTCAGGTCCTCACACTGTGCATCAAGCATTCTATGGCTCCGCATAATCCCTCTGGTGCTAGGAGTATATTTTAAGTGTGAATTAGAAAAGAAAAACAAAACCAGAATAAAACTGAGACGACAGACAGCTCAGGGAGCAAAAGACTTCCTGCTACGAGCATGAGAACCTGAATTCCTTGGCCCAGAACTCTCACAAAAAGCAGTGAGCTTGTTTAGTGTGCCTGGAATCCCAGCGCTGGGGAGGGAGACACAGTGGATCCCGGGGCTCTCTGGCCAGCCAGTCTCGTGACCGAGGAAGACTCTTCATGTTGACCCTCCGGCTGCCACATACAGGTGCGCAGATGTCCATGTGCCCCGATACCCAAGCGCATAGAAACACACAGACGTATACACATACACAAACCACATCTGCATCCGCAAAGGTATGCAAGCAAGTGTGTGGGTTTGTTCTCAGAGTGGAGTCCTCTGCTAATCATGTCCTTGTTCCAAATTTTCTAAGAAAGCATTTCTTTCTTGCCAACACGAGATGGAGGGTGTTACTTAGAGGAAAATATCTTAGGAAACCTTGGGATGTCTGGATATTACATTTTCCCCAGAAGTGAGACTACTTCTTTCTCATGATCTCCTTTTCCTTATCAAGATAGGTATTTTATATAACATACTCTCTTAGAGAACACACAAAATAAAAGTAAACTGTAGTCTTGCCACCTATATTTCGTCACAGTTAACTTTAAAGATTGTATCATTCTCCTTCTGCCCATATGTATAGATATGTGCACCCAGTTATGCACACACACACTCATGTACATGTACACACACAACACAAACACACACAGATATACAGACACAGACATACACACACACACACACAAATACACCTTAGTTTCAGTCTATGTAACCACCATGAAAATTCAAGATCGTGTTGGAAATATTTGCCCATGCCATTAAATACCTTTACAGTAGGATTTTTATTGGCACTATTGTGTAGATGGATGATAATTTATTTAACAGATTTCCATGTTATTAGGCATTTATTTTCTCCCCAAATTCTTAATGTCTCAAACAGCTCCATGATAGATGGCCCTGAACATAAATTCCATAAGTGGTTTTTAATGCAGGACTGTTTTATATGTATGGAAAATCTTGCCCCCAAGCTTCCCCTCCCCCACATTTTTTAATGCTTTCCCCCCCCCCCATGCGCTCTGACTTCTCTGGGCTTTTATTTTTCCATTTCAAAAATTTTTTCAGCGTGATGATGAAATGTTTTACCCACCCAGGTTATTTATGAAGTTCAGTTTAGTTCTATGCTCTAGTAAATTCTCAGCTCTTTTACATTTTCTAGAGATGAATAAATCCGAGCGCTTCATTTTTTGACCTATAAATTTGCATTCATTTTAAGGTATAGATGAGAAAGGTGAAGAAATTCAAGACTCAAGGGGAGATTAGCTGCTTGTTTCAAGTTGTCTACGCTGTTCTTCCTCCTTTGCAAAGATCGACACAGCGTTGGTGGCTCTGCCATCTGCTCCTGTGGCCACCCACCTGCCACACCCTTGCTGTATGTGACTCAGCGAAGTTGGCTTCCTCTTTGAGAGTTCAGAAGGTCCACTGAATGTGACCCCCCAGCCCGGAAGGCTGGAGAAGCAAATCATGGGCCTGGCATATTTCAATGCAAGTAAATTACATTCTGTCAGCCTCATTGCCTTGAATTTCACGGCAAATGTGGGACATTGAACGGCTGGCATTTGACAATCAAGAGAGAGGGAGAGAGAGAGACAGAAGAAAAAAACAAACGCTAACGCCTTATTAATGCAAACAATCTCCGATCCAAATGGCTGTGGGCGAGGAGGGGCTGCTATTTCCATGGAGGCAACTGCTGTTTTTCTTTCTGTTGATGCTAATTTCTCAGAAAAATTTAAGGTACTTTGTGTTTCTAGTTTTTGTTCCACATTGGATTTGAAACATGTGTGCCTTCCCTGGGGGTGGGAAACCACATTTGGTTTTTTTTGGGGGGGGGGGGTTCTAGTAATTAAGGGATTCAGGGGGGGCTGCTTCTATTTACTAGCCTCTGTGTGTCGTAGCTTGCCCAGTAACCTCAAGAGTCTGCATCTTGGTGCATCTTTAGCTGCAGCAGGCAGATGGCTTCTCTGTGGTCAAACTCCCGGGGGGGGGACACAAAAGAAACAAACCTCCCCACCCCCCCAAACCAACTCATTGAAAAAGCCAGGTACCAAAACATCGCAGCGGCATTTCAATGTTGTAGACAAGGGAGAGGTCTTGTCTTGACGTCTAATAGTATGAGAATTTCTTGGTTTTGACATGTATGTGCACACATGCTATGGCCCGTGTGTGGTCAAGAGGGCCAGTTTCAGGAGACAACTCTCTGCTTCTGCTGTGGGTTCCAGTCACTGAACTAAGGGATTCAGACTCGGAGACAAGTGTCCTTACTTGTTGAGTCCCCTTACCTACTCCCTCCACTAGGCAGCTGCCTCTAATTTTCTGTGCAGCCAAGGGAGGCTTCCCTGATCTTTTTTGATCCTGTTTCTACCTCCTGGGTGCTAGAATTACAGGTGCAAGCTATCCTGTCTCATTTGTGCAGTGTCGGGAATCAAACTCAGGGCTTCCTGGGGTCTAGGGCAGCAACTCCACCCATGAAGCTCCACCCCTCAGTTCCTACTACCCTTTCCTGAAGACACAAAGCTTGACCTACCCATTCATGTAATGGTAAAAACAGAACCCAAAACAGGTCTACAACTGTAATATAAAACAGAAATTAAAGGTAAGTGGTTTACAGTGACACATCTACTTCAATTTGGAAATGCTAGGATGGCCAGCATTGTGTGTCTTTGGTTGCGTGTAGACTCCCTATGAACTGGGCATGTGCAGTTTCAGACTGAGGATGTGTAGCTGTTGCAGTAGGGGCCTGGCTTCATTAAGCTGTATTGTGGTTTACCATCCCTGCCTAGATTTACCCATTGTCATTAGCGATATGAATTGCCGTCCCGTCACAGTGAGTGCCAGAGTTACCCAACTCTAAGAGATGAAAGGAAACATGGATGATAGTGGCATGAGAAGAAATTCGAGGGATGCAGACCCGTAGTTGTGAGTGACGCAAGGCTTCAGAAATAGTTTAGCTCAAACAGACCAAGTACAGAATTACTACCACGCTGTCAATTTCAAGAGCAAGATGTGTCGGGAGAGTCTGTGTTCATGTTTTGATACAATGGTGAGCACTGCTTATTATAATCTTCCAGGACTTCATCTTACAAATGCATGCACACAAACAGACAGACAGACAGACAGACAAACCAAAACTCAAAAAAAGCCAAAAAAAAAAAAAATCAAGTGGAATTTTTAAAAACATCTTTTTCTTTTTCTTCCTTTGAGATAGGAGCTTACCATGTAGTCGAGGTTGGCCTTGAGTTCTCAGTCTTCCTGCCTGGACACCCCAAGTGCTAGATTATTGATGCTGCTGCAACCCCCAGCTCAACCCATTTTAAAATGTTTTGTTTAAATTTCTACCTATAAACTATTTTTGGAGTTTTACAGTATAGCCCAGGGTAACCTCAATGTCATGGTATTCCTCTTCAGCTTTCTGAGTGCTGGGATCACAGGCACGCGCCACCAGCTTGGTTTCCATCTAGATTTTTTATTTTATTTTATTTTTTTAAACATGGGGTCTCTTAGAGTCCAAACTGGCCTCCAACTCACTATGTAGCCCAGGCCTGCCTTGAACTCCCAAACTTATGTTTTAATTACAGGCTCCTGTTGCCATGCCTAGCTCTACTGGTAGCATGGAAAGATTATGTTATTCACTTAGCAAATGGGAAAATGGAGTCTTAATAAGGTGATATAAATCAGAACCTTAAAAAAAATAAACAAACCCAACTTAGCTGCTAAGTTTCAGGGTAATTTTTCTTTTCAGTGTTGAGGGATTAAATTAAAGTTAAAAACTGACCTCCTGTGTGTCTGCCTTCCAAGGATGAAATGGAACAGCAGCCATGGAAAAGTTAACCTCCAGAGGGTGTGGCTGCCGTATTTCTCCTCCTCCTGTGATCTGAAGCCAGGGAGATCCAATGATATGTTTCAAGTGTGTGGAACATGTGGTCCATCTTGGGAGAATATACGGGCTCTTGATGTTCTTCCTTGCTGGGCCTTCCTATGTGGTTTCCTTCTATGTGCTGTGTTCCAGTGGTTGATTTCCACCCCCTGTGGTGAGCTCTATATTTGAATCCATGTTTGAGCTCTTGGTAGGGGAAAAAAAAAAACCTAGTTTGTAACCATGTTTTGACAGCAACAAGACAGTCTGTAACAAGCATGTGCGGCTGTTGTGTCTTTCGGAACTGTGATTAATCACAATATATTTCAATAAAGGGAAAGTTTTGAAAGGAGAGAGAAGAAGACATGATTAGATCAAGTAGACAGCATAAATCTTGGTGTTTGCCCCCAAGGTCAAAACTGTTGGTAGGGCTGAAGGTTTCTCTGTCTCTCTCTCTGTCTCTCTCTGTCTTTCTCTCTGTCTCTCTCTGTCACTCTGTCTCTCTGTCTCTCTCTGTCTCTCTCTCTGTCTCTCTCTCTCTCTCTCTCACACACACACACACACACACACACACACACACACATTTGTTCTCTTTTGAGATACACTCTAGTGTAGCTCAAACTAGCTTCCAGTTGTCTATGTATCTAAAAAGGACTTGGAACTCCCTTTTAAAACAATTATTTTTATCTTATGTACACAAGTGTTTGACCTACATGTATGTGTGTGTGGTGTACTCCTGTATGTATGTGTGTGTATTATGTGTACACATGAAGATCAGAAGGAAGATTCCCTAGATCTGGAGTTACAGAAGATTCTGATATCCTGTGGGTTCTGGGAACTAAACCTAGTTTCTCTGCAAGAGCAGCAAGTGCTCTTAAAGGCCTGGACATCCTCCCCCTCTATCCCCCAGGCCTGACTTTTAACTCTAGCCTCTAGCTTCTACCTCCCAAGTGCTAAGATGCCACTGTGCCAAGCCCAGCAAGGGTCCTAGTTTTGAAGGAATGGCTGATGATCTCTACGGCCAATGTTGGTGATGATCTCAGAGATCCTTTGTAAGGGATGGTTTCCCATCCCTCCTTTGTACCCAGCTACAAAGGAGGCTGCTGCTCATGTCTAGACCATTTCCTAGAGTTTACTTTTCAGCCCCCAGCTCTGGTGTCCTGTAGTTAGCTGGGTACAATGGGGTGGGAGAGAGCCTGGTCTCTGTCCTCATGGGGTTTGAGGTGGGGACAACATAAGCTGTCCTGCAATTCACACCTTATGGGAGTGAGGATGGCACTAACCCTCATCCAGAGCCATGCTCTCCGCGCTGTCTCCTCTTTTCTGCTCTCTTCACTCCCTTGTCCAGAGAGTCCTTCTTCAGCAGCCCTGACTTGCAAATATTTCCTCCTCAGGATGCTGTCTGGGAAAGTGACTGCGGGCCAGCCTTGGTTGCAGAAGGAAGCCACCGAGTGCTAACCACATCCAGCCTGTATTGAAGTTGCTTACTGATCGTAAGGAGTCGTTGACTCGAACAGATCATTCGTATGGTGCTTCCACGTTCTCTTGGGATAACTAGGAATGTCTAATGATGTCTTCTGAGTATAACAGCCATTATCATTCCTGCACAATGGTGGCTTCTCAAAAGAAACCCCTCAAACCTGGCCGCGTTGGCATTTGTTGATAGAAAAAGCCAGTGGAAAGGTTATTGGACTCCCACCAGAGATTCCCGCCCCTCTTTCCTACACCTTCTCCCCTGCCTATGATCTCAGAAGGTTCTATTGCATATAGAGTGTGCAAGGCTGGATGAAGGGGTAACTTCATCTAGATGAAGTTGTCACCAGGCTGGCATGAGACTTTTCATTTAGTCAACTGCTTTGGGGTCACCTATGCTCCTTAAGTAACCCCTCAACCATGCTCTAGGGGTAAGCCCAATAAATTCATTGCTTGGCTAAGCTGACTTTGGTAGAATAGTACATTGGTTTGCTGTTGGTGCCCTATGTGGGCCAAGTAGGCTCTCGTCCCACCTCCCTAGGGTGAGTTCAATTCCTGTAATGTCACAATAAATTTTAGGGTTCAGATATCTTTCAGTTAAAAAAATTCTATTTGACTCTGGATGTGAGTGCTTCTTGAATTTAGTTGATTGTAGAAAGCGATGGCAGAGAGATATCTTGCATGTCTGATGGGATATGCCGTGGAAGTCACCAAGGCAGGGGGTTGCCAGGTCTTGTTTCTGTCTACTGGGGTGTCGAGTAGCATTGACCTAGTTCCATAATTGCCTTTCCTTTGCATTTGTGCCAGAACACAGACAATCGAAAAAGCGAGATTAGAAATACATGACTATTGAGTCTAACACAGGCTAGCTTGGCTTGTCATCTTTGGTTCTGGTTCCCTGACACTCATACTATCTTAATGTTGACACAGATATTCAAGCTGATATTTAGGAAAACACTAGGCAGTATAGTGAAATAAAATTAGCTTCCTGTTCCTCTGGGTCTTAAGTGGCCATGGATGATAAATACTATTTATCAAGTATTTAAGATAGCCGGACATTGAGCTAGGTACTTCATATACATTCTGTAATTTGAACCTTTTCATAACTCTGCTAGCGAGATTTGCTTGCCCCAAAGGACAGAGAACGAAACTGAGGACGCAGGATGCTGAACACTCCGTTGAAGTTTGCTCTGTTAAGGGTGGTGTTTTTAGAATTTCAGTTTAGTATCTGGACTCTAGTGATACTTTCAACAGACTCAGCCCTTCAACTCCCCTCAACTGGGTGAGTCCACTGGGCTGAGAAGTGGCCACTTACACTTTCGCTCTGTGAAGACGGTTGTTTTAGAACACACTAATTTACTCTGTTTGTGTGTGTGTGTGTGTGTGTGTACACCTATATGGAAGCCAAAGGGCAACCTTGGGTACTATTCATCAAGTGTCATCACCCTTGTTCTTGAGACAGGTTCTCTCACGAACCTGGGCTTTGCTGACTGTGCTGGACTGACAGAATAGTGGGCTTCAGAGGTCAGAGTCTCTGTCTCCCCAGTTTTTGAATTATAAACAAGCCTCACCATGCTCAGGATTTTTTTGAAGACATGAGTTCTAGGAGGTCCAACTTAGATCTTCAGGCTTCCATAGAAAGCACTTTCCTAACTGAGCTGTCAGCAGACTCCCCGGTCCACTCTTGACACGGGCTTCTGGAGTGTGATGCTGTCATTCTTGGGACAGGACATAGTGGTCCCTCTTCTTAAGATTGTTTAAGGCTCCCAAATTTCTGAGAATCAAAGAGGCAGTTATAATCAAAGATGTGCAAATGGAGAGAGAGAGAGAGAGAGAGAGAGAGAGAGAGAGAGAGAGAGAACTTTAAAATAAAGAAATAATACCTGGCCAAAAAAAAAAATCTCAAAGAGGAACTTACTGATGGCCTTGGTGTAAAAAATTGGGGTGTCTCCTTCTTACTGGCTGAACTCATCTCTTAGACTTCCCCAGTGATGCTGTCAGTGTTCCTTCCTTGTTGAAAGATTAGCCTCCAGGGTTGGGACTACGGCTTCCCTGCCTGGCGCGTGACGAGTTTTCTCATGCCCAAGCAGAAAGCAAGAGGGCGCGCGGGCATTTGGCTGCTGGGGAATCTGGGCTGTGCTTATTCATGCATACTTACAAGGTAATTAGTTGTCCATTCATTCATTAGCGTGTTTATAGGGCCACTTGCAAAGCCTCAATTGCGGCTTGGAGAGGAGAGACAGCCAAGGAGGGCCTCAGGGGAACACTTGGGTTAAACGGCGTCACAGCTTGCCGCGTGCAACCCACCCGTTGGAGGCTCCAAACCAGAACTAGTTTAGTGACTCGGATGTGCCTTGTCAGTCACCAGAAGTGGGAGCTTTAATTGGCTCATTCATTTAGACTCTTTTTTTTTTTTGAAGACTTAGTGAGAACATTTCAATATTCCTCTCTCTCTCTCTCTCTCTCTCTCTCTCTCTCTCTCTCGTGTGTGTGTGTGTGTATGTGTGTGTGTATGTATGTAAGTCTGTGTGTCTGTCCATGTTTGTGTGTGTCTGCATGTTTGTCTGTGTGTATGTTTTGTGTGTGTGTGTACATGGTTGTGCCGTGTGTTCAGGTCCATGTTTATGCATGTATATGGAGACCAGAGGACAACCTCTGATATTGTTCCTCCGCATGTATATGTATATATATATACACACACATATACACATACATACACATATACACACATACATGTATATATACACACATATACACATATACATATATACATACATATGTACACACACATATATATACACATACATGTATATATATATACACATACATATACATATATACATACATATATATGTATATACACACACATATACACACATACATGTATATATACACACACATATATACATATACATACATACATATATACGTATATACACACATATACACACATACATGTATATATACACACATATATACATATACATACATACATATATATGTATACACACATATATATTTATTTATTTACTTTTATTTATTGAGACAGGGTTGCTCACTGATTAGGTGAGGCTGAGTGGCTAGTGAGTCCTAGAGATTTGCCTCTCTCTACCTCCCTAGCTATGGGACTACCATTATACCTGGCTTTAAACATTTTTAAATTTCTTTTACCTGGGTTTTGGGGCTTGAACTCGGGTCCTCATGCTTGCCTGTCAAGGATTTTACGAGTGAACACCCACTCCTCTCATCTTTTCCCCTTACCTCTTATTTAAATCGAGATACATTTTACCTGTGGTCATATTTCCTTTTTGGTACCTGGGTCCATGAATATTGACAGATACATGGAAATGGGTTAAGTACTATCGTTACGAAGTATAGACTACTTCCTCGAAACCACGGGCATATATCTGCAGATGTTCCTGTCCTCACAGAGAAGAAAAAGATTGTCTTCTGAGAGAGAAAGGACTGTTGCCAAGAGACTGGGGTCTGCAGGTGGTCTCAGGAGTTCTGCTGGACCAAGAAGTTCTGCTGACGTGAAGCCCAGGTACAGCTTGCTAACAAGTTTCACAAAATTCCCAGCTTGGAGGATATAAGCAGAAGACAACAAATAATCCTGCCCCTGTATCCAGTTTGGCGAGAACTATTATCCTTCTGGCTTCTGGTGACCTCTGAATAGCTGGGATCCAGCCTCCTGGTGCTGAGAATCAGCCACAGTGGTGGCCATGCAGGGTGGCCTGGGAAGAGGCAGGTAGCTGTTCCGTAGGTGTGCCTTTGCATTAACAATGAGCTCCTCCAGGATATCAAAGAGAGACAGTTTGTAGAACCCGTGCGTTTGAAAATCCATCCCCACATTAGATCTGAGGGAAAACATGTCTAACTCTTCAAATCATCTTCAGACTTCCCCATCCCCTCTGCAGCTTTGTTTTCTCTGCTCCTGGGTCCTCAGTCTAACTCCTGCGGCTGCCTGCGTGTTTCAATATTTAGTTCCTTCAGTCACTTCAAAATCGCTTCGAACTCACCCCCTTCAGAAACCTGCACTCACACTAACCTCTTGGAAGAGGGGTGGGCGCCAGCACACCGTTACTTATAAAACAGGGAGCCCCTGCTGTCATCGACTTCCTTAGGACTTGTGTATTCTGGCCTGTTCCTAACTTCCCATCATGCAATCATGCACGCTACAGACAACAGGGTTTGTGGTTCAGTGTTTTGTGTTCTTAGTTATGATTTTTCCAGTGTGCATCGATCACACATATCACTTGTCAATCATCTTTGTTATTTGCCATTGATCATTTATAGTTATCACCTGTCACTTATGTGTCATCTAATGTGTCATTTATCACTTATAGTCTGTCATTTATCTTTCATCTATTACCTATCTATCCCTTATCTATCATCTATTCATCTATATGTCTGTCTATCTATCTATCTATCTATCTATCTATCTATCTATCTATCTATCTATCTCTCATCTCTTTTATCTATCAATTCTTTCTCTCCCCCCCCATATATATATATATATTTACTTGCTGTCATTAACTGTATCTATTTACCTATCTATATCTATCTCTGTCTGCGATAATTTTGTTTTCTAGTACATAGAATTGTATCATATCTGTCTAATTTAGGGCATATCAATCTAACTATATGTGGTTAGCATCTATCCATATATTTGATGTTTACTCTGTCACATATACACATTCTCTGCCACCTCTCTGTCTATCATATTCAGTATCTATCTATCTATCTATCTATCTATCTATCTATCTATCATCTCTCTCTATATATAATCTATACATATGTCATATGTTTCTCACTTGTCTTTCTGTCATATCTGTCATTCGTTTGTGGCTTTCTAAACCAACCAACCATTCATTCATCCATCCATCCATCCATCCATCCATCCATCCATCCATCCATCCATCCATCCACAGGTCGGACAGGTTAGATAACCTATCTATCTCAGGTCTCAGCTTCCTCGTTTATAAAATGGGACTGTTAAGAATGCCTCCTGAGGCTTGGCAATGTGTGCAATGTGTATAAAACATTTAGAATAATTCCTGCTATATGGGACGCCTCCATTATTAACCTCCATTCTCTTCATGACCTCTCTTTCCCATTCCTTCTTCCATAGTCTCTTCATGCTAGAAAGGTCACGCTTTGGGACAGTTCTCAAAGCCCATCTCTAGGCAAGTTCAAGTTCAAGTTCAAGCCATGGCAGGAACAAAGCAGTTCTGCTCCACCCTCTTCACCACACGTGTCTTCCCCACATCTGGGACAGAAACGCATAGATTCCTTGTGCTTATAGCTTCCGCCTGGATCTTCCCCTTTCCTTACTGATATGGCTTCATGGACCCTGTAGACAGGAACTCCGCTACATGTGCTGGGTGGTGTTGCTTCTGTCATTGAAGGGGCTGGAAATCAAGTATAAGAAGCTCACTACCTGACTTCATATGGCTTATCAGCTTGGTAAAATTTTCTTTTTTCTGTTTGAGTATATTTTTACATGGTGTGTGGCATGGTATGTCAATATATATGGGGGTTTATATATGGGAGGACAGCAATCAATGTCAAGGGTTATTTCTTAGAAGCCCCCCCCCCCCCTTTGAACAGAGTCTCTCATTGGCCATGGAGCTCATCCATTAGGCTAGGCTGTCTAGTCAGTGAACCGCAGGGATCTTGTCTCCATCTCTGGGAAACTGGAATCACAAACACCCAGCCTGGCCCTTTCTCCATGGTTGCTGGGATCAGACTTTGGTCCTGACGTTTACAGGAAGTACTTTCATGGTTGAGCTGTCTCTCCAGCCCTTGTCTGATTTCATTAAAAACAAACAAACAAACAAACAAACAAAAAAAACCGTTTTGACTGTGTAGCCCAGGTAAGCTTCTTCAAACTTGTGATCCTCCTGCCTCAGCTTCCCGCGTGTTGGTGTTATAGATATGTACCACTAAGGACTGACTTCAGTTTTGCATTCAGGGCTCTAAAATAAATGAAGAGTATTTTATAACACAGGAAGACTGCGCACACTAATGCTGTTCTCCATAAGGTTTTATGGGAACACCGCCACATTTCTGTTTTCACTTCTGTTTGTAACGCAGCTGAGTTGAACTGCTTGGACCAAGGCTGCCTGGCCTGCAAATCTGAAATACCTTCTGTCTGGTTCATTACAGGATGCTTGCTAAGCACCAGTTTAGAATCTTACTCTGAGTAATATGCCCCACCTCAAGAAATATTTAGAATCTGGATAAGAAGTGGGGTTTGAGTATACTTTATCTAAGGCGTGCTATCTTTTTTTTAAAAATCAGTTTTTAAGTTACTTTATGTGTATGGGTGCTTCGTCTGTGGTCTATCTGTGTACCCTGGGATGTGTTTGCAGGATCCTTGGAGGTCAGAAGAGGGCATCAGATCCCCTGGAACTGGAGTTACAGTTGTGAGCCACCACATGGGTGCTGGGAATCGAACCCAGGTACTCTGCAAGAGGAGCCTTTGCTCTTATCTCTGGGGTCAGCTCTCCAGCTGTGGGGGCAGTGTTCCAGCCCTAGGAACACCATCTTTTCCTCAGCTGTGGTTGTATGCTTTCAGTATTTCCTGGTCCTTGTTCGCTACATCCGATGTGTTTGATGGGCTGTCCTGTACGTTAAGATATAGCCAGATAACGCTTCTGTATCAGTTGCCCCATTTTGTGGACAGCTGCGCAACCTGACCTTGTCATCTTGGAGGACCAGGTTTCATAGGATTTGATTCCTTGTTGGTAGCAAAGGCTTTGTTTCTTTGTGAAACCACGGCAGTTTTTCTTTGCTTCTTTCAGGGATTTTTTTTTTTGAAACTGGGCCCTTTGTACTGAATATCTTCACACATCTTAAAACAGAGAAACTTTGGGCTTTTCAGCTCTGCACACAGAAGGAGCCCTGGTATTGTCTTTCGCTCAGCATGATTGAGTTATTCCTTAAATAAAACTCCAGGCTTTGTTCTCAGTGCCCCACTAACTGCCATATTCAAATGATTTGTTCTTGTCTAAAACGACTCCAGTCTTTGCCGGGTTATTTTGCAATCTCGCCAACAATTAAGCGCAATGTTTACAAAGTAAATTGACACCTATTCTAGACAAATTCTGCAAAAAACAAAGAAGGAAATCCAAATAACGGTGGGAGAAACACGCGCTCTGTCAGGCTGTCTTTCCTTTTATACACATTGTGTTGCTGAAGACCTGTCCGAGAGTAGAAGAGTGGAGCGCTGTGATGTAAGGTTGGGGCTTCATTGGCACAGAATTAGAAACATAGATGTCACAAAAAGCCTAATTCTCGTTTGGCAGGTCATGCCTTTCTTGGGCCCTAAGAGCTGGGGCAGGAAAAGGGCAGTGGATTGGAGGTTAGGGGCTTCCTTTGGATTGTGGGAACATTGTGCTAATAGCCTGACTCTATCTGTGATTTCTACTTTCCACAAAAGAATGATGTAGGTATGCTAGGTTTGTGGAATTAAAGGAGGGCAGGGGTTTGTGTCTCTTTGTTTTGAAATAGGGTCTCATGTCACCCAGACTGGCCTCAGAGTCACTATGGAGCCAAGGATAACTTAAATCTGAATTCTCCTGCACCAACTCCAAGTGCTGAGATCACAGGTCTATGCCACTGTGCCCAGTTTATTGAGTTCTGGGTACTGGCCCAGGGCTTTCTGCATGATATGAAAGTAATTCACGCATCTGCCAACACACCCAGCCCTTCGCACTAAAGGGGAAAAGGCTCAAATCGTCTATCTTCCTACTATACATTGAGCATTTCCTCTATCTACAACTTTTTGAGTACTTATATAATGCCCCAGATGCAAATTCAATACCAGGAAACTTGGTTTCATGTAGGAAGTTATTAAAAATAATGAATATATTTACGAACAGGTGACAGGTAAAAGGATTACGCGTGGAAAAGTAAATAAATGTCACGCTTAGATTTGATTATCGGCCCCAAGATATTTCCCTATGTACATGCAAATATATACAAACTATGCCAAACTGCTCAAATTTGAGCTGTTTTGGTCCCAAACATTTTGAATGAGGGATCCTCAATCTGTAGCGAGAGCAGCCGCTTTCCCCATCTCTACCCCACCCCTGCAATTCACTCTACCCCACTAGGAGAGTCTTCTCTTTCTATTGCAGAGCCTGGTACCCACCAAGGGCCTAATCACCCGCATCTACTTCTCCTCTGTGTGGCAGCCAGCATCCGACCATTCTACTATGAGATGTTTTACAAACCTTGTTTTCTATATACATTCCTTATGGGGTAATACTAGAGACACTTCCACACCTGTGCACACAACCAACGATAAGCAAAGGAAACATAGAGTGTTTCTTGCTTTTTTGATACAGGGTCTCATGGTATAGCCCAAGCTGGGTTTAAACTTGTGGTCCTCTTGCCTCAGCTTTCCAAGTGCTGGAGTATAGGGATGTGCCACCATACTTAGTGAAACAAATAAGCTTTAAAAACTGTTCATAACATATCTGATTCCTGCTCCTCCCCTCCCCCACCCCAATTACTTGGCTGGTTATCAATGAAAAAAAAAAGTTCTCCTTTGATTGAACAGTTAAACTAGTTTCTTTGGGAAAGTTTCCCTTAGTTTATTCTTCCAGATTTCTCCCCTTGCCTATGTTCTTTCCCAAGAAGGCTTCCGGGTGTGTGTATGTGAGGCATTTGAACTCACAGTGACAGGTGACAGAGGAGAAGGGGCTCGCTCAGTCGTACACTCGGGGCCTTGTGTGGTTGTGGAGTTGCAAGATTTCCACGGGCTCCACTGTTGGCGGGGGCTTGAGTTTACCACTCTGAGACTGGTTCCTTCTGTCTTCTCTTATCCAGGACAAGAATCCCCCAGCTGCTCTAGTTCTTCCCTAGCACAAACTCTGAGTATTTCTCTTTGATCTGGTTCTCAGATTCTCTATCTAGGAAATCTCCCCTGTGTCCTCTGGCCCTCAAGCTCGACAAGACCTTTCCCTTACCCTCTCAGCCTATCAGGACTCTGGTTCCTTCTACAGGCAAAAGCAAGCTGCCAATAGATACTTCGCTTGTCATATAGGAGTGAAGAAGATTCTAGAAAGGTCAGTTGAGACCTTCTGCCTCACCTTGCCTGTCCCCAGGTTGAGTTCTGGCTACCCCAGCTTAGCAGCGGGAGAGGAAAGCTGGCCCCTGACACAGTTGCTGTAGCACTTGAGTGTTTTATGAGACAGAAGTTCTTGGTTGGCATTCATTTCCCTCTGAACCTGAGTCCCATTGTCTCCCAGCCTCTGTTAGAGCTCTAACCTGGGAGTGGAGGTTAGAACATGTGGGGCTTTTGAGTGTCTCTTAATCTGCTCTCCTGTTGTCTCCCTGGGGTACATAGAGCAGGCTTTCTTTTTCTTCTAGAATATTTGCCTTCATCTAGTCTCTTGCATCCCAGTCGGAAGAACAAAATGGCTGTCACGGGGAGTACTTCCTGGGAGGAAGAATGAAGATCATGCCAGTTTACCTCTTTGAGAAGATGGTCTTGGATAGAGGCCAGCTTTGAGTCTGCAGGACAGAGGACTTTACTCATTGTGGGTAGTTGCGAATCCTGCTCGGAGCGTGCAGGAATCAACCTGGATTGGCAAGGACCGTAGCTGGCCTCGTTTTTTTTTTTTTTTTTTTTTTTTAAGCTGAGGACACAAAATGCTTCTGTCCTTGAATGTGCTTTAGAGGCAAAACACTCTGGAGCCCAGGGAACATTAAGTACTCCTTTGTCAGATGATAAAAAAAAAAAACCAAGACAGTTCTCCATCAAAGGAAATTATTGTGATTGAAGAAAAAGCCAGCCAATTCCTGGGGATTGGTCCTGGGAAAATCTCATTGTGTACCAAAGTGAAATCAGGTTGGGTGAATATCCAGGGCACTGTGAAACATAAACCAGTCACACGACTCTTTGCTGAGGAGCAACTGGGAGCTACTGAAGAAATGCACCCTGCCTTTTTTTGTCCTGTGGTGGTAGGGACTCTGGGAACTGGAGACAAGGTGACCATTTTCCTTGACTTTGCTCTTCTTCTTGTTATTTGATGCCATTCCTAACCCAGTCATAGCATAAAGTTTTATATAGTGATTGCCTACTGTGTGCCTGATTCTGGGCACGGAGAGACCAAGATTAAGTAAGTTCTGTTCTATCCAGATGCTTGGCTTATAGGACCTAAATGTGAGAGAGTATTGTCTTTGGGCACAGAGCTAGGAGGATGGCTCTCTGAGGTCTGTAGAAGTGGGGCATTGGGAAGGCAAGGGACAGAGAAATGCTAATAAGCCTAGCTGGAAGGACCTGAGACGGATATGGAGCATCTGTCTCAAAAGCTGGCTTGGATCACAGCCCCCAAGATTAGACTTAGGGTAATGGAATGGTAGTCATACGGTCATATACATATAGTTAGGTAGCGGCAGGTATTGTTAGGGCAAGTGCACCATGTATTATGATGGCTTAAGACACTCACAGTGACGGCCAGTGAAGTTGTCTTAAGAAACTGTATTCCCTTCTACTGCACAGGTAAACCCCATTGGATGTTTTTACCAAGTTAACTTGACTTTTTTCATTTATTGTAATTGCCTTGGCAAGGGCGTGCAAGTATTGCCTGTCAGCCTGTCTGCTCCATATGTACTCCAAGCCCCACAGGAAGGTTCTGAAAATGTAACCCAAGGACTCCAGAGTGTAGTCTCAACTCACTGTCTATGTAAATCTGACAATTCCCCTGCCTTTGTGAAGCTGCCCTGCTCAGCATGGGAAGGCGAGAAATACACAGAGATCCCAGAATCAGTTGTCTAGCGATCCCTCCTCTTCTCTTCCTGGAAAGGGTTTGGTCTAGTTGAGTGTCTTAGCTGTCTCTGAGGCTCCATTTTGGTTCTCCATGACTGTGATAAAATACCTGAGAGTAATGCCTTCAAGGAGGAAACAGTTGGTTAGGCTCACACTTTCAGTCCGTGGTTGGCTGGGGCAAGAGAGAGATATCATAGCAGAAGGGTGTGGGGGAGAAATCCAAGAAGGGAAGGAAGGGAGGGAGGGAGGGAGGGAGAGAGAGAGAGAGAGAGAGAGAGAGAGAGAGAGAGAGAGAGAGAGAGAAAGAGAGAGAATCATAACTTTTAAAGGCACAATCTCAGCTCCCTGCCTCTTGTGATTAGGCCTCACTGCTAAAATCCTCTTCAGTTATGCCAAGACCGATTGATGATGTAATTAGCAGCCTCAAGATCCTGTCACCTCTTGATAGTGCTGCCAGTTGGGGACCAAGCCTTCAGCACATGAACTTTGAGAGTGTTTTATAGTAAGACCACAATAGGCCAGTCCTCTACTTACCTGAGCTTTGCTTCTCAGATATCTAAGCTTCAGCCTTTCCTAGGGACCAGGACTTGAACTGATCTTGGGGGTCAGTGAAACATCACAGGATGTTTCTTAGTGTTCCCAGGACTTCAGAGAACCTCACCCCCCCATCCACCCCTTATCTACGGTTCCCATGGCTCGAGTTGACTTGTAAGCTTTTAGAGAACTACACATGGCTTTTGCCTGTGGCTGATGTTTGGACAGAACCTCTTTTCCACTTGGAACAGGAGAGAACTGTTATGGGAACATCTGCTAATTCCTCCTATAGCTTATACTTGGTACTTCGCAAAAGTTTTTCAAACTCACTGTGTCTTTTAGATCTCTGGAAGACATGTGAAGATCCATTAGGGTTCTTTGAGTGTGGAACATTATTCAAACCCCATATAACCAATTTTTACAATGTATACGTTAAATTGGTGGTGTGTGCTTTTTTTTTTTTTTTTGAGCTGACATTTTCCCTACGAGGTACCCATGTAAGTCATTTTATTAAAGTCTATAAAATGATAGAAGATGTACTTACATCAAAAATAATTTATTTTATTTCAATAAGACACTAAAAACTTCAAAATAATGTGAAGATCTATAGTGGCTATAGCTAAGACTGACTCTATCCCAAATGGGAAAAGCAAGATAATGCTTTTCTAGCATAGTATGGAGGAATATCATAAATATATGCACAATCTATCAAATTCTGGTAAAATCTGACAACACTTAAACGCTTTTAATAAGAAAGAATTCACTATCAAATGGTCAGTGCTAAAGAACTGGACATATCATGCCCTAGAGTACTTTATTGGGTCAGGAGTCCATCTCTTTGCTGTTGCTGAAGGAGGAGCTATATGAGTTAGAAATAAAATGTCATTCAGTTGATGTGTCTTGACTTCTGAGAAGGCGCATGACCATAATGACTGTAGTACAAGAGCTCTTTGGGAAACGGTAAATGGGTTTGAAAAGAAGATAGCATTGATGTGTTGGTCTATAGACATCCGGTCTACTGAAATTCGAAGTTTTTTCCTTAGTGGTGAATGGATCATGGACACTGGAAGATTACAACTTGCTAACAAAATGTGGTGCCGTTGCCTTGATTAATTGCATTCCAAGAATTAAAAGTGATTGGTAGCTCAGGCTTGTGAAAGTGCGTTGGTTGTATATCACTGTCACCAGACACCTGTAGAAAAAATTGGCTTAAAGGGGAAAGATTCACTTTGACTTGCTGTTTCAGAAATGCCAATCCTGAATTGACCAGATTCATGACTTACTGGTCTGTGTGGCAGCAAAGCCTAGGAATGAGAGGCTGTGGTAGTTTAGAGCTGGGAGTCAGAGAGATAGGAAGGGCCTGGGATCTATCCATCATCTGCAAGGGCATGCCTTCAGTGACTTACTTCTTTCAGGCAAGCTCAGTTCTCAGGTTTGCCTCATCTCCTGATGTCTTCACATGGTGACTGTCAATGAATCCATTGATAAAATCGATGCTTTCCTGAGCCAGTCTACCTCAAAAGTCCCATTAGTTGGCAACCTAGTGTTTAACAATGATCCTCAGGGGAGGGAACTTCCTAGCTAATCTTTATCAGGAGGTGTTGGATCAACCACGTGAAGCTAGATCCGCCCATTGTTTCAAGGATGCCGAACATGTTCTAAGTCGTACCTACTCATGTGACCCATTCCACATGGGTGACAAACATCTGTCTTCATTCTGATCCTTTAGAAGTTCTGCCTTGACACTGGCTTCAAAAATCCCAAAGGCAGAAAAGTAGATTTATGAACCACAGAAAAGGTTCAGGTTTCTGCATTGATGTGACCACTCCGTACTCCTCACGTTTCATTGGCTAAACGGACTCATGGCCACATCAGAGAAGAGGCCGATGGAGCATTGAGATCCCCTTCCGGGCCTGGAATGTGTCTTGAACATCTGCCAGTAGCTCCACTGATGGCTACGGGCACACTTGAAACCCATTTGTTCTCTCTCTCTTGCTTTAAGATCCACGCCCCCCATCCCCCATCCAACTTGCCAAATGGACCCATTTTTGTACGTATGTAAGAATCTCACTTTGAATTGATTAAGCTTACACCCACTCGTTCCATGTTTCCTGCTGTGGACCTTATGTTAAATGATAGCTCCAGTTACTCGCTGTCTCATGAGGTTGCGGGCTACACAAGCGTGCGGTAGTCCACTGAGCATTGCCCTGCAGATGGGTTTAATGTGGAATGGGACTCACGCTCCCGAGTCTGCTTTGGGACCCTCCAGACGACTCCTTATCCTGAAGGAAAGTTCCTTGTGGCTGTGCGCTCATTCCATCGTTCTGTCTTAGAGTGAAGGCTTTCATGTACTTGAGATCAATACAGTTCCCCTCTCCTCTGCTCGCTTTCTCGCGCGCCGGGAGTGCGTTTCTTTTCATTTCCACGGGCCCACTTTGTCTTCTTTCATGTTCCTTTTCAATTCCATTTTGCTCCTAGGCTGGAAGTAGAAAAAGTGATAACACAGGAAGTGAGGTCAAACCCAGCCTTGAGCCTTTCAAGGGGATGCAGGAAGCGTGAACGTGCAGTGTTCTTGATAGCTTGCAGGGAATCAGCGCTTCTCAGGCTCTAAAGGGAGGCTGCCTCTAACCCAGTGAGGGTTCTCCCTTCACCCTCCAGTCTCTCTTTTGTCTTCCTTCAAAGATAAAGGGACCTCTGGCTCACTCCCACCTCTGCACCTCACATGTGACACAGATAGGGGAACACCTTGACTTAAGGCTTTGCCTGCCCCGTCTAAGTGAGCCCAGTGAGAGTGTAGTGGTTGGTTTGGATTTTGGTAGGTGTCAAGTCACCATAGACTTGGGCCTTTACTCTCAGAAGAGCATCTCCGATCATTTCTGAGGGTGCCTTCTCTCCACTGTTCCTCTCTATCTAGCCGCTACTTGGTCTACCTGTGGTCTGCAGAACCCAGCCCAGGAGGACTTGACTGATCACTGACTGTGGCAGAACTCACTGTGGGGAAGCCACCTTCTCCACTGCGGATGCGTCCTTCCGGAGTCAGCTAGAGTCACTTCTGGTCACCTACTGCATACACATTTCTGTGCTTGGTTAAGCCTGGGGACCATAGCTAAGGCGTTGGCTTAGCTCTGTGCTTCTTCCTCTTGGGAATGGTTTTCCATCCAGAGGCTCTGGCTATCTTCTCCCGCTTCCGGGCAAGGTCCACCCAATCTGGGAAGTAACGTGTCAGACTAGTCAGTCCGAGTGCTTCCAGTTTACCTTCTTCATCCGCCAAGGTGGCATCTGGCTCTGCTGTTACTATATCTCTGTTTGTTCAGAAGGTCAGGAAGGAGCAGGCATGGAATCAGTCTTAAGATTGACAAGCACCAGAT
Organism: Mus musculus; assembly: GCF_000001635.26. Lineage (NCBI taxonomy): Eukaryota > Metazoa > Chordata > Mammalia > Rodentia > Muridae > Mus > Mus musculus. Next base: position 107,999,341 of record NC_000074.6, read on the forward strand.
AGTGAATGTCAACAACAGCGCAGCATCAAGGGGCTAGAGAGGCCACTCCTGACATTCTATAGCCGGCTCAGAGGTCCGTCAACCATAGAGGCTGACCTTGACCAGGGCGGCCCCAGCATGGGTTCTCTAGAGCTTCCCTCTGCTTTTCCTTCCTGCCTTCTGTTGAAGGCATGGCTGCATCCCATGGCGCATCCGGGTGTCTTTGTACAATTTCTTTTTTTGAGTTTAGAGCAGAACACAATCTTCATAGTCCTTTGGAAGGTTGAGGAGAGTAATAGGCACACATCCATGCATCTGTATGTTCTTATCCTTCTATCTGTCTTCTGTTTAAAATCCCATATACATCACACAATATGGTATTTGATGGGCTGTAGGTATGCATTGTAAGGGGGCCATTGAATAATTTTATGTTCTGTCTTCTGGAGGCCCTGAGTTGCTTTGGAAAGATACCAGGCTGTGTGTTTCTTTTCTGTTCCTTGTAAAGAATTTGTCACTGGTTTTCAATAAATACTAGAACAAATGACTACAAGCCCACATAGAATTGAGCAATTCCTGAGCACTTCTGATGGCCACACTGGAGAAGGAAGATTTCTGGCTCATTGACTTTTCTATGTGTACATCTGTATTAGACATTCACTTAGATCCTGGAATGTTAAGCCTGAGTGTTGAACACCACCTTTCTTATTGCAATCTCCACCCCAAATTTCTAACACGGTCTGGCGAGAATGCGTAAAGAAAATGAGGACTACTTAGCAATAGTCCTTGTTCACTTATATACTGCATGTATGATACTGGCCAATAAACAGATAGTAAAATAAAAACGACCCACCGGATAAGAGCTTAAGAAGACTCTTGTTGCAAATGAACTCCTGGTGGCCTTGGTGTGTGTGTGTGTGTGTGTGTGTGTGTGCCTGCAATGCCAGCAGCTGATTAGGGGAGATGCATTCAGGAGCCTGAGGAGTTTGGAGATAGCCTGGGCTACATAGTGACACCCAGTCTCATAAATTAACAACAACAACAAAGACAAAAACAACGAAAATCCTGATTCCTGAATGAGTTGAATTTTGCTCACTTTAATCCTGTGCTGATTAGGTTTTTTTGTTTTTTGTTTTTGTTTTCTTAACACCTTGATACATCCTGGAGTCATCTGGGAAGAGAAGCTCAGTTGAGACAATCTGTCTATTAGATTGGCTTGCAGGCAAGTCTGTGGAACATTTTCTTGATGAATGACTAAAGTGGGAGGGCCCTGTTGATGGCGCAGCACTGGGCAGGTGATCCTGCAGTGTATAAAAATGAGAGCCCAGTCAACCATAAGCCAGGAAGCAGCATCAGTCCATGGTTTTCACTTCAGTTCTTGCCCCCCAGGTCCCCGCCTCCGGGTCCCTGCCCTGCCTGAGTTCCTGCTTCAGCTTCTCTCACAGATGGACAGGGACTAGCAATAAGTAAGTCAAATAAATCCTTTCTTCCCCAGGTTGCTTTTGGTCATGATTACTGGAATGCAAAGCAAACGAGGATGAATCCTCTATTCAGTGCTGTGTAATCTTAAGGAATGGATAACTGTAGGGTCTTGACGCCGCGTTGACTTGAGCTCATCATAGGTTAAGAGGTTTTTTTTTTTTTTTTGTGAAATAGACCTTTTTGATTATTTGTTTGCTTGTTTTTCGTTTCTCCCAGATAGTCCCAAATAAACCGGAACTTTGTAAGGACTTGGGTTGGGGGTGGGTAAGTTAAGGATAACCAGCTATAGTAAATAAAAACAAATGACTTCAAGAACCCAACAGAAGCAGACAAAACTAGAGACAGCTGAAGGTCAGCTTTGGGCAGAGGACAACAAACGTGTCTCTGGCTGGGGGCGTTTAGACCAGGTGTTTCCATGTTCTTGGCCTCTTAGTCCAGGAATTGAAATAAAGATCACACAGGTTGAGGAACCACAAGGGCACTTTATTGAAAAGTGATACAACAACACAGATGAGAAGATACCCAGCAAGTGGGCAGTGAGTGATAACTTACTCAAGGGTCCGGTCATTTCTTGGGACTTCCTGTTATGGGGTTCTGGAGAAGGAGGAGTTGAGCTATGATGGGGAGCCCACAAACGGGTCTCTGTTTGGATGCTTTAATCATGGAAGCATCTATTGTACACGTCCTTTCCCACAATGCATCTGATTTTAACCATGCACACACTGAGTATGTACCTGAAATCCATGTAGGCCAGATGGCCCACTGCCTGCTGTTCTTGGATGTGTTGTAGTATGTTTGAATGGAAAGGGGTGGTATTAGGGGAGGGGGGAAGTCACCATAAGCTCAGCGAGGATGAATCACAGTCTGTTGTTAGAAGTGGGACATGCATGTAGCTTGATGCAGGTGGGGGAGGGTCTCAGGTTGCTATGTGCACTGTGAGGAGAGGGGGAGGGTCCTTGGTTGTCCAGTGCATTATTAAGCAAGGAGTGTATGCATAGCCCAAGTCAAGTAGCATTCCATATTGCTAAACTATTCCCTACAGTTGTAGGCTTCGAACAGATGTCAAAAATATCTGTCCCTGAGTCTCAAGGAAGGCCCTTTTCTAAACAAATGTCCTTCTTCCTGTTTCCTCTTCTACATCCAACTCACTCCGTGGATGCAGGGAGCATCGAGTTGAAAAAAAAAATGTCATTTTTGGTGGGATAGTTTTATAGTAGAAACTTGTGGGGTTGCCAATTATTTTATAATTAGGTGTTAGATGAAGTGCACAGGGGAAGAAAGTGGAGGGATGAATTTGCAGAGGGCTGTAGCATCCATGCAGGGTGCTGAGATAGCAGCACCCGGGGAATGTTAATGGGCACCCTGGAGAGGAGTCTCCCAGGGCCGCACATACTCCATCTTCCCAAACCACCTCCTTCCAGCCATCACTTACCTCGTCCCCATCTGTTTCTTATGCTCTAATAAACGATAGCACTAATCTATTTAGCACCTTTCATCAGAAACCCCCCCAGGGCCACTTCAACCCTGTAGGGATCCACAGCCAAAGTGTGATGACTTTGGAGTGGACACATAGCCTGCTGTTTCTGGATGTCAGTACCAGGCTGGGAAATAGGGCTTTGCCTTCAGGGAGGCACACCATCAATGGTGTGATTTCTCTGATGCCCTTTTCCAATCCCTTTAGCCTTGAGAATAGAAAATACGACCCATTTCTCCAGGGCTGTGAATACCCTGGGAGTTGCTCGCCCAGGAGGGTCTGGAGTGTTTTGTAGGTGTTTGGTGGTTGCTTCTGGAAATGTTTACTGGTTTTCTCTTGGGTCTTTTGAATGTGTCCAAAGGGAAGAAGAAATATGTGGCATTCAGTTTCTTTTCCTCTCTTCTTTCCGTGGTGCAGAGGGTTGAATTCTCTGCCTTGCATATGCCAGGCAAGAACACCCCTGGAGAGCTACGTCCTCAGCTCTTTTTGAACACTTTATTTTGACACAGGGTCCCTCTAAGTTGGCCAGGCTGGCTTTGAACTCCTTCTGTAGTTCAGGGAGTTCTTGAGCCTTCCATGGTTTTGTCTCAGTCTCTGAAGCAGCTGGGATTACAGTCTTAGGCTATCCAGCCTGGTTTGTAACAGTTTATAATACTATTGAGAGTAATGTTAAACATTGAGCCGGCTACTTGTGTCTTCTTTGGTGCTTAGAAGCAGGAGGAGACCTTGGAGCAGGAAGATCAGTTGGCTTGCAGTGACCATGACCGATTGCTTTCTGACTTTGAACTTGTAGGGGCTGCTGCTCATTTGCATATTGCTCCAATTCAGGAAAAGGGCGTGCTTCGAAACATTTAAGAGAAATTTGCCATACAGAATGCGAAATACAGTTAGACAGTTGACTCAAGAAGTTAAGAACACGCATTGATTTCTTATAAACCGACACTTTGAATTTAGAGTTTTTGAGCCAAGCATAATTTGTTGATGCTGACAATTTGTCGAAGCTAGGTGGAGGCCAGAAGCTTTAAGTAGTAAGCCAGGGAATCCCAGATATGATATGAGGACCGTGAACCAAGCCTATAGGTATGAATCACAGGGACTGGCAAGGCTCCGGGTGGGGATTCTCCTCCAAGTACCAACAGGATTCTAGCTTGCCACAGCCAACCATTTCCTCCAGTGAAATAATTGTGAAGTTGTATCAGAAAAAAAAAAAAAAAAAAAAGGACAGGCTTTATAGCCTTAGGAGATGTGTTGTTTAACGTATGCTTTTATTATCTCCAGCCCGACGAGACACTGGAAGAGACAATACAATAAAGTTGAGACACAGCATGTTGCTTTCCCCTCCCTTTTCTTCTGAAGATTTCCAGGGCATAAGAGAATGGGGGGGGGGGGGCTCCTCCTATACGTCTCCCAGGCTCTGCTTTGTTTTATCCCATATTTTTTGAGTTGGCCAGAGTGCAGTGTTTTCTATTCATTGGCTATACAATAGCTGCCTTGTTGTTCTTTCCCAGGGAGTGATTTTGGGAGAGGCCAGCATACCATCGCTTGTGGGGAAGTACGTGTCCCCCGTGATTGGATGCTTCTCATGGTCGTGGGATTTCTAGGATACCATCAAACCTACCCAGCACAATGTATGATCTCTCCTTTCCCTTCTGTGACTCTTGGCATGCTTTCCCAGGTTCTGGTGGCAGCAGTCCCCTCGTGTCCTGTAAATTACAGATCCCTCTCGTCCCCTTTATACCAGAGGGCAGCTGCTTCTGTGGAGATAACCCAAAGGTGAGGACTTTAGGTTTGCCCTCCTAAAATCCTCTCTTAACTTCCCTTTCATAGTGCGGTAGCAACCCCAGAGGGTATGGAAGGGAAGGTATTTACCTTGTCCCGGCACAACTACCCAAGCAGGGACAGAATCTATGTTGGATACCTTCACTTGTCAACCCCCTGTCTAGAAGCTATTCAGAATCGACAGTGTTCTTGAGGTCCCAGTCCCAATCCCATATTACTTAGGATCACCGATTACTGCTTTCTTGTGACACTCCGTGTTCCTATCATCTGTCAAGGATGTTATCTCAGAGATGGTGAACCCAGGACAACAATATCTCTGCGTCACTTCTCTGTGGAGCTTTGCCTTTCTGTCATCTCTATGGCTTTGCTCTCTGCGTAGTAAGGCCTTAGCCTATGGAGGCTTTTCCCAATCTGATTTGGTAAAACCTCCTCATTAATTGTGCTCAAAGAAAGTCTCCTGTTTACTTTCACGTTTTTATGCTTATTTGGTCCCTTCTGCATGGCGCTAAACCCTTCATGGGTAGCCTTACACAGAGTCCAGCCCCTGATATATTGGAAGTGCTCTGTATAAATTTTCCAAAAGACTAAGTGCATGAACTAACAGTTGTGGGATTGAAATAAATTCATTTATTCATTCATTCGTTCAATGCATGCATGTTGGAGAGCAGCCATAGGTATTCTTAGTAAAGTAAGGACTGAGGGAGTCTCATGGTGTCTTAGGGTTATATTGCTGTGAAGGGACACTGTGACCATAGCAATTTAATTTGGTGCTGGCTTATAGTGTCAAAGGTTAAGTCCACTATAGTCATGGTGGGAAGCATGGCAGTATGCAAGCAGACACAGTGCTGTAGAAAGAGCTGAGAGTTTTCCATCTTGAACCTCAGGCAGCAGGAGGAGACTGTGTATCACACTGGTTATAGCTTGAGCATAGGAGACCTCGAAGATCACCCTCACAGTGAAATACTTCCTCCAACAAGGGCACTCATCCTAAGAGTGGCATCCCCCCTGGGCCAATCATTCAAACATGTGAGTCTATAGAGGCCAGTCTTATTCAAACCACCACACATGGTACCACAAGAGATGTGAATCCAGTGGTCACATCCTATGGTGGTGTGTCTTGCCACATCCAGGCTCTGTAATCCAATTATTTTATTTCTTTTAAAACTGAATTCTCCTACAAATTCTAGACACAAACTTTACAAATAAATGCCAGGCAGGGATTCTTTGCTACTTGGGGGACCTTCAATATCTATACATAGCAGAACCCAACTGGACAGGAACACCCAAGAGTCAAACATTCAAACTTCCTTTAGTTTCTTTCTTTCTTTTTTTTTAATTAAAAAAAAAAGCTAGCAAAAGGTGTCTTTTCAAGGACAGCCAACCTGAGAAAAGCTACCAAGTGGAAAATTCTCAGTTAAGATGCAATTGTGTTATTAATTGTGTTTTAGGGCCTTTTTTTTTTTTTTTTTACAAAAGTCATAACATGGTGAATTTGAGATGAATGGTGGCTTTTCCTTTGAAAGTCGAACGTCGTGGCTGGCAGAAGCCTAATATAACTGAAACTATCATGCGTTTCCTGAGCTTTTAGGGGAGAAAGCTCTAGTCTAGGGTGATATGGTGGATGGAGATTAGAGTCCCAATTCTGGGCTCCCATCCTTGGGGGTGGGGCACAAAAAAAAATAACACAAAGATGGCTTCAAAGGGAGTGAGAAAGAGATGCCTGATTGACGCAGAGAGAATAGAAAAGTCTCACCTGGGCTGGCACTGCTGCTAGTCTATACCTTTTGGTAACAATGAAGATGTAGGAAGGGCCAGGCACAAAGTTATCCTGGAAGGTAAATGCAGAAGGAGAGGGGGAGGAGCAGGGATACTCCCAGGGAAAGGGCTGCAAGGGAGGGTTATTATTATTATCATTCAACATTTCAGTAATTTCATATATGAGTCCTATATTTATATTATTTTTACCCCATACTTTCCTCCCCAATACTTCCATGTTTCTACTACTACTACTACTACTACTACTACTACTACTACACACACACACACACACACACATAACCTGCCAAGTCCATTTAGTGTTGGACTTCTACATATGTGTGTAGGGCTGATCACTTGGGATAACCTACCAGAGGCTCATCCCTGGAGATGACGGATTCTCGTTCTCTTGGCAGCTATTAATTGCCATGCAGATCCTCATCCAGTGGTGAGGTCTTGTGGAATTGTCCTTACCTGGGTTTTGAGATGCACTTTCAACTCAGGATGTGCAGGGATCTCAGAAGAACAGAAGGAGTACCTTTGCCAAGGTCACCCTGTGTGTGTCTATTTGAGACAAGAGTGTCTTTGATTTCCCATCAAGATAGCCCCCCCCAACCAGCCTCTATATTGTATATTAGTCAGGGTGCTTTAGAGGAATAGATACACATATGGTTTATTTAAAGAGCCTTGCAGGCTGTGGTCCAGCTAATCCAACAATAGCTGTCACTTGATGGAGAGGCCAAAAATTCTGTAGTTGTTCAGTCTAAGAGGTTGGATGTATCAGTTGGTCTTCAGTCTACATTGGAATCCTGAAGAGGCAGACTTTAACAATTGTGTAGGAATGCCCCATCAGTAGAAGAAGACAGGGAATTGCTTTGTCAGTGAGAAGTGAGGGCAAGTGGGGAAAAAAAAACCCAAGACCCTTCTTCCCTGGCCTTTTACATGAGCTGCCACAAGAAGGGATGACCAAGATTTAGTGTGGTCAAATGGTCCACCCAATCAAAAAAAAATTTCTCCTAGGAGTGCCTAGCTTCTTGGTCTTTAGCGGATCCCAAGTTGACAACTATGATCAAACACCACACTTTCTCTCTCTCCTGTCTGTCCTGTGAAGTGGGAGGAATGGGAATCCATGCTCACTATGGCTCTAAAATTGCCCACAGTTGTTTTGACAGAGGCTAAAGATAAGGTTTACAGCTTAGCTGCTCAAGCCTCTGACCATTTAGGGCTGACATAGGGCTTAGGCAGGGTGCAGTTCTCAAGGTCCCATACACAAAACCACTGGGGATATGTTGAGATAATTGATTATCATGATAGCTGTGATGACTAGGAAGGATTCCCAAAAGGTTTGGTGGCTCAAAGGAGTTTGTGACTTGCCTTGAGGCCTCTCAGTACTGAACAGCTGAGTTTCAGAGACTTGGAATGGCTAGAGTAGTGGATCGTGACCTTTTTGTTGGCGGGGGGTGGTGTGAGTGGTGGTGGTGGTGGTGATGGTGTGAGTGGTGGTGGTGTGAGTGAATGACCCTTTCATAGAGGTTGCATATGAGATAATCCTGCATATCAGATGTATATTATAATTCATAACAGTAGCACAATTACAGTTATGAAGAAGCCACAGAAATAATCTTATGGTTGGGGGTCACCACAATATCAGGAACTCTAGCATCTAGTAGCTAGAGGTGGGGGATGTTACTGTATATCCTACATTGAACAAAACCCCCTCCCTGTGCTAGCCAGAAATACCCAGCTCAAAGTGTCCACAGTCCTGAGGCTGAGAGATCTGCTCCCTGACTCACATCCTATTGTTACTGGGGGACCGTTTTCCCAGGCCATGCTATGGAAAGGGACTCACAGCCACCACTCTGCTATTGGCAATCCACAATTGCAACGTGGATTGCAACGTGACATCTCTGGCATGCCGTTTGTCTTGTTGGCAGCCATAAGGAGCACCCAGTTATGTGGGTAACTTGCTGGGGCATGGAGAGCAGCTTTCTTGCAATCAAGACTTGCAGTTCATGATTATTTCATCCCGTCTACCCCATGAGACTTGAATGTGTCAGTCACTGTCAGAACCCAAGTCAGGTTTCCTTAGTCGTTGCCTTATTGGTCGTTGTTTATCTCCGTGAAATCTTAGCATCCCCTGGACTTTGCTGACCAACCAGTTTCCAGCTCTTCTTTGTCTCTTAGATGAAGATCCAAATTGTGAGCAGTTAAAGAGAGAAAACAAATCCAGAGAGCCAAGAAGGGCAGGGGAGCCTTAGCAGTCGGCAACATTGTGTCTCTTTATCCGTTTCCTTTGAGGTGCTTGCTAGCTCACGGTCCAGCAGGGACCTCAATTGCTGCCCAGAACTGCTGCTGGTATGAACATCTGTTCATTTAATGTTTTGATAGAAATACCAGCTTGTTTGCCAGGGGTGCACAGCCCCACAACCCTGACACCATGACAGCTCTCTAGGCTTGGCTTGGCAGGCATCCTGACTGCACCTAGTGTCGGGTGTTGGCAAGAGCATTTCTTGAATAGGTCATTTGTACATAACCTTTCATGGCATGAAATCTACCCACCCTGGTACAGGGCAGGAGGGCGCTGAGTTAATGTCAGCTTACCTGATAAAAACCACCTAGCTATGAACCCCCAGGGAAGCTCAAATCCACAAAGTATTTTCTGTTTGGTCTCTGACCACAAAAAGTGTTAATTTTGTTGTCCCTTAATAAGTTCTCTCTCTCCCTCTCTCTCTCTCTCTCTCTCTCTCTCTCTCTCTCTCTCTCTCATACACACACATACACAGACACATATGTATATATAGTGATTATATGTTCATGCCTGCCGTTAAGATCTCTGCTGTACCATAAACAGTTGCAAATGATAAAAATAAATCAATATTTGTTAATGTTACGATGCAGCTGCATCTCCTAGATCTGTGAAGAATGATTTATAGACTACAGGATCTGAAGCCTGACCCATTTGGGTCTCAGAAAGCACTTAAAAAATAAATTTACTCTGGCCTCTCTCACCCCATTTCAGAAAGGGTGACAAAGATGAAGTAATTTATAAGTCACACTTTTATTAATGCTTTTAACTTTCATGCATTTGGCTTTGTTGCCCTCTCAGTGGCATGAGTGCAGGCCCGGGTTGAATGGTAACCTCTGGCACTTTGAGGGGGATTTGGTACAAATGATCAACTCATAAATAGGTGCTGGGCTCTGCATTATCCTGCCATAAATTCATAGGGCCCTTCACGTACATCAAGTAAGCATGAGGTGAACTTGGCGTTTTTGCTCTGAGTGTGCAGTCTAATGTGCAACTAATGAGTATCTGGCTGAAAGGTTTGCAGAGCCAAGCCCAGCGCTCTGCAATGGGACTTGCCTCTTGTGTGGAGGACCAGGACTTGCTGTGTAATATGAGAGTCTTGGAGGACTGGGCCTGTTTGCTCCCAAGATAGCTGACTACCTTTGCGGACAGGATGAGAAAATGATGAATTGATTTGAACTTCAAAATTTTACCTGTCAGAAGACTGGCCATGAACAGGTGTCTATAACATGAAAAGGTAAAGACAGAGAAATTTGAAAGACGATAATAGCCACCTATTTGCTCCAAGTCTTTCAGCAGGAGTCTGTCGAGGTTTGCAGGTTTGACGCTGACAGACAGGGATGGGTTGTCAGGACAGGGCACGGCTGAGACACAGCCGGCGGCTACCTTGCCCTCTTTCTGGAGTACACGACCCATTGAGTCATGTATTGCTTCAGTGGGGGTTGTCATTGAAGTCACTGGTCCTCCCAAAATTGCTTGGATTCAGAGCAGGAGACTTTGGAGCTTGCCTGTCCCTGTCATTGTGCGTATGTGAGCTTCATGCAGAGCCATCAGCCATGCTGTGACCTGGGCTTCGACTCCCGGCGAAAGAGCCTCCTCTATCCTCATCTCCAAGCAGGGATCACAAGCTATGATATCAGTCTTTCTATTCCCTCCCTGGCTATTATCCTTACATCAAGTGTTGCAGCTGTGGCCACCAAGGCCTTGAGCATCTTTATCCAGATTGCCTAGAAGCAAGTTTATAGGGCCCGTCTTTAACTAATGATTGACACGTGTGGGACCAGTCAACAGGTGGTGGTGCAAGCCTTAGGCTGCTGGTCCTTAGTTGTATAAGAAAGCAGGCTGAGCAAGCCAGTAAACAACACTCCCCCATAGCTTCTGTATTACCTTCTGCCTCCAAGTTTACTCCCTGCTTGGTTTCTGCACCCTCAGTGGTAGACTGTCACCTGGAGTTGTAAGATGAGATAAACCCTTTTTCTCCCCTGAGTTGCTTTTGGTCCTGGTGTTTTATCATAGCAATAGAAAGCGTAACTAAGACAATGTATACGGTAATGTAAGACTTTCTTGTGTGCCTTGCCTTGGAAAGATGTGTAAGATAACATAAGAAGCATAGTTATCAATGTTTCATGTCCTGATGATGCCTACAGGCATCATTAATTATTTTAAATATTCCCTGTATGCATGAGAGTCAGCCAGGTATGTCGGTGTAGGAAAACAAAATGGAGAGAGATGATTTTGTTACCATTTTATACATGTGTATGTATGTATTTATATAGATACACACATGAGTATAGGCTTTATGTACCCTTGAGTGTGTATGACTACATCCAGATACTTAAGTCCTTCTTGCCCAACTTATTTTCTGTTTTTATAGATGAAGATGTAGACGCTGAGCCTACAAAAGGCAAGCGTTACCCACTTGGGTTAGTTGAAAAGCAACAGCTGTGCCCAGGTCTTTCAGTCATGTGTTGAAAGGCATGGTGCTGTCTTTTATTTGATTGCTTTCTCTGCAGACTGGAATGTGGCTACACCCTAGCTGAGACTGGGTTCTGTCTTCGTTAGGGTTTCTATTACTGAGAAGAGACACTATGACCACAGCAAGTCTTATAAAGGAAAAAAAAAATGCATTGGGGCTGGCTTACAGTTTCAGAGGTTTGGTTCATTATCATCATTTGCAGAAAACATGGCAGTATCCATGGTGCCAGGAATTTTTACATCTTGTTCCACAGGCAGCAGAAGGAGACTGCCATGCTGGGCTTAGCTTAAGCATGTGAGACTTCCAAGCCTGCCACACCAGTGACACAACTTTTCCCAGCAAGGCCACACCTACTCCAACAAGGCCATACCTCCTAGTATTGCCATTCCTATGTGTCAGTCATCAAACACAGAAGTCTATGGAGACCATTCCTATTCAAACCACTACAAGCTCCTTCTGTATTCTTGGAGATCCCAGTACTGACACAATGTGGATTGTAGCTAGAGAGATCCAGAGGACAGGGTTGCCGTGTGGCTTGGGTGTTTGGAGGCCTTTGCTAGGGGTTTCTTGCTGTAGACTTATGTGGCTGAGTTCAGGTTAACAGGGCTGTGGATTTGACTATATAGATCCTGGTTCCTGGTAAAAGATATACCGTTTCACATATATCTGAAGGAAGGCCTGCCCTATTTAAAACTGGGAGCTTTGAAAGACACAGTGTGATAGCTTATGTCATGACTTAAATAAGGCAATGACCCGGATGGACAATATACGCAGTAATGATGGAGTCTAATATAGTGAGCCTTGCTCTCATTCACTCTAACTCCCGTGGCTTGCTTGCTGCATGCTTCCCTCTTTCTAAGTGTGGGCCATGTTTTCACTACACGCTAACCTCTGACTCAAGAGTGGCTATGACCACCCATATGATAACGCATGGCTCCATCTGAGTTAAAGATAGCATCGCTTTGGTTTTTTTGTTATTGTTGTTTTGGTTTAGTTTTTAAAAATAATTGCCACGCGCTTGGTTTTGGGTCTGCAGCTGGAAGGTCTGGCTGCCTGGCAATGGCATCTGGCAATCTGCCGCAGCGTGGGCAGGGGAGGGCGGGGGGAGCTTTGTCTGATTTCATTTAAAAATAGACGCTAATGGAAAAACTTGAGGCTGCAGATCCCACTCGACTCCCCAGCCCTCTGTTCTTCCTGCTTTTAATTGCCAATGCTGCTTGCGAAAAGGGATAACAGGGCCAGCAGACCCCTGCGTGGTGACTGGGGAGGGCAAAAAAAAAAAATCACTTAGAACTTAAGAGTGATACCCAATAACGGAAGATTGAAAGAAATGAATTGCTACAATGAGTTAAATTAAATTCAGCCCAACTAATGGTAGATTAAGCAAACATTACAAATTAAAACCAAAGCCCCGGACAAACAAGGGAACAAATCTTGCCTAGAGCTGAGCTGCCTAGGGACCCAGCTCATAGCCATCATCTGTGCCTTGCACTGGGGAAGGAACCCCTGACTCTGGGAAGAATTACTGAGTCCGGGGACCAGGGAAAGCAAGGGACTCTCCTCTCCATGGCCAGGACAGTGGGTGCCGCTGACTCCTGAATCTTTGCAGGAGTCATTGCTGCCACAATCATGACTGTCACTCAAGGAACTTGTGAGGAGAAAGTGCCCAGAGAGCATGTGGTTGTGTGTCTGGCAAAAGTGCTGAAGTGCATGAGAGGAAGGTTCTAGAGCTGGCGGAGGAAGGAAGTGCAATGCAAGGCTTTTCAGGGCTGCAGGAATCACCACCTCCACATTGCAGTCCTGCTGTAACTCTAGTACAGGTAGGAAGTGTGATCAGAGAGAGGGGTTGAGAAAATCACCTGATATCAAACTTTGACATACATGTGCACATGCACACAAATGCACACACACACACACACACACACAAACACACACACTCACACATGCATACACATGCACGTAAACATGTACATATATGTACACATGCACACATACACCCACCCACACACATACACATCCATACATATACATACACATGCACACATATACACACATGTCCACACACATGCACACATACACATCCATGCACACATGCTCACTGTGTGCACTTGTGTGTTTGCAGCCACATATGTACCCACGTGAACATGGACATGCAGTACACACTGAACTTGGATGGGACAGAGGGTGTAGCTCAGGGATAGTATGCTTACCTAGGGTGTCTGAGACTTGGATTTCACTCCTAGCACTGAAACAAGCAAACAACCTGGAAGAATGTTACTAGGCAGGGGGAAGCCACAGTTGCCCTTTCCTGGTTACTGTCCCAATGAGACTGGCTACCTTGCTGCTCATGAAGCTATTGGAATTGTCCCAGTTGGGAACTCTAACACTAGCTACAAATTAGATAGATTAGAAAATGTCTGGGCTGGAGAAGGGGTCAGGCAGAGAGAAATCATAGGGATGGGGGGGGGTAGACAGGTAAGAGTGAAGGAGGAAGGAAAGAGGGAGAGAGGGAGAGGGAGAGGGAGAGAGGGAGAAGGAGAGGGAGAGAGGGAGAAGGAGAGGGAGAGAGAGAGAGGAATATTTCCTGCTTCTGATTCCATGGCTGGAGGTTGCCAGAGCCAACTTGAGTGATGTTTGGTGTTTTGTGTTTAGATGGCTCGGGCTGTGGAGGGAGGATGCTTGGGTGGCCCAGAGCTCTGCATTGCCAGTAAGACTGGAGTCAGCTTGTTGTTTCATGTGGTCTTCCTGGTGAGAAGTAGGGCCAGCTCACACAGCTGTATAAATGGAGTTAAGGTTTAGGGCACTGACAGCTGTCATTACACTATGTCGTTGGAATGCCATAGTCCTTGTGTCCACTGTGTCTTTAGGTTGCCTGGCAATCTCCATGTGTTTATCTGTTGGGACATTTAATTATCAAACATCCATTGAGCTGTTTTTCCTAATGATATACTTTGGATACTATAAGGCACTAGGTATAGTCTAGACCAGAAAAGGAATCATCGTAGCTACTGTTAACCCTTCAACCTTAAATCCCATCAGCAGGCAGGCAAATGGTACCAGTATGTGATACACTGTGGGCGAGGCAATAGGGAGTAGTGAGGGTTGTGGTAAACCAGAGGAGCCTGCCCATCTGTATATTGTGACATGATTATTACCCCAACCAACTTACCTACAGCCCAGATTCATGAAGGCTCCCAGTCTACAAGGCTCTGTAGAAGAGGTATAAATGTGATTGGCTGTTAGGGCAATATGGCCATTGCCCTAAGGGAAGTTCAAAAAGTACAGTAGAAGCATCAACAGGAAAGATTTTGTTTTGCTAAGGAGAGGGATGGATCTGCCAGTGTACAAGAGACCTGAGAGCACATCGGAGATTTACAACGTGAAACCATCTTGTTAGTAATATTTCTTGGGACAGCATATCTTGCCAAGTGCCGGGACTAAAAGGTATGTGCCACCATGCCTGGATATGATCTTAGAGTTAGGAGCTCATTGGAGGCTCAGCTTATACCTGGATCTCTTTGCTGATAGGAAAACTCAGTAACTGGAGAGGTCACCCCCTGGAGGTGTGTGTGTGTGTGTGGTTTATGCACATCTGTGGGGATGGTATGTAGGGACTAAACACACCTAGAGGTCAAAGGTGAATGTGTGGAGGGCTGCTCTGAGTGTTTTCCTTATTCCCCTCAAGCATGGGACCTGGAGATAGGCCCACAACCAGCAAACCGTGGCGATCTTTGTGTCTACTTTCCACGGCACTTGTCACAGGTGCTGACTCAGGCCCTCATTTCTTCTTACTCGCCTGAGCCATCTTTGTAGCCTTTAGGCCCGGCCTTGACCAGAAGATTTCACTTTCTTGTTCGGAGTCAGCATGCGAAATGTGGGAGGGGAGGCTGGGGCGTGAATTAGGGCAATTGGGGGAAATACAAAGTCTCTGAGGCAGAATCCTGCGGCGGAGACGCCCTAAGCCCCATTGTGTGGCAATGGCTTCCCTCTTTCTTGCACGTCATTATTATTATTATTATTATTATTATTAATTATTATTATTATTATTATTATTATTATTATTATTATTATTATTATTTTGGTGAGGGTCATGAAGTCATGCATTGCAGTCTGTAGGTTTGAAGGAAACATGTTCGTTCCCTTGAATTTTTGCGAAGCAGAACATCTAAAGCCGAGCTGGGTAGTGGGGGAGAATCTGGTCAGAGCTGAACTTTCTATCAGACTTGAAAAGGCTGTTAATGATGTAATGAGTCCTGAAAAACTAAAGGCCAAAATGAGGCTTAGATGGCAGAACTGTGGGATTTCTTTTCTTTTAATAACCAGAACTCAAAGAGAAACTTACTTTTAAAATCTCCTCTACTGTTCCCTGAGCACATTCAGTGGCCCAGTCTCCAGGGGCTCTGAGGACTGTTCATTAGAGAAACACAAGAGGAAACGCAAGCGTCCTCTTCTACCCTTCCCACTCTCTTTAAGACCCAGGTCCCGCTGACGCCTGGTAAATGTGCTTCTGCTGGGACTAATTTAAATGATGAAGCTGGCTCGGTGAAACAGGGATCCATGAAACAAACAAGAGTTTGTGGAGCCGAGTCCACAGCTCCATGATTCCCCACGGCTGGGTTTCAGAGCGTCTGAATGGGTGATGGGCTGCCCAGCTCAGAGGAGAGGACTTGAGACCCCTTGAATGGGCCTGCAGGTCAGATCTCCTTTCCCCTTGCAGGAATTCACAGGCTTTCAGGCACATTTTGAATGCCATTTCCCGGAGGTGGGTTCATCTAGCAAGGCGCCTGCTCTGGGCAGCTGACCCCACGTTATACACAGCTTGGATGATTCTGTCACTGACAAGAGGTTTCAGCCTCCTGAATAGCCTTAAAGAGCCTTTTAATTCCCCCCGGGAGATCTGCCTGTACCTTAAGATGGTGGCAGGGTCACCTCCATCTGACAGCTGAGGAGAGCAGGAATCGGCCACTGGACGCCTTCTCCTACCTTGTCATTAAGCCCTGGCTCTTTAGAAAAGGTTGCACGAGCTGTGTTTTAAAAACGCGTTGCAGAACCAAAATGGAGCACAAAACGGACCCACTCCAGGAAACAGACAAGATGGAGCACATCTATCCCGCAAGCCATTAGCCACATGATAAATTCTGCTACTGCAAGGGGCAGTTTGCTGGGATCGTCTAGACTTGTGGATGTCCTCAGGCCTTAGCCCATTTTCTGGCAGGTTCTATTCTAATAGAATAGAGCATCGCAGCTGCTTGGAATGCTGAGATGTTGGCCTTGTGGGCTACATACTCTAAGTGCTATAATCTCTCTCTCTCTCTCTACCTCTTTATTCTGCTTTCTCCTTTCAGCTTTTGCTCCTAGCTCTCTGGGACTCAGGCCAGAGCACCCTTTGCTATCCCTTCTGTGATGAGCTTACATGGTTACATAGCATGGAACCCAGTGTGTCTACTCCAAGCTTTTAACTTTCTTATCTAGGTTCCCCCCAGACTCTTTGCTATCTTCTCATTCATCCAGTTTCATTTTATTCAACTAGCATGGATTCCTGAGTGACTGAATGAATTCCTGCTAACTAAAGTTTTTACACTAGATGCTGAATTCACTCTGTGTGTCTGTATGGCATTCTTGAGCTGTATATTTATCCATCTATCCATCTAATCGTTCACCTATCCATTTGTCCATCTACCTGCCCACCTACCCACTATCTGTCCATCTACCCACCCATCCAGCCACCCATTCATGCATCCTCCTATCCATTCACCCATCCACTATATCCATCCACCCACCCATCCATTTATGCATCCATCCACCCACCCATCCATTTATGCATCCATCCACCCACCATAGATTCATTCATCCATCTGACCATTTTCTGTTAACCTTAAATGTTATATACAAGGGGTTTAACTTTCTTTCTTTCTTTTTTTGTTTTGTTTTTGTTTTTGTTTTTCGAGACAGGGTTTCTCTGTATAGCCCTGGCTGTCCTGGAACTCACTTTGTAGACCAGGGTGGCCTCGAACTCAGAAATCCGCCTGCCTCTGCCTCCCGAGTGCTGGGATTAAAGGCATGTGCTACCACGCCTGGCGGGTTTAACTTTCATTAGCTGTTTTCTTAATACACATAACTCTTATTTGTGCATTTGAAACCATTTAACACCAATAACCATTACAGTTACAATCATAAAACAAAAGTTTCAACCACTCTCACTTTTTCTGCCTATTTTGGATGGGTAAAATTCAGAGTTTCTTTGTAACATTAATGCCTTGATTAATCTTTCAAAGGAGAAGTTGTTTATGGGGACGTGGACTGTGCAGGAGCACCAAAGCCATAGGCAGCATTTAAACCTTGTCTTTCTTCCTCTCCCAAAGTCTTCATCCTGAAGTGTTCTTGAGAAGAAACTGGACTGTTAAGGTGGTCATCTCTCTCTTCTTGTATTTTCTCAGTCCATGGATAAATACTGATACTGGGTTTTTGAGGATGATCTTCTGTGCATGGAAGCTAAACCTGACCTTTGAACTCTTATTCTCTGTCTGTGGGTGTGTGATTTGGAACACATTATCATGGGCTATAAACTGGCTACAACAATGATAACAAGTATAGAGATTTCTGAGACGATGATGTTGGCGTCCGAGCACTGTCCCTGTTATGATGCCTCCATAAAGGACACACTGGAAAGAAAGGGAGACATCAGAGTCCTGAGGGAGTAAGTGGGCAGATGAGTGTCTTCCTTCGGGACGTAGGCAGTTTTTAAAGAGACATTATTAGAGTCTATTGGTACCACTAGCTTCATGCTTACACTTATTTACAGAACATGAATCTAGAAGTTTTCTAAATTTGGGAGTCCATAGATATGAACATTTTCAGCAATAAAAATTAGAAAGAAGGTGAAGATTGCATACACAGCATAATACAAACAAGCACACACCAGCACACACAGCAGTATACACATAAGCACACACAGCACACATACCAGCACACATGCCTGTACACATACCAGCATACCAGCACACACCCAAACACACCAGCACACACACAAGCAGACCTTAGGGAACAGTTACACAGGTCCAAAGATGGAACTCTGGGTGAGGTATTTTCTCAAACAGTGTCAGCCAGTCATATAGTCTATCTATCTACTCCCTGATTTCAGAGCTGAAGCCTCAGATAATCATGTACTAAGGACATAGGCATCCCTGCATCATAATGCGTATGTTCCTATGGTTTCTGACATGAGCATTCATGGCTTCAGAGAGTTTAGAAAACAATAAAAATGACTTTACAGCAACATTCCAAGTGCCAGAAAGGCGAAGCGTTCTGTCTTCCACCCCAAAGGACACGGAAGCAGCTGCAGTTTCCCCCAGTGAGTGCAGGAATTACACAAGATCCCCATATTTTCCAAGAACTGACTCACATTCACTCAGATGCTAGAAGTTCTAAAGGGCCTCGGAGGGCTATAAGTCATATAAAACACTAATCTGCTGTTCTTTAGAGGACAGGAAAGTAAAGTGTGAGGATAAAGCTTTCCTTGGGCCCCAAGTCATAACTTCTTCCAGGCACATTTAATACACATTTTTGTAAGCTTAGCATGCATGTATGCTTTCATTCATTCATTCACTCGACAAACATTTGCTGAGAATCAGCCCCGTGGGAGGAGCCTTGCTGCACTATGGGATCACTGTAGATCCTTATGGTAAAGTGGCTAGAACCTGGGGTAACTCTTTGTTATTTCATTTCCTGCCTTTCTTGCTTTCCCATTTCCATACCATTACTATATTTCACCACATTCTAACTAGAGGAAGTCATATAATGACCAGGCAGATAAACATGTGCAAAGAAAAAGTCAGAAAGGTCTCACTTTTTCTCTAACTTCCTTCCACCCTTCCAATTCCTGTTTCTGATAATCTGATCAAGCTCTTGCATAAACACACATGCACCCCCAAATTAGTTATATCTTATATATTTGTTTTGCATATGTGTGTGGCACATGCATGTGTAAATGTGTGTGCCATCATGTGTATATGAAGGTCAGACGGCACCTTAGTTCTCATCATGCATTTTGGGAGTCTCACAGGCACCTATACCTCCAACGTTAAGTGGTGTACTGGCTGGTTTTGTATGTCAACTTGACACAGGCTGGAGTTATCACAGAGAAAGGAGCTTCAGTTGAGGAAATGCTTCCATGAGATCTAGCTGTAAGGCGTTTTCTCAATGAGTAATCAAGGTGGGAGGGCCCAGCCCATTGTGGGTGGTGCCATCCCTGGGCAGGTAGTCCTAGGTTCTATAAGAAAGCAAGCTGAGCAAGCCAGGGGAAGCAAGCCAGTAAAGAACATCCATCCCTCCATGGCCTCTGCATCAGCTCCTGCTTCCTGACCTGCTTGAGTTCTAGTCCTGACTTCCTTGGTGATGAACAGCAATGTGGAAGTGTAAGCCGAATAAACCCTTTCCTCCCCAACTTGCTTCTTGGTCATGATGTTTTGTGTAGGAATAGAAACCCTGACAAAGACAAGGGTGTTTTGATACCTTTTTAAAAATGAATTCTGCAGGTACCCACATGTGTGTGCATACACCTCCACACACATATATACACACCTACACATAAATAATAAATCTTAAAAGATTACCAGGATTTTCTACTTATTTGACTGCCATGGAAGTAGGAACAGGGAGGCGATGTTTCCACAATATCACCTGAGCAGGGAAAAATCTTGAATCCATATTCCCAGTTGTCAGCATTAGCCCACCGTCTCTGCCTTCTGTTCTCTTCTGTTCATTCTAATTAGCTAAAAACTAACTTTTGGGTGGTGGAACCAGTACCTAATTGTGGGGCAAGATCTGTTGCCCCCACTCATGCCCTTTTACCCTGCATCCCTCCTGGGCAGGCTGGCCTTTTTTATTCATTCAGAAAATACCAACTGGTCCAGTAAATACTAACAGACTTCCCTTGTGTTAGTTTTACTCATTAAGGTACCAGGAGTGGGGAACTGCATCTGTGAGGAAGATTTTGTTTTACCGGGGAGGATGAAAGACGCAGTCCCACGAAAATAAACAAATCCCTCTTTAACAATTTCGCTAAGAACATGTGCTCCATAATTGAATATAAGCAGAAATAAAAGGCACCTGGGTACAGCTTGTTCCAAGTTCTCTTTTATTAGAATCTAAGTGGTAACATTTGTTTCCAGGCAGCGTCCCTGCTGTTGGCATTGCTCATTATTGAGAGGGTGTAGCAACAGCACTGTGTGTGTGTGTGTGGGGGGGGGGTGCACCTTGTTTGTAACTACCAGGGCTGGGAATTGGCTGGAGAACTGAGACCCTCAAGCCGATGGACCTTTTATAGTGTCACTGTGTCAGAATCGTCAGCAAGTACAGTGTCCTGACTCTGTGGTCTGTTCTCTCCCAAGGACAGAAACATTTTTTCTTCTTGTAGCAGATGTAGCATGAACTTTAGCCTTAGAGATGTTGCTTGGTCCTGCTTGGGTACCTGAGGAAAAGAGGAGGAGGGATCTTCAGCCAGGAAGCCCAGAGGGTGATGCAGTCCAGCTCCTGTCAGGCTGAGAAACCAGCTAAGAAAGCAGCAGGGGCCCGCAGCCTTGGAGGAGTGCTGAGGTTTCGTTATTTTGATTTAAGCTGGCATGAGTCAGATTTGTGGGTGGGCTTCAGAATGGGGAAAGAGGAAAAGAAAAAAAAATAGATTATAAATTACAGTAATTATTTATGGGCCAACAAAGAGCATTCCAAACCCATGATCATCGTCACTGATAAGTAAGGGCTTGTGGCTTGTGAGGCTGGAGTCCTCTTCCAGCTGTGATGGCTGTATGAATGATTGCTGCTGATGTTATGTGTGTATGTATGTATGTATGTAGTACGCATGTGCTTGGTCACGATGGACAGAATCGACACGGGAGACTTGGATTCCTTCAGGGAGGAGCCTGATATTCATCTTCAACAGTGTCCACCACTCAGTGGGATAAAGACTCGAGAGGGCCTCAGGTTCGTCCCTCTGTGTCACCTGCTTCACAGGGTTTCAAGGAAAGGGGTTTGTGTTCTTTCATGGGATACTCTGGGTGGGGTCTTGGCTATCTGAAGAGGATTTTAAGAAATGAGGCACACATGAAACACGGGGACCAGTTTTTCAGGATAAAAATGAGCATCCCACCTTTGCACTGTTGTAGATGGAACTGCTTCCACGGAAAGTCCAAGCAGCCCCACCCGGGTCTTCCTCTGCTTCCCAGGTGCCCCATAGACACAGAGGCCTGAGGTTTGCCCTTACAACTTGGACCCAGGAGAACATCCATCTTGCAAATAAGATGGCATCCCTTTCCTCCTTCACGTGCCTTACTATTTCCAGAGCTCATTACGGTTATTACACACCTCCACACCAGCCCTTCTCATTAGCTATCAGTGGTTCTTTTTGTGGACGAAGAGACTGAGAGGCGCATTGTAGGGTTTCCAGACTCAGGACTGCCTCATCAGCTGCCATCAAAGGGGTGGTTCACAGGCTCGGAACAGACACACGAGAAGCTCCGAGAACATTTTGTGCTTGGGGAAGGTTGGCGCATAGGGACACGATGCCGTATGCTCTTAATGTAGTTCTGGTGCTTCAGATTAGCAGAGCACCTGAGGAGCCCGAAGGATGGTCCAGATTTCAGGCAGGAATTGGTGTGAGTATGTGGTGTGTGTGTGTGTGTGTGTGTGTGTGTGATTTATGTGTGTGCATGCATGTGTGTGGTTTATGGGTGTATGTGTGGTGTGTGATGTGTGTGTGTGTGTGTGTGTGTGTGATGTGTTTATGTGTCTATGTGTGTGGTGTATGTATGTGTCTCTCTCTGTGTGTATGTGGTATCTGGTGTGTGTATGTGGTGTCTGTGTGTGTCTGTCTCTGTGTGTGTCCGTTTGTGTGGTATGTGTCAGTGTGTGTGTTTATGTGTGTGAGTCTCTGTGTGTGTGTCCCTCTGTGTGTGTATAGGTTACTGAAGTTTTGAGCAGACAGGAGAATACATAAATCTTCATTTGCTTCCTTTTATAGCCCAAGTTCCTGCTTCTTATCACCTGGGACCCTTTCTTCTCTCTCCTTCATTTCTTCTTGCCTCACATGCTCCTAACCTAGTTATGACACATTTCCTTCTAGCCAGCCTTCCTCTTTTCCTCTCAGCTGTGCCCTCTGCCATCTCAAGCTGCCCCCATCCCCGAGCAGCCTACGAAGGATATTTTGTCTTTAGAAGATGATTCTGCAGTGTTGGGTGGTTGTCTCTGGAGGAAACCAATGCCTTCTCTCTCTCTCTCTCTCTCTCTCCCTCTCTCTCTCTCTCTCTTAGCAGGATGGTCACCATTGACCATCAGTATCTCTTCATATAGGGCTGAGGGAACATGGAACGTTCCCTGGTCCTCCTGCCTCTACCTACTGAGGACTGCATGACAGACACAGGCCACTACGTATGGTTTCATTTAGTACTGGGGCTCGAATCCAAGGTCCTGTTTGTTTTAGGCAAAGAACTCCATCAACTGAGCTATGTCTCTTGGGCCTCAGACGCTGAAGAAATCACCTTTTGCTTTTTGTCGACACTGCTACACATTGACCCAGTAGCTCTTGGTGGGCCCCAGTGTTTTGTTACTGTCTCCTGTTCTGGAAACACTGTTGACAGAGGCTGTGGCCTTAGGGGACAGATCATGAGGCCAACCGTTCACCTCGTTCTCTGAAATTTGGGTCAATTCTCCATCCCTGTTGGCTGCTAGGACTCACCTGTAACTGGCCAGCTGTAATGTGGCCCTCATTTAGTTGTTGCTGTTGTTGTTTAACATGTCTCATTTCTTATCCTAGAAACTATTCGGCACTCAAGGTCACATGACAGTGCTAGTAACGCAGGGGTTAAAATTATTCACAGAATTTCATGAACCAGGCATAAGCTGGTTTTGGGTCCCCTTTACTATCTCTTTATGTGACTGCCCCTGCTCTCTCCCTGAAGCATGCATTATCTGGGCTATTATGGAACCCATCTGCAGAGGTGCCGTGACCTCCAGCTGACCTCGACCTGCAGATGCCCTGCCTTGCACTCCAATTACTAGGCTATGTGGAGACAACCACAGCCTTTTTTTTTTTTTTTTTTTTTTTTTTGAGTTACTCTACGGCTTATGGCAGTGTTAGAGCCTTTCCTCCTTCCTGTGGAACTGGGTGAATTTTTTGGAGCCTGCTGCCATTTCTCTTCTTCAGTGACAACATGTTCATTCCCAAGTGGGAACTGCAGAGCTATGGTTGGTCTCTCTTATTGGAAAACTGTAATTTCCCACTGCCTGGGCCATTTTCCTTGGATGCTTGGTGGTAAGAGGCAACAACAGGAATATGATAAGGTTAGTTAGTTTCTTTGCTACCAGCCACGTTACTTCCTCACACTGTCAGGGCATCTAGAGTTCTCAGTACCTTTGTCTGAAATTTTATCTTTATCTCCCAATCGACAGTGGTCAGGTCAAAGGTTGATTGGCTCTGGTCATATTTTATACTATATATTTTAAATTGTTTCCGAATGTAAATAATAAAAATAATAATGCTTCCATTTACATTTATAAAAGATGTCAAAAATTAGATCAGAATGAGACAATGGCATTATGTAACTAAGTCATTCCCTTAGAAACAACCCACAAAGATCTCCCGCTTCTCCTTTGCCAGTTCAGGTGAGGGTTGGGTGTTATCTGTTTACCAGACTGCAGATGGATTAGGTTGAATCCCGTGGATTTGCTGACTTTGTTGAAGCAGAAAAGAGGCAGCCACATCAAGTCCAACCTATATATTGGCATCACGCTGCAGAACCCTACAGGATGTAGGAGGGGGTCCCCCTCACCCCCTGCAATGTCTACGCAGCACTGTGGTTCAGCTATGCCCAGAAAGGCCTTGTAGTGCATACTCTTCAGTGTCTGCTTTCAGGAAAAGAAGTTCTGCCCGAAGTCCTAAGTTAGGGAGGATTAGTGTTTGATATGAAAGCAAGGAAGAGATTATTCTGGAGACAGAAGTGGCTGTGATCTGTCCTCTTTGGGATCTCTTACAGAATGCTTGGCGCACCTTGATGATCTTAATGGGCATGACCACAATTTTAAAAGAAGAACCTTAGTGTGTATGTGTGTGAATACATGCCTGCACATTCCTGTGTATGACTGTGGATGTGAGTATCTCCCAGAGTGAGTCTCAGTCAGAGGACAACCTGGGATGTGAGTCCTTGCCATCTATCTTGTTTGATACAGGGTCTTTTGTTCAAAACTGTGTAGGCCAGGTTAGCTGGCGTATACACTAGGAAGAGTCTCTTCTGTCCATCTCCCATCTATTTGTAGGAACACTGGCCTGTACTACTGGACTGGCTTTATGTGGCTTCTAGGGATTTGAAATCATTGACTTTACCTACTGATTCATATTCTCTCTCTCTTTCTCTCCCTCCCTCTCTCCCCCTCCCTCTCTCCCTCCCTCTCTCTCTTCCTCTCTCCTTCTCCCTCTTCCCTCCCCACCCTCTCTCAGCCATATAACTAGGATTTTGAAAGTATAGCTGGATTTCCTATTCTCTTTTCCTTGTTTTGAGACAGAATCTTACTGCATGGCCCTAGAAGGTTTGAACTCACTATGTAGACCAGGCTAGCCTCAAACTCTCAGAGATCCCCCTGCCTCTGCCTCCATTAAAGGTGTGCGCCACCACACTCCACTATTCCTGTAGTTCGTTACCAACCACGGCCCTATTTCCTTCCATGCAGCAGACAGGAAACACAGACTGCAGTTTGCTACTTGTTAGAGATTGTTTCTCTGATCTTAGCCCTGAACATGGCAATACAAGCTGTTCTGCAGCCTGTCTTTCTTTGCAGTTAGCAGTTAACAGATCCTTTAAATAAAGGGAATGAGTTGGCTCTGCTTAAGCTCTGCGTTCCTAAAGAAAGCAAAGTTGTGAAAAATCTTTTGGACTCTGGATTGAGTTTTCTTGGCATGTGTATCAGAGCCAGATGCTCAGGGCACATGACCTGCCTTCCAGACTCCCCGCTGGGTCAGAGCCTGCGACCTCTCCCCATTCCTGCTGCCCCTTGAGCAGCAGCTCATGACACATAGGCCATTCATCCTTGAGTGTGTACGTCCTCCAGCCAGTACCTACCCTGCTCATCAAGTTGCTCTTTGGAAGTGTGCTGCTCTGTTGGTAATGGAAATGCAAGCATCTATCCTGGGTGTGTTTGTGAACAGAACAAGGAGGCAGGAATTTCAGAGTCTGGATATATGTATATATATATATAATTTGAGAATGTGTAGGTATGGGTGCAGGAGGCACACGTGTTCGCATGCCCAAGAACAGACTCAGTGTTATTCCACTTTGGATTTTGAGACAGGGTCTCTCACTGCTCTGGAATTTGTCACTAGGCTTGGCTGGCCACCAGCTCCAGTACTCCACTCTTCTCCTCCTCCTCCCTCGTCCTGGATTGCAAGCTAGAGAAACCACACCGGGCTTTTTACCTGGGTATTGGTTATCTCAGGTTTCCATCTTTCAGGGCTCACATTGTAACGAGTGACCTACTTCTCTAGCCCCAAGCTATTATTTTGTGAAGAGGTATTTCCTCCCTTACTAGACACTGGACTTAAAGAACCTTGGTGTTAGTCTAACTTGAAAGGCACAGGCTTAGATATGAGATGTATGACCTCAGAGACTTCCAGGTCACACACCACCTATGTTTAAACGAGGTAGCTGCTTCTCTGTGCATGGGAGAGACAGAATAATTAGATAAAGAGAAAATGTTAAAAGCTGTTACAACTGAAGCTTCAGAACCTACGAAGCCTCTTACATATATATGACCTCAGTTTGCCTGTATTTATGTATGTGTGCTATGTATGTGCAGTGCCTGCAGAGGCCAGAAGAGGGCAGCAGATCCTCCTGGGGCTGGTGTTACAGATTGAGTGGCCATGTGGGTACTGGCAACTGAATCTGGATCCTCTGTAAGAGTAGCCAGTGCTCTTAATCACAGAGCCATCTCTCCAGCTCTGGATAAGCCATTGTTTTAGACCATTAGTTGTCTCAACTGCAATGTGGGCTTCATATACCTACACCAGGATTGCCATGTGTCATAAATACAATTATGGGAAGAAGAACGTTTTGAGTAGGGGACTTTGCCACATGAAAGTGTTGAATGTCTTTTATTCTCTATCCCTGATTTTTTTTTCTTGGTTTCTTAATTAGCAGTGTGCTTTTGCATGGTTGGGATTTGGGCTGAAGTGTATCTTAGTGAATGCTTTGTAAAATTGGGAGCCTCTTGGGGTCCCCACCAATTCCTTCCCTATATCCCTTCCCTATAGAAGTTGGCCCTGAACCCTGGGTGTGGTTGTTGAGGTACAGTAGTGACAACCTACCGATGCTTATGACCTAATGGTGCTTCTGTGACAGAAGGAAAATTTACTGACACACTGCTGTGTGGACAGCAGTGCCATGTAACCTTTTAGCATTTGGGGGTTCTTATTGCATCTGCCTGGGTTATCTGGCTCCCAACCTTCCCATTGAAGAAAAGAAAAAAAAAAAAGAATTTAGAAGTCTGGCATTGGGCTGGTGAGATGGCTCAGTGGGTAAGAGCACCCGAAGGTCCAGAGTTCAAATCCCAGCAACCACATGGTGGCTCACAACCATCTGTAATGAGATCTATATCAGTGAGCAACTGTGGAGAGCTGTGCTGAGAGGGCCCTGTGATAGCCTCGTGGGCTGTTCCAGAATGTTCTCTGTTCCATTCAGCGATCTATCCACACCCTCCTACAATTTGAGTTCCTCATCGAGCCTCATCCGAATTTAGTTTTCCTAGAGTCTGATGGAAGACTGGAGCCACCCAGTTGAATCACTTTCTTGGGGCCTTTGACCTAAAGAGATTACATTTCATTGGGTAGGTAGGTGAGCACTATATGATCAGCCTGCCGTCACAGGACAAAAATCATATTTTTATGTGATGTTGCTGCGTTAAAAGGGCCAATCTTGTGTCATGTAACATGTGAATAATGGCCATAGCTTGTGATGTCAAAATTTTCCACGCGCCTCATAAATAAATCTAGCCACACCCCCATCCCCCGCCCCCCCACCCCCACCCCCCAGCCACTACCCCAAGGCTCTCCAGTTTGGAACCTCGGTTTGCATCACAGATTAAGCATGCTTTTGGAGTCAAGGTTAAAGGTACAGTATCCGCTTTCAAAAGCCACATGTCAGTGTCTGCTGAAGATAATAAATAACATTGGGAACAGGCTCCCACTTGCCAAGGCTCCCCCTCCTCTTCTTTCTCCCTGTTCCTCTCTTTCTCTCTAACTTTGCCAAAGGTCTGATCCCTTTGGGGGTGGGGGGAAACCAACAAAGATGCTATATTTAGGCCAAGATTTGATGATATGTTCTTTAAAAAAAAAATTACTTAAGATCCCTTGGGGGGGTGGGGGAAACATCACACAGCCACCTTATCCAGTGGTCCTCAAGAGTGAAGAAGCCAGACAGCATGACAACTACAATTAGTATTTCCTCAGAGCCCAGCGCTGTGGTTTTAGTCACCAGAACTGTGCTTTTATTTCGGCCATTTGGTCTGCATGGGAACCTGAAATACGAAACCTGAAATATGGACATACGGACGGCCTTTGCTGAGGAGTGGCTGGCTGCTCTGTCCTTGTACTAGAGTGACCAGCCCAAGTAGCTTCAGCAATTAGTTCCCATCCCTGGGTCTCATTCCCTGGGCCTTGCTTTGGAGAGAGAAGTAAAGGCACGGAGGAGATTTTCTGCAAATTCCACATTTGCCAGGCTACCCCCTTGCCTCCAAGAAAGAATTTGTTGTTGTTGTTGTTTTTCCAGTTCACAGTGAATGAGGAGAACCAGGGCATAGAGGGCAGGAGTTTGGCTGAACATCCCTGGAAGCTCAGCTTCCACCCTCACCCCGTCCCCACCCCTGCCCCCACCCCCTCAGCTGCACCCCTCCGTCTCTCGCTTCCCCTTCGCACTTCACAGACAAAGGCAGCATCTTCTCAGATAATGCCGCGTGTGTCAGAAGTGAACATTCTGGGAATGTGCGGGTCACCTGGTCTGTGTAACAGACGCCAACCCCAAACCATACAGAAGTCGCTACATCTGTTTTGGCTTTGTTCGCAGCGCCGAGGGGCGGGGGGTGCACTCCATGGTCAAGGGCCAAACTACATGTCATATTTCATTACCTTCATTAGCTACTACACAGAGGGCTGCATTCACAGGAAAGGTTGGCATTAACTCTTGAGCCGCCAGCCTTTTCCAAGGCGGGCTTTCGCCTTCATCCACGGTCCACAGTTCTCCATCCCTCCGTGCTGTGGGCGCTGATTGAACTAAACTGTAAATCAGCCTGTAGCGCCACGATTTCGCCCTTTTAACTTAAAGGAGGCGAGCTACTGTTTTCTCCTAGGTAGCTACTTCCAGGCTGGCGGAACATCTGGATCCCATTAGGGGGAATGCTAGTGTAAACCCAGTGGGGGAAAGGCATATTTAGAATTAATAAAACTTTCTTCTCTGAGTTTGTCCACAGTTGTCCTTTTCTTTTTCCACCGCACATTACTCCTGTGATTTAGGGGGACCAGCTCCTTTTTCCATTTCAGTGTTGAGATAAGATCACGTTTATTGCCGCCCAGATATTTCCGTGGGATTTTTCTTGGCGTGCTTATTGAGATGGCACTGTGCTCACATGGTCACCCCCTGTTCTCCTCCAGGAAAGAGAAGCCTTCCCCCCCCCCATATTGATGTTACATTTCTTGAGGCCCCCTTTAATGGCCTGAAATAAAGGTGGGTACATAGATAGAGCAGATCTTGAGTATCTATGGCTATGAAAGCCATCTGCTTTTGTGATGCCGGTGGGATATATCACGATGCCACTCAAAATCACCTGCAGGCAGCACATGCTATTATTTAATATTATGAAGAATGGCCCATTGGCCGACATAGGTCAGCACACACCTGGATGGTGGTATTAGGGAGCCTGGAATTTTGGTTTTTTTTTTATGTGGGCCCTGCCACTGATTTATCGCCTGGCATTTGTCCATCTGTAAACGAGATGGTTTGCAAGCTAAATGCATGCTGATCACATTACCAGGGTTCTGGGAGCTCCAGTGACTGCCTGCCTGGTGCTTTGAAAGCCTCCCCCGCCCTCCCAAGCGCCCCCCTCTCCCGCCACTAAAGACAATGATTTAGAATCTCACACTGTTTAGAGCACCTACCTACTCTTTTGTTCTCACTAACTGGTACTTGCAAGATGCGAGCAAGGCGTTCCCAAGCATGATCTGCACACCACCAGAGTGGGCTTTGTTGAAAGTATGAATCCCCAGGAAGGGAAGATCGCTCAGTGAGTAAGAATACTTGCTGTCTGAGCATGAGGGCCTTAGTTTAGATATCCAGCATTTGTGTAAGAAGCTGGGATATGGCTACACATGCCTCTAACCTTAGTGCTGGTGTGTGTGTGCCCATGCGCTTGTCTACACACAGAAGGTTCATTTCTGGGGCTTGGCAGTCAGTAAGCCAACACAGTTGAAAGTGGCAATCTACAGGTTCAGTGACAGATACCAGCTAAGGAGAATAAGGTAGAAGATCATAGAGGAAGATATCCACATATGCATACACACAAAAAATGTTTTAATTTAGGAAAACATATTTTAAAAGGGATGTAAATTCTCTGCCTATGTCAAACTTAAGGGGCCAGAAGATCTGTGAATGGAACAGTGCTAAAACTTTCTGGGTTTGAGAACTACCAGCCAATACACTTGGCCTCAAGTTCAGAAATCCTTCAGGCTCAGTTGAAAATACTCATAAGCATGGAAGATTAGCTCCAAAAGATCCTTTCTGGAAGCCGCTCTATTCCTGTGGGGATCATGGGTCACCTTCAGCACCGTCTCTCAGAAGAAGTTGATGCAAAATCTCTTTCCCAGTTTGCAAAGGAAAGTCACAATTTCTGTGGCACATTGTTGGTGTGTAACACTTGCCAAGTCAACTTGTAGATCACTGGTTGTATGTTCTTCTCTTGAGTGAGGTTTAACACTCCAGGAAACAAACTTTTGGTGCAGAATAGGGTCACCGAGATTATATTGCGGGTTAAGTTTATGCAAGGGCAGAATGATATCACAGAAGGTGTCCAGGGTCTCTGGAGTTAGCACACTAGAATAAAGATGGCGCTACGTGGACTATCTTTTGAGGGCCGAGTGGGAGGAGAAATGATGCACATAATTTTTCAGGTCAGATTTGGTGTCATGTGGTAGGACCATGAGCACCCATCTCTTAATAGTTTACCACTGTTGAATCATAAATGTAAAGAGTTATCACAGGACAGACACTCTGCCATCTGATTCTCTAAATACGAAGCATGGTATGTAAAATTTGTTCTTAGTATCTACCTGTGTCCAGTTGTGCTGTTTTCCTATAGTGATTTCTGCAAGAGAAACAAAACAACAAACAATGAAATGCTAATTCACTTTCTCATCTTCTTTTGCTGTTTGATAAAATTCTCCATAAAACTCAGGACTCATTCTGAATTTGCATGATGCGATGTCCGTGAGGGCATTTTGTTGTTTCCATTTTTTTTTTAAAGCCTCAGCATAGTCAATCTACTTCTGTCTCCTTTCAATTTGTCCCTAAGTTTGGCCCTGCAATGAGGCCTTTTGCATGGAAAATTTCAGCCTGGAGCAAATTTTTATGGCTGAATTATAAACCCTGGAAAAGAGGGGTATATGAATGGAGGCGCTGACCCAACCTTAACTCTGGCTGGAAGAGCGCAATGTGATAATAGATGAGGCAGAACAGCAGAGCTCTGCTTTTAATTCGTCATTTAGTCGGAGAAAGAGGCCTTGTTTACTTCTCCTCTGCTTCCGAGACTTGCGACCATTATTTTGAAATGTATTTTATAATAAAACCTCGGTGGTGATGTAGCCCCAGGGCTTGAGTGTCCATTTTAGAAAGGGTGAGAGACAGAGACAGGGAAACGGAGAAATTAGAAGCTGCAGAAACACAGATGCTAGAATGTGGTTTTGACTCTGTACTTTTTACCTGGCACTGGTTGTTTTGTTGCTGTCTATTTGATTCTTTTTGTCTCTTTAAATGGGGGCATAGCTACCATTCTGCTATGATCCAAAGATGCCTCCACCTTGGCTCCGCAGGCCCTATTTTGACACCCCCCCATTGTAGCAATAAAAAACAAAAACAAAAACAAAAAACAAAAAATAAAAAACAAAAAACAAAACATCCCTCCCCTGGAAGAAAAAAACAACACTAATGTTTAAAGTACCTTCTAGCGCTTTTTATTTCCCATGTCAGAGTGTTTGTGAGCAGACAGTTTGTGTAGCTCTTTGAAGACATGTATGCCACAAAGTTAAGTTTTCGTTTTCTCATATTCCTATTTTGTGGATTGCGAAACTGGAGTGCTTGGCTACTGGTGTGATTTTTATAAACTGAGTTCAATCCTGACATAGATGGCGTGCGAAGATTCTCCCTCTTGTGCGCTTACGGCCAATGTACAAAATGCACATAAAACAAGCAAGAGTAATGAAATTGATGGCAGACGTCTTGGACAGTCACTTAGCAACACGGGCCTTCACCTGCCCCCACCTGTCTCTACTATGTCTACTTTAAAGGTCTGTGGTCACCGAGTCCCTGCATATACCCATGCTACACATGTCCCACATGTCCCACTGTCTGCTGTTCTCTTGGTGACCCCAAGGGAGAACTTGGTGAGTTTCTTCTCCCACCTCCTTCCCTTTTCGGGAAGTGCCGACCTTGGCTGTTGAATAGGATGCTCAGGAGAAGAATGGTGGGCAGGAGAGTGGGGTTTCAGTTCTCTCTGAGAGTCACACCTGCTTGTATCTGTCTTCAGAAGACCCAACATCATATATGCAACCTCCTCCTATGTGCCTCAAGTTGTCTTTCAGACCAGTACACATTTCTTCAAACAATTCATCCATGAGCTCTTCCATTTGGAGCATTTGAAACAGGATACTGTTTGTATCCTGGGGGGACATGGCTGGTATATAAATTGTATAGAGTGTACACACACACATACACACACACACAGACACACACACACACATACACACTCACACACACTTTTAAAGGAAATAGTGTCGGCATTTAAGCAGAAAATTTATAGAGTAGGTCTATCCAATGTTGGGATTTGTGGTGAGTATATTATGAAGTCACTTCTTATGATTCTTGGGCCAGATAAGGCATCCATCATGCAAAGCGGCAAGCCCTAGAAATTACATCAGATTTACAACATAATAAACTTTCATTAAGATGAAGCTACGTGAAACTTATTCCCCTTCATTCCCAGGACTAAACAAATGCTGCCTGAATACTAAATGAAGCCAGGGCTTACTAAATTGGCAGTACTGGTGTGAAGGTGTTAGAAAGGCCGAGTCCAAGAGCCACAGAGCGTGCCAGTTCCTGGACCATCTGAGCATCAGAACTGATATTGTTGTCATCAATTTCTGTCAGCCACCCAAAATGGGGCACAGGAGGCTACTTGCTGAGGCTGGTCTGCACTTGCACCCACCATCCATCCAGACTCCTGAGTGTATCTTCATCGCAATACGGCCTGGGCTTTATTGAAGGGTTGACATTGCTCAGTTGCTTTTCCCTTTGATATTGCACTGGATAAATCAGCAATGATGATTTACTAGCATTCCGAAGAGAAAATGCTCCAAAGAATAGGATGAAACTGATACCAGGAAGTATCTCTGAGAAGATGTGACACAGAAACATGGCACCCTGAGCACACACCTTTATCTCTGCAAGCTCTCAGATGTACTGGCATGACAGTTAATGTCAAAAAGAAAGCAAAAAATCCCAAATAATAAAGACTATTAGGAGAGGATGTGATAGCAACAGGAATTTGGAGGCCAGACAGCAACTGAATTGATGGGAACTCATTTAGTGTCTGAAGATGGAAATGTCCACTTGAATGTAGAATGCCAAGCAGTGAAGTAATTCCAGGGGCCGAGACATGAAGAATTAGGTTATTGGAGGCAAAGACTGCCTGCTTGGGTGTGGATATAGTTGAGGGTAGGTCAGGAATATGACAACTGGTTGGAACTTTCATAAAAGGCAGTCGATCATCTAGACTCTATCATCTGATTCTTTTAAGCCAGTCGATCATCTAGACTCTATCATCTGATTCTTTTAAGCCAGTGGTTCTCAACCTTCCTAATGCTGTGACCCTTCAGAATGGTTCCTCACATGTTGGTGATCCCCAACCATTAAGTTATTTTGTTGCTACTTCATATCTGTAATGTTGCTACTATTATAAATTGTAATGAAAACATTTGATATGCAGGTATCTGATAATGTAACCCTTCAATAGAGCTTGCAACCCATAGGTTGAGAA
Organism: Mus musculus; assembly: GCF_000001635.26. Classification (NCBI taxonomy): domain Eukaryota; kingdom Metazoa; phylum Chordata; class Mammalia; order Rodentia; family Muridae; genus Mus; species Mus musculus. Next base: position 108,032,923 of record NC_000074.6, read on the forward strand.
CCACTACTTCTAAGAGAAGACCTCTTTCTCCAAATCAATCTGATACTGGAAGCTCTGGAGAGGCTGAACAGGGGTATCAAAACATCTGGGGGAGGGTGTTGTTCCCTGCTGTGTGTGTTAAACCCTGTCTACAGACTGAGTGATGGGACCTCCTTGCTTCAACTGCTATTTCCATGGCTCACCTTGAAGCTTCTAATCCCAAAAGAAAAAAAAATCTGTAGATCTGTTAGCTGTGGTCTCAAATACTCAGTCTTGCTCCAAGTATAGAGACCAACAGCACCAAATAAAGATTGCAGCAAAAATATGAATTAATAGAGCTTCTCCAGACATAACAGGAACCATTTGCCATCATGATAGAGACAAAAATCAGAGGGGAAGAGAGATGGACTCGGGTGAAACAGAAATGGTGTAAAAACCAGAAGGGAACCTCAAGTGAAATTAAACTTTTCAGACAAGGAAGATGCCACACACATGAAATAAGACATAGGATACTGTTTAGAACCGCTTTTCAAGATGAGGCATAATCTCCACATAGCCAGGAATACAGCGAGCATTTCATACAAGCAGGGATCAAACATCTGGGAGGAAAGCACTGGCAACAGGAACATCGCTGGTGTTCTCAACAGAGGCCCAGGAAAGCAGATATTAAATATTGAGTCAAAAAGCATTTCCAGAGTGGAAGTCAGTGCCCAAACTATTGCCTAATCATTGGTTTAGAATTTACCTATCCGGACTCTTTCCTGTAACAACTGAGAGATTAAAGAGAGAGAGAAAAAAAAGATACAGGAAGCATAATTGAAAACCCAAACTAAAGAGGCAATTAGTATTTTCAGGACGGTGAAGGAAGTCCTTAGGATCCCTGCCATGTAGAGGGTTTAAAACAGAAATCCAGACTAGTTTGAGAAGGCAACTCTGATGTCCCTTTAAGGAAATGGAAACTATTACAATAACAGAAACTGTAAATTGTGTGATGTATCTAAACATTTTCATAGGAAACCCATGTCTTTGGCAGAGAATCACTGATAGATTAATGATACGCAGAAAACGAAGAGAAAAAAAAAGCAAGTTGGTATTAATTCCTGGAAAAGTGAAGAGTTGTGAAGATAAGAACTGTACTTTCGATAAACCACAAGGCTTGTGTGTGGATAACACACTATAGACAACAAGAACTAATTTAGCAAAAATTGTTATGTAGCCACAATAATATATAGTCTCAATATATGTATATGTACACAAACACACACACACACGTATATATATATATACATATATATATATACATACATACACATAGCTTTGAGCTTGCAGAGGGTTTGAAGGCTCATAGTCCATGGTGAGACATAAAACATCAAGAGCAAAGGTAAAGGCCATTGATAAATGCTGGAGGCACAGATAAGGTATAGAGGGAGCCTTGTTGTAAAATAAGACAAAGCCATAAGTAAAACAGACTAGTCAGAAACATGGAGATGAAATCTGGGGAGATGGCTCGGTTGGTTAAGTGTTTGCCAGGCAAACATGAGGAGCTACAATTGATCACCAACACTCGTGGGAAAGTTGGGTGCAGAAGTGACTTACTCTAACACAGAGGACACAGAGACAGGCACATTCCTGGGCTTGCTGGCCCGCCAGCCTAGTTGAACTGGTAAACTGCAAGTTCAGTAAGCTACTCTGACTCATAAACTAGATGGAGAGCAATGGAAGACACCTTGTGTTGACCTCTGCTGCCCGCTGCCTGCATCCCCACCACCACAAAAGGATGATGTGTAACAAAATAACAGTATTACAAAAAGAAGCGCAGAGACAAACAGAAAAAGCAGCAAGCACGGAAGTTAAAAGCGGGTCCCTCTGGAAGCAAGGAGCCTGAGCGTGAGGCGGGTGAGGCAGGAGGCTGTGATTCCTTGGAGAACTTTGGCTTGTAAAAATGATGTGCATGTATTATTAAATTAAGTTTTAAAAACATTTCTAGCAGAGAGGATCTGTTTTTCTTTTTCCTTTTGGTCACGGTTGAGGAAGTGTCCTGGCTATCAAGTAGAGCTTTGCTTTCTAGATGCCAGATGCTGACTTGGAAGCGATTGGTATGTATAATCTCATCTAGCCCTTTCATTCCTGCAGTGTTGCTTGTTTTTATTTCTCCCTTTAGGTGCAGGAACAGAGGAGGGGTTCAATAATTTGTTCCAGGCTCACAGTTTTGTATGATTAGAGCCCGAACGCCAGCCTTTCTCTCTCCTCTACTCTGTTTATCCTTTCCATCTTCTTGGGACTTTCTCCCACAACCTTTTGAGTGTGTGTGTGTGTGTGTGTGTGTGTGTGTGTGTGTGCTTACATATGGGTACACATGCATTTGATGCATTTGGAGGCTTCTTACACCACTTGGGTGTCATTCCTCAAAAGCTGCAGACATTGGGTTTTTTTTTTTTTTTTTTTTTTTTTTTTTTTTTTAAAGACAGGGCCTCTCACTGAAACTCTGGGTCTCACCGATCACACTAGGCTGACTGGCCAGCTCGCCCTTGTGCTGCCATTCCAAGCCTGTCTAACTACTCTCAACTTGATGAGGGTGGCGAGGGATGAGCTTAGGTCTTCAAGGCTTCAGGTCCTCGTGCTGTGCAGCAAACACTCTCTGACCGACCCAGCTCCACAGCCACCCATCACTATGTATCCCATGGGGCTTTGCTCCTGGTGATCTTCCCAGCTAAAAGATACTTTCCCCAGCATTCATATCTTCCTCCTTTCCTTCCCTCCTACACCCACACAGGCTTTGTCAGGTGACTCTGCCTATCAGCAGCTTCAGGACTTGACACCTAGAATAGACCTGTATATTACCCTACTTCTTAGTAGCCATTTAATCTTGAGCAGGTCACCTGATTTTATGTAGCGTCTCCATTTTGGAAAATGAGCTAGTAATAGTAACCATCTTAATAGATTGCTGGAAAGATTATATGAGTTGATTTGCATAAAGTCCGTACAACTATGGTTCATAAGTATCATAAGACCATCATCTCCAATACATCCTGTTCCTTGGTTTATAGTTGACTAACAACCGAAAGTGTGTGGGTCTGAGTGGGTAGCTCATCAGTTACCCACAATGCATATGGACGTTGTAGGCTGTAGATGTGTTCCTCATGAAGTGTCCCAGGTAGGACAGCAGCTGCTGTACACTCTCAGTTCCCATTCATTCTGGAGCGTTCTCTGTCTTAGGCTATGCTTTTTGGGGAGAGTATGCTGTGCAGATTTATGTGCAGAAGATTTGGAGATGTGTACTTGGTTGGCATCAGGACCACTGAGAAGATGAAGGATGTGGGGTTGGGCAGGGGAAGATGCTGAACAGAACTGAGCCTACAGCAGAGACTACAGCCAATCCTTTGGGAACTTTGGAGTTGAGTGGTTCATTTAGAGTAACTGAAATCTAGGAAAGGGGAGTTGGGTCTTTATAAGTCCACACTGGTCTTTGGATGCAGGTTGTGCTCACGTTGGCTTTCTTTACCCAGGTGCTCCCCACATTCTCTTCCCAAAACCCCTGATCCCATCCCAGTCAAATCATGGCTGAAGCTTGACTTCTGCTTATCTCTCAAGATTCAGGTCTGTCAGCTTGAAGCAAGACTGATATGTAAGGAGTCCTTAGTGAGAGAATTGGTTAGGGAGAATCTTTTTCTAGAGATCAGAACTAGCCAATGGAGACACTGACTAGACTTTAAGCTGGTATTCCTCAATGCATGGACATGGTTCTTTATGTAGAAAATGGGGAATCAGGTTAGAGAAGTCTTTCCACACTCAAGTTTCCAGGTATCCAGTTTTACTCTATACCAGATGCCAACTGCTTTTTCTGTGAGGGGCCGAATAGTAACCATTTTCATCTTCATGGTGTATATCGCAGCTGAACTCTGGCACTGTGTGGGACATACCCATAAACAACATGTAAATAATGGGTGTGGCTTATTCAAATGAAACTTTATTGACAGACACATGCAGCTAAGGAAGCAACACTACCTGGCAATGTGTTGGGAATGTGCATTTTTAGACTCTCTTCAAGGCCATCAGTCAGTCAGCATGGCTATGTCCCCATGAAGACGGCTTGATTACTGGATATGGTGACATAGGAGGCTGAATCAGGAGGGTTGCTATTGTAAGCTAGCCTGACTATGTGGTTGGAGACCATCCTGGCTTATACAGTGTGGTCTTGCCATCCAGTCCCCACAGAAAGAGCATCAATCATCTCATTAAAAAAAAAAAACCAAAGAAGAAAAAGAAAAGAAAGAAAAGGAGGGTAGGAGCTAGAGAGATGGCTCAGCAGTTAAGAGCACTCCCTACTCTTCCATAAGACTTGGATCCAGTCCCCACTACTATGGATAGCTCACACCTGCCAGTAACTCCAGCTTCAGGGTAGTATGGTGCCCCCTTCTGGTCTCCACGGGCATCTGCACTCAGATACTCATACACATAATTTACATAAGGAAAATCCAAAAGAAAAGTGAAAGAGAAGAGAAAAACCCCGTGACTCTAGATTATGCAGAAAACTTGCTCTAGTACCTATGAGGCAGGGAACGTTAAATAGCATTTAAAACCCTACCTTCTGGAAAGTCCCCGGATTATGCTAGTCTCAGTCTTTCCAAGAAAACGATGCCTTTGCCTTTTGTTCTTTATAGTCACTGCTAACACCCTTAATGTGGAATAAACAAAAGTTGCCGTGTTGATGGGCGAGCCTCTGTTATTATTTCTGTTTATGGAATAATTGATCCTACCTTTGGTAAGGGCTTCCCTGTAAATAGTAAACAGTTGTCTGCAAAAGTGACCCCTGGTGGCAAGCAGCACTCTACAGTTTTGCCACAGGCAGTCACACATTTATCTACCTGCCGTGTATGTGTCTAAGTGAGTGAGTGTGGGTATGGGTGCTTGTGGGCGTGCACACACATGGAGTCTGAGGCCACCTCAGGTGCTCTGGTAGTCTTTGAATGTGTGGACGAGCATCGCCAGTAAAGGAAGAGTCATCAGAATGCCCTAGATGTAATGGTGCAGTTGTTGGGAGGCTCAGCTTCTATGGCCTGTAGAAGCTTTGTGTTCAGAACAGGAGCCACCTGATAGGGACTCCTGCAGGACCTCATATTGGGACAAGGCTGAGGACATGATAAACTGAGTCTACCACATTTTAGCTTTTATCCTCAGGGTCTGTTGATAGCATTCCCCCTTTGAATGCACTAGCAAGCCTTATATTTAGAGACTTCATGGTTAGTATCTCTTAGAGGAGGCCTTACTTGTTCCTTCTCACAGTCTCCTCATGTAAAGGGAACTTGAGTCTCCTCGAGTTCAGCTATGACCTATTTCTCAGTTTTGCTTGTATTGACGTATCTTCCATTATTACTTTTAAAGGCTTATTTACTTCCATTTTATGTGCATATTTGCCTGTATGTGTGTACGCGGATCAAATATGTCCCTAGTGCTTTCAGGGGCCAGAAGAAGATGTTAGGTGTCCTGGAACTTGAGTTACAGAGGGTTGTGAGCTGCCATGTGGGTGCTGGGAATGGTGCCCTAGTTTTCTATAAGAACAGCCAGTGTCTTAACCACTGAGCCATCTCTCCAACCTCTCTACTATTACTTTTACTGATTGACAAAATTATGCCTTATGTTTTTACCATTTTGTTTTGTTTTGTTTTGTTTTCATGAACTAGATGAAACTGGAAGTGGGTAGCAGTGAGCTGCCTAAGAGTTTGGCAGTCTCTTTACCTTCTTTGCTGGCAACACTCATCACAAGGTAGACAGCAATGAACCCACCTCTGTTCTCATTCACTGAGATTTTCCGTGTGTCTCACATTTCAAAACAGTTGACCCTAGCTCAAAGCTGAAGAGTACACATTACTGCTACCAGGGAGGGATTATGCTGAACCGAAGGCTGCATCTGAATAACGCATTTTTTCAAAGTGTTTTCAATAGTCACATAATACTTACAAAGGCTTCCAGTAAACAAGAAAAGGTAATTAACAAAGACACTGAAATCTCACAAAGCAGTTGTCTTACCCATCCCTTGGTGATTAAATAAACAAATGTGGAAATGGATGGATAACCAAGCTAGAAATAGAATGATTCTTCCTCCCTCCCTCCCTCCCTCCCTCCCTCCCTCCCTCCCTCCCTCCCTCCCTCCCTCCCTCCCTCCGTTCCTTCCTTCCTTCCTTTTTTTCTTTTTATTTTTCTTTTCTTTCTTTTTTTTTTTTTTTTTTTTTTTTTTTTTTGAGACACTGTTTTGCTATGTAGTCGCAGCTAACCTGTTACTATGTAGTACAAACTGACATCAAACTTGTGACACTATTCCCTCCCCGGCCTTATAAATACTGGATTACAAGGACAAACCACACCTGGCTCCTTTTGGTTCTGAGAAGAAGGCTGACTATGCAATCCCTCTTTGGTCTTTAACTTGTGAGCCACACCCATTGGTCTCCCAAGTGCCTCATTCAGCATAGTATTTGTAGACTGAGAATTATCACATGGGAGGGTCCAGTGCCTTGTTCCTTTTACCCCCTGCACAGGGCATTTCTTTAGCATCTACATTTCTCCTAGGTATGAACTTCTGAAATCCCCCCAAGTCTCCTCAGCATTCTTAATTGGCTTTGCTGTTTTATAACATCCCATCACACTTGGTTCCATTCTGAGTGCTCTGGGGCTCCTACAGCAAAGGAATAGTCCCATTCTTGTGGAAAATGACACATTGAATTCTTTAGGCCTCCATTTTCTTACTTATAGACTGGTGATGATGTGGCGTTAAGAGATATCCTTAAGAGACAAAGTACAGTATACTAAGGGCTCCATGGTATAGCTGCTTACCAATTGTCAGTCTTCATTATTATTCACAGGGATGCTGTCTACGAGCAGAAACAAATACAGATAGTTGTGCTACATAGAGGTAACTCAGCTTTGCCAGGAAGCCCATTGGTGCGGAGAGTGTCAAGGAACAGGGATCCTGCACATAGCAGGAAGGACAGTTGTGACAGAGGTTCTAGAGAGATGGCTCAGCAGTTAAGAGTGCATACTGCTCTTGCAGAGAACCTTTGTTGAGTTCCTGGTTCCCACATCTGCTCACCATCTCCTGTAACTCCAGCTGCTGAAGACCCGATGCCGCCTTCTAGCCTCTGGTAGCCAATGTGCTCACAAATTATCACATGGGATACATGTGATACAAACCCTCCCAGATAAACGCGCTTACCTATAATTTAAAAAAAAAAAACAAAGTCAAGTCTTAAAAAAAGCAACCCATTGCAGCCCCGTTGCAGCGGTTAAGATCAACTTGTCTGAGGATGTAAGCTGCGGCTTACTTACAGGACCTCCCGAAGCTGGTTTGTGAAACACAGGCACTCAAGACCCCTTCAAACAGCCAGGAAGGAAGGAAGGTCCCTCTTCCCTTGATGTTCATTTTCCCTTCCAATGTGAGGGATGAGCCTCGTTGGGTCTCACAGTGGGCAGGGATGAAAAAAAAAATCCCATGATGCATGCCTTCCAAAAGAAAGCGAATAATAAAGGCAAGCTGGCCCACTGATTGCTTCTCTGGACAGCTGGCACACCTTAGGAAGCGAGAAGGGTTGAGGCAGGAATGTAATAAGGCTCAGGAAAGTGGCAACGTGAAAGGAGTGACCTTTATTTGCAAGCATGGCTGAGATTTACAGTTTATTACTGATAGCTTTTATAAAGAGCCATTCAGTTCAGAGGTGAGAGGTTTGTCATCTGGAAACGCAATTAAGTTTACCTTATCCCAATCCCCCTGGCCTTATGGTGAGAGCTGCACTCCAGCACCGCGAAGCAGCATCACGCCCCACCCCCCAGCCCCCTCTAATTTCATTTCTGTCTATTGCATCCCCAGGTCCCTGGCATTAGCACTGTTGCATATTTTTACTATTATTATTTTCTATTATTGCTACTCTCTGTCAGCGATAGCCAGAAGGCACTTGTGTGGATTTTTTTTTTTAAGATCTAAATTATTTGATTTTTTTTTCTGAAAGGGGAAACCTCAAAGCAGAAAGCCCTTTAAACCACAGTGGTTAGAGAAGCACACGGAATCAAGATGCGCCCATAGTAGGTGTTGGAAATTAATTATGGAAATGGAGAAGTGGTGTAAAGGGAGAAGTGGGGTTTCCCATGCCGGTGGAGCCTCTGCTGTTGAGGACCCAGAACCTGCACAACTCCGGAGTGGACACACCGTAGCAATATCGACTAGATAGATAACTAAAGGGTGCCAGCAATCTGCAGCCTACCCAGCCCCACAAACCTGCGAAGGAAGCACAGAGTTTGAAACATGAAAAAATAAAAATAAAAAATAAAAGGGATTTTGGTGCCCCTGCCGTGTGTAGGAGAAGTCCCGAAAGGTCTATTTTTGTTTCACAGATTCAGTTTTACAGCCCTCTCTTGTCTGTTAAGTTAGGGCTGCAGAAATTTAAGAGTCAGACACAAAAGCAAGAATTTAGGGTTTTGGTTTTGTGTGTGTGTGTGTGTGTGTGTGTGTGTGTGTGTGTGCTAGTTGGTTTAGGTTATTTGAAATATAGTCTAGTATATTTTCCACACTTAGGCGGCTGCCAGATAGATCAGAGGAGGGAAGTGGCTCAAAGAGCCTGTATCCTCCCCTTTTCAATGTCTGTGGAACTGAGGGAGAGGAGCTGGGTTCTACTGGGGGCTTCATCCCTTGAAGACACATAGTCTGAGCTCTGGCCAATCCTCCTTTTCCCCAGAAAACCCTTACACCTGCCTTATAAAACCCCAAATGGAGGGACTTTTTTTTTTTTTTTTTTTTAACAAATTTCTAAGACCCTATCTGAAAACCGTTTCCTCCAGGGTGAGGTAGAGCCGAATAATTACTACCCCTGCATTTTTCATCCCTATTTTATTGTGGCTATTATTTGCAGCTGTGTTAGAGGTTAATATCCCTATTTTTCCCCTCCACTGCCTAAATATAACTGGGGCTCAGCACATCTCCAAAACAGGTAGCGAAGGAAATAGCATTGCCTCCAAAAGAGGCTTGGATTAACCCGTCTGAAATGAGGGTTTGGGGCCCTAGGGTAAGAATTACCCGGCTGCTGTTGATAGCAGAAAGATTTAAACCCATAGTGTTTCTTTCTTCAGCTGAGAGAGGTCGGGTGAAGAGATTCAGAAGGTGAACAGAGCATGAAAAGAGGCCACAAAAGGATGGTATCACTAAGGATAAAAGCATCCGAGGGCCATCTTTAATAAGAGGAAGGGAAAGCAAGCCACCGCTGTTGAACCTCCTTAGAGGACTCTTGGAAGGTAGAGCAGGGTTGAAGGTGCTTCTCTTTAAGGGGCTATGCTAGGCTTGCGAAGGGCATTCTCAACTACCCTTTCCTACGAAAGCACCTTTAAAAATTAACCTTTAGGAAAGCTCTCATCTTTATATCTTCCACATCCCCCAAGTTTCGTCTGTACGGAAACATCAGTATTGGGGAAGATGAGGGTGGAAGATGCAGCCATTTGAAAAGCTTCTGTGAGAGTATGGTGAGATTGTACTGGGCTTGCACTGGGTACTGGCAAGAGGGCCGGAGAAGGGAAGGGGCATGGCCTGTATTCAGGAAGTCAAGCCTACGGGATGCCCTTGAGATTGTGGATGCTCAGGATAGAGTACTTGAGGGCTCTAACCTGGTGAATGGATTAATTCCTCAATGGATTCACCACCCAATAGCATCATTTGGAGGTGGTAAAAAAGTGGAAGGCAAGATCTTGTTGGCACAAGCAGGTCCCTGAGATATGTCTTCCAGCATTTTATCTGGCTCAATCTCCATCTTGTCATGCCCTGTAACATGCTTTCTGGCCTCGATGGTGTGAACTGCTATGCTTTCCTTCTGCAACCAAGAGTCTCAAATAATTCTTCACCCACTGATGCCTGACAAGGCCATTCTCTATTACGTATATGGTGGCTAGAGCCATGGGTCCCTCCATGTGTACTCCTTGGTTGGTGGTTTAGACCCTGGGAGATCTGGTTGGCTGATATTGTTGTTCTTCCTATGGGGTTGCAAACCCCTTCAGCTCCTCCTGTCCTTTCTCTAACTGTGAGCTTTTAAGCACAAAGAAACATACCCTGGGTTGACACACCTCAGTTAGCAAGGACGATTAGACAGAAGTAGAATTCAGAAGCCCAAAAGCAAGGTTAGTACATAGTTCTTTCCCAGTACTATGGACTTTGATATATTATGTCTTCGTTCCCTTTCTGGCAGGTGTGGCAGCCCATGTGATGGGTTTTAAAGCATGAATGGTACTCTCAATATGGCATCAGGCCTGCTAAGGTCTGAGGGGGCCTGTTCAATTGCCCCGGCATATAAAATGCAAATTTAACTTTAATATTTACCACTTAAATGAATTTGTTTGGGTGTAACCCCATTTTAAGGAATATCTGTTACTAAGTGTGTGTGTGTGTGTGTGTGTGTGTGTGTGTGTGTGTGTGTGTGTGTGTGTAAAGGCTAGAGGCTGATTTTGGGTGCCTTTCTCAATTGCTTTCCACTGTATCTGCTGAGGTAATATCTCTTACTGGACCTAGAGTTTATGGATTTGGTTAGACTTAACTGACCAGCAGTCCCCACAGATTCTCCTGTCTCTTTGTCCCTAATGCTGGTATCACAGGCATGTGCTGTGCTGCCCAACTGGGTCCATGGATGCTGGGACTCTGAATTCAGGTCCTCGTGGTTGTGTGTCCAGCACTTTACTGAATCATTCCCCTATGCCCATATTTAACTTACTATTTAGTGACAGCCAATTGAGATGCATAGATATGCAGATTCTTATATAAAGTTATAACCAAGCAACTAGTTGGCTGGCAGCAGTTAAAAATAAGAAGGGAGGGATGGGGCCAGAGGCTGAAAGTGAGGAATTGTTTCATCTTTCCTCGCTGGGAAAGAAATATTCTAACCACATCTGGAAAGTTAGTTGTGGTTCCTATCCCGACGGTATGAGAGAGAGAGAGCAAAACACAGAGGAAATAAAGCAAGACCACAAAAATGATCTGAATGTGGAAGAACATACTTGAGTGGACTGAAGAAGTCATTTATGTCCTCCTTGAGGAAAGGGCTCTATTGGGGGAAAGTGACCACGTCCTGTAATTACCTTCAAGGTAACTGTACAAATGAGAGAAAGGGATTAGCCACCCTTTTCTAAAATAGGAAGACCAGAACCATGGCCTACAGCTAAGAGAGAAGTACTATGGCCATTAGTCAAAAAAATCTCTTGTAGCCAATAAGCACTGGACAGCAGACAGGGCCTTTTTTGGGGAGGGAAGGCAGGTTCTGTCACTGAGATCAGGAGCTGACAGAATGAGGTAGTCATAGAAACATAAAAGGAACATAGGACTTATTATGGCCTGTGAAATAATTGGTCTGATAGGGCTGGAGATCTGCCTTTGGTTGTAGCTGGTATATGAGACCTTGGAGGAAAGGTGAAACCACAGCTTTGTATTTCTGCAGATTCGCAGAGGCCAAGCAAATGAGCCAAATTCCTTCATGATACTTTGCTTTAAATAGGCCCCGAGTTTGAATGAGTTTCATGTGGTGTAAGTCCATTTGTTCAGGAGCTGCTGGTCTGGATTCTTGGTTTAGCTGCGTGGCTGGGCTGTGGGAGTTTGGCTGAGAGGAGCCTTGGTGCCTGCATTTGAACACTGTTCCTAGGGGCTCTTGCAAAGGGAGAGACCATGTAGTGCCAATCAGAACCTTCTAGAATTAACGATGGCTGCACTAAGAAAGGCTGTGGTGACTTTACTAGCTGTCAGCAAATTCTTGAAGCTACTCTCCTTTTTTTTTTTTTTTTTTTTTTTTTTTGCTTTTCTTTCATCTTTTCCATTTTCAGTCTGCCCAACATGCTAGATCATTCTCATCCTAGTGTCTCATGTTCTACCCCAAGGTGTTTCAAAAGCTTCAGGGACCAAACCATCTTGACCTTTTCACCTCCAGAACACCCCAACCCAGAAATCTCACCGGAGTTGCTTTAGGTCACATGACTAGCAAAGGTGTGGATTTGCCTTGGTAACCCCAGGGCTAAACACTGTGACTGCTCTTTTCATGCAGACTCTTGTATACTGTCTTGGTCAGAGTAATCCACATTTGTAGGTCTTTGGAAATGTACTCTGCCCAGCTTCCAGACTTTGCTTCCCAAGGACTAGGGAAGCCACCTCCAGTTTTGTTCAACTCCTCTCACAGTTTTCTACAGGTCTTAGAGGAAAAGGTTCCCCTTGGTGGCTCTGGCTGGTGTGCCAGATGAGAAACCTTGATGAGAAGGGTGGAGTGAAAATCCACAGGCACTTGCTTCAAACCCTTTCAGGAAGCACTGGGCAGTTGAGACCTCAGGAGGCCCTGCAAACTGTGTGATTGCTAAGCCGGTCTTGAGTGAGCCTTCTGATTTGGTTTGTTTGCTACTGGAGCGTTAGGAGGGCAGACGCTCCTTCTCATATCTTTCTGTGCGCACAGAGCTTTTGTTTTCATATTAATTAAAGGGAGGCTTTGGGGGAGGCTGAGCTCAGCAGCATCTTCCCAGTGGGCAGCCAGTGTGGTCTAATCTCCCTCAGTTGGAAGACCAACGTGGCAAGGCACAGTTTGGTTTGGCCTTCGCTTCACGGACAAGTAGCAGTTAGAAAGATGTCAGACACACAGGAGGCTCTCAATAAACATTTGTCAAATACATGAGTGAGAATGTTTGCTCATGATGATCGTACTTATGAACCTAAGGAGGTCAGAGTAAGGCAGCTGGTGAGACATACCTGGAAACATGATTAATGTACCGCAGCCTACTTCACCTTCTACTTTCCTGATGTTTGGGTTGTGAGCTCAGCCTTTAACAACTTAGCCATCTCTTCAGCTCTCAAATTCTAATTTCTAAGGGTTACCTCCAGAAACTACATGGACAAGCAGTCAAGGAGAACTTGTAAGCCCCGATGCCTCTCATTCTTGTGCCCTGTAGATGATGGGAGAAGGTCAGAGGTCAAATAATTATGAACACATATTCTAGATCAGTATGTTGTTTAATTTAACCCCCCTGGTCCTCTGTGTCCAAAACACTTGTCAGTCTGAAGTGCAGACATCTTCCCATTTTTCTCTGTGAAGAACATCCTTACATTGGAGTAACATCTTTACTAACAAAATGACCCATAGCTTCTCTAATGCAGTCTTCTCTAGATTTTTACTGCTTACTTATTTGGGCATTGACAGTCTGTACTTCTCAATTCCAAGAATGTGAAGAACTTATTAGCACTGGAATTTTTCAAAAAGAAAGGGGAGGGAAACACATTTGTACTAAGATAGTTGTCAGCCGTCATGCTAACTTCACGATCCAAGATGTCATTAGCTGATTAGTACAAGCTATATTACCGGTACTTTGAGAAGTGTGTTAATATGGTTGCTCAGATGGATCTTTGAGTAAAGACGCCCGCCACCAAGCCTGACATTTGAGTTGGATCTTGATGGAGGGAAAGAACCAACTTCTGCAAGTTGCCCTCTGGTATCTATTAGCGTTCCGTGGCATGTACTCCCTGTTCTCCCACAAAATTAAACAAAAAAACATAATAAAAAGTAAATTCCATTAGTAAAGTTTATGGTATCAAATGTACTAAGTAGATCCTAACCCTCTAAAAGCACAGCTCTCTGAGATGCCACATCCGATAGTTTAACCCAGTGTATTAGGGAGTGGCCCAAGTTGTAAGGTACTAAGTGATTTAAACCCTCTTCTGATTTATATAATGAACAGCTCTATGACTATCATTTCAGAGTTATTTTATATTTTACTGCCCTCCGTGTGTGTGTGTGTGTGTGTGTGTGTGTGTGTGTGTGTGTGTGTGTGGTATACCAAACCCAGACAACATGCTAGGCAGAAGATCTTCTGCTTCTTATAGAGCCAGAGAATTTCCACAGTTATGACTATATGTGTTCATGTTTCTAAAAATAATTTTCCCTTAGAGTTATAGCCCCTAAATACCGTGTTTATGCATGCAGAAGTTTGTTGCCTCTGACTTTCAGACATGCCCATATTGGGTAAACCCTTGTTGATTGCTTGCTGGCTTTTCCAAAATCACTTTGAGGTTTCTGACTTTTATCATGTTGTCTTAAGACCCCTTTGTGTGTGTGATGTGTGTGCGTGCATGTTTATGTATAAGGGAGGTCAGAAATCAACCTTGGGTATAAGTCCTCATGTTTTACCTTGTTTGAAACAGCATTCCTCTCTCTTTTAAAGACATACTTTTATTTATATGTCTCTGTGTGTCTCTGTGTGTTTGGACACACGCACTCATGTGCCCATGGAGGCCAGAAGAGTTGGGGGGGGGGGTGCGGTTCAAACTTAGGTCCTCACATTTTGCATGACAAGTGCTTTCCCTAGAGTTATCTTCCAAGCCCCAAATCTTACATTTTAATGTTTTAAATAGCCACTTTTTATAGATTTGTACAAATAGTTCATATTTGTGTATATGTATAAAACACTATACAAATACTTAATTATATCTGTGAATCATTTGACCATCTTCTCTCTACTTGGTTCATAGTAAAAAACAGACAAATGGTCCCAGTAGCTTGGTTGTAGGATTAGTTCTGGTGATGCACTTCCCTGGGTACTCTTGTATTGAGCGAACCCGATCATGTTTGCTGAATGCCAAGATTTTCTCTTCCTCCTGGTTTTCCTGGGAGCCTCATCTGTCTATCCTATCAGTCTTCTCACTGAGATACTGTGAGGATAATCTGTGTACAGTGTCCTCCTTGTTGCTACTGTTCTAATGCGTATCTGCCATATGTGCTGTGCTGAGCCATTCTCAAGTTGGCCAAGCCCTTCCAGTGTCTTTCCTCTTTAGAGCTGTGTCTCTTTGGGAAGTTGAGTGCCAAGGTGAGGTCAGTAGAGCTAACTGCCATTGTCTGTGATCAGATGTCTTACTTTCCACCATAGGAAGCATTCAGGAATCTTGATCACCTCTAATAGATCCTATGGGTTTCCTGACCACCTCTAATAGGTCCTACAGGCTCCTGACTGTCGTATCCAATGGTCTCCATTTTTCTCCACTTAGCTATCAGGAACCTCTTCTGTCTTTTACCCAGCTCTTGCTAATACAAGATGATGCTGATCAGTAACTCCTGAGCATCTTAACTTTGTGTTTTCATCTCTTTTTCTAGTTTCTGGTTTTATGTAGCACTATCATATTTTGGGTTACGTATGGCTCATTCCTTAGTTATCTAAGTTAATCATCTAAATGTTTTGTTTGATAATGATGCATGTTTACACACTGTATTATCAGAGTTTTCTAGGGGAATAGAACTTATAGAATGAATCTATATAGATATAGAAAGGGGATTTATTAGAATGGCTTATATGCTGTGGCCCAACAATAGTTGTCTACTAATGGAACAACAATAGTTGTCTACTAATGGAAGGGCCAACAATCCAGTAGTTATACATATAACATATACATATACATATACATATACATATACATATACATATACATGTACAGGGCTGGATGTCTCCGGTGGTCTTCAGTATACACTGGAATCTTAAAGAAGTGGGATCCAGTGAAGAAATGAGCTTTCATGAACAACCAGGCAAAGAGTGAACAAGCTTTCTTCTTCCTTGTCCTTATCATGGGCTGCCAGAAGAAGGTGTGGCCTGAATTAAAGGTGGGTCATCTCGCCTCAAAGATCTGGATTAAAGATGGATCTTCTCCAATCAAAGATCCAGATTAGAAATGGGTCTTTCCACTTCAAATGATTAAGTAAGAATCCCACACAAGTGGCAGAAATAGCATTATAGCATCAAAGCCCTCTGATGGCAGCTTTTTAGCGATCTTCTTCCACTTTTGAGAGTGCCTGTGATTATATTGGACCTATCCCAAAGAAATGAAGAATAAACTCCACTTCATTAGGTCTTCTGATTGACGATCTTAATTCTTTTCTTATTTTTCAACTTCTCCCTGGTTCTGGGATTCACAGATTCTGGACTGGGATGAATGGACATCTTTGGGTACCCATTGTTTTGCCTACCACAAGTGACTGTTTGCATTTAAAGACATCTTTTATCTTCAGAACTATAGCATACACTTGGGAGGGATTCTTTTAGCCACTGGAGCCAAATGAATTGTTCAAGAATAAGGGTCTCAGTTGAAAGTGTCTATGTGTGTATTATGGGGATTACTGAGTTGTTGACATATTAACAAATCTCCAGCCAAGATACTTTTCCATTTAAACATCTTTTTTGCTTTGGCAAAGAAGCAGTTCTGGTGGTTGAAAAGGTAACAATTCTCCATTTTATGTTTTAAGCCACTTTCTAGCTATAATAGCTTTTTGAATCGTCAGTGATTGTCTGTATTTGTAGAAAACCAAATAGCTGTCTATTCTGGAACTCTTGCATATAGATATAGATGCTCAAACCCATTAAAATTTGAATAAGAATGGTAGCATGGAGCCATTAGTTCTGTAAGCATTGATGAATCTGTGCAATACACTGAACATTGCAAACTAACATAACACCATTATGAAATGTCATTATGGCATTTTCCAGGTCATAATATCAATCAATCTAAAAGAGCTCGTTAGGAGCCTAGTGGCTTGAGATGGTTTTCTAGGTAGCTTATAGATTAACTAAAATTCATACAAAGTTTATGATCTAAGACAGATGCATTTCAGCATGTGCGAGGAATGGCTCTACTTCTGGCCCTGACTCTGTTTAAATAGCTGTACAACGCTGGGAAATGTTTGGAGAATCTTGGCCTTAGATTCTCAAACTGCAAAGTGAAAAATATTTGCTAAATAATAATTTAATTAGGCCAAGGTTGGCAATAAAAATATAGGTTTCCCAGTTTAAGTAGAATTTAAAGTGATCAATGAGGAATTCTATTTTATTATATGGCATAAATGTAGCATATATGTATTAAAAGTTACTCATTTATCTGATCTTCAAATATAACTAGGCATTTTGTATTTATATTTGGGAAATGAAATAATTTATGGTAAATGAAGTCTCTCTCTCTTTGTCCCTCCTAGTGTGTATCAGCTAGATTTCAAATTTTCCCCACTCCAGTGCTCCAAGTTGCCATTAACAGTCATGTTGAATTGGCATAGATGATAAAATCCAAGATATCTTGGTTATTATTATTATTTTTTTTTGTTAAATTGATATAAGCTAGAGTTACCTGGGAAGAGGAACTCCAATTGAGAAAATGCTTCCTCCAGGTTGGTCTGTGGGCAAATCTGTGGGGGCATTTTTTTGATTGATGACTGATGTTGGGGGATGTTGGCAGTGTTCCTCCTCCAACATCAGGGAACATGGTCCTGGGTTGTATAAGAAGCAGACTGAGCAAGCCACAAGGAACAAGCCAGAAAGCAGTGTTCCTTTCTCTCCACCTCTGATCCAGTTCCTGCTTCCAGGTTCCTGTCTTTTTTGAAAGTGTTGGATGAAATAAATCCTTTCCTCTCCAAGTTGCTTTTCGTCATAGAGTTTATCAAAGCAATAGAATCTTGACAAAAACAGAAATTGGTATCAAGAGTGGGGTAATCAAATGTTTGTAGGATTAAAGAATAGTTGATGTCTCTAATCTATCCCCTTCATTACATTTCTCAAGTTTAATGATTCTGTACAATGTGACTAGAAAGAAAAGACAACAGGTATGTGTGAACATGTGCAAACATAAAGTCTTTTGACAACTGCAGAAAGATTGGTTTACTTTTGATGTTAGGAAAATGAAGATGATATTTGGCCTTTCTCTTTTCTACTAAAAGGCAATAGTTTGAAGATAAGCTGTCAGGTGAATCTTTGATCTGAGGAGTAACATAGCAGGAAACCATTTCAGGAGTCAGGTTCAGTAAAAAAAATATATATATATATATATTATACACACACATACATACATACAAACACAGATATATATATATATATATATTATATATATATAATTTGTATTGTTCATTTTTATATTTTACATTATATTTGACAATTTTATATATACATCATGCATCATGGTCACATGCCTCCTCCACCTTCACTTATCCCCCTCCCACTCCACCCTCAATTCTTTCACCAAGTTCCCATCTCATTTAGATGTTTTTCTGTTTAGCTTTTGCTTTGTGACCCACTAGGAATGGGTCTGAGGTTTTCCACTGGATCATGGGTAACTTACCTATGTATATATCACTGAAGACAGTGACTTCTTTTCCCCTCCACTGCCATTAGAGACCTCCCCATCTATGACTGAATGTTCATGGGCTTGGTCTTGAATAGGCTCTATGAGGGCAACCATAGCTTTTATGAGTTTATGAGTTCCATATCTATGTTTATTCATAAGATAGCATTTCACAGCTCTCTTCCTGATCACCCTATTTTTATATTATTCCATTCCCCAATCTGTGTTTGTTCCCTGACTCTCAGAAGGTGGCCTGTTTAAGGCTGAATCCTTTGTAGTCACTTGGTCTCAGTACATTTTTTAGGCGGAGTCTCCGTATTAACTGCTTCTTTTATCAAGGTCAAGGAACAGCATTAGTTTATGTGTAGAAACAAAATATTTAGCCAGTTTGACAACATGCCCATCTAGCAAAACAAAACTAGTATGATCACTGTATCGGTGAATTGTTAATCTGCTTTGAGCTCCCTCCTGGTGGGTGGTTGCACTTCTAGCCACCTGCCAGAGTTCTCTGGATTCAGAGATGAAACACACTCACACACACACACACACACACACACACAGAGAGAGAGAGAGAGAGAGAGAGAGAGAGAGAGAATATTATTTTTAATATGCCTTACTAGCACAATGGCTGAGCACTTCCTGAACCTCCCCATAGCTAGCACACTTCCCCCTCTGGCATTCCTGAGTTAACATCTTTTAAAATCTATATTTCATCTCTGCTACCCCAGACCCAGTCAGGGGAGTGACCCCTAGGGCCACTTTCCTGAATTCTTACATGTTGGTGGGCCATTAAGTCAGATTTCTCTGCTTTCCTGTCATGGCATGGTCCATCCTATGCCCTTCTCATGGTGGAATCCCTTCTTTTCCCCAGTGATTTTTGCCTGGGAATCTGAAAGTCCTGCCCCTTTCACCCTGCCCAACCATTGGTGTTGGCTCTTTATTAATTAATCAAAAACCAATTGGGGATAAAGACCCTCAGCATCTGGACATGCTGTGTGTGATTTTGGGAGCTGAATTAAGACAAAACATTAGAACCAATCCCTGACAGTTCACTCCTATAATATATGTCCCTCACCAGTTATAGACCTTTGACTAGATCCATAGTACTGAACATGAATTCTCTTCTACAGAATAGGCCTCAAGCAGATGTCAGTTGGTTCCCCCCATGAGACTCATGATACTATTTACTAGTAAGCACCTCTTGCCTTGCAGACTGGTACAATAACAAACAAGATCTAAGGCTGGAATACCATTGCTGATTCTCTTCCCTGAGATACCTGTAGGACAACTTCTGGTCCCATGATTAGTAAGTTTCCAAGTCAGTTATAGCATTGTTTCTGTGCTTTCTATAATCAAGGTATGGAGTATTTTCATCATTAGGTTCTTTGTGGGTAACTAAAGCTAATGGCTATCATCTGTGTAGTTTCAAGGTGCCCCGGGATCTTCATGGACAACAATTGCTATTGTGATGTTCATTTACTAACCCATAGTTTTCTGTTTTGGTTTATTGAGACAGGGTTTCATGTAACCTAACTGTCCTGGAACTTGGCTGTGTAGGCCACTCTGGCCTTGGACATGTGATCCTTCTTCTGCCTCCCAAGTTTGGAGATTATAGGCATTTGCCACTATACTTAATATTTGCTGTGCCTACATTTTATCATCCATGTCAGCTCAAAGGGATTGATAGCGGCTGACGGGAGAATTTTTGTGGAGAGAATTTGAAATCCAAAGAATCCGAATTGGGTTCTGGATTCTTTCTGCTTATGCACACATTTCTGTTTACCTCTCCTCTTTACTCAGCTTTGTGCCCCAGGAGGTCAACTGGTCTGAGCCATCACCTTGGGAGTTCGGTTTTGGTAAATGGGATAGAGACTTCATCAAGGGATTGGAGAGTGGGAGCAAAGTAAGGTTGGCCCTTGGTAAGTGGTCCAAGTTAGGGCCATTACCTTTTCTTTTACCAGAGACCTTGGATCTTTCAGGTTCATTCATTTGTGTCCTCATTCTTCTTTGTGGGTAACAGACATTCCTCCAGCTCTGTGTACTTTCAAGTCTAGGGGTAGTGACTGTCCCCTGCTGGCTTTGTTCCACAAGATATCCTCCTCTTTTCACCCCCTGGCTCTGCTCTGCTCTCAGCATCTTCAGTAAAGTCTCCTCAGTTCTCTGGATGTGCCATCTTCTTCCTGCTGGGGTTCTGATTGGTGTTGTTACTTTTGGCTAGTTACACCAGGTGATGGTGCTCACAGAGGGTCGATCAGGCATCTAAGATCATGTAACTCAGAAGTGGGAGAGCTGAGGCTGAAACCCAGAATTTGCAAGTGAGTTTTTTTTTTGTTTTTTGTTTGTTTGTTTGTTTGTTTGTTTGTTTGTTTTAGGAGAAAATAGAGAGAATACATAGGTATCTCCTTAGGGAACCTGATGATTGGCTTGGAAATTGCCATGGAAAATATTCTACAAAGACAAGACTGCATCACCATGAATTATATGCCTCTGTTCCTGTTTTCAGCAAGACAGGATAAGGAATATAAACGCTTACTTCTGATCTTTCAGAAACTCAAAAATCAAATTAAAAGTAAGGCTAATCTCTACAACAGTTTACAAGTACTCTTTCCTCCGCACCACAATGCTTCTGGTACTTTGTGTCTTCAGTTCTTGAAATTCAAATAATTTTAGCTCTCCAATGAAGATCGCCCTACTAAGCAAAAAGGTCTTCCTCATATAAGAGAATTACTGGTATGGGTATCGATGAGGAGAATGGTGTGCTCAGTGCCATGTAACCCCCCTGAGATCAAGATTGTGAGTGGCCTGGGACAAAGTCTTTTCTTGGATTGGGTCCCTTCTCATGGGCTTTCTTTGCTACCAGCTAACCACGGCATGGCAGGTAAAGCTAACCCATGAAGGCCTATGCCACATGTAGTCTGCAGTCGTCTTGAATGACAGGTTCTTGAGGGCTGCCTAGCATACTATTAAGCTTCTACATACTCCTGTGTGTACCCTGAGATCATGCTACCTACCCTTTCTCTACCAAAACAATTTCCCTAAAGCTTTCACTTGCCTCCTCTGGATCAAGATCTTTCAAATTCCTGCTTTAGACCTTTTGGTATTTGCTATGTTGGAATCCATTGACACTCCAGAAGTACAAGCAGTCTTAACCAAGCAGGGCTGTGGTATGATCATCAAGGGGGTGAGCTATTGCTTCTTCTTAAGATATGACGATAATCCCAGAGATTAGCACATCCTAGCACGGAGTCAGCCCCCTGCTGCTGCTACTGAGATACTGGTTTAAGTAGACCTACAAAAGTTTAAGTTAAAATCAACTTAAAATTGTGATGCAATAAGCCAACAGATTTGTAAGGACTGGGAAGAATTTTGTTAATTGCAAGAACATTGCTACTGCATGGTTTAATTTTAACTGATTGTAGAAAGCTGGCTTTTATTTCTGCTGTTACTCTGGGGGCCTTACATGACATCGAGATAAAATGCTTTCTCCATTTAAAAAAATACCCTTTTTTTAAAAAAAAAATGTAGAGCTGTCTTTCAATGCATGGATATGTTTACTGTTCATGTACAAGTGGGTTCTGTGAGCATGTGTACCTGGGGGCAGCTTCAGGTGTCATCAAGGACTCCAACCAACTTCTCTGAGGCAGAATTAACCTGGAGCTCACTAATTAGGCTAGACTGGGGGAGAGCAAGCCCCAGCGACTCTCCTATCTCCATCTCCCAGGACTGGGATTTGGAATCACCAGGCCCAACACTTTTACTAGGGACCAAACTCAAAGCTTCATGCATGTATGGAAAACACGAGACCAACTAAACTCTCTTCCCAACCCATGCAGGATTTTTTGAAGGAGCTGTGTGGTTGAGTTTTCCCACCCATCCTCCCCTAAAAAAAAAATCAAAAAAAAAAAAAATCACACAGTACATTTGGGCAAAAGAATTCTGCTCTAGGGCCTTGACTGGTCAATGACTTTAACTTTTATTTCTTCTCCAGTATTTAAAAGCTAAAACCATATTAAAATGGGCTGAAACAGACTCTGGTTTGATTCTAAGAACCAGCCACATAGGTTAATCATATCCACCAAGTTTATGAAAGCCCAGGGCCTAGGAAGACAGAGACCTACGAATCAGAGTCCTGTATGCGTTTTCATCTAGGAAAACAATACCCCTTTAATTGGCACTGGACTTCTTTCTCAGTGAGTTGGACTCAAACTCAATGCAATAGTTTTCATCCTGTGTGGACCAAATAATCTACACAGTTTTTCCCAAGTGAGTTTGGACTGGTTCCTGGACTCGGACCCAAACTGAACTAAATGACTCTGGTCACTTCTGAAATAAAAAATGTGACTGATTCAAGTCCCAGGTGTCCTACCTCACTGTTTCATTTAAAGCTGAAATTGAAGGAGTTGGCCTCATAACCATTGACAGGTGACCTGCAGCCTTTCAGCATCTCATAACTTCGTCTGCTGTACATATGAAGTGGGGAAACCTGTAGGCAGCCCCTCCAGCCCCTAGGATCACACCATACTGTGTCTTCTGCTGAGCTCACTCCTCCCCCTCCAGCCTTTTGAAAGAAAAGATAAACATATTTGGCGGCTCAAAATGATTCTCATTCAAATGAGACACAGGCACACATCTGCATTGCAAGTTGCCCTGACTCTGCTCTGGGGCAGTCTGAGTTTTTTTTCTTTTTTTTTTATCAGTAGATACTGACTAGGGTTCCTTTCAAAACCCATAAGATACATTGAAGAAGGGGAGTGGCTAGTAATGAGAGCTGAGGCTGGGATTTAAAAGGGGGATACCAGTCATATTTCACATCTCACAGAAAGGAACGAGAGGAAGACAGGGAATCGATAAAAGAATTTGAGTAATGCCACAGAGAAAAATAGGGACTGAGATATTTAGAGGAAGAGAAATGCAAAGACTATGCTTCTGGAACATAGCACTGAGGTTTCCCTGAATAGACAAGGCATTTGGTTTCTATGATATACAAATCCTGATATTTAAAACCTGGATGCTTGTAGACTTCTAAGACACATAGTACCCAGAGGGCCAAGAGATGGGATGGAGGACAATCAGGGTAGTTCAACACTCCTGAAGCTGGGCACCTTCAGGTCTCTGGCTTGTAACTGTACCCCTTTAGGCATTTAGGGTTTTTTCAGCATCTTTCCTGGACCTCCATGTTGGCCAAGGATTCTGGATGGTTGTGCCGCCTATGAACACAGAGGGGTTCCTTCCCTCTTATCCTTAGCCAGAGATTGTTCTCTTCTGTATCTGCTGTTTTCCTTAGAAGCGTGAAGCATTAGCTTTAATCAGTTTATAGAGCCCCTGACCTAATTTTACATCTGCAATAAGATCACTATGAATTCTCTGCTTCCCCACGGAGGATAAAGCTCTGCCTTCCCCCTCCCTCCCCTCTGCAATCTTTCTTTGTGATGGGCGTTAGAGAGCCCAGCCGCCTCTGTTCTGCACTGCACCGCTCCAAGAGCAAATTTATTTATATATTAATTTTATATAAAAAAGATTTCTCATAGGGAGCCAGAGATTGAATCACAGGCAGAAACCTGATTTGAGGTTGGAGGCAGGATGGCAGCAAGCAAAGTCAAAGAACAGAGGCTCTGAGGCTAGGAAGTAGGCAGGGGTTAGAATTGGCTTCCAGAAAGCTCCCCAGCACCTGGTCTGCCCTCTTGGCACAGGGGCCCACGTGCAGTGCACAGCCCGAGTGTTCTTTTTCCGTGGTTATGTAACTGACAAATGACCACAAACGCAGTGATTTAAAACAATACCTGTTTCTTATCTCCTAGCCTCGGTAGGTGTTGGGGGCTCTGCTCTGCTGGCTTTTCAGCTCAGGGTCTCCCAGCTGAGATCAAGGTGTGGGATAGGATGTGTTCTCATTTGCAGGATCAACTTGGGGACCCATCCATTTCAAACTTCCCCCAGGGTGTCTACAGAATTCATTTCCGTTCAGCATTATGGTTTGTGGCAGCTTGTTGTTCTTTTATTTTTTTAAAGCAAGAAATGAAGAGGAAGATACACATGGGCAGAGAGAGAGAGACAGACAGAGAGAGAGAGAGAGACAGAGAGACAGAGAGACAGAGAGACAGAGACTTTGGTACTTGGAGTCTCTGACCTCGGACACTTACTTGTTTATTATTTGAGTGCATGCATGCATTGTGTGTATGTGTGTGTGCCTGCCAGCACATGTCCATGTAATGACCAGAGGTTGACATCTCTTCTATTATTCTCCGTCTCCTTTGTTTGAGACAGCTTCTCTCACCAAATCAGAAGCTTGATATTTCAGCTAGCCCGACTGGCCAGCAAGCCCTTGGTATCTACCTGTCTCTGCCTTCCAGTTCTGGGGCTTCAGCCTCACCCCAGCATGTGCCTGGCTTTTTATGTGAGTACTGGTGATTCAAACTCAGGTCTTCACATACTAAACTGAGCATTTCATCCACCAGGTCATCTCTGCAGCCCCTAGAGTCTCTTTTAGAAGAGCTGTCTCCTTCAAGGAAGATCCCTTTGATAGGTTATCCAATCCCAAGTGGCTGGACTCAGTAGAGGCATTGTGTGTGTTTAGTGACAATATAGAAGAAGAGCTCATGAATTTGAGATGACATTAGAGGGACACAGGAGAAGTTGTTGGAGGGGGAGAGGAAGGGGGTAGAAGTGATATAAAAATAATGTTCATGTGTGAAATTGTCAAAAATAAATGTAAACTGAAAATAAGGAATAAATAAATAATGATATAAATACAATATTCATGTATGAAATAATAAAAAAAATGAGTGGAAAATTAGTAATGAAATAAAGAAAATTCCGGCCCACCCATGCTAATCTCCTCTGGCTCAGTCATCTACTGAGAGATTTTAATCATGTCTGTGAAATCTCTTCACTGTTGCTATTTTCTGAAATTTCTGGGAAGGACCAGGTTCCACTTAGGCATAATGGGAGGGGATTGTTGAGGATGTAGTTCACTGAGGCTCAACCAAGGATGTGATCTCTAGCCCTCAGTCATGCCCCAAGCTGCCCAGTAGTCCCTCAGAGCCCACCATCATCTCTGCCCTATTCCAACCAATAAAGACACAGGAAGTGTTTTGAGAGGATTTCATTACAGTTAGGTTGGCAGTCATTTGTGAGCTTGTGTAATACCAAGAAATAGAAATTAGAGTTAATGATAATTGCATACCTTAGTCAAGCCTCTTAGGGTCTCTGTTTTTGTTACTGGCCTACCCTTTTAAAAACATGTTAAGATTTGATATCAGACTGTATGAAAGCCATTAGCATATGGTAAGTTAATTTCAAAGGATGATTTTATAATTAATAACTTTATAATTAAGAATGGCCTCTATGCATGCTAAATAAGAACTCTACCACCATGCTAGGCCAGAAGAGGGTATTAGAGCTGGAGTTGCAGGTAGTGGTGAGCTATTCAGTGTGAGTATTAGGGATTGGACTCTGGTCCTCTGCAAAAACAGTATATGATTTTAGGTGATGAGCCGTCTGTTTAGCCTTAAGGCATTTTATTTCTAATACAACTGAGGGGAGGCACTTAGGGGGTAGATTTTCACTCTGTAATTTTTTTTCCTCACTGTGAAACAATGAGAGCCTCAAATTTCAGGTATGATGTTGGTAATCATTGTCTTTCACAGTATATTTACATCCAGAGTGCAAATAATATTGTAGGAGGGTCTTCTTTCAGTTACAGAACTTGAAGGACAAAAATTAGAGAAGTGGTTTTCTCAAGCTTAAGGTTCCTGAGAGTCTAGAATCTGATTACAGATACAAGGCTTCAGGAGAAGGAGTTGAGATTGAAAGAAAGGGGGGTGTTAGATTTCTTAACAGCATGTATTTCTGCATCTTACATTTAATATCCTCCTTTCTCCTTTCTGTGTATTTGTCATTTCTCTTACTGCCCAATTGGTGGAGGAATATATCTGCTGAAGTCATATCTGCTTTGGACATCTCCAATCTGCCCTTCCAACTTAACAAGGATTTTTAGCTGAGTATATTGATTCTCAGTCTGCCTCTCTTGCAGCTAGGTTTGGCTGTATACCTAAGATGTAGCCAATAATGTATCAGAAGAAGGGATGGGCACAACTTGCAAGTCACGTCCTTAAAGGAAAAGACAGGCCCTCTCTTCTCCTTTTTCCCCTCCTCAGGAGCTAGATGAGAAAGCACAAGTGACAACAGTAAAAGTTATTTTTGATGATGGAGCAGAAGCCCTGTGTTAAGGATGGCGGTGAACAAGAGAGAAAGGAAGAACTCAGATGTTAAGAAAAGCATGGAGTCACTGTACCCATCCCAGGCTTCACATGGGAGAGAAACAGACTATTTTCCTTAGGGCCCTCTTAGAACAGGGTCATATTTAACTCTGTCTCACTGATATAACACTTGCACAGGGCTAGGAGAGTTTGAATCATCAAAGAGTCAAAAGAAAGCACTCTTGTGGGCAGCGGGCTTTGGTATGAACCATACCTGCATTAACTTGAAATGTTCCTATGCTATCCTACTCTGTGGTTTCATCTCTTTCCTCTTTTAGAGACTGGAGATAATGGCCAGAGCCTTGAAACATACAAGCACATACAGTTTGCTAAATGATGAATGCATCTGTAGAACTCCAGCTGGAGAGGGGAAGGTACAGAAGCAAGCTAGTGTATAATCAAGGCCAAAATGTGAGTCATACTGGGAGTAAACAGAGGAGAATGAGAAGGATTAGCAAAGGAATCTTGGGAAGTAGGATGTCAAGTTACAATGAGAAGTAGTAGCCATATGTCCCTATGACCCTATTAGCTTTACCTGCATATCCCTTGGCTGTTCATAAAGCTATAAATAATATATAGTTTAATGGTAAATTCTAAGCCATCCTTGGAAATATAGTGAAGCTCTGTCTCAAAAAAGAATCTATAAGTATGTATGCATGTGTCTACCTACCTGTCCATCTACAAAACTATCATCATTGGTAGTCTTCATTTTAAATGCTTGAGACCAAAAGTGCTTCAAATTCTTAATTTTCTCCCATTTTGGAAGATTATCATATGTTTGAGGTGATATCTTAGGGGATAGGACCCAAGTCTAAACATAAATCCATTTATGTGTCCTATATATCGTATACGATTGTCTCTGATGGTTTGGTGCAGTATTTTTAGTGTGCTTGCTCACATTCTGACTGCACCTCATCAAGTGGAAGCAGATGAAAAATTTTCCATGTGTGGCCTATCATGTGCATGCTTCTGAAATTTCAAATTTTGGACTTCCGAGTTTTGAATTAGAGCTGTTCAATTTCTGTTTAAATTTTGGTTTGGGCTGTCATCACCAAGTAGACTGTGGCCCCCAAAAGAGCTTTAGTCTATATTCTCCAGGCTTGCTATGAATATATACCATTCTGTTATTAGCTGAGTAAAAAAAAAAAAATTCAGTGTTTTAATTACCAAGGCCTGTGTTGCACATGTCCTAACAGGGATCCGTTGCAGAAACATCAAAGAAGAGCGGGTCAGGTCAAACTAGGGAAACGGTATCTCTGAGAACTCTGTAGCGGAGGTGCTTCGCGCCATTGTATTTGCTACTGATTTCATAACTCTAAGTACATACTTGAGTGTGTATTTAAACACTTATTGAATAGATACGTCTCTTGAGTGAATGAGTCTTAGCAATTACTAATTGCAACACAATGCCCATAACAGTGGAGGTTGTGTGTGGATGGAATGAATTCTTAGGGAGGCACTATACACCCAGAGATTGAAGACATTCGTGTATGTGTATAGAATTTGGGGAGGTCATAACAGGCCTATATCTTCTAACTGCCTGCAAACCCCAAGAGTGTATGCTCTCAGAATACATAACCTCTTGGTGTATCCATTTTTCGAAATTCACTGAAATTTAATCACTTTCTATTGAAATAATATTTCTGTTGTAAAGTTGCTTTCATAAAGTTTTATGGAGATACCGGGATGAATTTGACCTTACTTCTATCCCATTAAGTCTTTGGTTCTAAATGGTGCCACATTTCCCCACGCCTCATGGAGACCAGAGACATAGAGTCTGCAGAAGCCACCTGGACACTGGAAACAAAGATGCTGTCTTTGCCTCTGGTTGCTGTCTCATGCCTGTGCTTCCTGTGATGGACCCCTGTTCTTTTCTCTAAGTGACCATTCTTCCTTATTACAAAGGCAGGATACTTGATTGAACGAATGTAAGGGAAGGAGAGTTTGTTTTGGTTCATGGGTTCATAAGTTCTCGGTTCACCATGACAAGGAAGGGGCATGGAGGGTAGAGTAGTATAAGTGGGTGAGGTTTGCGCCTCACATCCTGTTGGGCTGGGGAGTAGAGAGCAGAAGTGGAAACAAGACTGGAAACCCTCAAAATACCTCAGCCTACCTCTTCCCAGTGACCCACCTTTGCAAGCCATGCTACAATCTATGACCTCCCCTGAGCAGAGCCACTAGCTGGAAACCAAGTGTTCAAACACAAGTCTGTGAAGGGCATTTTACGTCCAAACCATAACAAACAGATTCATGTATGCTATCAACATGATAGGATAAAGAACTCTCTTAGGGTCTTCACCATTAATATCAGAACTATCCTGGTGTGTGACTTCTGTTTTCCACAGTCAACTATCCTCACACTCAGCCTTGACCAGTGCTCGAGGAATGGCTTTTGAGTTCAGAACAGCCTGTACTATCTTGGGGAGAAAGATGGGAAAATAGTGGCCTGATTTTCATGGATGATAAAAACTTAATTATATAAAAAGAGCTAAGAGTGGTGGCTTTCATAGCTGTGTTGTTGATACTTTACATCCAGCAAGGCTTTGTGTGGAGGTCCGTGCCACTAATGGGTCGTGGTAATTTAGGGCTAAGAACTGTTTTCCAATCCACAGTGGAAGCTCACCCCCGGGGCGCGCTCGGAGAACCCATGAAGTACATGACGTGTAAGGATCGGGGAAAGAGATTTCTGGGCTTCATTTCTGTTTTCTGCATATTGAACCTGGTCCCTCCTTCCCCTCCCATGGCTGGCTTCCCCATCTTTTCTCATTACTGCCTTCCACCCCCCACCCCCTGCCTCTCACCATTTCGGATTTCCCACAGCTGTTCTCAGGAAGAGTCACCGAAGCATCTGCAAGGCGTCCTGCCTTTCCTCCCGGTGACTAATGGGCAACACCTGTCCCGTGCAGTCCCTCTTGTACTCTTACGGCTGGATTTATCACTGCTGTAGTTTAACCATAACTAGAAAAATGTAGCTCTCTAAAGCCCCTATAATGTTGAGGCTCCTAATGTGGCTTAAGTTATTCCTTGCGTCATAAATAACGTAGACGGCGCTATTATGGACCGATATTCTGAAAGGAAAGGCCCGGAGATCATAAATAATACACACAATAGGGACTTGAGGGGACTCAGGGGAGTGCTGGAGAAGGGTGGGGTCCTCAAGTGTGATGAGGAAAGGGGTGGCTTCGAGAAAGGCTTGGAATGTCCGGAGTCCAAACTGAAAAAGAAATGTTATCCTGTCTGTGAAATCCCTCTCCGTCCAAACTGACCCCATTGTGCACTCAAGGGTCACACTTGCCAGAGGCCAAGGTCAGTGGGGGTTTCTTCCACTGTGAGCTTTTCTTATCCCACATATCCCCATTATTACCAGAGAAGGGAGGAAGATAGAAATGAGTCCACGTCGTGAATGATCTCTTTCCCCAGAAGGACCAAAAGTCATCTTTTGTGACTACCTATTCTCCCCGTCTGCCCTACCCCATGTCAGTCATCCTGCTTGTTACTGGATTAGGTCTATCGGATTATGCTGTAAAGATGAAGCAAATGCTGTCCCTCCAACAAAGCAATTTCTCCTTTGCTTCTTATTCTTTTTGCTTTGAGGGCAAGAGAAAGAGAGTGCATGGCCGTGTGTGGTGCCCTTTATTTGGACTTTTATCTTAACCCGGGAATACCCGGGCTTCTGTTTTCTTCCTTCTCATGTAAGGTCTTCATTGATTTCCTTTAAATCAAACAAGCTTCCATCACAGATTTTTACAAAAGAAAGTCAGCCATGAAGGAGCTCTGAGCTTGAAATAGAAGCTGGTCTAATTCCTGTCATCTGATTCTCTCTGAGAGGTGGGAAAGTAGTCAGAAGTTCATCCTGGTATGTGCTAGCTGGACTCAGCAGCCACCACCAATGTCACACAGCCACGTGGGAATGTAGGCTCCTCGCGGATGACAACTGCCAAGAGTGCTTCTTAGTGAGGGGCCTTGTCTGTCTTTCATTCTTTGCTTAAAAAAAAAAAAAAAAAGCCTAAATCTGATTTATGGCTTCATCTCTGTTGGCATCATGGGTGTGTGGGTTGGCTTCATTTTCGTGAGCAGCTGAGCCCCGAGCACCTGTTTGTCTACTTGGGGGATTCACTTCCTTGCCTTTGGCTGAAGTTAGAGGCTTGGTTCAACTGTGAGTCACTAGCACGGTTTCCAGGATGTGTCCACAGGATCTCTGACCTTCATCTACCATCCCTCCAAATCTCATTATAAGGATACTGCATTATTAAAAAAACTGAATTGTCTGATTTGTTCATACTCATAAATTTCAGAAGTTCTTGTAGGACTTTTTAAAAAGAAGACATGGATGAAGAATCACTCATACATCTATGCACCATTCTTAAAAATAGGGCTGGCCCCAACTATTTAATGGTATAATTAGAGCTGGGTCAGTAGGATGGATTATAGGGTTCTTAGGCCAATGGGGAATTTGGGCTCCAGATTTTCTTGTTCCTTCTTGTCCATCTTTTCTACTCTACTTTCTACAGTTCAAATTTATTTCTGTCATTCTATCTAACTTATACTGGTTAGTTTCTTGGACATGAGACCTTGGTTGGCAAATGCCAAACGTTGGAAAATAACGTAGAATTTTCTAGTAGGAAGGGTGCTTAGAGATCAATAAGGGGGTCTAGCTATGTAGTCAAATGCATGGGGTCAGGGGCCAGGGGTCAATGGTCAGGATTCAAACCACGACTTAGTAGTCGGGTAGCTAGATGAACATATCTTTTGTTTGTTCAGCTATTTTCATTCTTCTTCAATTCATTCATTCACTAATCATTTACATGAGACTCTGGTTTTCCATTTCCATGTGTGTAGAAAGAGTCTGACTACAATAACATCTACAATAACGTAATAGCATTACATTATTTATGCATGTGTGTGTATTTACACACATGTAAATGAAGACCAGTGATGATCTCAGATGTTCTCTTCTCAGGAAGATGTCTACCTTGTTTGCTGAGTTAGGTATCTCAATGGCCTGGGAGCCACGGCATAGGCAAGGCTGGCAGGTCACCGAGCCTCAGTAATCCCCCTGTCTCCACGTCCTAGAACTGGGATTACAAATATGCTCCATCTTGTCTGGATTTGGGTTGTTTTTGTTTTTGTGTTGACATGAACACTGAAGCTTGACCTCCGGTCCTCGTGCTTGCTGCCTAATCCTACAGGGACAAGTCTTTTGATAATTAAACAAAATTGTGTATATAAAGTGGCCCTATAGTAAGTACCTAATAAAACTTACAGATAATAACATTACTGTTAACATTTAGTCAAACTGGTATAGGGGGATGAGAGAGAAAATGGAATTGTGTGAAATATGATAGACTTTTCCAGGAACTCAGATATGTAGGCAGTTCATACACACACACACACACACACACACACACACACACACACACACACACACATTTTCACAAACCCTGTCTTTCTCATCTCTTCCTTTGATCCTTCTTTATTTTTTCCTTTCACTGAGACAGACATAGTTGAAAAGTCTGCTGCATTTCAGATCCACAAAACCCAGGCTGACCAGGAACATAATTGCAAGACGAAGGAGCCGCTCCCGAGACTGCAGAAGCCGTATCCACTAGACTCTGGCTTCTTCAGTAAGATAGCTCTGTCTCATGGCAGGCAAGACAACTGCACACAGAGACCATGTGGCTTCTGGTTCCATGAGGTTGGTGAAAGGACTCAGAGGAGCCGGGGAGGAAGGCAGGTCGATGCCCCACTCCCAAGGACAGCAAAAAGCTGCCACCTCAGGAATACGAGTCTGTGACTTTTGGGCCATAAAGCCAGTAGACCTCTCTGTTGGAGGGTAAAGAACATGGCTTCCATGCAAGGTCCCCCAGGCTATTTTATTCCCCTTTGCCATTAGAATGAAAACTTGGATTTGCCTTAATACTGTATTTAATTAGCTCTATAACATGCTCAAAGATAGAAGATGAAGGGCAAGAAGATAATGAATTAAGTTCTAGAAGTTTTTATTAAGGAAAACATTTATGGGTGGGTGGACATGGGTTATGTAGCTAATATAAGCATAAGTATGTCAGTTCTGAAGATGCACCATAACTGTATGGTGATATGAGCATTTATAACTTCTATTGGATATTCGGTGTTACAATCAGTAACATAGTAAACTTCACATATCAGTGATTTGAGTGTATATGTGCCAGCAACACAACCCACATCCATCTAGCTATAAATAGTCACATAAAAAAACCCAAATAAACAAACAAGAAAAAAACTCAAACTAGAGTTGGAAGGAAAGCTTATCGGTTGAGTGTGTATACTGCTCTTGAAGAAGATCTGAATTAGGTTCTTAGAACTCATTTTGGGTAGCTTACAACCACCTGTAATTCCAACTCCATGGGCTCTAATGCCTTCTTCAGGTTTCTGTGGGCAACTGCCCTCATGAATGTATATTCTCATATATAGAGGCACAGACATACTTATAAATACTTGAAAATACTCTAAAACATATACAGTGTGAATTTTTAAAGGTAGAATTAAAACAAACAAACAAAAAATAAAGTAGAAAGTTTGGGAATAGTCCCAAAGGGTATAAAATAGTATGACATTTTATACCCAAGTATGTACGTGTGTGTGTGTGTGTGTGTGTGTGTGTGTGTGCATGCACCACCCCACGAAGGCGCACCTAAGCATGCATGCATGCACCCCCCCCCACCCCCCAGGAGCACATGAGCACATATGAGCACACATGCACACACATTGTTGATTCTCATCTCTTGCAGCAGCTCTGGTCGGTGAAGTTCCTTCAAATATTGAGTTAGTGCACACTGAACCATTGCTCCTAAGGGAAATACAGGGTTGCGGCCCTGCCAGCCTCTGGTCACAACATTTTGTCAACCTATCAATATATAACCTTGTTTTATGTGTTTCTGTTTAAAAACACCTTATTTAATATATATTGTTGGTTCATTAACACTGCACTCGGAGGGAACAGTGCTATAACTCATGGCCGAACAAAGCTTATCTAACACACATATTTTCTCCGGTTAGGCACATCACAGTGCCTCACTGCACGCAGGGGTCATTGGAAGCTACAAAATCACTAAGAAACAGCACACACACAAAAAGTAGCACTAAGCCTGCAGAAGGACGTCTGTTCACCAGGCAAGTGCTCAGAGGAGAACACCACCTTCATCCAAGTCATCTGGAGTCGTACCTGAGCAGTCTCAAAGTCAGAATTGCTCTGCGCATGTCACACCAGGTGACTCGTGGACGCTCTGTGGGTACTGAGCTTAGAGTTGTAAGACTGTTTTAGCCAGCAGGTAGACTCATGAGGATTGTACACTCGATGTCCCTGAAAATGTTAGAGGAATCAAGGCTGACATATGGCTAGTCAGAGACGAGACTAGATGTTTGTTAGTTTCATATTTTCTGTATGTATTTCCTAACGATGTGCATTTCCTAAGGTACCGAATGTGTGTTTGTGTGTGTGTGGGGGTGTGCGTGTAAATGTCCCTTGGTGGTGACATTACCTTGCTTTGGTTTGGATATGGCCACTAGAATTCATGTCTTAGACTTGTGATCCCATACTAATTGGTATTTGTACAGGGGGTCTTTTGGAAGTTTCTTAGAAGATGAGCCTATAAATGTATAGATATTCCAGGTCCAGTGACAGTCCAACACTGGGACAGTGAGTCTATGGACGTGATGGCAGGTGTCTGTGACACAGAGGATCTTCGAGCTAAAGAAGGGCTCAAAGGCAGGTGGAGGCTCAGGGCCTTGAGATTAGGGGCTTAAGAAGCCAGTATCCTCAGAAGACAGCTTACTCTGTGTTCTGACTCCTGGTTCCATTTTCTAAAGGTGAGACACTGTGACTATAAAATATAAAGCATTATTAAATATTTAAAAATGTGTATGTCTGTGCATGCATTTGTGTTCATGTGTCTGCAGGTGTGTGCATGTGTGTGTCTCAAAGAGAGGGCAACCACAGGTGTTGTTTCTTGGCTGTAGTCCATCTCTTTTTCTTTTGAGAGCTGCCTCTCACTAACCTGGAATTCACTCAGGAGGCCAGGCTAGCTGGTCTCCGAGCCCTAGCTCTGCATCTCCCCAGCACGGGGAGATGCTTACAAATGAGCATGTACTACCATAGCCAGCTTTTAAAATGTGGATCCCGGGAGCCAGAATCAGGTGCTTGTGCTACTGAGGCAAACACGCGACTGGCTGACCCGTCTCCCAGCCTCTTTGTTCTTAAAATATTTATTTAAAATAAAATATATGCTAAGATATGTATATGAGTATGTCCGTATGCACTGCCCTCTATATACACACATGCATAGTCATACATGGATTGAAGTCTCGAGTCCTATGGGGACAAGGATTGGACACGTGAAAGCTGCTGCACAATGTTGCCCACTGACTGGGGGTGTTGATTCCATGTTTTTAAAAGCACAGTGCATTATGTTGCTTACTTAAAACCTTTCAATGGTTTTCCATTAAATAGTGCCTTTTCTGCTCAAAGCTCTCTAATCTATTTTACTGCTATATTTGTATAATTTGTTGTTGTTCAAAACCTTATCGGCACTGTCAAGTACAGCGTAGGCACATAGCCCTCCTTGTCATTAAATGCCCCTCCGGACTTTTCTGCCAATGAATGGGTGGTTTTGCAGCTCTAGATTCGAAGCCCCCATTCCAGTGGCCTTTGGGTTTCTTCCAGAAGTTGTCCACACAATTTGAAAAATGGTTTTGAGTCATGCATAATTTCTGGAAACCCAGGTCTGAGTTTTCCCCCCCGCCAGAGTCCCCCCACCCCCTATCCCCGCTTTGATTAAATGGATCCAAAATGTTGCCTTTCTCTCAAGTTTTCAAATGGATGCGACTCAATGCACTCTTTAGGATTACCGCCCAGGCCAGTCAACCTCGAGCCCCCCACCCCCACCCCCCATTTTGGATTCTCAAGCTATGTAGATGGTTATCTTGGTCCCTTAGGTTGTTATTTAGTCAAATTATGTGCATTTTATCGCCTGTGTCTTTCCTCATATTTCACTCCCTTTGATTTGTTTTTCTTTTCTCTTCGAAATTCCCACCGAGGCATCGCATTACCCCTAATTGCCTGCAGCATTCCAGTACTGGTCTCAGTGCCGAGGCAGAGGGGCTGACTCTTGGAGTCCCGGCTGGGGATGCCCGTGTGCCTGGCTCAAAAATAGTACTGTCTCTGAGAAGTACTGAAGGAAGACTCTTTCTCCGCTCTTCCCTCCCAGTCCTATGTTGTTCTCCAGGTTTTAACCTTCCCTGCCATCTAGGAATCCCATTCAAGTCTGATGCCACCTTTAAGCATATTCATCCCCAGACGGAGTGGAGCTGCCGCATTTGATGCTTCATTGTGTGAATTTTGACGTCTCTCTGAGAGCCACACTCCGGCTGTGGCATTGTGTGCCAGTCTTAGCTGCTCTTAGAACACCTCCCAGTTTAGTGTCATCTGCAAACGCCATTATCATGATAATAGTAATAAGATCTTCCCCCTCGCTTTCTTGATTCTTAATAAAGTTGGTAGAGTGGAGCTGGGTGTCTGCAGACGCTGCACCCCAACCTCTTCCACCCCACACTTTCACAGTTCAGTTTCCTTTCACTGCTGGGCGTGGGTTGGATGTGCTTTGTCACCATCTAGGGCTCTTCAAACGCAACCCACCAGCCCAGAGGAAGCTGTCAGTCTCCACTGGTTTCTTCCTTGCTGCTGTTGAGTTCCTTCCTGTGCAGTTGCGTCTCAGAGGTAAGGTACATCCCCTCACCCTGCAAAGGGGAATGTTCTCGGTGGAATAGACGAACGGCTGGATGGACGAATGCAATGCTCAGGCACTGGCGTGTTCACCGTCCTTGAGGTTAGTTAGGTATGTTGCAGCAAGCCCAGTAGATGGTTTCTTCCCATTGGTTTAATGAAACCCCCCACTGTTGTGTGAGCAATGTGGCCCACGTTCACATATGTTGCTGTTCAGGACAATCCAGGCGTCCTTTCTAGTAGAATCATTTACTGTTGTCTGAATGGAACTTCACATTTCTTCCTTTAACTTGTTCTTTGCATTTACCCACACTGCATGGGAAGACCAAGATGGTACGGACTGCCTGTACCCACGGCGTTTGGCTTGAGATTGCCACGCTTTCTCTAGGACCGTCTCATGTTTCCCACAAAGCTTGTGATTCGTTAGGTTTGCCTGGTTTGTTTTAACCATACTGACACTTTCCTTTTCACTTTATTCTATCACCATACGCCTCTTTTTGAAAGCTTCAAATTGTATTTTATAATAACACAATTAAAGCTAGGTATTAATTAATAACGCAATAAAGACATCTGAGCATTATGGAAAAGCACCACAGAAGCTATGTGCATTGCGTGGCTCCCAGTGAGGGAGGGACTAATAGTTGGGTGACATTATTTCAAGGGGTTCAGGAAGGGAGTTCTAATACACCCGGGGATGTTCTTAGGCTGGGCCCTGGAGCATGAAGGGGGTTCGGCGGCCAGTCCAAGCAATGAGGGTCCAGAGAGCACAGCTAGATAAAAGCACAGCATGAACATGAGAAGTGGTGAATCATCTAATAGGATGGAGGGAATGTATTTGAGATGTTAGAACTAGGGATGATTTAGAAAAGCGAGTGAGGGAAAGATTCCAGGTAATATGCCTTCTGAACAAAGGTACTTGCATTTTATTTATGATCCAGTGTGTGTTTTTGAAAGGCAAGCTAGGGAACCACGTGGGAGTGGGGTGAGCTAGAAGCTGGGATGGCTGGGCTGGGTTGAGTATAGGTTGAGATGCTGGGAAGACTTTACTAAGCTGAAGGAAAGTGATGGGGAAGAACAGGGAGGGACGATGGCTTCGTGTGAAGGAAGACGTCTCTAAGCTCTATACGCAGTGAACAGTAGAGTGATTGGGGGTGGAAACAGGCCTTGGGTGTAAAACCAGGAAGGCAAAACATTACGACGTATTATTGATGAGCTGGCTTTGGAAGGGATGATCTAAAGTATAGTGTTAGTGAAACCAATCTAAGTTGATAGGCAATTGAGGTACTCAGAGAGTAGAGGCAGTCACATCAGGGAGTGTTGTGTTTTACAAAAAGAAAGAGAAGAAGGGGTATGTTTGGTGAAGGTGGGGTATGGTGTGGGAGGAGGGGGTTCCTCTGTGAGTCCATGCTGAGGCATCCCTTCCCCCTGAGAGATGAGCTACATGATGGTATAATGTAGAATAGAGTTTATTCAGGGCATGGGGAGGGGAGTTGAAGGAGTAGAGACAGAGGAAGGCAGAGAGATAGAGATAGAAAGAGAGGGGGAAAGGGCGCAAGCAGCCCCTTTTATAGTGAGTCAGGCACACCTGGCTGTTGCTAGGTAACCGTAGGGTGAAGCCTGGAGGAAATGCTGAGAGAGAACAGAAGCGTTCACTTCTACACAGCATGACAGGAGTTTCTTAATTTTGTATTTTGTATTTTCTGAGTTGCCTAACTAAATTGCGAATGTCTAAATTTTTTAAAAATACTTTTCCTGGGATGGGGGATGGGGGGGGCAATTTAAAATGTGCCTTCCATTACTTCTCATTTCTCTGATGGAGAGTTCCTCGCCGTGAAATTTTGGATTTTAAATTTTCTCAAGTAGATTTTGAAGCAATAACTCAAAGTGGGTCCTACGAATCCGTAGATAGAATGTTATACAGATCGCTCTATGAGAAGTGAAAATCAACTGCAAGTTTTGAATACTAAGTAAGTGTATACAGTACTGATGGCATTTAATAAGAAAGGAAAACTGGTGGAAAAAATATTGTTTGTGTGCTAGTCTGTTTGTATGTGAACACAGCAACTGGATAAAGATGATTTTCTTTGGCGGTGTCACATTTGGAATGCTTAGTGGCCATCTTGGTGGAGATATTACATTATAGGGACATACCACATATACATATCTGTCTGGACTTAGCACATAGATTCGGGAATTGGTATCAACACTGATGTTTGTTATTGATAAATTAGTCAGGGCATACCAGGCTCTACTGTGGAAACAAAACAACCTTGGAGATGGCAGAGCCTTAGCACAATAAGTTGTTCTTGTTGACGGAGTCTGATATCACTGTTTGTGGATGAGCAGTTCTCTGAGAGCTCTCAGGAACACTGGCTACTCTTGAGTGGGCTAGCTCTGTCCAGCGGTGACAGGGTCCACCCACACAGATCATCTGGTTAAATTAGCATGCCCATTCGCTTTCCATGAATCCTTCTACCTTTTTTCCTCAAATTAAAAAAAAAAGGATTAATGAAACTTTTAAAATTCAATTTTAGGATTTATTGAACATTGATAACGTGAAAACATAGCCCTTGTTTTTTTGCAACCGCATACTTCAGCGGGGAGAGGAAGAAAGGACTTGCCTGTAAATAGTAGGGGAGCTTAGACTCTGGCTAATTACATATATGGAGGATTTTGGTCTGTTTTGTTTTTACATAAATGATAATTTCAGGTTATTTGTTATCTTGCCTAAGGAATGACTGAGAGTGCTGGGTAATTTCCTTAATTTAGCTTTGATGTTGGGGAAGCCCAAACAGAGTCACGCCATTATCTAGATGGCTGTAGCTCCATTGCCTTGATATTTTAAGAAAATTGGCCTTCCATACAGGAAATAGTCTCATCAGTGATATCCTACTCAGCAGAGGACATACAGTCCTGGGAGGGGGCTGGAAATAAGCCAGGGGCTTCCTAAAAGAACCTTTCTAATGGCCCTGCAAGCAACCTTGGATTTAGTATTCTGCCAAGAGTCTACAAAGGTGCCACACTTACACATGGTCCCTGGGAATGGCTTAAAACTAAGTGCTATTAAGCTTTCTTTTGTTCTCTATATAAAAAAAAGAGATTTATACTACACATCATAAACAGGAGTCAGAGGAACTCTGGAGCTGTTCTGAGGGGTTTTGTTCCTCCACTGCCTGCCTGCCTTTCCCTGCTCAGTGATAGAACAATTTATGAATCTGACAGATCCTCCCCCAGACAATGGCAAGTGCAACTTGCCCAAAGAGAGCCCAGCTGAGTAACTCCGGGCCACTAAAGTTTATTAGACTGTGGAGCAACAGCAGCAGCATTGAAACCATAATCAAATGACATGCTTGATTTGGGCTCTCCCCATCTTGCTCTCCACCCATCTTCCTCCTGTTTCCTTCCCTCCCTTTTTTCCCCTCTGGCCTGTATAAAAAAAAAAAAAAAAAAAAAAAAAAAAAAAAAAAAAAAAACAACCCAAACCAAACCAAAGATAGCTAAACAGAATTTGGAACTGAGTAGATGGTCAAGGGTAGACTCCCAGTTTCCACATACACTCAGAAAGTAAAAGTCTATGCCAAAAGAGTCGTTAATATATTAAAAAAAGGGCCATAAACACATGGTGACTACATTTTTTGGTTTCATTCCTGATAGCTTAAGAGGCCAGAAGAGAATATAATTCCAACTGTTCCAGTGTTAGGCCAACGCTGGATCCTACACTGAGTCAGGGTTGTCAGGAAGACAGAAGTCTAGATATTCAAGCTGGAAATAAACAGTATTGTGGTTTGAAAACTGTGGGATCCATGGGATCCATGTTCACAGCAAGCGCTAGGTAGCAAGTCTACCTTGGGCTGCACCATGGCGGCCGCATTGTTGACTCCCGCCAAGTAATTCTCTAGTTTGGGTAAAGATGGTTCATAAAGCAGAATTTCAATGCCTTGTGGACAGGATTTTATTCTTAGCACACAGCACTTCACCTCAGCTTCATAAACCACAACTGTCTTTTCCTTCTATGCAAATTTTACTTCCTCTGTGAAGGACAGCTCTGTGTTTGACCCACACATCCAACTCGTGCTTCCAATGGTAGGACCATTGGAAGACTCCCAACCAGAGAGATTAGAAATCTTAAAGTAACCTCTTCATCCTGTCCCATGAGGGGATGGAATTCTGTAGAATCTGCTAAATGTCACCATTGTTCTGGGGACACTGGAGACGTTAATGTATTACGAGAAAACGGCTTGGCTGACACCCAGCTCTAAGAGACCTTCAGCTTTTTTTCAAGACAGTGAAAGAAAAAGGTCTCTCAAATATCAAGAAACATACTTTATAACCAGAATAGTCTGTGATGAATGGGGTAATAATATTCCACCCTGCCTATAAAGAAAAGTGGTATGGGCATTATTGCTTTTTTGGACACTGGAGTAACTGTATCACTCATTTCTGAGCGGTTGTCAAAAAAAATTGAAGGGTTTAAATATATGACCTTTTACAGGAATTACTTCAACAATAGCTTATTCTACCGAGTCCACCCAAGTTGTGGTTCCAACAGTGAGCTTCCTGTTGCGAGATGCAAATGATGGGCTAATTGTAAGATTTAATCCCATCTGTTTGGGGCAGCTCTTGAAAAATTGGGTTCGTGCTACACCCTTTTATGGGTCAATACCAACTATTCTGTCACCAAGAAGAAATAATGGCAGGGAACTTAAAGGGGAGAGAGAGATGGTAATCTTTGGAATGCAGAAGCTGTCAGAAATATGGACTGGTCTCGAAGCAAATGGGTTTTGCTTTGCAAATCAAGGCAGTAATGGGATGAGACAGAACACAAGCAAAGGCTCCAGGAATCAGGGTTCAGTGTAGACACCCCCCCCCCATGAGCACAGTGATGCAAAGTGGGGGCATGTGGGTGAGGCTCTTCTCTGGTTGTTTCCTTCAACCCAGGACATAGCACTCATCTGCCTGTGTTGATGATGCTCATGATTTGGAAACACCTAGGCATGGTGGAAGACGGTGTCTGGTAGAAGAGGTAATTGAAAGCTCTGCTTCTAGCCCGCTAATGCTTTGCTAAATAATTACCTCAGAAGCCCTGAGTAAACTCTGTCCATAGACAAGTCATTCGGCTTAAATGGTGTCACCTGCAGCCACTGACAACTCCCCAGATCTTCTCTGTCAAGTGCCATATGTGCACACCCGAAACATATCCAAAGGCTACTCGCAAGCATCTTTGGATAATGAGTGCAAATTAATAACTACTTTGTACGTCACTAGAGATCATCCTGTTTTAATGCTATGCCCTTTGGGTGAATGAATGGGACAGAGATCTTTCAGATCCTAATGAATCGTGTCTTACAAGGATTAATTTGCTCAAGTTTTTTTTTTTTTTTTTTTTTTTTTTTGTTGCTGGTTTGACATCATACGAGAAGCAGCTTGATTCATGGGGTGTGCAGGGGGGATGCCTCTGAGGAACTGAGAGAAAGATGGGTTTGATCTCATTGGAGTTTCCACAGAGCCCATGGAGTCTCTGTGTGGGGCTTTGCTAACTCTGTTCTCATTTGTATAGATTGTCATCTATGTGAATAGTATCCCTGGAGCTGCATATGCACAGCAAATACAACTCTTTACCAGGGCCTCGCCAGCGTCCCCCAACTGCCCATCACTTCTTGAGTGACAGCATGTTATATTAATAGCAGCCATGATGTTTCATTGGGTTAGTAAGAGCTTGGTTATCAGCAAGGACCTCTGGTAAATATGGTAGCATTTTGGTCAGGAAGTACATGCATACGTATTTTCTAATAAGTAGAAATTGATGTTTTTAAGTGACTAGAATTTTGTCAATTTGGAAATGGTTGTTACATAAAACATGCTCAAGGCCTTTAACCAATGACCCACTCCCTGGTAGGACTATAACAAAAATGTCTTTATAAAAGTACGAACACATAAATTTAAGGATTGCCTGTTGTGGCTTGTAATGACAAGGGTAGTGTTGCAGTTTGAATTTGAAAGATTCTCCCAAAGGCTCTCTCGTTTAACCTTGGTCCCTAGCTTTGCTGCTGCTGGGGACTCTATAGGACGTGCAGCCCCACTGGAGAGAGTATGACATTGAGGTGAGCCTCGTGTTTTAGGGATCAGTCTCACGTCCTGTTCACTCTCTGCTTCTTGACTACAGATGTAATGTGACCAGCCCCTGCTCCCCACCCTGACCCCAATGCCGCTTCAGCCTCCATGCCTTCTGCTACTGCTGCCAAGTCTTCCTGGCCATGGCGAACTGTGTGATCTGGACAAACAGCTAAAGGAACCCCTCCCTCCTTAAGACACTTTTGTCTGGTGTTTTTGTCGCAGCAAGAGAAAAGTAACCAAGACAGACAGTGGAGTGTGTAGACAATGTTCCAGGGTGGGAATTTGATCAGATCGACTGTGGCATGTGAAATGAAATGTCAAGGTTAGTGGAGGAGCAGTCTCACTGGCTAGTGTGCTGTGGGTGACATTTGCAAGCAGATGTGGCAGTCCTGCTTGTTTATAAAAACTGATCTAAGACCATACACACACACACACACACA
Organism: Mus musculus; assembly: GCF_000001635.26. NCBI lineage: Eukaryota > Metazoa > Chordata > Mammalia > Rodentia > Muridae > Mus > Mus musculus. Next base: position 108,075,601 of record NC_000074.6, read on the forward strand.
CACACACACACACACACACACACACCTTAGGCTATGATCTCATTTACATAAAAGTCTAGTAAATAAAACACACATACACACACACACACACACACACACACACACACACACGTGCATGTGCACTCACGCCTATATATCAGAAGTGAGTATGTGTGAATACAGGCTATGTTATTAACTATATGAATGTCTGGAGGATAACGTTATAAATGCTCTCTTTTCTTCTGTCATATATTTCTGTGGCTTGAGAAAAATGCATTTGAATGTGACCAAAAAAAAAAAAAATCGTAGTCAGAAAGAAATCAACTTTCTCACTTTCTCATAGAAAGTGAGTAGGTTTTACATGGTCATGTTTACAACCAGTCATGAATTCTGGTGTTAATGCGCATGTCCTGGCTGGGGAGATGAAGCCATGGAGTTCCAAGAGCAGCTAAGAGCTAATTCCTGATTCTTAGAAGAAAGGAAAATTTGGTTCTTTTCCAATAATGGCCAGTGCAATGTTGGAGTACTTATGTGCTCTGGATGCTGGGACCCAAAACGCTGACACCTACACACCTTCCCTGGGATTCATATTTCACTTGTTACCAAGCAGGGTCACCCTATAAACTCTGGTCTTTATAACTTTTGTACGTTGACAACAGGTCAAGGTAATGTACTGTGAACTATGTGCCTTATTTAACAGGAGGGCCAGAACCCACCTGGTCCCCTTTGGAATGTGGGTGATAATGTGAAGCCTCTTGATTGACACTTTGGACAATCTGACCACAGCTATGGAGACAGTCATCAGCCTGCTTGTTCAACACCTTAAAAAGCTGTTTTGTCCATAGTTCAGGAACTATCAGCCCTGTTAGAGGTATTCTATTAAGGTGCTATTTTTCTTTACACATTTCACAATGGGCTACCAGGTTAAATATGATAAAAACAGATATATGTTGGTGATCAAAGATATATTCCAAATTAGCTGTCACTTCCTGGAGTTGATGTCACTAGAAAGGCAGCATCCTTCTGCAAGGATTTAAATAATAAAACATTATTCTAGGTTTCTACATTGGCTGTGGATATTAATGATACACACTCCACAATGGGGATCCACTGGAGAAATTTCTGCTTAATGTTAGTACCTGGTAATGTTAGTAGCCTCTCCTGGCTTGTTCTCGTTTTGTGGATGCCGGAGGCTCCGTAAATGATAAAGGCTTTCCCTTTGAGCGGTGCTGCTGGAAAAACTTAGAACATAACCCATGAACCAGTGACAGAGACCAAGTCCTACCCAGCATCCCCTGCTCTCTGAGTCTGTTCTGTATTCCCTGACTTTTCATTCTTTCTCTCCATTTCTCCCACCTTATATTGTGTGTGTAATTGTGAAGCAGCTAGGAATGTTTATTAAGAATAAGGAGGTGATTCCTTTAAGGGAGAGGTGAATCAAGAGTGTGGATGCTCCTGGCAATAAGAACATTCCATCTTTTACTTGGTGAGGCCCTTGAGTCCAGTTATGTAGTTTTCACCAGAGTCCAAGGATGTTATAACAAAGGCGCCCGACTTCCTGAAGCTGCCTGGCTTCAGAAATGCAAGCAGAGGCCATCTGGGTAACGTCCACCACCCTTTCTATTCACATCTCAAGCATAGGAAAGAAAAGAGGCTGGGTTAATTCTATACATGAGAGAGAGAGAGAGAGAGAGAGAGAGAGAGAGAGAGAGAGAGAGAGAGAGAGAGAGCAGAGAGACACACACAGAGAGAACAAGAGAGAACAGAGTTGCTTGGGCCTAGGAGTGAAGCATCTTCAGAGGGAGTATAGGCTTCAGTGACTCGAATGCATTTCCCTAACTGACAGTTAGTTGCAGCTTTAGTTGTGGCTAGACTCACACAGGTGAATATTCTTTTGAAGTTACTTATTCAGTATGTGGTTAATTCCTAAACTATCTGCTTGAAAGCTGTTCACATAGCCAGTGTGCTGGAAAATCTTCCCAACATCTTGTTTTAACATGTGGAAAGCTGAGGAAGCCCTGAGTTTGAACCTGAGCACAGGTGTAGGAAAGCTGTCCGTGGCCTTGTGTGCCTGCAATCCAAGTGCTGGGAGGTGGAGACGGGAGGATCCCTAGGGCTCATTGGCTGCCAGTCTAGAAGAAATGACAAACCTCAGGCTCAATGAGACTCTCTCTCTTGAGAAGAGCATTCAGTGTCATCATTAGACAATGCATACACACAGACACACAAAAACAGACACACACATACACACACAGACACACACATATATACATATACACAGTCATACACACATACACTGACATACACAGACATACACACATAAAAACATATACATATACACACACATACATGCACATAAACACACACATACATATATGTATATATGTATATATATACACACATACACTCATACACACATATATACACATATACACACACATACACAGGCATACATAGACATATACACATACACACATACATATATACATATACACATATCTACATATACATATATGTATACATACACACATATACAGACACACACAGACATATACATACATACATACACACACACACACACACACACACACACATGCACACATGCACACACATGCACAATATGCAAGTCTAATTGTATAGGTCCTTTGGCCAGATCTCCACCACTTGGGAAGTCACCTCACGGTGTTTATATTATAGCTTCTTTCCCAGATATTTTACATCACCAGTTTCCTAGCCTTCTCTGTAGGGAGGAGCATGACTGAGGCAGGAGCTTGCTGTCTTGAGTAATTTACCCTGGGCTGAGAATCTGCGACTTGGTGGTTCCTTTCCCTTCCAGAACTATCTTACCAGTCCTGAGAAAAAAAGCAACAGAATTGTGTTGCCTCATCTCTTAATTTTGCATTTGAATTTGGATTAGGTTTTGATGAGCACTCAATGGGTGGTAAGATGGCCACTAGGATTCTACCAATGGGATCATGCCCAAGGAGAATACTAGTGACTTAAAAAAAAAAAAAGATTTGGGAACCTAATGATTTGGAAAACGGAAAGGGCGAGAGACATGGGATTGTTGTCACGACAGCTGGACAGGTGCAACTGTAACCCAGGTAACATCGAATCCCCATGCCAAGCTCCTCCTTGGTACACCTAGCTCTGGCCACAGCCCTACTTAGTGGTCAGACATCCAGGTTAGAGAACATTTTACCTCTTGGGGGCAAGATTTTCCCAGTCTTCCAACTGCTTTGGGATGTGGGGTATTTGTGTGTGTGTGTGTGTGTGTGCGCGCGCATGTGGCTGTGTGATGGGAGTTAGCAACACAAAGCAAGCCCAGCGCCCAAGGAATGTGTGGAGGAATGTTAATTCTAGGGGTAGCCATAACTTGATTTTCCTGATTTCCTTGAGTTTAAAGTCTCAGCCACAATATTACATTACCAAAGTTATTTGCATTTGAAATATAATACCTGGGGGTTGACATTTAATTAAATTACAGTGCTACCTCCAGGCTTCCAGGAACCAGGCTGGCATGCTGTGTAGAAGATGCTGGCAGTCCCTTCACGCCCTTTCTCAATGACATGACAATCAGATGACCATGTCCCCCTCTGGGGGGGTGGGGGTGGGGAGAAGGAAACTCTGGTGTCCGCAGTTGGCTGGTTAGCACTTGAAAATGGAGCTGTGAGGTGAGGGGCAGTCATGATGTATGGCTCTTCAAGAAGATGCCTCTTATTCTTTCTTACCTCAAGGCTCCAGGCTTCATGCATTGTAAATGATGTGAAGGAGTGATGTGCTGGACCACAACATCTGGACTTCTATTCACCTTGTGAGGAACACAACTGGTTCTTTGGCCTTCTGAGTCAATTCAAGGGAACCTTTCTCCTATCCTCTTGGGATTTCTTGGTAGTCAGTAGACAGAAGGCGGCTCCAGGGGCCCCTGATCACAGCCTTTGCTGACTAGCTCCCTAAGGTACAGATTTCACTAAGGAGATGTGGAGGAAAGGGTAATTGAAGAGCTGAACCCAGCTCTTGCCATCTCATCTTCTACAGCGTGAGGGGAAGATTTTCAGCCTCCTGGGAAACACTTTATTGTATCCCGAGGACATTATTGCTTGGGAAGACACTGTTGGAGTCTGCTGAGTAGAGAGAGACCAGGGGGAGTTGCGGAATTGCCCACAATGCACAGAAAATCCGACCCCCCAAGAACAAATTAGCCAGCTTTAAGATTTAAAATCTACAGAAGAGATTAGCATTAAGGGATACTATTAATATGAGGGGGCAGGTTATAGCTACTGAGGCAATCAAGGGGACAGCAGGTGCAAGTCCTCACACAGGGATGTGTGTAGGCCTGGACTTCAGGGAAGCTGAAGTCACATTTGTATTTAGAATGGAGCACATTTGATGCCATTTCATTCGAATGGGTTTGGGGAGGCTGGAAAGCCTGGCAATGGACTCTGGGCCAAGATTATTAACAACATGAAGACATTGTCATTCCTTGACCAAAGGATGGAGAGATAGAGTAGTGTTGGTTAGTGCTTAGCGTCACAGTTAGAAACACAGTACAAATTCACAGGCATTCCAGCTCCTCTAGATAAGAGATTACGGGGGTAAGGAAGCTTCTGGAAGGACAATTTAAGGAAGAGGAAATGGGGAATAATCTAATTTGTCCCTTCCTTCTTCACTCCCACCGTCCCTTTTCTTCCTTTCCCTTGCCTTTCCTTTCTTCCTTCCTTTTGCTCTCCCTTTTTTTCTTCCCTTCCTCTCTCCCTCCCTCCCTCCCTCCCTCCCTCCCTCCCTCCCTCCCTCCCTCCCTCTCTCCCTCCCTCCCTCCCTCCCTCCCTCTCTCCCTCCCTCCTTCCTCCAACCTCCTATTCTTAGCCTGCTGTTATTGGCTATGCTCTTTTGAAGCTGTGAAAATGAGTGTCTGGGAAATGCTATAACAAAGACTGGCCTGTCTGGCTCAGGAAACCTCACGAAGTCCCAAGAACTTGTCTAGAACTCCAGATCCAAGAGAACAAGAGTGTTTGGACATGGCAGCCTCCCTAGAGTTTCCATTTGCAGTTGGTAACCACAGCACTGTGTATGTATGTGTGTGGATGTGGCTGTATGTTTCCTAACGCCTCATGGAAATCTAAGCTTAAAGAATATGCTAGCCCTCAAGAAAGAATGGACAGACCCATTGGTTTCCTTTGAATTTAGCTTTAGGTATGACATGGCAAGGCCACCCCACCCCGCTGGCAAAGCCTCCCATGCAGGGGCAGGGTGGCCTTGTGATATGTTGGAGAACCTTGGGTCTCTAACGCAGGCATCTTAGTTCAGTAGAAAGCCATGGCTGTGTGCAGAGCGTACTTAGTGTACGGCGTTAATTTTGCGGCACGGACAGCAAACCCAATTCTTCATTGTCAGGCTCCAACTCATTTTCACGCCAATGATCCTGCTGCTTGCTTCACTGAGACACGTCCTCACCACAGGTCCTGCCCCTCTCTAAGCTGGAGTCACGCTGCTGAAAGAACAAGGTTGTCAGGAGCTAGAGGACCTGCTGAGATGGCTTCTCTTTTTCCTTGCAGCCCATTCTAAAGAATCTAGACAAAAACCAAAGAAATTAATTTACTTGTTTTCCATTAGAACTGCCCAACAGGTCCCCAAACACCCAGGGATAAAAGTGATGGATTTCTACAGAATATCTTCTTTAAGAAAGTTCTAGAAATGCTTAATTATTTTTGCCCCACTTTTGATTATCTCTACTAATGGAGATGTGGACGGCACGAATCAATAAAGTCCCTTGATAGTTCACAAAAAATCTCCATGCTGCCATTAGTCTTGCCCCCCTCCCCCACCAAACCTTTTATCAGAGCTGCTAAAAAGTGCCTGTGTACCCCCTGGGCTCTCGGTATATTCAACTTGTTGACAGGCTGACTGATAAAATTGTCTGATTTGAGTTTTATCTCTTTTTTCCTTCTCCTGCCCACTCTCTGGGGGAGGTGTTAATGAGCAGTAAAGAACAAAACCACAGGAAAAGAGGCTGCAGAGAGGCCCAGGAACACACAAAATGATTAAATAGCTCTCCTATCCCTGAAACTTTAGAATATCAGCCTTGTGGGATTTCCCTCTCCCTCCAACCCAAAGTAAATTGAAATAACTAAAATGGACCAAGTATGTGGAACCCTTACTGACCCATGCTTTGTAACGCTGAATAGCATTGAATAGCTTATATGGTGTTCATGTCTTAGGGAGAGGTTTTTAATTGTTTATCTGTAGAAATGATATCCATATTACTCTTCACTCTGGTCAAACACATTGGCATTATTATTATTATTATTATTATTATTACTGCTGCTGCTACTACTATTACATGCGTTTTGTGTGAAAGAAGAAGGGTATGCTTGCCAGCGATCAGAGGACAACTTTTGGGAGTTGGTTCTCTCCTTCCACCTTGTAGGTTCCAGGGATTGAACTCAGGTCACTGGTTTGACAGCAAGTACCTATACCCAGTAAGCTATCTTGATATACACCCCCACTGCCCCCCTAGGTATTTTCTCAACCAATTCCAGGATAACTGAGAACTGGGATGGCAATACTGTTTTAAACCCGCTTGGAATGATTGCCAGAAGACAATGGCTGTGGTATTCAGTCTTTGTATATGCTAGTCGGGTCATCTAAGGCGAAAAGCATAAAGGCAAACTCAGGAGTCACCTGGATTGGAGGAAGCAGGTTGATGTTAGAAAGCTGAAGCACAGAAACAGAACCCTCAATGAGCCACGAGTAAAGGGGTTGCTATAGACCTTAGTCTTTGCCTGGTTGTAGGAGCTAGTAGATTGCTCCATGCCAGCTGCTGCCTCTATAGCTAGTACTAAAATTTAAGTAGCTGCTGATCTGTTCAGCTTGTTAGAAAGAAAAGCTAGAAATGGACCAAAGGGAAGATGAGATTTTTTTTTTAAATAAAGATGTTCACTGAATCCATGAGTACATCTGTCTCAGTGGCGAGAGTGACAGGAAAGGGAAGACAACACTTTTCCTTAAAGAGCTACAGGTGCATATGGCTAGGGGCTGGGAGGAGAAAGAAGCAGATGTAGCAGGAGCAGCTATGAGCCCAAAAGCTACTGTAGTCATCTGTGTGAACTAACACTCCCTGCTCAGCCTGGGGTGCCAGCAGTCAGAGCATTCAAGAGGGCTGGGGCTGATACTTCCTTTCTTCCCAATTCATCTTAGACCAGTCACTACTTGTGGGCAACACTCACTTAGAACCGTGGAGGTGAGAGAACACCGAGAAGCACGGGTTTTGACCAGGTTAACACAGGTCAAAGCCCTGCAGTGATGAAGGATGGGGTTGACTCTGGGGATGCAGACATGAAGACAATACATCTTGATTCGGAAAGAGGCTCCTTTTCAGAAGCCTGGCTTCCTGGTCATTGTTTGATGACATTCTCTAGCATATAGTATCCACACATAACTTGTGTTCCAGGGTAGGCTATTTGAGTGGCTATGAATCAGAGCATAAGATGGTTTTGATTATGTTATGCATTTTCATTTAATTTTAGTTTTCTATCGAACTTTGCAAATATTCCAGCCATCATATTTTTTTCCCCAGGTTGCAACTTACTGCTTTCATTGAGAGGAAAAAAAGTTACAAGACAAAACACATCAAATTACTTGTCTCTTTGTAATTCTTATAGATGCTCTGCCAAATGGAGATGAAGCAAGAATCAGAGGCATTGTCAGGTTTTTGTTATCCCAGGAAAATTTATATAATTTCCACATATTTTTGTGATTTCTAACGAGAAGGTCCATCAAAATCTTCTTTCTACAATTTAAGATATTCCTAAACAATTTAAATATTACAAAAACATACCTAGAGACTTTGAAAATGAAACACTGCAATATTGTTTGAGCTGCGGGCCTTTAAAATATTCAAGTTTCTTGCTTTTGGGTAAGGGATGCATTTTGATGTATTTTTCTTCATATTTTCCTAACTATCGTACATCACTGACTCATTCAGACTGAAGGTTTATATATATACACATACATATATACATATGTATATATGTATATATGTGTATATACATATATACAAATGTATATATATATATATGACATTTATTCATGTATTTTGTATCTGTGGGCAGGCTTGTGTGGAGTTTTAGGGATCAATACCAGGTTGTCAGACTTGGCAGCAAGCCTGTTTATCTGTTGAGCCCCACCGCACCCAACCCTTACCTTCTTTTGTTGAATCCTTGCTTAAAGCACTACAGTTGTAAAGAAAATACAACTAGAATTTTAGGACTCCCATTTATTTATAACATGAATATCACTGTAAAATATCTAGGCTGATTTATAAGGGTTCAAATCTAAATCCCAATAGATAAACATAAGAGGGTATTAATAATCCTCAGAGAGAGAAAAGCTACTCAGCTCCAGTGAGATCTTTTTATTTCTCAAAAATTATTTTTATATCTGTAGAGTCACAGATTTCCTGTCCCTTCAATTAATTGTGATTGTATAAAGATGGAAATCCTGACAGCTGTTTCCATGGAAATTAAAATGAGTGATGTTAACTTAGAAGGCCTGTTGTTTGCCCTGAAAGAAAAGTCGTGATAACTAAGTTGAGATAAGACTTTTTCAGCAAGAACGTGTTTTCACCAAAGATTCCTCTGAGTCTTTCGTGGCGTGTATGACAAACCCTAACACGTGACATACAAACATGTTTCCTGCTTAACTTTTGTAAGAAGTAGAAATTCACACTGATTTTTCTACCCCAGACCCAAGTATAAATAAATGTATTCTTATTAACTTACAAATAAAAACATCACATGGTTTGCTGGAAGAAAAGCACTCAGTCACTTGCCCAGCTCCAGCTGTCCTCCTCAGTGAACATCTGTGCGGATAGAATGGGCATCCTGAAGCCACGGGGCTTTTTGGGGGTTATATACTCCCGCTTTCATGGATTACATTTATTTTTATGGCTCTTAATACTTCAATATCTAAAAAGATGAATTCACTTATCCACCAAGGAGCAAGAGGGGCCGGTGGCGGTGGGGTTACTTATGACAGAGCTGAGACTGGAAGAAACAATTTGCTTTGTAATGTCTTTGGCCACTCCTATCCCTTTGCCAGCCTCGTATCCTTCCTTACCACCTAACATTACCACCTCCTGATCTCCTTTCTAAATTTTACACCATACCCACACTGATACCCATTTACGTAATTTTTCTTTTCCGATAAATTCTTCTTTTCGTGGTTCTGAGCTCTTGGAGAGTCTATTTGCAAAGGAAAAAAGGCAGAGTTGAGTACCAGTCCGAGTAAATGATTCTAGGTTCTCACGACACACCAAAGCACAATATCCAATAGAGGAGATGCACAGGATTACTGTAACTGTTTCCTTGGCCAGCTGATCCTGCTACTTCTGTGCAGGTGATGGGCACAGAGCATGGCACAAGAAGTCAGAGAAGGCACTAGTGACATACCCTTCTTTCTATGACACCACCCATCAGAGAAGACAGCTCTGTGTCAGTCTTTTCTTTCACCTGTACACATCTTGCAAGGTTCTGTGGAAAAGAAGTAAAAGCTGTGCCCGGGAAAGGTCCAGTGTAGAGATGACGTTAACATTGGTCATCTCTTAGATGGAACTGCTGGGCTTTTGTGCCAGGCATTCATCTCACCCACCGTCACAATAGGAAGACACACGGTACAGACTCGAGGCACAAAAAAGCAGGTCCAGGGTTTGTTTAGATTGCCATGATGACCAAAACTTCATAAATAAGAGACTACCCCTAAACAAGCAAGGCCAGCAGGCATAAGCTTGGATTTTCTTGGATAAATCAAGGTCACTGTTCCCAAAGGCAGTTTTGTGGCTAGGGAATGTGTTTCTTTTTAGTTCATTGCTCATTTTGAGAACCTGATGGGGCCCAACTCCCAGCTTCCTTTGTTGTCAAGTCAGACATTCTAGGGGCTCAGGAAGCATGCCCAGAAATGTAAGATGGTAGCAGTATTTGCAGTCTTTGTTTGGCTCATTTTATGAGACAGCATCTATTTCTGTAATCTAGGCTGCCTCAGACTCATTGTATAGCCCAGGCTGGCCCCAAATTCAGGGCCCCTGCTGCCGTGATTAGCAACAGAGCTGGCACCGTAATAACATGTAAGCTAGTTGAGATTTTCAATCAGCTTTCCATCCATTTTCAGGCTTGTTCATCCTATTTGGGTTGATAGCTTCAGATTTGACTTATTTTAGAGAGCTGTACACAGTTTTTCCCCCACTGACCTAATTGGTAGAGATGACTACTAACTGGAAATAGTTTCACTCACGTTTCAAATAATTTCTAAAATGACAGCAATTCCTACAAATAAAAACATATCGGATCTTGAAAACTCCAACCAGAGTTCACTTTTTTTTTCTTTTAACAAATCATCGGGTAGTGAAAGAGGAAGGAAAAAAGGAAAAGAAAAAGCCATTTTGCGAGTCCATTTTACAAACTGTTATCTGTTCACAATGACGGATTCCTCTAGTCCATCCTTCCCAAGTATCTGTCTTTAACCCATTCATCCTTCTGTGAAGACAGGCTGCCCTGTAATTAAATCCCAAATATGCCAACTCACAGGAATTTATTTTAGGTTAAAGAAAACAGCAATGTTGTTTGAGTTTATTTTGAACGTATGCTCCATTGGTATTTCCTCACTGTGTGTCATCTGTCACTTGTTTATTCCAGAAACTTGGCTTGAGGAGTTTGTATATCACCCCATCCCCCACCCCACCCCCCACACCTCTGCGTGGCACACCTCTGGTTGTTCAGTGTGTATGAGCTGCTGTAAGTACGGTAGATGCTTAGAAAACACTACAGATGCTTTAGAAAGATGACGTTGATTGTGTGTTTTTTCCCCCCATCACAATAACACTTTGCAGGTGATTATTAAATTAGAGATTTTCTTTGTTTTTCTAACAAAAAAAGCCCTTTTTATGTCAGCGCCAATTATGAGTGGTAATTTTTTTTTTACATTTTACAAAAGATTTTTCTGTCCTACCTCCACACCCCTCCCCCAGATAAAGAAGGGGTTTGACATTCTATGACAGGGAGGGATTATTTTTCTTTTCTTTCTTTTTTCCTTTTTTTTCCTTTTTTTGCAGACAACAGTGCTTTTGACTTTTCTTTAAAAAAAAAAAATCTGTTGACTCTATTGAAAAGTGACAGGACAATATTTAACCTGAATAGAAGCATGTTGACTCCTCTTATTAAAACTGACAGTTAAGGACATTTCTCTCTTTATTCCTTCTGATACACGCAGACAAGTCTTCACTGCTAACTAGTATACAAAATCAAAAACAAAAAAATACCGTGCGTAGAGATGACTACCTGATAAACAATATATGAATGACAATCGCAAGTTTAATCTAGCAAAGAAACCTTTTTTTATCCTTTAAGAAAATTAAAGCCCTTTCAAATTAGTTTGATATACGAAGACACACTGACATCATTAATTTTCAGGTAGTCACTCTTCCCTAGCCTGCTGCTCCTCTTGATGATACACAAGGCTCCCATCAGGACAGGGCCACAGCGACACCTATGGAGAGTCCCCAGGGCCTCTCTAGAACCCTGTGAAGAGCTTCACATCCTCCTCTGTTCTAATTTCCCTCTCTTGTTTGCGACAAAAATGGTGACCCTGAAGGTTGTCCCCAAGACCAGTGCTAACTGATACTGTCTTTGTTTGGGGGGGGAAAAAACTGGCCAGAAATACCAAGCTTTTGAGTCCTTTCTCTCTTGCTGGGCTAATAAAGGGTCTCATTAGCATGAGTGAGGCTTGAGTTTCTTTCAGTTGGACATTGAGTGCGCCTCTCAGCAGAAGCAGGGTAAGAAGCCAGATGTCAGCTATCAGAGGTAGACTGGAGCCGTATGGAGCTCAGATGGAGCTGGGTACTCGATTGCACTTTTGAGCATCCATGAGAAGTCAAAGCTCTTTAATAGAACTGATTGCTGGTGGAGAATGTGCTGGAATTTTGCATGGCCACTGAGATGTGGGAATGTGTATGTGTTGTGTGCATGCGCTCGGTGGGTGGGGTCAGTTTATTTATATAAGGATTAACTGTGGTGTGATTTTTTTGTTGTTGTTGGAATGTAGTTTGAGCTTTTGTGAAAGCTTGGGTAGAATTGTTTGCAATTATTAGAATTACTCTGATTTTCATATGGAGCCTCCCATCCTTGCATTAATTAAGGGCCCTTCAAATGGTCAGAAGTTTTACATATTTCCATTATGAAGAATTCAGAAACTCAAAGTTTATTCCATGCCAAGCCTCCATATTGAATGTCGAGGAAAACTGGCCTTCTGTGTTGTCACAAATCCACTCCTGTTGTCTTGGGGAATTACCCAGTTTCCATCTTACTAATTACTTTAAATGGTTCACGTGGTCAGAATTATCCATGGATTATAACATGGAGGGAGCTCTAGATTTCTTTTCTCTTAAGAAAGGCCAAGGCCAGGTGTGCCCATGCTTGCTTTTTTTTTTTTTTTCTTTTTTTCTTTTTTTTCCGAGACAGGGTTTCTCTGTGTAGCCCTGGCTGTCCTGGAACTCACTTTGTAGACCAGGCTGGCCTCGAACTCAGAAATTCATCTGCCTCTGTCTCCCAAGTGCTGGGATTAAAGGCATGCACCACCATGCCCGGCCCATGCTTGCTTGTAATACTAGTAATTTAGATGCAGAGGAAAGCAGGTCGCTGTGAGTTCCAGGTCAACCAGGGCTACATAGTATGAGAGTGTCAGAAAAAAAACAAAAGAAAAAAAAAAGATGAGGAGGAATGACGAAAAGAAAAGGAAAGAAAATAAAAGAAGGGCAAATCATTGTTGTCTCTTTGAGATCTAGTCTAACTGTGAAAAAGGAGAACTTCCTTAGAGATTCAGGTCTTAGACATATCAAACAACAACAACAGCACACTCAAAAATTGGCATAGGAGAGGTCCAGCTTTTAGCCTTTGTGTGTGTGAATATTGCAGGGGAGGCCGTTATATTTATCATGGCTTCTTTGTTGGGGTTCTTCCTCAAGGCAGATCCAGGACATGCATGTTTTGTGGAAGTAGTTTTATTGGGAAATGGCTCCAGCTATGCCCTTTGAGTCTCGGGAAGGGGAGAGCAGCCAAAAGGGATGCCAGGAAGGTTTTGGGTGTCAACTGTGAGCACCCGAAGCTCCCTTCTTTCTGTTATGGGTCCTCTTCAGAGGAAGAGTACTGAGGGACCTATGACCCCTTGAATGACAACTTGGGTACTTTAAGTTGACTCCATCAAGAAGGGGTTTTTGCCTAGATTTCTTTCCCTTGTAGGGATGCCCATCCATTTAGTTGGTGGTGTGTCACACAAATCAAGGAAAGGGAAAAGATTAAATGGCTTTACATTTCCAGAGCTGATGGTGTGGCTCAGTTGGTAGAGTACTTGGCTAGCATGCAAGAAGCTCTGGGTTCCATTCCTCGTACCACATACACTCAGCACAGCTATGTACACCCATAACTGCAGCATTCAGAAGGTGGAGGGAAGGGAGAGTCTTGACTACATAGCCTGGCTTCTATGAGATTATGTCTCAAAGCAGACTCCTACCCCCCAAGTTATGCATTTTCAACATATCTCTTTCCTTGTCTGCTTTGGCTAATTTATGTGATATTGCAGGATTGGTTGGGAACATCTGATGATGCACCCAGAATGCATAGCGGTTACTTCACGGTAATGTTTTGGGGTGCATGTCCTGGTCTGTTATTCAATTTCCTCATGGATTGAAGGAGAATGTCCCATTTTGGGCCATGCAGGGGAGGGGGATGGCAGAAATGTTAGGTAAGAATGTGCCATAGGTGCGACTACTATTTACCTGGGTTGCCAGCTGCCATTTTGGTCTGTCTACTGTTGAGAACACCCAGAAGCTCCATTCAGCATTGTGCACCAGTAGGGCATGTTTCTGCTGACTGGATAATGCTGTAGCCTCTGAGTGTGGGTACCCATCCTCCCATCCCCATCCTCACTGATGTCTCCTTGAGGAAATAGAACCCTTTGTATTCAGTTCTTGGCAAAAAAAAAAAAAAAAAAAAAAAGCGTTTCAAGTCAACTGGGCCAAGAAATACAGGCCTAGTTTTCTTTTTATATATAAATCCCTCCCTTTAAAAAATTCTTTAAATTTGTTCCTCAAGAAGAAATAAACCTTTATGAGACCCTGTGTATGGCTGTAAATTTGATTGACCAGATGTTTGTCAGATTTAATTCATGCTGTTTAAAAGGTTGCTTTCTACATCTCAGTCCAGCACCGTTCTGGTAAAGAAGGAGTTGGTTTATAGGAAACAATGAAATGGGTTTTAACACCTTACAGGTGCTCTAATCCTATTACAGACTGGAGTGTTTAGCATTCCTGATGCTTTCTCGTTTCGTTTATGTGGTATGAGAGATTTTGAAGGGAGAAAGCCAGGACAAGAAAGTGTTTTAACGGGCTAGCGAGAGGTGGTGGGGAAAGAGGCACTCTTAGCGCAGCTGGGGACTGTTACACGCTCTTCGGGTTGTGATTTCTTTGAGCATTTCGCTGTGTTTCGCTTGCCTTCCGGCTCTGGCTGTTGATGACACAGAAACAGCATTGCCAGAATATTGATCATGGATGCCAAGCTCTTGAATGAAATTCTAGGAAGTTACCATTCTCAAAGGAACTTAGGACTTGTTTCTTTCCAACCTCATTGAGCAGAGCCTATCTTCTATTATCCTCTGGAGTTCTCTCCCAAACTGTTAGTATGTCCCCTTCTCCCAAGATGGCATATTGAAGTGCTGAACCAAACTACACACACACACACACACACACACACACACACACACACAAAACCAAAAACAACAACAACAACAAAAAACCAACCAACCAACCAAAAACCTGAAATGAACTATTTAGCCCATTGAGTCAAAGTAGATACCACAGGCACTATGATTGGGTCTTCAATCTAGCACCACATCGACTCATAGGGATATGCACCCTGTAAAGAGATATCTCCCAATGGTGAACACAAACAACTCATTTACAGGCAATATTTTGTCCAAGAACCTTGGTTTTGTGTTGTAATAAAATAAGTATAAAGAAATGTTCATCATGCATGATTTGGAAATCATCAAGTCTGAATTACTGGGGCTAACTAAAGGAGTTAGTTTATAGGAAACAATGAAATGGGTTTTAAATTTTGGAACACAGGGGCTGGAATATTACTAGCTCCTCAGTTAAGAGCATTTGTTCTTGCAGAGGACTAGGGTTTGGTTTCTGGCATCCACACTGGGTGGCTCACAACCACCCATAAGTCCAGCTCCAGTGTCTGACTCCCTCGTCTGACCTCTGGGCACCTACCTGCACATGTACGCAAACACACACATATGCACACAAACAGTGCACATCAATAGAAATAAATTTTAAATTAAGAAAAAAAAATTAGAACTTGGAACTTAATTTTGTTGCATGAGGGTATTAAAATGACAAAGTTACTATTTGCCAACGGTTTTCATAAAACACAGAACACTTAGATATTTCCTATCTACTGGGAGTCTCTTCTTCCCACAAAGAATAGGAAAGAGATAATTTCAGACTTAGGGACAGCCCCTTATGATGCATAGAAAAATATCAAATCATTCTCTTCTCATTCCCTAAGGTGCATAACATCCCGAGCTAACAGTGAACTGAACGCCGCTTTCAGACTGACTTTGCCTGTTGGTATCTGTATTTGTGGTTCTGCAGCACTGAAACAGCTAAGATATACCTGGGTTTTGTCATCTTCATACCCCTCTGCCCCTCTAGCTTCTTGCCTTAAAGACCACTAGATTCAACCAGCTCATCTTACATTTAAAGAAATTATGTCATGGGCCACCGAACTCATTAACTCATTAATTGGGGTCTGTCACTATTTATTTTACATATGAGAGAAAGAAGACTTTTCAAATTATACATGTAATATAAGCAAAAAAAAAAGAAGAAGAAGAAAAGAAAAGAAGAGAAGAGAAAAGGTAAGAAGAGAAAGGAAAAGAAAGAACAAATAAATGTTGCCCCAGCTTTGCTTCTAGGGAGTGGCCCCTGAAACCCTTTAGATGTGTGAACTTCTCATCTTTATTCTAGATATATATGTGTTTGTGCCCTGCTACCGGTACTTCTTCATAATGTGTTATGTTTTTTTTATACTTTAATAATGTATTATGCATGTTTTCTTTCCTGAATCATCTCCAAGAACACATTTAAATAGCTAACATTACATTTTGTGACACAACTTAATGTTTATGGTTAAATACTTATTCTCATTTTGAATTTTCTGAACATTAGTGTCAATGTCATTGTAGCTAGAGAAGCCATTATCTATGTATTTGAGTTTGCTTATCCTTGCCTGGATTCTCATAATCTGCCACAAAATTTCCTTTGCCTAAACACAATTGCCGTTCACCTGTATTCGCAGTCTAAATCATTTGAGAAGTGGTCATGGAACCATCAATGGAAGAGAATTCCTTGACCAAACTGTTCATTTGTCATAGTGACTATTAGTAGATAATCTGCCTAATGAGCCATTCTGGTAAAAAGGATGGCAAAGTCTGGTCCCATCAACTGAAGAAAACCCATCCGCACTTTGTACCATTCACTACATCTCTCTGTTCAGCTTTAAGACCATGCATGTCTGAGGAAGCCTCATAGATCAGGAAGGATGGATTCAAAGTTGAAACAGTGGGAGATGTAAGAGTAGAGCTTGGAATGGATCATCTGATTTAAATATTCTACTTGGGAAGAGATTGGGGGTGGGGGGCGGGAAATGAACCACTCTCTTAAGAGCTGGTTGTTGGTTGTGTTGTGTTGTACTGTACTGTTTTAATAGGTGGGGTGTGTATGTGTGTGTGTGCATACACCTTTCACAGAGAGATTTAGATTCTCTCTGTGAGAGATTCAGCATGGGCAGGAATGTGGTAAATCTTCCTCATGTGCTCCTCTTATCCAGATTAAAGGAGGCAATTTCATTAAACGGGCCGTGGCTTAGACCCCCATTCAGAATCTTCTCACCATATAGATCACCTTTACAGTTTAGTTCTTCCTTACAAAAACGTGTATCTTTTTTTTTTTCCTGGAGATTTGGGCATATCTAATTTTCATGCCATTGTATTTCCCAGAGTAGTCTGTCTACTGTAGTTTGAGCTATCTTCTATGAATGGGAGATGAGGAAGAAAAGAACTTCTGCCTTTGAAAGGGCTTTAATTTTGCTGCCTAAGAATCAGAGCCATGTGTGAGAGGATTTCTTGGTTCACAAAGTCAAGGTTAATTTTAGGAAAATAGTGTTGGTGTCCCAGATAGCTTGAAATTAAATTCAAGTAGTTAAAATTGGTTTCATTCCCTCTGTATTTTTCATAACCTCACACTGCACACGAGCAATGCTCCAAGGTGAGTGTTGATTGAATATCACATTATCTTCCTTGACCTTTTGAACAATTATCTCTGTCCACTGCACACTTAGGTATTGCATCTCAGTTCCATGAGGGTAGAGAATAGGCCCGGTGCCTAGCCTAGCCCTAAATATATAGACAGTGTTCAGTTGTTGCCAAATGAGCAAATAAATGAATGAGTCGTTCAAACTAGATATTTTACTGATCCACAATGCTAAAGTTAATTTTCTTTAGTTATTAACAGATTACAGAGTTGAAATGCTATTCTTAAGAAGAATGGATCAATAGCAGTAAACTAAAGAATATTAATACCTCCTTGTAAGCATATTTAGGGACCAAGAACACATCCACAAAGAAAGCATATTTGTCATATATGACACCTCACAAAGGAGGTGGGGGGGACATCTTATTCCTATGGGCTCAAAATGAGACCATGCCCCCAAATTCCAAAGTACTCACTACCATTAATTTCCACCTTGGCAATACCTTCTCTGGATACTGCCTATATCCAGGCAGCCTTAATATCAGATAAACCGGCTCCATATATTCTATATTATGTTGAAGATACATTTCTTTCCACTTTAGTAATTTAGTTCTGTGCCACAGTTTCTTTGTGCAATCAACAGCTAGAAAAAAAATTATAAGGAAGATGGTGCATCCATACAGGAAGGATCATGTATCCCCACCCTCTGCCGTTCTTCTTGATGTTGCTCTAGGCTTGTTTACAATTGCAACCGGGACTTGAAGATATCGCTCAGTGGGTGAGAGTGAGAGTGTTTTTGTAGAGGAGTTTGCTTCCCAGCACCCACCTCAGTCAACTCACTGCTCTCCATAGCACCAGCTTCAAGAAATCACATGAGTTCCTCTGGCTGCCGTGGGTACCTGCACTTAGGTATATATGCCTCACCCCCACCCCAATACGCA
The DNA here is from genome assembly GCF_000001635.26 of Mus musculus. Taxonomy (NCBI): domain Eukaryota; kingdom Metazoa; phylum Chordata; class Mammalia; order Rodentia; family Muridae; genus Mus; species Mus musculus. The sequence continues at coordinate 108,093,883 of NC_000074.6, forward strand.
TCATTAAAAATAAATGAATGCTTAACATTTTAAATACAATTTTAATTAATTGGCTTCTTAGTAGAGGCTCCATTGAGCTTGAGAGAATGATTATAGCAAGGAAAGGACCGGGTGAGATGCTGTAGACACTGGCTTATAGCTAGACCATAGAGTTAACCCATATGTGCTAATGGTATAGTAATAGCAATGGTTAACTCTAACCATCAAGCTAACCCATTATAATCTCACGATTTTACAATAGTGTTTTAAAGCTTCTATGGTGCTGTGTGTATGATTTATGGAAATGCTGTGGCATTTCCAGAGGGACCTTGAGCTTCCTATGTGCTGATATCACAAGGGGGTCCTAAAGCCACTGTTCCATGGTTATCCAGGGACTCAGAACTCAATGCTCAGTATCTGTTGATTTCAATTATTGGATCTGTATTGTGTTTGCTCAACCAGTTAGATAGTGGAAATACTAATACTTTAGTATTCAGAGGGCTGAAGTTCCATTCTGAGGCCTGTGCATTCCAGTCAGAAATTCTGTTTCGCACAGAGTAAGAATCTAGCTCACTAGCACACACAAATGGCCGTCAAGCAGATGAAAGAACTGGGAAGCCGAGAGCTGATGCAGAGCCTGGGAAGGACTAGGTTAAAAAAATATGGAGGAGTGAGGGCCATTGTGGACTGGGATGAGGAGACTCTGCCCAGATCCATTGAAATTTAAATTTGACAAAAAGCATCTGGCCAAACACCGTGGATCTGTGGATTATATGTGGCTCCCAGGCTGTTACTGTACTGGCTGAGAATGAAGCCAGGACTTGTTTTCCCAAAAAGAACACAAGGGTTATTCACTTGGAAAGACTACAGATCTGTTCTTTGGTCAGAATAAAATGAACCTCTTACCTTAGACGTTCTATATGCTTTCCTATGTTTTCAGTATATTAGTAAATATGGCTCAGCCTAAAGTGTCTGGAAGACTAATAGGGTATCAGAGGAAAGAAACCACATCTCCTATCAAGGTGACCCCTTTTAGAGTTTCTCAATGCAGATATGCAATACAGACATCAGGGTCACACAGAGCGGAGACCACAACCTACAGCCTGGTTTATTTAACTCAAAATTATCATGTATCTTCCAGTGTCTTTAAATGCTGCTTGATTTAAACGTGTCACGTGACATTCTATCAGGTGGGTGGGCCAAATTTTATGTCAGAATTTAATAGTTATCCACAGATATGGACATTTAGATTCTATATAGTATTTCCCCGCCTTTCAACAGGTATTGTGATAAAAAATGATCTCATGTACATGTCTCTGTATGTAGTCCTTTAGGGTCAAGGGTCAGCTCATGGAAAGGGGTATGAGTATTCTCCAGAGTGTGGACAAACATGGGCATAGGGTTCCTCAGGAAAGCTTTTACTGTCTTTGCTCACAATGCCCATGTCTATAACTCTCTCTATACTAGAAGTTGTCATGTGGTGTGAAACAGGGTTGGAGATGTAGCTCAGTCGGCAGAGCACTTGCCTAGCCTATGTGAGTGCCTGGGTTCAATCCTTCACACTGAAAAAAGAAGCTGTGGAGGTGTGAGGCAGAAAATGCCATCTGTCAATTCTTATTTATGCTTCATTGATTATTGGTATTTATTAGTCTGTTTTATATATATATATATGTATATATATATATAACAGACTAATATATATATATGTATATATGTATATATATTTGTGAATGTTACCTTAGTACTATTATTTGATACTCTTTGGTTTGCTCATCAATTGCACAGGCATTTATTACATGGCTTCCTGTCCTAGGCACTGCTATAGATAACCCTGAGGAGACAATGCTGAGAGAAACAGCAAACACATTGTCATAAGAATTACATGAAAGAATCTCTGTAGCATCCTTAATGCAGTAACATTTGGCTCACACAAGATCTCACCAAGTTATTATCCATCATTTCTGGTATCACTGTGAGACTGTGTTTATAGCACTGTCATTTAGGGATCCAGGGGTATGTCTGGGAGAGGATTTTTTTTTTATTGAGTTGGCTAGCAATATCTATGCTTTCCTGGCTATGCCTATGAGACTCATATAATCCACCACCGGTGACCATTCAAGGATGTCTGGCTGTGGGAGAAGCAGAGAATTTGACAGAGCCAATGTGAGAGGAAGCAGCAGCCTGAACTAAGGGGTTTGCACACCTTACTTTTGAAAATTTGGCAATATATATATATGTATATATGTATATATATGAATCTGCAATTAGTCAGTCAGTCTCCCTCCCTCCCTCTAGCTTTCCTCTCTTCCTCCCAGTTAATCCAGTTAACCTTCCTCTGGGTGGCGTGGCTCTCCCCAGCTTCTATAGGATGGCTCAGACCACATACTCATGCAGAATGACCATGATCCTTCCATGTGTTATTTGATAAACATTTTCAAATCCAGTGCACATTGCCATCCCAAGAGCTGCAGGCAAGCGTATTGTGGAGAATTGCACAGAATCGCCCACAGTGACAAGTGCAGGTTTCCCATAACCAATCCTACCCTTGTCCTCACTTAACATGCATGCTTTCTGTAGGATCTAGTGAAGAGGGGATGGCTTTTGCTCTTTCCACACCATTTCCTTCATGACCTGGCTGCAGAAGAGCAATGCCTGAGCTCTTACAGGCCTGCCTAGTTCAACAGGACCCCGATATCACAACACCCTATCTACTTGGAAATGTTTTTACCCAGTAGGAATAGAGAAGGAGTTGGAGTGATAATTGTGTTATTCCCAATAACAGATTTCTTGAAGTTCAGTAGTAGAGAAGCTGGGTGAAGGGAGGGAAAACATGAGACATTAAGAGTTGTGTTTATATTATAATAAATGTCCCATCAAGAAAACACCCAAGGCTGGAGAGATGGTTCAGAGATTACAGTGGTTAGTGTCCTTGCAGAGGACCTGTGTTTGGTGCCCACGACCCATAACAGGTGGCTCACAACTGCTTTTAACTCTAGCTCCAGGAATTCTGACACCTTCTTCTGGCTCCTGCAGTCACTTGCACACATGTGGAAGACCCCCCCCCCCCAATGTGTGCATAGTACACACAGAAATAAAAACAAAGATCTTTAAAAAAAAATCTGGAGAGAAAACATCACCAAGTCCTTGCCTTTTCCTATAAGCAAACTGGTCCAGTATGTGTGTGTATGTGTGTGTGTGTGTGTGTGTATGTGTGTGTGTGTTTGCATGTGCACATGCGCACATGCATGTGGAAGCTACAGGATAACCTCAGCTGTAGGCAGCTGCAGTTCTCAGCTACCATCTACTTGTTTTTTGAGGCAGTGTCTCAGATGGGCCTAGGCTTGCAGTATAGGCTAGGCTGGCTGGTAGTAGCCCTGGGAATCTGCTATCTCCTCTTCCTCCTCAGAGCTAGTGTTTGCTTTTGTTTTTGTTTTTGTTTTTGTTTGTTTTAAACATAGGTTCTTAGGGATTGAATTCAGATCCTCATGCTCCTATTTTACTGAATTACCTCCGTAGACCTAAACAAGGCACTTGTCATCCTCTGTCTTAATGGCTTTGAACTGCTGATGCCAGAGGCTGGCAGGCTGTCTTCATAGTACAGGGTAACGGCACCCTTCCCTGTGGTCTGTGCACAGCAGTGTCTCCGAAAAACCCTAAGCGGCTATTACTTTTCATGGTTAATGAACTGAGCAACTGGGAATGGGACCCAGAGCCAGTGCTTGGATTAAATCTTCCGAGCCTCAAATCTGGCTCTGATTAGGAATTGGGGCAAAAGGAAAGTCCTGAACCATGGATGATGGATGATAAGCTCTCACCTTTCCCAGAAGCCCCGCAACCTGTAAGGAAAACGTGCCAGTGACCAGTGGTGCCAACGTGAACAAGAGGTGAATACCAAAAGGCTTGCTGAAGGCTCTACAATGCGTTTAGTGCGGTTCCCGCTGCCGCTATTTTTCCACATGATTTTTTTTTTAAAGAGACTCCTTTTTATGTTAGGAATATTTGAGGCGAGGGTTTTGTGTGCTCAGTCAGATAGGTTTCTAAGTGGTACAGCCTCCGGTGATCACAGAGGAGAGAGTGGGCTGGGGCAGGGAACCACAAGAAACTTCCGGCAGAAAAGAATGAAGTGCAGAAGGGTTTGGTGGCCTCTCAAGGGTGGGTGGTCTGTGAACAAAAGAATTTCAGGACAGATTCCTTGGGGTACAAAAATGAAAATAACACACACACACACACACACACACACACACACACACACACAGAGGCATGCATACAAGCCATACATGCATATACAAATACATGTGAATATACACAAGCCACACATGCACACACACATTCACAGACACACATGCATACATATGTATGCATGCACACACACACACACATACAGACACTCTCACACACATATACACATGCATACACACAACCCATACATGCACACACACACATATGCACAGACACACCTGAGTACCTATGTATAGATGCACACACACATACAAATACACACACAATTCAATTTCTCATTATTCTTCAGTAAGGACAGTGTCTGTAGGAGCTTCACTCCCCAGGGAGGAAGGACTGACCTAGTCCAAGAGTAGCTGCATTAGGAATATTTCTAATAGGCCGCTACCAGCTTTTTCTCTCCTCAACCTCCCCCTACCCACCCCTGTCTCTTGTTAATTTTTCTTGGAAGTCTACAAAAGTCCCCTTTCCTCCCATCATCCTGCGATTCTGTGATGCCTGCACCTATTTCCAGCGAAGGACGTGGACATTCTTCCGTACGGCAAGGTGAAAATAATTTTATTTTCATCGCTTTCCTTGCATTCCCCCCCCCAATCTTGTGATGGATTTCCTTGAAAAAAAAAAATAATGACGGAGCTTCACAAACTGGCCTGACAGTTGTGATGCGGAGAGCGAGCCGGCTGAGTGAGGACGGTGAGGCATCTCTGTACCTATTATGGCAAAAATCAATAATGCTTTCTGTAAATTGCTCCTCCCAAAGGAGACGAACAAATGCAGGAGACAGGGGAAGCCATCATTCTGTGGGAAGGCTCTGCACACTCGGACCAGTGCAATTATGAACAGGAGGGCAGTTATCTTTGCCAGCATGTGTGTATGTGGTCAGAGTAAGAATTCGGGGTGGGGGACTTTTTTGTCATAAAATTTTAATTGTCTGCTTCCTTTTCTCAGACAGGCATATGTTTCTATCTGTCCCTTGGAGGAGGGAACACCTGAGTCTAGACACCCCAGTAAAGCCTTTGGAAGTTGCAATGGATGGGTTAAGGCCAATAGCCAGGTTATTTAACTGTTGATTTCCTGGAGAGAGACTAGGTGCACTTGCGCATTTCTGAATACTCCTGTAAGCGCTATGGGAATTTTGTACTAGATCTATGTCTGTAAACCATCTTGTAGATTGCTGGTCTTTAGGTTCCAAATCTCAACAATATCTTTAGATTCTGTACCTTCCCTAGTCTCTCACCCCTACCCCTCCCAATAGCCACGTTACAGGGAAGTTGGAGGCTCTCCTTCAGTGATGTGTCTTACAGACGGCTGCTCTATTTTTCTCCTAGTAAGCAAAGCCTCAAAACCAATTACCGCCATGACACACACGTTGATAGACACAGATAAGTAATACTGTGAACGTCATCTTCAATCCAGGTGTCAGGTTAGGGGAAGGGAACACATTGAATACAAGGGCTTTATGCAGATTGTTGGATAAATAAGATATAGAGGGCACTGAGTCTATGTGACTGTTCCTGGGAGATGGTGAGCGAAGGTCTCTTTGATCCAGGTAGAGCAAGGAGGTCAGATAAGAGACGCTACTTGCAAGGCTGCATGTGACGGCTTAACGCACAGCATCCTGGGTAACTCAGTTTCTGCATCCCTGGAGATGCCTGGTTCTGTAGAAGTCTCCTCTTCCCCAGCAGTTTGTACAGAGATCATATGACCTTGAGGAGGGAACTTCTAAGTGTCACAAGCTTCCCTCATAAACAGGGACTGTTTTAACAGATGAGATATACAACACAGCATATAAACATTGCTAAAGTTATTGAGTATAGAGATCAGAAGACCTGGGGTTTAAAGACCAGCTGTGCTGTGACCCATAATAAATCCCTGCCTCCATGTCCCTATTTGTGATATGGACAATGATGACTACTGTGGCTCCCCCACGGGCTGTAAAAAAAAAAAAAAAAAAGTTGTGTGAAAATTGTCAGCATAGGCACATGGCATGGAGAAGTGTTAATGAAAAGAAGCCAGGTTAGCCCTGGGTATACTGAGTGGAATGGCTGGGTCTGACTGTGGCCACATTCTGGATTTGGAAGCCACTTATTAAAGTCGCTGTCCAGGCATGGAGTTATAAAAGAAACATTGGTATTAGCCCATGTTGGAATTCAGCTGTTAGGTTGTTAGAGGGAGAGATAAGTAGTTATGAGGAGGCGAGTGTTTGAAATTTCAGCTAAGTACTATGGCGCGATAATGCCACATTTCTCGTGGCGTCCTGCTTGGATCCAGCAGGGAGATTAAGGGTTGGCATGGTATTCTCAAAGGAGGAAGGGCTTCGACTTCAGGCATGCCCGACAGAGATAGAGAGAAGACAGAAAATTCCTTTCATGGGCAATGGAAGCTGGGTGTGGCGGAATATACCTCTAGTCCCAGCACTGAGAAGGTAGATTACAGAAGGACAATGATTTACATCCTCGGCCATAGAATGAGTCTGAGCTAGCCTGAGCTACACAAGACCTCTTTAAACGAAACAAAATGGAGCAAGCAAAGAAAAACAAGGCAATACAAGATTCTCATCAAGATCTAGATTTTTATCTGAAGAAATGAGCTTTCTTGCTAGGTCTTCATTTGTTTTGATAAATTCTTCTAATTAACAGAGTAAAAGGTTAGCCATTGTGAGGATCGGCGTGCACTTCTGAATGAGGGACTAAAAGGCAGCCAAAGTTGGGTGATAACGCACGGGAAGGAAGAAAGACTAGACAGTCAAGTTATAGAAGAGATGGGAACAGACTTCAGACGGCATCTACAGTCAGTACATTGCCCTTCCTTCTGACCCAAGGTGATCACACAGTCCTGGTTGAAAATACGTTCTGGGCAATCAGGAAGTAGAGGAAGAGATGTTAGTATGCATGTAGAGATGACTTAAATAGATACTTTGATGAATTAAAGAACTAGAGAGAAGTTGGAAGGTGAATGGGAAGACCTGGTGTTTTGGAGGGTGGTTGGGAAGGTTGTGATATTAGAGGGTGTGCATTTAGAAATACCTTGGGGTAAACAAGGTCCAAGCAATCCTACCAAGCCACTCAGACTCCAAGGTATAGCCATCCTCTGATAGGAAAGGAGATGATACGGTTGAGGGAGGTGGAGTCTTCTAACCCAGGCTTTGGCAGGATGGGAAGATGAGTCCTTTCCAAGGGAAATGACTGATGTCTGCCCCCTGCTGGATGCAGCCGCCATCCTTCTTAAAGACGGAGCGTGAGAAAGCAAAGGCAGAGGGATAAAGAAATTGACCCACTAGAGTCAATAATTCCAGGATGCTAATCTATCCAAGTGCATCCGCATCCCATATTAAAATTACCAAAATTGTCTTTTAAAACCTACCGATGTGGGTCACCCAAGCAGCTTGCTCCCGGTAGTTAATAATTAATACTGCACATCCCGGGGAGGAATCGCTGCGGATAATTGTAGCCAGTGAGTACAAGTCTGGCAGCCCAGTGTGCTGTGGGTCAGAAAAGGGCAGCAAGGAAGGTATCATACATCACGCTGGTGCCAGTCGCTGGGTATCGGTGATCTGCTTCCTCTAGCTGTACTTATTCTTGGATGCGAAAGCCTTCTAAACAAGGCTGTGAATTGGTTTTCATGCTCGCATTGACAGATTGGGAAAGCAGTTTGTTCTACCAAATTTAACAATGATATATCATTATCACAACTTTGGGGGAAATCTATAAAATCAATAAGTTTGTAGCCTGAACAGGATTTGTACGGCTCGCTTGCTGTGCCGGTGTCAAAGCGCGAGCATATGGATTGAGTCACAGCCTGAGATCAATGGAATTTGTGGACAGTCAGCTCAATAACAAGCCCTTCTGAAAAGAAATAGATGTAAAAAGCAAATTTACTAGAGTATAAAAAAAAAAAAAAAGCTAATATCTTTTCCGCGCCTGGCTGTAAAGTCCTGTTTGGCTGCTGTGGGCTGCGGGTACTTTGAAAGCTGGCTAGGGTATGTGCTTGCAATGCCCAACGCTCCTTTACTGGCTTCAGACTCTGCATACATAGTTAGGCACTTCTCTTTGCAGGGCTCGTCCTAGGAAACTGGCCAAGAATAGGAGAAGGGAGGGGAAAAATAGCCCCTTTATATCGTAAACGGAATAAAGAATAAAAACAGTTAGTGTCTGCAGAGGGGAGAGACCACGGTGGCTTTATTTACTTTGTGCTGGTAGCACTTGCTAACAGAGAAAAAATAAGAAGGCATAATTAAAGAGTTTAATGAATTCGTAGCTCTTTTGTTTGAGTGGGACGGAAATGCATGTTCCAGAGAGGCCTCACAAAGAGTGTGGCTGGCAGTGACTTAAAAGTAGGAAATCAGTTCTTTGAAGGCATTTTTATACTTCATTATCCCAGCATGTAAAATGACTTGTACTAAATGATCGAGGATTTTATTTCTCTCTCTCTCTCTCTCTCTCTCTCTCTCTCTCTCTCTCTCTCTCTCTCTTCTAAACAAAAGAGAGCATGGGGCGGCTGGTGTCTAATTCTCATTCGGGGCCCTGAGCCTGGAGATTAGCCTGTCACCAGGCTGGTGGGCCAGTCCTTGCAGATAAGTACAGCCCGGGGGATCTGAACATCTGATGAGCCCCTGTTGGTGGGGAATAACCCTAGGCAGTACCATACGCAATAGAAACAGCCCTGACGGCTACTGGTGGTGCCCTGCTGCCCAGAACAGGGCTATGAACTGAGCTGTGTTTTATAGGATGGTCTGGAAGAGTCCCAGATAGCTCATCTTGCCATTCTAGGGTGGAACAAAGGAGAAAAAAAAAATCCCAGGGTGAGATAAAGCTAAGAAGGAAGAGTATGTACCCTGATTCTAAGCTGTGGCTTGCTCTGTTTCTCTTCCATAAGGAGAATGTTTCTAGAGCAGGGACAGACCCTTAAATCGGGACAACTGTCCACGAGTAACCAGCCACCCCTTCTATTCTGACCACAGGATTTCCTCACTCAAAGAAGCCTCTAGTGGGCACAAAGTAGTTAATGAGACATAGGCAGGTTCCCCAGATTAAGTCACAGAGGGCTCATAATGTATGTGAAGACACAAAGAAAGCCACTGTGGAGGTGATTTTCCGGTACAACTTGGGCAGAAGGCAAAGGGTGGACCAGAGTCTTCAGTGGCCTGGATTTGGGTTCAGAATATTTACTGATGACCTTCTAAGGAAAAGGCCCACGGGAAGTTGGCCTTTGCTTCCCGAGGAAGTAGAGAGGCGTTGAGGGTTGCCTGGAAACTGAGCATGGTCCTAGGGGTTGATAATCAGTGGGGGCACCCAAGAACTGTTGTTTAAAAGCCATACCACGAGTGACACCTAAGCTTAGCCTCACAGATGAAGGAAGAAAAGGATGCCCAGGGCACCTCCCAGGGAATCTGTAGGCCTCAAGACCAGGCCTCACCACACTTCTGCCTTTCCACCTCCAACAGCAGAGCCTACGGATGGAGAGAGAGACAGCAGAACTTCCGTTTTAAGATCTTGATGGTTTTGAGTGGTTGACAGGTGTCTGTCAATCAGTCTCTCCCCGGGATGTGTGTGAGACCAGGGCTTCCTGGAGGATGCAGTCCTGAGTTGCTCTAGAGCCCGTGCACACACAGGTGTCATTAGCTCTCACTTCAGCCTCAGCACCAGCTCTTTTGGGGGAGCTTCCTGTGGCCGCGCACACCGCAGCAACAGAAAAACAAGCCAGCCGACGTGGTGACACACTTAATCCATCTTTGCAGGAGAAAGGCCCTCTTGGGTCTGAAAATAATTATTGTTCCTGTCCATCAGCCCCGTTATTTCGCCTCCCTCTCTCCCTCCACCGTGCACGCACTTTGGTCTTTCTTCCACATGGAGAGCCACAGCATGGGTGTCTAGGCTGTCTCTCCACTCAGCCTTGTTCCAGGAGGACCCCTCAGTAGTGTTTCGTCACCCTCACTGCAGAAGGTCCGCTCTTGGTGGCTGTCTTGCTTTCTTTTTATTTTCTTTTCCCTTTCCACAGGCAGAGTCAGCTGCCTGCAGGAGCAGATCTCTTTCTTTCTTTCTTTCTTTCTTTCCTTCCTTCCTTCCTTCCTTCCTTCCTTCCTTCCTTCCTTCCTTCCTTCCTTCCTTCCTTCCTTCCTTCCTTCTTTCTTTCTTTCTTTCTTTCTTTCTTTCTTTCTTTCTTTCTTCCCCCTGCCAGGTTCAAAGATTTACATTCAGAGAGCCTCTGTGTGCTTATTTGCTTATAAACAACCCTCATCGTTAGCTTCTTGTTAGACTTTTACCTCATAAACAAAGATTACTAAGGAAACTGTAGCCAATAATTGGTTAAAATGGAATCCTGACCCCTACCCCCATTGTTTCATTTTTACATACCTATAACTCATTGACTATAAACCCATGTTTTTAGCATCCTTACTGGATGACAGTTTTTCTGACTTTTCTGGAGGTTAGTCTCTGTGTGTTGGGGAACTAGAAATGTTTGGACTGAAGTAGAGAAATAACCAGGCAGAGAAGGCGTCTGTGGGGATGGGCGGAGTCAGCTAAGGTTAAACAAACCCTAAGTGGACAAGCCTTGCATTCTCTTCTGATTCCATCTCTGACGGCGGTCCTGAGAAGCGGGAAAAGAGACACTGTTCACAATTAGCCCTAACTTTTGAATGACGACATTTCTCTCAGTAGAATGAGCCGGCAATGTGGTAATTTACAGCCAGTCCCTGGCCTTGCTGAGTAGCAGAGAAGTGACTGTTAATATTGATCAGTGAGGGCTAGAGAGAGTTGGAGACCCTCAGCACGGCCACTTAAAGTGGGCAGGAAACCCAAATTGACCAGTAATAAAGTGTTTGAGGTTGTACAAGGCGGCTCCTGGGGAACTGCTGTTCTGAGAGGGAGGCAGGGGTGGGGGGAGCTGTCAATTACGCTTGTTTGATACCCAGTTACTCAACAGGACAGAGCAGACCCTGAGCCTGTGGCAGGAGGCAGTGGGAGGCAGGCATAGGCCTGCCTCTCACTGCAAAGCCAGTTCTGTCAGAGAAGGGAGGCAAAACAAGGGACCTCTTTCCCTGTCCCTCTAAGGTCACCTGCTCTGCGGCTTAGTGTCACTTTATTTGGGAGGGGGTGGGGTGAATCTTGAAGCGTTTGTAACCTTTTCCTCACCTGTGAGCTAGGTAATGGGGAGTGATGAGATTTTGATTTTTATAACTGTTAGAGCTGTGGGTGAAAAATAAGCAGGGAAGAAGGTAGATTTGGGGATGAGAATTAGCTTTTCATAGGTGTTAGGTAAAGTTGAGAAATGAGAAGGAAAAAAAGAAATGGTGTCTTTTTTTAAGTCCTTAAATTCTTAAAGGATCCTGTTCTTGTTCCCATTTGACACATTGTGATTATTGGTATTTTGTTGTTATTGTTATTATTACTATTATTACTAATTATTAATGTGTGCTAAATCCTTGATGTCACAGGAAGGAAAAAAAAAACCTCATCCCTTCTCTTGTCCATCCCAGCTCACAGCTGCCACCCCAATAACAATGGCCAGACGAACAAAGGGAAAAAAAAAAAAGCCTTGGCAGTGTATTTAATCAAAGTTGTATGTGAAATGACAGCGTTCAGAAATGAAGACTCGGAGACCCAGGGAAAACTGAGTTATTATGCTAAGTCAGATGGAGGAGATGGTAATGGGGAAACCTGATTGGAGAAAAGAAGGGTCATGACCTCTCGGAATAAACTAGGGAGATCTCTGTGAAACCGATTGTGCGATTGTGCGTCTTCTCCATCCCTCTGTGTAGTATTCCTTTCCCTGGGATGGGGCGAGGTTTCTCTACAATGAGAGTCCCACGTTGGGGAAAGGCAGACAGAAAGGTGGGTGCCTTTATGAAATGCGCTTTTGATTCTCAGGCGTACAACCTGTTTTAATTCTAGAAAGAACATGATGACGGCAGTGATTATGGGTGCTCATTTATTGAAAGGACCGAAGGCAGTGCTGGTTAGTGTCTTCACTACTTGGGAGAGAGGAGGAAGGCTATTCCCGGAGAGCTTGTTTCCCATGGGGAGTCTGAGGACACACGCCCTCCTTGATCTCAGAGATTACTGCAGGAGTAATAGGTCCCCTTTAATAGCATATGCTTTGTGCCAGCCATCACTTGGCGTTTGTTATGATCAGCCTTTCAGCTCATTGAGTTTTTATTGTTTTAAAGCAGCTTCATATTCTCAATTGAGATCATGAGTGATTTTAGCGAGGGCAGATACTGAATCGTCGACCCAAAAATGGGTGATTTTGATCAACTTGGTAAAATTACAAAATCAAAAAATGTATTGATAAATGGGAGAGTTTAAAGGTCCAGGCAGTAATCCTGCCTTTTCTCATTTCGCCCAGTGCTACTTGGCTCTCTTTGTTAGGTCAAAGTTCTTAAGCACACCCACGTGGAAATCTCTGCGATATAGTCATACATGCCCCTCCCCAGTCAAAAACATTTCTTCTATACAAAAAAGCATAGAGATTAATATCTACTTTAGCTACCAAAATTTGTCAAATCTAAACTTTTTTTCACGTTTGTTTTAGACTTTACCACCCAAATATGAGGCTTGAATGGCCCTATAATTTAGGCCATTCAAGAGGGTGAGGCAGGAGGATTGCAAGTTCAAGGCCAGTTTGGTCAACTTAGTGATATCCTGTTTCAATATAATGCAGACAGGAGTAGGGATATTCATTGTGACAGAGCATGCTCACAACGTGAACAGGACCAAAGGTCCCATACCCAGTCCTGGGGGAAAGTTAGGCAGCCTTCTATGTGGGCTTCTCCTTGATTTCATGCCTTGTCCTCTTCCCTTTCCTTACCTGACCCAAGAATTAATATTGTTCCAAATTTGGTATTTCTCGCTACTGGCATGCTTTTTCTTTTGCCAGCATGACATGATAAAGGCATGCAGTTTTGCTTTATCAGTTCTTGCACTTCCTGTAGAGGTCACCACTGTGGGTGTCTATACGTCACTACAGGTTGCTCTTTGTCACGCCATAGCTCAGTAAGTCATCTGTATCCACTTGACTGAATTTAGAGTTGCCTCAGAGATGGTAAGGCACACTGCCGGGGTGTGTCTATAAGAGCATTTCCAGGCAGGACCAACTGAGGAGGGGATTCCCACCTGTAATGTGGCTCTTTTGAGAGGCTCCCTGGCCACACACCTATCCATAGGATAGAAAATAGAAAAGGGGGGAAAGCCAGTGGAGGCCTACATTCCTGTATCTCCTTTTGCAGTTCCTTTCTAACATAACAGTGGTTCATCAAAATGCTTGTTGTTGTATTGGGCAGAGCCCTCTGAAACCATGAGCCAGAACAGAGCCCTAGATTATTTGTCTCAAGTATTTCGTCAAAGCAGTGGGGAAAGCTATGTATTTTGACAGCATTTTTAAGGCATCCGTTTGTTGATTGACCTTGGGACTTGGCTACCGAGCACCTGAAAGTCCATTTCCTCAGTATGTCTGCTTCTATCCTGACAGAGCACAGGGTGGCATACTTAGTTGGCTCCACACACACAGGTGTTACTCTGACTGGTGTGTTGTTAGCTTCAGTCCCAAGGGGGGAAACTCAACTATGAAGAAAGATAGACAGATAGCATTTTTGTTTTTGTTTTTGTTTTTAATCAACTGACTATTCAGATGAGTTGAATTAAGTTCTGTTTTTGTTTGTTTGTTTGTTTGTTTGTGTTTTTGATTTTTGTTTTTTGTTTTTCTATCTCCGACTAATTCAACCACCATGTTCTGAAACACAAATAGGTTTTGGACTTCCAATCTGGATTGTCTTATTTGGATCGATATGGGCTACACATTAATTCAGCAGGCACTGAAGTCCAACACTTCACTGACAGGCACCTGGGGGAGGAGAGTTAGAGTAATGCAGAAGAAAACAGGGAGAAACTCAAGCACCAGTTGGCAGAAGCACCATGAACCAGAGAGAGAGAGAGAGAGAGAGAGAGAGAGAGAGCAAGCCATTACCATGTGGAATGGGAAGGATCTGGGTTTCCAGTGAGAAACAGGTGCATTGACAGGGTGGACTGTGATTGCTTTCTGAGGATGGAGACATGGAGAAGTTACTTCGTGAAAAAGTGCAGAGGAATTCAAATAAGACATTGTTAGGGAATCGCATATAGTTTCATGTATTACGTCATCCAGGTAGTGAAGGGGACTGGTAGGGAGGGTGTCAGAGCAGAGAGAGGTTGAGCTCATCCTCTGGAGTCCTCAAATATTCCTTTGGGACCAGCTCTGTTCTGTAGTACATGGATGAGTTATGTGTTATGTGGGTTAGCCCAGATGCAGATATCCTGCATATCAGATGTTTATGTTATGATTCATAACAGTAGCAAAATTATAGTTATGAATGAAGTAGCAATGAAATAATCTTACGGTTGCGGTGGTGGGTCACCACAACATGAGGAACGGTATTAAAGGGTCACAGCATTCAGAAGGTTGAAAACTGCTGGTCCAGAGCATCACGCCATGAATGAGATTTGGCAGGCAGTCTACAGAACTTTCTCCAGGCTGGGGGTAGAGGACAGCAGGTGCCATAACAGTTCCAGACAGCAAGAGATGAGCAAGCTGGGCAGGAGAGTAATAGTTCCGTCAATAGAAAGACAGAAGGTGTAATGGTTTTCGGAGTGGAGCTGGGGCCAAGGGTAGGGTTATCAAGGATAGGGTTATTTAGGCGGCATGCAGTCTTAATGCATGAGGCCGGATTCAGCGAATGCGGACTCAGATCCCAGTAATCAGAGAGGAGCAGAATGCTAGTGAAAAACTCAGTCTTTCTGGTTAAGAAGCAGCGATGCTCCTTACTGCAAGTCAGAGTGGATTCGATTGTCAGGAAACACAGCAGGCCTTGCATAGCATTTCTAGGGGAGCTCTCTGGTCCCTCTCACCTCTACACCACAGCTTCAGGGTACACATGCAGCATCCACCTGTTAGAACACTTCCTCTGCCCTTGGAATGCCATTTTATCACCCGGGCCCCAGATCAGAAATGTCCCCTCCACTCCCTTTGGGAAGATCCTTCAATCTGTGACTTGAGTAGAATTTGTAGTCCTGGGAGTTTGAGAAAACCATTTCGTGCCGCCTTATAGAGCTGATTACTAACTTTCAGGGATTTTGTGCTCTGGTTGTTAAACGCAGCTGTTATTTAAAAAAATTAAATTACATACAATTAAATAAATTATACCAAAAGCAAAGGTAATTGATGACTACTTCCTAGTTATTTTGCTACATCTCGCTATTCTCTGTGTTCTCGTCTTGAGATCATGAGCCTTGTGTCTATTGGTTAGATATGCACATTGAATTATGCTGGGATGCTCTTTCTAAGTCCTTTGTGTTCAGTACTGTCCTGTTGGTAGCTGGAAGACAGCCATGATGGGAGTATGTAGATCACGGATGTGGACAAATGCCATTAAGTATGTCCCTGCTAACCTCCTCCTCTCGGAGCTGGTGTAGCAGAATCTGGACTTGGAGAGACTGGCTCAGTTGCTTAAGTGCTTGCTGTACATTCATGAGGATCAGAGTGTGGTCCTCAGCACTGACACTGAAACAAGGGGGAGATGGCCCACAGCTGTGATTTCAGCATCCCTGGGCTGGAGGAAACAGGTGAATATATCTGATGGCTTACTAGCTAGTCTTGCCAGATTAGCAAGCCCCAGACACCACCACACACCACCACCACTATAGATGTCCGCGTGCGCACACACACACACACACACACACACACACACTCACACGTCTCAAATGGGGTGCCTCTGAGGTGACATGCACTCCTGGTCCCCAGGTGTATCCAGTGAGACAAAGCATAGGCAAAAAGTTAACTGGATCTCTCTTACTAGCTGGCTCCCTTACCATTGAGGTTAATCCTGAAACAAAAGACTTAGAATTAATTCAGCTTTGTCAGCTGAAAGGAAGGCAAGAAGCAGGAGTGGTCCTTCTCGGAGGTAATAATAAGAAATAACAAGGCAAGAACCACAAACATATTAAACCTGGTGGGTGGCAGGCGCGCTGGCTTGGCTGGCCAGCATCTCCTGTCTAGGAAGCACTGTTGTTGCAACCCTAGAACACCTGACTTTCAGTTTCACCTTATTTCTTATTATTTTATTTTATTCACTTTTGGATAAAAAAAAAATCCTCAGGAAAAGTTTCACATAGCTTGGGCTGCCTTCGAATTTGTTATGCCGCTGGGAATGAGTTTGGATTCTTGATCCTTCTGCTTCCTGACTGATGGAATTAGAGGCCTACACCAGTATGCCTGTGTGTGTGTGTGTGTGTGTGTGTGTGTGTGTGTGTGTGTGTGTGGTTTTGGGGATGGGGCCCAGGTCTCATGCATGCTAGGCAAGAACTGCTGATTGAGCGGCACCACCAGACTTAGTTTATTTTTTTTAAAGAGTGTTTTCTACTTCTGAGATTTGTTTTCAAGTGTGTGTGTGTGTGTGTGTGTGTGTGTGGTATGTAGTATATGTGTGTGTGTGTGTGTGTGTGTGTGTGTGTGTGTGCGGGAGCGCGCACAGGTGCCTAAAGAGGCCAAAAGGGGACACTGGATCCTCTGGAGTGGGAATGACAGGAGGTTGTGAGCCACTTGGTGTGGGTGCTAGGAACTAAATTCTGGTCTCTGCAAAAACAACAAATGTTCCTTTTATCTGTTTAGCTGCCTCTCCAGCCTACCTCTTCCTGATTCTTTCCCATGGTGAATGACAGAGGCTACCCATCTCAGGGCCTAGAGGTTCCCAACCCTGAAACATTAAAATACCAGGAGAAAGTCAGCAATCGACTGCATGTGCTTTCTGATTCATTGGTATATCGCAATGTGTGTGTGTGTGTTTGTATGCACACATACTTTAAAAATGAAGAGATGAGGCCTTACTACATATTTTCTTGAACTCACTATATGGCCCAGGCTGGCTGAGAACTTATGATGTCCCAGTCTTAATGTCCTGGTGCTGGGTCTACAAGCCCACACCAATACACACACACACACACACACACACACACACACACACACACATATATATATTCACATAGAAACCCATTCCTCGTGAGTGAAGAGAGTCTTGTTCTATTTTACCTAGAATTATATAATCTGAAACTGTATAATTTCTGATTCTTTGTCAGAGCTGCTAGGACCCAAACTTCCCATGTTTAGCTGGGCTCCCACTTGACCATAGGATCTTAATTCTACAAAGTAAGTCCCAGCATCCCTGGGCGTGAGAAGAGACAGCCATGTGGGTGACCAGGCTAGTTTATGGGGCAACCTCGTGCTCCCTTCCCTCTGGCTTTTACTTTCCCTACTTTTAACTCATCCCATATCATTACAACTGAGATCTCCTGAAAAACACACCGCACAGAGGCAATTCTTTTTTAGTGGATCTTAAACCTGTATTGCCTGTCTGTGCTTTCTTTCCTTCCACCTGTGCGTCTACCTTAATGGACTTCTGTTTAGTTATCGGCCAGTCTTGTCTGTTGTCTGCTGAGAACCTCCCAGGACTCCTAAATATTTCTCACTTCTCAAACGACTCAGGTAGGTACAGTCTCCCGATCTCTGCACACTTCTTTATTGCTGGATCGTTATGGGCACTGTTTCATGGCTCTCTCCCTCCACTGGCACTGCAAGAAATTACAGACTCCGTTCCTATAAACCTGCCCCTTCCTCTCCCCACTTCAATTTTTCTGCTTTCTT
Organism: Mus musculus; assembly: GCF_000001635.26. Lineage (NCBI taxonomy): Eukaryota > Metazoa > Chordata > Mammalia > Rodentia > Muridae > Mus > Mus musculus. The sequence continues at coordinate 108,111,766 of NC_000074.6, forward strand.
TTGCACTTTGGATTCAATTCTTGTTTGAACCTAGAAAACCTATTTTTAATTATTGGCTATATAATATATATATATATGTGTGTGTGTGTGTGTGTGTGTGTGTGTGTGTGTGTGTGTGAGAGAGAGAGAGAGAGAGAGAGAGAGAGAGAGAAGAATGACTCCCCCCCTTAGGTGGGTTGTTATTTTTAATGATTGCTTTAATGGTAGTCTGAGATGTCCCTGCCTGGAGAGGCCCTTTCTTTCTGTCTGTAATGAGACTTACTTCATTTGCACTGTCCTGAGATTTATGGAGGGATGGAGGGTGGGAGGGGGGAAGCACCCTTCCAATTTATTGCATCTTAAATGAACTGCTTCCAGGGCAAAACCTAAACAAAACAAAACAAAAGAAGCCATAAAGCAGTGTTCCCCATACCGTTTGAGTTTGATTTTGTCTATTGAGCCACAGAGGGGTTTTCTGAAGAATCTGAAGTTAGGAGGTCGAGGTGACAGTTATTCTTCTGCGTTCTGTTTGTCCTTTCCTCCTCTCTTTCCTACCTTGTCCACCATACCGCCTGTCACCACCTCTACTGGGTGATCTTGTATTTCCACACCCTCTTCCCCATGGTTTTAGCTGTGATGGTTCATTTTGCCATAACTTGGATTTTGGATAGAAAAGGAACAAAGGAGGAACCTCTATTTTGTGCCACTTTGCACAGTGACATCAGTTTTTAGATTGAGTGTCTCAAGAGCATTTGTCATTTAGAAGAAACTGTCTTGTCCTCATTTTGGGCAAAAGGGTGAGAAACGCTCTATTCAGTTCTCCACTGTCATATTGTCTCAAAGATCCCATGGCCACATTTTGTGCTCACCCATATTTTTCATGCCTCATGGTTACAAAGACTGTCCCCACAGTGCCGTCTTCCCCTTGTTGGCTCTATTGTCACTTGGAAAGGGCAGCTGCTTGTACTGGTGGGAAAACTCGGACCAAGGGTGTTTTTGGATTCTCACCTATTGGCCTTAAAGAGCTGGAGGCCAAGTATAAGGGCACCGTGACAGCCCCCACCCCCACCCCCCCACCCCCAGTCATCTGCTCTTTGCTCTTGATTTGCCTGGGGTTGGTTTGTTTGCCTACTTTGTTCTGTTTTTAAGTCCTGGAAGGAAGGAGTCAGCTCTGCCCTTCATCATAGTTTTGACACTTCCTAGGCAGTCCTAAGGTACAGACATCTCCTGGTTGTACCAATGCTGCCAGCGAAATATGCTCACACCTCAGCCCCAGGGAGCTCCTTGCCCTTGGTACATCTGAGCATCTAAATCAGGATCTAGGTGCCCAGCCTGCATCGTTCATTTGCCCTTGCTTTTGCAGCCTTTCGCCACTCCCCACCACCCCGCCCCCAATCTTCCCTTCACCTATGTGAACAGAAAGGGCGGGGGTTTTATCATCCACAGCACCAACACAGTCTAAACTCAACACAAGTTGCTGTTAGGTGGAGTGGTACTCTCTGCCTCCCTGATTTTGGAAACAAGGTATTCTGTTTCTTCCTCATTCTACAGAGATGCATTTCACATGGTACAAAACACCAGTAGAACATATATGGATTGCAATATTGTTTCATTAAAAACCCTTTGGCGTCTTCGCCTCACTTCTCTTGATAGGCGAGGTGATAAGAAGCCTCTACCTACCTAAGCTTCCTTTCTCCCCCCACCCCCGCTTAGACTCCAACTTCAGAATATTTTCAATATCTGCAACATTATCTTTTGAATAATAATTACCTCTTATATTAAATTATAAGACAGCAGGATTCAGGATTAGATCTCTCCATATTATTCTAGTGAAGGAAATTATGACAGGGGTCATTTTTTAGAATTATGGATCAGGGTAAAAGGTCCCAGGCAGCATTAGAAGGCAAAGGCGTTTATAATTAAATTGTAATTTAGGCCCGTGATTTATCGTTTTCTCAATGAAAAATTTGGTGCTGCCGAGAGATCCTAAGAGGAACTTTAGTGAGATACAACTTAATGAAATAATAAAAAGAAAAATTATTCTGGAATAGATTGCATTATAGAGCAGTACAATCGCAGTCCGCCTTCCGCAGGCACCTCTGTGATCCATCCTGCATTTCAGGGGTTTTTCATTTTAACCAGAATTTTCTTTTGAGGCTAAGGCAGGGCATAGGAATTTTAAGTTTGATATGAAAAACACTTTTGTAGACTTGAGAAGTACAACTTAAGAGTCTGATTTGCTGTAATTTTTTGCACGTCCATATACATATTTGCAAACATTTGCTGATTTGCTAAAGGCTGTCCAACTTGAAGAGATGCTGCCAGGCTAATCACTGGAAAAAAAAACTTGATTGATTTGTATTAAAATAATAGGTGATTTCTTATGCATTGTTTATCTTTGAGACCTATGTCCATGAAGGCAGACCTCGGGTATTTTTTTTATTATTATTATTTTCCTTTGTGCCTAAGCTTCAGAAGCTGTGTGAATACACAGCCATAGATATATGGATATACAAAACCAGAAAGGAGAGCACAGAGAATGAATTGTTTAGATTTTATGACATTAAAAAAAAGTAATGGTAGAATTAAAAGAAAAAGAATAGAGTGCTTGGCTTTAAGGGGGAAAAATGGCTTTTTACAGGCTTTCAGTACGAAGTCAGCGACTTTATAAAAAAACTAATTTTGACCAAAGATTTGTTTCGTGATAAGTCCAATTCAGTGGGTGTTTTGAACGGAGAGATTAAACAGTTGAGTTATTAAAAAAGGAGTACATCTTGTACTGGTGATAAGATTCTTGCGTTTATTGTAATTCAAATTGTTCACTTATTGTTATGTTTTAATTGAATCTCCCAGAACCTTGATTGCTTTAATGAGCATGGGGCTAGTTCCTTAAAAATAATCAAGCTAATAAACTTTTAATGGCATGTGTTTTAAATAATTGATTGGAAGCGAAGTAAATATCTGTTTATCTAGTAGCCTCTAGCAGCTTTCTTACTAAACACCTAGTGTGTGTGTGTGTGTGTGTGTGTGTGTGTGTGTGTTTAAACTGAAGTGTGTGTTTACATGACACATTTGAAGTACATTAAGAAAACATGTATGTTAGATTTCCTCTGTTTTCCTCAGGAGCAGACATTGGTCATATTCACTGAATAAAGATCAGATGTATGAGGAATTATCTAAATGCGCGGCTATAGAAAAGTCCCTTGTACTTCTCAAGCAGCCTTGACATTGTGTACGTCTCTGATCTCATAAGCACCTGGCTGACTTCGGAGAACTAAAGGGACTTCTGTTTCCAAGAAAACAGGCTTTTCTTTCTGAGCTAAGGCCTCGTTTGTTCAAGGCTGGCGTTGAACTCTAGCTGAAGATAGCATTGACTTTCTGAACTTCTCAAGTGCTGGGATTATAGGACTGGCCCTCTCTGCCTAGGGCATATGGTGCTAGAGATAGAGCTTAGGTCCTTGTGGATGCTAGGCAAGCACTCTACCAATGGAGACACTTCCATAGCTCAGGTGACTTCTTTACTAATATTTAATCCATGATATTTAACAATGTCCTCTTGAGTATCATTTCTATAATAACCCAAGAATTTTTATTATTATTTTTTTTAACTTCTAAACTTCAGGCATGATGGATGTGGTATGGTGGTCCTGCCACTGTTTTCTGGTTGATTCAGTAGTGGTTAAAAACATAGGCTAGTAGCATGACCTTCTCAGATGGTTTAACTATCTCTCATATGTAAAAATTGGAGGAGAAAAAAAAAAGAATATTGTCTACCTCCCAGGACTACTAGACACATGCAAGAAGCTAACAATATAAGATGCTTTGTACAGTGTTAGATATATAGTAAGTACTTCATATGTGCTTTTCTGTGTCTGTTTACATGTAGCATGATTGATTTCCCTGGACATATTTTAACAAAAATTTTATAATTAGGACCAATAATAATGATAATAATGGTGACGGTATGATATAAAACTTGGCTATTTTTACATTTTGCCCTAAATGAAATGACTGATTCTGAAGGGAGCCCATATTAATGTCCTTTCATGCATGTGGAATATGTTAATTTCTCATTCTCTCTTAGACTCTCACTTTTTTTCCTTTTTATTTTCAAATAATTGAGACTTAGAGAGAAATGGCTATGTCTCGGAGAGTCTCATCTTCTCTTCCACTGCTCCTACTCCTTTTCCTTCTTCATCTTCTTCCCCCCTTTCACCCCTCTTTCCCTCCCTTTAACCCCTTCTCTCCCTCCCCCCATTCAGCCAACACTGATGAGATTAAGTGGAGCGAGATTAAGCCCTTCTTGTGACTGAAGAGCTGCCCTAAACGCCACATTGCATTTCATTGTCATATGTCATTGGTCTTCAGACTGTCTTTAATGCCTGTGATCTTGACAGTTTTGAATGGTACAGGTAGGTTATTTTGTGGAATGGTGTCCCTTTTGTTTTCCTCGGGATATCAAGACTATATGATTTGGCGAGTACCCAGAGAGGCTGCGCCTTTTTCATGCCACTGTGTTACGAGCTGTGTGTTTTATCCCTGGTGACACCGCCTTAGGAAGGTGGCTGCAGGCTTTCTCTGCTGAGCAGTTGCTAGGTGTCCTTTGCTGGTATAAAGATGAACTTTCTGGAGCTGACGTGGTTCTCCTGCTTCTTCTCAGCTTTCCATCTACCTATTTTAACATCCGTCAGTAGGTCTAATGGAACCAGTTCTTGCTGTGAAAAGCTAAGAGTGATTTTTCTACCCACTCTGCTCCCAGATTACCCTTAATTGTCAACTTGAGACAGCCTAGAGTCACCTGAGAGTAGAGTCTCAATTGAGTGATTATCAGTCTGCCTGGACGTGTCTATGGGGGATTGTCTTGATGGTTAATTGATGTAGGAGGGCTCAGCCCACTATGGGCAGTACCATTCCCTAGGCACATGTTCCCGCGCTGTGTAACAAAGTTAGATGACTATGAGCCTTCAGGGCTCTGTAAACAGTGGTCTCTAGGATTTCTGCTCCAAGTTCGTGTTTGATTTCCTGCCTTGACTTCCATTAGAGATGGACTGTGACCTGGATGTATAAGAAACAAACGAACAAACAAAAACAAAACAAAACAACAAAACACAAAACCTCCTCCACAAATTGATTTCAGTCTGAATGTTTCATCACAGTAGCAGAAAAGAAAATAGAATGTCCTTATTTATCCTATATTTAGTAATTATAAGAGCTGCCTGTTTTCCATAACTAGTTAGTTTTTCCCCAGATGACTTTCAAAATTAAGAATAGTTAGGACTTTTTTCTTTTCAGTCTACATGACTTTTTTTTTCCCTTATTTTTCCCCACTGTATTAGTCAGGGTTCTCTAGAGTCACAGAACTTATGGATAGTCTCTAGATAATAAAGGAATTTATTGATGACTTACAGTCGGCAGCTCAATTCCCAACAATCGTTCAGTCACAGCTGTGAATGGAAGTCCAAGGATCTAGCAGTTACTCAGTCTCACGCAGCAAGCAGGCGAAGGAGCAGGAGCAAGAGCTAGACTCCCTTCTTCCAATGTCCTTATATTGTCTCCAGCAGAAGGTGGAGCCCAGATTAAAGGTGTGTTCCACCACACCTTTAATCCCAGATGAAAGGCGTAGCCCAGATTAAAGGTGTGTTCCTTAAACTCGGAGATTCAATCTTCTGGAATCCATAGCCACTATGGCTCAAGATCTTCAAACCAAGATCCAGATAAGGATCTCCAAGCCTCCAGATAAGGGTCACTGGTGAGCCTTCCAATTCTGGATTGTAGTTCATTCCAAATATTGTCAAGTTGACAACCAGGAATAGCCACTACAATCCACCCCTTGTCAACTTGACACAAGTAATATCTCATGTTCACATGAAACAATAACAAGGTTGTAAATACGCCTAACATGATATAACTCGCCCTCGTACAATCGCAAACGCATTAGTAAATTTACAATGGGCATTCATATTACTTTATAATCCTCGTTTCTGCAACTGGTTACGTGGCCTTAATTGGTATTTATAACTACCTTCCTCTACTACCCATTCTGTATTTCCTTCACCTTCAGCCAGCACCTCAGCAGGTCTTGGCTCTTTTCCTGGAGGATTGACCCATACCTTCATTCCTGATGGGTCTGTGTCCTTTGTCATCCTGCTTGGACTAGGCTGTTGTAGTTTCCCATTGAGTTTAATCACAGGACATGGTAGTACTAAGAGACGCCCTAAGGGATCTCCTGCACTCCAGACATAATCTTGCTTACCACCATTGTGAAGAGGTAATCCAATTTCCCCATGGTAATCTGGATCTATCACCCCTCCTAACACTGTTATTCCTTTTTTAGCCTGTTGGTTTAAGGGCATTAGAAGCCCAAAATGACCAGGGGGAAGTCTGAGCTTCCAGTTCAATGAAATGTTTGTTGTAGCTCCTGGTAGGAGCACTCCCCTCTCTGGAGCCAAAACTTCTAAGCCAGCAGAACCTAGAGTTATGGGGACAGGAAGCAAAAATTTTCCTAGAGGGTCACTAGGAGTGATAGTAAGTGGAACTATTCCGTTTTCCACCCCTTGATTCCTGGACCCATGAATCCTGGCTATGGGTGAAACTGTACCATATATCGAGCGCTGATTCAAAGCATATACTGCCTTCTGAAGAACTCTGCCCCAGCCTTCCAAGCTGTTACCACCTAATTGGCGCTGTAGCTGCGTCTTCAAAAGGCCATTCCATCTTTCTATCAGCCCAGCTGCTTCAGGATGATGGGGAATGTGGTAAGACCAGTGAATTCCATGATCGTGGGCCCACTGTCGTACTTCTCTGGCTGTGAAATGAGTTCCTTGGTCAGAAGCAATACTGTGTGGAATACCATGACGATAGATAAGGCATTCTGTCAATCCGTGAATGGTGGTTTTAGCAGAGGCATTACGTGCAGGAAAGGCAAATCCATAACCAGAATAAGTATCTACTCCAGTAAGAACAAAACGCTGTCCTTTCCATGAAGGAAGTGGTCCAATGTAGTCAACCTGCCACCAGGTTGCTGGCTGGTCACCTCGAGGAATGGTGCCATATCTGGGGCTCAGTGTTGGTTTCTGCTGTTGGCAGATCTGGCAATCAGCAGCAGCAGTAGCCAGGTCAGCTTTGGTGAGTGGAAGCCCGTGTTGCTGAGCCCAAGCATAACCTCCATCTCGACCACCATGACCACTTTGTTCATGTGCCCATTGAGCAATGACAGGGATGGCTGGGGAGAGAGGCTGACTGTCCACAGAACGGGTCATCTTATCCACTTGATTATTGAACTCCTCCTCGGCTGAAGTCACCTTTTGGTGAGCATTTACATGGGACACAAATATCTTCACATCCTTTGCCCATTTGGAGAGATCTATCCACATACTTCTTCCCCAGATGTCTTTCTCACCAATTTTCCAATTGTGATCTTTCCAAGTCCCTGACCATCCAGCCAATCCATTGGCTACAGCCCATGAGTCAGTGAATAATCGTACATCTGGCCACTTCTTCTTACAAACAAACTGTAATACCATGTGTACTGCCCGAAGTTCTGCCCACTGTGAAGATTTCCCTTCACCTGTGTCTTTCAAGGTTGTCCCAGAAAGGGGTTGTAATGCTGCAGCTGTCCACTTCTGGGTGGTGCCTGCATAACGTGCAGAGCCATCAGTAAACCAGGCTCTAGTCTTCTCCTCTTCAGTCAGTCGATCATAGGGAACACCCCATGAGGCTATAGGCACATGTTTGGCAGCAGATGGCATTGTAACAGGAGTAGAAACCATAGGCATTTGAGCAACTTCTTCATGTAACTTGCTTGTGCCTTCAGGACCTGCTCTGGCCCGATCACGTATATACCACTTCCATTTGATAATAGACTGCTGCTGTGCGCGTCCCACTTTATGACTTGCAGGGTCTGATAGTACCCAGCTCATGATGGGTAGTTCAGGTCGCATAGTAACTTGGTGTCCTATTGTCAAACGTTCAGTTTCCACTAAGGCCCAATAGCAGGCCAAGAGCTGTTTTTCAAAGGGAGAATAGTTGTCTGCAGATGATGGTAGAGCTTTGCTCCAAAATCCCAAAGGTCTTTTCTGTGATTCACCTACAGGGGCCTGCCAGAGGCTCCAAACAGCATCTCTATCAGCCACAGACACCTCAAGTACCATCGGGTCTGCTGGATCATATGGTCCAAGTGGTAGAGCAGCCTGCACAGCAGCCTGGACCTGTTGAAGGGCCTTCTCCTGTTCCAGGCCCCACACAAAGCTAGCAGCTTTCCGAGTCACTTGGTAAATAGGCCTAAGTAACACACCCAAGTGAGGGATGTGTTGTCTCCAGAATCCAAATAGACCCACTAAACGTTGTGCTTCTTTCTTGGTTGTAGGAGGGGCCAGGTGCAATAACTTATCTTTCACCTTAGAAGGAATATCTCTGCATGCTCCACACCACTGGACACCTAAGAATTTCACTGAGGTAGATGGTCCTTGAATTTTGGTTGGGTTTATTTCCCATCCTCTGATACGCATATGTGTTACCAATGAGTCCAAAGTGGTTGCTACTTCCTGCTCACTTGGTCCAATCAGCATAATGTCATCAATATAGTGCACCAATGTGATATTTTGTGGAAGATCCAAACGATCAAGATCCCTTCTAACTAAATTATGACACAGGGCAGGAGAGTTAATATATCCTTGAGGCAAAACTGTGAAGGTATACTGTTGGCCTTGCCAACTGAAAGCAAATTGCTTCTGGTGGTCCTTATGGACAGGTACTGAGAAGAAGGCATTTGCCAGATCAATAGCCGCATACCAGGTGCCAGGAGATGTGTTAATTTGCTCAAGTAAGGAAACTACATCTGGTACAGCAGCTGCAATTGGAGTTACTACCTGATTTAGTTTTCGGTAATCAACTGTCATTCTCCATGATCCATCTGTTTTCTGCACTGGCCAGATAGGAGAGTTAAATGGAGATGTGGTGGGAACCACCACCCCTGCATCTTTCAAGTCCTTGATAGTGGCAGTAATTTCTGCAATTCCTCCAGGAATACGATACTGTTTTTGATTCACTATTTTCTTTGGCAGAGGCAACTCTAAAGGCTTCCATTTGGCCTTTCCAACCATAATAGCCCTCACTCTACAGTTCAGGGAACCAATATGAGAATTCTGCCAATTTCTGAGTATATCTATCCCAATTATACATTCTGGAACTGGGGAAATCACCACAGGATGTGTCCGGGGACCTACTGGACCTACTGTGAGTCGGACATCAGTCAAAACTCCATTAATCACCTGCCCTCCATAAGCCCCTACTTTAACTGGAGGGCCACAATGTTTCTTGGGATCCCCTGGGATCAGTGTCAACTCAGAACCAGTATCCAGCAGACCCCGAAAAGTCTGATTATTTCCTTTTCCCCAGTGTACAGTTACCCTTGTAAAAGGCCGTAGGTCCCTCTGGGGAAGAACTGGAGAAAGGGTAACAGCAAAACCTTTGAGTGTCTTATCAAGATCCTTCCTCAGAGGAACCTGGCCACCCCTTCATTCAAGGGGTTCCGGATCTGCAAACTGTCTCAAGTCTGGAAATTGACTCACTGGCCGAGATTGCTGTTTACCACGATCTAATGTAGCCTTTCTTTCATTTGTTTGAGAATTTTTCTGCTTATACAGATCAAACAAATATGCAGTAGGCTTCCTATGTATTTCATTCCTGGAAACACCATGATTGATTAGCCAGTACCAAAGGTCCAAGCGAGTCATGCCATTATAAATTTCACCTCTCCTGTGCTGACCATTACTGGGTATGTTATTATAAACATTCTTTTGTCTACGCTGTCCATTATAATAACTAGGATCACCTTGTCTCCGGCGATTCAATGCTGCCACCTGGCCCTTGTTACCTCGGGATCCAACTAAACCCAGTGAATTTAATTCATCTAATTGAGCAGAAGCATCTCCAATGCTAAGATCTGGCACAAGGAAAAGGGAAAGAACAAAACCCTTCAAATGTGCTGGTGCCCCTCTCACCAATTTGCGTCTTATAGAGCTGGTGAAAGGCATATCTTCTGGACCTTCCCATTGTGGACAATTATGCTTTACACAATATATCCACTCTAGCATTGCAATTTCCCTAAGTCTTAAAATCCCTTCATCAACACTAAGCCACGGAATATCAGGCATCTCCAAGTCATTTCCAGTAGGCCATCTTTTGATAAACACCTCAGCCAACCATTCAAACAAACTTTTGACACCTTTTTTAACTATGCGAGCTTCCGTATTAAACCTAGAATCTCTACTCAGAGGACCCATGTCAATAAACTCAGCCTGCTCTAGTTTTATGTTCCTTCCACCCTTATCCCACACCCTTAAAATCCATTCCCACACATATTCACCAGGTTTCTGCTTGAATGAATTAGCAAACTCATTAAGCTCCTTAGTAGTGTAGCGAATTTCCTCATGGACTATACTTTCTACCTCCCCTCTAGGAGCCTGTTTTGCTTTGAGTCTGGTTACAGGTCTAGAAGAAACTATTGGTGGGCCGTGAGCAGACTCTGCAAAATTAATTTCCTCATGTGGGGAAGGCATTATTTCAAGAGGTGGGGCTGAGGGTACTACTTCCTCAGGTGGGGCAAACCCTTGAGAATCTGAGGATTCAAAATTCTCAGCTTCAACATGGTCTTCCCACACATCCCCGTCCCATGTTGTAGGATCCCATTCTTTGCCAATTAGAGCCCTTACTTTAACTGTCGACACACTCTGAGGCTGAGACTTGAATTTTCTCTGTAGTTCAGCCAACCTTACAATGAGAGTTTCTGTTTGATTTTCTGCAACTTGAGCTCTATTGCTACAAGAGAGAAGATTCTCCTCAAGGACACACTTAGCAACTTTTAGATCGTTTACTTGTGTCTGGAGCCTTTCGATTTTATCACACAACTCCTTCCTTTCATTCATCATTTTTTCCACAGATACTAAGAGCAGCCAGCCAGTAAAATCATTTTTCGATTTTTTCCCCATCTTGTAGAAAGCTTTGTGCACTGAATCACCTAATTCATTAAGAAAATCAAGGGCATTAGCTTCTTTAAGTTCGGAATATAGTTTCAACCATGGGTCTTCAAAATTCTCTGAGCTCCCAGGAGGGAGAGAATCTGGAGAGGTTTCAATATTTGAAAGTGCTGGTGGATCAACAAGCCAATTCCAGTATTTTAAAAGATTCATCCTTGTACTTCTGTTACTCTAGAACCACTCCTGGTACCAACTTCTGTATTAGTCAGGGTTCTCTAGAGTCACAGAACTTATGGATAGTCTCTAGATAATAAAGGAATTTATTGATGACTTACAGTCGGCAGCTCAATTCCCAACAATCGTTCAGTCACAGCTGTGAATGGAAGTCCAAGGATCTAGCAGTTACTCAGTCTCACGCAGCAAGCAGGCGAAGGAGCAGGAGCAAGAGCTAGACTCCCTTCTTCCAATGTCCTTATATTGTCTCCAGCAGAAGGTGGAGCCCAGATTAAAGGTGTGTTCCACCACACCTTTAATCCCAGATGAAAGGCGTAGCCCAGATTAAAGGTGTGTTCCTTAAACTCGGAGATTCAATCTTCTGGAATCCATAGCCACTATGGCTCAAGATCTTCAAACCAAGATCCAGATAAGGATCTCCAAGCCTCCAGATAAGGGTCACTGGTGAGCCTTCCAATTCTGGATTGTAGTTCATTCCAAATATTGTCAAGTTGACAACCAGGAATAGCCACTACACCCACCTACATTAACTCTCAAATGTATCCCCCTTTGATGGGCTATACATACAATTATTATAATTAGTTGCTACATGCTAAATATAACAGTTACTATTGATTGCTGTGTTATTTAAGCTTGGTATTTTCTATGCCTTTCTTTCAACCTCGGAATCTCTGTTAGAACCAAGCCTGGTGGCTCAAGCCTGTGATCTTAGTGCTATGGAAGCTGGGACCTGAGAGTCATTGCGATCTACACAGAGACTGCCAGCCAGCCTGGCCTATACTGAGAGCCTGTTCCAAAATTATCTATCATCTATCTATCTATCTATCTATCCATCCATCCATCCATCCATCCATCTATCTGCCTAACTATCCACCTATCTACCAACCTATCATCTATCTATCTATCTATCTATCTATCTATTTTTATCTCTATTTCTATATATAACTAGAGGAAGACGTTTGACTGCCACTCGCTGTCTTAACACACTTGACATCTCTGGTTGAGTTGACACCACATACAAAGGCACACCAAGATAGCAATGACTGTAGCTAAGCCACATCTGCATCCCATTCCTGTTGATGTATCTTAACGTCCAAATCATATGAGGTACTTTCCAGGCTTAATAGGTAGGTGATGGTGTTTCCATGCAGAATTCTTCATAGAACAGCCTGTTTTCTCGGCTAATGTCCATCCCAACAGCCTCTAGAAGTGGCAAGTGTCACAGTATCAGCTTCAGGAAAAATCACAAGCGCTATTTATTAAGCAGCCTCTGTAAGTTGAAAGCCACATTGGTCACCATGGCAACCTGGGAATGCTTTGTCACCTATATCTTATAGGTATCCATGTCTCTATACTGAACATTGTAGTGAACAGATGTAATCCATAGTGGTTGGGTTTGGGCTGGCTGAATGTTTAACATAACTGTGTATAACAAGCTGGACTTGTCACAGTCTTGATGTCACTAGACATAGATAGCCCTTATCCAATGACCAATGAAAGGTTCATAGATGGACCTTCATTCTCCCTTGTTTGGACTAATATGTTACCTCCAATGTCCTCAGCCTATTCCAGCTACAATTTTTATTTATGCAGAAGTCTGTAAATGAACATTTTTATTATCATCATAGTCTAAAGATTTTCTTTTTGGGCTGAACAGACTCCTGCAAGGCCAAAAAAAAAAAAAAAAAGTAAGAGAAGCTGGGAAGTAAAGAAATTTTCCTTGATCAAAGTTCATGTTCTCTGCACAGAGTCCCAAAAGATCCAAGAATGCTAATAGTGACATTCTTGCTATTTCCCCTGTAAGTGAAGAGTTGTCACAATCCTCCATTCCTCCTCCTTTCTCTTTTTCTTTTCTCCTTTCTTCCTTCTCTTCCTCCTTCTCCCTCCCCACACTCTCCCCACTGAGTGTTGTCTTCTGAGTTACTCTGACCTCTCTTCTTATTAATTACTTCCATGAGAGCTTGGTGTGAGCTGTTGTGCAGGATAGAAGGCACCCAAGGGTCTAAGAAATCAGGCATTGTAGAGTCAAAGTAGGAAAGAAAATCATGACCTAATTAAGGACTGGCTGTAACCTGGGCTCTGGAAGAAGGGGCTAGGTGGATCGTCCCTATTTTGGAGATAAAAAGGAGTTGTATGAGGAATCAGAAATGCATATAAAGTTACAATTCTGCTAATAAGTGAAATGAGGTTTAGACCTCAACTGTAACTCTGTCTTGCCTGCTCTCTGGCTCTTCTACAAAGAGACTTGGATGAAATCCAGAAAACCTGGGCTCGAAGCCTAGATGTTGTAGGTTTTGGGCACAGAGACCCATCTGATCTCATAGAACCTGCTCTCTCAACTCAAGAATGGGAAACAACAGGGCAATAGGAAATAAATAGGTTGCTTAAAAAAAAAACAAAAAACAACAAACTATTAAACATTAATGTCAGCCAGTTAGGTGTATTGAGGCCATTATTTGTAAGCACAAAAGCAGTAGTATGCAAAATTTATTTAAAAGCACTTCTGACAACTATTTGCTGATTAACCAACCCATCGGAGACAGTAGGAGTAGATCTGCTCTGAACATCTGGCTCCTGCACTTCCATGTATAAATAGCTTTGTAGTCAAGGGACAAAGCCAAGCATGGGAGCATCCCTTACAGTGAGTTGCTTCATCTTCTTGAGCTCTTGCCTTTTTTTTTCCCATCGGTCAGTGAATGGCTTAACCATCATGTGACCTATTGCTTTGTATCTGTCACTGTCAAGCTGGCTTTGTGTTTTGGAACTCTTCCAACACTCATTACAATAATGAGACAAAAGTAAGAGAAGCTGGGGAGTGAGGAAAAGCTTCCTTGATCAAAGTTCATGTCCTCTACACAGAGACTCAACAGACCCGAGGATGCTCTGAGTGACATTTTTTGCTCTTCCTCCTGTAAAGCAGTCTACTTGAAAACTCTGAATTGTAGATCTCACTTTGGTTCTGATCCATTTACCCTGCACTTTCATTTCTTCTTGGTCAGGAGTCATTGGCAGGGGTCTTACAGTCCATCAGGAGACACACAGGCTCATGAATGGCTTTCTTTCGTCACTGTAAGGGAAGCAGGAGGGTTCTAAGGAAGTCATATGGATGGAAGATGGACATTTGTTTTTTTTTTGTGTGTGTGTATTGTAACTGGGATCTTAATTGAAGGGAGGGGGTGACCATCTACACCAACATAGGTTGCCTATACGGGATGGATAGAGGTCAGCACAGGGCTGCTCTGCCCTCCATCCCTGTGGTCTTTATGAGGAGAAGAGGAGTTGGTTTTGATCTCGCCCTCGACGGTGCAGGATGTCACTTGGTCCATATTCTTGCTCGTCCATTTTCTTGCCTGCTACGGTGCTGAGGGCTGCTTAGCAACACTTCTGGATGGAGCCTCAACCAAAATATCTTAAAAAGCCTTAATCCAAAGTGAGTCTTCTATAAATAATAAACAGCACATTGGCTCCACTTACTTCTATTAATCCCCAAATAGGTCAGTCACATTGTTTAAAAATTCAAGCATCACAATAAGGCACATTCCCCAGATGCAGAACTTGATGTGTGGGCGAAGATTTTCTGGACACACCACGGGAAAAAGTAGCCCACACCTCTGCTTCTCTACTTAAAATATTTATATATTATCTCTGAAAAGTGCTCCTTCTGAAATGCAATTTATTATAAGCTGATGGAGCTCAAGGGCTCTCCGTCCTCTGAGAAGCCCTTCTTATCCCGTGACTGCTGAGTAGTTCATGCTAACTTTACTTTCTCGGGGGCCCCGAGGCATCCTTGAGAGGATTGAAGCCCTGCCAAAGTTCTCCCAGCCTCTTGCTGAACAGCTTGACTCTCATCCCTGGTCCTCTTTCACTTCTTCAGTGGGTCTAATTTCACACATTGGGGTATCTCATTGTTTGCTAGACAAAATAAAACGGCATAGTTCAAAACTTTTTACACAATTCAGGATGCTACATCCCCCCCACCCTCAACCTGGAGTTTAGCTGCCTTTCCTTTCTGCTCAAGTCCAAGGTTAACTTTGTCTCTTTCATGCCAAGAATAATTAGACAAGTATGTGTTGACACTTTGTATGTGAGATGTCATATTTTCTTTGATGCCTCCCTGTCGTCCCCCCCCCCCAAGTCAGATGAGGCTTCACTGAGAGTGAGTGCTTAGAGCCAAGTATACCTACGTGGATAAAGGCTCCATAGTACAACTCCACTGAGGAATGATGGTAATTACTTTTTCTGAGCCATTAATAAATATATGCAGGTTACCTCCATTACTGTGTTTAAACCTCCTGACCCTTAAAAACTAGTTACTTCCTTTAAATTTGCTTGCATTCTCTCCTGTTTCCTCCCCAGTCCCTAGAAAGGCTATAATTAAGAATGAAATAAAAGTCCTATGTAGTTGGGACTGAGTGCACATCTGGCTGGATCCATTCAAATAAAAGAGATATAAGATAGTTTGCAGGCTGGTTCCTAGAGTGCCTTCATTTGTTTCCCATATGAAGTTTGCACTGGTTTTTTAATAAAAAAGAAAAACCTTCAAGATCCCGGAGAGCATCCTTCCTCCCATCTCCACCCTTACCTTCCTCACAGTTCACACTGTCTTTTGATACCACCTGTCCATCATGGATGAGTCTCTAACTCCAGGCTTCACTCAAAGAGGGGAATTCATTTATACTCTGGGAGGGAGATGTAGCCAATCATTTGTGGATGTAATTCATGGATACAAGAATCCTGGAGCAGGATCATAGGCAAAGAGACTTAGGGCTTGCAACAGGAAAAGGCTGATCAGAAAATAAGGCATCCTGTGCTGTCACAGGGGGAAACTGAGTCATTTGTTTATAATCTCCTCTTCCTGGAAAGTCTGAAATGCTGGTAAGGAGGGTCTCACCATCGACCCTCAAATCTTCAAATCCTTTCTGGGTAATAGATATTTGCTTTCTTGCTCCAGTGCTGCAGATTGAACTTTAGATATTGCATGTGCTAAGCATACACTTTACCACGGAGACACCTTCTTGGCTGGTGTAAAAGGTATTCCTTGGCTACATTTTGCACAACGAATTAATGGGTCAGCAGCTCAAAAATATTTTAAAAAGCAAATAACATAATAATACATGGCCCATATGTCACATACCTTGGGAGTCAATTTCCCAAAGTATCAGAGAAGGTGCCTTTTGGAGCCATCCTGTCTGGGTCAGATCTAGATTCCACCACAATCTGAGTGTATTATTTTGAAAGCTTACAGAATCATTCTAAGTATTGTGTAGAGGTGAGAATATTAACAGAACCCTTCCCATATAGTTATTATAAAGATTCCGGGCTAGTGATTATTAGGCACCAGATTGGATGCATAATAGACAATAAATCTCACTGTTTTTACTCAACTTCTCTAGCTATTCAATAGCAGAGCCAGAATTTGAATCCATGCTTGTCCCAGTCTAAACCCCACGGAGCTTCAAGACCTCAACACTGCAGATGAATTGCTTTCATAGACAGAAGTAGTTAGCACTGGCCAACATCTTATAATACTTGCCTCTTACTCATTCTCAGAGTTTTTTAAAGCCTTAGTTATAGGTGAAGAGTGAGGGGCTTCTCTGGAGTGTCGATTTCCCAGAACCTTGGTCTGATTCCTAGACAACAGCAGGTGACCATGGATCAAGATGCGTGTGTGTTTATGTGTGTGTGTACATGTGCATACATTGTCATTTGCACATACCTCTGTGCACAGGTATGCACTTGTATGTGAAAACCACAAGCTGATGTTGTATATATATATATAATGTGTGTGTATATACATATATAATATACATACATATATATACACATACAAACATATATGTGTATATATGTACATATGTTGTATACACACACACACTATATATATATATATATCTCCTTCACAACTGAGTGGCTATGATAAGGACATCAGTCTGGTGATGGGGACAGTGATAGACTGAGCTCTATCTACATCCTACATCTCTGTGTCCATCAGGGTTTAGTCACATGATAGGTTCCAGATTCCAAGAAGACCAACAGAATCAAATAACCTGGACTCTTGGGGGTTCCTAGACTGAACCATAAACTAAGAGCAAGCATGGGCTGAACCTAACTCCCTCACCCCCCCCCATTCATATATAGCAGATGTGCAGCTTGGTCTTCATGCTGGTGCCCCAACAACCGGAGCAGGGGCTGTCCCTGACTTTGTTGCCTACCTATGGATCCTATTCTCCCAACTGTGCTGCTTTGTCTGGCCTCAGTGGAAAAGGATGCTCATAGTACTGCAGTGATGTGAGGTGCCACTATGGGTTGATACTCAGGGGAGGCCTCCCCCTTCTCAGAGGAGAAGGGGAAAGGGATTGTGATCAGGATGTAAAGTGAGCAAGGGAAGGAAAGGAGGGAGGGAGGAAGGAAGGAAGGAAGGAAGGAAGGAAGGAAGGAAGGAAGAAAGGAAGGGAGGGAGGAAGGGAGGGAGGAAGGGAGGGAGGGAGGGAGGAAGAGAGGAAGGGAGGGAGGAAGGAAGGAAGGGAGGAAGGGAGGAAGAGAGGAAGAGAGGAAGGGAGGGAGGGAGGAAGGAAGGGAGAAAGAAAGAGAGAGGAGAGAGAGAGAAGGAAGGAGGAAGGAAGGAAGGAAGGAAGGAAGGAAGGAAGGAAGGGAGGGAGGGAGGGAGGGAGGGAGGGAGGAAGGGAGGAAGGAAGGGAGGAAGAGAGAGGGAGGAGAGAGAGGAGAAAGAAAGGAAGGAAGGAAGGAAGGAAGGAAGGAAGGGAGGAAGAAAGAGAGAGGAGGGAGAGAGAGAAAGAAGGAGAAAGAAAGAAAGGGAGGGAGGGAGGAAGGAAGAAATGAAGGAAGAAAAAAGGAAGGCAAGATACTAAGGACCTGTTATTGTGACTACATGCTTGGGTATTGTAACCCATATTATCACATAATGATAATATCTATCTATCTATCTATCTATCTACCTACCTACTATCTATCTATCTATTATCATCTATATACTATCTATTTATATATTATCTATCTACCATCTATCAATCATCTACCTATTATCTAACTATAATCTATTATCTATCATCTATCATCTATTTATATATTATATATCTACTATCTATCATCTATCTACCATCTATTTATCATCTAACATCTATCATCTATTTATCATCTAACATCTATCATCTACTTATCTATCTAATGATTATCTATCTTATCTATCTATCTATCTATCTATCTGTCTATCATCTGTTTTATATGTGTATGCATTCGTGTTTCCCAGTTCATGAATGGAGGTCAAAGGACAATTTGTAGAAGTTGATTCTCTCCTTCTACCATGTGGGCCAGGGGAATGAACTCAAGTCCTCACCTTTGGTCGCAAACACCTTGACCTGCTGAGTGACCTTACCAGTCATCATATAGTCATCTCTTGAAATTGTTCTGGGAGATTATCCCATACTTATGAGTTAGCAGGTAAATACAACTGAGATTTATCATCTTACATTTCTATAGGTAGGTCTTGCTTGGCTAAAATCATGATGTGATAGTAGAGTGATCTTCTCTGTGGGCTCTAAGAATCATTTTTCTCATTTGATATAGGTTCTCTGGGTATCAGTGTTCCTTGACCCATATATCCTAGATCTCCAATGCAGGTTGGTTCAGTGTCTAATGAGTCCAATTCTGCTTTCCATTCTTCTTCTCTCCCCCACACTGTAAAAGAACCACTGTGTTTATATCACCTGCTACCTTTAACCTGAGATAATCTGACTATAATGTCAGCTGATGACAAATTAGACTCCCCTTTGCCACGGTACCTAAAACATTCTTAAGAGTTGGTATTGGATGTCTGTCACTATCCAGCAGGCAATTTACTCTCTTTACTTTGACCTCTAGGATGCCCAGGAGCATCAAGTAACTGGGCCATCTTTCATCTTATTCTCTGAACATTTTTCTTTTGGCCCTCTATTCTAAGTCATGTTGTCCTCTATGCCCACCTGTATGTTAGCCAGACTGAAAGTTGATGAAATCCAGGACATGGGTTAGTAAACGACAGCCCGTAAGCTAATCCTGGCTTCCTTTCTGCTTGTGTAGGTAAAGATCTTTCGGGACAAAGCTACTACTTTACCACTATGAAAGTCAAGTTGAGTTAGTGTTCTAAGTAGCCCTTGGTCTCATCACTCTAGGGGGTCAGTGCATATCATTGTTCCCTCTTTTTATGTCTTCTATGTTGATGGCTTAGCATTCTTGGAAAACATTGCATAGATACCTCCTTTGTTTCTTGCAGATTCAGATTGCATTTAGGGATTGTAAGATTATCCACGGACTTTGTGACATGTGGACCTATCAAATCAAGTGGTAGTTACAGAGTCACAGATGGTTCTCTTGAGGCATGAGGCTCTGAAGAGAATGTTCATCAGGGATCACCCTCCATACCCTAGCACCCTAGTCTGCCTGACCCCACAGCTTAATCCCTGGAGGCCCGAAAGGGAAGTAAGTGGTGTTTGAACTAGTTTAGCATTCTATAAGAGGCATGATGCTGTAGCACTCACCCATAATTCACGTTGAGCATGGTTTCAAAATACAGCGGCAATACTTTAATGAACAGCATTTGTTTACTAGGCAAAAATATAATGAAAGACACCTGTGGGTGCATGCATGCCAGGAGTCTCTGGTGTGTATAGTCTGTCTTTGAAAAAATAATCTCACAGTTGTCATTCACCTTTTCTTGAAACAGTGTAAGCTGGCGGGCTGTATAAATAATGGCATTCCTTGTGACTATTCCAAGGGAAGTGGAGTTGAATTTTCTTCTAAGAGACTACTATGTTTTACATAATCATTCTTCAAAGCACCTTTCCCGGGGCCTTATGCATAAAAATATCTTGAGTTTGGAGTGTGGTTTATACACATAGGGAGGATTATATATTGAGTCTGGAGACCAGGATCAGTTACCTGTCTAAGATACTTCCTATCTTAGTGAACTTAGTTTGAGTGACACTAGGTTTAGCTCATAGGAAGAGTGTTCTCATCTTGAAGGTGGCTTAGAAACCTCAACTGTTGCCACCCCTGAACTTGGTCAAGACTCTAGTGTATTCTGAAATAAGTTCTATCCTCCATTTCTGTCTCTTTCTCCTTAGTTTTGGTCATTCTCACACCCTTTACCTCCACCTCTCTTTATTTCCAGCCTCTGTAATTGTCTTAGTCTTGGTCATTCTCACACCCTTTACCTCCATCTCTCTTTATTTCCAGCCTCTGTAATTGTCTTAGTCTTGGTCATTCTCACACCCTTTACCTCCATCTCTCTTTATTTCCAGCCTCTGTAATTGTCTTAGTCTTGGTCATTCTCACACCCTTTACCTCCATCTCTCTTTATTTCCAGCCTCTGTAATTGTGATGATACAGTTAAGGTGTTAAGGTTAAGTTAAGGTTTGACTTTCATAATTGTCTCTGCACATTTTCACCTTGCTTTGGCTTGAGAAAGTCCTTCTTGAATCTGTCTTGCAGAACAGAGGGCAACTAGATCAGTAAGTATTTCCCAGTCTTCTAGAAGAGTTGCCCTCCCCTTCCATCCTCCATTCCTTTGTGAACCCATTATAGTCTAGGGGTAAGAATAACAAGTGCTTCTGAAAATACTTTTGATACCCTTTGCGTATCTTGACTTTCACTTCTGCACTTCCAAATAAAATCATGACTAAGCAGGTTGTTCTCCTCAATAAGACTAAATTGTGATTAATTCTTACACTGGGCAGCATTACTGATTTTTTTTCTAAATAATTCGGGCCGGTGCTATTCTTGTTATATTCTGGACTTTGGATTTTTCCTCCTGCAACTGTTTTTTTTCCAGCTCTCTCCAATACCGCTACCCCAGTGTTGTTGATAAGAGAGGGTGATTCTGACTTCTGTACAGCTGCTAATGCATTCATCTCTGTATCAGCATTAAGAACACATGTTAGGTGTTTCTGTGACTTACACATATAGCAATGACATACTAAAATCCACAAACTTTGCCAATACATGGCCTAAGGTTTGCCTTTTTATCCTGTGTGTGTGTGGGGGGGGTATTTTTACCATGTGAAGAAAATTCCTTTTATTTTCTTTCCTACGTGGAAGCCAGTAGGAAAAAAAAAATCACAAAATCCCTCCCATCCTTTCTCACATTGTATTTAATTATGAATCAAAATGTATCCATGACAAGACACTTATTATTTAATAAGATTATGCATTGTCTACCATCTTCCTTCTCTTTCTTGGGAAGAGAGGGCATTGGCTTTCCATGAAACTGGAAAACTTGCTGTTATTCTTAGTGTGGCTCATCTTGTATTTGTTACACCCATCTCACCCATGGCTTTGAAGACTTCTGACAGAGGTCTATAACCTCAGATATGCCAAGTGTGTGTGCTCTCAATTTCTACAGATGATTTTGAGTCCTATTTTCTAGATCTTTTCCTTAAACCTAACTTTTTTTTTTTCATATTTACAGGCCTCTTGATTTTTTTGAACTCTTCTGAGACCAAAAGAAAACTAAATCAAAGAAGACCTCTGACCTTGGTATGTAGACACATCCCAGTTGGGGTGTCCCAGAAATGATCCAGGGCGCCTCCTCTGAATGCTTTGTTTTATCCAAAGTTCAAGATTGCTTGAAGCTTGGAGCATCTGCTCCTGCCAGATTTCTCAGATTTCTTAGACATTGTGATTTGGAATACAAGTGATATAAAAATGAACAACTTGAACTTTAATGGATTTGCTTAAAAAAAAAAAAAACACCTGGATCTATCTCTCTCTCTTTGGTTCTAGATAAGTAAATCTAGTTGCTAAAGATTGTTGCCATATGAAAATAGACGTGACAGACAATTTCTAAAGAAGGTGTTGAGCTTTTAAGACACCTGTTTGGATTATTTTGGTATGTACTCGTGACTGGTCTGGGTGAATGCCCACAGATGGTTTAAAGCTGCATTTCTTGTTGAGACTTGGTGTAACTCTAGACATTCATGGTTCTAAATCTATAATGAAGCCCCATGATAAGTTCCTGGTGTAGTGGTTTGAAGTGTTATTTCTGTGTCTGCAGGTAGATGGCGGAGATTATAGATCCGCTCACCAGAAGACTCATGTGAGCTTTTCTACAGGGGAAGCAGAAAATGTTGAAATGTCAAGGCTTCCTGGAGACAGAAGTTGGTTGGCAGTTGCTTTTCCTGAGCCTCTTGACTACCCTAGAGGAAGACAGTGTTTATAGAATGCTTTGGACCCTGGATGCATTTCACCCATCCAACATCTTTCTCCTTAGCCTGAAATATAGGACACAAAATTGTACAGTGCTTTGGTACCTAGACTCTCATGTTTTCAGTTGAAAAGGTGGCACTTACAAAAGATCAGCAGCCAGGGTCCAGTGGCAGACAGAGAAGACAATCATTGTTGATGAAGTGTTGGGTAGCCCAGAGGCTCGCTATCCAGTGCCTTGATGGCAAATTTTAGAAACCAGAGCTGTTTCTCACTCATAGAAAATAATTCCCTCTAGTGAGATTGTCTTGTGCCTTTGACCACTCTGTTTTCATTTAGTCTAAATAGCTTTGCAGAGGAAGTGTGGCTACAAGCACAAGCCAAGCTTGGACCATGGATTTGAAAGAGTTACCCGCATGACCTCAGATATTTGGCCCCTGTTGGTTGTCACCAGACCCTGTTCATTCCGGTGGGCAGGCTAACCTTGCCTGAGACGGAGCGTGGACTTTTGTATTGACTGAACCCCGCAAACACTTGGATTTTTCTAGCAGGGAGAATTCTGGGTGTTTCTCTTTGTGTGTGCTAATGGTATGGACTGATCTTGCAGAATCATCGCAGCAAGCTGTAAATGATGTATGAAATGAAAAATTCCTGCCCAGTGCACAGAGCGAATAGATACACTTCTGTGCAATCACGGCAGTGCTGAGCTATTCATTTTAATATTTCCTTCAGACATACAGTCATTTTTTTTTTTGGTGACTCACATTCATATGCTTGCCGTCGCCACACTACTCAGATTTCCTTTATATATGCTTCCAGTGAATTTCCGTGCTGTATACGCATATGCGAATGAATATATACTGCACAGCAGAGGAACCAGCCTTTCAAAAATATTTCGAATAAAGACAGCATCAGCACTTTCGGTTTTGAAAAAAAAAATGTTGAAAATAATGAAAAATCCAAATAGCAAAAGCAGAAATGATTCAATCCCATATTGGGGGAAATGCCTTTGTTAACATTTGGTATCTGTCCTTGAAGGTATCTCTCCCCCTGTTACTAGATAATGTTCTTATTCTTTATTTATTTATTTGTAATCCTGTAGATGTACTTTGTAAAATTTTATATTCTCAATTACTGATAGGGCTTGAATTTTTTCCCATGCTTTTCTACACTGTAACTTTCAATCATCATGCGTTGTCCAATTATGTGAGCCTAGCACACAGTTTTACTGGTTTTATTGTTGGCTAGTATATATTTATTTTTCCTAGTTTTGCTAATATAAATATTTTGTCTCAGTACTGTCGTGCTCACGTGCCAATAGCAATTTTGCTGTTTATTTCTATTAAGCCAAACTTGATTCAGACTACTTCTCTTTCAATATTTTCTGACAATTGTATTTGTTTTTCCACGTTCGATTTGGATGATGACTGGGTCGTATTTATAAATTACGGGATCAGAACTGTCATCTTTGTGATACGAAGTCATTTCATTGGAGAATCGTGTGTAGCTCCGTTTACTGTATATTTCCAACATTAATTCATCTTTGCATTCTGGACTGAACCTCCCTAAGACAAGAGGCTTATTTTACTTAGTGCTTCTGAAAATTATAGTTACCCTGGTGTAGTTCTATTTTTATTATTAATTTTCTGGTCAAGAATAACAGTGGCCTCGTATTATTGACTAATAGAGACTCTCCCATCTCTCCTGAGCTCTGGAGCAGGTCAAATAGCATGGAATGACCCCTTTTCTTTAGATGGGAGAGAATTAGCATGTACAACTGTCTCACTGGGAGGCAGTAAATTATTTGAAGCCTCTAATTTTCTTTCAAGATTTCAATATGTTCCTGATTGTTTTTAACCTCTGTTGAAATTAATTTCAGTAATTTATGGTCTTCTGTTGAAATATCAGTTCCTCTGGAGAATCTGACTGTGAACATGGTTCCCACAACATGTGAGCTTTGGGCAGGTGGAGTGGAATCAGTTCCTTTGATCGTAGATGGCTCGCGTTGTTAGGAAGAACCAGGGCTCCAGATTGCTTACTCTCAACTTCAGTCTTGTACTTCCTCGCCTGGGCTCTTCAGCTGCAGGCTTAATTCATTTCTATTTCGTTTCTTGCTGTTTACTGATGAAATTTTGTGGAGCTATCAACTTTCATGTGGTTTTTCATTTTGGTTGCTGCCATACAGTCTTCTAGGTAGTAATGAAACAAGGGCCACAGACATATTAACATGGTTGAAGAATAGGCTAGCAAGTCCATGGCACACACTGGATGTATCTTCTTTGGTAGCTCCAATTTCTCCATCCTCCTTCTCCCAAAGTATGGTCACTATTCAGAGTCTTGTCCTATGGCTCCTTGGCCTTTCAAAATACTATTTAATTTGCTAGAAATGTTGAATTCAGTAGTATATTGCTTAAGTGCTTTAAGTTTCAGGTATTACAAAGTCTCTACCATACTGGGTACAGGTTGATATAAATGACATGATGAATTTGCACTTAACCTTGTTTCTACGTTTGCATCTGTACTGACACATTTGCATACACTCTTGTCCTTTTTATGGCTACCCAGTAGGCTTCTGCGTGAAACCTTGTGTTTTTAAATTCTATTCATTAAATTGAAGCTAATATTTTTTTATTGCATAAACACAGTTCTTTAAAATAGGTTCTCATACAGTCCAAGCTGACCTCGAACTCAGTGAGACTGACCTCGGGCTTCTGATTCTCCGGCCTTCACAGGGGTACACTGCTAGGCCTGGTTTCTACAGTGCTAGGGATGATGGCAGCTATGATTTTTATATATACTGAGCTCTACCATATGAGCTACATCCTCAGGCCGCTCTCCCGAATGTTGTTTGAATATTGTTGTGTGCTCTTTGTAGCATTTGTGCATAAGGACTTCTATAGCTTCTATAGGTACTTGGCCTCCATCAACATGGAAAGTGTAGAAGACGAGGTGACCTCACAATATTCCTTGTTGTGTCTTCAATATTGAGTGTTGATCAGCTATGCCATGTACCCCTCTGGCCTTTTGGATTCTTTACCATCGTATCTTTTCTTATTTTACTATGTTTGCGTTATCCTCTTGATTGCTTGCTTTAGGTGTTACTTTGGATAGGGTTTTGTAGCCCAGGCTGGCTGGAAACTCAGAATCTTGCCCCCACCTTCTGGCCCCGGGCTAACAGTTAGGGGCTGTGTCCCTCTTGACTCAGGACATCCGTTTTTCTATTTTACTATTCCCTGCCATCACCTCTTCGTTGACATGATTTCTGTGTTTGGAAGGGTAGGTATAATTTGGCCAACTGAAGAGCATTCAGATGCTTAAATATTTGCCAGACTTAAAAGCATTCTTGATAGTATTCATGGGAATGTAGGAAATGCTGTTTCAATGTGTTTTTTTAAATTGCCCCATCCTGCTCGGTACCCTGAAGTTCAGAAATGTCAACATAGAACTCTTTAAAGCTTAAGGTCATTTTATTTCATTTGAGGGTGACTGACAATATTTGAGGTCTTCCGTTTGTCTCTCCAGCTCATTACATTTCTCTTGTCCTTGGAATGTTCTAGTCTCTTCTTTCCCTCTGGTTCCTGATGAATTCTGTCTGTAAGACAGAAATAAGCTTCTAAGGTATGTCGGATTAGAAATTACATGTTGGACAGTGTTTTTCTAATTGATCTGAGGGGCTACCCTGATCTTTCTTACATGCATAACTCCATCTTTAAGCCACCATTGATTTTTATTGGCGTCTGTTACCCAGGCTGCCCGTCACGTAATTTTTATCTCCTTACTTTTAAATTCTACCAGTTTCCCTCAGTTGGTTTTTCTGTCTTTGGAAAATACGGACAGATGTGCCATTTAGCCCGAAGAAATGGTGTAGTGGCTCTTCCTTTTCCATATGTATATAATGAGAGCGATGTGTACAGGTTAATGTATATATTTAGAGAGGGAACTATTACAGCTATTTTATGATATTTAAAACTAAATGCCACAGTTGTATTTTTTTTTTCCCCTAAGTAAGTCAAAACTTCCCTTGAAGGAAAGCTGAGCAAGGTAGTAATTTGGAACTAGTTGGCTTAACTTAAAAAGCTCCCTGGTGTCACCAGAGCTCGCTTCATGCTATTGCTTTCTTAGACTTCCTCATTAAAATATTGACTACTCCTTTTCTTCAGTAAATGCTAATCCCAGCTCCCATGTACATGTGTTTACGTTTCACCACAGGCAGCCTGCCAGGCTAGAAAGAAACCCAATTTATTAATTTCACCATTTCCTTTTCAGCACAGAAAAGATACATTAAATTAAAGGTTTGCTAAAAATAACAAGAAATGGTTCCTGTCCATGCCGGGGGTATGGCTCTCTCTCTCTCTCTCTCTCTCTCTCTCTCTCTCTCTCGCTCTCTCTCTCGCTCTCTCTCTGGCTGAGGTAGGGATGGCTCCCATGGAGAGGTCTGTACGTATTTGCTCATCCATGTTCCCATCTTCTCAGTGTGGGGTTCTCTCCTCTAAAAGATCTCCCCTGTAGGTCCTGATGTTGACTTTTCTTCTCCTCCTTCTTCTGTGTTCTTCGGCTGGCTCCTGCCGATGCCCATCTGAGGAGGCAGAACCTTTTCTGTTCTGGTTTTTAAAACACAAAGTGTGGCTAATCGTCACAGAGTTCATGCTGCCCATGTTGGGGCACTCTCCCCAGAAATCTTGGAAATTTGGGGGAGCAAGGTGGTTTCCCATTTGGTTTATGATTCATAAATGGATCGGTGTTATTACAATCCACAGAGGTCCTTTGTTCACCTAATCCTTCAGAGGGCCACCTATCACATGCTTCCTTTTATTGCTTTGAACCGAAGCACCCTCACAGAGCCCAGAGCTGTTTCTTACATAACCCTTCAGTAGAAAGCAGCTGATCACTCAGTTGAACACCTTGTCCTTTGAGCAACCACGCTTGGAATGACTGTGCGCATTGTGTTATCTAAACTTGCAAAGTCAAGGGAATTTTCAACAGAAGTCAACCATCATTAACCTTATCAGCATCCCTTGCCTGGCTGGCTGGCACTCTTCACCTTGTGGGATATTTAATTTATAAACTGTCTTGATGGATGCTGACTGCGAGACCCGTCACCCACACACACAAAGGAGCTGTTTGCAAATGTAGCTGTGTACTTTTGGTGCTGGGACCAAAAGTGACATCTGTGATCTAACAAGGGGTCTGAATGTTATCTCGGTCTTACCTGATTTGTCCCCCATAATGCATTGTGCTTTCCTGTTGTCTCGCTTGCTGGTCAAATGGTGGCCTTCACTTTAGCAGGGCTTGAAGAACAGATATTATTGATAATCTTTGTGACCTGTTTCTGCTTTAGAGAAAATAGTTTTAAAAAGAAAGAGGGTTTTCCCAGTTTTCCCATTGATGGTCTTTGTTCTGTTTGTTTTTGAATGGCTTTAAGATTCGAAATCTTCAGTGCAAAGTTTCTAAGAACTGTTAAGGTTCAGAACTCAGGCAGAGGAGATGGCTCACTCACACTCATTCACACTGCTTGCTTTGCAAACATGAGGACTTGAGTTGGGTGCCCTAGAAACAAGATTAAAAAACAACAGATAAATAAACAAATAAACCGCTATGTGACCCCAGTGCTGGGTTGTGGATCCAAGAGGATTCCTGGGGCTTACAGGCCAGCCCTCCCACAACACACACACAGAAAGAGAGAGAAAGAGAGAGGAGAGGGAAGGAGACGACGTATTAGAAATGCTTTTCCTGCCAAAGACCCTGTATTATTTTTGATATTTTTTTCTTATTTCTATGTATGCTTATATGCCTTTGTGTGTGTTTATGTGTGTGCCCACAGAAGCCAGAAGAGGGCGTCACATCCGCTGGGGCTAGAGTCAGTTCCAGTGGTGAGCGGCCCAGTGCCACTTCTGAGAACCAAATGCAGGTCCTCTGGGAGTCTGTGCCTTTTAACCACTCTGCCCTCTCTCCAGCCATATTTAGGGGAATTTTATTCTACCTCATTCTCGCTCCATTCGAATAAAGTTGTCAAACTCCTCTCGCTCTTCATATTCATATCTGGGGTGGGTACGTTGTCATGTTAGTTGCTAAAATCTGGGCAGACTTAAGGTGGATGCCAACCAATAGCTTAATAGTCTCTCTGCTGTAGCTTTGCTCCTCAAAGTGGTCAACTTCAGGATGCTGCTCAGGAGGACATATTTAGCTGTGAAGTGTTGTTTCGTGAGAGAATCGCGCCTCATCCAGCTGGTAAGCAATTTATGCCCTGAAGCATGAAGATTTCATAGCCCTTGTAATTTTATCCTTCCCGGTGTCGCTGCAGGTGCTATTTTTATTCATATAAATATTTAATCTTCTACAAAACTTATTAGGCTGTTGGCCTCAAGAATAATTTTTTTTTTTTTTTGGCAAGTTCCCTAGGTTAAAGGACAGAGTCTAGCACGGCAGCTTAGCTCGAGATCACAGTTTTAAATAAAAGTATACAAGGCGATTTTCTGAGATTTAAAAAATCGACCCCAGCAAAGCTGTTTGGGCTTGGCTGGGACGTTCCCCATCATCCTGTCAGTCTCCTGAGCCCTGGGCTGCTATCTGAGAAATCAGAGAGCAAACTCAGGGAAGCTGTAGGGAGGGAGTACAGTTAATGCCTGCTTTTCTGTAGCAGTAACGATGGAAAACAGAGAAAGCATGCGATCAGTGCCCATTGCTTTCTTAGCATTTAGCTCTTCGCGGTGAGCATTTCTTTTTTAGAGTTTTTTTTTTTTCCTTGTTGCTTGAGAATTTCTTGCACACACATAATGCTTTTAAATCAAATCCATCCCTTCCAATTCCTTCCCTCTCCCCACCAACACCCCTACCCCCAAGTTTTTCTACCCTTTTATAAAAAAAAAAACAAAAAAAAAACCTTAGGGCTGCCTGTAATGTTCACAAGTGCAAAGCATCTGTTGGAACAAGGATAGCTTTACAGGGGTTGCATCCACGCAGTCACCTGACTCCCAGCCAATTGTCCAATGCCAATAGCTTCTTCAGCTAGGGGTGGGATTTCATGAGTCCCTCCCCCATCCCTGTTAAATACTTTTTAAAATCTCTAACCTTCTCTAAGGTGCTACCTTCTTTAAATGTTTAAATGACACGTCATGTGACCTTTCAAAGTCTCTTGACTGACTTGGGGTGCTAACCAGGCATCTACTCGTGGGATCTTCTTCCCTTGAAAAGATTGTCAAGAGTACTCTAGTTCCAAATCCCTTAAAAAGCAAAACAAAACTGTCAAGTGTAGACTCCTCCAGTTGAATTCATCTAGACTAGACCTACACTAGAGGTCTTAAAGGTAAGCGGCATTTTTTAATGTGCACGGATTATCTAGGTGGACAAGGACTTGCTGTAGTTGTACAATTTCATTGTCTTCCTGACGCTTGGGGCCCTGACACATGATAGGTACTTGTATCACGGAATAGCTTGAGACCCACGGCAGCTCAGAGAGTGATAAGTACAAGTCAATCTCTTTTGGCAGAGCCAACAGAGAAAACACAGTTCGCAAGACATAAACAACGAATAGCTGAGTGGCTGCAGAGATGGCTCAGCTATGAAGAACATATAGTGCTTTTCTGTAGGATCCCAGTTTGGTTCTCAGTACCCATGGGAGGCAACTCACAACTACTTGTAACTCTGGCTCTAGGAGAGCTGAGTCCTCTGGCCTCTGGGCCCCTGCTCTCATGGGCACAGACCCTCAGTGACCATCATCCCCTAGTGACATATTTCATCCAAGAAGGCTCCACCTCCTGAGGGTTCTATTCCCTCCCCAAACAGCACTACCAGCTGGAGTTAAGGCAAGTTGACTGTTCAAGCTCCTGTCCCTGTGGGAGACATTTCTTTCTTTCTTTCTTTCTTTCTTTCTTTCTTTCTTTCTTTCTTTCTTTCTTTCTTTCCTTTCTTTCTTTCTTCCTTCCTTCCTTCCTTCCTTCCTTCCTTTCTTTCTTTCTTTCTTTCTTTCTTTCTTTTTTCTTTCCTTTATTTGTCTACTTTAAATTTCTTATTCAAGCCACAATAGTCCTTGAACACCTGTAATGTCCCTCCTCATTGCATTTTCTATATCCCATTTTAAAATTTCTTCTTCTTCTTCTTCTTCTCCTTCTCCTTCTCCTCCTTTCTTCTTCTTCTTCTCCTTCTCCTTCTCCTCCTCCTCCTCCTCCTCCTCCTCCTCCTCCTCCTCCTCCTCCTTCTTCTTCTTCTTCTTCTTCTTCTTCTTCTCATTTGTATTAGTTCTTTGAGACTTTCACATGATGCATTTTAACTAGATTTGCCCCCCTCCACTTCCTCCCAAATCTATGCCACCTTTTCTCCTCATCTAACCTTGTATCCTCTTTGTCTTTACTTTTACACAAACCAAGTACAATTTGTGCAGCCCATATACCTTTGGATGTGTGACCTCCCACTAGAATATGATCTACCTACTGAGAGCCACAACCTAGGACTGATGGTCCCTTTCTTAGGAGCTGTCAATTGCCAATAGCTCCTTAGCTAGGGGTGGGACTTTGTACTCACCTCCCCTCTTCACGCTGAGATTCAGTTGGGCTTGAAGTTACACAGATCTTGTGCTTGCTGTTACCCACTGTGAGGTCTATGTGCAGTTGCCCCGCCTTGCTCAGAAAACAGTTCCATGTAGTTATCCACTGCGTCCAGCTCTTACAGCCCTCATAGTTCCCCCCCCTCTTCCTCAATGATCCCCAAGCCTTGGGAACAGGGGCATGTGGTCCAGATATGCCATTCAGGCTGAGCATTCCACAATCTCTTATTCTCTGCACTTTAGCCAGTTTTCTTTGTATTAATCATCACTGACTACCAAAGGAGGCTTTCAGGTGAGCGTTTAGAGCAGCACTAGTCTATGTGTATAATGATAAACCACCAGGAGTCTGCTTAATACTGTGCTCACTTGGCAGAGTGTAATAGCAGCAAACTCTCCTTTAGGGCCTATAACTTGTCTAGTCACAGGTGCCTGGCTCTGATGTTGATGTCCGATGTGGCTATCAACTTGTGGAGCAAGCCTTAAATCCAATAAGAAAAGTGACTGGCTAATCCTATGACACGTCTGTTGTGCCAGTTGGCATGTCTTATCTTTGCAGGGTTTGTAGCTAGGTAAGATTCATGAATCGGTTTCTCTTCTGGCAGAGCCCTAGCACATTCCAATCAGTAGGGATGAAGCTTCCAGGTGTGTACCAGCGTGATTTTTTTTCCATGTTCTGTGACTTAAGTATGTGATGTCTTCAGCTACAGTGTTTTAACACTAAGTTCTGGGGGGGGGGTAGTCAAAAGCACTGGTAATAACCTGTAATGTTTCAGGTTCTATGGACCCCATTGTCCAAGAACTCCAAATGAGGTAGCCATTCCTGGCACTAGGCTTTTTATTTGTTAGTCTGTGGTTTCCAATAAGAGTATCATTGTATATTTTATGGTAATCCCATTTAAACTCTTTATATCTATCTATCTATCTATCTATCTATACATGCATGTATATATACATGGAAGCTTCATATTATATATATGTGTATATTTATGTTTATATATATATGGAAGCTTCTACAGTATTATGTTTCCATATGACTATTTAAAGAGGTCTTTAGTGTTAATTATCCCTCCCATATTCATCTCCTCTTCTGCCCTCCCATCCCCCACACAGTTTAATCATTCCTGTTTCATTATTTCCCTTTAACACTTTATGCTGCTGAATTCTATCTCCCCTGCCTTGAAATCCCTCCCCAATGGCCCCTTAGTAATTTTCTGACTTCAATCGGCATTTTAAATTGAGCATATCTGTCTGAAGATTCACAGCTAACATCCACAGATTGTGGTGGGGGTGGGGGTGCTCATGGTTTTTGTCTTTCTGAGTTACATAATTCAGAATGATTGTTTCTGGCTCCGTTTATTTACCTGCAGACTTAATAATCTTGTGTCTCTTAAAAGCTGAACAATATTCTGGTGTCTACATGTAGTATATATTCATTATCTACTTCTCAGTTGATGGACATCTATATTGTTTCCATCGCCTGGCTTTTGTGAACAGGGCAGCAATGGACATGACTGCGTGGCATCTCTGTAACAGGGTACAGTCCTTTGGGCATTTGCCTGAGAGTGGTATAGCCAGGTCATGCAGTAGATCTCTCTCTCACCTTGTGAGGAACCTCACACTGGTTTCCATTGTGACTGTACCAGTTCGCATGCCCAACAGCAAGGAATACGTGCTCCCCATTCTCAACATTCACGCCAGTGCTTGTCACCATTTGAGGAGTGTGCTACTGTGTGCATGTGGAGATTAGAAGACCACCTGCAGGAACTACTTCTCTCCTTCCAGCATGTGTCCCGGGCCTTGAACCAGAGATGGCCAGGCTTGGCAGCAAGCCTCTTCAGCCACTGTGTCACTTCGTTGCTCCATACTCTAAGTCCTTTATACTTCTTTCATTAGGCACTAAGATCTGCAAGAGAAGACAACACCCTTTTAACCATTTCTTCTCAAAGGCACTAGTTTTGTTTCTTTCTTTTGGTTGGGTTGAGGGGATATGATAGTTCCTTCAAACAAGAGCTCCATAGAGGTGTCAATGTGTTGAGAGGGAAAAACAAGAGCTCCATAGAGGTGTCAATGTGTTGAGAGGGAAAAAATGCCTGCACTTTTATGAAGTTATTCCATTTCCTGTCAAGGACCATATAGCTCTTTGTGTTTTGTTTGTTTTTGTTTTTGTTTTGTTTTTGTACTTATTATTAAGGGTTTACTCTGATTTTCAGATTTTCATGCCATATACTTTCCAATTATTCATCACCTCCCATCTCAGATGTACTCAGGCCTTGGGATGTATCAAACTACAGGACAAGAGTGAAGCACGTTCAAATCCTTGTCCTTGTCTTTTGCCCTTAGAACTGTGGAAAGACAGCAGATCTTTGATTTCATCCTCCCACTAGGAAAGGAAAGAGGGATTGTGGCTTTCACTGGAAAGGCACAAGACGTTACTGGCCAGATTATGGCTGGAAAGCATAGCTTTGTGCTCCCAACAGTGCCCACCTTCCTTACACCAGGCAGGACCTCAGAGTGAGGAGCAACAGTGGTCCAGGTGGCCCTGAATCCGTCCCTGCTGCATCTGTCTTTAGATTGTGACCGTCTGAAAAGCCAACTGGCTTCTCTTCATCCAACACTCCACAAATGAAGAGGCAGTCTCAAAAATGGTAGGTAAAATATCGAGTTTCTACTTTTTGGTATATATATGTATGTACATGTATATATATATTATATACATATGTAATATATAATATGAATATGATTCAGGAAGATAGTGTAAAACAAAAACAGCTTTTTCCCAACTCTGATGTCTGTCAAGACAAAACTAATCAGAATGGCTTTCTCTCTGTGCCTCCCCACGTCTGTTATTTTTGATGCTTTTGGAAGGGGAGGGATGGCCCCGCTGTGTTTTGGAGTATGCCTATAGCAGCTTTTAGCAAATCACAACCTCAGCGGTAGGCTCAGCTCTGAAGAAAGATTTACAAATCCCTCACTGCTTTATAAATATCTGCATTTATATCTTAAAGAGGAAGAAGAAAAAGCCCCTCACGGTTGCTCCCAGCCTCCTCACCCTCTCTCCCCCGCCCACTTTCCCCCCTTTTCTTGCTTTCCTCTTTCAGAAATTAAAGATTGTGATGTGTGCAGGAAATGAGGGTCTATAAAATTGTGATAAAATGTTCCTGCAAAATTGCCTTTGAATTTTCGCCCTGAATTGCGGGCGAAATGAAATTGTTCGCTTTCAGCATTGCTTTGTTTTTGACCCCTTTTTGTGAATTCTCAAAGGAAAGAAACATGTTCCCATCTTTTATAGTAATCAAATTTATCTGGCATCTTTCAGCCTCCTGGATTACTTATGCTAGAGTTGGCTAGCCTCCGGAAGGCTGTGGCTGGTTTATTTATTTATTGTTCTAAAGTGAGGGTTTTTGACATGACGTTCTCTCCCATTCTCCTGGGGGTGTGCGTGGGAGGAAGGGGCTTTCTGTGGTATGTGTATGCATGTGTGTACTTGTGTCTCAAGAAAGGTAAACTGTGTCTATCTGATGAGAAATAATTGGAGGGAATTTAACAATCCCAGGTCAAAGATGTTTCATTTCCTATTTTATCATGGGAGGAAAAGAACTCTTATTGTCACTGATAGATTTTACATAAAGAGAAATTCTATCGACTGAGCTCCGTATAGAAGTCTTGGTGGTTGGCTATGGCCTGTCAGTGAGGAGCTGGGGTTAACACAGGCTTTTCCTGGAACAGGTGATCCAACGGCTTTGTAGCATCCTAGCATTACTGGGAATTTTTTCCATGATAAATGTGCCATCAGAGACGGCTTGCCTGTCATGCCCGTGCATGTCACCTGTGGCAGCATTCTGTTGCCTGCTGACCCAGAGCTCCGGAAAGGTCCTCTTGTCTTTTTGTTATTATTTTCAATCCCTTTCGAGGCCGAGGGCACAGACCTGCAGAAGCCAAATCTGGGTTTCAAAACAATCTCTTTCTTATGCTAAGAAAATAACATTCGGGTAAATATACAAGCGTTACTATTTTTGCTGAGAATGTCCTTTAACCTCAACCTGGCTGGAGTTAAACATTAAGCAGAAAGATCTTTGGGCTTTTTGTTTTGTTTTGCTTTGCTTTTTTTGGAAGAGTGTCATCAAGATGTCACCTGTTCTTTATTAAATGTTGCTTAGGAAAGAAAATGATGTATCCAACTGCTATAGATTTTAAATCATGCTTACAGACCTCTGAATTATATTGACTCAACTCCAGGATGTCTCCAAGCAATTAATTCTTAATTTTTTTTCTATTTTTTTTTGTAATATAGGCAAAACATGTTTATGCAACAATCTATTCTGCATACTAATTTTTTGCAACCTTTCATTGTGTTTTTTTTTTCTTTTTTCATATGTGTTTCTTAGGCAGAAGTCCAGATGTGTAAGAGGCTTCCTTCTTTACAGAAATTAATATTGGGTCACTGAGGCATCTGCATACATTTCAGAAACAACAAAATGAAGGTCCCCAGAATCTGTATGTCCCGGTGTCATTTGAGCATCTCTCCTTTAGCTTTTGCTTAGACCCTGGACAAGGTTTAGTATCATTAGATTAGAATGGAGACTAGGCTGGGAGACCATTTGCAATCTGTCTGCACCCATCTGAACCAGGAGTCTACATTGAATAGGGTTTGGTAGAGCAGAAAGTCTGTGTGTTCAATATCCATGGGAAGGTCTATATGTGGCTAATTACATCCTATCTACTTGACAGTGGTTCATTTGCAAGAATTAGTTTCTAATTGACTTGTACAATCAAAGGAACAAACTTTACCCGATGTCACATTAAAAAAACAACAGCAACAAAAAGCGTTTTTAGTGAAGAAGAGAAGAAAATGGTTTGTCAGGATTTATATGCAGAGGTAGAAGTTTTCAAAGCATTTCCTGTGGGGCCACAGATTCGAGGATGCAGCATTTTTGCAGTCCACATACAAGACACACGTAATGTGCATGTATGTATGTTCTTCTCTCACATATAAATTACATGCATATATACATACACATATACACATACATATATATGTACATATACATACACCTATATAAATGCTTAAATCCATCAGATGATTAGGGATTAGTGGATCCTTAATTGTGAGGATTCCAGAAGCACTGTGTTTATCTAAAGGATTTACAAAACCTTTTTTCTCCTGTCCCCCCAACCCCAAGAAGGTAGAACATATTTCTGGGTCCTGCAAAGTCATTTAAATGTGTTCAGCTTGGCCCCTGAATCAATGCAGCGCAGCCGATCCACGTCGGAAGGAAAGTTAAACGCCGACTTTGAAAGCAGAGCAACCTTCCTGTGGCCCTCCTTC
The DNA here is from genome assembly GCF_000001635.26 of Mus musculus. Taxonomy (NCBI): domain Eukaryota; kingdom Metazoa; phylum Chordata; class Mammalia; order Rodentia; family Muridae; genus Mus; species Mus musculus. The sequence goes on from NC_000074.6 coordinate 108,148,016, forward strand.
GCTTTCAAACGCAGCTCGCGCTTGACTATGAACCTTGAAAGCTTTCATCCAACTATTTTACTTTTTCTGTTCACAAAATTCACAAAGAGCTGTTTTGTAATCCCTTCTCCTATGCCTCCCGCCCCCCTCGCCCCCCAACTCCTTCCTGGTTCCGTCCTAAATTTTGCCTCAGGGGAGTAAACAGCTACAGTATTCAATTTCTCTTTCCCAATGTATATGCCAACACAGAGAGCTTTTATTACAAGGAAAGAAATCAAATCATTGTCACCTAAAGTGCTAATTATGTCTGATAAATGTATGGCATACACTTAATGCAAAGCGCTTAGGAAATGATACACCTTCAGTAATTACAGTGACCAACACGGCACCATCAATCTACATTTTCTTTTTTCTTTTCTTTTCTTTTTTTTTTTCAAATCTCTGTTCATTTGGGTGGCTCTATTTTTATTAAATGGCTTTCCGAAGTCTCAGCAGCCCCTGTTGTCGCTAATAGGGAAACTCGCACTAACTATTTCGGAACTATGTGTCACTTTTTGTTTCTAATGACTGTTACACAATACACGCCCAGATGCATGTACACAGAGGGCCACGAACCACACACAAAAGCAGTTACATTCTGATAGGTCCCTTTGCGGCACACAAGTGCAGGGGAAGACCGTTAGCCTATCTTTTGTGTCCCTAATGAAATCTTACATGGGGTAATACCTGGGTGTCCGTAGTTCAGAGAGCCTGCAGCAGTGTCCCTGGAGATATTAAGGGCTTGGGTACAGGTACCTCCCTAGGACCGCCCATGTGACAACACTGCAAAATGACCCTCCCCCACCCTCTTTCTATTCACTAGAGAAAGCCAGCCTGCTTCCTGGAGCCCACGCATATCGCATATCGAGGATCAACCAAACCTGACATTTTAAAACAACAGATATAAAAGTAGGTTGTAACTAAACCAGGGGACCCTGGTTCCCTTTGATGCTGCAGTAGAGTCCTTCCTTGTTCATGGCCCTGGTGGGCATGCTGGGCTGTGGGAAGGGCGCGGGGTCACTGGCCTAGGGTGCGTTCAGACTATTACTTTCCTTTTGCTCTATGACCCCAAAGGTGCACCCAGCAGGACAGTAAACACCTGAGTGATATCCTTATTACAAATGAGTGCAGGCCATGCCTCCTCCCGTGGTTTTTCTCCTTTCTCCTCACTTCTCCCCTTTCGTTCCTCCTCCGTTCCTCCTCCGTAAGTGCTCTCACCTCTTCACAGCTCAGTTCCTCTTCGCCTCACGTGCTCACCTTCAAGGAGCCCCTTCCCGATGCTTTCTTTTTCCCTGGGAAATAGTTCCTGAATATTTAAGAGAAAATGGCACGTCCTAAATATGGGGCGGTGGTAGAGAGGGGGGTCCCAAATTCTCCTACCTCCTCATGCTTGTCTTTCTTTTGGGGGGCCGGGGCTGGGAGTGGACAGTTGCCTTTATGCAAACGGAGTGAGACTCCATCACACCTGTCTCTTTAGGTTTTGTCTTAAATCTTTTAGAGTTGGGTGGAGAGCTGGGGCAGGAGGATAGCTCTGTTGAGGAAACTAGTTCCCAGCTTTCCCCACTTAAAAAAAAAAAAAAGAACATCATAAAAAATAAAGAATATGCTGGAATTCGTTGTTTCATTTATTACAAGGTTGTGTAAATAAATCTGGGAAGAAGTGGGGTTTTTTTGTTTTTGTTTTTGTTCTAGAATCCTCTTTTTCTTACTCTTTGTTTAGAGTGAGTGCCCTGCTAAATTTGTAAATTGCCAGTTCATTTCAGCCTACTTTCAGAAACCTGCTTTAGGATTGTGTGGGGTCTGGTCTGGTTAAAATACAATAAAGTGTTTGGATTTACTTAGTTGGATTCTCATTATATGATAGTCTGCAATAAAGAAAACCAGGAGGAATTTTAGTCTAGCTTGGAAAATTCTCAAGGACTTGGGACTATTTTAAGAAAGGTTCCATAATGATAGAGAGTAGGATTCCTTGAAATTCATTAGTTCTAGCTGAACAAATTTAATTACATTAGTCAGAAGGATAAATATGAAGTTAGTTATAATGCTGTATTCTCACGGTAAAAGCTATATGTCCTTCTGGTGATGCAGTAATAAGTGTTAGAAAACCAACTTTATTCACAGACTTTATTCCCTAAAACAGTGAAGGAGAACCGTGCTTTCCAAATTACATTGTCATAGGTGTGAAGCAAATATTAAAGTATTCAGACTAATCCTGTTTAGTGACATATACCTCACAGATACAGAACATGTATATACCCCACAGAGACAGAGTGTGTATACACCCTGCAGAGACATAGCATATATACACCCTGCAGTGGCATAGCATATATATACCCCACAGAGACAGGGCATATATACACCCTACAGAGATAGGGCATATATACACACCACAGACACAGATTTATATATATATATATATTTTTAATATTTATATATATATATATATCCCACAGAGACAGAATATGTATAGACCCTACAGAGACAGAGCATGGATACATTCCACAGAGTCAAAGCATGTATCCACCCCACAAAGACAGAGCATGTACATACCCCACAGAGACAGAGCATATATACACCCTGCAGAGACAGAGCATATATTTCTAGAAGTTGCACAGAGATCTTTATAGTAGCAGCACTCATGCCAGCTTAAACTGAGAAGAAATCAGATGCCTATCAGCTGACAAGTGGATAAAGAAATGGTGGTATATCATAAAATGAAATAGTGCACAGCCATGAAAATGAGTGACATACTGACATGTGATTGACATACAGGTATGTGATATAATATGGATAGCCCTCAAACACATCATGGTTAGTCAGAGAAACCACACCCCGAAGAGAACAACATCATATAATTCATTGAGAATAGGCAAAGTTTGAGACTGAAGGTAGTTTGGGTTTCTTCAGAAGATGAGAGAATGTTCTAAAATCAATCGTGGTGATGGTGGTACAGCTTCTACTGTGAATGCTCCAAAGTCCGTGGGGTTGTGCATTTTGGGTGTGCGTGTGTGTGTGTGTGTGTGTGTATGAATGTGTGTGTGTGTAGTATGTGTGTGTATGTATGAGTGTGTGTGTGTGCGTGTTTGTATGAGTGTGTATATAGTATGTGTGTGGCATGTGTGTGTGAGTGTATGTGTATATAGTATGTGTGTTTATGTGTGTGTGTATGTATGTGTGTGTGTATATATAGTATATGTGTGTATGTGTGTTTATGTTTTGTAGTGTAGTAGTTATGCCTCAGAATAGCAGTCACAACTGATTTTAAGAGTTCTATTCTGTTTAGAAACACTGACTAGCAAAGAGAACCACCACATTACTTCTGCAAAGGAAAACCTCTTACCTAAAGGCACTTTGTATAGAATCAAATTTCAAGCTAGCACTTGGTGGAGCTGTGCTTTTATCAGTATTCCATCCTGGGTCTTCCACTTCCATCAGGAAAACAGCAGCAGCAGCAGCAACAACAACAACAACAACAACAACAACACCCCAATATTGTATTGCATGACTGAAACTCTGGAAATGGTGTTTCTAAAATTTTGATAGGAATTATTTCTAAAGTTCAGGAAGAGAAAACTTGGGTCTGCCATGTTTAAAAAAATACATATGGTTATTTACATATTTTAACTGCCTTGGAGTATTGTTAAAGTGTCTTGAAGTCATCACTAGGAATTGGCAGGGCTGGTCTTTTCAGTCTATTATCATTTTAGAATGAAATTTAGCATACCCCAGAGAATCACACAATGTGCTCTCTCACACACACCCTTCATCAAGCTATTGAGTAATCCACGTTCCCTGTGTCTCTACCACAAGATTTGGGATAGGCTTACTCCCTCCCAAAAGTCCCCACAGGTTCCTCTCCAGTGTAGCCTTTCCATTATACCAGAGATCTGTGACCATCTGATGACACTGTTTAAACACTTGCCACATGCATGTTCCTCTCAGAACAATAGGATTGTCAGCCAGGCTGTTAGCATCCTATATTATGTGTGTGTGTGTGTGTGTGTGTGTGTGTGTGTGTGTGTGTGTGTGTGTGTGTGCAGCAGCTGGCTCAACATTGCACCTCCAGAGCTGATTTCTGAGGAAGTTGCTCTTTTATTCCATTAGGTGAGCTAGTGAAAGCTTCTTGGGTTTGCAGACCACATGCTTTCTGTTAGCAGTTCTTGGCCTGTCCCTGCTTAAGTGACTGCATGACTACTGTTCACTCTTTATCCTTGTTATATAATATTCCACTATGTAAGTATGCTACCATTCAGTTATTCAGGAAACTAAACTCAGGTCACCTGGAAGGGCAGCTACTGCTCGTAACCACTGAGCTGCCTCTTCACCTTCTTCCTCCTCCTCTCCCTCCCCCTCCTCTCCCTCCTTCTCTCTCCTCCTTCTCCCTCCTCTACTTCTCCTTCTCTCCCTTCTCCCCTCTTTCTTCTTTCTTCTATTTGCTTTGCCAAAATGTACGGCTTGGTACCTCTGAAGCAATGTTGAGGAGAAGGTACAATGAATGTTCAGACTTTTTATTATTTTCATGGGGCAAACAGTCACGTTTCCAACTCACCTGTACACTTGACTCAGCTACGCCTCACATTCCAGACCTAATTCTCACCACTTGGCATTTCCAAATGTCATGCCATCTCTAGTAGATTCCTCTATGGGACCATGGTTAGTTTCAACCACATCTCCCTTAAATCTATACATGCCTTCTAGTCCTTCCTTTGTGAAGTGTAGTCCTGGCCGGGGTCTGGAATGTCTGATCAGCTGGTAGGCATCATTGGTGACTTGAGTTTAGGGATCAGCTTATGGGAGGATCGTACATGCTCTGCGTGGGCATGAGAGGCACAGCCGTATGGTTAGATGGTTGAAATCTTCTGTATTTCTTTTGACTTTTCCTGCCATCCATTAATGAGCCAGACAATTATGAATTAAATCGGTAGCATTGTAGAGTGTTGTAGAGTGACATTCTTTTATAAAGATTGTTGTAGCGTTCTCTCTTTCTCTCTCTCTCTCTCTCTCTCTCTCTCTCTCTGTGTGTGTGTGTGTGTGTGTGTGTGTGTGTGTGTGTGTAAGCTAGTGGTTCTCAAGCTTCCCAATGCTGTGACCCCTTAATGTAGTTTCTCATGTTGTGGACACCCCCAACCATAAACTTTATAATGGCCATTTTTCTACTCTTCTGTGTTTTCTGATGTGAAAATGTAAAAGGGTCATTGGGGTCACAACCCCCAGGTTGAGAACAACTGGTGTCAGTGCTCTCACACACAAGGTGTATATAGGTGCCCACAAAAGCCAAAAGAAGGCATTGGATCCCTGGTCCTGGATTTATAGGCAGTTATGAGTGACCGTACATGGATGCTGGGAACGGAACTCTAGCCTCTACTAAACTATTTTCAAGTTTGTGTCTTCTTTTTATTTGCTTGGGATAGAAACACCCTGAACCTGTGGATTTGGTCTTTCATCACGTCCAGAACATTCTTTGTTATTTTCTTTACAAAGATGTGCTTTCACCCATTTCTCTCCATTTTCCTTCTTGATCCCCACACAGAATTTTCATCTTCTTCACATGTCACCCTGGGATGGAAGGAAGTTCAGCATCAACTATGATATTTTTATTGCAAGGTTTGGTCCAAAAATTCCTAGCCCACCATGTTCCAAGGGAATGAAATTTCCAAATTGATTTTTAATTTCCTTTTAAAGGTATTGGTTGATAGATTGTGTGATAGGTCGATGTTGGGTCTGGACCCCAGGACTTACACATGCTTGTCAAGTGCCCTCCTCCTCAGCTGCCTTTGGATTTCTCTGAGCCTTTGCTTGCTTGTCTGTTTTAATTTGGGGGTCAGAGTCTTGCCCTGTAGCTCAGGCTGGCCTCACAGAGGAGAACCCCCTGCCTCAGCCTCCCAAGTGCTGGGATTATGGGTGTGCAACACTGCATATGTTCCAAACCTAAGTTTTGAAAAGATGTACCCATCATTTGAGGGACCATCATTGGTGTGAGTAGTCAATTATCCTGTTCAGCCTGAGGGAAAGATCTAGACCAAAGACAAAAACTCTGCACCTATCACTTTTGGATCCTGCCTCTATCTTTGTGGCAACCATCGTCTTTGTGATAATGTTAGGATGGACACAATTGTCCCCTTTCTAATGATAAAAGTGCCAAGGTCCAGATAAGCAGTGGATTGTCACATACCCTTTTGAAGTCATAGAGATGCAATTCAATAATAGTATGATCTTAGCCTGCACATGGCAGCTGTACACACATCTTCTCTGTTCAAGTTCAAGTTTGTTCTACCTTTTGCATGTGTGCCTCTCTGCGTTGGTGTTGGATTCCATGTGATCTTGTTGGGTAAGGGCAGGTCTTTCTGTAGTTTGCTGAGCTCCTTGCCTCTGGTCTCAGAAATCTGAGTACTAACCAGTAGGAAAGGTGACTTATGTTGCATGGATGTAACAGAGAAGCACTATGGTGGGCTGGGGCCAGCCCTTCGTGATACAGTACTTGTCATGCTTGCATAAGGGCCTGGGCTCCATCTAGCCAATTGGAAGGCACATTTGGTGTATAAACTTTAGCAGATTACCATGCTCCATGAGTAGGCATTACAGGCCCCAAACTAGAAGACGACCAAGTCTATTGAGTGTTTTCTAATATAAAACTGACTTCTCACTGTGGAAGTCAGAAAACACAAATGAGCATAAGAGCAGGTGACACCTGGGATCACATGTGGCGGACAATCTGTTATCAGCCCTCTGGATACCTCCTGTGCTCACACACCCTCTGTATACATCCTGATCTCAGAAATCAGTCATGCCACACCTGCTGATCCATGGCTGTTTTTTACCAATGTTGAATCCATTGGGAGTACCAGTGGGAATTATGGTTATACACTAAACAGTGAGGATTGAGACTAAACTCAGAAAGCAACCAGAAGCTGGACCAGAAGCTTTTTATAAGACAGTGCAGTCTTCATGTTGGACAAAGGCGGGGGGTGGGGTAGGGTGGGGGGGAAGCGGGAGGGAATATAGTGTGTATTATTTCCGTACTGTTCTCCAACATTATACAGTAATCACCGTTTGCCTATGAACACGGAGATAAACACACTGATTCTCCTGGCAGCAGAAATGGTTATGATAGTTAACACAGAAAGCTTGGTCTCATGGGGGTTAAGGCTATTGTATTTTGTTCCTGTTGCTCTTTCTATGCTGAGTGAGCATAGTTATTTGAAAGTCTATAACATAAAAGTGATCACTCTGATATATGAATGCAAAGTTATTTGCATCTGGGGAACTTTTTTTTTCCTTTAACAGTTCCTAAAATCCCTGGAAAATTAGACCATGTTTCCATGTCTCATTTGACAATCAGGCACTGTTGAAAAGAGCTGGTTGGTGGGGCCCATACCTGTGGTTCCATAACACTGGACCTCTGGGGCTTGAGGCTCATGAGTTTAGAGCCAGTCTGAGCTATATAGTGAGAGCCCCTCTCCAAAAGAAGAAAAGCAAGGGCTGGGGTGATAGAAAGGAAGAAGAAAAGGATAGAGGAGGAATAGAAGGGAGAAGGAGGGGGAAGGACAGGGAGGACAAGGAAGAGGGAGTGTGGGGAAGGAGGAAGAAAATGCTAAGATGCAAAGTTAACTCATTCCAAGGGAGGAAGAAATAATTTTGGACACAGAAGCTGACTAGTGGCAAAGAGTTAACACATTTGGTCCTTTAGTATCCACAATTTGGGGACTACAAACTCTTCCAGCTCCCCTTCCACATATGAATACTAAAATGTACACATGTTAGAGTCCCGCATTAAATGAGATAGTATTTTGTATCACCCACACTTCTCCTTATACCCATTTTAAAATAAACCTCCAGGTAATTTATTACTGCTAACACAATGTGTCAGTGCTATGGAAAGAACGTTACAGGAGCCTGCTCAGTGGATAGCAATGGGAACAATTTACACAAGGTCCACTCAGATGGAGGGTTAGCTCACAATGTTTCCAGCACATCTTTGCCTGCATCCATGGATAGGAAACTTACAGATTCAGAGGGATAACAGTATATTCCTAGTGAAAGGATCACAAACAACCGCAGAAATCTTACATGGTTGGCATTGGTGAGCCCGTGTATGGTTTTTAAAGCTGTTGGTTTAACTGAACCCTTCTGAGGCCAGTGGAGATGGACAAACATCAGTTATATGTCACAGTTACAGCATCATGGTACTGAGTACCCTCAAGCACCATCTGTGTGCGTTTGATCAAGCTTCTCTGTGTGTAAATTCTCAGTGCAGGGAACACATTCCATCAAAGGATTTGCATATTTAAGTTCTTGCATGGTTACAGGTATGTGAGGTTCATATGCATGTGTGTAAACGGACATTGGAAAGGCTGCCTTTTTATGTGGGCTCTGGGGATTCAAACTCTGCTCCTCATGCTTGCCTGGCAACCACTTTATACACTGAGCCATCGCTCCAGCCCTATCCTCTAGCAGGCAGTGCTGATTTGCAATTTTGCCAAGAGCATAGGAAAGATTGCTAGTTTTGACATTTAATAGAAGGAACATTGTTTTCAATCAGATAAACTAAAATACGATCATTTTTATTTTTGTCCATCATTACCAGCGGGTTTGATCGTATTTTCTTATGTTTATGATGTCCTCATATTTACTTTCTGTAAATTGATTTTGTATCTCTTGAGCATTTTGTCAGTTGGATTATTTCTTACTGATTCATAGGTAACATTTGGGAGTGTGCGCAATGTACACCTTGGGTTTATTTATCGTTTATTGTAGGAAGATGAGTCTTTGATCACAAAGCGTTTTGTTTCCTTTCTCTCTTCTGTGAGCCCTGTCAGTGAGGCAGAAAGCCTGCAGTCAGCTCTGATCCATAGCTTTGGAAAGGTGTGCTTGTGAGAAGACGTGGGTACATACAACATGGATGTTCGTTCTGACTTTTCCATGAGCCGTTCCTGTCTCCTCTCTTCCCAGCTTAATTACTGACATCACCTCACCATCTCTCTCTAGTTTGGATGAGCCCTTCCACAGTCACCCTGGGATGAGATCACATTCGGGTTTTCCTGGGTCTGAAGCATTCAGGGGTCTGGGTCAAATAGTTCTGTGTCTAGTGAGGGTGTGACTTATTCAGATTCTTTCACTTGATATCCTTCTCAACTCACTGGAAATGTACATATTTACTTAGAATGTGACTTGTGATTTTGATCAAAATGTAAATATGATCAAAATACATTCTTGAATTTCTGTTTTCAGGTTAATTGTAAATATCACCCCATTTCGGCTTCTACAATTACATTGCCAAGTCTCTTTTTTGGTACCTCATACTGTCCTTTTATATATTTAATTTTTATAAATAAATTTTTTGTATTTATGTATCTAGTTTTTATTGTCGGCAGACATTTGTCTGTTTTACAGGATCTTTCCCTATAATTTGATGTTTTTGTTTTCTTTTCCAGTCATCTCTACTTCCTTTGGCTATTTTGTTAACTTCCATTTTTTTTTTTTTAGACTTTTATGGTGAAGATACAGTTAATTTCTCTTGATTTTTCTATGAAAGATGATATAGGTCGCAGGTTCTGATATGTTTACCACTATGGCCACAACTCTTAGATGATGGATGCTATCTCTAGAATAGTCTGAGATTTTTTTTTTTTTCATGTCAGTCAACAGCTGTCCATCATGGTAGCCCTTGAGAGGACATACCCTCTTTAACTCCACAGACTAACTTTGGAAGGTTACACTCTATTTTTTTTCCCTCTATAATAAATATCTTCCCCCTTGTTCATTTGGTTCTTACGAATAAAGTCTTAGGGATGGAATTTCGCTCAAAGAAGGCAGCCACGGTATTGTCCATTTGATGTGTGGAAGAGTGCCCCCTAGCTCATACCTTTTAAACTCATCCACAGACTGGGAGAGGACTTGCTTCTACATACTGGTGTGTGGCTGTTGCCATGGTGTTGCCATCACCCTCTTCTGAACAGCAACACTGGATTTAGTGAGACAGGACACAGCCACATGTTCTCCAGCAAGGAAAAGACCCAACTCTGCTTCAATGAATTTAAAGCCTCGTTCAGTATGTCAAGGCTACAAGGGAGCAGCATTAAATGAACGCTTTGTAACCTATCTAGTCAAGCCAGTAGGTAAAACAATCGTACACATCTGATTTTGGCTTGTTTGTTAAGTTCGCAGTCATCTTTGTGTATTTGTTGTAAAATCCCAAATATAAATGTTGTCAGGATTGAGCAGAGGAAGGCCATTGCCCTTAAAACCACCTCTAAAAGGGGAGCCGCTTGTGTTTGTGCTCCTGAAAGGCTGGTGTCACCTAAAATTTTATATATATTTTTTTTAATTTTATTTTTTGAGACAAGGTCTCATTATCCTAAGCCAGCCTTGAACTTGCTATTTAGATTAAACTTTCAATCCTCCTGTCTCTACTCCCCAGGATGCTGGTGTTATAGGAACCTACCTCCAAGGCCCTGTTTATGATCAAAACAAAGTCTTTGAAGGACTAAATCTCTGGATGGTTTCCTCACTTCAAGATAAAACTTGCCCCTTTCTTATAGTGTAAAGGATGTGTTAGGTGTTTTGCCTAAAATAGTGTTTTTAGTTCTGTTACAGGAGGTGCCAGCAGAGCCTTCCAATAGCAATGTCACTGCTTCCCATTCCTCTCTGTGACCTTAAGAGTTAAACTACTACACTGGGGAATTTTTTTCTTTAAAATTAATTTAACTGAAAAAATCTCTTCAAATTGTATTGTTGGCTTCAGCACGGGCCATGAAATAATTTTCCATCGGACCCCACCATTCTTCGAAGGTCAGACTCTGAATTGGGCTGTTGCGGCCCTGCCACAGAGTTTCCAAGCTACGTTAATTTTGGGTCTGCCGTTGATGGATGGAGCAGTTTGAATTCTGACATGTAGCAGGCTGACGTGAATGACCTGCATGGGCAGATGTCAGCCTCCTATTTCATGGCCGTTTGTCAGGAAGGAAAAACAGAGTCTGTTCAGACTGCTGTGCTCTAGGGGGCCTTCGAGAAACTGTGCACACATGCCCCACACTTCACGGGGCTGGAGCCAGGGCGGTATGCATAAGGGTTTATGTGACACATTGACTCATAAAAGAATAACACAGTGATGTGTGCATTACGGTTTTATATGCTGGTTTATGTCTCGGTATATATAAATGTTTGTGTGGATGCTAACAGAGGGCGCTGTCTTTGAATACACACATTACAAAATTGCTTTTGGAGGATAGGAGTAGAGCCATGAATCACGTCCTTACTCAACCTTCTATGGACAGCAAGATAGCTATATGGCGATCACCCAGAATATCAGTGTGGAAAAGGCACAAGGGAGTGTTCACACCCCACGAGGCAGGGAAGTGACCCCTTGGAGGTAGGAAGGAAGCAGGAAAGCATGCAAGGACGTGAGGACCCAGGAAAGAAGCAGAGATTAGGAGCTGGCATCTTTCAAAGACTTGGCCCAGTGCTGCAGACAAGAGCATGCATACGTAGGGCTGGAATAGGCTGGTGGGCTGTCTGAGGAAGCCGTGCTTCCTTGCGATCCGGCTGCTTTCATGAAAGAGTTGAAATAGCTTGAGTTCATGAATCACAGTGACCTGAGGCCACTCGGGCCCCAAGGATCACCTTCCCTACTTAAGTGGGAGCCTTGAAGAGGAGCAACAAATGAGGTGGGAGGGTTCCCTGACACTGCCTTGAATGTAGTAGCTCTCTCTGCATGTGGACCGCCCTCTCCATCCCAGCCCAGAATGGGCAGCCCTCCCACTCCGGCATCTACATCTGGGAATTTTGAAGAGTCCGACTCACAGGCAGAAGCATGCTTATGGACCCACGTTCATGGCTGTAAAGTGATCCCACGTGTGTGGTGGTTTTGTTTTTGTAAGGTAATAGATGTACAGCCTGTTGAAAAAGCAAGTAACACAGAAAGCTTACGAACATAAATAGCACCTCCCTGACCCACCCTGATCCTGAGTTTCGAAGGAAGCTGCCCCCTCTCACTTATCTATCAGTTCTATTGTTTCTCAGATCGTCTGTATAAGGCATTATCGTTGGGCTTCTGCTCCAACAAATGCAGATACAGCTCTTAAGTCTTCACTGCCCCTTCCTCCCTTCTTCTATCACCCCCAAACTGGGATGTTAAGGTGTATATATGCAGTATGGTAATAGCTCAGGGAAGTTATATTACTGTTATATAATTAAGTTATATTATATTATCCGGCATTTATTTTTCTCAATGATTCTTTGTGTATAGTCCAAATAAGATCCTTCAGCCAGTCATGTCAGCCATTATACAGATGGGTTTGTTCCTCCTTCCTTTCCTGTCCATGTACAACACTCCTGTGGGGGCTGTCACCTAATTCAAGATTCCTCCATTTTTGTTTTCCATTTTTAGTTAAAAATACTATTCCCTGGGCTGGAGGAATGGCTCAGAGGTTAAAGGAGCTTGCTGCCTTTGCAGAGAACCTGGTTCAATTCCCAGTACCACTCATTTTGGGTGGCTTACAACTGCTGGCAACTCCAATTCCAGGGGAAAACAACCCCCTCTTCTGGTGTCTCAGGCAACTGCACTCACATGTGCATGCACACACCTAGATCTACACATAAATGAAAATAGTTACCATTCCCTCTCTTTGATTGTTTTTCCTTGATATTTTTTGTTGTAATTTCCCCTAGATTATAGGCTGTCTACATTTTTAGCTTCATCCTTCATTTTTAAGAGGATTTTATAAGTACATTCCTCAGAAACAAAAAAAAAATGGATAGAAAGATAAGTGTTTTGAACACATAAATACCCCAAAACACCACTTCTCCACCTGATGCTTGATTGGGATTTTGCTATAGAACTTGAATCTTGAAAACAGTTTTATGTCAGATTACTGAAGGACCCAGGTCTGTTCTCTCATTTGCATTATTGCCATTGAAAACAGGGGACACATTTCGCTTTTTGATTTCCTATGGTCTTTTCTCACTCAGGAAACCTCTAGAATATTTCCCGTTTCTCCCAATATTTTGTGGTTGTACAACAGTGTGCCTGAAAGGTGTGTTTGCCTTCACTTAGCTGGATGCCTGGCTGGAATGATTTAATACGGAGATTTTTTTATCTTCTGGTTTGAGAACCTTTTCTTGGGTAATTTCTGTCCCTCTGTTTTTCCTTGTTCTTTTGTAGAGGTTTCTATTATTCACTGTCAGACCACCCGGGCATGGTCTCCATGTTTCCTCTATTGCCTTCCAGGTTCATTTATTTTCTTCAGTTTTATTTTCTATTTAAATATCAAAGATAACATTTGTATTTATTTGTATGTATGTAAGCATGTGCGTTTGCATGATGTGTGTGTGCACGAGTGTGTGTGTGTGTGTGTGTGTGTGTGTGTGTGTGTGTGTGTGTAGCATAAGTTTCTCCAGAGTCAGAGATGACTTTGGATCCCTGGAGTTGCAGGTTGTGAGCCACCTAATGTTAGTATAGGGAACTTAACTCAGGTCCTCCAAATATATACATACTCTTAGCCACTGGGCCGTCTGTCCAGCTCCCGGTCTATTTTTAAAAATTTGATGAAACAGAATTCCAGTGTTGGGATTGTTTCTTTGCCTAAAGATGCTATTCTTGCAGAATTAACCTCTGACCCTGGTCACTCCCCACCCCAGCTTATTTCAACCCTCCTTGTTCATCCTCTTCCATACGCCTGGGATGCTTTGACTCCTATGCTCTTGTGAGACACTGGAAGGCCCACAGGCGGCCTTGCTTTCTGTAGAGTGGTACAGCAAGGCTGTGTCTTCACTGGGAAGCCAACGAGAGAAATATATCGCCTGGGAAACAGCACTGTACAGCTTGCAAACTCCACCTTCCTAATGTTCTGTCCTAGGAGCCTGAAGCACTTCAAGAACACTCCTGGTGACAAACTAGGAATCCATCATCCAAGATGCTAAGCAGAAAATCTGACTTTTAACAGCTCCTGACCATGGGCTTCCATGGCCCACCTTCTAGTTTCAGATTGTTTTTTTCTTGTCTCTCTCTGTGTGTGTGTGTGTGGTATATGTGCAGTTAACACACACACACACACACACACACACACAGAGACTAGAGGAAGGCTGTCAGGTGTTTTGCTCTATCTCCCTGCTTAATTTGAGTCAGGGTCTCTCAGTGAACCTGACTGAGACCCACCCAGCCCTAGAGACCCCCCCTTTCCCCCCAGTTCCCCTCATGGTTCTGACTTTGCAGGTACCTGTGACCACACCCAGCCACTTAGGTGGAACCCAGGCCCTCCTCATGTTAACCCAGCAAGTCCTCACACCCACTCAACCATTTCCCCAGCCTCTCCTCTTAGCCAGTTTGGGATTCTGTGAGGAGAACCCAGTCCCTTCTTGACAGAGCCCTGCATAAGCTTGGGTGCTCTCCCAAGGCAGGTTCTCCCTCACTACCTTTCCCTTTTATTTCTTCCAAAGATCTGTACACCTTTCTCCTGCTCTTTCACCTCTCTTCCAAGTTCCTTCTCCTCGTGGGTTTTACCTTTAAACAGATCCTTTTACTACCACGATCGGTTTATTGTTATTCTCTCTCGTGCTGATTGCTTTGGTGGGATCGGGAGAGGAAGCAGAGACAAATATGTTTTTATTCTGCTGTGTTTAACTGGAGGTCCACGAGACTTTGCCTCCGTGGCTGCTTCTAATGCAGTTGGATTTGTACAGGGAGGGCTCCTGCCTTCTGACGAGAGAAAAAGCCTCATTTCTCATTCTGCCCTCGCCACCAGTCCACACGCAGCCCGGTAAGGTGGCATGTTCCTGTTTTAATATTAACTTTCAGGAAGGGATATGATTAGACCACGGTGCTCTCAAGAGCATACCAATGAGAAAATGTTCAGCGATGGGGAGCCCTCTGGAGCCGCCATAAAGCCAGGCTTTAGAGAGTCTTGGCTCAGAGTTTTGTGTTTGTAGACAAATGGGTTTATCATCTCCAAAACATATTAGTGGCTTCTGTTGCATACACAGTGAGGAAGAAAATCAAGGAGACAACATACTCCAGTGGGATGTCTAAGCAAAGGAACTGTGCTACCCAGCGATTGGTTCAGGGCAATAACAGCCAGAGTGGCTGTGGGATAAACAGGCTATGCATAGAGGTTCTAGAATGTTCCATGACCAGTTCTTAGCTGGGAAGAAAGTAGAGTCTGCAAAGAAGCAGGGCACAGATCTTGTCTCCTGGTTTTTATTTGGTGTGGTTTTTTATAGTCAAACCTCGGACTCAATCAATCACTGTGCACCTGGACTAAATTGATAAGAAACAATTTCTTCTTCATTTGTCTCTTTTCAGATGCTGTCTGTTACTTTTATCAGACATCAAACCTATACCCTTGGCGTATAGATGTGCCTTTATTTTGGACTCGTGTTTGGGAACATGTGTGTAAATACCCATTTCTGAAGTGACCCATTGGCCTTATATATTGTTAACTCTTTTAGCAAACCTTTGCTTGTGTCCTGTGCTTTAGGGTGGGACCCAGGGAGGGGCAATTACACATACTTCTGCTTTCAGAGAGCCATGCTTTCCTGAGAAACACAAACCTTGAGCCAGCGGCAACAGAATAGTCTGCACCAACAGCTATAATGGATTTACTTATTTCACAAATGCCCGTTAAAAGTAAATTCTGTGTAACACTCACTAGTCTACGAAATAGAACTCTAAGAATTTGGCCATTTGAGCTCACTTAAAGACCTAGAGCCAAAGTGCAAATGAAAATACCTCGTGCCATGAATATTAAAACAACAACAACAACACACACACACACACACAAGAAAAACTTGAAGTACTTACATTGCTTCGTTCATGTCTCTGCTAATTCTCTTTGATACTCCATTGTATACAGAGTGCTCAGAAACTCTGAGTATATTCTAGTGTTAACTTGCTTAAAAAAAAATCCATTCACCTCAGGCGTGAACAAAAGAAACCTGTCATAGAAAGTTCCTATGTGCCCATGTGCTAAGCTATACATAGAGATTTGAACTCAGGTCCCCATGCTTGTGAAACAAATGTTCTTGCCCACTGAACTACCTCCTTAGGCTTCCTATATATAGTTCAGTTCTTGATTGTCTATAGAATAAAGCTCTATGAGATGACAATCTTTCTTTCTCTCTCTCTCTCTCTCTCTCTCTCTCTCTCTCTCTCTCTCTCTCTCTCTCTTTCTTTCTTTCTTTCTTTCTTTCTTTCTTTCTTTCTTTCTTTCTTTCTTAAGACAGGTCTTGCTATGTAGCCCAGGCTGGCAAGTGACTCACCACTTCCAGATAATTTCATGACTGTTGAAGGATACCTTCAAGGATACCACCTTCCATATGTAATCTACAATCATATCATAATATATGGGGAGGTGTGAGAATATTTTTCTCCCTGGACCCTATCTGACTGTAGATTATTAAGTCCTAAAAAAGAAAGAAAGACAGAGAGAGAGAGAGAGAGAGAGACAGACAGACAGACACAGCATTGTGTTACAGTCACAGTCTGTGTTTATCAAATGAGCTAAGTAGTAAGTAGTTTCAAGTTACTAAACTGTTTCATTAATATCTTCTCATTGAACTGCCTAAAACAATTATCTGTCTTCTTTCCAGTTAGATATCCACCATGTTATACTGTTTCAAAGCATGTAGTCTTTTGCCTGTTTAGAAAGAATGCAGGATTGATTTCTGATTTGTTCTCTTGGTGTCTTTTCATGTCTCAGTTTTACATCTTTGTAGACATACTTCTACATCTACAAATTTTCTAGATTCACAGAATCTGGGTTTAAAAATTTTTTTAAGTAACAGTAGATTTCAAATGTTTCAAATGTAATGTGATACCTCCCTTGTACCCACCACCCTGCCTTAACATTAAACACAGTGTTAGACATAGAATTTTTCCAATCTATCTTTTGAAAGGATAAAACATAGATTTTAATCTCCCCCCCAATAGTCACTAACTCCTGTGTATTTGTTTAATTTATCGGGGCATCTCCTATTGATTTGAGACTTTAAAGTATACAGTCTGTATACATATTGGAGGCTACATTGTTTCTTCTCATGTTGTTCTGTGGTTTCACCCATTTGCTAGACTAGAACTCCACCACTGTGCATTCAGTAGCTGCCTGCATCAGTAGTTTCTTGGATGGTCCTCCTTATAGATTTATGCCGATTCATACCGATTTATGCTCTCCCCCCCCAATTTTCTAGTTCATCTCTTGCTGTTTATTGTTTTCCGTTGATTCTTAGAATCATTCACATCTCATTTTCCTCCTAACTCGAAGAAATAAACAGAGGAAGTAAGCGAGATAGACAGCAGTTTCACTGGTAAGCACATCAAAGCGAGTGATTGATCAGCATTGCTAATGGAAGGGGGAAAGGGTAGACAGCCAAGGTGAGGAGTAGTTGATGTGGGCAGGTGGCTCATAAGAGTGATGGACTAGCTTGTGGTCAGTGGGAAACAGTGTAGATCCCAGAGAGAGGCGGGGGGGGGGCACCTTTGGAAAGGAAAAGCCACGGAGAATGTTTAGAGATAGGAGAACAGCAAGGTCATTTCATCTCCTATCTCCCTGTCAAGTCTTTGGTAAGCTCATATATAAGCTCCCTTCACATGGTTTCTCTGAAGCTGCTAGGGATTCAACCTAGGGTCTTACACATGCTAGGCAAGCCCTCTTACTGGTGAGCTATGTCCTCAGCTCTCTCTTGTATAGTTTAGTAAGACTCTGGGCTGAGTGTACAGAGAGAGAGAGGGAGAGAGAGAGAGAGAGAGAGAGAGAGATTGATTGATTGATTTCAAAGGGGCTACCTCTTGGGCCGAGCAGTCTAACACACGGTTCTTTGTGCCTTGGAATGAGGTTGAACAGTTACTATCTGAGTGATGTAGAGAGCATCAACACCAGTGGATTGAGTAGCATTTGGGTAGCGCTCTGAGCACATCCCTTATTCCTCCCTTACAGGGACTTTCTGAGCTTCTCTTTCTAATTATGTGGCATGAAGACCTTTGCCTGAATTTATTATTTTTGTGTGTGAGGGAAGAAACTTTGACAAGATTACCCAGGACAAAAAAAAAAAAAAAAAACACCACAGTTTGCAAATGTAAGTGTTTCTTCCACCTCTACCAGCACAGCCCATCATCTCAAAGTATTGATTTTATGCTAATGCTGTTACTCTGCCAATTGCAAAGGAAATGACTTGGGAAGGCAGAAACTGCATTCTTCATATTACTGCTCAGGTTTCAGGGGACCTGAGCTTATATCTTTATGCTTAACATAGTGTTCCCATCCCTGACTTGGTAGGGCTTGCTTCTTCTGAGAAACTCATCAGCTGATGGCCCAAGATACAGAGATCCCATAGGCCATTGGGAGTGACTTCAATGGAGACCATAAACTTCTTTTTAAAATGTTTTAACTTTAATTTTATGCATATAAATGTTTTGCAAGGATATATGTGTACCAAATCCACCTGGTACCCAAGAAGGCCAGAAGAGGGCATCAGGTGCTCTGGAAGTGGAGTTTCAGGTTTGAGTTGTCATGGAGATACTGGGAACTAAACCCAGGTCCTCTGCAAGAGCATCCAGGTAGTCCTAACTGCTGGGTCATCTCTCCACCCCCCAGTCTGCTATTGTTTAACTTGTGGGGTCTGTCTATGCAAAAATGAGTTAAAAATAATCAAGCTAGCACGAAATCCTGTGCATTTATAATCTCAATTTTGCAGGAGCTATATCTATAAAACATCTGAATAAATATACAAGCTACTTGGAAATATGTGTGTGACTGTATCTCTGTGAGTATACATGTCTACAGGCACACATACAGCCAGATGTTTGTACCCTGCTTTGATCACATGGCAGCCAGTTTTGATATTTTTTTAAATATATACAAATATCAGGGATATTATTGGTGGAGCTAAAGTTTTCATACCAAACTATATATGATTTTTTAAAAAGAGTGTTGAGTTGCCTTCTCTGCTTCTACATCTGCCTTTCAAAAGGTGCTTCTTCTCCATCCATTTCTTAAATGTCATCAAATTCTCTCCATCGACTACGTGGAAGTAAAAACTTTTCTGAAGAAGAGAATAAGATCACTCTTGCCTCTTCCCAGAAGGGAAAAGATGAACTGTTTGCAGGAGTCTCCCCTCACCCATGGAAGGTACTCATCTCCAAATTTCTCATTACAAAAAAATCACACCCTCACCTCTTATGTGCTCCTGACCTTTATAGGGAATATGTGTGTAACTGTATCTCTGTGAGTATACATGTCTGCAGGCACACATATGGCCAGATCTTTGTACCCGGCTTTGATCACACAGCAGCCAGTATTGATATATATTTTTTATATATACAAATGTCAGGAATATTATTTTAATCACTTCATAATAGCCCCTCCTCTACATGTAATATGATAATTGCTCTGTTCCTTGTTTGTCATACTCATGCCGCATTTTAAATATTTTACTGTTAGGAATGGGGCTTTGCTTAAACATCACTGCTCTTAAATGTGGGTTTCTGTGTGAGCTTCTTCCAAGAGGATACTCTGAGCAGTGGAATTGCAGTCAAAAGCCGTTTTATAGGCCTTGATGGTAGCTGCCAGTGTTTGAAGAAAGGACCTAGCCATTCCTACCCCAGTCACAGCCACCGGCACTGGACAATGTTACATTTCTCTCCCTGCTAAAAGGACTTCTTCAGTTGCACAGAGAAGCTCTGAAGAGCAGTATCCTGGTACCTGGGCATTTGCCTCCCATCCCTCCTCCCCCATCCTTTTCCTCCTCCTCCTGCATCTCTGTACTTGGGTTGGGCCAGTTCTTCTAAAAACATTTATTAGTTGGGCAGATGACAAAGTCTGTCTTTTATTTGTTTTATTTGGTTTGTATTTCTGAAGTTACTCCTGAGTCTGAAGATATCCCTGTGCTTGGTTACTCACAGTCCCTACTCCTTCCAAGTGGGTCTTTGTCTCTTTTCTATGTCTCTTTTTTTATGACTCTTCATAGCTGTGCAGTGGCTGAGCGGTAACTTTTTAGCAACAGTTGCAAAAATGTACTTACTTGCTGCCTTTTTGTTTCAGATGATTTCAGAAACCACAGAAATTAAAGTAGCAAAGCTGTCCTTCTTGCATCCTGAGGGCTTCATCCATTGCATTAAGGACACTAAGAACCCATGTGAAGGCTACAGAATCATCTCATTTTCTACCAGTGTTTGAATTTGAAATTGGTTGAATTTTTACCTTGTAGAAGCTACCTGTAGTCCCTGTACCAATTGCACAGAAACATTTTCCAAACAAAAACCATTTCTTCTGCTTCTCTTTAATGCCCTGCTTACCCCTCACCTTCTAAGAGCACATAAACTATTCTCGCTATTAATCAAGGAAGGAAGTGCACATAACATCTCTTCTTATTCTGTTTTCAGGCTCTCAAGTACAAACATTTCCCACCCCATTGGAAGCCTGTCCTGGAGCCATTTTCTTTCTATTTACCTCTTTTTATCTTCATTTTAAAAATTAGATTGACATTTTTTAAGGAAAATTGTTCCCTTGCTTTTCTTTAAAAAAAAATAAGGTTTATGTCTGATTGGGGGATGTAAAATATTTTATTATAGACCCCCCCTAAAGAAACAAATAAAAGGAATCAATGTTGCACTTTTACATATGCAGAGAGCTTCTGGTCCTGTAAACTGTGCTATGTCTAAGTCTAAAACACACACACACACACACACACACACACACACACACACACACACAGAGAGAGAGAGAGAGAGAGAGAGAGAGAGAGAGAGAGAGAGAGAGAGAGAGAGAGAGAGAATATCTTGGACAAGGCATAGCTGAAATTAGACATGTAGAGATAAAATGTTTCCAGTTACCGAAGCTTCTGGTTGGAAGCTTGCATTTCCATACCATATTTTTCTTGAAACCTGCAGCTTTGAATACTCCATCCCAAGTTCTTAAAGAAAAATACGTATTTTTTTCAGACATTCAGAGAAAAGAATTAATACTCACAGGATTCCTAATGTCTATGGGCCACATGACTTTCAAATGGTTTGCATACTGATGCTTGGGTGTGTGTGTGAAACCTTTCTCTAAAACCTACATGTGGTTAAAGACCTAACTTGTAGTTCCTCTGGCTTTCTCGGCGATGCTGAGAATTAAGGACCCAGTGCCTGCATCTCAGAACTCTCCATTCAGATCTTTCACCTCTGCTTCACCTTGAGGAATGCTGATATATATTCAGGGAAATCCCTGATGCCGGACCACAGAACCTGCAGCAGCCAAGAGGCTCTTCAGACAGACAAAGGAGGCTGAGTAGATCTGTGTCATCCTCTCTTTCTCAGGAGACTCTTTGTGTATTGCATGGCCATCCATTTCTTATATATGTATATATGTATACACACACACACACACACACACACACACACACACATACACACACATATATAGTGATCCTTCCTGACAATTAAGAGCCAGGAAATTAAAAGTTGAATTGTTACTTGGTCCTTAACTGAGATTGGGTACTCTGAGTCTTCTCTGAGTTTATGAAGGAACATCTAGACTCCAGTGGAATTTAGCTGATTGCCTATGTCATGTCTTGGTAGGAACACAACTTTTAAACATACTTCATGAGCTGTTATTATTCCTGGTATAAAAGTGGTGGCGGGCCCACGATCCTCTAATTCTCTTGCTGATCTCCTTTCTATGGTAGTAGCCCAGGGTCTGGTGGCATTCGTTGCTCAAAAAGACAAGGAATGGCCTTGAAATCACATGCTAATATAAAATAGTCTTTAATCTCTTTACGGCAAAGTGATGCTGGCACTGAGATTACAAATTTGATTTCCCTGGCTGTCGATACAGAGAGACACAATAGAGACTGTGAACTTCTCCAAATACGTTTCCAGGATAGGGGGTCTTTCCCTTCCAGGTGGCGACATTTCCAACTTTGCTTTGGACTTAATAAGGGTTTTTTGTTTTGTTTTTGAGGTAGAGTTAAGTTTGGAGATTTTTTATTTGCTTGGGGTTTTCTTGTTAAATGTGAAGGTTGAAGGGAGGCTAACATCTTCCAAAGTGTCTGCCTCTCCGTCTCACAGAAGAGAACCTCTGAATTTTTTTTCCACCGGTGTGCTGAAATATCATGACACCTGTCTAGACCAATTAGTGTGAGAGCGGGCTTGAGTCTCCACAATGGAAATGATGGATGAGCCGTGGATGGTTTTAGTAACTCATTAGCCAAATGCTACAAAGAAATAAAAGTTGTTGTGGTTTTTATTTTTTCATTTACATCAAGGGGCTGCTTAAAAGCTCCAGCATTTTCTCCATTACCTTGTTGTTGTTGTTTTTTTTTTTTTTTAATTTTATTAAAAGAAAAAAACACCTAGCAGGTTCAAAACAACTTCAAATTTCACATGCAACCTGTCTCAATGCCTGGGCCTTTTTAGTTAGCCCCATTTTGTTTCCTAACTAATAGAATTTCTGAGCTAGGGAAGGAAACCACCGGGACTTTCAGTGCAACTTGAATATACTCTTGATGGCCCTTCCATTGGCAGGAGGCACTGGGATGTTTTCTGAGCCCTGCCCTGCCCAGCCCCACTTTTCTTTCTCCTTTCTTCTTTATTTCACACCAACTGATCTTTTAGGGGTTTGCTTTTTGTTTTTTAGTCCCCAGTCTCCATCTTCTTCCTGTGAGCCATCCTCTGGCATGCATATTATTTTGGTCCCTTGGAAAACGCTAAGCCATCCTTAACGCTAAGCCTCCCCCAAGAAAGGAAGGAGGGAGGAAGAAAAAGAAAATGTCTGAATCTGTTGGAGTTTGACGCCCCAGTTATTCACACTGAACAAAGGGCTGGGGAAACTCAGTCCTTCCAAACACCACATGAAATCCCAGGCAACACGCAGAGCAGGAGTGGAAACAGGGTGTGTCGTGGGAGATGGATTGCGCCTTGCTCTGTATTTACGTATTGGCGGCCTTGTTTGTGTGTGTACGCGCATGCGCGCGCTCACACGCACACCCTGCCACACAGGAGGTGGAAGGAATTGGACTAGATTTATAGTCCCCATCACTGCTTTCTATCCTTTGGGATCAACTTTGTCACGGGAACAGCAGCAGGGGTTTATTACAGTGTGTGACAGCAGGTATGGAGCTGTGTGTGCGCTGGCGATTCATTGTCCTCCTGTGTAAGGATTTATACAGCCACACACCCCTTCCTTCCATGGGCCTCCTTGGCCATCATTCTTAGATCTACTGGGCTGAGCTTGGTACTCTGCTTCTTGGGTCCCTGGTAGGATTCTTTCTATCTCAGAGAGGGGTGGGGGGTACATTTAAAAAGGTTTGCTTCTGGAGGATTGTTGCTTAAAGAACGTAAATGCCATTGAAAGCAGTAGTAGAGACACCATGAACCAAGAAATTCAGAGGCTTGCTGATATGAATCAGAACAAATAAAATAGACTCCTGAGCTCTCCGAAGCTATAGCTGGCATCAAAGAGAGTTTATTGCACATCTACACGGTCATATCAGGCTGAAGGCCTGGGTGCAGGAGAGGACACAGACAATTAAGAATTAAGATAAATTATCAGTACTCATAAGATCTGGCTCTCCTCTCCTCCCTTTGGTCCCTATTTTCTGATACAGAAAACTAACAAAACTTCAAAGACAAGCTCTGCTGGGCTGGAACCCTGTCCAGAAAATTATTTTTTCAATCTTAAAAAATATACATACAAATTTTTTTTCTTCCTGTAGGTAGATCCATAATTCAAACCCCCGGGGACTATCATTTTAAAACTGTTGAAAATAACTTTTGAGATTTGTTTATTGTTTTTAACTATGTATGGGTGTATGGTACATGTGTGCATGTTCATGTGCCTATGGGTGTGTACACAGGGGAACAGATGCTCAGAAGGACTGGAGATGTCAGATCTCTTGGGAGTGGAGTTCTAGGCAGTTGTGGATCACCTGACATTGGTATTAGGAACTGAGCCAGGTCCTCTGTAAGAGCAGTAAATGAGCCATCTCTCCAGTCCTGAGAAAATAATTAAAGCACACACACACACTAAAAAAATGTTTAAAAACCCCCCAAAACAACTAAAGAGTGCTGAGAGCAAGGAGGGGTGTAGAGGGGAGTTTTAAGGGAAAGAAGGGAAGGAGAAATGCCATTATATTGTAATTTCAACAAAAACATAAAAATATTACCATAGTAAAAATGAACACACACATACATACACACAGGCACATGCATACTCATGTGCATTGTCTATACTCACACACACACACTCATACACACTCCACCTCGAAGTGCACATACATGATTTGAGGAGATTACATTAAGTGTATTAAATGCATGTATTGTGAAGAGGAAGACATGAATTTAATCCTCAGAATCCATGTTAAATAATTTAAATCCAAGAGTGGTGGCACATGGCTGTAATCGCAGCACTCAGGACGCAGGCAGCAAGACCCCTGGGACTTGCTGGCCAGTTGGTGTAGCCTATTTGGCACATCCCAGGCCAGAGAGAAACCCTGTCTCAGAAACAAATCAAGAGGTACAAAGGGCTTGAGGAACATCACTTGAGGTTCTCCTCTGGCCTTCTCAACCATGAGCGCACACCTAGATATGCACCATTAGCTCTGAGGATGCCCAAGTCTAGTATTAACACAGCCCATGTCTTCCCATCATGCCAGAGCCATCTCTCTACTGCTACCTGCTCTCTGGCATCCTAGCAAGGGGCTGATGAGATGGCTCAGCAGCTGAAGGCATTTGTGTCAACCTGGCTATAGGACTCCACCAACCCTCAGGGACCATGAAAAGGCAGAAGGAGAAAACAGACCCCACCAATTTGTCCTCTGAGCTCCATGCACACTCCATGCTTATACACACGATAAAAAGTAAAACGATTAGATGCAAATCCAAGGCACCTACAATTTTCAAGCATTGCAGTCTACGCCTTTATTCTGAATACTTTAAATTTCACTTGTGAAACATATATGTTTTTTTAAAAATCGCACCAAGCCATTCCAGGAGTGATCATTTATATGATATGAATAAATAGTTTAGAAGATGCCTTTTTTTTTTTTTACGTACCTCAAGATAGTTCACTCAAGAGAGCGAGAATCATAGACTGATGAGCTGTTTTCTCTCTGTTTATCTCTTGAGAGAGCTTGGGAGCTTCTCCATGGCGCAGCACAGTGGTGGCTCAAATGCCAATCCCGTGATGTCTCTTAACATCAGAGTATGAATAAGACCCTTCACCTGTGACCTCTGTTCATCTCTTTGGTTTGTCTCCTCTTCCCTCTGCCTGTCCCCAGGATCAGGAATCATAGTTCTAAGCACACCTATTCACTTGGCTATGGCCTCTGTCTGTGTCTTTGTATTTATTTTGTCCTCTCCTCTTCAGTGGGGCTGCCACTGTTTAGGCATTCTCTTGGGGGAAGTCTCCTGTGTCCTTTAAAACGTAGGACGAGCTTCTACTAGAAAAGAGCAAAGTCATTCTGGTGTCTGTCTTCAGCCCTTGATCCCTACATTCTAAATGGGGCCTGGCATAACATGAATGCTCAGTTAGTATCCATTGCCCTGGACATCAAGGGAGGTCATGAGAGTTAGGGGCAACATCTGGAAAACAAAAGCAAGCCATGGTACCGAGTGAAGGGCAGAGTCCTAGGTGTGAGTTTCACCATAATGGAGAGGGATATGAAGCTGATAGAGGTCAAGGAGTCGCTGAGCCTTTTAAAGCAAGAGTACACTACTTTAGAAGTAGGGAGCATGTGCCTCTTGGTAGAGTGCTTGCCGCACGGGCATGGAAACCTGAGAGTTTGGAGTCCCAGTGTCCACCTAATAGAAAGCTGGGCATGAGGGGTTGTATGCGATCCCAGTGCTCAGGAGGCAAACGCAGGAGGACCCTGCAGATCATTGACTGTAGTGTCTAGCCAACTGGTGAGTTCCAGGTGCAGTAAGAGACCCTGTCTCAAAGCCAAATAAGGCGGTATGTGTTTCTACTCGATAACCACGATAGCAACTGTTTTCCTTTTAATGTCAGTGGAGAAAGCAGGGAAAAAGAAATCACTGTTGACCTTTGACCTTCACAGATATGCACACACCTACGCAGGCAGGTACACCCTCACATATACAGATATGCACACACAGAAAATGAGGCGTGTTTATCAGGTGGAAGGAAGGGATGAATCACAGTGGAAAGAGTACTGGGGGCAAAGGGCCCTAACCTATCCCTGGGTGGTTACATTGGCTAGGTCTTCTAGATGGCTCCCGTTCATGGGATTTAATTCTCTTTAATGGAGGTCATTGACCATGCAAGTGTCTGCATGTAATTTCATTTTTCTACCTTTTAAATTATTTTTATTTTTTGAAATTAAAATGTAACTATACAATTTCCTTCTTTCTTCCCCTCTAGCTTCTCCTGTAGTCTCCTTGCTCTCTTAAATTCATGGCCTCTTTTTTCTTTAATTGTTATTATATGTGTGTGTGTGTATAATAATAACATAAATAATTTTTATACTTAGAAATATGTTCCTATAGATAGATTTTCAAATTAGAATATATACTCCAATTTTAGGTTGAAAAATATCGGCGCACATTTCCTATGAAGATTCTCACGGAGAGGTTAAAAACCTGTTGTGCAAAGAAATGAATTCAAAGCCACCGAGGGCTGGGTGTTTTTCCTTCATGACTCTGTTATCTGGGGTCTCCACTTCATCTGCATCCGTCCTCATTACAAGTGGCCACCTACATCACTTAGTTCTCTGCTAGCATGGTCTGAGTGGGTTCATATTCCGAAGAGGGGGCAGCTCTGAGAACTTTGCTGCCCAATGGTTTCAGAATCATGAGCTGACTGGAAGTATAGAACCCCTGGCCCCACCCTAACCCCGCCCAATCTGGTTCTGCATTTGGCGAGGCCCTCCTGGGTTCCACGAGTTCTCCTTGGACACATCAGGCTTGAGGACCTTCATCTGAACTACGAAAGGCTGGGAAATGATGTGAACCTATTGTCTCCGTCTCACTAGATATGGATGTGACTGGTCCCTCCTCTCAATGCTATTGTAGGAAATTAAAGTCTTTCCTTCCTTATACCTCCCAGATTTCTTGGAAGGCCAGGTCTTAATTCTCTCACAGATTTTTTTTTTTTAAACCAGAATCCTGAACTTGAAGGCAAACTCAAGTTATATCTATTCCATCTAAACTTCGTGAGGTACAGATGCGTCGAGCGTGGCAGGTGTGAGCCGTTGTCTCACTGTGAGGCGTGTGCCTGCTCGTTGGCGGAGAGGGTTTTTCAAATATTATTCTGAATTATCGGGAAACATAACCAGCTTTGTGCAAACAGCAGCTTTCCGAAAGTCGAGCACGCTTCCTGTGCTTGATTTATAAACTCCAACGATGCAGATCCAGCGGTGGCTTGGTTGAGTAAATAAGGCGCGCACGGCATGCCGCCGTGTCTCTCATAGCGCCGCAGTTATATTGTATTCAAATGACTTCAGAATCCAGACATTTTCCGTTAGGTACCTAAAATAAAAATCACTCCCCCTGCCTCGCAGAGGATGTAGAGCGTTCACCGGAAATGTGACAATCAGAAAGATGAAGTTTTTCCATGGCCTGAGTCCATGAAGATGGAGCCATAATTGGTGCTTTGGAAAAAAAAATTTTTTTAAATCTCCTTCAGCACTCATTTCTATACTTCCATCTGTCCTACGTGTGGAAGTAGGTGTGAGGCTAGATGTGGGGGAGAGAGAAATGTCTTTGAACGTGAGGCAAGAGTTAACCCTCACTATCTGGGGGAAGGAATCAGGAAGTGTGGGGTCCCTTGACTGGTGGGTGGGGTGAGGGGGCATCTTACGGTGACTGTCCACAAAATTTAATTTGGCTCTTCCTGGGTAGGCATATTTAGCTCACACACTTGATGAGATGGGCTTATAAAGTCAGTGTGTTTGCCCGATTCCTCTCTTTTCTCTTTCTTTTTCTTTTTTTTTTTTTTTTCTTCTTCTTCTGGGGGATAGATTCTTTATTGTCTGCTGAATTCATTTCGCTCTGTCAATATTCTGTAGAAAAATGATGGACGTTCTAGAATCTTGACGTTGATATTAATTCACCCTTTCGATGGGTCTACCGAGGGGCAGCTTTCCCTCCCCTCCAGTGTTCTCATTTGCTCCTCCCTGTGCTCCTGACCCTGGTCTCAGCTTCTTCCATGCAGCAGCCGAGTGTATGCAGCTGTGTCTGTCCTTATTACCTCTGCAGACTGCAGGTCTCTTTGTATATTAAGCCCACCATAGCAGCAATGAAATTCAGATTTATAGCTGGAAATCAGCCTATTTGTAATATAAACATAAACACTGAAACCCTAGAAACAGATGAAAAATAGATTTTTTTCCTTGCTTGCTTGCTTGCTTTGTGTTTTTCCTTTCTTGGAATTTTATGACTTGGGCCTTACCCCGGTCCTATTTTAAAATTTTCTCAGACCATGTAATATAATTGATAATAGTGTATAAGCAGCATCTAATATCACCCTGCATGGCACAAAGTGAGCCATCCTGGGATATGAGCTTAAAAAAATTGCATTAACACTTAGACAAAATGAAATTTTTATACTTGATTTGCCCGTGGTTGGATGAATGCAGCTAAACACAATTTGAGCTGTCACTTTGCAAAGGGAAAAAAAATATGCAACTTTGGAATGTTTCAAATGAGCCCAATATTAGATTCTATAACTCAGAGTGACACGGGAAATACTATTTGCTACATGATTGGTTCATTAATATTTGGTAATTGCGGTATATCATTTTAAGGGGGAAATAAAAAGCAAACAAACGTCCCCGGCTTCCAGTCAGTCATTGCTTCTCAGCCACCACCAGGAAAGATTTGGAAGTGGAAGGATACCACAGACTGGGAACTTAAAGTTTCCCTCCACCCCAATTTCATTTTGGAAGAATAATTTCACCATAAACCAACATGTCAGACAAAGCATCTATGCTTAAAAAAATATTATTTCACCGTTTCCACACGCACATTTGATGTAAACCCTGGGGGCGTAGTCCCCGAATACACATTACCTCCATTTTAGGGAAATTACATTAAATTATTAGTGACAAATTTACTTGTCTGCCAATGTATTTTTCTGGAATTTTACTACAACATCAATACGTGGCTGTTTTATATGGGCCCTCATTTACCTGTCTTTGAAGGCAGCCACCCCTTAGGGAGCTCTGCCTGTCACGAACAGAAGCTAGAAACAGTCTTTAAGTTTAATATGCCCAATTTTGAATTAGATGGGAAAAAATACGTCGCACTTTAAAAAAAAAATGCAACGTGCCCTTCTGGGTTGGACAATTAGGCAACTTGTTTCATTATCTGCTGTCTTGCCATTTTGGACCGAGATAAAAATAGCACATATTACTGGTGGGAGCCAGAGAATGTACCTTAAACATTATGTTTAAGGGTAAATATGTCTGTTGGGTGCTGATGAGGGGCATATGTATATTGGGCTTCCAGGGCCTGGCTTGCATGGAGTTCACAGAGCTTCTAAGATTCATGGATGGCCCCAGAGGGAGAGTGGATGCCAGGTGTTCCCAGAGAGCTGGCAGGACTCGCTAAAGGAAAGAACATGGAATGTCCAGGTCCTGTGTATACACAAACCCAGTAGGCAGAAACTGCAGAGGCGATGCTGCGAGTGAAAGTTACATTCCAAGCCTTAATACCTCATTTATTGATTTATTCGAGTGCATGAGTGGGTAAGGACAGGTGTACCACCCTGCACTAGTGGAGGACAGTAAACGACTTGTGAGACTCTTTTTCAACCAAGCAGGTCCAGGTCCCGGGGATCAAACTCCGATCTTCAGACTTGGTGGCAAGTGCTTTTAGCCACTCAGCCACTCCACTGGTCTAACATCTCAAACTCTTAAAAAACAAAACAAAACAAAACAAAACAAAACAAAACACCTCTTTGGGAGAAGTGATAGAATAGCTAAGCAAGAAGAATAGGGAAACAGGAGAGAGGAAATGCAGAAGAAAATGACTAGGCAAGGATGTGAGAGAGCCCAGAGAACGGGGTGTAGTTCTTCTCTATTCTTCTCTATCAGGGTGCACTGGGGGCAGCACTCAGGTCAAATGATGTTTATTTACTTATTTAAATCTCTGTCTGTCTGCATGTGTGTATACACATCTATGTCTCTATGCCTCCAGGGGCCAGAAAAGGGCATCAGATCCCCCTGAGCTGGCATTATAGGTGGTTGTGAGCCATTCAGTGCAGATGCTGGGAACCGGAACCGGACTCAGAGCTTTCGTAAGAGTGGGAAGTGCCCTTACCCTATGAAGCATCTCTCCACTCCTTCCTGCCATTTTGGCCCTCCTATCCTGCCTCTTATCTGATTTTCTGGTTTGGGGAACTACTTTTTATGGTGGTGTTGAAGCACCAACGATGTTAGTAGATTTCCATCCGGGATCTTACTTTTGACTTAACTCTTTCTCGGCAGTCACCAAGAACATACTACTAATTGGTTTTCGTGGATAATTTGATTTATAGTTGAAAATTACACAGACACAACCAAGCATGGTGGGACCTGTCCACCATCACAACTGATCTGGAGGCTGAGCCAGGAGAGCGGCAAGTTCAAAGCTTCCCTGGCTACATAGTGAATTCAGAGCCCACGCTGTACAGTTTAGGGAGACAGCGTTGCAAAACAAACAGCAAATGACTACTAGAAGGAGGTTTAGGCTTTAGCTAAGTGGCAGAGCCCTTTCCCGGCAAAGTTCTGGAATATATGCAAGGCCCTGGGGTTCAGTCCCCACTAGAACAAGGAAGTGACATAGACATTTCTTCCGTCTGTGGAAGTCGTCTTTCTGTGGTGTGTGTTCTGTATGTTTAGAACCTTGGCTTTTGCTTCTTCTCCCCCATTCTATGCCAGCCAGGAGCCTTCATTTTTAAAAGGCCCTTCCCTTCCCTCACCATATAAACACAACCATTTAGAACAAATTAACTAGAATACCTGTTTGAACTGACCTAAATTCATCCTGTGCTACGGCTTGGGAGGTTTGACCTTAATTAAACCTCTATTTTGCCAGAGAATGAGACCGCTGGAGGGTGAGACCATATGAATTTCTACTTTCATTTCAGGTGGAACATCTGTAGCACCTGGGGACAGATTGTTAATGAAATATTTGTTTTATCTGGCAGAGCTTTGTCGAGACCTAGAACTTTGGCAGCTTGGCGTATCTAAACGGGGAAGAATAGCAGGCAGCGCTGTATGCAGAAGGAGAGGATATTCTAGAATTCCAGATAGATAAATAAAAGATAGTGACTCGGGCCAAATGACCATAAAGAAACAGAGTCGTTTGTCTAACTCCCTTTCCTGATGTCCTTCCTACCCTTCATTGTGGTCCGTCATTCTAGGCAAACCAAACTCAACATCCATTTATTAATCACAGCCCCCGTAAGATGGCTACTTTGATACATATTTCTTTTTCTGTTAAGTGACCAAGGTACAGAGAGATGTAGCAGGTTGCTGGGAGATGGTTAAAGGCCTTTCTTGGATTCCCACCAAATGGTGCCTCCTGTAAACATCTGCCTCCGCTCTGCTGTCCTCCGCCTCTCCTACTCACCCACTGCTTCTAACCGCTGAGCTCTCATAAAGTGTTTTCTCTTTAATTTGTAGCCAGTTTTAGAGTCTTGAATGACAATCCCATGTAGTCCTTAAAGGTATTATCAAAAGTGCCTCGAAGGGAAATGGATAAATAAGGATGCAGCTTGGCCAACTTCAGTCCCTGAGGGAGTACTCTCACTAAGAGGTGAAAGGTCAGACAGGCAGCCTCTCAGAAAACAGCACGGGCCTTCCTTCACCTGGCATGCTGGTGAGATACTGTGAATTCCCCATTCATTCCCAGAGGCTGTGCTGACTGGGAGCCATTATTACTAACACATTCCATTACTCCATTCCTGGCATATGTGGAAGCTTCCAGATCGCTGTAAAGCAAACAGACAATTTGGTGAAAAGGGTAGAAGCTGATAACTGGCAGATACCAAGGAGAAAAGCCACCCAAGTCATTGGGTTTTGGGCTTTTGTTTCCAGAACTCTGGATATCAGTAACCCATTTATAAATCTCAAACCGAGACACAGATATACCTACTTTAGGTTTTGTTCTTTAGGTGTCACCGGATACAGCTTTCTTCATCTTCTTTAGCTCTCTCCAGTCTCTTGGGTATCCCCCACCTAGCCAATGAAGTATAGGATCTGATCTTTAAAGCTGGTCTATAGATTAGCATAATCAATTGATTAGTGACTACTTATTTAAGCCTATCAGAGTGGTAAGGAATTTGGACACACTGAGGAAATTTAAGCAATGGTCCAAAATTTAGAGAAATAACTAACAATGTTTTATAGGGCATTATTTGATGAAAATTTGAAACATGAGACAGAGAGACTTGTGGATTCTCAGAAAACATTGCAGAGCATTGATAGTCTGTGGGTAGAAGCTAACAGATGGTTTTCAGTGGACAGGAAACACATGGGACCCTTCCTGGTAGAAACACAATGAGGGTATAGGTGGAAATGATCTGTGGTCTTCAGCTGAGGCTGGGTATCAGAAAGAAGCAGAAATAAAGTTTTATGGGGAAGCAGAGGACTGGGAGCCCTGGAAGGCAACCATTTCAGGTCCTGGAAGAAGGTGATTTTCTGATTTCAGAATCAGTAAAACCATTGGCAGAACAGTGGATAGCTTTATAGACTTGCTCATCTCTTTTTTTCATAGAGTTTATTATTTATTAATATTCATAGGTTTGGGGTAGAATTTTAAAGGTGTCTTTGTCTTGATTTTTTCCATAAGGTGGATTTCACATTTCATTGTTCTTATCTCTCCATCTCTAACATTACCCAGAAGGGAGCTGGTCATTGTTTTAATGGAATAGACATTTCTGATTTAAAATATAGCCTCATGAATGGCCTCTTGGCTATCCACTGTAGTCAACTGGAGTAGCCATAATCCATCTCACCTCATTCCTTTGTCATACATGAGGCCAGTATTTGGTTTCAGAAAACATGATCCTCTAGGTCACTGAGAGAGAGCAACTGGAGATGAATAGATGTCCAAGGTTAAGTCAACCATCACCAAAGACATGCAGGGCTTACATGGCCTCTTTTGGGCCAAGCTGGGTGTATGGCAATTGCTTCACTTCCGAAGGCAAGCAGTGCCTCCTGAACACCCAAATTCCTTCTTCCAACAGGAATATGTTTGGGGTATAAAATGGGAGTTAAGAGTTGCAGCCCTCTGTGGTTTTAACCCACATGCAAACCAAAAGTATTCTTGGCTCTTTGATCCTCCTGTAGGGCTTCTAAGATGACACTTTTGAATACTGTCGCGATGAACTGTGGAAATTCATGTAAGTTACAGACATTTTCTGAGCTCCAGTGTCCTAATCTGTCAGCAGAGAATGATTTTACCCTAGGTTTATGATTTTTTTTAAAAAAAATGCACATAAACTGTAGACACCCTGGCCAAGTGCATAGATCATAGTGGCAGCAACCGCATCTCTTCCTGATCCTGTGTTCGTGATGAGCTGGAGATTTCTAATCCCAGATGTGCTGATGACACGCACACATTAAAAGCATCCCTGGATAGTGATGGCCACACTGCTTCTAAGAGGATTCCGGGGAAAATCAGAGATGCAGAGTTACCTAGAATGTAGATTAGTCTCATCATAAGCACTATTCACAGGCAGTGTGGATTCCAGATAGCTCAGCTATGGACCACTTGTACCAAACTCATTTCTAGAAATGGGTTCATGGGTTTTTCCATGGTGATTGATTTGGCAGAACCTTTGAAGCCGTGGCTGCACTACCTATGGGCCAATATGCAGAGCCCAGAGTGCTTCACAGGTAGTGTGGCCTTGGGAGTCTAAGGGGGATGACAGGTCATTATCTAAGACTCTTTAGTGGGACCATATAAATAATAAGGTGGCATTTGGGTAGCTGTAAGGAGGTGTTGCCAAGCTAGTAACAATTCTGGTGACTTAAATGAGGTTTTGTTTGTTTGTTTGTTTAGGTGTGTGAACATTTTTTTGGTCCCCATTATGGTCTGCTCTTTTTCAATACGTAATTTCCCACTGGTCAAGCAGACATTAAGACAAGCTTACTTGCCATCATTTTCCTGCAAAAATCAATCTTCATGAAGATAATGCACTTGACTAATAATTTGACTAGGTTCTGCTGCTCATTGGCTGGCTCCTCCCGGCTTTCTTACACATCCCAGGACCACCTGCCCAGGGGTGGCATTAACCACAATGGGCTGTGCCCTCGCCCATCAATCATTAATTAAGAAAATACCCTACAGACTTACTTACAGGCCAATGCTAGGAAATCATTTTCTCAGCTAAGATTCCTTTTCCCCAGGTATGTCTGGGCTTGTGTCTAGTGGGCAGAAAGAAGCCAGCATAACTGTAGGGCACTATTTCGTTAGGGTCATAAATATGACCCCGTTGTGTGTGTGGAGGTGCCTGCTGATACTACAGTTCCCAGTGTGCCTTTCTGCAGCTTCTTCAAGAAGAACTCACATCCTACATTTCTCTTCCCTATTTGATGTCCCTCATTTGTTCTTTGCTGATTTCCTTACTTCCTTGCCAGGGAGCGCTCAGGACTCAGCCTCCTGCCCGGGCTGGCAGGCTAGGCCACTAGATTCCCATGTTGTGAGCAGCAGATCTTTATAAATGACAGTGGATGTGAGGGAGGTTCCCCTCCCCATTTTTTCCTGCCGTAAGAGTTACTTACATTTCAAAATGGCGAGGAACGGAGAAAGCTTCTCTGGGCCTTTGCTGTGTACAAACTCATCTACCCTTAATCCCTCATCTCAGCTCAAGATGGAAGGTTTAGGATTAATACAGTTGATGCAGAAAATGGCCGAGTGCTTGGCTTCTTTTAAATATAGCATGCTCAGTGCACACAGGCTCGGAGCATCAGTTAGAGAGAAGTGACAGGGAACTTGACCTTTCTCTCAGAATCGCGTGTGGAAAGGGGAATTAGCTTCCCACAATAGCACTTGAACTCGCTTTCACGTATCGCTTTCCTCTTTAGAAGGAGGAACTGTGAGTTAGAAACATGAAATCACCTTCAAGCCTTGCGTTGTTTAAAATGAAACTGAGCTTGCACCTCGTATTAAATCAGATGTGTCTTTGGGGAAAAAAAAAATCACTACCATCATCATAAATAATACCCGGGCTTCTTTTTCTACTTTATTGTTTTTTAAACAATATTTGCATTACATGTTGACACGCATTGCATGT
The DNA here is from genome assembly GCF_000001635.26 of Mus musculus. Lineage (NCBI taxonomy): Eukaryota > Metazoa > Chordata > Mammalia > Rodentia > Muridae > Mus > Mus musculus. The sequence continues at coordinate 108,183,241 of NC_000074.6, forward strand.
GTGTATGAATGCACATGTGTGGATGTGTTGAATTTCGCAGTGGCCATTGAGCACATATAGAAAAGACAGGAACAATAGGTGTGCTAGAGAGGTAAGAGGCACAAAAGCTTTCTGCCTGCCTCGCATCTAACTGAAGACCAAATAAATGACTATGGAAAATAGGAAAGGAAACCCAAGAGTTCCCTCCCCCACAGTTGCCGGTTATCATTATTCAAAGGTCTAGTTTGTCCTGCTAATACCTTAAGTAGCAGTGACTGACACAAACCCCAGCCAATCATACTGTTTCCTTGCTTGTCAGTTGTCCTTAATCTGAGATCAATTATGATGACTTTAGACCAGCCCCTCCCCCCGCCCCATTTCCAAAAAGTAAAATTGCGTTGTTACCCAAAAACTCATCAGGTAAATATGCCAGAGAGAGAGCTAGATCTTCCCTGACCTCCATGACATTTTCAAACTATTTACAAGCTGAAGTTAATTCTTTCTGATGGTCCTTTCATCTTTGGTTGACAACAGAGAGTCCTCGAGTGGTGACAGCCCTCGTCAAGTGGGGATGTCTTATCAAAAACAATACCCTCCGGATGTTGCCATCCAAATATTCTAATCGAAAATAATTGCATTTAAAATTTTCATGTCGCTTTCATGTCTCCCCTGCACCTTCCTGCCATGAAACCACTCGAAGCTTCAGATTTTTTTTTTTAAGACTGTGCGTTTAAGGATATATTAGCCACATTGAGCGTGAGCGCTGAAATCGTGGAAGCCGAATGAGCAGCTATAGTTTGTTCTTCTGGGTCTTTTATTTGTATCTGCATGCTCTGAAGGTGTTTCTACAAGACTGTCAGTTCCTGTTCTGTGGCTCTGTGGCTCTGTGGCTGTACCACCCATGCTGAAGCCGAGCAGCATAAAATAAGACCTGTGCAAATGCAGTGGAGGATCCAGATTTGGCTCCAGGGTGGTCCGAATTATCTACCACATATTTAAAACCGAAGGCTGCATTTTAGTGCCGTCTTCTGAGCTCTGTTTAGTTTGTGGTTTGAAAGAAGCCTGTGACTGAGGGAGCTATAGGCAGACAGAGATCCTCTTGCAAATCTTCCCTGGATTTGAAGTCACTGGTAGACAGACTTCATGCTCAATGGACCAGAAGGTCACTGCCCAGCACCTGTTGTTACTGGATGCTTTGAGAAACTCATCAGAGCTACAAATTATTAGTTTAGGCTCATGGTCCAGATTCAAGAACTTTTTATTTCTCTTCTTTTCTTCTGGTTTGGAAATGGAATGAATGTCCCCCTGCCTTATTCTCCATGTGTTGGGGTTATAGGCATCTGTCACAGATCCCAGGTATAAACAACTCCTCTTCCCCCTCCTTGTCCTCTTCCTCCCCATCCCCCTCCCCTTCCCCCCCCCCTCCTCCCTCTCCAACAGAACTAACCACAGGTCTGTGATTTCCCTGTCATTATGAGATCTTGGTGGCAGACCCAGTCCTGTACCATCATCATTGGCTGTGGTCCCTCCTCAGCACTTGTCCCAGGGCACCAAACACTCCAAGCTCACCTCTTCCTTCCTTCTAGTCTTGTGTACGTGCTCCCTGCTCCCTGTCCCCTGTGCCTCCTCCCTGTATTGGGCACCTTCTTGTGTCAGCCTTGCCTTTCCTTTCCTTTCCTTTCCTTTCCTTTCCTTTCCTTTCCTTTCCTTTCCTTTCCTTTCCTTTCCTTTCCTTTTCTTTTTTCTTTCTGCAGTTTTGCTCCTTCAAGCACCATACTGAGCTTGCTCATAAGAGGGACTCCATTTCCAAAGAAAAGAAAAAAAAATGCCTTTTCTCAGACCATCTTCACCCCTAGAACAAACCAGACATGCTGTCAATAGCGAAAGGAAAATGCACCCTGCCCAGCCTTTCTCCCAAGCACCCAGGGAAGAAGCCCCCAAGACGTTCCCTGCCTTCTGTCCTAAGAGGGAACAATGAAAGACAAGGCACGAATCCTCTCTCCTCTCAGATACAAATGCAGAATCTTTCTAGGTTTCATTTTCAACTTTCATCTAAGAAAAGGAGGGAAGGGGAACCAAATGGTGTTCATAGCTTTCAAGGCTTAATGTGAAAAAAAAAATTGGGATGTTCAGAATAGGAGGATTGGCCTTCATCCCTCCATCCCACTGCTTCAATAACTGCGTTCAAAAGCAAAGTTGTTTGTGTGGCATGTAAGACGTCAAACATGTTATTTGGGTAGTTTATTTTTATGTATTTAAATCGTATTTATTTAATTTAACTTTATTCATTTACTTTTGGAGACAGGATTGCGCTATGTAATCCAGCTGAGCTCCTACACCTGGTCTTCCTATTCCATCACGCCTTGTGCTAAAAGGACCAGTGTGTATCACTACACTTGACCCTGATCTTTATTTTTACACGGTTGGGTAATCCTGATGTGAAGATTATGTCTGTACGTAGGTGGCTGAGACAAGAGCATTGTGGTGAACGTGAGGCTGGCCCTGGCTACAGCTTCAGACCCTGCCTCAATGAGGAAATGAATGCATGCTATGGCTGCCTGTGTGTCAGAGATGCTCGCTCGAAGAAACCAAGACTCTTTTTAACTTTACGTTTCTGCATTCACACTGCAGAGCACTCCCACCCCACTTCCCTCTGCATCTACTTCTTCTTTCTTCCTGTCTTTTGTCTGGCAGTGTGCTTCATCTTTTCTTGCCAGAAGTAAACGCCACTGAAGGTGCAACAGAAACCTTCAAATTTTACCCTGTACTTTATGCAAGGTAAGGTGGAGATAGAAAAAGACCCTCTCCCATTGCATCACATAATCTTTGGATGAGAAGATGAATTCTAAGTGAGAATTTTAATGTGGGTATCAACAGGGCTAGGGCTGTGTGTGTGTGTGTGTGTGTGAGAGAGAGAGAGAGAGAGAGAGAGAGAGAGAGAGAGAGACAGAGAGACAGAGAGACAGAGAGACAGAGATAGAGACAGAGACAGAGACAGAGACAGAGACAGAGACAGAGACACAAAGCATGTACAATGGAATCAAACAGAACCTTTGCTAGGCAAGTACTTTACCATTGAGCTACCCTACCCGCAGGCCCTGTGATTTAGATTTGGTTGGGACTTTAGCAACCCTCTGTCCACATCTTTCTTTACTGTTTGTGTAAGACTGGTAACTTCTTCTTGAATACACACTGCTGCTCCACAGATACCTGAATGCAGACTTTAGTCCTGTGCACCACACCCTGCTAAACAAGCTAAAATCTGCATAGACTTGCCTCTACAGAAGCTTTTTGAAGTAGGCGTGACTTTCCTTCTAGGCCCGCCCCCTTGGATATTATGGTCTGTCAAGTTGTTTTCAGTATTGGTCAAGGTCTACACCCAGATCATTTCTACAACCTTGACTCTCTTAAAACTGACAAATCATGTTTGAAGAAAGCAAATCATAACCACCCTGTTTCTAGACAGTTCTGTAGTAACAATTCTGAAATTTAGGTTTCTTTAAAAACACAGAAATATTATAAGGAATTGTTTTTGTTTTAAACCCAGGTGTGGGATGTGTGGCTATCTCAGATCGTTCACAGCAGCTATGATTTGCCTAGTGCTCTAACAGGGACGTGATTTTGCTGGCTGTAGATAGTTTCTGAGATTGTGTGACATTTGGAATTTTGGGAACTTTTCAGAGGACGTATACATGCTAGGAGGACCCTAAGAGGGATGTTGGGTTGTTGGTTGGTTATTGGCTGGTTGTTGGTTGCTGTTGGTCACAGTTTGTTAAGTAGTCATGTGCTAAGAAGAAACAACAAGGAGAAATTAGATATTCTGACACCGAAGATCAAAATTGCCCCAAGGATCTAATGCCCCTAATCAGCAAGAAGTAGTCTAATGATAAGATGACTCCCCACCCGCACCCCTGACTTTATTCAGGGATCTCTTTCCTTTTTTCTCCTTTTTTGTTTCTCTTATCTAGTGTTAGGGAGTTGAAAGGATGGAAGGAAAGGGGTGGAGAAGGGTGGAAGAAAGAAGAACCCACAAAGAAGCAAAAAATGGCTACACAGTTATACCAGTTTGCTAGTTGAGTCTTAGAATTCCCAAGGGGAGAAAAAGCAAAAATAGGAAGCATCTTGCTTGCTCCTAGAGATGGGGTTGGTTTTCTTCTTTACTGTTTTATCCCAATGTTTGTCACTCTTTGGAGCATTAGCATAGGAAAAAGCCTGTTGCCCCACATGGACCACAGCATGGTCTCCATAGTGACGGCAGATTTTGCTGTCCTCTCATAGGCAGTTGGGGAAACATAGATTTGGATTCCTGTAGACTTGAAGAACAACCATCATCTTCTAAAATCTAGATTTTAGTTGTAATTGGTCACAAATATAAATGTAGGCCTAGTAAGATGGCTCATCAGGTAAAGGCACTTGCTGCCAATCCTGGCCCCTGAGCTCAATCCTTGTTGGTACCTATGTGGTAGGAGGCAGCCAACTCCCTTGTGGTGTCCTTTGAGCCCTCACAAACCATGGCATGCGCCTCCTCCAATACATAAACAAATGTAAACAATTCTTTAAAAAACATATATAAGTGAAAATTCAGTTCCTGATTTTTTTCGCTTTACCAAATTCTCACAAAATTAAATCTTCCACTTCAGTTTCTACTAATCTTTAATTTCAGAGAATTTACAGCTCACACTTTTCCCTTCTCAGAAGAAATAAAATCCTGGGAGCTTCATGGACAATAGCTGGTCCTTAAATATCCTAAATGTCTCTTCTTTTCAGCTTTAATCTTCTCTTTCCTGTTTATTAATTCATTGAATTCCCATGCCCTTTTGCCAAGTTTCCTTTGAATCTTCCATTGGAAATCTTCCTTCCTCCTCTCCCTCCCTGTCCTCTTCCCGCTCTTCTCCTCTTTTTCTTCAAATCCAAGTGTTGTATCCCCATGCTCCCTTTGTGAGCTTTAGACAGTGAGTCCAGATGAATGTTTTACTTGGGTGTATTTTGTCAAAGGCAAATCGCACAGGATGGAAAGTGTGAGGCATTGCTTTCAGAATGTAGGCGTTCCTGTTGACCATTTTTTTTTTCAGATGTTAGAATCACTTTGTCCTTTGGCTAGTCAGTGGCAGGGTGCTCTGAATACCCTCTTGGCTGTCTCCTTTTGTTCGTAAATTGCTTTATTGCAATATTTTTATAGACAGTTAAGATTTTCCCATTTTTAATTGTTCTGGGGAAAAAGAAGCTTCCTTTTGGTTTGACTGTATATGATTGTTTATTACTTGAATGCAGAAAAGCTAGGAAACACGATCCAATGGAAATCACAAAGCATTGTGAGAGCCCCGTTCATTTTAATGCATAATTTTCCTATTATAGCCCCGCGTTTGCACCTCTGGAGTTAAGGTCATGGCAATGCTTGAATTATACACCCTTTTTTTTCAAAGGTTTATCAATGCAGCAGCTTTGTTTGCTCAGGACTGAAGCTTGCCTCATGAGGTTTCCCTGCAATACCACAGCTTTGGTGGGTGGCTGGCTGAGGGGGTGAGTTTTCTTGAACTAAATTAAAATTTTTAAACACTGCATCGCCCTTAAAAAAAAAAAAAAGATTGCAAGTGTCAAAATCTTCTGTAGAAATTTCATCTCAAATAACTTTTTTATGGAAATCCAGCTTCTAATTGCCTTTAGTTTCTAAAAATTCTCTACCATGTGTAGTTAGTGATTGATGTCATTTGTCTTAAATATTTACAAACCTAAAGCCAACTGTGTGTATAAGCAAAAAAGAAGTTACACATTCTATTCAATGGCTGCCTTTGGGAAGTTGTTGCCTGAATCATTTGATGGTATCTGATACAGCCCGAAGATGGCTTGGGAAGACAGAAAGCCTGCCAAATGTTGTGATGTGGAGACTGTGAAATATTTAGAAAGAAAACCATCTATTTCTTAAAATTGTATTTTCTGTTTTTTTTTTCAAAACAATCAAAGTAGATGAGCAGGGTACAACCACAAACTGCTAACCTGGTTTCAAAGAAGAAAATATATGATAATTAAGTAAAACACAGCATTGTCACGTCATTTTAAATGAAGTATAATCGAGAATCCTGGCTTTGTTTGCACACAGTTGCCAAAAACTTTTAATCAGACCATCACTGGGTAATTTCAGGATGTTTTTCACTTTTCAATCACCTGGAAGGGATTCTAAATATCTATCTAACCTTACCCTTCTGAAATGGCATGGCATCCAGTTCATTTTCTTTACACTTTAACCTTAATATGTTATATGAAACTTTAGATTTTCTGTGGAAAATTAATGAAAATGTATTTATGTTAGTGTGTTGTGTGTGTGTATGTGTGTTTGTCTATCTGTCTGTTTTTCTGTCTGCCTGTTCATCTTACACATGCCAAGTACAGATGCCTGCAAAGATCAGAAGACAGCCTTGAGTCACTTAGGACTGGAATTGCAGGTTGTCGTTAGCTACCTGATGTGGGTGCTGGGCACTGATCCAGGGTCCTCTATAGGAGCAGCCAGTGTCCTTAACCACTGATCCTTCGCTCCAGCTCTGTGAAATCTAGAATCTAGAAACATGTCCATTTGATGGAAAATGAGTCTCTCCCTGCAAACACCTACAGTGTCAGAGACAAATGCATTTTTTTCTGTATATCCATTTCACTGGGAAATGGAAATCCCCAAAATCGACGGTCTTCTTCTCTGTCCTTTCTATGTTTTGTCCATCCTGGTACAGTCTGTACTCAGAAATAAATTTGCCAAGTGGAGAAATTACTGCCCACATTACTAAGTGGGCAGTAATAACCAGGGGACTAAGTAACTAGTCATAATGAAGGTCTCCACCTTCCTACCTTCTTTGCTTCATTAACTAAAACCAAACCAGCAAAGTAACAAAACCAAACCAGCAAAGAAGCAAAAGGTTTCCACTGGGTTCCTGAAACCTAGCCCAGGGGTGACTGCTGGAGCCCGTGGTTTAGCTGTTTGTTTCTGTTAAGGTTAGTGTTGCAGCTGACAAAGGCTACAGAGAGAGTAAGGAAAAGGCTGTCCTCAAATTTTCCTGTTGTCAGAGAGACTGAGATGTGCAAATCCCGATGAAAAGGCCTCAGATCTCAGCTTGTGACAATCCTCTAAATGTGTATGTGTATGAAAGAGATAGGTAGATAGATAGATAGATAGATAGATAGATAGATAGATAGATGATAGATATTGATAGGTGATAAATAAATAGATGTGATAGATGATAGAGATAGGTGATAAATAAATATATGATAGATAGACAGACAGACAGACAGAGAGATAGATGTAAATATCTCCAAACCAAGCTAAAATTTGCCTAAGCACATGGTCACATACTAAAGTAGAATTAAGGAAATAAACATATTAGTTCCCATATTTAATATTTTTGTCCATCTCTGTCTGACCTTTATTTGTTTCCTGGACAATTGACCTAGCATCCTGTTCCTTTAACAAAGTAATATTTAATTCTATTAAAATTTTTCTATGTAGAATTACTGTTTTATAATATATATACTATATATTATAAATATATTATATTATAAATATAATATAAAATAAACATGATTTTCAACATTAGTTTATAATAGAATATAAAAACAAAGTTGAGAACATGAGAAGAGGAAGGGAATCATTTTGTAAAGTCACTGCTTACAGGTTTGGGGTTGCAGGTAGCAGACTGTGCCCTCTGCTCACCCCACCCCACCTCACCCTGCATCCCTCCAACCCCATAAGCAGCAGCAGTGTGTTCCTGGGAATGTTTTATCCTCAGATCAGTGGAGCACTTGCAGAGTAGCATCTGGGAGACAAGTGTGCCTGTCGACATGTCTCCTGCATTCTCATGCAGGTCAGACATGGGTTCACAGCACCCAGAAAGAAATCTCAGTGATGATGGTGTGTAGCCATCCCCTGTGGGAGTCATCATGTACAACTTCTGTTCTGGAGGAAAATAAAGACATCTATCCTGTCCAATCCCCCAAGCCTGCACACACATATACATACCACACACACACATACATACACACACACACACACACACACACACACACAACTTCCTCAATCACTTCTGACTTAGTTTTAGTCCATGCATTCTTTGGTTCCTATGGAAAATAAAATCACTTAATTGTCCTGGTTAGTAGAGCTGGGTATTCTCAATCCTGTCTGAGACCCATGTTCAATACATAGGCTCAGCAACGGCCAGGAGCCAGACTGCAGGCAAGCATATCTTTAAAATGTGCCTGTCCTTATTTCAGATGGTCTGGCTGCAGTAAAGATCCTAGGATTGCCTCAGACCAAGCAGAGTCTCTCCTTGTTCTGCAGTGGACTAGAAGCACATTCTGCTTTGTTTTGATTGGCTTGGGCACAGCTGGACGTATAAGATTTCTGATAGTCTTTGAGGAGAATCCTGCTTTTTAATGATTGTCTCCCTCTCTAACCCACTTTTCCCCTTCCTTCTTCCTTTTCTTCCTTTTTCCTTCCTTCCATCTTTTCCTGGAAAACCCCCCACCCCAACACTTTTAAATAGTCCCTGGTGTTAAGGGTAAAAATTAGAGTTCAGCAAATCCTTCTTTTGTTTTTAAAGTTTTGTTTTGAAAATTAAAAAAATTCATGCTCCCAGCCTTGATCCCAGTTCCCCAGGGGTAAGAACACTCTAAAGCCCCCACCCCGGGGCTCAGTGTCTGTAGCTCCTTCCATTCCCTTCTGTTCTCAGGGACTAGCAATAGAGGGCTTGATCTTGATACTTTTAGAGCTTGACACGATGGCAAAGTCAAATATTCAAATTCAACTTGATCTTTTAGTTGATGGGTAGAGAGCAGACCGAGTGTGTGGCGTGTGTGAGTTCTGTAAGAGACTATGATGAGAAAAAAAGTAATGAGTTGGTATAATGAGAAAACCAGGGGGAGAGATAACTGGGTGCACAGCAGCTGTCATCAAGAGCCTCCCCAGTTCTGAAACAGCATTAAGTCAGATCTCGTACAAGCCTGGTAAGCTGCTTCCAGTGTCTGCTTTTCTATGAGAGTGAAAGAATTTAGCTTCTATCCGTGGAGACTGGAATAGAGGAAGGATGTGCGTCCTTTGCAAAGGAGTGGAGCATCAGACCAAAAGTCAGTTGTTTCCAGTTGCACACCACATTTGCAGGGCTAGGCATGTGTGAGTGAAAAGAGAAAACTGACGGGAGCTATAACCTAAGGAATAGATTAATGAGGACACACAGGTTACATCTCCTATGCCATCAACAGGACAGCTTTGAAGCCAGACTACTCATTGTGTTCATGTGAAGGGCTTTGTTGTTTTGTACAATTAACCTCGTGGTTCACATGAAATCTTGAAGCAGAAGGTTTCATCCAACAAGACCTGAGAGTGAACTAAAGCCAACGTGTGTTCAACTGCATCCTTTCTCAGGTAATGCCTGGACCCTTCGGGAAGGAACAGCCATCTATACAGTCCTATGTTAATATCCTGTTGCTTCAAAGGATGAAAGGCCAAGAGGAAAGCCCTCTGCTTTCAAAAAGGCATGTTGTTTGCTTTGGAATATTAATGTCAATAAATATTGAGCTCTGGAGAATTTTTTTTATCAAAATGAGAGAAAACATACCTAATCTTGCTTTGTTTTCCATTTTTAATAATCTTTGTGATTCAGCAATGGGGACTCGGACTGGTCTATATTTGTTCATTCACAGCAGAGTCCAGTCGGGCCAAATACAGAGTGTCAGTGCCTTCTGCCTACCAGAATCAAGCACCAGGCCAAGTTCAACATAGAATTTCTAGCACGACTCTCTCACTTTGGGTGAGTTTTGCATACTGATCTTTTAGATTAAAAAAAAAAGGGGGGAGGGTATCATATTCCAAAACTAAAAGCAGGAAAACAGTGGGATGTGAAAAGATCTTGGACACTGGGTTTTCTGGGGCTTGAGGCCAGTTTCCACATACATTGTTCTTATCTCTAATCTCTATTCTTATTAAAAGAATTTAGTGTGTGTGCGCGCGCGCATGTGCGCACATGTGTGTGCACACTCGCGTGTGGGGGAGAATTTAAGATGAGCATCTTTCTCTGTCAGTCTCTATTGTTGACTTATTGAATGTCTTCCTCTCTCAGTGAACCCAGAGCTCATCGGCCTGCTTGGCCATCATTCATTGCTCTATCTACTGGGCTGAGCTTGGTACTATGCCTCTTGGGTCCCTGGTAGGATTCTTTCTATCTTAGAGAGGGGTAGAGGCACATTTAAAAGGGTTTGCTTCTCAAGGATTGTTGCTTAAGGAACGTAAATGCAATTGAAAGGAGAGCAGTAGGAGAAACCAGCCATACCCCCAACCTGCTTCCCACTCCCATGCCTCACTAGATGTGCCTATATTCCCCCACCAAGGCGAGGTTGTAAACGGAGTTTCTCCATTTTAGGTGGGTACTGCAGGGCCACTCCCCAGGTCATCTTAGATGAAGCGTGCCCTAGCCCTCCTCTTTATGAAACCCGATGCTCATATCCATTTGAGATCAACTAGGTCTGTCCTGAAGAAACTCGGCTGTCAATAATGGCACCAAGTGATACTTCCTTTCAGGGACAGACATTTGAAACCAATCAGTTTCTTCTTGTTTATTATTATTATTTTTAAGGGAACTTTTGCAAACAGCGGTGTTGTATAATTATGGCTATTAAAGAATCTAAGCCTCGTGGTAGATCAAGAACTGACTGGCTCAAAATTACCTTGGAAGAAAGTGGAACCAAACTCCTTCCCTCTGTGTGCGGCGTCCGGGCGTGGACATGTCTGTGTGCAGAGTGGCGTACCTGCCTGGGGAGCCAGAGGTTGGTGGTATCTTCCTTTATCTTTCTCTACCTAGTTAGTTAGTTAGTTAGTTAGTTAATTTATTTATTTGAGACAGGGTCTCTCACTTAACCTGGAGTTCACCAGTTCACTTAAGCTGGCTGACTAGTAAGCTTCAGGGAGTCATCTGTCCGTCTCTGTTTCCCCTGCTTTGGGATTGCATGCATGGTGGCCAGTGCTTAACCAAGCATTTTATCAACCCAGCCCCCAACCATCTCCCCACCCCTTCCAGACATCTTTTCCCTTAGTCCTGGACTATATGCGCTCTCCTAAGTGTCAGCTAACTAGAGCCAAGCCCCGTTGGTTTTTTTGTTTGCCTGTTTGCTTGTTTGATTGATGGGTTAGGTTCTTTGTTTTTGGTTTTTTTTCTAACAGACCCTATGAGCCAAGAATGGTTTCTACATTTTAAATGGTTTCCTAAGTACCTGTAGAATAGGTAATTTTAGCTCTTGATCACGAAGCTCAACGTGTTTACCTCCTGGGCCTTTGAGACTATTTACTGCTCCCACCCTATGCAGCTCCTCCTTCTTCATTCCTGATCCATCCTTCCTCCCTACTCTGCCCTGAGCTCCTCCACCCCCACGCACATTAGCCTTTTGACCCTCTAATGAAGGGTCCAACTCTCTCCTTCCCCTTTCCAGACCCTTTCCGCACAAACCCTCTGTAGGAATTTGGTTAACACTATTTGAGCATCCTGATTGCTTACCCAGACAAACCCAAATATGTCAGCTATGCCCGGAATCCTGACTTCATTTGAGGCTCAGGTTAGACACAGCAATGGGGTGTGGAGGCAACTCAACGAGGCTGCTCCAAACCACGGTGTCTGGTTTCCAGCGTGAAATTTTTAGGACGCCAGAGACAAAAGCTTGTTCTTGGACACTCAGAATCAAAAGCCCGGTGATCACCTTTCATTTCCTTCTTCCTCTGGTTTCTCCTGGGTTCTTTTTTAATCGTGTTTGCGTCTGTGACATCTGTCTAGAAATGGTTCTGTTTTGAGTAGCTTGAAAGTGTTGGGAGCGACCGCGTCTGTCCCTGGAAGGCGCTTCCTGAGAGGAGGCGCTCGTGGATGCTCTTCAGCTTAAACCACGAATTCCTTTTTCTTTTTTCTTTTTTAAAGTTTCCTTTTTGATATTTTTAGTTACAGCAGCATTCAGTCAAGGTTTAAAGTGGAGTAGGTCTTGTTAGGAAGTCAAAACAGAAACAGAAGTTACTGCTTTCGTGTACAAGCAAACTGAGTTTGCAAAGCTAAATGTAAAATGGTGGAAGATGGACTTCTTCTATCGCAGTCTACCCTGGTTGAGGGTTTGGAAACAGTTACAATGACTAACATTGCTGTATCCTAAGATCTACTGGGGACCAACAATTTTCCTGCAGTTGTGTCAAGATCAGACCACGCCTGGCAGACCTTGATTGCCCCAGATGTTCTCTAGGTCCCCTTACTGTTCAGTTGTATCCAATATACTCTTCAGCACCCGACTCAACTTAGGATCTCCTAGGCGAGCTTTTGTTTTCCTCTTTTAAACATGGTGTCCATTTAAGGCTCCTCTGGTCCAAAGAATGATAACAAGTAACCAAATTCAAGAAAACCAGAGGAAAATAAGGGGCACTTAAAATTCCAGGGCTGGGGGGATGGCTCAGTTTGTAAAGATGCTTGCTGTTAGAGCATGAGGACCCAAGTTTGAATCCTGACACCCACCTAAGGGGCCAGATGTGCACTCCTGTTGAGAGTGGAAACTAGAGAATCATGGGCTTGCTGGCCGCCAGGTTTGCTCCAGGCTCAGTAAGAAACCTCCCCCAAAGAAATAAGGAAGAAAAAGAGTGGATTATCCAAAGTTCTCTTCTGGTTTCTGTATCTTTATCCCTTTTATCCTCTGACATGTGTATATGTACTATATAAACACACACACACACACACACCCCACACATCCTGTCTCTGCCTCTGTCTGTCTGTATGTCTCTTTGTCTGTCTGTATTCTTTTTGTATCTGTGTATGTCTGTGTATCTCTCTCTTATATACACACACAAACACACACACAGTCTCTGCCTGTCTGTATGTCTTTCTGTCTGTCTCTTTGTCTCTGTCTCTTTCTCTTTCTCTCTCACACACACACATACACACACACTATTGCCCAGAGCCACCAGAAAAGACATTTCAAAGTATCTATTATTCTTGTTTGTTGTTGTTGGTTTTTTAAAAACATATTCTTTACATACAGACCAACTTAAGCCATGGTAAGACTATACTAGCCTGTTTAGTTATGGCATGAAATATTTTTCTAACCTACCTGAAAGAATTGGAGTGAATGACCACACTTTTAAATTTTTATGTACCTAAGTTTGAGCCTACATGTGTTAATGTACACCACATGCAGGCAGTATCCACGGATTCCAGAAAAGGGTCTCAGATCATTGGGAACTGGAGTTAGAGATGGTTGTGAGCCAATCTGTTGGGCCTAGAGATCCAACTTGAGTCGTCTGTGAGAAAAGTAAGCACTTTTAACTGCTATGTTACCTCTCTAGTCCTGACTGTCTGCATTTTTAATAATAAAATTGATGACAAATACTCTATTTCAATATTGATAACAAAATACATAATAATGTATGCCATTTGTTCTTCTGGGGCTGGCCGTGTAACTTACGCTATTTTATTCATTTACTATAGTAAATAGTGTTTTGATGCAATGCTGGGATTTTGTTTTCCTTGGGTTAAATCCCTTTTCAAGTTCTTCTGAAGTCGGAATCAATTCATATTATTTATTAGCTCTCTATAAGCGCGCATCTCACTGACTTTCAATATTCTTTTATTTTTAATCTTTGTCAATCTGATTAAAGAACATCTTGACGTTTTAATTATATTTAATTTTATGGATTTATCAACCAATTGGGTTACCTCTGAGAGCCATCCGTCCATGTCCTCCTTCTTACCTATTTTTTTATTGCAGTGTTTATCGTTTTCCTATTGACTTGCATGCTCTCTATGGCCATCAGATGGTGATATTTGTAAATTAATTTTCCAAGGAGAGTAAAGGTGGAAGCAGTTGGAATTCATGTTTTTGGAGGTGAAGAAACTAGTAATCTTAGAGTTATCCTAAAGAAAGATTTCAATAAATGATAGAAGTTCTTCCTGGAAACATTTCCTTTTTTTCAGAGAAGGAGATTTGGTAACCCATCCTAAACTGCGCTGCTCCCCGCATCTCCCCCACCCCCCGCCAAGGGCTGTAGCAGCTGTTTATAGTGGGGAGTTTACATCCTGTAGCTCTCAAATCATGTTCATTGAAAACTAGCGGCTCCTCCTTTTGTCAAATTTGCAGCATCCAGACATCACTTGGGGTAAATGTCTCTCTTATGATTCGACTTCTTATGCCTTCCCAGATTAAATAAGTAAAACATTATTTTAAAATAAAATATTTTGAATTGTGAAACCTGCCAAACAGACTTTTTAAATCTCTTCTTTCACTGCAATGTACTTATTTTGTGTGTGTGTGTGGGGGGGGGGGGGTATTTGTCTGCACATATACCTATATACCACAAGCATGCCTAGTGCCCGTGGAGGCCAGAAGAGGACATCAAATTCCCTGATACAGTTGTAGCTGCCATGTGCATGTTGGGAATCTAACCCAGGTTCTTTGTAAGGGCAGCTGGTGCTCTTAAGCATGGAATTGTCCCTCCAGCTCCTGATGCATGTTCTTCTAAGGTGGTATCCGTTTATATTGCTTTAAACTGACTCATTCTTTACTTTGCAAAGAAACCAAGTCTCTGTTCCCTACTTCCTGTTCCTTCCCTCTCTCCAAAGTCATTTTCCTCTGAGCCTGTCATACTGTTATTACTCCCAGATGTTTATCCTATCAGTCTTTGCTCTGTGGTTTTAAATATGATGTTGCCATCCTTTCTGGTAATTTGCTTCTATTAACTTAATATCACTTTCGAGATAGCTTTGTGTTTTAAAACATTGAAGTATACACTCAGAAATTCTTTGTTTTGAGATTCTTTGTTTGAGATTCACCAGGGCCCTCTGTATTACTGTGTGTTTAGAGCAATGTATTGGAGCCTGGTGGGCTGAAGCATAGGGTATACAACTAAATATTTCCCCAAATCTATCAATGGTTCCAAGGTGAGCAGTAGGGCCCTGTGAGCCTCTCTTCCTTGGCTGATTACTGATAAGACGGTTCTTGTGTGGACCCAGTTGAGGTAACTACAGTGGATGTGAGTTAATGATTACAATAGTTGTGTGTCTTTCCCCTTCTTGGCCACCGTCATAAAGGTGATATGGCTTGGGTTTGGGTGATGGCTGACAGAGCCGTCCAGAGTTTGGGAGCACTTGGTGAAGAGCAAACACAAGAACTTGAAGATAAGTATCTATCAATGACTTTCTTAAGGTACAAGGAAATCCTTAAGGACTGGTTTCTCTCAATGTTTCCCACTCTACATCTGAGCTGCACTAGAGGCCAAGATTCAGGAGTTTCCTAGCAATGTAATAAATGGGGGACCATCGGGAGAAAAGTTCTGTGGAATAGATGTCACTGGTGTTGGGTTTAGAGTGAGAGGTAGGTCTGAGATGGAAGAATTCTCTGAGAACATGGGAAACAGCCTGAGCCAGGACACAGGGGTGAAAATCAACAGAGCAAATCCACAGGAAATACGAGTTGTTCAGGGAAGAATAAAATCTATACTAGAGGCAACAACTAGAAAAGTACATGAATGTCCAGCTAGAAGGTTTGGTTTCTGCTCAGCGTAGTAATTGAAATGTTTAAAGGAAGGTGATAGGCTGAGCTTTGTGTTTTCAGTAGAATCAATATGGCAGAAGTACAAAGAACGCTTCCATTCATTTGTTCATTTATGATATATATTATATATCATATATATAGAGAGAAGACAATATACGTGTCTTCTCTCACATACACACACACACATATTGTCTTCTAGAAACTGAAGACTGTAGTAGATCTGAAGATCAGATGGTGATGTTCTCTTCCACTTGAAACTTACTGCCCAGTACATAAGAAATAGACACTAAGGCTTGACTCTTATGATTAACTGCTATATTGGCCCAAAGTGGATTTCAAAGAAATGCTTAACATAATAATGGGGAACATTTTTAAAAGAGTGACGCCAAGCTTACAGTGAAAAGAAAAACAGCAAGGAGGGTGATGTGGGTGCCATGCTCTAAGACTCCGGCCATGTGATGGTTCCTCTTCACTGTCAGCGTGAGCGAGATTCAGAACTACTTGTAATGTCTATGAGAGTGCTTCCAAAGAGGTTCAACTAGGGTGGAAAAGGACACCCTAAGCATAGTGTTCCCCCAGTGGCTGCAGGCCCAGAGGAATAGAAGTAGAAAATCTGCTGGGTACCAGCATCCCTGTTTCTCTGCTTCCTGATGCTCCCAGATGTGGGAAGGGGCCCTCCCACTGCCCAGATGCAAACTGCACCCACTGCCCTTCCTTCTCTAATATAGCGGGCTGTATATGCATACTGTGAGTCCCAATAAATATCTCCCATCGTGAGTTGCTCCTTGACAGGGGTTGGTCATAGCAATGAAGAAAGTGGCCCATACAACCACCAGCAGAAGCTGGGGATCAGCAGTTCCTGCATGAAGTGAGGTGCCAGTTTGAGATTCTCGACAAGATACAGAAAAAGATGGGGTGGGGGAGCCAGGAACAAAGCAGGACAAAAGGCAGGAGCTCTGTCAGGGAAGCGACACTGTAGGAAAAGGTACAGTTCAGGAAAACCCTCTCTGACCATCTGTGTGTGTGTGTTGGGGGGGAGAGGTTAGAAAGCAGTTATTGGGAATGTATTGCTATTACCATAGACAGTGGCAACAGAATGTAGAAATTTGATTGGAGAGCTCCTGGGGGACATCATACATTGGGCTACCAGAGAAATGTTCCTAGGAAGAAGAGGAAGGTCCCACAGATGACCCTCAGGCACAGGTAATGAAATGCATCATTTAGTGAGGTAATGACCAGAGCGCGTGAATAGGCAGTGGGGTCAGAAAAGACGTTGAATTCAGTTTAAATGAATTTGAAGCTCTTGGGAGATATTTACGAAGATATATCCAATAAAGAGAGATAAATTTGGATATCAGTCAAGATATCTGGAATCAGATAAGCGTCAAGCCATCATCAGCGTATTAGCTGTAATTGAAGACTAGCAGAGTAGATGCTATCACCCAGGAAGTGTGGATGGGATCAGAATGGAAGAGGACCCTGGCCAGGAGCCAGCATGAGCAATTAAGGAATGGCAGGCCAAAGAGAGCACAGAATGTGATCAGGGAAATGGGATGGATGAGAGAGAGAATCATACAGAAGGGAATCCGATGTTTTGAGAATTTGTAGATTCTTACATTGGCTGTGTGTGTGTGTTGGGGGGGGGGGGGGTCAAGTAGGCTAAAGACTGAACATTGTCCGTTGGGTTTAATGGCCAAGCAGCTCTTTGTGCCCTTTGCTGGAGGCCATTATCCAGTCCATGGGATGTGCTGACCCAGAAGAGCAGAGTGGAAGCAGAAATAACTCAGATGATTAATGATCAGATAAACCATCTCCAGCTTAGGTGGTGGTCGGTAACGTGGACAGAAAGCGGGACACAGAGTGGGGAGAGTTCCTTATGTGTGGGGAAGGGAGATAATGAGCTGCATTACTTGAAGTAGGGGTGTCCTGACTGACACCTCCACTTGTGCAGCTGCAGTGCTCCCAGGGGAACCTGGACAGGAGCTTCTCTGGGATATTACGGAGAAATGGATCGGCACACTCTTGCCCGTGGATCATGAGAATGCTCACGGCTAAACAGGTCTTCAGACATTTCTATAGGTCTCCCATCATTGCTTCCACCATATGGGAGGGCCTGTCCCTGCCAATATCTCTTTCTGAATTTGCGAACATTTGCCCCCCTGTGATAGGTATAAAAGGTATCCAGGTGTTGTTTTCAAACTCCATTCATTAGTAGGAAGATTGTCTTCACGTGTATTGTAGTAAGCTTCAGCTGTCAACTTGATAGAAACCTACGCAAGTGGGCCAGGGTTCTATAAGACAGGTAGTCCAGTAAGACAGAAGCAGCATGCTGGTAACAAGTGTTCTTACAGGGCCTCTGCTTCAGTTCTTGCTTCTGCCTTGCATTTCTGCCCGACTTCCTTCAGGACGGACTGTGAGCTGTAGGATGAAATAAAGCCTTGCCTCACTTGGGTTGCTTTGTTTGTGGCATTTATCACAGCAGTAGAGAGCAAACAAGGACAGCGTGCCTCCCAACATTCAAATTCTTCATCTTCTTGAATTGCCCATTCAGTTCCTTTGTCTGTACTCCTCCCTGCTGGAGTTCCGTCATTTTTCACCCTGTGTGGTTTGTTCATGACATCATCCTCATGGCCAATTGGTTTAGTTTTAGACTTTGCAAATAGCTTTCGCTTTTTCAGCTGTATGATTCCTATCCCCTTTCCCTGATGTCACATTCTTCCTTTCCTCTTTTCTTCTCTTAGGTCAAACTTCCAACTCCTCTTCTATAATTCCTAGTCCCCATTGGAGTTGCTATTGAATATGGTATGACATAGGAACTCACATGGCTTCCTCCTCCTCCTCCTCCTCCTCTTCCTCCTCCTCCTCCTCTTTCCACTGAACCAGGCTATTTAGGAAGCAACACATCTCTTTCCCTGGTTGTTTTCTCTATTCTGGTAATAGACCACACCAACTACAATTCTAGACCATATACTTGTGTATGTTGTAACTTGGTATGTATAGAATAATGCTCACATTTATATTAAATATATATTTTGATCAAAATATGAGTCTAATTGTGTTGATACCTTTAAAAACCATTGTTACAATTTTAATTGAAACTGAGGTAATTTTCAGACTAATAGGAGACAGTTGATAACTTGGTGGTATTAAATTATTACATCGATAGATAGAATATATCTCTTATTCAGATCTGCCTGGAACCCTTTAATATAATTGACATATGTCCACATTTACTTAGGACTTAGTCTTTTTTTTTCCCCTTTGGTCAGGTTTGTTATTTGATATTCTTTAGTTTTTGAGTGCCATGGTGAAAGACATCTTGCTTTCTGGTCTATTTTCTTGTTGGTCGTTGTGAGTAGAGAAATGCCCTTGATTTTTCTGAGTTGATCTTATAACTGACAAAAGTGCTGAACACCTGGCTACATTTCCTGCATTCATTTGTCTGCTATTCCATGTGGTTCTGTGCTCTAGGGAACCATGCCGTCTGCTGTAGATGGCAGTCTGTCCCTTCTACCATCGCCATGCCTGTAGCTCACCTGTTCCCTTGAAGTTACTGGTCTCAGGGAAAGAGACACAGAGAACACTTGCATGATTCATGTTAGCATCCCCTCGGAACTCAACGGTTCCGAAGATTACACCAAACCATAATCCCAAGACCCAGTCAACATGACCTTGTTGGGAAATAGAGACTTTCTCGATGTATTTAAATTGGAGATCTTCAGATCATCCTGGATTCTGGGTAGACCAGTAGCCTCTGAATGCAGTGACTAAGACATTCAGAAAGGCCATGTGAGCATGAAGATAGAAACCAGGGTGCTGTGGATCAAGCCACAAGATTTGGTATTGTGCGAGCCAACAGAAGCAAGGCAGGGGTGTGAACCATTTCCCAAAGACCCCCCCCCCCAAAGAGCCACTACTATACCTTGATTGAAGGCCAAACTTCTGGACTCCAGAACTATGTGAAAGTAAAATGAGTCTTTTTTTTTTTTTAAACCACCAAGACTATGTTGTATGTTATGGGGGCTGTCTTCGACTTCTCCTTCTGTTCCTACTCTGAGTTCCTGACTGAGTTCCTGACTCAGATGTTCAGACCACCCCTCTCTGCCATTCCTTGTATGAAGTGTGTGACGGAGGTCATAAGTGTTCGTAGGCTGGACTTCATTCTGTAGAATATCAGTGCACATATATTCTGCAGACACTGGTATGGCATATCTTATCATTCATCACTAAGTATTTCTGATTTCCATTATGACTCTTTTTTTCAAGTGTGAAGTATTGAAAAATGCTTTTGTTCCTAAGAATAAAGTTCTTCATTCATTGTTATTATTGTCTAGCCTTTCTTTAAAAATTACTGATTGCTAGTCAGCCATCATTGGGAAGAGAGGCCCCTTGGTCTTGCAAACTTTATATGTCTCAGTACGGGGGAATGCCAGGGCCAAAAAGTGGGAGTGGGTGGGTAGGGGAGTGGGGGGGGGGAGGAGGGTCTGGGGGACTTTTGGGATAGCATTTGAAATGTAAATGAAGAAAATACCTAATTAAAAAGTATAAAAAAATAACTGATTGCTTATAGTTCAGGAATAGACTCCAGTTTCAGCCATAGACATGTGAGTTGCCAGTGTTCCCAACACTGTTTATTGACAAGTTTCTCCTTTGGCACTAGGTAGGCCATATCATGACTGTCATATATGTCTATAAACTTTCTATTCCTAACTTGGTTCATTTGGCTAATCTATTTTCTAACCTAAGTCTTCATTGTTAAAGCTCTATAAAAAAAAATCTGTTAAGGCAAGCTCTGTCTCCTAATTCTGTTTAAATTGTTAATTTCACTAATAAATCTCCATTGAGTGAGATTTTTTTCCCATTGAGGCTACATGCAATCTATAGATGCATTGGGAATTAACTGGCATTTCGTCACTGTTGGACCTTCCCATCACTGAATATAGCATAGCTTTCTATTTATTTAGGTCTTTTCATTTATTTCAACAAATGTCTGCAGGCATTAGTAGATAAATTGTGCTTTTGTTCATTTTCTGATATCAGTTTACTTTTTTTTATAGTTTCTTTTACATTTTATTTATTAGGTATTTTCTTCATTTACATTTCCAATGCTATCCCAAAAGTCTCCCATACCCTCTCCCCCACTCCCCTACCCACCCACTCCCACTTCTTGGCCCTGGCATTCCCCTGTACTGAGGCATATAAAGTTTGCAAGACCAATGGGCCTCTCTTTCCAATGATGGCCGACTAGGCCATCTTCTGCTACATATGCAGCTAGAGACATGATCTCCAGGGGGTACTGGTTAGTTCATACTGTTGTTCCACCTATAGGGTTGCAGATCTCTTTAGCTCATTGGGTAGTTTCTCTAGCTCCTCCATTGGGGGCCCTGTGATCCATCCAATAACTGGCTATGAGCATCCACTTCTGTGTTTGCTAGGCCCCGGCATAGCCTCATAAGAGACAGCTATATCTGGGTCCTTTCAGCAAAATCTTGCTAGTGTATGCAATGGTGTCAGCGTTTGGAGGCTGATTGTGGGATGTCACAGTCTTACTATCAAAATCCCAGAGATTCCCCTGCTTCAGCTTTTTGAGGCTGCAGCTATGTGCACCACCACATCTGGCTTATTTTCTCCTCGAGTAATAACTTTAAGCTGAACTATATGGAACTACAACTGTTTCCTGTGCTTGGCTCTAACATCACTTTGTGTTACTATCCTTTGGACTCTAATAATATCTATTTTTAGTTTCTTTTCCTTTTTTTTTTTTAATCTTCATGACCATTTTGTTGTTGTTTTAGGTTTCGTTCTTGGTTTTCTTCTTCAACAATCATTAAGCCTTTTAGTCTTGTCTTATAGCAAATATGTCTTCCAATGTATTGCTGATCATGAGCAGCAGCAGTGGGCCAACTTCCTCAGCTCCTGAGTTTTCAATGGGAAGTTTTCTGTATTTCACTATTGGTGGGAGGTCTGCCGTAGGTAAACGCCTTTTACCAACCCAAGGATGCTTAATAAATGTTGAATTAATTTCTATTTTAATCTACTGAGTACATCATGCCACTGTTTTCCATCAGGATGAATTTCATATAACTCCCTTACTATGGCCAGAGAAAGCATGTAGCTGAGGGAATGTATTGTCCTTGATAGTGGTATATTTTATTATTTTTCGACATGGGTTGGCTTGGTTCACTGGTACTTTCTCTAGAATATTACAACTTTCTTTCCAGTGACATTTTCTGTTATCTTTACTTCATCATGATGCCCTTATTTTGGTATGGCATCAACTTTTTCATGACATCCATTGAAATCTGTTTCCTTTTCCTGTTTTCTTTTCCTATATTTTAGGATAGTTGATATGATATTAAATTATTTGTTTCCTGGTTATTTGGTAAAACTCATCATGCAAGGCATTGAAGGCTTCAATTTGCCTTATGAGAAGACTTTATTATTATTACTATTATTATTATTACTGAGTCAACTGTTAATTTTATTATGCTTGTGCGATGATTTGGCATTTTGTTTTGTTTTGTTTTGTTTTGAGGGTCTTTTGTGGTAAGTTACAGTTGGGGGAGTACTTGGTATAGTTATATCTACGTTTTCAAATTTAGTGTTCTATGACACTCTGCCTGGAGAGATGCTCACAACCTCTCACTCCAGATAGGAAACAAGTAGCAGACCAAAGTGAGGGGACCACCGACGTCCAAGTTGGTGAGCCAATGAGAACCAAGGTGTAAGTTCCTTACAGAAGAAATGACTCAAAGACATTTCACACCAAAGGTCCACCCGGCGTGTGACAGTTCACAATACCTGGAAACTTGGAGAGATGCAAGGGACAACCTGAGTTCCATGTGAGACTCTGGGGCCTGAGAGAAGACAGAGTGTGGATTTCTACCAAGGAAAGCTGCAGCCACCAAGCAGAACTGACCCTAGAAAGTAGGCACATATGCTGTAAATGGTGGGACCAGAGAGCTTAGGGCTCTCAAGTCTGTAAGAACTTATACACAGTACCACTTTCCCTGGGCACAGGGCATGGTGCCACAGGATTTGGTTTTTGCCTTGCTGGGTCTGAACCTTGCTTTAATCCAATCTTGGTCTACTCCTGTCTTCCTCTTTGGGATGGGAGCGTTGGTTCTATACCACTATATATGTTACATGTGTAATTTTCTTCTTGGTTTGCTTGGCTGAGCTAAGAGTATACCTGGAGTTCAAGGAGTCTCAAGCTGTGATGACGCTTAAGAGGAGGAAACTTTTATAATTGAAATAATGCATTTCCGGGTAGCCATGAGCCTTTGGGGCCAGGGCTACAGTGCTAGGGTTTGAATCTGAGACCACCTCCACAGGCTGGTGCCGCAAGTGCTTGTTTCTCAGAGGCTGGCAGCATGTGGGGAGGCCATAGAACCCCTTGCAGTTGGAGCCCAGATGGTCTAATTGGATCGCTAGAGCTGATGTGTGCTCTGCTCCTAGCCAGGGTTTACCACTTCCTGGTCCTTGCCATGTAAACAGAGCTGACACAAGTTGTACTGTCAGAGAAGAGTACACTTCTGCAACCGTACCCTCCCTGCTATGGTGGATTGAAACACTGAATTTGGGGGCCAAAACAGATCTCTTCCTCTTTAAGTTATTATGCCAGGTGTTATTGTCATAGGAAGGCAAACGTAATGGATGCCCTGCCTGCTGCTCATGAATAAGTTTTTTGGATGTCTCTTCCAGTTCTCCAATATTTTTTTCTGTTTTCAACCTCCTCTTTATCCTGCTTTTGGAGTATTTATATTTCACTGTCAGTTATATTTCTCTGATTTAAAAAAACTGTGTTTATTTTACTTTGCATTGCTTGTTCATGTTTCACAGTGAATTATTCTTTTCTTGTATTTTATAGCATTTCCTATATGTCTTTAATCATTTTATATCAATACCTGTCCAGTCACTATCAGACACAAATCAGAATCCGACCCTTTTAGCACTTTTACCGAGTTCTTAATTTTCTGTTTGATGAGATTTGCTAATTTTTCTTTAGAGCAGATTATATTTCTTGTCAAACTTTATAAATTTTGATTGTTTAAATTTTGTGTGTGTGTGTGCGGGTATCTGTGGACTAGATTGGAGCGTGTCCGTCTAGACGGATGTTGTAGCACATTCGTTTCTATGATTTGAACTTCCTATACAACCGCAATTTGTTTTCATGTCCAAATCCCAGGTATAGATAAATTTTATTATCTTCCTATTTGAGGATGGTAAAATTTCATTATAGTCTGGTTGTCACCAAGGATGAGCTGTCCGAGGTCCACAAATTACATGAGGGTTATTTTAACTCCATAGCATGAAAGGCCTTCAAAACTTATTTTCTGTCTCTACCTGACCATTAAAATCCAACTCACCAGAGTTCCAACTTTGAGGCACTTTCCCTGTCCCTGCTACACTACCCACAATGCCAACTCATGGAATTAACTCCCTAGTTTCCAGTGTGTCTTATTTTTCCTCATAACCTTTTCTCTTTGTTTGAGCAGTTATAGATTTTAGAAACACACTTAAGTTTAATCCAGATTTTCTAGGTTGTTCCAGTGGGATGATTTCAGTTGGAACAGTCACATGCTCACACCTTGGGGGCCCCCAGGGGGGAGTGGATATGGCTGTAGAATGAAGAGAAAGGCCAAGGTGAGCCTGGATATAGTCATGCAATGGTGAGAATTTTTTCTCTCTAATATCTTCTAAGATCTTATCAGGTCCATCTAGGGGGGCTACAGCTTGCACACATGCCACACAAGCCTACAGCTGTGATTCATCTGTGTCCAAAGAATGGCGTATGGTGCAAGAAATAAGTCACAGAGGCTGTGATACTTGGATTAGCCACATATCACCCATATGTGAAGCAAATACAACAGTGACCGGAGGAGTCTCACGAACTTGTTAGTATTTGACACTACTCCAAGGCAAGAGCTGGATCAAGATGGGGAAACTGGGTAACAAATGATCATTATTAGATACAGGCTCAAGTTCCTGTCTTCCTTTATTAATGTCGAAGAACACAGGAAGTTTGTAGGAATGGGCTGTGTGTCCATTTAGAGACTTAAAGGAGCAAACATGTACAAACTTTGAGTTTTGAAGGTCCTGTATATTTAACTCTGAGATTGAACCAAAGCTAATGTGAAGACCATAGTCATAGGACTCACATTTTGGGTGGCCGGATCTAAGGTCTTGAAGCTTCTCCAGAATTCCTTTAGGAAAAAGATCCTCACTTAGAGGGTCTAGATTACTGCTGTCCTTTGCCTGTCTTCTACACTATGCTTTGATTACACTTGCCTGCTAGAGCCTACCGTATTTCAGTCATTGTCTAGATTAATAACTTATTCCATAGGAGAATTGTATTATTATTATTATTAATTTGAAAAAAGCAGGGTTTCAGCAACACAAATGTGGGCTTAAAAGGCAGAGGGAGTATATACAGTGGGTGCATGGGAAACTTGTTCAAAGCGTTATAGAATTGATTAGTGCCAGTGAAGAAAAACAACACATTAACCCTTTGCAGTTCTTATGCTAGAACTAATATCCATAGGAATGTAGTCCTTTAAAGACTCACTTCTACAACTTAAATATTTCCAGTGAATCCCCTGGGTCTGTCTGAAGGAAACAAGTGCCTCTTCATGTAAATGAACATATAAAATAATGTCTCCCTGGAAATAAGGCTGATTTCAAATGACCTCACAAGAATCAGAGCAATAGCACATAACCATTGTACTGTTATAGAAGTAATTAAGGTGGGCCCGCGACGACTCTGGTTAAATGATAACAGAAATAGAAGTTGAGAAGAAATTAATGTGTTTCATATAAAAAGCATACACATAGTAGGCAGCCACTGTTTCATCAGCATTGGGAGGCGTGCACCTGAATTATAATAAGCACTCCCTCCTTCTTAAAAAATAGCTGAAAAAGGCCAATCGTTCAATTTTTGTTTAGTTGAGATTTTTAGAAATTGAGACATTTGTCGATGTTGAAAATGCAGTTCTTAGATTTGTCTAGTTATCACATGGAGGTAATCTCAAAGCAGTGAGCACATGGTGTACAGATTGGGCTCTCTAGACTCGAGGCTCTCTTCTTTAAAAGGCTGGTTCAGAAATACATAAGTATTAAAGTATTTTGTTGTGTCGGAAGGTAAAAGAAATGTTAGATGCCAATAGATCATGTGAAGTACATGTGATTCACATAGACGGGCTTTGTGATGAAAGTACTTGAACTATACAGTGTTTATGACACAGAAATGAAAGAGACGGGGATGAATAGACATGTTAGGGACAGGAGGAGAAAGAGGGCCATGTTGGCACTGCTTACATGTCCTTGGGTTAGCTTCTTACAGCCCAAGTGAGAGAAATACACATTTACCTGATTTGTCTTCCACAGATTATGTTTACAGATAAATAAGTGGTCCTAATCACAAAGGAAAATTATGGTATGCAGAGAAATTCCATCTAATACATAGGGAAGAAATTATAAAATAGATGATTCATGTTTTAAGACCCTCCCCCAATAAAATAATCTATTTTATTCTTCATAATGCTAAAGACAGGATGTTCTCATTTGGTAGTTGTGACATGTACAACATTTCTATTAATCACCCATAGATATATAATATAATATATATTATATAATATAAAAAAATTAAAAGTATATATATGTGTGTATATATATATATATATGTATATATGTATATATACATATATATATATATATATATATGGATATAGGTAAGGCAAAAATAAGAGGATTAAAGAATTGATAATGGGAATATAGACACTGCTTACTTGATCCTTTGAATGCACTGAAACACTTTCATAACCAAAAAGCGACATGAGTATATTGCACTTTATTCCAGCACACCAGAGTGGGAACAGATGAGCTTACGTTTTCACTCCAATGAGCACTCTACTTGCTTGCATATCTGCTTCTCTCTATGTATACTCTGTCCTATAGCATAGTGCTTCCAAACTTGCTAACTGGAATGCTAGTCTAGGAGAGGAAGGAAGAGGGCTTCCATGCTAAATGTAACTGGGGATGGATGTTATATTTTCACACAAACCCCTTTGAATAATAGTGTGTATTAGCATTTTAAAGCCCTTGAGATATTCTGTAAGAAACAAAGGAACAATAAAACCCTTGAGCCTCAGTAGCTTAGTGTTTCCCAAACTTATTTAACACAACCGCCCTTCCTCTTGATTCTTCCCATTTAGCACAGCGCAACTTTGGGTGACAACCTTGGTGATTTCCAAGGACACTTTTGGTGCTAACTAATATGAATTTATGATTTTTTTAAACCTTTAAAATATCTATAAAAATCAAAATAACCAGATAATACAGTAGGGGACAAAAAAAATCAATCAAATTGGTTGTCTGACAGAAGTACCTATTTGATTCAGTCAAAATGTTTTATCAAGTAGCCCCAGGTAGACCAGCCTCAACACTGAGAAAATAATCTTCCAGTACCATATGATTCCTAGGCTTTTTGTATTTGCACGATGAGGAGTTTGAGGGGAACCCAGGGTCTGTTTAGTCTATCACAGTGTGAATCGTTCATTGCTCAACAGTTTGGGTCCAGTGACTTCCATCAGTCAGAAAGTTCAGCCATGGGAACTCTTGTGCTCTGGATCCTCAGCTGATGACCGCAGAATCAGTGAGAGTTTGATCAGACCTTCAGTTATCTATGTGTATTTACATGTAATACAGTGTTTACCTGGACATGCATACCCACGACACAGTTAGACTTATAATTTAGATACAGTGAGAGATTTTAAAATAACTAATAGAATAATGATAATAATATACTTTAAGGAAACTGCCAGCATCCCTGGGTCTGTTACTTAGTAATCTGTGAGTTACTTGAACAGAGCACTGTGTGATCTCAGAAAGTGGATTTGGTAACATAGGTGACTACGAAGTGGCTAACCTGTGGGTAGCGTATAAAGCAAGGATACATACATAGGACAATTGGGTGAGTCCCATCTCAGACAGAATGAGATATGACAGCTTAAGATTTCACACTGTTCAGGACCATGCACATTTTTTAAAATTTACGAAATTTGTAATTTTCTGCCTAATACACCCTGATCATGGTTAACCATGGGTAGCTAATATTCCACAAATATCGCCATGATGTCAGGAATCACTGAGATGACCACACAGTTTAAGTTGGAGTAGGTTTGAAATTTGACCTGGAGCATGGAGTGCATCTGCCTTATTTCCTCCACACAGATAGATTTACTAACGTTTATATATTTAATAAGATTCATAGAAAATAGATATAAAAATATGGAGAATAGGAAAACATCGGTGGCTAACCATCTTTTGCAAAACAAGACTCGGACTTTTAAAGTTCTCCTCCTTAAAGTGCAAAAAGTACTTCTTTAAAGGCCAAAGTACACTCAGATTCCCAGTATTTTTAAAAGATAATATTTTGATTTTAATTGATTTTCTATCTTATTCACACCCTTCCTCCCCCAACTCTTTCCTGTACCCATCCCCAACCTTTCCATATCTCTCAGATTCCTGATCTCTTTTTAAAAAATAACTTTGTGCTTTCCACATTCTCATGGGTTTGTGGCTATCCACAAGGCCTCTCCACCTACTCTGCAAGAATGTGAGTTGGCTTGGTCTTGTGCAGGCAATCACAGCACAAGTTCTTGAGTCCTATCCTATCCAGTAGGCACTATTTCAGTCTGCCTGCGACATCTGGCTCTTACCATATCTCTGGCTTACCTTCCAGGGTGGTCCACGAGCCTTGCATGGCAGACAGATGATATAGCTATCCCATCTGTGTCTGAGCACTCCCCTGACACAGATCCTCTACGTGTTGACCAGTCACCAGTTTCTGTGTTAACCACCATCCTATACACAAAAGTAAACTTCTTGGATGGAGCTGAGCATTGTACCAATCTCTGGATACAGAAACATCGATTTGAATTATAGTTTTATACTGTGTTCATTATATTTAGCAAAATAAAAGTAGCAGTTTCACCCCTGGTGCCTGTGAGCTTCTCCACCATGAGCTCTTGGCTAGCTTTACAAACTAATCCGTGTGTTTCCTCCTGGGAGGCAGACCTTAAATCCAATCAGAAAGTGGTTGGGCATTCCCCCATGGCCTTGGTATCACTATTGCATTCATGGTTATGTCTTGGCAAGCTTTACACACACACACACCACACACAGAGACACACATACATGTACACACAGACACACACACCACACACACCACACTGACACACACAGCACACATACACACCACACACATATACACACATACACACCACACACAGCACACACACAGACACACAGACACACGCACCACATACATACACACACACAGCACACACACAGCACACACACACACCACACACATACACCCACACCACACACACACACACACACACACAGACACACACACCACACACACTGAGTCTTAAGGAAGATACAGCTGTTTTCAAAACTTTGTTTGTAGAATTTTAAGTGGGGAGGACCAGAGTGCAGATATGCAAATTGAATTAGCAACATAAGAGTCCCAACTGATTCTAAGCCTCTGTATAACCATGCATTTTATAGTTTTGAAAATATAACTTCTAATTTTAAGATAATTGTAGACAGAAATGAACTTGTAAAAAAAAAAAGTATCAGATAAGGCCAATGGATTTCTCAGTGTATGCATTCGTCCTTCCCTTGTTGCTATGACTAAACACCTGTCAAGAAGCAACTTAAAGGAGGGAGGGCTTGCTTTGGCTCACAGTGTGAGGGACTACAGTCCACCACGGAGCAGAAAGCATTGCAGTGGGGGTAATCACCTCTCAGGATAACTGGTAAAACAAGAAACTGAAAGAGGACAGGAAGTAAGTCTGGGCTCTAAATCCTCAAAGCCCCCCTCCAGTGACCCTTTCCTCTAGTGAGGAAAAAAATGTGGTTCTACAGCCTTCTAAGCATAACCAGCTGGGAACCAGGTATTCAAACCAATGCACCTGTGGATGACAGTTCTTATTTAATCTCTATCTTCACATAATATCATCTCGAAGGAGTCACCAGTATAATGTCATGACGAAAACCAACCGGGATGCATCATTTTTAAAGGTGTTATGGGCTTCAAAGCAAGAAAAGACAAAGAAAAGACCAAGACACAATTCTCTGTGAATTTGCTATCAGATTG
Organism: Mus musculus; assembly: GCF_000001635.26. NCBI lineage: Eukaryota > Metazoa > Chordata > Mammalia > Rodentia > Muridae > Mus > Mus musculus. The sequence goes on from NC_000074.6 coordinate 108,212,927, forward strand.
CCTGTTCATGTCCTACACTTGAAGAAAGAAAAGTAAATTGCTATTTTTATCAGTAATGAGGCATCCTGATGTTCTCCCTTTCTGGTTTTGAAGGAGTAAATCATGTGTGGTTTTATATGTACAGAAAGTATTAAAATATGAAGAAGCCACCTATAGATATAAACACACACAGTAGAGTTTCCTAGTGTTTCTATATCCTGCTTCCCACAAATACACTAAGTCTCAAAATGCTTCCCCGTGTAAAGCAAAGATAAGTGTATTAGAATCTACCCTTAATTAAACGATGTTATAGACTTGCTGGCTTATGGAAATCCAAAGTGCCATTTATTCTGTGACTTCTGGAGGGGTCTCCACAGAATAGCTTTCTTCTTGGGATGTTTGAATGTCTGTATCATTAACAGAATGTAGGTGGTCTTTGTATAATGATAAAAGACTTACATATGCCCTTTTCTCTCTCCAACAATTACCTCACTGCCTAATCCACATGAACTCTGTAGTAGCTAAAGGTAGATTTTTCTATTCTTGACCATCACTCTGGTCCTCTAGTAATCCAAGTGTGTGTGTGTGTGTGTGTGTGTGTGTGTGTGTGTGTACACATACATACGCACCCAGGGTAAATATTTGACCATGGTCCTAGCCACCATTGCATAGCCCTCGAGTGACCTTGCATTAATTAGCTGAGAATTTCAGGGCTTTGAATCTGATTGAATCAAAATATTGTTTTTACAAGTTGATGAAGGCTCTTGATTGATTCGGGCCCTGCTGGTTCTTTGAAGGATTAAAGTGTATGTATAGATTAGAGTCTTAGCTGTCACTGCCCAAATGGGAAGTGCTTTTGAACAAAGGTAAAACAGAATAATCCAGGAGAGGTAGTGTTATTTCTTTCCCATAGGTGTCATGGTTGTTTGAGTAGACTTGTGGTTCTATTGATATAAAAGAATTAGAGAAATTAAAGAAAAAAAAATACCAGGTAGAAAGGACACGAGGCAGATGAGAGAAACAAAAGGAAATACAGAAGGGAGGAAGAAAGGGCTTGCCTTCCATTCACCCCGAAAATGTGTCTCGTGTGCACGCACCCCAGGGTAAACCCTGCTGTAGTCTATACAGGGAGCAGGAGAATCTCAATCATTGAGGTCTAAACTGGTCAAGGCTTAGAGGAATTGAATGGCAAGCTGCATCTCTAGAGACATACACTCACTCAGCCTGAGGTCACATGGCTCTCTGCCCGATGAACCCGAGATCCCCATGGCAGGAGTGAGATATGACAAGACCCTGGTCCAGAGAAAGGGCAAGACACAAAAAGCTCACGGGGTGGGTGCTAACATGCCTAGAAGTGGAAGGGGGAAGAGCAGAGCGGGGAAATAACACATCTCCATAGAAGTCCTTCTTCCGATGCTGTCTCTGTATTTCTGTACCAGGAGTCCTCTCCCTGTGGATTTTCCCCCCACCTGCAAATTTACAAAACTTGAATCTAATTTCATTGTGCACCCGTTAAGTTGAAAAATGACTCGTTCCCGTGGACTCTGTGCTGTGTAATGAATCAGAAGCAATGAACGCACAGGAGAAACGATAAAAACGGACAACAAATGACTGACTGCACTATGTGCTATAGAGCAGGGGATTCCTGGGGCCTTGGGCAGAGTCTGTGGACCAAATCCTTAGTTTTCAAATACATCTGGGACCCTGTCACTGTCCCTGGGTTTCTCTTGGGGATGAAGTAGTTGGAGACCTGAATGTCTTTTGAAGTGCTCCCCTCTCCCTGGTATCATGAAAGGAATCCTGAATATCAGCTAACCTATATAGTAGGTAATGGTGGTCTGTAATGTGGAAAGGGGGATTTGGAGGAATGAAACTAAAGGCACTTATGGCTTAGTTTTTCCAAAATAAAGATACATACAAAAACTGCATGAGTATCATTTTAAAAATGGCGAGATGGCTGAGCCAGAAAAGCTTACAGAACCAAGCCTATGACCTCAGTTTCATCCCTTGGGGTACCCACAGGAGGCGGAACTAAATCCTCTGAGTTGTTCTCTGACTGCAACTTGTGTGTCATGGTGCACACGCTTGCCAAGGCACACACAGAGAGAAAGAACATAATGTATGTCAATAGTGCAAAATAGAAGCTTTACAATGAAACTCACAAAGACAGCTGCCGAGTAGGACAAAAGAAAGCAGGGTGAACCTAGTGGTGAAGACTCATGAGAGCTGATGGTCTTCAAGGGCACCTTGAAGGATGTTCAAAGGGAATGTGGATCAGAGTGGAATGGAAGGCCTAGAAATCAGAGCAGCTTGTGATTGGCTGATGAAAGTGGAAGGGAAAGCCTAGAAGTCGCGGCAGCTTGTGATTGGCTGGCTGAGAGTGGAAAGCCCAGCCTACAAACCAGAGCAGGTTGTGATTGGCTGGTTGATACAGTATGGTTTTTAGAGAGCTAAGTGAGTTGGTAAAGAAATCTTTGCCACCAGCTGGAGGTACTGCTGTGACCCTGGCAGAGAGATGACAACAGGAAGAAGTCTATGTGTTCTGGATAGTTTTATGTCAACATGACACAAGCTAAGGACATCTATGAGGAGGGAACCTCAGTTAAGAAAATGCCTCTTCCAAAAAATGAGTCTGTTGGCAAGCCTGCAGGGCACTTCCTTAATTAGTGATTGATGGGGGTGGGAAGCCCAGCCCATTGTGGGCGGTGCCATTTCTGTGCTGGTGGTCCTGGGTTCTGAGAAAGCCATGAGGACCAAGCCAGTAAGCAGCACTCCTCTACGGCCTCTGCATCAGCTCCTGCTTCCAGGTTCCTGCCCTGCTTAAGTTCTAGCCTTCACTGTTTTGGGTAATGAAGTGTTATTTTGGAACTCTGAGTGAAATAAACCCTTTCCTCTCTGAGTTGTTTTTGGTCATGGTGTTTCGTCATAGCAATAGTAATTCTAAGACACCCACTTACGCATCATGAATAGCACAGTCAAAAGCCACAGGGACAAAACTTAATTGAACATGTCTTTATCCCCGCCCCAAATAAGGTTTTGTAGTTAAAGTGGGCTCTTGATATAGGCCGTTAAAAATGCCCCAACCTTGATCTTCCATGTGTTGGAGCTTAGAAAGATGACCCAAGAGCTTATTGACAATTTGTTCTAATATAGTATTTGTTTGAAAGGGTCCATGGTTCTGTATACTCACCAAGCACAGGATGCCTGGCCCACTTCGTGAGAGGACAGCAGGTCCAGAGGGGCAGGGGGTGGGGTAGGGGAGTGCCTTTTATGTGTAATTTTTAACCAAAAGAAAAAAAAAAACATTCTCTTCCTCTCCTCCTCCTCCCCTTCCCCTCCCTCTCCCCATCCCCCTCTCTCCCCCTTCTCATCCCCTCTCTCTCCCTCTTCCCTTCCCATCCGCTCCCTCTCCCTCTTCCTCTCCCCCTCCCCCTCTGTGTGTGTGTGTGTGTATGTGTGTGTCTATCCAAGAACTCACCATTTTGCTCATGCTGTCCTTAATCTCACATGGCCCCTCCTGCCTTAGCCTCTGTGGTACTCGTATTACAGGCATGCATCACCGTGCCCAAATAAGAAGTGATCACTTTTAAAACGAAAAAAAACAAAAATGTGTCCATAAAATAATGAGAGTATCTGTTTTCCACATCCATGAATAAGTCATGGTAACTGTGGCACTGTGTTTACTAGAGAAAGATAAGCAAACCGAAGTCTCAACATTTCCCCTGAATGGAGAAATAATGGATTGCTATTTTCCTGGCTTGTTCTTGTTTTAAGAACCAAGCTGACATTCTTTCAGCAGTCAGAAGAGAAGGAACAAATAGATGAGAGAGAGGGAGCAGCTCACAGGCTAGAGAGTCGCCGGAGAGCAGCTCACAGCTAGAGAGTCGCCGGGGAGCAGCTTGCAGCTAGAGAGTCGCCGTAGGTACTGGCTTACTGCAGCAAAGCAGAGCTGTGGTGAGAGGGAAGAGGTGGAAGTCTTCCTGAAAATAATATCTATATAACATACAATGATAAACATACAGATGTCATTCACATATACATATTTGTGTAAGTTATATAATTATATGTTGTATAATTATAATTATATATTACATTATGTTTATATTCATGTGCATATTTTATACATATACATAAGAGCCAACTGAATTGATGCAGAGAAAGCCATGTAATTTAAACACAATGATTAGACCTGGAGTCCCATGTAATATCTATATTATTAGCATAGGTAAGTACATTCTAATAGATCATAATCGCCATCACCAAGTTTTGCTGCTGCGGTTTTCTGGAAACCACACCTTGGGTACACTTGACCAAAACCAACATTTCGTTTGTTTTGAATCACTAAGAATATTTTTTTCCTTGTGGACTCAAGGTCATCAGATGTTCAGGCAGGGATTAGCAATGGCCCTTGGTGCATTAGTTTCTCTTCATTGGTCCATTTGAAGCTTCTTCTTCTTCTTTTTCCTTTCATTTTCTGTTAATAATAAAAACACCATTAAGCTCAATACCCTATGTAAAAACTGAAGCCCCCACATCGTGTCCCTTTTCTGTCTCTGTCTCCTTTTTCCAGATCAGCCATGACTCATATTCTGTGTATATTGTCTTTTGTGTTGCACAAACCAAGCCTTTAAAAATCACATACAACCAGAACTAAGACCAGGATCCAGACCCCATCCCACCTCCCATGATATGCATATGAGAACCCCGCTTTCCTTTGTCAGAATGCAGTTTTTCTGTGAGGGGCCAAGAAGCCTCTGGGCTGTGGCTTTTCTTTATGCCCCAAGCAGAGCCACATCAGCCAAGAAGAAATGAAGTCTAAGCATCTCTGAGAAGTCGAAGGTCTCTTTGGATTCCCTGCCCTTCTTGACAGCAGGGAATCATGAGGGTCTTTGGTGCAGAGCACAGCAGAGAGGCAGAGGCTTCGGGGATGCCTGCACTGGGTTAAATATCCTTGCAGAATAGCAATGCATAAAATGCAATAAGATGTGCCCCTTCCTCCCGCTCACTATAACTTGCTTATTATCTTGGGCTCAGGTGTGTTGTATGAATATACAATAATGGGGCTAACAAGATGGTTTGGGGTCACGGAGGGATAAACCATGGCGTAATCCAGCTCTGAAAGCTGCTCTGGTAATGAAAATTGTAGAGCAGTCTTGTGGCTAGTTTTGTAATAAAGATATACAAAGATGAATATAGGTTTGCAGGAATTAATCTGAGAGCATTTGATCCAATTTATAGTGGAGTGGCCGCATGGAAGGCAGCTCAGAGGAGAGGATTCCAATTTAGGTTGATAGAGTGCTCTGGGATCCCAGGGAAGAAGGGTTTTCCTGTAATTGGGAGATGACTTTATTTTTGAAATGCCCATCTCTTGGCTTTGTGAGAGGCCACACATCCATCTGCCTGGCCTGTGAATGCAGACAGGCACGAGGCACTGAACCCCATGGTGTGGCCTTCTGGTTCCTCATTCAGCTGACAGACAGGCTTCCGATTTTATTCTTTTAGAGCAGACCCCAGGACACACTGCAGCTTGCTACTGCAATTGTTTGATAGACCAAGCATCAATAGCCCAATGGGGGGAAGGGAGACTCAATTTGCAGTCTCCTCCAAATTCCTCCGGTTCCTTTCCACAAGAGACCAGGTTTAAGATCCCCTAAGCGTTTTCACTCCGAGGCCACGAGCCCGAATCTAAGCAGTGCGTAGAAAGTGTTCTTATGTAGTCCTCCAGAGTGTGACATTCTCTGGCAAGTGGCCAGGTTAGGGACAGAACTTGAGATAACTGAACTGATGATAGAGAGAACCCGGAGTCAGCGGTACACGCTTAATAATCAGCCCCCGAGCCCATCAACTAAGTGATCTTTTTGTATCAGCGTGATTCTGTGAAAAGTCAGTGCCCAAAAAGAAATTCTTTGAGAAAGAATATTTAGGTTCAAAGGCAATTTGAGATTGGAGAGATCGCGCAGTGGTTAAACTCACATCCTGCTCTCGCAGATGGTTCCCAGGAGTTTGTTTGGTGGCTGACACAGTTGTTAGGTGGCCTGTAACTCCAGCTCCAGGGGACTAAATTCCTCCTCTACACCTGCACTTACACATACACACACACACACACACACACACACACACACACACACGCACGCACGCACGTATGCATACGCACATGCATACAATTCAAAATAGTAAAATTATTTTTAAAAATATTCAAAGATGATTTTGCTATTCACCATGGCTTTTCTTTTTAAAGTGGCATTAGGAAACAATCTTCAATTTTTGCATAGGTAGCCAAGGATACTTAAAATGATTCCAGAAGCCGTTGACTCTGGACATTTTTTCCCTGGAAACTTTCAGTTTCTTATTTCTAATTGTATTTAATCCCATTAGATGATTTCAGACGTACCTGCATCGCTGTATTTTACCGTGCATGCATTTCTGTATTTACATCTAGTGTTTATGCAAATGTTGCTTTATATCTTATCTGAAATAGTCCTGTCACCATTCAAAAGGAGTTTGGGACTACTCTTTCATTTAGGATGTGAAATAACACATTGTAGTATTTGCACATCAGTGTTAGATAAGCTAGTAGTATGCAATTGTTTGTTGAGCTATATGACAATGACATGTAATTATTACCAACGGCTTTTTTATTTATTTGTTTGCCATTTTTAATTCTTTCCTTAATAGTTTCCTAAGTAGCATATGGTAGCCTAATTCCTATACAGGTATGGCAAAATGTGAACTGCCTTTAATAGCAAATAAAAGAGTAGTTTGCATTCAGATGAAATTAGCCCACAGCTAAAACAAAGAATGGAGCTCTTTAGCCACCCAACCAGGAGAGAGTTTAATCATTTAGTGTGCACATTCCAACTTAAAGTATTTTTAGAAGCACATCTACCCGCTCACACACATATGCACATACACACATGCTTATGTATGCACACATTATACACAGGCATTTATTTCTATGCATACACTAGAACTTGGCTGTTACTCATACCAATCCTCTTATTTAGTACAAGAACGTTGACTTCAGTTTTACTTCTCCACTGTTTTAGCTGAGCTCCTCTTTGATGGGAGGTGGGGGTGGTTGTTTCTAGATGCAGCAAGTGAGAAATAAGTGCATTTCCAATTGCCAGTAGTATTTAATTTCTATCAACAATTTCTTAATTGTTCCTCTGCAAAGCAGAGCTTCGCCACGTCAACCTAAATTATAATACAAAAGAAATCAGAAATGGTGCTGTTATTGTCCCCGTTTTTAGATATTACTGATTAGATTAGAGAAAATTATTCTTCATAATTTAGCTCTAGAAAACCTATACATCTAGTCATATCATGACATTGAAACAAAATTAAAGAGGAATGATTTCTTAATACAGTGTTTGCAGACTTCTATTTTTGAGGGGAAAAAAAACCAGTAGCTTCAAATTTTACTGATAGTCTTTTTAAAAAACTTTCTATTGATCCTGTGTAAGTTTCAGGCCATGTACCTCAGTCCAGTTCATCTCCCTGTCCCCTCATATCTGCCCTTTGTCCTTAAAACCTCCACCCTCCCCAATCAAAACCCCACAAATAAACAAGGAGCAAAAGAAAAAAAGACAAAGCAAAACAACAACAAGAAGAAAAACAAACAAACTAACAGCATAGAAAAACTCAGCATGGACTGGAGTGTGTTACAGTGTGACTCACAGCATGTCCCCCTGTCCACACATTTTCACTTGCAAATGTTCATCGCAATGAATCCTTGGTCTGTCTGGTTCAAGGTATCTGGCTTCTGTGACACCATCAATCTTAGATCCTCACCCGGGCTCCTCCCAGTTATCCTGTCATTGCCCTGTGTCATAGAGATCCTGCAGCTTTGAATCAGCAGGACTGGCCCTTTCACACATTCGAACAGTATGCAGATGATGTAGATTTGGGGCTAGGCCATTTTTGAGCCCTGGATGTGGCCCCAGGGAGGCAGCTGAGCTGGTGGGTTCACTGGCTCTCCCTGGTCCACACCACCAGGGTGAGCTCTCCAGCCCTGCTCCAGCTTGGCTACCCAAGGCCACCATCAGGTGTCAGGGTCAGCTCTCCTGTCTCATGCCCCCAGGGCTGGCTCTCCCCCACCCAGAGCTCCAGAGCCTGCTCTAGGGTGCTTCCTAATCAAGGTACATGGCCCACTCTCCCAAGTGCTGGAGCCTGACAGGGGCTGGGCTAGCTCCCCCTCTCTCACATCCTCAGCGCTGGCTCACCTGTGCCTTCCCTAGCAAGGCCATCTCCACTGTGTGGCCCAGATGAGGTGTGTAGGGCCTGCTCTCCCAAGTGCTACAGTCAGTGAGAGGGCAGGGCTATCTCTCCTGCTCACATGCCCTCAGAGCCAGCTCATATTTAGAGGAAAAGCTCTTATTAGGGAGTTAAAACTTTTCAGTTTAGGGCATTGCCTCAAAAATGCAAATCTGGTTACAATGTTGTCCTGTAATAAAAATTAGACCGATTTCAATTTAAAGAGATTTGTACGTAGGTCTCCTAGGAGTTTTTCTGTTTTATTCAAAAGTTACTAGATCTGAAAGGACCATATTAATGATGTTTAGTTTGCAAGTTAATGAAAAACAAATTCCCTATTGAAATAAACTAGGTATTTCTTTCTTTTCATATAATGCTATCAAATTCGCATCTGAGAAACGTTTGAAAATTAAAAAAGGCTTAACTAAGTTTCTCTCTTGCATATTTAAGATCAAATGCCTTCTCTATCTCGGCGTCCTTACCCTTCTTAGAACTCACCGATGACACTTGGTGATGTGTGGGACGTGTGCCATGAGATCAGGGTGGATAATAGAAGAGAACACTTGTAGACAGTCAGGCATTTCCACCTTCGGGATTCAGACCGATCTTAAGAACCATGTTTACTGTATACAAGGAAAGCAAGCCATTGTTATGAACGGCCACTAAATTGGTAATGTGGTTAATATCAAGTACAACTCAGAAAACAAGATGGAGCACCACCTAGGAGTCTGCCACTTGAGTAAGGCGGGTGGGGGAAGTCCTAGTTCTGTATATATTGCTTTTGGGGAGGGGGAGAGAGTCGCTGTGATGCAAGCTGGGAAATGCTAGTTTATGTCTGAATACAAATTTAAGGATAACTTTGATACTGTTCATGTTTCAAAGAAGCTTTGCCGAAGTTCAGTGCCTAGATAATATGTACACGCAGAGTGCCAGATCACAGGAGAGGACACTTAGAATTCAAGGAATCATTAGAATCTTAAGGACAGTTTGGAAAACGGCCTCAGCAAACCTTTCTTTATAGGACACTTCCACCCAGGAATGCACCCCCCCACCACTGACTCCTCTCAGAAGACCCTGCAAGGAGAGCCCAGGATTGCTACTGTGTGTAGCACAGAATCAGTTGGTTCTTTTTCTTCCAAATGTGCAGACTAAGATCAAAAGAGAAGGTGGTTCCTTGAGGAATGAACTGCCTTTCAAGCCCCACCCTAACACCAATAGCATCTGGGTGCTCTCTCAGCCTGGTGTGTGTTTGTATACCCAGGTTTTGCCGGCAGACCTAATTTCAGAATACATAATGCATGATTTTGAAACCAATTTGTTATTGTAATAAAATATTTTTTTTTAAGGAATGCATGGAAGTACTCGGAGAGGTGGTTGTTAAATTATACATGCATTGTGGCCGAGTGGATTCATTTAGCTCTGTCTGCAGGTGAATCTCCCTGTGACCTTGGCACTTGCAGGCTAGTGTAGAATAACAATCAAAGCTTGGATTGGAAATCCGACCATTTCCAAATATTAACAACTTCTTTCAAAGGAAATGCTGATTTCAGCAGTTATGTTAATGGCCGCATCAGTATCTCTTTCAGAGATTTTAGGGATGGGGGTGGGGGTGGGGGGTGGGTGGGAAGGAGCCAGGAGATCTTTAATAGGATTAAAAGCCGGGCTTTTTATTTTTCAAAATGCTAATTTGTTTTCTGCATTCTATTTTCATATCTGGGCTTATTATTCAGTATCCTAGAATCCACAACCCACCAAGTCACATGTGGAACAATAGCAAGGTAGTATCAAAGGATCGGCTGGGAATGGACTCTGTGTTCCTGCCCAGTGTGTCTCCTGTATCTCAAAGCCAGTTTGGAAAAAGAGACTCGAGGGATGGTGGTGGACAGGATACACAGCCAGCATCAGGCCCCTAGTGCTATACTCCTTTCCCGTACCCTTCCGTTTAGAGAACTAACTTAAAACACCCCATGACCTTCATGAAGTACACAGACTGCTAAGGCTGGAAGAGTTGGGCTATGAGGTTGAGTTGGCCAAGGCGTGGGACATTCTGCCCTCTCCTTACCCAGAAGCCCTTCATCCAGAAGGTCACCTACTTCTGTGTGCTGGAGCCCTACAGTAGCCCAGGCCGGAGGCCAGAAAGGTGATAAGGATTTACCATGTATGTGGCTTTGAGCCTCCCTTGACAGGTTTGACTAACAGAATCTTGCAAGTGGACAATCATGACCCTGCAGTCCTAAGGCCAGCCAGATGCAGTGGCTAGAAAGTCATCATGCTTCAACCAGGTATGTACTTACTTACCCAAACTGAAAAACATGGCTTCCCTTCCTTTTTCCTTTTTTTCTATACAAAGGTAGAGAGGAAGGAAAAACAGAAAGCCAAGTTCAATGCATGTGGGTAAAAGCCAGACAAATAGCCAGGGAACATTGATTTCAGGTATGCATCGCAAGTGAGCTGTCCCATTTGGTGGAATGTGTACTCTTGCTTGGCCCAACAGGTGTGCTAATGTAAGGCAGATTTCTTCCAGCTGCCTGTTTTGGACCTTGTTAAAAATGTGAAAGCTATATAAATGCCCACAAAGACCTTAACAAACCTATTCCAAGTCTCAAAACCCTTTCCCCAAAACTAGGAGGAAAAAGAAAATCAAAGGAAGAGGACCCCGGTACTTAATTATTGATTAAGAACCTATAAAGTCACTTGTCTAAGAAAAGAAACATAAAAGAACTTAGTAAACAAGAAAAAAAAAGTGGGAGTTGGCAGTGAAAGTTCCTTCCAGTTACTGGGAGAAACCAAACTCATTATTTTCTAGAGTTGTCTCTATGTGTTCTGAATGACCACTTTTCCTTCTTAATGGGGTTGGGTAGAGAACATCGATATTGAATTTTATTTCTTTTTCTTTCCCAAACCATTGATTCAGTTGGGTGATGGTTTGTTTCCTGTCTGAAGAAGCATAATTATATATTGCTCAGGACATTGGTTCAGATTCAGTGTTCTGTTTGTACATTTGTTTTTGTTATTGTCCTGGCTCAGAGTGGGGACGTAAGGGTAGATGCTAAAGGCTGGGGAGGTTGTCCAATAACATTTCTCACTAAAACAATGAGGCTTGTTCTATTGGAGGCTTGTTACTGCCAAATCCCAAGGCATATAACATCATATGGCCCATTGTTGCGAAAATGATATGTGAATCAGGTCTTATATAAAAGTCCTTTTAGAAGTCATACAAGCACAGGCCTGGAATTGGCAGAGAGAACAAGTTTTTTCTTCCCAACTTTGAAGGGCATTGTCTAGGGTCTATGGAAGGGTAGACAGTGTTTCAGGGACACTGCCAATGGGAAGTGTTCTGCTTAGAGAAAATGGGGGTGAAGATCATTCATCCTACCTGGGTGGTTCCTCTGAGAATGAATGAGAGACTTTACTCAGGGTCATTGACAGGCACTCTCTCTCTCTCTTTAAATATGGGCCAAGAAACTTTGAACCTCATCGTTGCAAGGAGAATTTGTTCAAAGAAATAATTCGTTGTAAGAACACTGATAGTCCTTGCGATTTAGTAGCCACCCCCAAAACCTCTTTCCATGTCTTCCTGGAACCCCAGAATGTGACCCTTACTTGGAAATTCGATCTTTGTAGAAGAAATCTTTTAAGGGTCTCAAGATGAAATTGTCTTGGATTTAGACTGAGTCCTAAATCCAGTGGCTGTGGTCCTTATAAGAAAAAGGAAGAGGAGATGAAGAATTGGCTCAGCAGCTAAGAGTACTTGGACCCCTTCCAGAGGGGTTCAGTTCTTATCACTCACAACCCCCACAGCTCCAGCTCCAGGTGGTCTTATGACCTCTTCTGGCATCCTTGGGTACGCACATGCACAGGCACAGGCACACCCACATGCACACACAAATAAAAATAAAACTAACTGAAGAAGCCACATAAAAATGCACAGAGGTAGAGATGGGAAATAAGAGAAGTCAATGTCGGCATGGATCACCAGAGTTGTTACCAGTTGGGAGAAAGACCTGAAGTGGATTCTCCCTTAGACAGCCAGAAGGAAGCCAGATCCTAACTGGTGACCCCTTCATTTAAACCCTGCTCGATTTCTGTACTGAAAGACGATATGTTGTGTTGTTTGAAGTTCTAGTGTGTTTATGGTACTTCATTATGGCAGATCAGAACATGACTTCTTCCAGAAACGCAGTACTCACATCGGATATGCTCAACCTAACAAGAGAAGAACCTTTGTGATTCAAATCTCATTGTGATTCTCCACCTGCACAGCTTGTTGGTCAAGTCTGAGAGATACATGACTATTAGGGCATGGGTCCAAACATTTCCAGGATCCAAAGCCCCTTTGGCATTGTGCTTTAGTTCTATAGCTACAGGTTCAAAAGCATCTCCAGGAGAAGGCATTTAGAGCCTTGGGCCAACCTTGGGGCTAGCATCACCATGGCTTCACACTGAGCAAGAGCTTAGAGAATTGATGATCTATTCAAATGGGAGCATATGGTTTCTCCCGAGGTCTAAAACAGTTTTAGTTGTATATATGTTACTTGTCAACCCTAGAATCTGACCAAAGACTTCCTGCAAGCACAGAGAACTACCCATCATGCTCTTGGCCTGGCGATGCAGGTTAGCCCAGCATTCTCATGTGGTGGTGCACCTGAATGCCCTACCTTACCCTGGCAGATAGTTATCAATTCCTGGGGGGAAAAAAAGATTTTTCAAATGTATTAATTCTTTGAGAATCAATATATTGACCATGTCCATCCCTCACTACCCCCATAACCCCTCCTGCCCCTTGATTCCCCCCTCAGCTTCTGTTTTGTATTGTGTTCTGTTTTGTTTATTCTTCAAGCCCAACTTCTGCTACCCATACTCTCATGGGTGTGGGGCCACCCACTAGAGCATGGTCAATATACCAGGAGCCATACCTTTAAAGAAAACTGTCTTTCCTTCCTCCAGAAACCTTAAAGGTTAATAGATCCTAACCCTAGTTCCATGCTCCAATGCTGCCTGGCTTGATCTTATGCAGGTCTTGTGCAGGCAACCATCCCTGGTGTGAGGTCATGAGTGCTCTGGTCCTGCCATGTCCATTTGGCCCTTTCCTCCTTGCTTTGATCTCTGGTGCTTACAGTCTTTCTATCCTTTCTTCAATAATAATCCTGATCTTTGGTGCAACGAGCGTCTGTGTGTGTATGTGTGTGTATTTGTATGCATTATAGATGTTATTTCTTATATTAAAAGGACCAATTTTTATAGTAGGGTTAAAAAACTAAACTAATCTAGAAGGCCCAAAGATCTTCTAGAGATCTTCAAATAACATGAGCGCTTCAAAGATCAACCCATAGCGTCTTTCAGTACAGAGAGCCAGGAGGTCTTAAATTCAGGGGGTCATCAGTCAGGATCTGTTGCTCCTGGCTTTCTGAGGGAGAACTCACTCCAGGCTTTTCTCCCAACTTGTAATAGCTCTGATGATCCCTGTCCTTGACGACCTATCTTACTTCTCATCTAGAAGAGGTACCTAGATGGCCTTGAGTGATCTTGGAAACCTTATTCTCTTTAGCTGAAAGAAATGTATTGCTTGCTGAGTTGAGAAGTAGTCTGCTGGCTCATATGTTCTAAAATGATTTGTACACTATTAGGTGTCCTGAGATGTTTGAGCTAAGCAGGAGAGAGAAGGGCCCACAGCTAGTTTTTTTGTTTTGTTTTGTTTTTTGTTTTTGTTTTTCACTCCCTATCGCCATCTTGTGTCCAAGTTGCTGCTCCTTAGTTAATATGTTGCTTAGTAGCCAGCATTGGAGGCCATAATGTGGAGGGAAAAAAAGAGTTTGGGGCAAACTATTGTCTAACTCCAATAACTCAAGCAGGCTTGGGTATGGGGAAAGAGGGTCTTCAGTTGTACAATGTTAAATCTGTGTGGATTAAACTAACCAGTACCCCGGAGCTCTTGACTCTAGCTGCATATGTATCAAAAGATGGCCTAGTCGGCCATCACTGGAAAGAGAGGCCCATTGGACACGCAAACTTTATATGCCCCAGTACAGGGGAATGCCAGGACCAAAAAATGGGAACGGGTGGGTAGGGAAGTGGGGGGGAGGGTATGGGGGACTTTTGGGATAGCATTCTAAATGTAATTGAGGAAAATACGTAATAATAAAAAATATTAAAAAAAAAGAAAAGAAAAGCAAGTTCATTGAAGGGCTGATGTCAGAGGCTCGCAGGAAAGCCATGGGGAAGGACAGTGATCTGTTGGGTCTTCTCTATGCCTCTAGCTTGTCTAGAGTAGGAGCTGGTGATGGTGGGGATGGAAGCAAATAGATACGAAGGAGGCAGGAGAGGAACCAGAGTCCTGGGACCACAGCATGAGTTGTAATCTGGTGTGGGGATGTCAGAACTCGTACATGACACAGTTTGAGGGCACAGGAAACAAGCCCCTTCTGCACCAACAGAGTGGCGTCAAAGCAGGGGTGTCATCTTAGAAAGAAATGTAGGTCTAAGCCAGGGAGTAGGGTAGAGGCATACTGTTAAAACTATTGAGTGGGGCAGGGGACCTGCAGGCATAAAAATATTAGCTAGGGAAGCCACGGTTCTTATAAACAAACAAACATGTTTGAGCGTGCGCAGGATGGAAACAATAGTTAAGGAAACCCAGAGGTCAAAGGTCTTCCAGATATCTGTATGGGACCTTGGGATAATTTAGGAGGACCATATGCTCTAAACTCGTGTTCTGGACCTGCCCTAGTTCCAGAATCACTCTGATTTACGAACAAATTGTACTGGATTTTGCCTTAGGTCTGTCCCTAGCATTGTTGGCTGTGCCCTTTAATAGAAAGTTTTGTTAATGCATGTGTGTACCTTATGTGTGTGTGGTTGCTTGTCCACATGTATGTGGATGTCAGGGGACAAGCTTGGATGTCATCATCAGGAAAGCCATGCACCTTCTTTGAGACAGTGAGCTCACTGATTAGGCTAAACAGGGTGGCCAGCAAACTCAAGGGTTCCTCCTGTCTCCTCCTCCCTAGTACTAAGGACTTGAATCTACAACCTCACACTTTGACAGCAAGTGTTCTTATCTGCTAAGCTTCATCCCCACCCCACAATGTCAGAATAACCTAATGTATTTGTTTATTTTGAAAAAAAAAAATCCACTGAGATGCTCTAAGCCACTCCAGGGCATGGGTTAGGCTCAGCAACACAGTGTGAGTCATTTTCCCTGTTTTTTTTTTTTTTCCCACCTGAACTACAAACTCTTTTAGGATAGTGATTATTATTTTTAAAAAATGTATTCTTTTTTTCTTTAAAGAAATATTCTTGGCTTCAAAAATAAGACATCCTGGGTGAGAGACATCTCTTAGTTGGTAGTGGGACTGTGTAGCATAGACAAAGTTTCTAGGTTAAATTGCAACATTCCATAAAACAGTCATGTCTACCATCTCTATACTTCAGAGATAAAAGCAGGAAGATCAGAAAATCAGGGTTATCCTTGGCTACACAGAGGCCAGCCTGGGCTACATGAGACCCTGTCTTAAAGAGGAGGAGGAGGAGGAGGAGGGGGAGGAGGAGGAGGAGGAGGAGGAGGAGGAGGGGGAGGAGGAGAGAGAGACAGAGAGGGAGGGAGGGGGAGGGGGAGGGAGAGAGAGAGAGAGAGGCTCTTGCTTCTGAGCCTGAATTTAATCCCTAGGGCCCACATGACAAAAGGAGAAAATCTGACTCCTACAGGTTGCCCTTTCACTTCTATATGAATGTTCTAACACCCGAGAATCCCACCCTCCCCCCTGACACACACATAAATAAATGTAATATGAATTTTTCAAACAAAGAAAAGAAAAGCAAAGAAAACAGCCTAAGAGCCAGTGTGTGCATGTGATGCGATTGACTTCTGCACACGGGTGAGGAGAAGGGTGGGAGCTGGGGTGGGTTGGGAGAGTAAGTGAGAAGGGTGGGTGCCGAGACTCTACTTAGACCATTGCGATCTCACGCAGCCTGAAGCCAGGTTGGCACCAGTCACAACCATCAGACCTCAGATGATCATGTACGAGCTTTTACATGTAAAGGTTAGATCTTAAAGAGCCCCTCCCCCTGTCCCATGATCTCCCACCACCCTAATCTTGGTTTTTATCTTCGTTTTAAAAGCTCTGGATAATGCTAATTTACTGGAGAGTTCCAGAAGACGATTTTGTCATGAGATGCGCAACTCCATGGTTCTCTGTGTTTCAAGCGGAGGTCTCCTTTACTGGGGCAAGGAGACCTGCCTTCCTCCTGTCTTCCTCTCAGGCCGCTATAGCTTTGCAAGGGGGGCGAATTCTGAAGCATCAGCGAGCAGTGATGCATTTCCTTAAGAGGCTTGACAACGTGGTTTGCATCTTTATCACTAATAAACAGAAACAGTTTCGTGAGGAAACTCTTGCAAAAAAATGCAGTGTGGATTTTCACCTTGCCTTCTTATGCCATCCAGTATTCATTTACTTGGGCACTTTCTTCCCAAGTGAGGAGTTTGTGGACATTGAAAGTATTCATTATTAAGGTTCAAGCATAACCCACACATGGTATGAACAAGGCTAATCCAAGATTCCATAAAGATGGAGGCCTGGGGCAACTCAAATCAACTTTTGATCACCGTTATTGACATAGAATGTGGTGGTTTTATTACCTCTTCTAAAATAAGTCTATAGGTGTGGAGTCTTGGGAAACTGAAGAGAAAAGGAGAAATGGAGGGTAAATTGGTGTTGTGATGAAAACAGAATAATCAGCATGATTGTTTACTATTTACTATTTACCAGTGTTCCAATTGGGTGGTGGCTTCACCTGGTTGGGATAAATTTGGGGGATAATTTTTTACAATTACCCTCATTTTCTAACTATGGACTGTTGGGAAAGTGGATGGAAGGTTTGGAAGCTAAAGTGTCTACACTCTTTAAGGGCTCGAGAAACTGACTTCGACATGTGTATATGTAGCATTTGGCAGCCTGACCATCTTCGCTAGGGCCATCTTTCATTCTTGGATAGTTAGATAATTGTATGTACAGAAAATAAGGTATAAAGTGAATCTTTATCGTAAAGATAATTATCAAATTAGAATATTTCATGAAGAATAAATCTTAATGTTGTGGGGTGAGGAGATGGCTCATTGATTGAGAGCCCTTTGCTCTTTCAGAAGACCCACGTTCAGTCTCTCACGCCCTCCTCAGGTGACTCAAAACCATCTGTGCTCCAGTCCCATGGCATCTGTGATTCATGGTCCCATGGCATTCACGTGCAAGGAGCACAAACTTACTCCTGCAAACAAACATACATATATACAATAAAAAATACCTTAATGCATAGCTCCTATCATATATCAAAAGAAAGGAGGGAAGGAGAGAAGGAAGGAAGGAAGAAAGGAAGGAAGAAAGAAGGGAAGAAAGAAGGAAAGAAAAGAGAGAGAGAGAGAGAGAGAGAGAGAGAGAGAGAGAGAGAGAAGTGTTATATGTTTGAGATCTTCTGTTTATAGAAAGTTCTACAACTTGAGTACCCTGTCTCTGAAATAATCACATTAGCTTGAGTCTATCAGAGGGTTGTCAGGTTTAGCAATAAAAACACAGAATATCGACTTAAGTTTTAATTTCAGGTGATAAACACATTTTTAAAATTATCTTCTGAAGTCAGTATAAAAAGGAATGGGTTTCATCCTAGCATGTGTGTACCTATGTAACACTGTATATTGTTCTTTTTTTTCAACATTATTATTCTTGTTGTATTTGTGTGTATGTGTGTGTGTGTGTGTGTGTGTGTGTGTGTGTGTGTGTAAGAAAGAGAGAGAGAGAGAGAGAGAGAGAGAGAGAGAGAGAATACTTGTGCCACAGCATGCACACTGAGGTCAGGAGACCACTTTTGGGTCTCATTTCTCTCTTTCTGATATGGGCCAAGTTCTAGGGCTTTGCAGCAAGCACCTCTACCCCTTGTGCCATCTCACCAGCTCCATTATATCTTGTTCTTATTTGTATCTACCTGCCCAACCTCTCCTGTGGCCCGAGTCCAGATAAGGAACACAGGCTTATTATAGATATGTTATTATATTGTCTATGTATCTACTAGGTTTGGAGTTTTAGACAGTCATAATTAAGGATCAATGTAGACTACATTGGCTCTTTCCTGTGGTGATTTCCTACCATTTAAATAAGGCATATGTGTCACCTCTCAGACCTGATGACCCGGACATAAAAATAACTTACAAAGGGACATTTCAGAGGTTATATCACAGAACATGGGTGTCGTACCTTCCTGCCTCCTGGGTACCGAGATCTTCCTTTTAAAACACAGATGGTACCCCTGGGCTCTACGCGCTGTTCACCTCGGTGGACTTCAGAGACTACTGAATCCCTAAGTAGAGCCCCTGCCGCAGCACTCGGAACTTCTGCAGGGATTCTGTTATTTTAACTTGGACCCACTCCAAATCTGCCTAGCAATTAGGCTGGTGATTCAGGCTTTATGAAGTACCGACTTGATGAGGTAGCATTAGAAAAGAAGTGTATGTGTGTGTGTGGGGGGGGGGGGAGGACCAAAATGGAGAGAATAAGCAAGAGTCACTGGGAACGTTGGCACAGAGCATACTTTTAAAACACCACACTGCTATTGCCTTTGAGATTAAGCAACGGAGATAGCTTCCTTCCACACACACACATACACTGAGGACAGAACCTAGGAACCTCACGAATGTTTTGTTATGGAACATTTCCCCAGCCCTCTTTCTTCTTTTCTTTTGAGACAAATTTTCCTTTGGTAGCCCAGGATGGCCTTGCGTTCCCTGAGTAGCCCAGGCTGGTCTTGAACTCACTCTGTGGCTCAGACAGTCTCTGAGGCCGTGTTCTTCCTGTCTCAGCCCCCCCCCCCCAAAGCAGCTGGCGTCATGAGTTTGCACCATCATTTCCGCCTTTAAATATTAGTGTCGATGTCCGAAGGGGTTTTTGTCATCTGTCGGGTTTCTGACGGATGGGTTTCTTCCAGGTTCTGTCTTGTTTCTGTTGCCACCTCAAGTTTTGGAAACTCACCTAGAAAGAATAAGCTGAAAATCTTTTACATAGCTGTGGTCCTGAAATAGGCCCAGGGAAGATTCTCACGACCGGGAAATCGTTAGCGCGCTGTAACTTACACGGACAACAAGAAAAGCCAAGCAGAGATGAAACCTTACAATCTGCTGACCAGAGTGGCACTGGGGTTTCCATCCCCAGGTCTTCGGTAAGACAAGCCCTTTTAAATCCTTCCATTAAAGCCGGCTTTTAATAACACATTCTGAAAGGCGAGCAGATATTTGCCTTATGAATATAGCATCTTTTCCTGAGCACAAGTCTGCACATGGGGCTGCTCTCAGACTCAGGCTAGTTAAAGAATCAGATCCAGATGTGGCAGATGAGTCCTTCCCCTGCCCTGCAGGGCACAGTTGCCGAGAGAGGGAGTAGGCAGAGGCTGAGTCTGCTGAAAACCTTTTTATTCTGAGAAGTCCTGCCACGCCATCTCTGTCTCTGTCTATTTCATACACGGGGCATCAATGCCAGCCAGCAAGGAACCGTAGACCCAGAGGAAGATACCTGGCAGAGGCAGCAGCTAAAATGACCTTTTCATCTGCATTTCTGTATCTCTGATGGCTCATCTGGTGGCCCCCTGACCCCTGAGCTGAACTTGCAAGGATATAGACTTGAGAGAAGACCTGGAGGAAGATGGTTTCATCAAAGCTGGTATCCCATGGCTGTTTCCATCAGCTGAATCCCGAGTCCATCAGCACCCAGCCAACAGAGCCCTAAGAATTGAAACAAGGGAGGAAAAGAGGAGAAGGGGGAGGGGAGGAAAGGAAGATAAAACTCATCTTTTCTTTTCTGGGTACTATGGGGAGGTTGGGCAACGGAGAGATCATTCTTAAAGATTTTGGTTTGACTCCCTGACAGCAGTCTCTCTGCCATCATCTCTCCTCCTTGTCTTTCAGGCTTAAAAATGGATTTATTCATTTTAGTATATGTGTATAAACACATGTATCTGTGTGTATGTGTGTGTGGGTGTATGTGTGTGTGAGCATGTGAGTGCATGCATGTGTGCATGTGTGTATGTGAAGGTGCCAATGGCTTCTAAAAGAGGGCTTCAGATCTCTGAGAGCTGGAGTTGCAGGCATTTGTGAGCAGCCTGACCTGAGTACTGGGATTCGAACTCTGGTCTTCACAATCGGGCCGCACGTGCCCTTAATCTCTGAGCCTTCTCTCCAGCCCTTCACCCTTGTCACTCACAGTGCTGAGACTGTCTAGGTTTTTTTTTTTTTTTTAAATCAACTTGTCCCCATGCCCCATCTGCTTTCCCAAGGAGAAAAAGGCCAACCGACCCCAGCCATATGTTTTAAAATATAAAAACAGAATCTCCAGCTTCCATAGCATTTGTCCAGGGGAAGAATTCCCCCCACTGCCCCATGGTCCTTCTGCTTTTCTTTAGAAAGTTCCAGGTGCCTCTGAACTCAGAGCACATGGGCTGTTTACGAGGCGGGGTTGTCCCCAGTTTACAGGGGATCTGCTTTTTTTCTCTCTCTCTTGAAGAAACCTGTTATTCAGTGGGCTGTAAAATGGAAAATAAAGATCAGAGGGAGTGGAAATCATATAATGTCCCTGGATAGAAGCCCTAGAAATCCCCCATAAAATGCAAGACATTTAGAAATTTGCACCCTATTCTTTCAGCAGGGCCTATGGGGGACTCATTCTCCCCCAGGTCCTTCTTGCCTTTGTTCTGGGACAGCGTGGTAATCTGATGGCCCTTCTTCCCTTATGTCTGTTAGCTTCCTGGAGGAAGGAGAGCCCTTCCTGGAATGAAGAGCACTTCAGGCCATGATGCTTTGTTTTCCTGGTGTAAAGTACTTTTTGAGGTACACTAAGATATTGGGGTCCCATAGAAACTCCAGAATGGCTTTCTTCTCCAGTGGTCACCCTAAGTGGTGTGATTTGGTGGTGTTGGTACAGAAGGTAGATCCCTCCGGGACTAGACCAGTGTGGCACTTACATAGTGTGTTTTCCCAGAGCACCAGCACACACACCCCCTCCCCGGCCTCCATCCACAGCCTTCCTTAGCAGTGCCGGGTAGGTAGACTTTGTGTTGTTTTGAAGCTTCTAGCCAGTCCCATCACATTGGTGTTCTTGATGGGTGGGCCACCACAACTTCCCACCAGGTGACAAAGTCGGCCATACTGTGGATTCTCGTACATCCTGCCCATCCTGGGATTCTCTACTCTCCCCATCCTTCTGAGCCCTTCCTGATGCAGTGCTACTTTAAAGCCTGCCGTCCAGAGGGAGACTCTCAGTAGGAAGGCCGGGAGGTGCGGTGATGTCAGCCACCCACACCAGACTCCAGGCCAAGTGGTGCCAAGCCACTGTTTCTTCCGGTCCCTGTGTGTCATCTTTCCTCTTGGTCCTCTTTGCTTGACATTCCCACCCCCACCATACACCCATACAACCCTCATAGGGTTTCCCCCAGAGAACAATAAGCCTCCATATTCCATGTCTATCTGTGTCCACCGGAGCTCAGAGGAAACACTGAGGTCAAAGTGGCAGCTTCCCTTTGAGGCAAACAGATGGCGAAGGTTAACTGACAGCTCTCTGGCTGCCTCTTTTGAAGTAATTGGAGATAATTTGTATTTTGAATCAGAACTTGACCATTGTCAGAAGGGAAGGAGGTTAATATAGAAACGATTTTACATTAGCCCTTGTTTCTTATGACCCCCCACCCCCACCCCCACCCCCTTCTTGCCATCCCTCCTTTGGATCCCTGTCTCTTTAATCTTTGCTCCAGGCTATGGGTAAGATTGTCTCTGGGCTCTCTGTGTGACTCACTTTAGGCCATGGCTGTCATGAAAGCCAACAGAGCTTATTAGGGACAGTGATAATCTCTTCTACTGATGCATTGCTGTTTTTCCTGAGGTCCAATTAAAGCCATGCACCCAAAGCAGGACCTTCCAGACCCTCCCCTCCTCACCTAGAACCATTTGCAGGCAAACACCTCGATCCTCCTTGCTTTCTGCTTTTGACAGCAGACCAACTTCACATCAGCCCAGAATGACAGGGTGTTTGCATTCAAGAAAGGAACAGGCTTGCCTTCTGCTGCCCTCCGCCAACCCTCTCCAAATACTTCAAGAAAATTTATTTTAATTTCAAAGCCTGGCTTTGGGGCCCCCTCCGTGTGAAGTGTGGTATTGTTTACCTCCTGACTGCTGCTTTTCAAAGACTTTTGAGAACCTCCTGAAACCCCACTGGGGAAAGCAAGGGGAGAGGATGAGACCACTGAGAAGCAGGAATGGAAAAGTTTCCCTCTTTCTGTCCTTATTGCAAACTCTCCTAGAATTAACAGGTTGTTGTTCTTTTTCTCCTCCTCCTCCTCCTCCTCCTCCTCCTCCTCCTCCTCCTCCTCCTCCTCCTCTTCCTCCTTCTCCTCCTCTTCTTCCCCCTCCTCCTCCTCTTCAATTTTTTTACCAGGTTCACATGTGCATGCATGTGTGGAGGCCAGAGGATGACACCAAATACCATCCTTGATGGCTTTTCGCTTTATTCCTCCAGGCAGAGTCTTGGTGAGCATGATGCTCACTAATGTGAGATATTCCAGTGAGCAAATTTTACCCCACAAAACTTTTGTTTCGCCTCCTGAGCTCTGAGATTGTCGGATGACCACTATATCTACCTGACTTTCACATGCCATGTGTGCTAAGGATCTTTATTCTGGTCCTCAGGTTACCATATGAAGCTATATGAAGCTTTTTTTTTTTTTTCTTTGCAAAATGCCCCAGCGGGTTCTGAAAGGGAACAGGGAAAGAGATCAGTTGTTATCATTTTAACTGTCTACTTTGGGAGAAACCTGGACCTAAAAGATGCTCCCTGGCAGAGGTGGCCACAGTATTAACCTGACCAACAATCGCACCATCATGGAATGAGACCTTTGGGGAAAGACATACAGCTTGATCTCCTTACTGGCTGAATCTTAGGCTTACTGTGTCCAGTTGATAAAGATGGAGATCCTGTTCTGCCTGTGCCTACACAACTGTTCCTGTGAGTTGTGGTACTCAAGGGATGCTGTTCAGGCAAAGCAATCACCTTTATGTCTCCTGCCCCCTGATGTCAGCCCGAGGAGGGAAATCTGACCACTGATCAATTGAAATGAAAACCTAGTCTTTCATATGTGGAAATCTGTAAAGCGAAAAGTTAGTACCGTCAGCCATAAAATGAATCTCACTACAATATCTTATATAGTAAATTAAATATATACAAATATATTAATATGCATATACATTTTTTAAAGCAGAAATTTTATTTTTGCGTCACCATAGGAAGTTTCCATGCCCAGAAGCCAGAGAGGAGAGAGTGTGAAGACCGAGGTCTGTCTGTAGCACATGTCGGCACAGTTTGCAGCAAAAGTGTCGAAAGCAATATTTGTTTTATCATATACATCTGGTTTATTGTAAGGCACATGACCACACAACCCTCTCCCCCCCCCCCCACACACACACGCACAACTTGGAGAAAGAAGAGTTTGTCATGTTATATCAGGCTTTTTCTTAACCACCCCATAGAAATGGCTACAAAATCTTCAGAGGCAATTCAAGTACCTCCGTGGCTTTCATCAGTCGTTCTCTGTACAAGGAAAAGGGGGAAAAAATCGTTCTATCTTTTTATTTTTTACTTTGCTTTAATCTTATTTGATGATGTCTCAACAGGCTGGGACATGCTTTCTTGGATGGCAATTTCACCACGCCATATGTGTCTCTCACAAGATAGCAGAGTGAGATGAATCTTGGCAGGAAGAGAACTAAACACATCGACAAAGAAAAGAAAAAAAAATTATTTACTTAACTCCCTGTTGCCTGCCTGCATTTCCCCTTGACGGAGACTCCTGGCGCAATGCTTCAGACTTAGTTTGTTACAAACAATTGTGTGACACACGGTCCCCTGCTTACTGTATTCTCCTCAGCATCTGCCCAGGTTCTCCCTGGACCCATGTGGGAGAAGGGTGAAGCCTGCCCTCCAGAAGCAGCACAAAAGCCCCTCTCTCCCCATCTTTCTCTCCTTTAGGGATGCAGAGCTGGGGTCTGCTCTGCCGTCTGGGCGGGTGGTGGTCCTCTGTTCTGCCTTGTGATGTGGAATACAAATTTAGAGTTTACTCTGTCATCATCAACAGTTGAATGTGTAGCATCTATTAGATTCTTAGAGCTGTTAAGTAAGTATAAAGAAGCTATTGCTAGTTATATGGGTGATGACCATTGGTTTGAACTATATTGGAAAATGATCCTAATATACCAGACCTCCATTGTTTATGCCACAAGGAACAGAGACTGATTCAAAGATTACACCAGAACCCTAGTATGAATTCCTTGGGCTAGGGCGATAGCCGAATGTCATGCATTAGGGCCATAGATACTCAAATACCTCCAGATAATACTGAAACTGTAGAGTATATGCATAAATATATATAATAGGCATAATACATTTCATATTATGTTGTGAATATTATAAAACATTTACTGTATAATACTGCTTCTCTTGGAGAATCACTGACCTTCCTGTGACCTCTAGTGACCTGTCATGAAGTGCAGCTCAGAGACTGATGATGCTCAATGAGCCATTTTGAACGGAATTGTGATTTAGGGGCTGGGGAGACGGCTTGGCAATTAAGAGCACTTGCTGCTGTTCTAGAGGATCAGAGATCTGTCTCGTTCAGCTCCTATCGTCACATCAAACAGCTCATAACTGCCTGTAACTCCAGCTCCAGAGGACCCATCACCCTCTGCTGGCCTCAGAGGACACCTGAACACAAGTGGCATACACAAGTTTTCAGGGGGGTGGTAGTATGTGCACACACACACACACACACACACACATACACACCAGATCTTTAAAATTTATGCAATCTAGATGAACTCCAAAACCAAATCCAAATATCTATACCTACACCTAATCTCTCTCTATCTCTAATCTCTATCTATCTATCCATCCATCCATCCATCCATCCATCCATCTATCCATCCATATCTGCTACCAACTCTGTTTTAAAGAGAAAAGAAGCTAGAAGCCCATATGCCCTCCAACCTCCAAGTATCAATTAGAGTGTTTAGACCCATTGTTTCATTGGGTAGCACTGTGTTTGATGTGATGGTGGAGCCAGTAGGCTGACACAGTCCATAGCTCTTTAACCTTTCGGCTCAGATCTGCAGGCAGCATGATTAGGATAGTGAAGAAGTGTGACAGTGTAACGAAGACCCTTGGAGGATGACATTTCCCTAGACCATGGAGGCTGTGATGTGAGGGGGGACTCTGAAGAGCAGTCTTGACTGCTAAGGACAGAGAGTAAAGTTCGGAATTAGTTGCCTTTGGTCGCCCATGCTGACTGGTACTTGTTGTTTCTATGAATCTCTTGGCAGAAGGGTCATTCATCTAAAAGGCAATATAAATGCAGTGCAAGGAGCCGGCATCTCATGTTCTTTTGCTCCTGGACAAAATGCCTCCCTTCTCCCTGTTACACTCTCGTCCTCAGAGAACAGAGTTCTGAGAACTCCAGCTTCTGGTTCTCAGAAAAATGCCTAAGAAGCTCCGGTTGTGTAGAACCCACCCCTACTTCTCTTGGTTTTGCTGTGGGAATTCTAGCTGTGCTGAGGAAATGCAATGTTAATGTGGAATAGAAGCTTCTCGGGGGGGGGGGGGGGGAGCTGAGCTGACTTCATGGCATTAGCCGATCCCATGTCTTCAGCCCTTTTTAGCTGATGCCCTGGAAATTTACAGTCGGCTTGGTTCTGCATACCAGGGCAGCGTTTGTTGGGGTCTTGGAGTGAGCTGTTTGATTACCTAATGACGTGCTTACTAGGTGCTAAAAACCCATTTAGGGGATAGTAGATGCGTACGTGTCTTAATTGTACAGTTGCTTGGTTTTGCAAGTTGTAAAGGAAGATGTGGGGGAAATTACTGGAAACTTGGTAGAAAAAGAAGGTTCCTGGCAATGACATCATCTCCCTTTGCCCTCACCTCCTAAAAACAACAGATCACCCCATTAGTCAGGGCTCCAGCTAGAATGCCATTTGGATGGGTGAAAGGTACTTGTTTGTGCGTGCTTTCTCTCTCCCTCCTTTCTTTCTTATCCCTGATACATACCCCACAACAAACACACACATCCACCCCTAGATATCTACAGTGGGATTATTTATATACTTTCAATGTGAACCATCCAGACCGAATTAAAAGATGTTGATGATAGTTATAGATAGGAATACAGAACAGAAAGAAAAATGCCAATTGCACATTGAGGATAAAAAAAAAAAAAAAAAAAAAGATTGACCACAGTGGTTCATACCTGTAGCTCCAGCAATTTGGGAAGCTGAGACAGGAGGATTGCTTGAACCTAAGAATTTACTTGAAGTCAGTCCAGGCTATGCATGGATATATCCTTCCCCCTCTCTAAGCAACAGATAAAAATGAAAGTATAGAAAATGAAAACAAGTGATTGTCTTACTTGTAGAAAATACACCGAATTATGCACACAAACCGTACCCTGCAATCATTTGAAGTCTCTGAATCCACAAAAATCTCAGCTTTGGGAACAGGATGCCACAGAGCGGGTGTGGGTGGGTGTTGTAATGTATCCAATTCCTCCAGAATGAAACTGCGCTTAAATCGATTTGAAAATGAGATGTAATCTGCATGGTTTGATAAACTGACTCCTGTTTTAGCAGAAAGAATTCTGAATTTTTTTTTTTAAGCAAGCTCTAAAGCTTCCAAACACACTAGGAGACAAAGCCTATGAACTCTGGAAAAGTCTCTGAGGTTTGGATAATGCGGAGGAGACAATGAGGACCTGGCATCTGCCCCGCCTCCCTCACCCTTGGTTAAACATACCTCCAGACTGCTTCCTCCCTGTTTAGAAGGGCCACTGAGCCCTTCAGGGGCCACTTTGTCCCTTTAATTAGATTTTTACTTGTAAGATAAAAATAGATGTGTAATTTGGTCAGTTTGGTCAAATTAGTCCGTTTGTGCTAACTTGAAACATAAAACTTAGTTAAGTGTTTAATGATAGTAGTTGTTCAAAGAATTCGTGGTATAGAATGTATGTGCATCTGTGTGTGTGTGTGTGTGTGTGTGTGTGTGTGTGTGTGCACAAGCTCATGTGGGGGGGGTGTCCTTTAAAATTCCCTCTCTTTCCCCCCTCCCAGTGCAATGTTAGGGAAGTCTTAGGAGGGACCCAGAGACAAAAGTAGGGTCAAAAGTAGGGAGAAAAAACCCAGTATAAAACCAGAAAGGTTGCTCTGTAGAACCCCGGGGCCCTGTGTCTGGTTGCAAAGCAGAAAAAAGTAAACA
This sequence comes from Mus musculus, assembly GCF_000001635.26. Lineage (NCBI taxonomy): Eukaryota > Metazoa > Chordata > Mammalia > Rodentia > Muridae > Mus > Mus musculus. Next base: position 108,240,475 of record NC_000074.6, read on the forward strand.
GTAGCAATCTCTGTGTAACAGGAGATTTGGGTGTAATTTGTTTAAATAGCAGCAATCATGATTATTAATTCACCCGTCCAATGCTAACAAAGACCCGGGTTCTGTTAGTTTGTGCTTTAGATTCATGTTCAAGCTCAAGTTTATTTTAGGCTAATGCTCCTATCAATGGGAAATGCAATTAGCTTTACCTACCCCCCCCCACCTCTCCCCTCCCAAATATATATAGATAGATTTGACATTTGCCAATCCTGAATAAAATGCTTCCCTTTCAGAACGGAGCCCAAGACACATGGTTCTTCCAGACTTCCTCTTTGTAGAGTTCTTCTCCACTTTACCGGGAAACAATAAGGAATTCTTTTTGTTCTCTGCCTCTGAAGGTGTAACAGACGTGTTTTGAAATACCTGCACTGTAGAAACGGTGCTTAGAAGAAAGAGGAGGAAAAAAAAATCAAAGCGAGAAATAAAATTACAAAATGGGAGAGCCAGACCTCTTTATCCACAATTTGCTTGTGCCCCTCATTGTGGCAAAACTTTGGGAAGGGTCCTGATGGACTGTTGTCACTTTTTGATGCTGTAACCTTAAAAGTAGTTTTAGCTGTGCGTTATCTTGCTTGGTGGGTGGGAAAGGGACAAGACTCCCCAGAGGCTCTGGCCACAAGCACCTCTGTGTCCTCTGAGAGGCAAATGGGTTGGAGGCCTGTTGTCAACATAGGCAGGTTCCTGAGCAGGGTCCAGCTTGTCCGGTCTAGTTCATTGTCCACTCCATCAAAGGGTCTAATGGTCAGCAGAGGAGGCTAAATGTCTCCCCTGTGACCTGACATTAACCGAGTGGACTGGTTTAAGTGTTACTGAGGGTGTCGCAGAATGATTCGGACGCCGATACCCGTTTTCCTCAATGAGCCGTCATTTGGGCATGACTTCATACAGCTTTGCCCTGACACAGCCCAGCCCCGGAGAGCTCCCGGGGGACTTCCTTCACCTCGGAGACTAGCAGACAGCCCGCTGATCAATGCCCTCTGACAACAAGTGAGGCCGCCACCTCTTCCCTCACCCCTCCACCCGGTGTGCCTCCCAGCCCCTCACCCGTCTGACCAGCTCGAAAATGATAAAGATAAATTGTTTTATCTACACATAGAGGCTGACACGGAGAAAAGACGGGGGAAGGAGGAGACCCACCCAGTTTGTGTAGAGCCTCAGATTCCAGCTTCCTGCTTCTCATGTAATTTTGATGGGAGGGAAAAAAAATCAAGGCAGTATATCAAATTGTGGAGCTTGAGTGATCCAGCCGGGGAAACATGTGGAATTGTGATTTTTTTTTCTCCCACGTATAAGACAGCTTATAAGCATAAGGTTTGTGGATGTTAAGGAGACATAGGATATTTTCTGTATCAGGACTGGGATTCTATCTTACTTTATTTTATTTTATTGACCAAACTATATGCATAGGAAATAAATATAAGTAGTAAATTTTGTTTGTTTGTTTTTAAAGAAACAGTGTATTTTTTTCAAAAGTGAACCCAATGACATGACATTTGTAGAAGAGTCTTTAGAAAAAGCCTTGAATGCTTTTGATAGAAGAAGATTTTCTGCAGGCTTCTAAAACAGCCATTTAAGCCCCCTTTTCAACCCTATGTATTTGGATGTGAAACAAAACTAAAGAAGACAGAAGAGTGTAAATATTTTCTTCTCTTCATCACCATTGTTTACCCTGTGACTTAAAAGTGAAACCCAGGAACCTAAGATAATACCTAAGAAAGAAATACAAGGCACATAAAAAAATGTAGATCAAATGTTTTAAATCTATTGGAAATATTCGATAAGTGGATTAAAATGTTTGACAATTATTTTCTACTCCTGAACAATAATACAATTTTTCTTATTGGTTTTAATGGAATATTTCTTTGTTAAACAATTTGAAAATCATTTTCTTTCAGGCAGAAAAGGGGAGAAAAAAAAAGGTTGGGCTGAGACATTTCTCATCTGAAAAGCAGGCTTATGCCTGAATATTTAAAGAAAAAAAAAGTATGTCAAAAGACATTCCGATTTCAAAGTACTACCTTTTGAACTATTTTTTTTCAATGTCCCTTTTGTAATTTCCGAGAAGCAACTAAAATTCCATCTCTGCTTTTTTTTTTTTTTTTTTCCAGCCAAATACTTGCTCCCATATTTTTGGCTACTAAGGGCTGTTTCAACTAAAAAAAAAAAAAAAAAAAAAAAAAACTTTTTTTATTTCCTGTAGTAAAGAAGGAACATAAATCAACAAGAAAAGAATAAAGTAATCATATTTTGATAGACTTGTCATTGACTAGTGTTTTAAAATCATTTTAATGTCTAATTTATTTACATAGCAACTCAATAGCACTCCTCCACATAATTATTTGCACAAGTTAACTTTTTTTTTCTTGGCTTTATTCATTTTTTTAATTTTGTTTATACCTCTCAATAGAGCAGAGTAAATATATTGTATAGACTATGTTTGTATTATTTCAAAAATATTAGTTCCTTAGAGATAATGTTTGGGAAAATGTATATCTTTAGTTGACTTATCTCTGACTGAAAAAGAGAAAGAGAGAAAGAATGAAAGAAAGAGAGAAAGAAAGAAAGAAAGAAAGAGGGGAAAAGCCCCCCCCAAAAAAAAACAAAAACAAAAAAATCGGAGAACATTTTGGTTTTTACAAACTGACATTAATAACAGATCAATATCTTCCTTCCAGGGAGTACAATTATTTACTATGTAACTGCACTGAAAATATTAAAAAGAATTAGTTCTAAAGTGTCAAAAGTCAAGCTTAACAAATTTAAAAGCAATGAAATGAAAACTCAGTTAAGCACAAAAGCACCCTTTTGAATTTCATGAAAAGCTATGCCAAGAACTGAAGAATCCGGGGTCTGTGACTCTAGTATTTGGTTTATTAGGTCCAGCGCTTGCCTTCAAAGGGGGAGTACAGCCGCGTAGCAGCTAAGGATTTAGAGGAATTCTGAGAATTTGAAAGCCTTTTTCCCCCCAAAATGGATTCCGTGTGCACTTGAGCCATAAACACTGATTTGGGATCTTTTACTCAATCGTTTGCCGCTGGCTGCGTCTCTACCTTTAGATAACTATGAAATTCCAAGTCAGGAAAGGTAGAGAACTCGAGGAGACATGGGACCAAGCAGACATTAACCATATTAGGAGTGGAAGAGTTGGAGATCTCTGCAGAAGTGAGGGCGGTGGGCAGGTGTGAGGCCCCAGCCTTTGGAGTGACTATTTGCTCAAATATCAAGTTTTTTTTTTTTTTTTTTTTTTTTTTCAGTTGTTTTCAAGTAACCTTGGGCATTGTGTCTCTGGTTGCAAGTTTCAGGAGCATCAGGACAGCCAGGTTTTCAGGGCGCTTGGTAACAGAGGCTGCATGAAGAGGGGAGCATTATGAAGTGCCCCCTCCCCTGAGGGGCTAGGGAGGGGGAAGCACAGAGCCTAGAGGGAGCTGGGACTTGCCACTAGAGCAGACATGGTTGGTGTCCATCAGGGATAAGCCCTATCTTGATTTGGGATTTAAATAAGTTATTTTAGACCTGTGCTTGAATTAAAAATAAAAATAAAAATAACACCCCCCTCCAGGAAAAAAAAAAAAAAAACAGAGTTCACTTTGTAATATGAAAATCAAATTCCATTTACGGTCAGGATTACTGATAAAATCTGTCCACTTCTGTGGACCCTCCAAAACCTGCATCCTGTCACCGGATGTACATAAAACCTGGTCCTAAGGTTAGGGCGGGAATCAGTAAGGCTCCCGAGAGACCTGGTTTTGACATAGGAGATTCCTTGTCTCCAAAACCAGAATAATAGTCAAAGAAAGAGAATTGTAGAAGGCTCAGAGAAAGGAAGTCTGAATGTGGAACAAAATAAATGAAGTAGGACTTCATTTAAACGGGGTTACTACTTTCTTTTTTTTTTTTTATTAGTTCTGATTACACAGTTTTCTTCCTTCCTTCCTTTTCTTCCCCTCTCTCCCTGTTTAATTTAAAGGCAATTGGGTGGCATGGGGCTCACTTTGTAAGTATGAAAATACGGTAGTATACCAGCAGATGTACGGGAGGAGGGATGGGGCACACACCCTCATTACAAAGATCACTGGATTTTTACACAAAGAACAAATCTGTACGTCCTACATTGTCATTAGGATGGAAAGATTTCTTTTTCTTTTCTTTTTATCATTTCAATATAAAAAAAAAAAAGGCCCCCCTCTCGGGGCGAGGTTTCTGCTTTTGCAGTGTTGGATATGTTATTATTATAAAACGTGGTTATATTCTCTGCTTCTTGCGCTAACAATGGGGACAGGGGTAGGGGGTGGGTCGGAGGGGCCTGAAATGACAGAATGAGGGACACACAATAGCATGGCCGTGACTCTGAACAAATAAATAAAACATGTGAATCGCAGTCTCTGCTGTTCCTCCCTTCTTTCCCCCTCCCCCCCAACTGTGATTAAATTTGCTGTGGTCATTTCCCAAATGTCTGCCTGATTAAAAAAAAAAAAAAAAAAAAAAAAAGACCAAGATGAAGAAGACCAAGAAGCAGCAGAAGCAGGCTCAGCCCCAGCAGCACCCAGAGCTGTTTCTTACACACCGAGGACCCTTCCAGGGGCTGGCAATCTCCACTCCTGTCAATCACTCCTAAGGGCACAGACATGCGAGCCACTTTCGTTAGCGAAAATACTCCACATCTGATTGCTGTCTTCCTCCTACCCCCCAAAAGAGAAGAGGAAAAAGCCCTGTGAACCCTTGGACAACAACCCTGCCCCCTTAATAAACAACTACCCCTCAAATAGCCCCCAAAGTCCCACTGAAACCTTAGCTGCCTGCCTGGTGCTCCCTAACGGGTCTTCTATTCCTGTAACACCAAAGCAGCTTCCCGGCAACCTATTGGACGCATAGGAGGGAGAAAAGAATATATTTTAATAAATCGAGGATGGCGACGGGGTTGTGAAATGGGTTGTAGAGCCCTGTTCTTTAGTCCTAGAAAAAGATGAGGCTGTTGTGGGGTGGGGCAAGATTGAGGGGGGGTTGAGGGTAATATTGCGAGATAATAGCAACTATGTTAATATCCGGAATTTTCAATGTAGCATAAGTACATTTTGTTTTTCCTTTTAGCACGATTTATAATTAAAGATTTTAATCTGGCTTCACATTGAGTTAATAAGCCCTTTGATTGATTAGGATTCATAAAAATTGCCATTTCCCGCTGATGCTTTTGTGTTTCTGGGGATGCTCTTCTGAAAAGCCGGGTTAAGGTGAATAGGAAGCTGCCATTGTTCCGGCTGAGCTGGGCCAATTCTGGGAACTCCGAACTGCTGTACTCCGCTTGTCCTCGGCAGTATCTTGTTGTTCAGCCAAATTAATGCAGATAGGATCGGCTGGGCTCCAGTTTAGCCAGGTTTGGGGGGGGGGGGGGTAAGGGGGATTCTTCTTTTTAAAAATGTCACCAGGTGCTCTGTACACAGCTCTTTGCTTCTGTGTGGTGACCTGCGCTTTGGTTTATGCAAGTAAATAAATAAAAACTACAATGAAATCTCATCAAATTGATAAATAGAAATGTTAGGAACTGTTTCAAAGATAAAGGGAAGAAAATTACAAAGTAAATGCATACAGAGGCGACAAACCCTAGAATACTAAGCCCCAGATTTTCTTTACAAAATTCAACTTCAGAGGCTGTGTGAGCCGATAAATTACCCGTTTGCATTAATGGCCAATCCTGCAATATGTGGGAAGTGTCCTCCTTCAGCTAAAGGGATGTCTTAGAAATGTAAACACAAATGAATAAATAGGAGAGAGAGAGAGAGAGAGAGAGAGAGAGAGAGAGAGAGGGAGAGACGGGGAGGCAGCCAGGCGGTACGCTAATGCTATTTATCGAGTTAAATAATAGACCCTGCCATCCTTTCCTTCCAAAACCAAACCAAAATTAAGAGCCAAATCAAGAAACAATGATAAATTCTGAGAAAGGGGAGAAGAAAGACAGAGCATGTGAGCCAGGGCCTGTGATTTGAAACGTTCTGTCAGAGAGGCCCCCTTCTCTTCAGCTTATTGTACCCTGGATGTCGGTGAGGGGGGCGTACAGGAGAATTCCCGTCTGCCCACCCTCCCGTCGCTTATTTTTATCAGGGGAAGAAAAAGTGACTGTGTTCAGCTTCCGAAGGGCCTCACTGTGGGGACTGAACCACAGCAAATTCCCTTTGTGTTTCTGGTTCTGAAGGGGCCTGCTATTGTTGCTTGCAGAGACTCTTGAAAAGGCAGGAGGGGGAGTGGGGCCGTGGCAAGCGCCGCCCTCCCCCCCCCAATTTCAACTTGTTCCGGGATCAGTAGTCTCTCCTCCCCTGTCATCCACCCCGACTTCTCGGCATGACTATCATTTTTGTGTACTCTCATCACCATTCAAAAGGGGTCTGAATACAAACAGTTTAAGCGATCATGAGAAACACCGGAAACCGTGTCCAGAGAGCTAAGGGGGCTTGGGGAAGTGTCCCCCAGGTGGGCTGGCAGATGGCACTGGCCTGGCTCTTCTATGGCACCGTCACTCCAGGCCTCTGCCTAGTGTCAATCTGTTAACTTTAAAACCCCACCTTGCTGGCTCTGTTCTCAAAGACCTGATTCTGAAAAGCACTCTGGGTCCTGGCCACACTGGCACCACCCCTTGGATAGAGACTGGTCTTCCGTCCTCAACTCCTTTTCCCTCCATAAGATTGCTGTTTCTCCACAGTATGACCCACACCAGTCCAAGTGAGTCACCAAACGGGTGGAATGAAACCAGTTTGAGTTTCCAGTCAGACCACAGTGCCCCAACCTGCCGGAGGAGCCCGTGCTTGGCCATCACTGGTCTCATTCATTCCTGACCAGCAGGCATAATGGGTGAGCTTTTAAAGCTCACTAATGAAGAAAATTGACCCTAAGCAAAGGAAACCCGGTCCCTTAATACCACCCAGATTGGACATTAGTGCATTCCAATTTTTTTTTTTAAAGGAAAGAAAACAGTCTGACACATGCATTTGCAGCAACATGGAAATAAAACAAATTTAAAGCAAACTTTCCCCTCCCCCCCATCCCCCCCCCCCCCCAACTCAGGTCCCAGGGAATGACAGCAGAGAAGGAGCAATTCCTGGTGCAGTGTGCTCCATCAGTTAAAGGTACCTTTGAATGAATGTCAGCCCCTTTCTACCTTAGTGCCAGTCGATCGATGCTTCATTAGGACTGAATTGTCTTTTGCCCATGCAACCTTGAAAATAGTCCCTTTAATTACCTGTGAGGAAGTCAGGATCTCTCTCTCTCTCTCTCTCTCTCTCTCTCTCTCTCTCTCTCTCTCTCTCTCTCTCTCTCTCTTCCTTCCCTCCCAGTTTTCTTTGGCAGCAGAAGGGGAGGTGGGGGCTATGGAGACAGGGTCATTCACGTTTATTTACAGTTTGTATGTCTGGATCCATCACTCTTTCAGAGAGAAGCTGAAAGGAGAAGGGAGCGTGGGGGCAGGGGGGGATTTGAACAGGAGGGGAAAAAATGGAAAAGAAAGAAATATTGGACCCTGAGGTGAGAGGGCAGGGTTCAAGTCCAGACTACAGATCTATTGAAGAGGTTTCAGCCAGGCAGCCTCCCACTTGACTTTCTCATCAGCCAGCTTTATGGATTCTCAGAAGCTCCCCTTTATACTGGGGCTTCTTACATCTCCTCAATGCTAATTACCGGGAGGTGCTAAGTGCAGAGCCAAGCCTGTGCCTTCATAGAATGCAGGACCGTAAGGAAAAGGACTTGTTGGTTCAATGTTTTACAGGGACCAAGGGAGACACACTCAGTCCGGTTTAATCCCTCCCACAGAAACCAAAGGTTTTCCAAATAACTGCAGGCCTAGCAAGGAGAGTCCTAGAAGAAAGTGCATAAATAAGCCTGTTTGTTATGCTCTATTAAAAATTCAGAAAGATTTTAAATTCAAGTGATAATCTGGCCATCCTGAGGGATAGGCTTGTATTTAATAGCCAGGCATTTTTACCTATTCAATTATGATGAGAAATATTCTAATGAAGTTATAAGGCTCAGCTGAGGGATGTTAATCACCTGAGTGGGTCCAGTGAGTCCCGTGTTGAAAAACACACCTGAACAGGCTGAGCATCCGTCCTCCTAACATGGTAATTCAGCATTGTATAGAACCCTCCTTCCCTCCAGTCCCCTGGTACTTGGTGAAGCCTGAAAACTACAAAGCTCATCTGATTGTCTCTCCAGCAGCCAAATTTCCATCCTAGCATGGAGTCAGGGGTCAGGAATGCATTTCCCACCAAATTTACACAAGAGAGTAAAATACATTGTTTTACTCCTTTCCTGACCACACACACACACACACACACACACACAGAGAGAGAGAGAGAGAGAGAGAGAGAGAGAGAGATCTAAATGCCTAGGATCCTTAGATAAACAATTAGATTTGAATAGTAGATAAACAACAAATTAGGTATTTAGTATGCCTATATCCTAAATGTTGTATTTCTACTAAATAAATGTACTGTTTATCTAAAATTCCAAATTCAATTGACTTGCTTTAAACAACAACAACAACACTTAAGTCTGACATCCAATGCAGATTCCTCTTCCCTCCAGATGTTTCCTACAAACAACTGAAAATAACGATGTCAACTTAAAATCAATCATCATGAAAGGGTTTATTCAAATATTTTTGGACGTAGTTTATGACCTGGGAAAATGAGGTGCTACGGTGTGTGCTGGTGTTTCTGCTCCGTCTTCTAACTCAGCTCTGGCATCTAAACTCCATCACTCAACTTAGCAGTATAAAAATGATAACGGATCCGAAACCCAGCCAAACCTCGATGGCTGTCATTTGCACATGCTCAGTTCACACCAACATCACCCTATTTCCACTCAAGTGATTGCAATCACCTGGTCCTGTCCATGATGGATCCTCAGTGGGTGTGTGGGTGTAGCCCTGTGCAATCACTACTTTTGCTTCTGTATCTTGTCCAGCCACAACAGTGAGCCTGCCTAGGCATGAGATCAGTCACTGTGATGCGCGTGGGAGAAAAAGCATCCTGTGTTCAATGGACTTAGTCTTATTCAGGTAGCCTTGTCCTTGTAGTAGTAAAAAAATTTCCCTAGGAGACAGCTGAGTTGGCTAAGTGCTTGCTGTGCAAGCTTGAAGATCTCTTCTTCGAACCCATAGCAAAAACTGACCTCAATGTTACATCCCTGTAACCCCAGAGCTAGGGAGGTAGAGATAGAGGGATGCCTGGGTCTTGCTGACCTGCCAGCCTAGGTTGTACCAATGAACTCCAGAGATCCTGTCTCAAAACAATAAGATGGAGTGCTATTGGGAAAGATACAAGCTTCGATTTTTAGCTTCTGTGTGCACACAAGTACCTGCATACATGCATGAACACAAACATGCTTGTATCCACAGAAAAGATAGTAATTAATAATAATAATAACAAAATAAAAATAACTTTCCAGGCAGGGAAACAGGAGGCAGGACTAGGAAGAGAGGCAGAGATGGGGTCGGGATGTAGAACTATAAAGGTTCTCTGTGAGCCTATTGTCCCTCTGAGGAGCAGGGGCATGGCAGGGCTTAAGCATCAGTCTCAATGTGCCAGGTTCTTACACTTTCTCTGAGCTGGGAAGTCAAAGGACATTTTCAGAGCCTTTATTTAATCTGCAAAATAAATAGAAGAATTAGATTTCTAGGTATGTTTTTGACTGCGTGTTTCTAATACTTCATGGTATGAGGTATGAGGAGGAGGCCATATCAAATCCCACATAAATTTGCTGAGCCCAGAATAAATATTTATAAAGATGGCAATGTGTTCCAGGCTATAGGTGGATGGAGGCTGGGTATGCAGAATAAGGCACCAGGTCAGGCTGACCTGACACTTTTGGCTAACTGTTGGGTGGATAGGAACAGAACTGGCAAATCAGAGGAGGATAGAAATGTGGTCTTTGAGATGGCTGCTGCCCTCTATTCCAAAAGGACATGCTGCTTGCCTGGATCCAAAGACCGTTAACTAACCATAGACGACCAAAGAGTTCATACCCACATCTGGGAACGCAGGCTGTCTCCCAGCCATGTCAGCATCAGCCTAAACTCACTGCTGTGTTTCTGTCTGTGTGGGGCTCAGTGTGGTAAAGGACAACTATGAAGACTCAGGACGTGGTTGCAGTAGGCATGTATGCTTACAACATACCAGTGTCAGATCTGGAAAACATTAAAAGATGCTTTTTTATAATTGTGTGTGCATTTTTGTGTGTGCATGTATATGTGTATATGTGCATGTGTGTACATGTGTGCACATGCATGCATTCGTGTGTGTGTGTGTGTGTGTGTGTGTGTGTGTGTGTGTGTGTTTTCTTGGGAGACAGACAATGTGATTTCTCCAGACAGCAAGGTAACTCCTCCTCCTCCTCCTCCTCCTCCTCCTCCTCCTCCTCCTCCTCCTCCTCCTCTTCCTCCTCCTTCTCCCCTTTTGCTGATAGTAAAATCATTTATGGTTTTACACTTTTTCACTGATAACGTGGAAACATCAGGGCATAGACTACATTGTTTTCTTAAGGAAATTCTGATGGGATTAAAATGTAAAACTTGAGGACTCTAGTTTCCTGAAATACAAAGAAGCATTTCCTCTATCTTTATTCTGTGAGAAAGCCCATCTACCCTCAATTAGATGGGAGAGTACTTCCACTATTAGGTGGAGGTGAGCATCTCCCATGTAGAGCAGACATTTTTGTCTCACGGGTACCTGGAGGGCTTAACCGGCCCACATGGTGTTAGATGCTTGGGAGCTTAGAAAACCTGTCTCGTGGGCTCATCACCCAAGACACCCAGCAGCCATATCACTGTCTACATTAAAAATGATATAACTACAGACTCTCCAGTCAACAACCAGGACTACTCTCTGAAACATACAGCTACACGCTGTCTAGGAAGAACAGGCATGACATTCAGAATACAACCCTCTGTTCTCAGACCTGCCTTGGTCATAGCACCAGCCGTGGATTCCTGCCATGATCCATACATGTGAGTTTAGGGAGGAAAGCAGTGTGCCTGTATATACTGGGCATCAAAAAGCAATTTCTTGCTGCAGTGACTTTAATGTATTCAGTAACCTTCTGTTTATTTGGATATTATTTGCTGAAAACACTTGGAAAGCTTTGGCGTAAGAGTGTAGGAAAACCTTGGCTGGGTGTTGATACAGAGCACCGCTCTCCACACACCAGCAGCCTGGACCACTTGGGCAGGCAGCAGAGGAGCTGTCTCTCTTTGCTGCACAGCATCAAATAAGGTTAGTGATACTGCTGGTACGCTGCCTTCTTTTATGGTCCGTGTTATCGAGGAGACCTGTAAAAGTTTCCTGCTTTTGATATCTTGACCCACGGTGTTGCTTGCATGCTGCTTTTGTGGTTTAGAGATTTAAAGAAACAGACAGCGGAAAGGAGTAAGGGAGAGAGTTGGCTTTAGGTGGTAAACAGAACTGTAAAGCCAATGGCCTTTTCTTCAAAAGAGAAGGAGGAGGAGGAGAGAAAAGGTGAAGAAGAAGGGGGAAATATAAAAGGAAACAGTCTAGGGACAGGGAAGTTTGGGGGTGTTTGGGGCTTAGGGACTGGCAGGAGGGACATGGGAGATCCTAAATGGGGCTGTGAGATGGGTTTCAAGTAGAAAGATACAGGATGGAATTTAACATTCCCAAACTCATACGTACCATAGTTAGAATGTGGAGATAAGTGTATGATACATGGATCTTCAGGGTGAAAAAAGGATTTGGAAGCCCCTAAGTGCTGTTGCTCAACTCTTCTGGGTATCAGGACAAAAAGAAAAAATGTCTGTTTGATGAGCACATTATTGGGTTTAGTGGGAATTTAGAATACCATGGACTTAATGGAATTTTGAGTCTCTCTCTTTCAGGGGCACCATGCTTTATCTGTGGTTGCTGGTAATCATTCTAGTAACCTGTCTTGGCTAGTCATGTTGGGATTGATGAATACTGCATAGCATGGCAGTGTGAAGTCAGCGTGATGGTTATAAACAAGGCAGGAAAAGAAGCACTAGTTGACGTCCGGCGTGTGGTCAGTGATCAGAAAGAGCAGATACACTTGGTAAATTTTTTCCATCTGATGCTGGGTAGAATGTCAAACCCTTGGTCCATGCCTGTGAGATGGCTTTAAGCTGCCATGTCTCTCTGTGTTAGCTGACTGAGATGTGTCAGGAGTGTAGAGTTAGGGACTGTAGCAAAAACAGGAGCTTTTGAGTGGTAGATGGGAACACTGGAGTGGTTCAATCTTTCCTTAGTGCTGCTGTCTGAATATCACCTTCTCTCTCGCTTTGCCAGGAGGTAGAATTACTTGCCTGGCAAGAAGAGAAACAGTCCTTGACTTTCTTACAAAGGTATGCTGGTATGAAAACCACAAGGATTTTGTTTTCTTGAGAGTGTATGTGTGTGTGTGTGTGTGTGTGTGTGTGTGTGTGTGTGTGTGTATGTGTGTACAGTGTTGAGCTGCTTTTGAGGTGATTTCAGGGCTAGCCTGGGGTATCCAACCAGAGAATAACTCTCCACCCTCTATCCCCTTTAGTAGATTTTTAAAACTGAATCTTCTTGTTGTATTCTTTGTGAAATTATTTCCAAATCCTATACAACAGTGGGAACTGAAGAGAGCATATATCGAGCAGGTAGTGATGGACCTGAAGATACGGTGATGGAGATATCACTTTTCCATGCTTCAAGTTAGGGCGGTTCATGAGAAAATGCTCTTGGAGCAGTGAAGCATCTGTGATGGTCACGTGTCAGGTAGCTACATCCTGCTCACACTCAATGCCCAGAATGTTCTTCTTTCCATGTTTTGAGACAATGTCTAGGGAGGTGGCCAAGGCTGGCTTTGATCTCTCAGTCTCTTACCTCAGCCTTCAGAGTTCTGGCACTGCAGGTGTGCACTGCCACAGCTGACCAGTATGTTCTTATGATTGCCTTCCTCTTATGTCTCACACTACTTATGATGATAATGGTCATGGTGATGATGATGATGATGGTGACGATGATAATGATGATGATGACAAGGAGGAGAAAGAGGAAGATGGAATATGCGTGTAGTGTGCATATGCCACAGTGCCTATGTGGAGGCCAGAAGATAATTTTGTGGACTCAGATCTCTCAATGGCCTTGATCTCACAGTTTAATCAGAAAATAAAAATCAGAGTGCAGTAATAATTAATCATCATATTTGTCCCTCAGATCCTCAGGGAATCAAAAAAATCAAAATCCTAAATCACTCAAGTCCACTAAATCAAATACTATAGTACTTGCATTTAGCCTGTGTAACCCCCCCATAGACATTCAACTTTCTCTAGATCACGTATGATAACTCATATATTATAAATTGCATGAGAATAGCTGTTACATGTTTAGGAAATAATGACCCAAAAGAGTCGACATGTTCAGTACTAAATATTTTTCCAAATACTTTTATCTGCAGTTGGTTGAACCAACACTACCTTTTCAATATCCATGGGTGTGGAACTATGGCTAAGGAGGAGCTCACCCTATAGTTGTAAAAATCATATAAAGCAAGTGAGCTCCATGTTTGATCTATGGAGACAGGACACAAGTTACTTTAAGCCATATCTTCTCCCAGTGTTCCGCCAGCAAGTCCCAAACGTCTTGACACAATTTGAAGACACTACTGTTTGATAAGGAAGTCTTTAATGTATTTGATAACACCAAGGTAAGCGATCAGCTTGTGCCTTCACTACATATAAGGAATAAGAGCAGGTACCTGTGGCTCTAGCACTGTTCTGTATAGCTCCAGAAGAATGGACTTCTTTGGATGCCAAGAGAAACCTAAGCCGACTAATTGCAGGACATTCTTCTCTCATTAAATGCGGAGGTACTCCATTTCTGAAGGTGTTAGAGCCACCCCTGACCCCAACATGAAATCAGTAAGATGTGACTTTAGAACTGAAATCATAGCACAAGAAAATGCTTTCTTCTCTTTGGGTGGGTAGGTACTATTTTCAGTACTGAGCTCGGAGCCATCAGCTGTTGAAGGTTTGAAGATAAGCATCATCAAGGATCCTCAGCTTGGCCACTCTCTGTGGAGAGGATAAATTCAATTGGTTGTGACTGAGACAGGTCTCTTTTTTTGCCCAGCATGTGATAAAATAGATAACTTATTGCTGATATCTTTGGGCTGCTGAGGTCAGATCAACCCTAAGGCAAATTAACATGAGGCTGAAAGGTAGGAACGGCTGCTGCTCACTGAGTTTCTTTTCTTTTCTTTCTTTCTTTCTTTCTTTTTTTTTTTTAATAAAGAATGTCATTGAATTAACCTATGCAAATACATCTTCCCAAATAATAAAACACAGATCCTTTGGTTAAATGTATGCCTACCATGTATTGCTCTCATTTTAATAACAGCCGATTAGTTCCTTCCACCTCGAAGCCCTGAAATGTAGCCTCTGACAAATCTATACTCTTACGGGCTACACAGGAGTGACATGGAGAAAACCAACCTCAAGTGACAGGGACAGCTTTAGAGAGTCAAGCCTGGCTGCTGTGATTTTTTTTCCCAGACCTGGTGTCCTGGATACCACCTCAGACAGCACATGCCGTAGCAGTATACAATATATACTTCTATACTATTTAATGTATACTAAGATACTATTAATGCATGAGACCTGCGACTTTCCAGGTCGTTTGGATCCGGTTATAATGAAGTTCCCTTTCATATTATGCAGAGAGAATGAGCATCTCCTATCTTTGGAATACTGACTTTGGATGGATTAAAGTTACAGATTAATCATTCAAAAAATATACAAGAATACCAGCTGCTGGCCAGTGATGCGTATCTGGGTACTGTTGCCCACTGTAAACAGAAGCACCAAAGCTTCCAAAATCCCCACCCCCAAGAACATGTTCTATTCCTCTTTACTCATTTAAGATTCATATTTGGGACAATTATAAAAATTATTTTTACTGATGTAAAACTTCATGATTTGAAGGGTTCCTCTTACTTCACAGATGCACACTCCTGGTGCAATAATTCACTTTTCCACTTAAGGGTATCTCTACGTGACAAACTAAAGTAATCAGTATGACAGATTGAATCAGTGTAACTCGGGCCAACTCCAATCAACAAAGTACATGGTATCCTTAGGACATGTGTTTGTATGTATCCCAAGCCACCCACAGCTCTATGGAGATGAAACATTTGTTTTAAAGATAGAACATGGGCTCTAAGAGCCAAGCAACTAGAGGACCAATAACCTAGGCTGAAGTCTTTCTTGGTCTCTTATGGAGGATCCTCTTTGTAGATCATTATTTTTTCTCAGTACCCCATTGTTCTCTGGTATGCTGTCCACAATGGAAGATGGCTGTGTACCATTCTCAACTTCCCATTCCAGCAGTGGAAGGCTGTCCGAATGGAACCCATGTGTCTGGGGAGGAGGTTCTGACAGACCCTGCTTTAGTCAGATCTCCATTCTGATCCCTCAATGATGGGCTGATGCCCAGTCAAATGGGCTCTTGAAAAAGTGTTAAATTGACAGTTTGGGGCAAGGAGGTTGTTAAATACAACCATAATTAAACATTAAGCTTGTAATTGAATGATAGCTATGCAAAATGAATCACTTCCTGCTTGAGACCTGTTACCATTAGTAATACTTTTGATTACCTGTGTCTTCTAGAGGTGGGCTATTATATACATCTTTTCAATTCCACATCCAGTGTCATGCTAGAACCTTGGAACCAATTGTGGTGAAAGAGTTTGCACCATGGAAATAGGAAACTGTCAAACACTATGGACACAATAGATTGGTGAAGGAGTGGTTATTGGTTCGGTTTTTTTTTTTTCAACATTTTATTGTTAGACACCTATCAACATATATACTAACCACTTCAGGAGGCTTTGTCTAAGTTTCTCTTCTGTTATTGTGGTAACATGCTCTGACCAAAGCAATTTAAGAGATAAAGGATTAGTTCTGGCTTACGATCAGAGGGACTGGGTCCAATATGGTGGGGAGGGCACAGAGGCAGGATGATGAGGCCAGGCATCATATTGCATCCCCTAGAAGAAGAGAGTAAGTCGGAAGTGGAGCCAGGCTACCAGACCTCAACCCTACCCAAGGAAACCTTCTAATGGTTCCATAGCCTCCCTAAACAGTATCACTAGCTGGGGACCAAGTGTTAGAATACACGAGCTTATCTATGGGGTTTGAGGAATGGAATCTGGGCCTCTTTCCTATTGAAAAGAATGACAGTGTCCAACTAGGTGACTGGGTCAGGGGACCAAAGTCAGTAACTCATGAATTAAATTATCTACCAAGATCTAAAGATCCTTTCGAATGAAATAAATCTCTTAAATCTTATTCACGTGGCATATATTTATTTTATGCTACAAAATGTCCCCAAAAATGTCCCTAAAGCCCTTTTGGTTAGGCACCTGTGATAATGGCAATGGTGACAGCCGTAACCATAGTTATGAAGTATGATTTTTAAGAGCATTGTCTATATACCTTCACGTTACCTACAAACACCTGTTTTCAAACAGAGTTAGTGTTAACAGATATTTATTGTGTCTAATATATGACAGATATGGCTCTAGAGAGGCAATATACAACAGTGGACAAACAGAGATTCTTGATGTGGGTGTTGTATCTGTGGGAGTTGAACCTCATTGCAGGGTACAGCAGACAGAACTGGATAGGAGGAACTGAACTGTCCGTGGGTGAGCACAGGTAGCAATTTTTACTGGAAGGTTAGAGTGGAAGTCAAGGTAAAGGGAGTTGAGTGAGGATGTGGAGGATCTCAGGTTATTTTCTTTGTGTCCTAGACAGAACTGTAAGCACAATGGCTCTAAGACACAAATAGAATCAGTGTGTCAAAGAAGCCCTTGAGGAGACCACCATGGCTGAGCCTCATGGGTAGGGGATGAGAAAGAGGAAGCCATAAAGGTATGAAGGGTGAGAGTGTTAGGTCACCCTGTAAGCTATTGTAATATGATGGCATCTAGATCTCAAAGGTATCTCCCTAAATTTTGGGTTAAGAATAGACTTCAGAAGAGAAAGGCTTCCGTTACAATCCAGGTAATGGCTGATGTCGTTCTGGTCTTACAGGGGCGGCAGGTGCTGAGTGCTGAGAAGTATAGCAGTGGGTTATTTTATGCATTTTGAGAACATGACAAGAAAAATCTCTGATGGATTAGATAAGGGTAAGGAGAAGAGGAGGGTGAGGGGAGGGGAAGAGAGAGATAGGAGAGAGAAGGGAGAGAGAGAGAGCGAGAGAAGAGAATCTGTGAACAACACCACTGGCTGGTGTTTATATCTTGAGTCATTGTAAGGATGAGATGAACATCTATCAACATTGTTAAGGCGAGGACTAGACAGACTTAGAAAAGTAGCCATGCTTAGTTAACTTTCAGATGTCTAAGGAAACCCTGAGGAGCGATCTCAAGCCCCCTTAGCTATTCAACTGTTCCTTTTGGAGAGGAAGTCTGAGCTAGAGATACCAGTTATGACATCCTTTGGGGCGTGGCTAGTATCAAAAGCTATGGAGCTGGATGTGGCCCACAAGAGAATGATCTAGCACAGAGAGAAAAAAATAAAAACGTTACTGATGTAGAGAAGAAGTGGGGAACATTCAGTCTTCGGTTGGTGGGAATGACTCAATCTAGAGCAACGCAGAGTGATTAGCTTTTAAGAGTGTGATTAACTTATCTGTGAATGTGAAACCATAGATGCTGGCTGGTTGGGTGTGATGGCCAAAGCCTTTGGAGATCCACTTCATGTTTCTTCAGTTTCTTGGTTAAAGGAGGAAGCAAGAGTGAAGATGAAACAGAAAGCATTGATTTGAGATTAAAAGAGAAAAGGACCATCTTGGAATGTGGTGTGGAAAATGGGCTCGATAAATGCATTGACAGCCAAGGAGCATAAGTTGTGCTATTGAGGTCAGGGGTCACGATGTAGGTGTGACATAGTATTCCTATCACAGTGAGAAGACTTGTCCAAGTCTATGCAACTATTTTTTTAAGTGTTGATTCATTCTCTCTCTCTCTCTCTCTCTCTCTCTCTGTGTGTGTGTGTGTGTGTGTGTGTGTGTTCACACCATATGTGTAAGAGTACCTATAGAAGAAAGAAGGAAAGAAGACATAAGATACCCTGGATCTAGAATTCCAGGCAGTCACCTGAAATGGGTGCTGGGAATCAAACTTGGATCCAGTAGAAGAGCAGCAAGTACTCTTAACCACTGAGCCACCTCTGTGTCCCATTTAATACAGATGTTAAGTGGAAGACCAGAATTCAAATCCGGGCAGCCTGACCAGAGAGCCTACCCTCTTAAGTACATGAGCCATGCTTTTAAAGTTAGCCCATGCCCAACTGTAACTTTGACTTCTATGAACATTAAAACTATTCAGGTCTTTCGAAGATAACATTCTTAATTTCTAAAAAAGTCCTATATAAAAATTCTCCAGTATAACAAATATACATTCTGGGTCAGTGTTTCTTGGGGGGGGGTAAGGGGGGGTTCTTATGGAAAGTTATTCAAAGGTATCTGAGTAGTAGGAGGGGTTGACCTGAGAGGTTGGAAAAGGTCCATCTAGACTTATTAGGCATCTGGCAAATTTTTAACAGCACTAAGGTACAATGAAAGGTGTCCAGGGTGGGCCATCTTGAGCCCTGAACCAATTAGACCTAGAACAAAGATTTTCATTAGAAAAGGCAAGATAGCTTAAATTTTGAAGACACTATGCACCTGTTAAATTCCTTCAACAATAACTAGTCTAATGACAAGAGTTCTCTGGTGTCTGTGGCCTAGATTAATTTATAACCTGTGTTTGAGCTATCTTGCTGACCGGGAGCATCCAAATGACTTTTATAGACTTACACCTTGTTTGTCTTGTTTCTCACATATAACATTAATGATTCCAAATACACGCAAGGCCCAAATGAGGCAACAGACAGGTTCAGTTCCAGTTCACACTTGGTCATCATGCATTTTCTGAGCCAGATCCTAGGTTGACAAAGATGGATAAAACTCAGGCCTGACGCCATGAGAACTATGATATAGAGATGATAATAATAAGTAAAGAGAGCATGAGTGTGCCCTGAGAAAAGTGCCAGAGAGCGAATGTATAAAAGGTAACATCTCAGATGGCATAATGTGATTGCTTGACCATAGAAGTCCCTAGAAAACAAAAGAGTGATGCTAAAAAAAAAATCACAGCATAGAACTTTGTACCCCCTACCAAAACAAAGTGACAGCTAGAGAAGGCAACGGTTTGTAGGCCCTCACTAGTGTTGTGTTTGTAGCCTTAGGTATATGCTAGAGACCCACAGCTCTAGTATAGGAGGCTTGACGGCCTAATTTAATGACTTTGATAAGAAAAATAGATTTCAGCCATGGAATCACATATCTAAATGTCCTGGTCACATTTGACACGTTTGAAGAGGGAACTTAACCTGTGACACTGTCAATATATCTGTACTGCTGACTATAGTGGGGTTCATCCAAAAACACTGTTAAGAAGTATATTCCCCTATAGAGATGAATTTTGAATTGCAAGGGAGTGATTTTCTGAGAACTTTCTACTGTCTTGTTGTTTTCCATCATACATAACCCCAGCTCACTTAATTAAGCTACCAAGAAATAGACAAAGCCATTGGAATGTGAAACTATAGCCACTACTATAGTTTCTATAGTTATTCCCATGCTTGAAGTGAAAATGGGAGTGTCATTTTCCAATGAGTTATGACCTAGTTTGCAGTGCTGTGGGCTCCTTTGGAGGCGTATCTCTTTCTCGTGTCTTTCTGCAGACTCTGGAAGGCGTTGCCCCATTTGATGTCTGGAGAGTTGTCTTTGGTCAGAGTGATGTCAGCTGAGCTCAGCATGCTCTCAGGAGACAGAATCCCATGGCGGGGATGTGAGGGGGCGGGGTGGTGGTGGTGGTGTGGTGGTTCCTTTGTCTCTGAGTGGAATCACTGTATCCTGCCAGCCTACAGAGACTCTGTGCTATATTTATTGTCACAAGAAGGCTTTGGAAACCTGATCACGTGAGTGAAACCTGCTGCATTAGATTCTCAAAAGGAGACAAGATAGGGTAGTATTTATTATCATTGCCGTTGTTAATTTATTTTATTTTTAAAATTTCCTTTCTTGACATCAAACACCTCCATGTCTTCATCTTCTTGTTTACTCTACAACAGTGGATCTGAACCTTCTGAATGCCATGACCCTTTTATACAGTTCCTCATACTGTGATGATCCCCAAACATAAAATTATTTTCGTTGTTACTTCATAACTGTAAATTTTGCCACTGTTAGAAATTATAATGTAAATATCTATGTTTACCATTGGTCTTGGGTGACCCCTGTGAAAGGATTATTCAACCCCCCTAAAGGGGTCATGACCGTCTCTACAGGCTTGTTTCTGTTAGCTCACCTGAAAGTGCTAATTAATATCTCCACCAGGACAGTTTTTTGTTGCAGACAACTGCTCTGTACAGTGGCAGAATAGCCATTGGTGTGCAAGGGGGCTAGGTAAGAGCATTAAATGCTGGTCTGGGGCTGTGAAGATGGCTTGTGTGGTAAAGGACTTGTCACAGAGGAATGAAGACCCCAGTTTGGATCTTTATGTGAAAACCAGGAGTGAAGGCACATACCTGGAATTCGAGCACTGGGGGTTGGGGGGGGGGGGTTAGTGCTGAAATGGGAGGATCTCTGGGCTCTCTGAGCAGAAAGAACTGATAAATCAAAGCCTACCTACTTCAGTTCAGTGAAAGACCCTGTCTCAAAAAAAAAGTGAGGAGGGGTTAGGGAGACTGTCTCATTGAGCAGTCTGCATGCTATATAAGTGTTAGCACCTGGATTTGGATCCTTAGCATCCATATAAAGGCTATGTGCTCTGTAGTACATGTCTGTAACCATAACACTGTAACATGGACACAGGCAGATCCAGAGGGCTCACTGCTGTCAAAATGGAATAGATAGATGATAGATAGATAGATAGATAGATAGATAGATAGATAGATAGATAGATAGGAGAAGCTTTCATATGTGTCCACACACACACACACACACACACACACACACTCACTATCACATTATAGTAGAGAGTGATAGAAGATACTCAGCATTAACCTCTGGCATCTACATGCATGTGTACAGGTACATGCATGCATATACATGAACATATATGCAAGCATCGTATATACACGGATGTAAACACACATATACACACAGAGACAGAGGCAAATATGAGAGATGGAGAGAGAGAAACAGAGGCGGAGAGATGGAGAAATATAGGACTGACCAAGGGCTTGATCACTGAGACTGTTGGTGTGTTTTTCTCTCTATTAGAGGAGAGGAACGCTACTTACTCATCCAGTGTGTTGTTTTCTGATAACATGTTTATGCTGTGACCTCACTTTTGCCATACTTGTATTTTGTTCCTAATCATCTTCAAGGAAACCTCAGCGTATTAATTGCTTAGCGTGGTACATCATATGTGGGAATCCATCCCTTGTTCCTCTCACATCAGAAGGCTGGGCAGCCAGCTTCTTGTCCTGCATTTGGGAGGCTGACATTTAGAAAAGTACCATTGTAATGTAACCAGTGCAAGGAAGCTGAGGTCCTATCAGTCCCATGGTGCCTTCTACTTTGGCTTTCTGGATGCAGACCCTACTTCTCTTGGATTCTGCACTTATGGGTGCAGTATTGATCAAAGCCAAACTATCCAAAAGGCTGTGGTAGTCAAATCATCACTACGTTGGGAACAAGAATTTATACTTACTCCATCCTTAGGGTTAATGTATTGTTGATTCTTTCTTGAAGCTCCCCACCCCTGGTCAAAGCAGGGCCCTGTGCCTTCTGACTTTCCTAATGTACTTTTCTATTCTTGGAGTATTTCTCATATCCTGTTTTAGATTCCAGTGATTACTGTCCACCTATAGTCACCCATGCTGTAAGTGCAAACTCCTCAAAGACATAAAACCACATGGAATATGTTTTTATATCTCTTATACTGCTATTATTGCATGCTCAATAAATATTTGCTGAAGGACTAGATAAAAGAATGGATGGATAAATGGATGGATGGATAAGTGCCTGCGTTATCTTTGCAAATGTGTTGGCTGGTATTTCTATGGATATCCGTCAAGGACAGATACCTCAGAGATGTAAAATATAGTATAGCAACCATGCCTGACAAATGACCTGATAAATTTCTAAACTGAGAAATTTCAGAAGGTAGAACACATTGCCTATAATATGCTGATGATGTCTAGAATTTCCCAGCCAACTAGTAAAAACCAAATCTGTGGCACCATCTCCCATACTGTCACCCCTTCCAAGGGGCTGCTTCCATTTTGGAGAAATAAAAGCTAACAGCCCTGAGCAGTTGCGTTGTCCCACACACTACCACAGAGGAATGGCCAGGTCCATGGTGTGAATGTTATATCCATTAATCTATAATAAATGACCCGATAACCAACAGCTCCAACAACAGATGTAGAAGCTCCGTTTCCCCACAGTTAGCAATTTGGGCACTGTTTAGCTCAGCGCCTCCAGGTCTTTCGTGGAGGATGCAATCAATGGGCCCCAGAAGTTCCTATCATTTCAAGGCTTGGGTTTAAAGTTGAAGTTCCTCTCATAGGCACAGGCATCTGAACACTTGATCCCTACTAGGCAGTGTTTTGGGAGGAGATTTTGAAGGTGCAGCCTTCCTAGAAGAAGTGCAGTGCTAGAGGTGGGCTTTGGAGAATCCACAGGCTTATTCTACTTTGCACTCACACTCTCCACAGTGTGCTCTCTGTAAAGGATGTGATCTCCCAGTTTCTTGCTCTGGCTACCATACCAGCCCGATGGACTCTTTATCCCTTGGCAACCACAAACCCAAATGAACTCTTCTCTGTTCATTCAAACGGTGTGTTTGTTTCCCAAGTTTTGAGGTGCTGTGTCACCTGATCCAGGTCTTCTGAAGTCATAGATGCCTGGTCTTTGTGGGTTGATCAGGAGGGAGACATCCATGTCGTGTTACTCCTCTGGTATGCAGACTGTGAGAGAATTCAAGAGCAAGGACTGTAGAAGTCTCAGCCTTTCAGCAACCTTACTACCAAGGAAAATTCCACCATGCTCACCAAATTCTACTGAATCGAAATACTTCACTAAGTCCTGATCAAAGCCAAGGAAAGAGACGACATAAGGATTCTACTTCCTGGGATGATTATGGGTTATCTCAGGCACTGTTGATCGTAGTAGGTTCCCTTGCCTGTGTACATATAATGTTGGGGCAGAAGATGCTGCTAAATAGGAGATCATAGAAGCAACTCTCTTTCAAAGTGACACCACTAGCCTCCATTTCAAGAGGATGCCTCAGCCGGTGAGCATGGCCTCTTCTGGGGAAAGCTTTAGCAGTTACCATCTGCTCCCTCAGCAACACACAAACCTCCTGCCTTTCCAGCCTGAACTCTGTGAAATCGTGATGGATTTCTGAGAAAATGAAGCAAGTGTCTAGCCTGGCTCTGGGCACCTCTGATGGCCCAGTTGCTTTCTCAACAGGATCAGAGGGAAGGAGTGTGTCTGTGGAGTCAAGAAAACTCTGGCTTGATGGGGGAAATGAACCCCACTTTTGACTCACATATGGGAATGGGTGCTTAAATTCACTAAAATCCCTCTAGAATGGTATCCCTTTATGTCTCTTTCAGTGGGGATTGTCGGATGGATATAACCGAGGAGATACAGTGTGCAGCATAAGGAGCAGAGGGTATCTTTAAGCCCCTTTTGTTCCGAATGGCCATTTGCCCTCCAAGCCTACTGTTAGTGGCAAATCTCCTTAACTCCTTAAGCAAGATAATGACATTTTATTAAAGAGCAATTGCTGCCTTATTAGTCACTGGGCTTCAAACACTGAAGCGTCACCCCCTCGTCACCCCCATGCCTGTCCCACTTCCCTTGGCTGGATCAGCATGGTTTGAGCTGCTTCTGAGAGTGAAGTTCATGGGAAGAGGTTCTCATTCTCACTCGGAATTAACTAATAAATTAGAATAACTAAGTGAGAGAGGGTAAGACAAAAGGGGTGTTGGGTGGTGGTGGAGGCCGTGGCCTGGGTCATTTTAAATATGAAACGAAGCCTGGTTTGTGTTTGGTATTTTATAGGTTTTTAAAATAAAGTGAAAGTCTAACATTAAAGATCAAGGTCAGGGTGTTATCTTTGGCGGGGTGAACGGGGTGGGGGTGACGAGGTCGAAGCTCCTGCCCAAGGCTTGGCCCCTCCTTCCTACAGAGCATTTATTTTCCTGGGCTTCTGTCTAATTAATATAAGGCCTTGCTGGAGCTCACTGGCCCTCATTGGGCCTGTCACTCATTAATCAAGCGACCCTTCTAGCCTTGGGTAATGACCTTGAAAGAATATATCAGCCCATGATGGCGGAAGTGAGGAATTAAATTGTTTCTCTGAGTGCTTATGGTCATTGCTGACAATTTATATTGCACAGCTGCCCTGGGCTGGCCAGGCTGGCCATTGTACGGCAATCATTTTCCTGGCTGGGAATGGATTGTGTGTCGGACAGGGACCAAACTGGCCTCCTGTATGTCTCCATCTTTATATTCCTTTCCCCCTCCACCCCCCCCCCAACCGTCTTTTAATCACGTCTTTGTTTGAGAGGCAGGGATTTCACAAAGTTAAAAGCTCTGTCATTAAGGCCACCAAGAGCCAGGAGCTCCGGGTAAATCTTGAGTCTCGCGCTGCTCCCCCCCCCAACCCCCGCTTTGTTCCTGAGCCCATAGCTCTCACCTCTGCTGATGCACAGCTCATGAGAGAAGCGTCTTGAGAATTACGTTAGCTCAAAACTCATAAGAGAAAAATTACTGGAAATATTAAAAGTCTGCAGAGGGGATATTGTGTATAAGTGATTAAGCACAAACCCTTTCTGGGTCTGTCTAGGAGGTCAGGGAGATGCTGGTTGCTGGCCCTGGGAGAAATGGGCAAGGGTGGGGGAAATGTTCCTCTTTTCTATCTTTTATAATGGTGGTACTTAGGCCTAGTGGTGTCATGGGGTATGTGAATGTGTGCTAAAATATTACCTTCATACCAAGACAGATGTTAACTGTACTTGAAATAAAATACCATTTGTTCAGTAAAAGACTGTTTGTTCATTCCTCTTCTATTTGTTAGTCTTTGTGTGTGTGTGTGTGTGTGTGTGTGTGTGTGTGTGTGTATGTGGTCACATGCTTGTAACCACATCAAAGGACAACTTTGGATGCCATTTCTCAGGAGCCATTCATCAGTTTGGGTGGTGGTGTTTTTTCAGATAGAGTCTTTCACTGGGGCCTGGGTTAACCTGGCTGGCCAGTGAACTCTATGGATCTGCTGTCTCCATCTTCCCAGGAATGGATTGTAACCACATGCTAGCACGGTTTTTATGTGGGTGCTGGGGCTTAAGCTTAGGTCCTCGGGCTTGCAAGGCAAGCGCTTTACCAACAGAGCCAAACCCCAGTCTCTATGTGCTTATCTTCAGACTAAATGAACCCTTTCCTGCATTGTAGACTTTCTAGGTGGTTTATGGTGTTGTGTTCACAGCTGGGTTCATATAAGAGTTCAGACAGGGTTGCATCCCAGAAACAGCCAGGAAACACACAATATGCCTCTTGGCCGCCTCTTTCAAATCTCTATGGCTGGGTTTCGTGTGTAAAGCTTTATTCCCACAATGGATGTCTGCGACATGTTCAGGTTTACTAGGTAAACATTTGATAGCATTACTAAATGTATGTGCCAACACTTCAAAGAAAAAAATCATCAGCAGGATCCTGTATGGGTAGAACACAGGAGAGTTTTGGCCAACTGAGACTTGTTTGCGGTTCTTCCAACTTAGTGCGCATGTCTATTTAGCACTGGTGAACAGCGTTTGCCTCATGAGGAATCTTTTCCCCCTGTGTAGACCAATGTCATGAGTGCTTCCATTAGTCCCATTGCTCCTTGAACTTGGAGCCTGTCCTTGTTATGTGACCAAATTGGCTATTCTGGGTAGCTGGCAGGGGGAATAGGCAAAAAAGAGAGGTACTGCCTAATTTCCCTATGCCCTCAGGTTTCTGTGAAATGGTACAAATATTTCCTCTGTCCTCAGCCTACCTAGAGAAAGACTGTATGGATTGGAAAGACCTCCCAATAGCACAAATGCCAAGGAAAGCAGAGAATGAAATGCATGGTCATCCTAATGTGAGTTACAGCAAAATGATGTCCTAATGACACTATCCTCTTTGAATTCTTCACATTACTTAGTAGAACGTTTGTATCTCACTCAAGAAATAAGTGATGTGTTACGTAATGGGATTCATTCATTCATTCATTTAGTGATGCGAATATGAGAATCCAGAAGGGCCCTTAGTTCTCTGGGATCTGATGTGAAGGGAATGGCCATGAAAGTGAGTTCTGCCGTCAGCCTTTCTGTTCTCATGCATCCGTCATCATGGGGAAGTTCATAGAGTTGAAAGTCTGAGGCCTCACTTTGCAGCCTTGTGCCCCACCCCCACTTTCCATGTCAACTTTGAGAGAATCACCATCTTAAGAAACATCAACACATATCAATTTTAAATGAAGGGGTTGGGCTTGCTCATCTCCTTTGGTCTTGTCAGCTTGACAGTTCTGTAATTCCAGAAGAGTACCTGCCGCTCTCTGAGAGACAACCAAATAGTAGGAAAAAGAATGTATTTATGCTTTTTTAAAATGGTCAGAAATGCTTGGACCTTGTCTGTACAAGGCACCAATAAAGTCATCCTGAATTGGCTGTTGGAAGGGCTTAGTGGACAGATGAGAAAGCCCTCCATTCAAATCCCCTAGCCTCTTGTCCTTCTCTCAAATGGATATTGGTACCAGCCATGCACTCTGTCCCTTGGGGTAAGCACGGTTGCCAGAGGCTCATTTCTGTAATGTGTAGTTCCAGGGGTAAGTCACTAAGTTTTCAGTTGCAATGATGAAGATTGTGGAAGTCTCTGTTGCCTTTATATAGACCTCCTCAACCATCAGTCCCTCTCCCCCTTTGTGCAAGTCAATGAGATGGAGCAACTTTTCAACTCCACCGCACACCCCTCCCCCAGTCTCCCCCGCTTCACTCTGTGCTTTCAATGAAGGAGATCCAAAGAGCTGCATCTAACTCTTCTGGTTTTGAGGTTTGTCCTAATAAAGGCTGGAGTGCATTCTTCATGAGGTGTGTATAAGGCGAGGGGGAAAAAATGAGGTTATGGAAGTAACAAGAGAAATCTTTCTTTTTTGTTTTCCCTTCCTTCTGAATATACACACGGAACAACTCGGCTCTTCCCCCATTCCTGAGACCCTGTATAAACTGAAATGAAGAATGACATCATACTGACTGTCCTTTTCAGGTCTGTTCTTGCCACCTGGGCCTATGGAACAATGGGACAGGGTGCTGAGCATCCTCACAGAAGTGTGTGGTACACGAGACAGGCAACTATATGATGCCCCATCTGTCTCTAAGGTGACACATGGACCATGAACAGAGTAATGTTGAGGTTTTGGTTGAAGCAGAACAGGATCTGTGCATTGCCAGTGCTGTATTTTGAACATTTGTAAGTGAATACTTTCTTTCGCATACATGTGAGTACAATTTGCCCCCAAATAGAGAAGCAAATTTTCAAATCATAGTAAATCTCCATTCATTTCTTAAGATATCATGCAATATAGTCCTATGGTATGGGAGAAAGAGTGAAAAATCAAAAGAGGGGCTAGTCCTCTTCCTGGGCAGAGAGTGGAGCCCAGGCACAAGTTTACAGTGAGGAAAGGGAATTTTGACGACCTGGTTCTTCCCCACTATGCCAGTTATCCCAGAGGCTCCACCCCTTGTCTGTGCCCATCCTTTATCTCCTTTCCTAAATCACAACTCTGCCCCTCCCCCGAAGGCAGGGACACACAGCCAGTAAGAGGCTTCTCCCATCCCTGCTGCAGAAGACCAGACACCTTACAAAAGCAAATCTGTGCTAAATGGCGACACCAGAGACCAACTGGCTCATTGAACTCACTCCATCTTCACGGCAGTGCTTTGAGGAAGGCCAAATCAAGCTAGTTTCCTGATGTGTCTTTAAATTCTCCTGTCTAGGTCTGGGCTTTTTGTAAGGTCTTTAACGATCCCAATAAATTTCCGGTTTATTCTCTATGTTTCTTGACCTTTAAAAAAAACTTGGGCTTTATTATGTTAAAAAAAAAATGACATAAACTGGGTGTGGCAGCGCACGCCTTTAATCCCAGCACTTGGGAGGCAGAGGCAGGCGGATTTCTGAGTTTGAGGGCATCCTGGTCTACAGAGTGAGTTCCAGGACAGCCAGAGCTATACAGAGAAACCCTGTCTCGGAAAAAAAAAAAAATGACAGACATCCATGTTCCAGTCCCTAACACCACTGGTTGACTAATATGGAATTCTCCCTATAATCCCTTAGTGCAAACATACTTACCTGACAACCGGAACATCTGGGCAGCATTAGATAACCAAGGCTTCCACACAAGCGTGCTCTATCTTTTTCAGAAAGGAGAAGAACATATGTCCTTTTCACAGATGCTTGTGAAATGGTTCACCTTATGGGAAATGTTGCCTTTGTAGACTTGGAATCGGAAGAAGCTACAACTTAGAAATCATGACTACTGTCAGTAGAATTTAGGGCATTATAGTAAGCAGGCCATTGTGAGCTTCTGCCATAGCTGCACCCGGTCACAATGGAAAAGGACATTTTCTTGTTGTTGGGTTTGTTTTTTTTTTTTTTTTTCAGTTTACCTTCTTTTTTTCTTCTCATTTCTGTCTTCACACTGTGGCTTCCATAAGAGTTTCCAGGGCATAAGATCTTAGTGTGAGGACTCGGAAACAGATTACATATGGGATTCAGTGTGAAATGTAGATACTGTGAACACCCCGCCCCACCAATCCCATCAGTTTGCAAGAGATGGAATGGTACCATTGCTACCCGCTCTGAGATATGGTGCAGTGTTTCCGTGGAACAAATTATCCTGGCTTTCATTATTATTGTTAGTGTTGTTAAGATCAGTTCACACTTACTGAGCTTGGCTACATGTCACCATCCAATCTAAATACAACATCCTTTCTGGAAGATGTTAAACTTAGCATTGATGAGGTTGCCTAACTAGTAATGGCCATGAGCTCAGCTCTCATTTACAAGATGTGTCCATACACACCAGTCCCCAGTGGCAGCAGATGTTTATATATGTCCGTTTATATTTAACTATGTGATTTGCTTCAGCTTTTTTTCCCAGTTTGATCACATTGCTAGAAAACCTACTCCATTTCCTAGACATTTTCTAGAAATATCCTGCTCTCTCTCTCTCTCTCTCTCTTTTGGTTGTTTCTTTCACATTGCATTTACTTATTTATACACTCATTTACTTTACTTGTGTGTTTGTGTATATGAATTAAAGCTGATTTTTACCACATCTGTCTTTATTCCTAGCTTATTTTTATTTTTTATGTGTATGAATTTTTAATTTTAATTAATTTATTCTTTTACACTCCATATTTTATCCCTCCCCCAATCCACACTCTAAACGTGCCTTCTAAATTTGAGGACATTATTACTCCAATACTTTCTTAATGGAAAATATCCTTGGTAAGAGAATTAGACATTGGCCAGGTGATAGTGGTGCATGCGTTAGTCCCAGCAGTCATAAGCAGGTGTGTCTCTGTAAGTATAATACCAGGTGGGCTATGGAGAAAGTCCCAAGGTAGACAGGGCTACACAGAGAAACCCTGCCTTAAAAAAAAACCCAGAAGATGAAAAAGGAGGAGGAGGAGGAGGAAGAGGAGGAGGAAGAGGAGGAAGAGGAGGCAAAGGAGGAGGAGGAGGAGGAGGAGAAGAAGAAGGAGAAGAAGAAGAAGAAGAAGAAGAAGAAGAAGAAGAAGAAGAAGAAGAAGAAGAAGAAGAAGAAGAAGAAGAAGAAGAAGAAGAAGAAGAAATAATAATGGAGGACAAGGATGAGGACAAAGAGAACAAGGATGATAAGGATGAAGATGAGGAAGATGAGGATGATACAGATAAAGACAAGGAGGACCAGGATGAGGAGGATAAGAAGGAGGAGGGAAAGAGGATGATATGAAGAAGAAGAGGAAGAAGAGGAAGAAGATGATAACAACAACTGTGATGCATTGCTGGCTCATCACACAACAGTGGGAGGACTGTGGAAATCCTAGCATTAGGGCTGCCTTCTGGAACCGTATGTCATTGTCATCCCCAGGAAGAGAGGCTCTGGTGAAGTAAGAACAAGACAAGAGATCTAGAAGAATGAGGAGCAGAGAATGGTGATTAATTTGAGAAGTGGAAAACGGAAAGAAAAAGAAATTCTAATCAAGGTTTAAAGTCCTAAGTTATCTGAAAAAAAAAAAAACCCTAGGAGAAATTGTGAATGAGGATTATTCTTGTATCATCCTATGTTGCAGGGACAGGGTGCCTGACAAAATCAGCTGAGGAAACAGGAGTTCATTGGGGTCATAGTCCAGTGATGAAGTCTCTCATGGTGGGGAAGTCAGGTGTTAGCAGGAGCTCCAGGCTGCTGATCCAGCACATCTACAGCCACAAGCAGACAGAGATACGTGTTCACATTCAGCTCATTTTCTCCTTCATATTCAGTGTAAGGCCTCAGCCCATACAATGGTGGCACCCACAGGGAACATGATCTAGAGAACCTCTCATAGACATGTCCAGAGGCTGGTATCCTAGGTGACTCTAGACCCTGGTGTGTTGGCAATTGTAGTAACATTACAGTTAATAACAGGTCCAAGGAAGAAAAGAATAGGGAAGAATAAATAAGAGAGGGAATCTTTATTTCTGAAAAGAAAATAACTTAATTTTAGGGAAATGTGGATTAAAAGATATAAAATGAAAATTTGTAGAAATGTCTTGAAAAAAGCATCAAATGCCAAGTGTTTACTTTTAGATAGATGAGAAAATGAGCTGGGTTTATACCAATAATTCAGAAAGAGTTTATAGTATATTTCTGCTTCTGATTTTCTGGTGACAGTTTGCTATAAATACTTGTAATTGTAAATAGAAGATGAGCCCCACCCCTGTGTCATAGGCTCTAAGCTCATCTCTCACATCCTCTCCCAGAGACCTGGGGTCTCATGCTGATGGTCTGTCTTCATTTCCAATATGGCCAGACTGGTATAACCTATGGGATTGGTGAGGGACTTTACTGTATGTTTCTGAGAGTGCACAGCATGTAGTTGGCATCATGCCATGGGCTGTGAATCCAAACAGAGAAAGAGTGGGAAAGGGGAAAAGCCAGCCAAACACTGGTGGTCTCCTTTCGCTTTTCTCTGGCCATGACTATTCATCTCTACCACACGTTTCCATCATGATAGAATGAACCTTCTGAAACCATGAGCCAAAATAGATCTTGCCTCCTCTAGAAGAGCAAGAAGGAAGGAAAGATCATTGGTTACACTTCCCCATTTACTATGACCAAATACCTACTGAGAACTTCTTAATTAAGGATAGGGTTTTAGGGGGCTCATTCTTTAAGGATAAGTAGTTTACCTTGGTGGGAATGGGGTAGTAATGAGACAGCTGGCCAGATTTCTTCTTTAGTTAGAAAGCAAAGAGAGCAGAATATTATTCACCCTACTTTCTCCTTCCCTCCCCCTTTTAATTCAGACTAGGAACCCAGCCCAATACATAGTGCCCATCACATTTAAAATGGGTATTTATTACTTTCTGGAAAATCAAAGATATATCTAGAATTGTCATTGTGGGCATGCCCTTGTATGATAGATATATTTCTCCCTCTCCCTCTCCCTCTCCCTCTCCCTCTCCCTCTCCCTCTCCCTCTCCATCTCTCCCTCCCCCTCTCCATCTCTCCCTCCCCCTCTCCCTCCCCCTCCCTTCCCCCTTCCCCTCTCTACCTGCACCTCTGTCTATCATTTCTATGTCTGTCTCCCTCTGTCTTGGCTGCCATTGGGTGCACAGCCATTTGGACTGTGCCATTTTACCCTTATGTTCTGCCTTGCTAGCACTATCCTACTGCAGGGATTAGACATGTATCACAACATAGCACATCCAGTTATTAGCATACAATGAAGATATAATAAACGCTGGTACAACTTAAATATACTTTTGTGAGTGTGTATATGCATCTCTTGTGAGCAGTTAGCTTGTAAATACGCACACATGCATGCATATGTATGTACACACACAGCGGCATTTTTATAACTATACTGTTTCATGGATACCAGTCACGATGAGATTTAAGCCCTAGTTGCAAAGATCTTTTTGCTTTAATTTCTTCCGGATGTTTCTAGCTGCAAGAAATAATTCAATGCTGTTCTCTTTCCTAGAGGTGATAATACTTTTAATACTTATATTTGGCTTAGCTTGTTTAACATTTCAAAATGCATTTGTAGAAGTCACAGTATTAGATTCTTAACAGAGTTCATGGTTCGGCATCCAGGTTGATAACAAAGAGTTAGCAATTGGGGTGTTGACCTATGTTCCCCACTTTCTGTCTTTAACTGATAATTTATTTCCTAAGGATCACTTAGCTTTGTGTTCTTGTCCATGCATGGCAAATAACTGCTTGAAACACCATGTTTGCTTTTACAAGGGGATGGTAATACTTTAACTGTCTCTACACCATCTTCCAGATGGGCTTGTTTGACTAATGTAGCCCCTCAGTCCAGCCACACAATCCCTCCATTTAAACAGCTGGCCAGATGATCAAAATAGTTGGAACTATTGAAGCAGGTCTCAAAGAAATACTGTCAGAACAGAGGTCCAGGGTCTCCCATGTTATTTTAAATAGCCCCCCAAATTCTTCTTCACCATAGATCATTTCAAGAGCTTATTTCCAGCCCCTTCTGCATAATGTCATGTTTGTCACCGCAGTCTTCTGCCTTCCTCTGTCTTCCCTCTTCTCAAAGCCTTCTGCTTCTCTGTGCTAGTCAAGGACTTGCCTCATTGGCTTCGGACCTCCACCCCATCTCTGCTGCTTGGGATTCACTTTACATATTGGACATGGCTATCATTAGTCAGCGCTTTCTGCTCCAATTTAACATGATATGTCCTTCACATCCCTCAGTGTACAGAACTGGTAATTGGCAGCCTGGACAGTTGAACAAAGAGATGACAAGACTTGCTGGGCCACCATTGTGCTGCCCTTCCGCACACACAAATCCGATTCAGGTCAGTGAAAGTTATGTAGAAAAAAGCATGGAAGGGGTGGTGCTCAGACAGTGTATTTCTGGGCCTCGGGATTCAAAGCATTCTGGGAAAGCGTAGGAGAGCCTCAGAAAGGCACATGGGATGTACATTTTATAATGTGTGTGGTAGACCGTGCTTTAATTGTAGACATGTGAGTTTTAAAGATGTATGAAAGGACAAGGAAACTAGAATATCAAGATTGTAGATTAGCTACGGCCAGCTCAACGGCTGTCAAAGTGTCTGTGGCCACATATGTGTGGGATTGACAGGAGAGAGGAAGAGCAGAGGAAGGCTAAGACAACAGCATTTCTGGCATAGATGTGACACATAGCTAGGTAGTTTTCTTAGCTCATTCATTCTTTTGCCACAGTGTTACCCACTTCAGTGGCCAACAACAGACCATCCCTCTACCTTGGGTTTCTAGGCACAGAACACAGGAAGCCTACAATACTCAAGGGGAGTTATCCCAGGTCTTAGTGTAATTGGCCAGGTGATTCGATATGTAACCCATATGTTCATCTTCTTTGAACTTCTGTCAATTACTATGTAAGAGAAATAGCCATACCAGTTTCATAGGACTTTTGATGACCATAATGATAGATACAAAGTTTGTTCTTTGATTGTTTAAACAGGGTCTCATATATCCCAGGCTGGTCTCAAACTGATTATATCCAAGGATGACTATAAACTTATAATGATCTTCCTGTCCTCACTCTCCAAGTACTTGGATACTAGATACATATTACCATACTTGTTTTTATGCTTAAAACACAGGGTTTCATACATGATAGGCAAGAACTCTATCAAATAAACTAGGTTCCTAACTTTCTGAATTTTTTTCTTAAGTAGTGTCTATTCATAGAATAGAAGTATAAAGTAGCAATAGCTACCAATAACATATATCTTTTTCTTATATATTTCTTCCTATGTGAAGAAATGATTAATAATACTATTTGCTTTAGTTGGATATACAATACCTCTCACAAGCCTTGATGACTTATTTTTGGTGCTGTTTGGAGATTCTAAAGACTTTAGGAGATGGGACCCCACTGGAGGAATTAAGTCCTAAGGACTAGGAGTCCTTGAAGAATGTCTATTGCTTGATGTCATCCAATCTATTCACTTCCTGGATGCAGTGAGACAACCAGCATCCGCTCAGAGAGGTTTAGAATGTAGCCCAAGAAATCCCAGCATGCTCTTAGCAGAGATTAATGGGCAGTTCCAGTGGGAGTTCAGAAGATTAGAATGCCAACAGACAGGTGGGTGGTCAAGATTGTACTCATGAGGCTTTAGATGGAAGCAAGGATTTGACTAGGAATTTGGGCAGAGGCTATTCATGCAATTCTGTGGTATATAATTTCATCCACATCAAAACTTTGCGGGAAGCTGAGTTTAATTAATTTGATGGAATGAATTTCAAGGCAGCGCAGCCTTCAGGCTTTGGCATGATTCCTATTGGCTGCCTTTAGCCAGGTTTCCAGCGAGAACGGCGAACACATCAGAGGGAAGCCTTAGGGGTTTACATTTTGAGCAAAATGAAGTGGATGTAAAGTCAAAGATAAAGGACACATGCTAGAAAAAAGGTAAAAAAAGAAAAGAAAACCCAATGGCTTTACAATGGACTAATGGCAAATATATCTCAACGCAACCTCAGAAAAGTCAGTGAGGTTCAACTCACTGCAGTTTTAATTGTGTGAAAGTATACACTCATTAAAATGGCAGTCCATTGAGAGCAGACTACTGTTGAGGTGCCTGCACACTGTTTACACAGCTGCCTATGATGCTGCCCGTTGGAGATTTGTTTTCCTATGCTCAGCTACCCAGGTAGTCAGAGACCAATGCAGCCATGGTCCAGAGTGGCGTGACTACCCTTCAACTGTTGATAGACTCTGGGGCCATCCACCTAATATTGTTTTCAGTGCGCAGGCTGAAAGAGTTAGAGGGTCACGATGGCCTCCACCCAGACTTGTGAGGGAAGCTTGGGAGCTCACACACTGGGTGACAGGATCAGAGCCCCTGAAAGATGATCTCATGGAGCTGTCCTGGTAAAGCCGACACTGCTATGAAAATGTTAGAATTTTGGAAATGACAAAAACATGGAGACGGGGATAAAGACAAGATGGCATGTGTCAGGGACAGCCACAGGCGAATGGAGGGAATTCAAGAAAGGGGCCATGTAGATTGCAGATGGCAAGGCCTAAGGGCAGTGGTTCCCAAGCTCATTAGAGCTCACATAATGATAGCATATGTTCCAGATGTTGGACATGAGGGTTTGTGTCCCCTTTGCTGGGTTTCTGTCTTGCTTTGGTACAGTCCTTCCTGTCTCATCTCCTGTTGACCGTTTTGGGAATGAGAACTTTTACTCTGCGGCATTGTACTTTGGAAGTCTGTAACCTCATTTGACTTTATGGTGGTCACATCTACTAATTATCGAGACTCACAGAAGACTTTAAGCCTGGTTGTTTGAAAGGTGTTGGAAATGTTAAGACTATAGGACTCATGGAGAGTTCTGCGTTGTAAGATGAACATGAGGTTTTCGGGGGTTGAGGTAGAAGTAGAATGTTATGATTTCAGGACACACTTTTAGTTGCTAAACTGTCAATGGATTCTTGTTCACTTGATGAGATTGAGAAGAGGCTAGGAATTACTAAAACACACTATGAGGTATATCAGCCAGGGTCTTCACAGACCAGATAACTAAAGTAAAGCCTTTCACGTGCTGTCTTGTGGACTGAGGCTTAGGTAGAATAAAGGGTGGCTAAAACTGGCCACCAATTATCTATCCATCTACCTATCATTTATCTATCATTTATCTATCTTCATCTATCATCTATCTATCCATTTATCATTTATCTATTATCTATATTTATCATCTATCTATCTACCTATTCATCTATCTATCTATCTATCTACCTATCTACCTATCTATCTATCTATCTATCTATCTATCTATCATCTATCTATCTCTGGATCTCTACCTCCTCTTTTCTGTCTTCCCTCTCTCCTTCCCTCTTTCCTTCTCTGTCTCTCTTTCCCTCCTTCCCTTTGCTCTCAGTCTCTGACTCTGTTATTTCCCCTCCCTCTCTTTTCCCTTATATCTACCTTCCTCTCTATTCTTCCTTCCTTCCCTCTCCTTCCTGGCTATCATGATGTGAGCTGCTCTTCTCTACCATGGCATCTTTTTCAAAGCAGACTAAGCCATCTGAAGCTGTGAGCTCAAATGAATGTATGCTCCCTTCCAAAGCCTGTGTCAGATCATACTGTCAAAGCAGCAACAATTTCTGATGGACTTGGGTTATAACAAGGAGAAGCAGTTTTCTATTAACTTCCATTCCTCCTTGACCAGTATCTAGGTGCCCATGCTTAAATGTTGAACAGTGCTTGAAGTCAATAATTACCATCTTGCTGCAATACTAGGAGGTGGATGAAAACAGGTATCTGGGGTTCACTGGCCAGCCACTCTAGTGCATTTGATGAGTTCCAGGCCAGCGAGACACTATCTCAAAAAACACATACATTCACACACACACATAAACACACACACTTGAACACATTCACACACATGCATACATACACTCACAGACACACACACATTCACACACACACACACTCACACACACACACTCACACACACACACACTTAAACACATTCACATACATGCACAGACACACACATTCATACATACACACTCACACATAATCTCTCACACACACACATTCACAGACACACACAGCAGACTCTAAAGGAGAGGAAAAATCTACTCAAAAGTCTAGAATTGACACACTAGGCACGTTTAAGATGGGAAGAAAGCAAAGCTGTCCGACACTCAGGAGAAACGACGTGCTGGGGAGTATTTAGCATTGATGATATGCAGGATTGTGCAGTGTGATTTCTATTATGAACGAGCCCCCAAAACAATTATAGGAACTGACTGGTAGACTGGTAATGGGAAGAGGTATGTAAAAAAGAGATGTGAATTGAATAGACAGGATTACAGTTTTATCTTATATATCAAAGAGATACTTATAGCTTATATACCAAATAGATGCTTATATCTTATAACTTAGAAATGTTGAGATCTGGGTTTTTGTGAAAGTTCTTTGGTTAAAAAGGACATTTCATAAAGAATAACCTAAATGGGCAGAGCCCTGACATGAAAGTACCGTGTTCCAGGAGCTACCTGTGATGGGTGGTGCTCACTGGTGACTTGATTGGGTTTGGAATCCCCTGGGAGAAACACCTCTGGGTGTGTCTCTGGCAGTGTTTCCAGAGAGGTCTAACTGAAGAGGGGTGTGCGCTGGGCATAAGGCACATTCTCCCACAGGCTGGGACCCCAGGACTAGATTGAACTTAGGAAAGGGAGCAAGCAAGCTTGAAGAGCACCAGCATTCATCTCTCCCTGCTTTCTGACTGTGAGCATGCATGTGTGACATATGCTTCATGTCCTTGCTACCCCAGCTGGAGCCACTCTTGCTCCCAACCATCCCAGCTAGACTCTCAAACTGGGAGCCAAGCAAGCCTTCCCTTCCTAAGTTTACTCTTGTCTGTCACAGTGATGCAAGTCAGATAACTAATGGATCATCATCCCAGCCAACATGTTTCTAAGAATAGCAGCAAGATCAACATAGCTGTGCCAGAGGAAGAAGACCTGAAGAGTACCGAATAGATTATTATCAACTTTGCATGTCCTCATTTTCCTATAAAATAATATTTGGGGTGGATCAGATCTATCACCACTGGATTTATCTGCTCATCCAGGAGTATAGAAGTTGCTCTGAGTGCTACTATTTGGACCATTTATAAGTTTGGTATAGAACTATCTTTTTCCTCACATCTATTCAAAGACATGGCAGACCCTCCACACAGTTCTAATTTTGGTAGAATTGTCAAAAGCCCATAGCTTCCTTTGATAAAAGAGGACAGACACGCAGTTTCTATTTTTGTCATCTAAGACCAATGTCTCACTGAGCCACAGATTTCATTCATGTCTGGACAGTAAAGTCCTACCACACATGCGTGTTTCTGGGGTATACCATTCTCTCTGTACTGTTTCATCCTTGTCTCCATCTTTCTTTTCTTATCCCTGCCTTTCTTCCTTTTCCTCCTCCTCCCTCCTCTTCCTTCTATTTCTTCCTCTTTTTCTCTCTCTTCTTCCTTCTCCTTCTTCCTCTTCTTCCTCCTGTTTCTCATCCTTCCTTCTTTTCTCCTTTCTCATTCTCTTCTTCTTCTTTCATCTCCTTTCTCCTGAAACACAGTATGAAAATAAGCAAACAAAGGCCCTGAGTGTGCTAACTACTTTTTATTTAAAAAAAAAATAGAATTTTTGTCCTAAGCATGGCTTCATGAACCTTCAGGGCCCACCTCACCTCTTCCACAGAGAAAGTCAAGATGTAGAGAAAGTGTTTTCTAAACTAGAGGTAAAGTTCTCTCTGAGCTTTGATTCAACATTGCCTAGCATGCTGGGTGAGTTATGATGGGTTTGATTTCCCAAGAGGATCAATAGACATTGGGGAGAAATCATTTTACATTGAAACCATAGTTTGCACCCTATGCACTTTCCAAAGAACAGCATTATCACCCCTGCCCACTCCTGAGGCCTAACATTCATTGATTATCTATTATATTCAGATATCAATCTAACACGACCTCACACACAAAAGAAGAAAAACAACAACAACAACAACAACAAAACAAAAGACAAACAAAGCAAAACAAAACAAAAACTTTGCAAGCATACTGTAATTACTGCAGACTACTAACAAGGCCTCTAGGAAGCAGACAGTTTACAGATTTTTCTGTAAACATCTGATTAAAGAACATCTGAGTGGTAGAAACATATTTCAGGCCTTCTTTGATACTCTAGTAGACCCTTCACTGTGTCCTCATAGTAGACATTTCCTCCAGGGTTCACTGTGGGGTAAGAAGCATTCAGTATTGAACTTGTAGTCATCTGGCCAATAGACTCAGGTCAAGGTATAAACAGTAAACACAAGTCAGCCTTGATCTCTACACCACCTTGTTCGCCTATGAATAGCACACACTCCACCCCCACCACGTCTTTCCTGACACACTTTCACATATTCCCTCATCAAACATCTGCCTGAATCAGGTGGTGGCTATCTAAAGAAATCTAAAAAGCTTTACGCAGACATAGGGGCACAAAGGCTTTCTAACATCAGAATGGGTATTAAACAGGTCCCAGGAGTGTCTGTGTATAACAGGAAATCCTGGAGACAAAGGGGGCTCCGTTGGAGGAAGACACATTATAAGTCTGTGGAGGGAGCCAGATGAGGAGGGTCATGTGAGATTCCTAGAAGTAATGTTGTCCATTACATACGGCACAGTTTAGAATTGGCATCTAGACACAAAATACACATTCACTTTGATTTAGCCAGAAAGAGAGCTTTTTTCAGGATGCATGCATACTAAAGTATGTAATCTTGCTGTTACTAGGGGGAAATAATCTACAGCATCATACAACCTGCTCTCTCCTGTCATCTGCTAGGAACCCGTGGTTGCCGTGGCTGCACATGGGGATGTAGCTATCAAGTTAATATCACCTACTCTGCAAATTGCACCTAATCAGAAGGGAGAAAGCTGATTGGTCTTGGTCAAAGCTACATGGGGTAAAGGTTTAACTAACAGAAAAACCATCTGATGTCCCATGGCTGTGGGCAAGGAGGTATCCTAGACAGACCTAACATGGAGGCCTGCTTCGGTCTTATGGTCTTGGAAGGGTCTATCTATGATTCGTGGGTGTTATTAGCAGGTCTATACTAAACTTCTCTGTACTAAATTAAAATTTTCTCAGGGCTCAATGTTGACCTAAACATGGAGCTATCCATCATGGGAACTGAGATCAGGAAGCCAGGGCTCGGTGTCCCATGGTGTGCCAGGTGGAAGCACCAAGTTTAGAGTATGTGGAGAAATGAGGTAGGAAAGATCAGACATTGCCTCACCATTAGATTTCTTAGGCATTCTTCCATAGAAGGTATGGGTCAAAGCACACCCAGGACTGTTCTGGAACAAGTAGCATTCACTGATGACACACAACCTTGGCATCTCAAGTCAGGTCAACGCTTCCAGGATTCAGCCTACAACTCAATGAGGGGATCTGAGGACAATCCCTTTCCAACTGTTATTGCAGGATCATTTAAATGAGATAGGCTTCAAAGCCCTTCCCTTTCTTACTCGAAGCCTACCATGCACCACAGCAGACACTTCTGAACCGTCATTGTTGTAGAAAAACAAACAAACAAACAAACAAACAAACATAACAACAACAAACACTAAGGAGCCCTGCACACAGTAGGGATACAAAAGATGATATGTGGAGAGAAGAGCTGTTTAGGAGCCAAATTACTGCCCTCATGTGTGGAGAAGGAGAAAGACTTGGCTTGGGGAACCAATGTGTGTTAATCTAGCTGCGCT
The DNA here is from genome assembly GCF_000001635.26 of Mus musculus. NCBI lineage: Eukaryota > Metazoa > Chordata > Mammalia > Rodentia > Muridae > Mus > Mus musculus. Next base: position 108,281,107 of record NC_000074.6, read on the forward strand.
CCTGGGTTCTGCTTTGAGGTTTCCAACCTCATGGTATCCTATACTAGACACAGTGACAGTTCTTTTCAAGGCAGGCAGGAAAAATCACACCTGTAGGAAGTGGCGTGAGAGGCAAAAGCTTGGAGTCAGAAGTGACCAGACTGAGAGTTGAAGCTTTCTTCTAAGGTTGGGGGATGGATTAAGAGTTGGGCCATTTGGGTACACTGAAATGCAGACTGGAATTGCTTCATTTATACCCTGTATTTTTTTTTTTTGAGCTTCTGACTTCACTTCTGTGTGCCTTGTGACCTTTTCTTGTTTTCTTTGGTGTAGGTAAGAATGAATCTGGCCATATGGGTCACTGGCTGGCCAGAAGTGGACAGGTGCCCTTGGCATGGGAAAGGCAAACAGCTGTACTCACTGGGAAGGTGGGGGTGGGATGGTCACAGGAAGAAGCCTATGAACGAGAAAGGACAGTGGTCAGTTGCCCACCTCTGGCCCTGCTGCCTAGGAGAGTTATCACCCACCTCCTAGGGACACGACAGGGTTTGTCATTTGTTTTCTCTTCTATCAGATGGTGCGCCCTGCTGCCATTCTGTATCCAGACAGCGGAGCAGAGAGGACATACATATATATTTATATTTATTGTATTTCTTCACGCACATTCATCTGAAAAGACTTAGGTTGATTAATATTTTCCGCTGTCCGGTAACCATGGCAATAGGGTCAGCAGATATAATATTTAATTTAATCTTCCAGCTGCCTCAGTGAGCTTCACTGTACCCAGGATAATAGAAAGTCTAATGCCCAGCCCCTGTCTCTCTTCTCTCTTTCCCCTCATATATTATTATCTTTGCCAGTGGCTCCCTCACATGACCCAAAAGGAATACACTGGGTTGTTTTTTAACTCCCCCTCCTTTCCTTTGTATATGCACTTAAAATAAATGCCTGCATGATTCTGCTTACCACCAGTCTCTCTCCAGACACCTAACCATCCTCTTCCCCCTCCACCTCCTCTCCCCCACGGCTCCCCCACCACACACACACACACACACACACACACACACACACACACACACACCCTGCTCTAGCAGCCAGGCTCTACCGAGTGACAGGAAACGTGGGAAGATCCTGATAGCTCTCATAGCTGCACCGTAAGGTTTATGAAACACACTCCTCGGCCAAATGAACCCATGCCGACTCTCTTCCCGCCGCAGACTCCGGCGATTGGCTGAGAGTGCCTTGCTGGTCCGATTTGCTCTCCAGGTGGGTTAAGCGCCTTGCTTTGTCTTCATCTGGCCTAGTTCCCTCATGCCATCTCTCTTTATTTTCTTTCTTTTTCCTTCCCTCTGATAATTACCTTTTTAAAAAAAAAAATTGCTGCCATGTTTTTTTGTGCACACTCAATATATGGTTGGTTCTAGAAGGAAAAAAAAATAGAAAAACTGGCTTTGAAGCCCAGCCAGACTCTGGTGCTGAAGGAAATAAAAATAATAATTTATTTTTTAAAGCAGTTTGGAGACGAGCGAAGGGTGTGAGGTATTTGCTTTCTGCACTTGCACAGAATCTCACACGGATTCTTACGTTTTCGTCCACTTCATCTTGTTATCTGCCACTGCTTACTCTATTTCTATTAAAATAAAACACTGTGGTTAAAACCTTACTTTCTCTCCAAAGCTGGGGAGTGAAGAGGTGCTGAGATGGGCACCAAGAAGAAGAAGAGGGAAACATGAGAGATGATTCGAGGGTGGGTTATGAAAACCATAGCAGTTTTTCCCATTCTGTTTACTTATTCATCAGACTTTTATTAACTCTGTCATTGACTCAGACAATACGCATATTTCCCTATATACCCGCCTTCACTGTTGTCTTTAGAATAAAATAAGTTTCCAAGGCAGAGAAAGATGGCTCCGTTACTCCTCCTCATCTTCTTCCCTCTCTTTCTTCTTCTTCTTCTTCTTCTTCTTCTTCTTCTTCTTCTTCTTCTTCTTCTTCTTCTTCTTCTTCTTCTTCTTCTTCTCATTAGAGAATAAACAGCAACCACCTTCATTTAGTCCTCTGGAGAGCATAAACCCTACTTTACTCCTTTGGAATTTTTTTCACTTGATGTTTGGAAGAAATGTGTCAAAAGCATTACAAAGAAATACCAGTTATGAATCCATTGACTTGGGTCTCAAACTGGGCGATTAAGCTGACAACATTTCCCAAATGGAGGGAGCACCCTACCCTCTGTCTTTTTCTCCACACCATTTTTTATTGTGTAGCTATGTGTTTATGTAGTCCATATCTTTGATTATCAAGGGCAGAGGCCCTTTCCAGTTCTTCTCATATTCCCATTCAGTAAACTGCATGCTCAGTACATCCCAACACTATAATAAATGTACTGTTCTTAAGCTCCAGCCACCTATTTAGGGACTGGAGGAGAGTGGATATGCAGCCTAGGGGCCACTGTGAAGTCACCACCACCATCGGAAAGCAGATTTGTATAGCCATCTGCCTTATTCAGCCATGACTCACGTAGCATTCCTCACACTGAGCCTGTGTATGTGCACTGATATCTCTTGGCCAGAATGAAACCTGTAGCCATAGGTAGACCCAATGCCAAAGAGGTCCTCAGAGAGAAAGGGCCCTCTGGGCTTACCCTGTGATTCTAGGGTTGTTTGGTAACTGAGATATGTAGACCTCAGAGGGTGACACACATCAACTAAGTACTGGCAGGACAGTCACTACTAACTCATCACCATGGCTATAAATATTGTGAAGCTGACACTGTGATGTTGCCCAGGACGCAGACACTCTGCTCGAATGTAAGCTCCCATTTCAGGGTTCTATCACATAACTCTGTATGGCAAAGGAATCCATCCTTTTGGCATCAGGACATGAGGTTGTCATCTGCAAAGTGTGAGCTCAGAAACTGCATGATCCATTTACAAAAACAAAAACAAACCAAAGCACCCAAAGCTAACATGTTCAAAAGATAAGGTGTCAAAAACGTTTTCAGTAAAATTTATCATTTTTTGTTACACTAAATTTATGGCTGTCTCATGGCACATGTGCCCAGCCTATGGGCCACAGGTTAGATGTACCTACCTGCACTATACCTTGGGAAATCTGGAAAGGGGCTGAAAGTTCTGAGTAAACAAGACACAATGGGCTTGGTTATCCTGCCCTGAGATCCCATGGGACAGCCTCAAAATCTTCATGGACAAGACTCCTCATGGTGGCTAGAACTCTTTCAGTGCTGTGTTTCACAAGGTTGCCTTCAGCTGACAAGAAGACGCTCTGAGTTCTACCCCTTAATGGAGCCTGTTTCCACGGTGCTCAGAGAAATGAGAACATTCTCGTCAGTATACAACCGGGCATCAAATAAAACATTACAGGGACTTCAAGGAGCTGTAATGAGCTAGCAGCCATTCCAATATCATGGTGTGGTGAAGTCCTTCCTTCACTTCTATCCTAATACATCGTCTGCCAAGTTCAAGCCTGGGTATTGGATAGACTCACTGACTTCTTTCTAAGCATCTATTTCCACTCCCCAGTAGCCTCATACCCTAATGCTTTCCCCTTTGCCTTTGAGGAGTCTAGAGACCATGTGGTTTCTGTTCCTTGTGGCCTGTAGACTTCTGTACATCTATGTGAGAGTATATTAACAGGCTCGAAGGATCTAAATGATCATTAACCATGTTATTGTTCTACATAGGTCGCTTGAAGCTTCTTGGGCCAGGCCAACTCATGGGCCACTGGCCTGTACCTGATTGTCTTGTAACCAGGGCCCATCTTTGAGCCTTTGGTCAATGCCCAGGGGCTATAAGTTGTAAAGAAAGCATGAAAACTTCTTCAAAAGAGAGTCTAGTCCTGGCAAGCTTTCCCTATTTCTCACCAATACACTTAGTCAGTAGATGTTCCAGAGTCAGCAATGCAATACTACCTGGCAGCCCTTGCTGGCACAGGACACAACACTTTGAAGAAAACCAGAGGGGACAATGTATGTTTCCAAGCCCCTCTCCTTAATGGCCTTTTAAAAGTTTCCATTTATATTCTAATGGACGGACCATAGGTTTCTTAGTCTATTAACTGAAGCGATGACTTTAAATTTTTTTCACAAATTTTCAGTGAAAGAGTTTACCTTCTCTTGCAAAGCATCAGGAAAGCTGCTTTAAGGATGCTCAGCTTTTCAAAGAAGTCAACTGACTCATGGTTTCCTTCTTAAATCTTATATAATAACAGCCAGACATCCCCAGCCCCTGGTCCTCTCCTGCATCTCCTTACTCTGACCCTGGCATCCAAACAGAATGAGGCTGACCCTTGGAGCATCCCTCTCCCCCCACAGTGGCTTTCCTTGCAAGCACCCTCTAATTTTTCTAATTAGTTTTGAGAGCTCTTTGCGACATTTTCCATTCCATTCACAGTTTGAGACCTGCTCGGAGGTGTTCTCAATAAATGTCACGGTATCTTTCACAGAATCCTTTGTGTGTGATGGAGCCCTCGAAAGAGACTCATATTCCTGTTTAATTTAGATACCTCGTCTGATTGTCGGTTTCAATCCAGCGATGGCTTTGATTATTGACGGTGACCCATAAATCATAAGCGCCCACCACATGCTTCAGGAAAGGGGGGAAAGAAAGCCACTAATGAAATGTCCTAGAGTTACAGCGTGCCTGTATGAAACTACTTTTTTTTTCTATGATTGTTGGAATAGCTTTTCTTTTGAGTCAGTTGGTTTATTTCATACTGAAACAGGTCCATTCCAGAGATTTAAATTGTGGCACGCGTGTGTAAATATGTGTTTTTTGTGTGTGTGTGTGTGTGTGTGTGTGTGTGTGTGTGTGTGTGTGTGTGTTTGCTTCTTTAGGGAACAACAGAAAAGAATGCCGATTTGATTTAAAGTAAATCTTTGTGTTAAGCCTGCGTCTATTTTCCCAGCTTTTGTGGTCTCTTCTTTTAATTGCTGACATGTTAGGAGGCCAGCACCCACTGCCTGTGTTTATGATGCTTCTGTCTGGGCTTTTTTGCAAATTTGTTTTCAGTCAGTCTTGGAAGGGATCTGTGACTCTGTTTGTTTGTCTGTCAGGTACATATTTGTACCATAACACGGGAAACTCAAAGGTGGTTCAGCTGTTCTCCCAAATGTGTGACTTGGAAACCTCTACTATTCTGTAGTATGAAAACCACAGATGTCCCCCTCCACTTCAGAGAATGCCTGTCAGTCACTTGCCACCTGTTCCGAGAGGGAACCGCCAAATGCAAAGTGGCAGCTTGTCACCAACTTCCCCAAACCGAGTGCGTTAATTAACTCATGCCCTGTCCTGCAAACTCATTTGCAACCCACATGGAGGTGCCTGTCTCTCTGGCATGGTGGCACTCAAGGAAATGGTGTGTGGATGTGCATGCCTGCAGCTGTGGTTTTCCTTTCTTGGCTGTGACCCAACAGAAAAGGTCGTGGGCATGGGGGACTGAGAAGTTCCCTCTTGGATTCCCACCCGCAGGCCTTCGATTATCTTTAGCTACACGCTATTTGCGGGCTTGATGTTCCTGTTAGAATGCCAGAAGAAATAATTCTTTCAATAAATTAGTTTTGTAGTTCAGTTCTGACCCCAGCCCCAGCTTCGAGTGATAACCACGGAGCTCATATGTTTGGGGAGGAAATGGGATATTATTAGGGGTGGCTGGTACCCAGTCTTAATTCTTGTATTTGCCCTCTAATGAAATGTACCAGCACCATCCAGCTCCTGTATCAGAACTTACACACTAGTGCCCCAGCTACTAAAAGTGGTGGAAACTGTCTTTAGAAGTGGCCATATGTAGGGTCCATGGGTAGGGTCCACTGAATTCTAAGCATATGCTAAACCTTTGAAGTTGTTCTAGGCTGCTGACAGTCTAGTTGTCAGGGTGTTTGCTTTCCAAGCATGGAACCCAGGGTTCAATCCTCAGAACCACTAGACAGACAGACAGACAGACAAGCAAGATGCTCTAGCCTCTATTCGTTCATAAAAGAAATATTCACGACCCCAGGTCTTTCACTGATTGAGGTCTTTACTCTTCATTTTCTAGTATTTATTTTTATTATCTTTTGTGTGCAGGACTGTTTTTTCTTGCATCTATGTCTATGTATCAGGTACATGCCTAGTACATCTGGAAGTCAGAAAAGGGCATCGGATCCCCTAGACGTGGAGTTTCAAAGGGTTGTGAGCCACCATTGGGTGCTAGGAATTGAACCCAGGTCCTCTGCAAGAGTGTCAAGTGCTCTTAACTGCTGGGCCAGCTTTCTAGCCTCCATCTTTGCTTTTTTTTTTTTTATTAACCCGTGCAAAATAGTAAATAGCACAAGTCTTGAATATGAGCCCAGGTACTTAAATATTTTTTTGCATACTTATATAACCAAGTGCATATCAAGATATTGAATCTATCTATCATTCCACGATGCTTCCTGCTGCTGGTCTCCTATAACTTCTCAGTAATGACCTGACCTCTATCCACATGAGTTAACAGAAAGGTGGTAATTTCCCACATTGTGAGAGCCCATCTTTTATGTATGATCCTAAAAATTTAGTGGGCGTAGGTACAATAGCCACCACTTGTGATACACTCTTAAAAGGTGATTCAAATCTTTAGGAAACAGAGTGAGCAAGAGAGGGTGTCACAACTCAATATTTATACCAACACAAACAAGTATTTTCCACAATGCTCCATTTTAAAAAGATCCATTTATTTTTACTCTATGTGCACACGTATTTATGTGTATATATGTGTGTGTGCGTGTGCATGTGCATGTGTGTGTAGCATATATGTATAGTACCTGAAGAGACCAGAAGCTCTCAGGTCCCCTGGAACTGGAATTATGGATAGTTGTAAACCATCATGTAGGTGCTAAGCACTGAGCACGGCTGCTCTGCTGTGCCATCTCTAAAAGCACCCATGGCATTCTTACTATTACACAAGTGTAAAATCATACAGAGGCGCACTTGAAAAGCACCAAGCAGTCAAGATGTCAAGTTCCTTAAAACATGTTTGCAGTTGCTAGAACTCAGTAAGCTAGAATTTTAATGCCATTTCATCAGGGGAGTCAATTTGAGTTCTGACAGGTGTTTTGTTTGTCTTTCTCGATTCATTTGTTTTTGAGGCAGGAGCATAGGCAACCCTGTCTATGTAGATAAAACTGTCCTCAAATTTGCAGCAATACCCCTGCCTCTGCTTCCCAGATACTGGGATTACAAATATATGCCTATCTCTATTTTATTCTTTTCTTTAAAGAATTCCTCAAGGTACCGCCTGATAGTCTATAATTTCTCCTTCTGTCCTGCCACTGATGGGATCTTGTCCTCTTGCCAACCATGTCCTTTGGGAGCCTTCAACCTTCAGACCCCTTCTTTTGAAAGTTGCTGGCAGTCCCGGCGCAATTCAAGCAATATTTCCCAGGATCTACAAGTGAGTTCCCCCTTCTATTTCCAACATGGAAAATATAAAATTCAAAGTTTTGTGTTGTACAACAACATGACGTAATGAATTTATCAGCTGGGTATAAGGAGCTGAGGACTGGACAGAGCTGGGAGCGAGTTTGTGTTTCTCTCCTGTAGAATCAGATGGAGATGGTAGGTGGGTCCCACTTAGGAGGAAAAAAAAATGCCTGTGTACTTTATATGAGAAGTTTATGTCAGGGCTGATTCCAAAGGTGCTGAGAGAAGAAGCAAGAAGCCAATCTGCTTAAGGGCTGAGAGGTGGGAATGGATACGGTTAACCTGCTTGGCAATCTGGGATTGTGGAGAAGGTTCTGGTGGAGTCACTCAAGCAAAGATACAGGATCCAGGAGGGCGGGCCGAAGGGTGGGAATTACCAGCTGGTCCCTAGATCCCACCCCGAGAGCACCTGTCAGTGCCCTCCTGTTGTTTTCTGATCCCAACCAGAAGCTACTGGCAAGGGGGCTCTTAGAAAATGTTCTTTACACAGGAGAGCTTAGTGTAGAGCCCGTCTGCGTGGGGGAGGGGAGGGCTTGTGTGTGCGAGCAAGGAGGCAGGTAACTGACCAATCCCCTTTCCCATCCCTCATTAGGATGTACATCAAACACTTCCTATATTGGGTAGAGATATTTTTAAAGGGTGCGTTTCCAAGAAAAGCGGAAGGCTACGCCTCTGTTGTGCCTCGAAGGCTTTCCAGTAATGCCGTGCTGCTGGACGTGGGGTGGGGGGTGGAGGCTGGGGGGATTCTGTGCCTAGCTCTTGGTGGGGGTGGGGGGAGCGGGATATGGATACAGCGTCTTCCTGCTGGATTTACAGGCCATCTCGGTTTCATAAATCAGCGATGTGTGCTCCGTGTGCGAGAGTCTGCAAATTCTAAACTAATATGTCGCTCTCTTTCTGTCTGGCATCATATTTATGTTAAGGCTCCATAAATCGTGCCCTGTGTTTCTGCAGGCACGGCTGTGATCAAAAGTGATGTAACCAACAATGGGGAGGAATGGAGGATAAAACGCAGGAAAACAAAGCTCGCTCTGTAAAGAATTCACAGGGCCTGTAGCGTGAACTTTGACAAGGGGGAGGAAATCCGGTATTTGCTCCATGTGTGGTGACTTGGATGCTAAGCCCTTCTGCTGGCCTGGAAAGTCAGGGGGGCACAGGACAGTTTCTGGGTCAGAGGCAATGGTCTTATCTATTCAGAGGCAAATTTGCAGAAGGATCTTGGTGACCAGGGCAGTGATGTAAGAGTCGCAGAATGGAAATTGTCCTGTTCAAGGAAGGACTTAAATTCCTTATGAATGGTTGAAGACACAGGGAGACATTTGTAAGTGTAGGCTAGGAATTTGTTTGACTTCCTGGATATGTCAACCAGCCAGAACCAGTTGGATTTCATGCTCCATTTTATCAGTCTCCCGCCCCTAAGATGTCCATAGTGGTTTATATGCATGTATTCTTTCTCTTTGTATCTCATGCCTTGAAGACCTGACTATATGACTGGGCTTCGGCACGGGCTCTCTAAGTGGTCCACGTGGCTGGTAGAGGGTAGTGACTGAAAGAAGAACCCAGCTCAGCACCCTTCCTTTCTTTGTGGTGTATTTGCTTTTCAAGTTTGTTTATTGCATTTGAAAGCCAACTGAAGCATCAGGTTATGCATTAGACCCCGGAATAAAAGGCAATATTTTAACATGCGAAAGGAATTCTGCCAGCCAGTCATAAGTATCAATCCATCACAATTATTAGAAACAATATACTGTGCAGTAGTAAAGAGATACAGCCACTGTGCAGACACTCACTAAATAAATTCCCTCGTAGACTGCCTCTGTCTTCTCCTGCTTAGGCAACATAGGGAATGTTTATACAGAAAGGGATGGTGATGGATAACATTCAACACTATATATATGTATATATATATGTGTGTGTGTGTGTGTGTGTGTGTGTGTGTGTGTATGTATATGTATATTCTCATCTGAGTCATTCATGACATCTCCAAGCAGAGCTTCTATTTAGCACCCCAGTTTCCCTCTTTAAAACCATTTGGTCCTGGATGTGGGTGGATTCTTAGAAACACAGTAAGTTTGTAAGATCAATGGTTCATAAGCATCAGTAAAAATAGTCTTTGGAGAGGAAGAAATGCAGCATGGGGAAAAGAAGAGGGAGAGAGACCAATTGATGCTATTTAGAAAATGGACCTAAGTATTTATGCAGATAACGATGCCCAGGTTTTGTTTATGTTTCCTTTCTTTTCAAGTCATTTCTTCATTAGCAGAGAGAGCACTGGAGGCTGCCCTTCTTTTCCTGTAGCCATTTGCCTTACGTAAACCAGCAAGCAAACCGCTCCGTTCATATTGATGTAGACATTACCACAAATCGCCACTTAGGGACCTGAGCGAATTGACTAACTGGTTTCAGATCCAATACACATAACTTGATCAGACACAAGGTTTAAGTACACTTGCAGGCATGCCAACTACACCTACCGGGAAGTGACTTTGGCTGCCAGCTTCAAGAGGCCCCAAGGGAGACTCTGGGAGGAAGGCGTGCAGACCGAGGGTGAGGTAGAGAGAGTCTGGAGGTTTCCAGAAGAGCAGCCCAAGGTGAAAAGGCAGTGAGGTATTCTTGCCATTTGCAGGAGCCACGTGGCCCCCATAGTCCTCTGTGTGCTTAATTCAACTTGTGCCTAATCCTCCCTTTCTATCCTTTTCTGTGGATGTCAGTTAACACAGAGAATATGTTTGTTTCTTTTATTTATTATGTTTATATTCTTATGAATACACCTAACATTTCTTGAAGTTATAATCACTTGTGTAATGTGTACCTACTCCTCAAATTGACACAAATGTTCAAACGATGGCCTCTCCTTCCCCTGGCTTTTCCATGGAAAGGCTTTTGCCATGGCAGAATTGAGAAAAAGATTTTGAATAAAGGAAGGTTGACTGTAAGGAGTCAAAGGTGATCTGCTGTGCTCCTGGGGATAAGGACCACATGAGTCTATCCATCCCCAAGGGTGGTAGCCAGCTGAATTCTCATTACACTGCTGGCCCTCCTAAAGGTGATCACTCATGTTCAGCTCAACCCAGCCATTACTGAGGTTAGTGTCTCTCTGTCTACTTTATACGTTTTGCTTTCCTCCAATAGTCTTGGGAGTGAGGATGTTGGTTTCTAGGACACAAACCTTTCCTTCAGTGTATTGTGCTTTAGAACATGGAAGGTTATATGCCCAAGTGGAGAAAGTGGCTAGGCAATATAGCCACGAAGGTTTCTGGGAAAAAAAAAACTGGATAAAGTGTGCCCCTTCAAATGATGTACATAAATCTAAATCTGTATCAGATGTGTGTAGTGGGTTGGGGTAATATTGGTAAAGATGAACCCTTTAGAAGCCTGGCAAGAAAAGAATACACTGTCTATGTGACCCAGACTGGACTGAAAGCTATAGAATAATAAGGATCCCAAGAGGCTGGAGATCTAGAGCAGAGAGAAGGCCTTTGCTCTAGAATTAGGGATGGTTATATTTAGACTTTAAGAAGAGAGACTTTGTTCAACTGCAAGTCTCTTAAAAACCTGGAAGAGTCCCAACTTAAACACACATTAAAAACACATTGCTTTTATTATAACATGTTTGTATTATTTTGAAGATCTTTAGTATCTAATTACATTATCCACTTGTTTAATGTGCATTTATTAAGCACCTACTAGGTAGTCAAGTCAGAGTGACTGCAGCAGGAAATAAGGCTAATCTGATTGGTAACCAAATACAATTCCAAACCAGTGGTTCGTGAGAAACAGATTATGGAAAGTTGAACATGTTTGCCAATGGAAGCTTAATCCTTACACACTGATATAGCTGAGGGCAACTTTAGTGGCAACAAATAATGGAGAGAGATACAGAGCCCCTGTGGCAGCAGGGGGTAGAATTTAACTTAATCCTTACAACCATTTTGCAAGGGAGAGGCTTTTAGTCCCACCAGAAGCAATTTGCTTTCAGTTGGCAAGGCCAACAGTATACCTTCACAGTTTTGCCTCAAGGATATATTAACTCTCCTGCCCTGTGTCATAATTTAGTTAGAAGGGATCTTGATCGTTTGGATCTTCCACAAAATATCACATTGGTGCATTATATTGATGACATTATGCTGATTGGACCAAGTGAGCAGGAAGTAGCAATCACTTTGGACTCATTGGTAACACATATGCGTATCAGAGGATGGGAAATAAACCCAACCAAAATTCAAGGACCATCTACCTCAGTGAAATTCTTAGGAGTCCAGTGGTGTGGGGCATGCAGAGATATTCCTTCTAAGGTGAAAGATAAGTTATTGCACCTAGCCCCTCCTACAACCAAGAAAGAAGCACAACGTTTAGTGGGTCTATTTGGATTCTGGAGACAACACATCCCTCACTTGGGTGTGTTACTTAGGCCTATTTACCAAGTGACTCAGAAAGCTGCTAGCTTTGTGTGGGGCTTGGAACAGGAGAAGGCCCTTCAACAGGTCCAGGCTGCTGTGCAGGCTGCTCTACCACTTGGACCATATGTAGCCTGGAAAGCTACATATGGATATAGCCCATATGTTATGGAGGAAGACCTGGGTTTTCATGTAAGCCTGCCTATTTCCAGTCCTTCTCCTGTTCTGCTTTCTCATACAGTTTCTATGGTCGTGATGTGAAAGGCAGACTGGCCAATGACAATGAATACATTATTAGTTATGTATGTGAATTGCAATAAGAATATCTTGACCCAAAAGCAGAACAAGGAGATGGAGCATGGAATCCCTGAGTCTTGTTAGACTTAAATATCTCCATAATTGGATACTACATGGTATTGCAAAGTGGGTGGAGGAGCTGAGAATGGTTTAGCTAAGGTTTCTGCCTTGGTTACTAGAATGGAAAAAAGTCAGGGATGTTTAAAAAAAAAAAACAGAAAGAAAGTGGGTCTAAGGAGTGGGGTGGCAATGCACTTCATTTTGTGGAAGTTTCAAGTAAACAGATGGCCAGCCAGACATTTAGAGCTGATGGTATGGGCAGTGGATAGATGGCAGGTAAGGGAGGTTAAAGTGAGTTCTGCAGTTGAGAAATATCAATAAAGGAGCCAAAGAAGCCAAAATGCTAGCTGAGAGAAGCATTTGTGTCTAGCTGCTGTGCTCAAAGGAATTCTGTGGACACAATGGGCAATTGGCATTTCCTGGGCCATCTGGTCGACCAGGTTCTCAACCTCAGAACCACAGACAATAATTCATGATGGTGGGGGGTCTGTTTTATGTATTATTGGATGCTTAGCAGCATTTCTGACCTTTGGCCCCTAGGTGCCCGAAGCAAACTCCTCCCCTCACCTCTAGCTGTGAAAATCAAAAGTCTCCCTAGACATTGTCAAATGCAATTTTGCCTTCAGATAAAACCTTAGGGCTAGATCAAGCAAGTTTTCTTCTTGTCCATACCACTATTTATAAGCAGATTCATCTATAAGTCTCAGTTTTCACCCCTCTATAAGTGCAGGTACTATACATATTATATACATCTGCATTCCTGCCAGCAATATTCAGTGCTACCCCTATAAGCATGAATACAGATTTATGGATTTATTTAATATTACAACAAAACAGCTTTATTCTGATTGAGAAATTTCATTTGATTATAAAATAGATTGCAAAAGAATATTTCAATGAGGTTTTTGTCAAGTGTTGACCTGCTTTATATTACAGGAAGTTTATGTAAAATTTACCCAACTTTGTTTTCTATCATGACCATATATAACAACTCACTCAAAAGAGTGAAGACATGGATTCAAATCATGTTACAAAAAATCTTGCCTCTTGCAATATATCCATTCAAAGAAATATCAGCTAAGTGTCTCCTCTATAGTTTCCGAGTTTTGATAGACATGTGGTTATTTTTTATTTTATATATTTATTATTTGTTAAATGGAACAAGAGTCAATGAAAGGTAAAATTATATAACGTATCAATTTAGTTTTTATACTACAATGTTTCATTAGTGTAAGGGTGCATATATGAAGGTCAGAGGGCAACTTTGTGGAGTTTTTCTCTCCTACTTTTACATGACTTCCAGCTATTGAACTGAGGTTGTCAAGCCTGTGCCAGCACCTTCATAAACTGAGCCATCCGGCTGAACCCCAATTTAAATTTTATTTCAAATGTGTCACGACTACCTTGAAATTAATTTTACATCGTTTAAAACGGAATGCAAATCTCACTAATGTAAATAATGAGAAAATTGTACTACATGCTGAAAAAGTTTTACAATAAGAATTGGGCAAACTTTATGAAGTCATTATATCAAAGGTAAAGGTTTTCTAATTTTAGAAAACATGTTTGTGGAGGGACTTGGGTTAATGTGATGATTCTTAACCTGGAATTGTCAGTGCTTAGAAGCAGTAGATAGAGCAGATGCACGCTCCATCCTGAGCTGCAGTAGATTTCTTTATACAATTCTTAGTGTGACTGATGACAGTATTTTCATTAAGATAACTGTTAGAGGCAAAATATAAAGGCATCATGGTACTCTTTCTTAAATATTTCAATAATTGCAACATAGATGGGGGTGGATTAAGTCCAAACCACACCACATACTGAGTCGCCCTTGGCAATTGATAGTGGCTAGGGAGGAACAATCTATTGAAGATGTGCCCACTGGTAGGTTTCTAGTGCCCAGTGGATGTCCCCACCCCCATACATGTATGAATGGCATTAACTGAATTAACTCAGCTATAACAACAAAAAAGATATGATGTTTGAAAGAATGTATGATGGGGAAATATGGGGAGAATTGGGGGGGTAAAGTAGGGGATTAAATATAATCCCATTTCATCGTATAAATGTATAAGATTCTCTAGAACAAAAGATTTTTTTTATTAAGTTAAAAAATAACTCAAAACATTTTAAAGCTGGTTTGTTTATTTTCTTAATATTTAATTTTTGTTTTATCTATTTTTTATTATTTGAGAACTTTATATATTCACTTAATAGATTTGGATCAAATCCACTTCTTCTCCTCTCCCCTTCATTTATTCCCCTATGCCTCTCCATCATTTTTCCTTTCCAAATTCGTGTGCTCTGTCTTCAGACTCATAGAGTCCATTTAGTGGTCTTATATGCATAGGTCTAGACAATCTACTGAAATCTGGGTAGCCTATCAGGGGCCATATCCTGACATAAGCTGATTCTCACTCCCCTGTGAGATTTCATGACTCCATCCTTTGTTCATGACGGCATTTTGTCTGGCTTGATCTTGCCTAGGACTGGTACATGTGTAACAACTATCATGAGTTCACAAGTGCACTACTCTGGTTAGGTCCAATAAATACTATCTCACTGAAGACATCCACTATTCCCTGCTCTTAAAATCTTTCTGCTTCCCTGAGCTTTGGGGTGAGTGTAACATAAGGTCCTACTTAGAGCTGAGCACTCGCACTCTCTGCATCCTGACCAGTTGTAGATATCTGTGATATTGTAAGCCTAAAATTGCTTGTGAATATTTCCTTTTATAATTGAATACTGAAGAAAAAATTCCAAGGCAGTGCTGTTTAAAGTAAACCAATTCATAGGAGGGAATTTCTAGCAATGATATCTGCAGCAATTTGAACTGAATGTATTGAGAAACAAGAGCATATGATATTAATTGCTGAATTATTCCAGGCAAATCATAGTGCTTTTATAAATTATGCTGGACACAGATGGAAAAAGCCCTAAATGGGATGATGGAAGGAAGATAGGGATTCATCCCTACCTTAAGCATGTCACTTTGTCATAAAATGATCTTTTTAATGAACTTCACTTCTTAAATCATATCTTAATGAGAACTTGCTTGCCAGATGGGATAGACATAGACGTAAAGATCGGATATAGTTGAACGTGCATATAGATTTTTATCAGGAATAAATTAGAATCTCAAACATAAGAAAAAGCACAAAACTGTCTTCTCTCGCTCTGATTTAAATGCTGGGATCAAGAGGCCATTTTCCTTAATTAATATATTTTAGATACCAAGAAAGGTATTGATATTCAAATGGTGACGTCATCCTTGATTATCCAAGAAATTTGAAAATCTTGGAAACAAGAAAATGTGGGTGACTAAATAATGAAAATAGTAGTTGTAGTTGACCCACTATTTTCAGTATGGTGTCCGAAGCTTATGATCTCAGTACTCATGAGGTTGAGGCAAAAAGAATGTGAGTTTGAAGACACCCTGGGATATGGAGTGAGACCTTGTCACAGTAAGAAACAAATGAACTGAAACTAAGAATAGTAAGACTATTAAGCATAGTATTAGATACTGAACTAAGCATATGTGTGGTTCTATTTCACTGTTATAACAGCAGGTAAGGAAGCTGAGATTCAGTTGCCTGGACTCATGATCTATAAGTGTTCTAAAACAGACATTCTTAGTCACCACTCTGCCTCAGTTGCCTGACAAGACAACTTCAACAAGGATGAAGAGGTGCAAATCAAAACAGAAACAAGGTGAAGGCTGGCAGGCAAATTCTGCTGGGTTTTGTCTATCCTGTTATATGAGTTGATTCTTTGTATGCCCAGTTTGTAGTCAACTGCCAAGAAAAGGAAAACTTGAGTCAAAAATGCTACCCCTCACCCACATTGTCTCTTGCATTGAGGGAATAGTAGAAAGCACTCATTGAGATTCACAGCTGTCTCCAACCATGTCAATATAATCACCTTATCTCTTAACCCTGCAGGTTCCCAGCTTAGCCTTGCCCTGGCCCTACACTGGCTGTAACATCCTGCTGCTAGGGGCTCAGTTACTCTTATCATTCCTTTGGTTCCCCTCCAGTCCCACTCTAACCAAGACAGGGTCTATCTAGCTCCTCTCACTATCTCAGTGGGACATCTCTCCATCTTTCACACTCCTCATAACTACTGTCTTCTGCCTTCAGTGACAGACTGACAGCTGGGAACTATTAACCTTCAAGGGCAGCCATGTTGCTTCAGCTTTCTCTCAAGTTCTTCAAGGCTCCTCTTCTGTCTGAGGAACTGGTAACAATTATTTATCTCCAGATAATGATCACCCAAATTGGAAGCTTAAAATTATATATATATATATATATATATATATATATATATATATACATATATATTCACTATTCTTTAGGTGGATCATCTCAGCTGAATTTAGTTGAGGCAGCTGAACTCTGTTCTACCTAGAGTTCATGAGCTCATGTCCATGTCTGGGATTTCAGGTGATACAGCTAAGATGCAACCAGACACTTTTTCCTCTCTTCTTCTTTCCTCCATGTGGGTTCTCACCTTAAGAAAAGCTAGACTACACACACACACACACACACACACACACACACACACACACACACATATATATATATATATATATATATATATATATATGTATATATATATATATACATACACACATATATTTGCTGGAAGGATTCCCAGTGAGCAGACAGAGGGAACAAAATCCACTAAATAAGGATTTTTCTCACTGTGTGTCCATCCTGCCTGTTAAGTGAAGTCCCAGTGGCTGAAGCAAACCACACAACCATGTCCAGACAAAGAGGGAGGGAATTACACAGTTGTATGAATATAAAGAAATGTGATTTTTAATCAGATCACTTCCGCAACAAAAACCTTAATTAAAAGCCATCCTAGGATTGTTTCAGAAGACATTTGTGTAACTGTGTTCCTTGACCCAGTGCTACATTCACAGCACCTGTCATTGACTAAACTCTTTGCTAGCCAAAGCTCTCCTTAATATGTTTTTTTTTCATACTAAACTTTTTATAAACCTCTTCTCAAGAATCCTATCCTCCTGCTCTTGCCCCTATTCATGGTCCCTTTCTATTTCCTTGAGGTCAAAGCTCTACTGTGTCTAAATAGCAAGCTATTTCAGCTCAAGAAACACTATTCTTCTACCAAAGTCAATCTCCAGTACCATTTCTCATTGTATCATTTCTGCTATGGATGACATTTTCCAAGCAGGCTTTTATGCCCTAAAACATATATACCAAGATACAAATACTTAGTACCCTAAATTGGATGAAGCTTACGGTGGAAAGACTTTGCTTCGGAGTTTATTTGCGAATTCCTTGGGTGCGTTAAATTGGTCTTACTCTGAATGACATTGGACAAAACCCAAGGTCCTAAAGTGTGCAGTGCCGACCACAGCATGTTGAAGTATGCCTCTTTACAACGTTTGAAGATGAAAACAAATTTCATTTTCTAGACAGATGGAAACAAGGAAGGGATGTGGTGTGAAATGACAGACATCCTGAGCAGTGTAAATTGTATCACAAAAGCCCATAGGATAAGCACTATCTAGATCATTTGGTATCTGGAATACCTGGTAGTGGGCATGGTAAGGACTCATCTGGTGGTGAGCAAAATCCCCTGTGTAAAAACACTTTTGGAGAAGGGTTGTGCAGTTAGACTTAAGGTCCTCAGTTAAATTTTGGATAGCCGATAGCCTTTATTTACATGGCTGTGACTTAGCTATGATGCACCAGGCACTAGGGTGGCAAGTAGAGACAACCGTGATTGAAAGAGAGCTGTCCCTGCTGCTCTTATACTCCCAGCCTTGGAAATGTGATTGAATAGGTAGGGAATTTTCTGACAGTGGATACTTGGTGGGCCCACTGCAGAAGGGCACCTTAGACTAAGGCTGCCAGGGGAAATGGCATTCAAACAGAGATGGAGAAAGATGACAAAGGTGAGTGAACCTGGGGTCGGGGTGTGACACACAGGTGCTTACGGCAATGGAGGGACATCTGGGTAGACAGACGGAGTGAGTATTTTGTGTAAGAGATGAGAGAGGAAGCATCTTGGGTTCAAGCCCCTGGAAGATGCTAAGCTTGACCAGAGCTCTGAGAAATGAGATAAAGGCGGGGGTCAGGAGCCTGGATACCGTGTAAGCAAGCCTTGCTGACTGTGTCGTCTAAGGGCTGATCTAGAACAAAGACAAACACAATTGTGAAATACAGGGCATTTCATTTAAAAAGGAATCTATGCGATACTGCAGTTATCCTGGGCTTCCCGTCTCAGCCCTGACTCAAAAGCGTCTCTTCAGCCTAGATGATACTACACCCTATACATCATTCACACCAACCAAGAATGGGGAAGGAGTAAGACGGTACTAGTGATCCCTTTCCATGAAGCAGGGTTTAGACGTTACAGAAAGAAAACAGATTGCCATCTTCACTGGTAATTTTTCCACCAGCCCAGCCCAGCCCAGCCCAGCCCAGCCCAGCCCAGCCCAGCCCAGCCCAGCCCAGCCCAGCCCAGCCCAGCCAAGCCAAGCCAAGCCAAGAGTATCCCTTAGTGACCTTATAACAAGCATCCTTTTTTCTCTCTCTTACTCTTTCATATATTTAACCCTTCTTTAGGCTTTACTAAGACCTCATCTGCTTTTATTTGGCCTCCCTCCCTTTTGTTTTTTACTAACTTTCTAAATATAGGTAACTGACCATTTGTCCTTTCTCAGTCCTTCAGAGGACCTCGTCAGGGGCATCCTTTTGTAGCCCTGTCTCTGAGGCTGCTTCAAACCTTGGTGGGGTTGGGGAGTTTTGGGGGGGGGGGGTAGGGGAATGGCGGTGATCCTAATTTTGTTTGTTTCCCTATGGGAGATACAGCTTGGTTTTGAGGGTCTATGTAAAAGGCTACATCTGTCAAATTATCCATGTGCAAGTTCCCATTGCTGTCAGTGTCTCACGTTGCACACTTCTTAAGAAGTTTAAAGTCATAACAAAGTGCAAAGCAAGACCTGGGTCATGCCAGCATAGCAGAGTGAAGGGATCACAGAAGTAAGACCTCATTTCCAGAAAGGACTTCCCCACGGAAGGTATTGTTCTGGCAGGACCAACATGCTAAAACCCAGGGAAATTGAAAATAGATTGTTTTCACTGGGAGACTGCTTTTGAATGATCAGCCCATCAGCCCCCTTATACTCCACCTCCACCCCTGGGCACATTTATTACAGTTTCATCCCTTGTGACACCGTGGCTCTCATTTGAGGTAACCTTGGCCCTAAGATGACCAGTCTCCTTCACTCACCCATGCCACACAAAGGGCTGAGCTCATTTCTGTGTCATCTGATATATCGGCGGCCCATCTGGTCACCAAGTACCGAGTTCCCTGGGACATGGAATTAGGACATCTCCAGGGACCACCCAGGGCAAAAGTCTTCTGACTCTTTTCTCCCTGAGTTCGGGTTTTAATGCATTTTGATTGAAGGTGTCCAAGCTAGCATCTGAATTATTAAAAATATCAGAAGCGTCCAGAAGTTTTGATTCTTTGGGGGTGACACAGAAGGCAAGGGCCAGCTCAGACCAGGAGGAGATGTCCACTTGACTGAGGGACAAGTTCCTCCCTGGACGGAGTGTGAGCCTCACCTCTTTGATTCTAAAGCTTCTCAGGTGGCTCTGAGCTCTGGGCACTAGCAAGAGTCTCAGCTCAGCAACACATGTCAAACCTGAGACCCCCAAGCTCTGATGCGTCAGGAAGGCTCCTGACCCTGAAACCCCCTGCAAAGTTGACATTTGTATTCTACCCTTGCACGCTGGACATACTTGCATTCAAGTCCGTGCACCCTGTGTCTAACAGGGGATTTCAGACTGTTTTCTTATTACTAAATGGAGAGGTATTAACAACACAATGCAGAAATTAAAAAAAAAAAATAAAGGCGGGGTGGAGGGGTGAGGAGTGGGAGAAGAAAAGACAGCCGCCTGCCCTTTTCTTCTTGGTATTATTATTTGTGACAAAGCCCTCGGTCCATTTTTCTTCATAATTTGCAAGACCCCTAATGGGAACAGCACCTCCCAATTACCATGGCTGCCAAAGGCTAATTTGGTTACCCTCCAGATCCACAGTAGCAAAACTGTGTCGAGCCTTTGTCGATATTTGCATACTATACATACCAGGAATGTAAAACAGCTGCCTGGCCCCTCTCCCCCATCATGGCAATTATGGGTCATTAGCTTGAGCCCCCCCCCCCTTTTTCTTGTTCTTGCCTTCCAGGATCTGGTAGATAGTGGTAGGCAGCTGACGGATTTGCAGAGACAAGAAATGAGAAAGCTGAGCTGCATTGCTTATTTGTTAAGAGTCAGGGGCTAAGGAACCATCACTTGAATTAGATGAACAGAGCCCTGTGCCTTTATATCTTGATTACTCCTCTTCCTCTTCCTCCACCTCCTCTCCCTCCTCCCCTTCCTCCTCCTCTTCTTCCTCCTCCTCCTTCTCTTCTTCCTCCTCTTTTCTTCCATTCCTCTCCCTGGCTAACCAATTCTCCTCCCACTCTTCAGATGGGGAAGGCTTATAGAGAGTCCACGCCCAGCCCCACACGTGTCTATGTGAACGAATTTATCCTGGCACCTCGAGGTTAGGTGCATGTGAGCACATGGCACTGTGAGTGCTCGCCCTTCTTAAGATGAGCCCTTAGATAGCCCCCGTATCGATCCGAATATCGAAGCGGAGAAGTCGCGCTTTAAATTTCATCATTGAATCTTAACCTCCAGAAGGAGGGAATGGTGGGTGGGGCTGGGGAGAAGAAAAGAATAAGGGGCTTAGCCAGGAAGCCCTTTCTTTTGCCACAGAGAGTTGTGTCTTACAGTAGTTAATGGGAAGTTATGGTTTTGAATATAATTTTCCCCCTTCGAAGCTGCTAATTTTATTGACAATGTGGATAGATTGAGAGACCCAAAGCTTTTGTGTTGTTTTGTTAAAGCAAATAAGTGAGGCACAGATGTAAATTACATCTCCAGGTTCACATTTGAGGTTTGCAAATAATACTGAGCTAATGGTT
The DNA here is from genome assembly GCF_000001635.26 of Mus musculus. Classification (NCBI taxonomy): domain Eukaryota; kingdom Metazoa; phylum Chordata; class Mammalia; order Rodentia; family Muridae; genus Mus; species Mus musculus. Next base: position 108,302,310 of record NC_000074.6, read on the forward strand.
ATTGCGAAGGAAAATAGCACAGGGATCGATATTCTATACGGTGCTAGGCGATGCCTCTCTCTCTTTTAATCACCTCATTGCAGAAATGGCATTGAAATTTGAAATCTCATTTTCTCCATTTGTACAAATTGAACATAAATCACCGTGAGTGAGGGGAGGTGGCAGGCAGCTTCACTCTTTGTGGGATTGCATTACTAATTAGTGTGGGGCTAAAGCCCTCGCTCAGCCTGGAAAGAGGCTTCTTGAGACCTCTGGCCAAACAGGAGGTACTCGGGGAAGCTGGGTGGGCAGGGGAGGGGCCGGGCCTTGCTAATGCGGGGAGTCGGCCCTGTAAATGAAGACAGGCAATGGGCGGAAGCATCCCAGACTTCCACATGCTTTTGAATATCAAGTCCGCACTGGGATACTGGTGTCCCACAATCCCCTTGGGTTTGCAGGGCGCTTGGGAGGTAGAAGACATCATTATCCCCAATGAGAAACCGGTGAGATACTATCGTCTAAGACTTCCCTTTTGTCTGCGGTTGCAGGGGTCAAAACTGGGGTGCGAGAGGATATGCAGTCCTTCTTTATACGGACCCTGTGTCTAATCAACACCCCGCCCCCACCTTCTGTCCACTGACACAAGTTTCAACGCCTTTCCCTCTGACCATCCTCTTCATCATTTCTCCTTATACTTTGACTCAGTGACTCTTTTTGGCTCTAAACAAAGTGATGGATATTTACAAAGGTTATTCCAGCATGCCAAAGGATATCTGGCATTATGCCCGCTACTGCTTCATTTTCTTAAGCGACTCAAATGTTCCTTGTAACGGAGTTGCTTGATTGGCTCATGAGTCATCATGGAAAAAGAGCGTAAGCCCCTTTTCTCCTTCCTTGGGCTGAAACATCCTGGTGCCATGCATTTCTGGCCTGAAAAGCCACGGGAGCATAGGCTTGCTTTTATAGATAAGGAATGGATGGATTCTAGGCATCTAGGACTTAGGAGAAAGCCCAGTCTGTAAGTTACACCTCCTGGGTCTGATCTCATCCCCGGAATCTAGGTAAAAATGCAAGACATGGTAGTATGTGTTTGTAATCCCAGAAAATAGAGACAGGATTTCTGGGGTTCGCTAGGGAGATGGTACCTGCAGAATAATAGCCAAGGTTTTCCTCCGACTGCCATATTGGCGTGTGCGTGTGCATACACCCGCACATACACACAATTGAATATAATTTACTAAGTGGAAGAAAGGCAGGAGGCAAAGCTTCAACTCGGCTGGCAGAACACCTGCATTTTGGACTTTGTTCATAAAGATTTGAGGAAACATAGCAGAGGAAAGCGCTGTAGACAATCCTTCACTCATTCTCCACTCTCTTTTGAAAGAGCTTTGTGTGGCGTGATGAGCGCAGGACGTGCAGTTTGTTAAACTTGACATTCAAGGGCAGGATGAGTGATTAGATATTTACATATTAGTATGTAAGTCTAATCCCATGATGGACAGAGTGTACAAACATACACACAGACACACACACACAAAATGGTTGAACTGGGTGTTTGTCAAGGTGTGGACTCAGCCATGGCTGTTGATGCCCACATCCCCAGATGACACCACTTTCAGATAAGAGCAGGAACCCTTTCCATTCCCTGAGAACTGTGCCATGGAGAAGTCCTCCAGACCCTGCTGCAGTGAGGCAGGACACCATCCTGTTTGAGGCTGGTGACTACCCTCCTGCCATCCTTCCCCACACCCGGGGTCAAAGGCATGGCTTCTCCAAGGGACGTGTGGACACCTGGTAAAATTTCCCATCCTGCCTCCCATCCTCAGCAGGAACAGGAGGAATTAAAAACAGGGGAGGTGAGAGAGGAGGCTGGAAATGAGGTTCATTACCAAAGGTCCCATGTCACCCATTTCAATAGATGAAAGCTAAGAAAATAAAGCTCTGTCCAAACAGTTGAGCAGGTGGTGGCCACTAATAGGGAAGAAATAAAACCCTTTAAAGTCGGAGCCGACTACAAAAATCACTGACAAAGTGAAATGAAAGTTTTGAACGGTCTGTTCAAAGTAAAAGGTGTTTGAAATAAACCCTTAAAAATGTTTCAAATGCTGAAGGGGGAGGGGGAAAGCTGCTTTATACATTTGAGGCCAGGATGACTTAATCCAGAGAGAGGATTTAGAGGGAACTGCCAATCTCAGATCCATCTCTGTTGCTGGGTTGACCCGAGGCTTTAACATCTCTCTGCCCCCACTTGCCCAGCTATAAACTAAGGTGACTAATAGGCATGTCCCCTCAAGTCCCCAGGGAGAAATAATAGGATAATGTACCCTACCTTATCAATAGACAATGTATCGCTCCCATTTTTGCCCTCCACCTTTAAAGGTCATCCTGGTGGTGATTTTGAGGTCTTGTGGGGACCCTCCCCATTGACATGAGTCTATGTATTCATTTTGCATTCTATTTACACAACATGTAGTAGGTATGGTAGCACTTTGAACACGGTGTCTCCTCTCTTGGCTTGATCAGAGGCTTAAAGAGAAGTTGAAGTAACAGAGGGAACTGTGGTATGTCTTGGCATATAGGGGAGGAAAGACTTCCAGGAGGAAGTAGTACCTAAAGTTCATTTCTGGCAGACAGACAGATGGACTGGGTATCAAGAATGAGAAGGGTACCTCATGCCAAGACAGCAGCATGCATAGGCATAAAACGGGTATGTCTTGAAATTTGTGACAGAAATTTGAGGTCTCCAGTCAGAGTGGAGCAAAGGCTGGAATGAGAAACAGGAATTCCACCAAGGAATGAAGGTATATACCTAGAACTGTGTTCATGTACTGTGGGTGGAGTCTGCAGTTAGTCATCGAGGCAGCTGGGTTCTCCCCAGAAACCCAGGATTCTTTTATCCCCCTGTACAAACATCCTTAGCAAGCATCTTCCATCTTCCAGGTCATTTCATAAGTCACTCAGGACATGTCAGTGTGAGCCAGGAGCTTTGCAGAGCTTTACAACATTTCCCAGGACTTTACCTGGGGTGTGGCCTGCTACCAGGATGAGCTGCTCATCCATCTTGTAGACTCCCTCTACCACGTGGTTCATCTTATCTGTCCCTGAACTTTCTTTTTTAAAGGACCTGAGGGATGGGCACACAGGAGAACTCCTGGGGTGAGGGGTGGGGGAGATGAGAAAAATGAGAAATTTATCTGAATGAAAATAAAAGCCAAGATTCCAAATGTAGGGGGTGTGGGGCCCTGGCGTGTGGCCATCTCCCTCTTCCTGCTTACCAGCTCAGCACTGGGCTGGGATCTTGTTTTGATTGTTTGTTTTAACAGTGTCGTTAGTCATGGTTGCATGAAACTATGCAACTGGCCAGTTATTGTGTGCCTTTTCTGGGACCACACACAAACACACATACATATACATACACACAAACACACATACATACACATACACACAAACACACACACACACACACACACACACACACACACACACTATTCACCCCAGACAAATACACATATACACAAACACACATACATACACAGACAAACACATACACATCTCTTCACCCCAGACAGACACACACACACACACACACACACATCTATTCACCCCAGAAAGGATATCCACAATAGACCACAGTAATCACTGCGCTGAAGTCCAGCATGGTCAACCAATATGTTTTTATTGGGGTTAGTAACAGAGGAATGGGTGGGGAGTTACAGTAAAGGGGAGTGGCTTGCTCCTTCTTTTTTGTTGAGGAAGGGAACTTGAGACTCTTCCAGGTTTCTGTTCTCCCAGACAGAATGTAGCCTTTCATTTACCATCCAAGGCTCCCGTGCTCTCCCTCTTGGGAAGGTTCTGTGTTGAAGGTTCCAATTGAAACTGCCATATTAATACTCCCTCCTTCCAGCCTCCTGCCCTGGTGTCATGCCTAGGTGTAGGAGATGTGCCTTAAGCAAATAGTGTTCTCCTGTTAACTTACAGTGGCATCCCCCAGGTCGACCCATCTCCCCTTTACATCACTGTTCTAGATGTAAGGAAACTGATACCCTTGGCTTTCTCATGTGACTCTAGATATGAGACACTTCCTGATGATGCCCAGTGAGTTTAGGAAGAATCACACCTTGCAGGTAAGAAGTGGCTACCACCTTCCCTACTGTCTACCTGGGTAGTAGCCTGTGCTGGCGTCTGCCAAGTGTAGCATGAACTGTGAAAACACTTAGGCCCATGTGGGGGGAAATATCACTCTATTCCAAAAAATGTAGGCTAAGCCTCCTTCCACAGAGCATCAAAGAGTCTGAATGTTCATACAGTACCAAGCTAGTCAGTTACCATATGACTTGGATTCAGGATAACTGTACTGTATTACTTCTTAAAGTTTTTAATTCAAAATAAAATCTTTCAGTGGCTACCCTATCTCAAAGTTACTAGTGACTGTTTCATAAATTATTCTTGAATTTCCCTCTCTTTCGTAGGTCCATGAACATGTAACTTGTCCAAATATCTACCAGCTCTAACCGTCCACCGGGTCAAATGATCACACTGGAACCATAAGGCAGAATCTGCTAACCAAACACCAGCAACCTAACATGAGAAGCAAGGGCTGGTGGCTTAGCTCTCTGTTAGAATGTATGCTTAGCGTGTCCAAGACTCGGAGTTCAACCATGAGCACCAGAAAACAAACAAACAAACATCCAAACCAAACCAAACAAACAAAAAACAGTGAAAAGAAAAACATCAATAATTAGTCATCAGTCTTCCTCCCATGGATGAAGACTTCACACAAATCTTATAGAGGAAATTTCACCAAACCTTTTGGTTTCTCTTGCTGACTTGTAGACTTGGTCTGTTTCATTCACCAGTGACGTATATTTCATCAGAATCTCCAAATAATCCTGTGTTTTAAAAAAAAAATGGAAGTCAGGCAGTGGTGGCGCACACCTTTAATTCCAGCACTTGGGAGGCAGAGGCCGGTGGGTTTCTGAGTTCGAGGCCAGCCTGGTCTACAAAGTGAGTTCCAGGATAGCCAGGACTATAACAGAGAAACCCTGTCTCAAAACAACACCCCCCCCACCACCACCAAAAGAAACAACCCCTTTTAAATGTTTAGGTGGTTGCAATTTTTAAAATAATTATAAAGCTTAAACCCAGGAATGTGATAGGCCTTATCTCCACAACATAAAGGGAATAAACAAAATGAGTTAAGTTTGGAGAGTTCAAAACATGTTATAATAAATTGGCTTTCAACTTATAACTGCTTTTTGGAATATCCAATGGGAAGAATAGTTGCCTGTATATGTCTGTGTGAGGGTGTCAGGTGCCCTGGCACTGGTAGTCACAGACAGTTGTAAGCTGTCGTGTGGGTGTTGGAACTTGAACCCAGATTCTCTGAAAGGACAGTCAGTGCTCCCAACTGCTGAGCCATCTCCCCAGCCTGTAAGAGGGGGAGAGATTCAGATGGCTCTTTTTCTTTTGATTCAAAAAAAATGTTATTTTAGACAGAACTCTTGTTGTTTGGAATAAAAGTGACTTGGGGCTTGATGTCACCTATAATTTGGAAACAATGTACTGCAATAAACCAAAACAAAACAAAAAAGGCCCTACCAAGTACTTAGTAGGTAAAACAAGAGAATCTGAGGAAACTGGAGCAAGCTGGCTGGCCAGGCTCCTGCTTGACCCCCAGAAGGCTGCATCCTTGCTTACAGCATTGGAAAAGTGAAAGACAGGGAATATTCTAGCAAAAGCATGCATACCTTCTCATGTGGAAAGAGTGTTGGGGCATGCTCTAGTAGAACTTGCTTTAAATTTGTGACATTTTCAGTAACCTTGGAGAAAGTATTTTCTCAATTTAAAATTATTACTACAATTTATAGTAAGGCTCCAATGAAGATGTTTACATTTCTAAGCAATGGAATACTTCAGTACTTTTCTGTCTACAATTCTTCAAAAGCCTTAAAAATACAACACTGCAGAGGGCTATGTCCAATTTCACAAAACAAAAAGATTAAAAAATAAATCCATATTAAAATACAATTTTTGGGAAAAGCCCATGGCACAGTAATATTAGTTATGGCTATAGCTTAAAAATTACAATATATGAATACATCCTGAATACCATTGTTCCATCAGCAGTGTTTTCTCATAGATAAATGATTTAGCAAACTATTTTTTATTTTGCTTCCGTAGACCCAGATGTATATTATATTTGTTTGGTAGAAAGAATTTCATTTTTAAAAATAACTTTTAAATAAAATTATAAGCCCATCAACAACGTCCATACATTGTTGAATAAGTTAATATTTTATAGTACATAATTTTGTCATTTCTAGCAGCCTCTGTTATTTTTAAAACATGCTTCCCTTTAGCTGAAGAGTGGTGTATCCTCCCTGGTAGCAGAATAAAACCTTAGGAATATCCAACAAGAGATTGGAAGTAAAGAGCATAGGGTAGTACACAGAGAGGCAGAGAGTAGAGAGAAGACAGGATGGGGGACCCCAAGAAGCAGTAACGACAAATGATCCGATACCTCCCTCCTTTTGGTGGGAACCACTTCTTCCCTCAACTCTGAATGAAATACTTTGTGAAAAGGAGAGACAGGATTAACCAGGTTTTTTTTTTTTTTTCTGTTCAGCAAATCATCTCTTATCCATTCACAGATTGACTCCACAGTGCTCCCAGGCACCTAATTAAGCTCTGGAGGTGTGTGAAAATGGAACAAGGCACACTGAAAACAGGCACAGCCTAGTCCCAGTGCTTGACAAAGAAGCTGATGACATTGATGGAAGTGGGTTGGAGGGCTGGAGAAATGAAGGAGGAGCCTGTGCGTGGAGGTGTGTCAGGGAAGCCTACTAGGGGTGAAGTTCCTGGTTCTCTCACTGGATCTAGCTGACCCTGACGATGGGTATCACTGATACCTTCTCCCTGCTGCCACCCCTTCTCCTGCCTTCTCTTCTTCCTCCTCCTAATCCAAGTGTTACGAAGTCACAGTTTAAGTCTGTGCTCTTTCATCTTACTATGTATATTTTATTTTTGCATTGATTTTTGTGGTGTGGAGGGGGAGGGGCATGCCCATGCCATAACCCACTATGAGAATAGCACACAAGAGTATACTCTCACCTTTTCTCACCTGTGTCTTCTTCCCTGGGGATCCTGAGGGTTGAACTTATAGATCCACTCATAGGAAGCACCTGTGGCTGCTGAGCTGTCTCGGGTGTTCTGATCTTGATATTTTTCACGGTAAAAGAACAGCGGCAATGCAGACCCTGAAGATTGAGTCCCTTGTATGGTTTCCCCCACTCTTGCCTCATTCCCGTCTGGCCTTGGTGTCCTGGAAAGTCTTACAGGACCCAGTAGCTGTTTCCTATGCCAGGTTCCTTGTGCGTTGTTTCTATACTGAGAAACAAATCCAATTCAAGGAAATAATGCTGTCATCGGGATCTTGTACAGGCATCAGAAGGGAGGCAGCCGGGCCAATGGAGTGCTCTGTTTGAAATATCTTGCGATCTTCAGAAACATTTGTTTTTATTCACAAGTGTTCATTTGATGTTTCCCTGACCCACACAGCTTCCCAAATGGGCTTAAGTCCCCATTTGTTAAAGAAACAGATGGGAAAACCCGTGCAGTTAGCGTTTGTTTTAGCGTTTAAGACAGCTTAGCACAAGATGGGAGTTTGGATATCGCAGGGAGCAGTGCATTATTTTTAGCAGGCAAGTAAAAGAGAGAATCATGGGATCCATATGTCAGGGGCAGTACTAGACGTGGGACCCTCCACTTTTATGGTGGCCACATTTGACTTAAATGAGACAAGCCAAAGCAAGCAAATGATGTGCTCAGAAGGCAGACCTTGCCACCTGCTGCTGGTACCCACATATCTCCTCCATGATTTTTCTCATCCCGTCCTTCATGTGGAAGTGACTACACGGATGGGCGAGCTACATCCCTCCAGCTGTCCTCAGTACTGGTCTAGTTCTTGAAAGAAAAAAAAAAGCCAACACAAAGTGTTCATTTAATGAGGAGTTTGATAACGAAACGGTCTACAATAAGGGAGCCAAAAGATGGGGATGGATCAGAGCACAGGCATGGCTACATGGAGAGCTGTGTGCCAGGGTCCTTGTGTTATGGGAAAGGAGTCTTCCATCTGGAGCTGGACCATAGATGATGGGACAGAGTCCCTGCCAAAACCAAGATGGGGTGGGAAAGGACAAAACCCACCAATAACCTGACCTCTAACCTTTGACTTGGCTTTTCCATTGGTCACACAGAAACAAAAGACAAATGAGTAGGGCAACACTGTCTTAGAGGCCAATCTCCCTCAGAAGGGTCACCCTCCACAACAGGGTGGAAACGGGTACAGGTAACTGGTGGATGCAGAGGGACCAATGGGAATAACAACTTTCTGACTCAAGTACTTCTGAGCATCCCAACTCAATACACTGTTTGTCCTGTTGGTAGTCCAAGTAGAAGTATGTCAGTCGGATGGAGCTTTGGGTAGGAAACCTGAAGCTCAGTGGCTCCATCCAGATCTGCAATATGAGCAATGGCTTATGAAAACTCCTTTGCCAGTTCTTCCAAGCCCTGTAACCATGGCGGCATAGTGTGCTGCTGTGGGTGAGACAGTCCAAGTGATACATGTTTGGAGCCTTCAGATAGGGACCTAGGCTCCCCTTTAAAAAGTAATCTCTAAACTGAGAATGAGAAAATATGGGTCTATATCCCATTTGTATGTAGGACCTGTGGTGTTTTCTCTGTGTGCTTCCCAAATAAGGAAATGTTCATTTAAACACCCTATTCAGGTCTCTAAGGCAAAACCACAGACTCTAAGAAGGGTGGATTTGCTTATATAGGTGAATGTCTGTACCAGACTCAGGGATGAGAAACTAAGACGCAAAGGCTCTGGGTCCCCTGAGCATCCTTCTGGCAGTATCAGAAGGCAGGTAGGTGGCTGGTCACCAAGGAGCAACTATTACCCATATTTAACACACCAATCCTCCCATGGGTCTCTAAATACCTTAGAGTCTTCCAAGCCAAAACTAAACTTAAAGATACAGACCCCATTTTTTTCTTCCCCACTTCCCCAGGGAATGAAAATGGAGATATTCTAGTGTCCCTTATGGAAAGGCCTCCCAAAGGGGACTACTAGGTATAATTCCTCCTGTAATTCCCTTCAACTAGTCCCAAAAGTCCCCTGTCCCTAATGGGTCATGAATTATCATCTCACTGTATTCACCCAAGTCCATTGGAAGTCCAGAAGAAGATACTCTGAGGACAGAGATAAATGGGGCTTACATATATCTGGGAAGCAAGGGTCTTTTTACTCACATTAACACATGCAGCATATAAGTAGCCCCCTGGTCTAACTTTTTGCTCATGATTTGAACTTTTATGGAGCACTGTGAGGGGCCTCAGAAAGACCGCTTTCTGCTCTGCATGCCATTGTGTGCAAACATCTCTGCAAAGGAAACACCACAGCCATTGCACAGCCAAAGAGCAATCAAGATTCCTGTTAATTGTTGCCTGTGATAACATGCCTCGTTACAGGGGTTTCTTTAATGAATGCCTTAATAGATGTCATTAGATATTAAGTGTTACATTGCTTCATCTAAGGAAAAACACTGAAGAAATCTACCATAAAAAAAAATCTTATACTGAACCAGGCCTATATTCTGTCCCCAGCAATCACACTGTCAAGTCTTGTTGGCCTTGGCAATGTCCATTTCTCTGGCTTCTGAGAGCATGGATCTCTCAAGATGCAGGCCAAGAGTAGGTCTTCATCCAAGGCGGGTGGGAGCAAAAGACTTTTGAGTTCTGCAAAAGGCACCAGACCCCAGAGGAAACATGTAACCATGGAGACAAATAGATAAACAACCTCTGCTTGTCAGCACCCCTCTAGTAGGGAATTAAACTCACAACTTCCATGTTAATGATTCTTGTACATTTAATTTCCTGGGTGCCACCTCTGAGAACGTATCTGTGGAGGGAGGAATTTTTGCTTTGTAGAGATGTCTTATTAAGTGAATGCGTGTGAGTTTGTACCTGTCACAACATGATTCCAGAAGCTCATTTAGAACTATAATTTTGGGGAGGGGGGGAAACTGTGGAAATGGTGTCGCGTGGGGCTATCAATGTTTTCTTGATGTCATTTTTACAAGTAGGAGCTACTTGCTTCTTAGCACTAATTATTAATATAAAGATATGCTCTATGAAGCACTCATGGTACGTGTTCTGCTGGACTCAATGTGGGCCATTCTAGGTCATCCATGAAATAAACCATACACCAATGTGAAGGCAGATGTAGGCCAACCAAGCAAGGGGCATGACTGCTTATTGCTGGGATAACAAAGTTTTACATAAGTATAATGTGCAGGTCTCTGATAACAGAATAGCAGGCATCCATGGGGGGATGTGAAAGGATCAAATTTCTCTTCAAAGTGCCCCACCCCCAACTGGACCACCTCAGACCTAATGAGTAAGAGTTGGTGTTCTTACATGCTCTCAGAGTGATGGATGCACACAATCAAGGTAGCCGATCACAGTTCTAGGGAACCAGTTCTTCAACTTCAGTGCATACAGAGAGCAACTGTGGTCAAGATGTGAAAAAAAAATAAATCACACTGCCCAAGGTTTACCCCATTCCAGTAGGGTTGGAATCCTGAAAGGTAAATTAAGGAGTCCGTATGATGTCAAAAGCCCCCCAGGGGTTTAAATGGGCAATGAACTCTGAGAACTTCTACCAGTATCAGGATGCTGGTGGTTTATTTAAAGACCTTGAGAACTTGAGAATCCATGGTCTAATCTTTCCAATAGTTCTGAGGCTATAGCATATCTACAAGTATCCTAGTCCACCCTGGACACCTCCCTTTGACAAGCCTGTTGCATCTCCTATGCATTTCTGCCTACCTCTGAGAGCCCTTAGCCATCCAGGGTACCCTTGTGCATCCCTTGTCAGCCCACCGGTCTCCTTCTGGGTGGTGGCAGTCCACTTGTAGCTTCTTTGGTGGCTTGATCTTACCCAGCTGGCTCACAGGTAAGGATTACCTTTTTCAAGGACTTATCTAATCAAGGAGTGGGGCTGGGTGATGAATAGGATGGGGGCCTCTGCTCTGTATCCTTAAGCACTTGAAGAATGGTCCACAGATAAGGACCTCACCGATTCTTTGGGTTAGAGAGGCCTTCCTTTCTTACCTCGAAGGTGTTGGTGTCACTTGCTTTCTAACATACTGACATATAGGTGCTTCTTTCATTCCCCTCCTGTCTATCTGATCAAGCCAGAAAGGAGAATACTGCTGTCAAGTTCTGTAGATAAGTCTTAACTGACTCTGTAGAAGCTCAGACCAAGTGGAAAGCTATGGATTTGTAACCAGGGCCCTTTTGACAGATACCCTTATCTCCTATATTCCTTCTCCCGTCTCTCATAGCCATGTAATACTTTTCATTATTGGGGACATGGTGGCCACACATAAGGACTACTTGTCCCACTCTGCTTTGCAGCTAAATGGGAGTACGCAAATATGCATGGACCTTTCCTGAGCTGTGTGTGTTAGTGTGTCCCTTCTTTGTTTCTTCTCTTTTGCTGCTTGGGAGTCAGGGGCAGTCATCTTGGACCATGACGATAGGGATGCCTTAAGGGTGTGGAAGGCACTTAAACTTCGGAGATTCAGGATGTGCACAATCATGAACTGTGCTGCTACTTTGGAAACTAGACTTGCTCGGGGCCTAAATCTAATCCTTAATGATTTGCCACCAATGTTTTCTTTTCCACAACCCCAGATATCATTTCATTTCATTTCATTTGCTTTGTGTGTGTGTGTGTGTGTGTGTGTGTGTGTGTGTGTGTGTGTGTGTGTGTGTTGTTTTCCAAATTACAATACAAGGTTCTGAGATAAGAAACACAGGGCTAAACATGGAGGGAATCATTCCAGGTCTACCTCACAGGACGAAGACTCTGCTCATCACCTGCTGATCCCCATTCCAACCGGAAGGAAAACACTGAAGACATCTCAGCTCTCAGCTCCTAAATTCAGTGCTTGCTCTTCGTCTACTGAGAGGCTGATTGCTTTGTGCTGTACCCTGGGATGCCTGCTGTTTTATCATGGCACAGGCTAGGGAGACGGAGAACAGCTATTCAGAGCACAGCAGTCAGAGAAAATTCCAGGAAGCATTCTCTCTGTGCTCCTCACCAGCATCAAGACCGTTCATGTTTTGCCCTAGCCCAAGCTGAGGACGTACCCAAGGCCAAGAGCAGTGTGGAGCAAGACAGACGCTGGCCCTCTTGGGCACATCCACACCCAGCCCTACCTGCTCTGTGACCATCAGACTGCCTGCTCCTACCTTGCTTTCACCACCCCTGTCATGTTGCTTACCCAGTGGCCTTTGCCACTAAGGAACCTAAACAAAGCCAACTGACTAGTGGCCTTTCAGGGATTAGGGACACAGAAGCGAAGAAACTTTTCTGTCCAGACAAAGGGAAGATAAGGAAAGATGGAACTAGGGGTGGGCCTGGGACTAGGTTGGACCCCCAAGCTCCCCAGTGTGACCAAGCCTCAGCACAGCTGTGACATTAGCAGCCATCGTTTGGAGGCCCAAAGATAATTCTTCAGATCAAAGCGGCCCCGTCTTTAGACAATTAGAGTGAAATTGAAGCTCTCCTCCAAAAGAAACACATGCTCTTGTTATGTTTCCCCTCCCCCCACCCCTGCCTTATTTGATTCTTTATGAACAAATTGGTTTTCAGGGCTATAGAAAGGACCAATTGGAAGCTTAAATTCTTGCTCTCTGCCCCCAGGGTGGATTCACGGGGGTGAACACGTTAGATCTGAAAGCTGACTTCTTCTTCTCTCTCTCTCTCTTTTTTTCCTTCTTCTCTTTTTTAAATTGGTATCTAAGAATAAAAGAGGACCACGTAGGCAAAGCTGATCAGGCCGAATAAAGTCTCCTTTTAAGCGGAAACCACCCCTCCCCCTACCTTCCCTCCAGAAAAGCCAGACTGTAATTGCTTGCAATCACTCCACACAAATTGTCTGCTCGTGTTTGCTTTTTAATTTTGTATAATCTGGTCCATTTCGCTCTCTCTGCCTTTGAGCTTAACCTTCCTCTTTCTCCCTTCCTCTTATTCGGAGTCAGAGTCAGCCAGTCTCTCTCTCTCTCTCTCTCTCCCTCCCTCCCTCCCTCCCTCTCCTTCCCTCCTTCCTTCCCTCCCTCCTCTCTTCTCCCTTCTTCCTTTAATTCTTCAAGACTATTTTTAAATTATTACTAATTTTCAATGATAGTTGATGGCTCTTCCTAAGCAAAGGCACTTAGAGAAAAAAACAAAAAAAAACAAAAAACAAAAAACAAAAAAAAACAACCACAGGTGTACTGGATGCAATGGGTCTATCCTGTGTCATCATAAATGTTTATTTCTCTGCCCAAAGTAATATAATGCATTAATACTGTTTCTTGACGTGTTGAATATATTTTAATAACTAAACGACTGACCCCAGAGTAGGGAAAAATGAACCAGAACCATAAAGATGATTGTTCAGAGTGGCAAAGCACCATTGTCTGGGGGTTGCTTAGCAGGTACGTGGTTCCCAGCATCACTGGCTTCATCTGCTGTCTTAGCAATGGTGTTCTTTGTATTTGGGGTAATATGCTGTCCACTCCATCCAAGGCTTCCTTCGTTCTACGCCCGTGTTTCATTCACATGGGGGTGAGGAATCTAAAGGAGATGCACCAACTGAAGTTTCTTACTTTCCAATAGAGTTTTTAAAAAAAAAAAAAATGAGGGGGGCGGTATAAGAGAGTAAGAGGAGCCTAGGATAGAGGCAAGACTAGAGGGGAACCTCCCCAGCTGGCCAAGAATGACAACTGAGAAGAAGTTGAGAGGGAGGTGTTAATTGTCTACCCGGTGAGATCTAGAATAGAAATCCTCGGACTTGCCTGTGAGGGACTATCTCCATTAAGGGTAGCCTCTGGAAATATTTATAAGGGATTGTCTCAATTAAGTTCAGCAGGTCCAATTGAAATGGGGAGACCCATGCACCGTTCAAGTTTGCCTTCCTGCTGCTGTGATGACCCAATTTGGGGAGGGATTGGGTTTGTTTCAGCTTACACTTCCAGGGCTCAATGAGGGAAGTAAGAGACGGAACTCAAGCAGGACCCATGAAGGAACTAGACAAAATGTTATTTATCGGCTCATTCTCCACTTACTTAGCTAGCTTTCTTATACAGTCAAGACCCACCTACCCACTTAGGGACCAGGTTGCAATTAGGTCACTGGGGCCTCCCACATCACTCATCAATCCAGGTAGTTTCTCATAGGCTTGGCCACAGGCCAGTCCAATGTGGGCAATCCCTCAATTGAGATGCCCACAAACAATTCTGGCCTGTTGGTATGTGTCATTTCAGGCATCCACTGCAGGTGGTGGAATATACTTATCATAGGTAAGAAAGTGGCTACTATATTCTGGAATAAGTAGTTTATTATAAGCATTCAGCTCTGCCCAACTGTGGGAGGAGCTAGGGAGGTAAGTTATGGAATGAATGTTGAAGAATCACAGAAAAGCCACCGACCCTTGTGGGTCTCTCTCACTTCAGGGAGTAGTGGGGGTTTAGTAAATGTCTGAAGAAGAGTCAACACCAACCAACATAGTTCCATCAAGAAAGGAAATCTGTTTGTTTCATGAAACTGATATTGTCTTGATATTAAAAACAGGCAAAGACAACCCAAAGGCAGGGCAAGCAGGTGTACAGGGCAAGCAGGTGTACAGGGCTAGTGGAGGTGGCACAGGGGTGGTGCAGTTGGTATTTCTGATGAACCCTTGACAAGTGTTAGAAAATAGATCTTTCATCATATGAAAAGAATTACATACCTTGATCAAATCTTGATTCTAGCACTTCAACATGGAGTAAATATTTAAAGAGTGACCAATAATCTACTATACTAAAGAACTAAAAAAAAAAAAAAAAAGTCACATGATCTTATTAATGATTGCTGAAAGTCTTCAGTCAGAATTTAGGCCCAATACATGTTCTTTACAAAAGGAAAAATTAAAAACTCCCTTAATTTTATAAACAGAATTTATAGAAGTCTGTATAATGCTAACCACAGTCTTGAAAGTCCTAGTTTATATACTAAGGGGGAAAGAAAAAGAAAGAAGGGGGTGGAGGAAAGAAAAGATGAAAGGAAAAGATGAGAAAAGGAAGAAGAAAGAGAAAAAGATGGAGATGGAGAAAGGGAGAGTAAGAGAGAGACAGAAGGTAAAGAATGATGTGGAGGGAGAGAGGAAGGAATGAAAGGAATTGGAGGGGAGAAGAAAGGGAAGGAAGCAGGGCATTATCTGCATAGAAGTTCTTGGAACTTCCAAACATAGTAGTAATGAAACTTCCTAGAATAAGCAAGTTCATCAAAGTCACTGAATACAAGAAAAACATAAAAAAAAAATAGTTCTGTATGATGTCAAATGGAAACTGAAATTAAAAACACACTGCCACTTATGATAACTGAAAACAAGAAGTACTCGGCTACCAATCTATCAAGTTGTGTGTAAGACTTACTCCCTGAAGAGCACAGAATGCTAATGAGAAAACACGCAGAAACACTTGGAGGACAAGACACAGTAGACTGTCAGCTGGCAAGACCATCTAAAGAAGCCGTGAGCTCCCCTGGGAGTGGAGGGTAAGACTGAGGTCACCCCTGCCAAAATCCCACAAAGTTATTTTTTTGCTTGTTGGTTAGTTTGTTGTAAATTCAGGCAACGCTATTCTAAAATGCACATAGAAAGACAAAGAACTATCATAGAGGATTTTGAAAAAGAAGAAGAAGAGAACAAAAGAAAATCAATCCCACTGGATCTAAAGACTTCTTACAGAGTTGTAATAATCAGCACCATGTGTTATCATCACAGAGATCAATGCAGAAGAATAGAGAGCCCAGAAATAGACCTACATGAATATTTCCAAATGATTTTCAACAATGTTATAAAGCAATTCAATGGAGACTCAGACTCATGGCCAATGTTGCTGATACAGTTGGCAACCCATAGGCAAACAAAAATGAAACTCAACCCAAGTGCATGTTTCATAGAAAATAAATGAATTCTGAGTTAATTACAGGGTTAAAATACAAAACCAAAGAACTTAAAATTTTCAGAACAAAGACCCTTTAGGATCTACAGGCGAACAATGATTTCTTAGACAAAACTAAAAGTATGATTTGTTTTTAAAGAAAAAAAATAACAACGTTGGGGCTGGAGAGATAGTTCAGCATTTATAAGTTCATATTATTCTTGTAAAAGACCTGAGTTTGGTTCCCAGAACCCATATTGGATGGTTCACAACCACCTGTAACTCCATCTTCGGGAAACCTGACACCCTTTTCTGGCTTCTGCTGGCACATGCACAAATGTTACATTCATTCACATAAACTTACACATATATACACAAATTTAAAAAAAAATCTTTAAAATTCTAAACTGGTCAAAAATCAAGCACTAATTTACAAAAAAAAAATGGAACAGTGAACAGACCACCTGCAGACTGGAAGAATATATTTTCAAACCACATATCAGCAGAGGAACAGTATCTAGACAAGAGAGAATTCTTACAACTTGGTGGTATTGAAGCAGACAAACTACAAAGCAGGTAAATAACATAAACAGACATTCACCAAAATGGGACACACATGTCAGATAAGCACATAGAAATATGTTCAATGTCATTAGCTGTTCAGAAAATACAAATTAGGGCTATGATTAGCTGTCCTCACAAACATCTTAGGATGGATAAAATATGAAATTTGTGGCGACACCAAATTCTGGCAAGATACAGAGAAGCCAAATTGGATTTTGCGGGTAGGATTGTAAAGTAATATAGGATGTCTTAATAAAGAAAAATCACATGATTAGAGACCCATCTCAACTTACAGTGGTGTTACCTCCCAATTAATCCATCCTAAATTGAAGATATAAATCAGTTGTGTGTGGTGATATATGCTTGTCATCTCAGCAAGAAAAGGCTGAAAAGGGATGACTTGGGTATTAAGATCATCCTTGGCTACATAGGAGTTCAAGGCCAGCCTAAGCTGTATGAGATCTTGTCTTACAACAAGAAGAATGAGCAAGATCATCAGGAAGAAGAGAGAAAAAAATAGCATACATTGAAGATGTATTTAGTACAGTCAATCTATGTAATACAACTTCTGCCTTAGTTTGGGTTTCCATTGCTTTGAAGAGACACCATGATCAAGGCAATTCTTACAAAGGACAACATTTAATTGGGGCTGGCTCACAGATTCTGAGGTTCAGTCCATTACTGTCATAGCAGGAAGTATGGCAGTGTCCAGACAGGCATGGTGCTGGAGGAGCTGAGACTTCTACATCTTGTTCTGAAGGCAAACAGGAAGAAACTATCTCAGGTGCAACTAGAAAAGAGGGTCTCAAAGCCCAGCCCTCCAATGACACACTTCTTCCAATAGGTCCACACTTCCTAATAGTGCACTCCCTGGGCCAAGCATATTCAAACCACCACAACTTGCCTCCTGATAACCATATTTAGCACAATGGTGCTGTAGAGGTGGCTTACCCTTGTGACTGTGTGGCTGAAACAGGTCTGAATCTCGCTACCCCTTGCCATCATCACACAACTGTATAAAACTACACAATTCAAAGTTCATTTCCACTGAATGTGGATTGCTTTTTAGCTCCATTGTGAAGTAGAAAATCACAAGGTGAACCACTGTAAGACCTAGCAACTGTGTTCTTGGTCATTTATACCAACAGAATGAAGACTTATAGTCACACAAAAACCTATGCAGAAATACTCAGGATGCTTTTATTTGTAATAGCCCCCAGACTGTAAATAGTCCAGATGTCCTGCAATAAATGAGTGTTTGTTCATCGGATATGTATTCACTAGGTGAAAGACTACTCAGCAATAGCTATGGTTCAATTACATGATATTCTTCAACTAGCAAAGTTACTCAAATGCCAAGCAGCTTGGTCATCGCCAAGGACCAAAATGAAGGCAAGGGCAGAGGAAAGTGGGTTCCTGTAAAAGGGCAATGGGGAGAGGGACAGAGCTCTTCTCTGACCTTACTCCACCAAGTCCTGCTTCCCAGTTGGAATTCTGTCCTGTCTCCATATTAGAAACTAGGTTAAAAAAAAAAACTAGGTATGCTGTGGTTTGAATGAGAAATGTCCTCCATAGCCTTGTATATTTGAAGACTCAATTTCCAGTTGGTGGTGCTGTTTGACAAGGTTATAGTACCTTCAGGAGGTGCTGCAGCATTGCTGGGAAAGTACGTCACTGGTGGTAGTGGGGGGGGGGCGGCACTTGAGTTCACACAGTCTTGCTCCATTTCCAGGTCCCTCTCTGTTTCCTGCATGCGGACAGAAATTTCTCTCCACTTCCTGCTTCTGCTGCTAGCTTCCTTGCCTCCCTGGCATGACGGACTCTTCTCTATTGGGAACTGTAAACACACATAAACTCAATCCTCTATTTATTCCTTTCGGTTGTAAAATTTTATTACAATAACAGAAAAATAACACAAAGTAATGGGAGTTTTCTATATTTTTTTTTCAGTTGCTTATAGATCCTGGTATCTCAAAAAAGAAAAAAGTTCAAAAGATCCTATTATTCTCTGAAATTTTGCATATTTAGTTTTTTATTTTATTATTATTATTACTATTGTTAATATTGGGTTTGTTGGTCTTATTCATGGTAACTCGTTTGTTCTATATGTCTCAAATACTCTTATTCTGTCATTTCTCTTCTATATTGCTGGGGCCTCTCAACTGAATATATAGGCGGGAGAGAAGGAAAGAAGTGCCCCAAAGCAGAGGGATGACGGTGACTAGCTCAGCTCACCAGGCAGACTAACAGAAGCACCATAGAGGTCGCTATGGTCTTCCTATCCTTATAGGTGAATTACAGGATGAACAGACATGAGGCCTTGTTGACATGTTTCAGGTACAAAGGTTGTTTAGAGCAAGACCAGCCCACTAGAAATCACTTTAAAGTGTCTTTTATTGAAGGGAAGATACCATACCAAAGTATAGGAAAACGAGTTCAAGATTGGAAGGAAACAGAGGGGACAGGAGGAAAAATGACTGGCCATAGGGAAAATTGCTCAGGGGTACCAGGTAGAAAATAGGTGAGTCAGAAAAAGCCATCTGTAAGCTACAAGAGAGGGCATAAGGATCAGGGAGGTCAGGAAGGAGGAGGGAGGAAGAGAGTGCTTAGAGTGAACAAGGGAGAGCTTTTTGCTGTAAAGATGTTACTTTTCTAGTTGCCTAAAGAGGGGACTGGGAAATGTCTCCTATTGGCAGAGTCTGTGAAGTACAAACAGCAATGGTTTGACCAAAGGCCAGAAAGCATACAGACAACTGAGTTTAAATACTGACAGACAAGTAAACCAATGGAATAGAATTGAAGACCCAGAAATGAACCCACACACCTATGGTCACTTGATCTTCGACAAGGGAGCTAAAACCATCCAGTGGAAGAAAGACAGCATTTTCAACAAATGGTGCTGGCACAACTGGCTGTTATCATGTAGAAGAATGCGAATTGATCCATACCTATCTCCTTGTACTAAGGTCAAATCTAAGTGGATCAAGGAACTTCACATAAAACCAGAGACACTGAAACTTATAGAGGAGAAAGTGGGGAAAAGCCTTGAAGATATGGGCACAGGGGAAAAATTCCTGAATAGAACAGCAATGGCTTGTGTTGTAAGATCGAGAATTGACAAATGGGACCTCATGAAACTCCAAAGCTTCTGCAAGGCAAAAGACACCGTCAGTAAGACAAAAAGACCACCAACAGATTGGGAAAGGATCTTTACCTATCCTAAATCAGATAGGGGACTAATATCCAACATATATAAAGAACTCAAGAAGTTGGACTTCAGAAAATCAAATAACCCCATTAAAAATGGGGCTCAGAACTGAACAAAGAATTCTCACCTGAGGAATACCGAATGGCAGAGAAGCACCTGAAAAAATGTTCAACATCCTTAATCATCAGGGAAATGCAAATCAAAACAACCCTGAGATTCCACCTCACACCAGTCAGAATGGCTAAGATCAAAAATTCAGGTGACAGCAGATGCTGGCGAGGATGTGGAGAAAGAGGAACACTCCTCCATTGTTGGTGGGATTGCAGGCTTATAAAACCACTCTGGAAATCAGTCTGGCAGTTCCTCAGAAAATTGGACATAGTACTACCGGAGGATCCAGCAATACCTCTCCTGGGCATATATCCAGAAGATGTCCCAACCGGTAAGAAGGACACATGCTCCACTATGTTCATAGCAGCCTTATTTATAATAGCCAGAAGCTGGAAAGAACTCAGATGCCCCTCAACAGAGGAATGGATACAGAAAATGTGGTACATTTACACAATGGAGTACTACTCAGCTATTAAAAAGAATGAATTTATGAAATTCCTAGCCAAATGGATGGACCTGGAGGGCATCATCCTGAGTGAGGTAACACATTCACAAAGGAACTCACACAATATGTACTCACTGATAAATGGATATTAGCCCCAAACCTAGGATACCCAAGATATAAGATACAATTTGCTAAACACATGAAACTCAAGAAGAATGAAGACTGAAGTGTGGACACTATGCCCCTCCTTAGAATTGGGAACAAAACACCCATGGACGGAGTTACAGAGACAAAGTTTGGAGCTGAGACGAAAGGATGGACCATGTAGAGACTGCCATATCCAGGGATCCACCCCATAATCAGCTTCCAAACACTGACACCATTGCATACACTAGCAAGATTTTATCGAAAGGACCCAGATGTAGCTGTCTCTTGTGAGACTGTGCTGGGGCCTAGCAAACACAGAAGTGGATGCTAACAGTCAGCTATTGGATGGATCACAGGGCTCCCAATGGAGGAGCTAGAGAAAGTACCCAAGGAGCTAAAGGGATCTGCAACCCTATAGGTGGAACAACATTATGAACTAACCAGTACCCCGGAGCTCTCAACTCTAGCTGCATATGTATCAAAAGATGGCCTAGTCGGCCATCACTGGAAAGAGAGGCCCATTGGACACGCAAACTGTATATGCCCCAGTACAGGGGAACACCAGGGCCAAAAAAAAGTGGGAATGGAAGTGGGGGCGAGGGTATAGCATTGGAAATGTAATTGAGGAAAATATGTAATAAAAAATTTATTTACAAAAAAAATAAATAAATACTCTTTAGCTAGATCATGTGTTAGTGCTCTCTAAATGAAATATGCTGCAGGGAAGGGACCCACAAGCCAAGACAAACATGTCTGTTCTAAGCTAGCCTGTGTGTTGAGAATTGTCCTCAAATCTCTTATCAGGTCACCACCATGAACTCTCATCTGGTAGGTGACTACCTGTGATTCAGAGCAGTTTTACAGCCTCTCTAGGACCATTCTGGAGTAATATAGACCCACATGGATGAAAAGAAACCTTAAAGCTCATACACTGTAGTCAAAGACAGAGTCAGGCTCTTCATTTTACTGTCTTCCCACACCTGGGGCCAGGAGATCCCAATGAGATATTTCCTCATTACCTCTTGCTCCACTGCTCTGGATCTGGGTAGGATACGAGCCCATGAAAGAAAACCATCAGCTTCCTCCATAAGCAACCTCCACGGTCAGAGCAGGACTATGGAGCTTAGGTGGGGATACCAGATCTCAACAGCCTACTCAAGCACAGAGTACAGCTGGCTCCTGCAGGGGACAGTCTTCCCCGTTTCTAACTAGGACAGTCAGTGGCTTTCCTTCCTCCTAGGCATTATCTCTAAGTCTTTTCTTGATGCTTGAATCATCTACTACATCATGCTTATGGGGAGTTAGGAGTCAATCCTTTGCTTGGCTATTCAAGTATTTTGCTTGGGTTAGAATTACAAAAATTAAAGGATAGGGAGGGAGAGAAGTTCCACTCTGACAGTATATGTATGTGTCTTCCAGTAGTTGATACCTAGTTACATTTTCTAAATCAAACAAACTGTTAAACTAATCATGATTAAGTCTTTTTCCAGAGATCAGGGTCCCTCTGTCCAGACCTTGGGACAACTCTTTATTAAGTTTGAAATTACAATTTTAATTTTTCTTTCTTTTATTTTTGAGATTATAATGTAATTGCATTATTTCCCCCTACTCATGCCTTCCCCTAAACCCTTCTATATACCCCTCTCTGCTCTCTTTCAAACTCATGGCCTCTTTTTTCATTATATGTTGTTATATAAAGATTTTAATTTTAATTTCCAAACCTACTTTTCATGTATCTTAGCAGTCCTTAGCAGTAAGGGTTCTAGGCAAAAGAAAGACCATTTCAAAGAGTTTCTGCTGCTGTGGATGTTTTCTGGTGGAGACAGTCTCCATGGTGCCCTAGTTGTCTATGCTTTTGCTTTGTGTAGTATAGAAGATGGTCTCTGTTTACCCTATGGGCCTTTCTGTGCTGCAGAAGAAAGTGGATGGATGGGTAATGGAGAAATAGATACATAGGCGAATTGCACAGATACATGAATTCATGGATAGATGAGTATATGGGTAGATGGATGGATGGATGGATGGATGGATGGATGGATGGATGGATTGTTGGATGGATGATGGATGGATGGATGAATGGATTGGTTGGATGAATAGGTGAGTGGATGGATGGATAGATGGATGGATGGATTGATGGATGAATAGATTATCAGAAGGAAAAAACCCTCTTCCATTTGGAAACTTCTCTCTTTACTAATTCAACACATTGAGAGAGTTTTCTTCTTTCCTTTCCAGGGACTTCAAAAGAGAAACCAGGAACAATAAAATGTCCGTGTCCTATGACCCTATCAGTTCTTCAGGAAAATGAGCCCCCCAAAAGTGACAAGGTATCCTAGAGGAGGCATCACAAGTCTCCTGACCTGGGAGGAGCCCTGCCACCCATTTACCCCATCAGAGGGAAAAGGCAACTAGTTATCTGCTCCTGTCAGAAACTGTCTGGGACCTAAAGCCCGCTTGCTCCAGAACTAGAAAAACCAGAAGAGCAAGTTGTTCCAGGTAAGTGATTTTTTTCTACTTCAAGTTCTAAAAAAAAAAAAAAAATGAAGAATTAAAAGAAATCATCAATGAATTTTATTAAAAACTTGGCATTCACCACCAGCAGGGATAGTGCCGAGAGGCGCTACCTAACTGTGAGTCAAGGACTCCTTACCAGCCACCCCCACCTTCTCCCCTCAAGTCACACTGATGCCCTCAGTAAAAAATAAATTGCTACCAGCTTCTTAACAAATAACCTTTGAGGAGGGGGGAAAGAGCAATATTTTTTAAAAGGAGGAAGAAAATTACAAGTATATGTTCTCATGACACAGTTTTAAAAGCTGTTTGTAGCTGATTCGCAATACTGAAAGTAGTCAGTTTTCCATTTGAAATTCTAATAAGGCCTTTGAAGGGTTTGGTGCATCTTACAAAGTAATGGGAATGAAGTGACTTAATTGAACGCAGAGGCTGGGTTGCCTTCTTTATGGGCATCTGGGTCTGTCTAGTGTCACCTTTATTCCCATGGAGTATTCTGGAACTGATATGGTCCATAAAAGTGAATATAAAATGGAAAGAATGATCAGACATCCATCATGTGTATTCTGTCATGTGTGACCATTGGGGGGGGGTCTTCATTTTGTAACCCCCTAAATTGTGTGGTCCTGTGCTATGGTAAAGAAGTAGATGAACTGTCTTTTCTGTCATTCCACAAAATCACCCTCCTGCCCCAAATGATGTGATTATGATGACATATGGCCTTCTCAGGCCACAGGTACTCTTTCTATAGACTCAGTAGTCTCACTTTTGTCGTGGAAACAAGAGCCTGGTGTGAAAGCCAAATCTCAGTTCCTATCAAGGGTCCTGGTTACACTATAAGTTTATCCATTCTGTGGTAGGCATGAAACAAAGCCACAGGAGTCAACGAAAAGAAAGACATGTTGCAATTTGTAATGACAACTTCCATTTGTTACTTACTTTTTAAAGAATTTCATATAAGATTATGATTTACATCATTTCTATTTCTTCCTTCCTTTGCCCTCCAATTCTTCCTATTTTCCCCCTCAAATTCATGTTTTCTTCTTTATTATTGGTGTGTGTGTGTGTGTGTGTGTGTGTGTGTGTGTGTGTGTGTAAATACAGCCTACTGGCTGAGACTATTTACTTTTGATCATATGTATTGTGTTGTGATTTGTTGTTGTTGTTGTTGTTGTTTAAATGGTTGACCACTTGGCACTGGATAACCTATCCAGGATTTGTCCCTTGAGCTAATTTCCCCTCTCTAAGCAACCATTTATTGCCTACAGGTCTCCATCTAGAGGTAGGGCCTTGGGAGATTTCCCTTATTTACATGAACTGTCAACAGGTATTATTGCTCTGTTATTGTCAGGCAACAGTATTGTTGTGATTTTATGAGTATATCTTCCCTGCCATATATAAAACACGATCTCTCATCAGATGACCTGGTCCTCTGGATCTTATAATCTTTCCAATCCTCTTCAGTGATGTTCCCTGACCCTTCGGTATATTGGTAGTGGCATACATATATCAGTTGGGTTTGGGCATCCTATATAGTCAGTTGTCTGCATTCTGACTAATTGCGGCTTTCTATAATGGTCTCTGTATGCTACAAAAACAAAGCTTCTTTGATGAGGGGTGAAAGGTTGCCTTTGTACGTCAAGTTTTGGATGGAGAGAAAATTCTATCTTACATGCAGATCCTAGCTCTACTTATAGATCTTTTTTTTTTTTTTAAAGCTAAGTAGCGGGACTGAACTGGAGAGATGGTGCAGAATCGAACGGTGCATACTGTTCTTACAGAGGACCAGAGTTTGGTCCCCTGCATTCACGGTGGACTGTTCACAAAAGCCTGTGATTCAGATCTAGGGAATCCAGTGCCCTTTTCTGACCCCTGTAGGTGCCTGTAGGTATGTGCATACATTTCACACACATACAGATAATATAAAATAAAATTTAAAACTAGTGGGTAGCATTTTCTTGACATAAAAGTTCTTGATTTTCATGGAATCTAATCTTGGAAAAGATAAATCAAGGCCAGGGTTAATTTTCTGTAGCAGTTATTTTAATGTAACTAATGCTTAATGATCTGGCTTTCCCAATATTGTATAAATGATGGGAATTTCTTGAGTGTATGCAGAGATTTGTGGATGGAAGGATAAGATGTAACTCACACAAATGAGATCTATGCTCTGTTTTGTGTTTCTAGTTTCCTCCTGTCTCTTTGCCACAGACAGTTGGGTTTTTGTTTATTTGTTTGTTGTTTATTTATTGGATTATTTTCTAGCCTTCCAACTAGGAAAAAACCCCACAGTTGTTAGGTAGGCACACTCAGAGGGTGTTGAAGGATAAACAGAAGGAGAAGAAATTGAAACAAGTGTAAACAATTCTTTGGAGAGGTCTGGCTGGCAGAACTGGAAGAGGCTTATGTTGTGCTAACTAACCTGAGTAAAATTTCCAGAGAAAACACTGGATTTGTTAGGTCTGGTGATCCAATGAGGCTGTTAGGGAATCTGAAGAAACTTCATTGAATAAATGAAGCCCTCATGAGGTTTGTCTTCCTCAGGGATTGGCGTGAGTTTCAACATTCTTGCTTGCTTAATGAAGTCTGCCAATGGGGAAAAGCCTGCCAAATTCCTATTAGCCTTGACAGAGTTTCAAGAAGAACATACTTGTGTCCAGATTGTTTCTTCAGAACAAAAAGGAGTTGGTAGTTAAATTGAGGACTAGAGAATGGGCTATACCAGAGCGTTTGAGAATGGTCCAGTTCTCAACAATGCCTTACAATGCATCTTATAATGTGCTAGTATCAAATGGCAATGATGGTGGGTTGTCCTTCCAGTCTGTGGGTAGAGACAGTAGGTACAGAGAAGTAGGGGAGATCCATCTCTGTTCTTGATAGCTGTGGTTCCTTTGGGGGACTCAGTGTGGTAAGGACAAATAGCCAGGGCAGTTCTGTCTGCAGATTGACTGTCCACATGGAGTCTGGTACCAGACCAACCCTAGCACTTTGGCTATGGTGGCTTGACTAGTGTGAATAGTGAATAGTAGAACTTCTGCCCTGGCAGCTAGAATTATCCAAAGCAGATGCTTTAAAGTGAGAGGAAAAGAGCCAACTAGACCCCCTAAAATCTGGGCCCAGATCAGCACAAGATCGCTCTCACCATGTATTGTTAACCAAAGCAGTCATGGGATGGCTCATTTTCAAGGTCTGGAACAGTATACCTCATCCCACAGTAGGGAACAAGGTACAGAAAGCAACTAGTAATAGAATAAGCTTTATTTAAATAAGCAACCCTTTGGAGTTCATGTCCAGAGGGTCAAGTACAAACCCAATAAATCAATTATTCCATAAGCAGGCGTTTATCCTTCGAATTACAAGTAGACAAAATAAACAATAGATATTGTGTGGTTAAAGTATAGTTTGACATGAAACACACATGCAAACACTAACACACACACACACAGAGGCATAGTCAATCCAGCCAAAGGGGAAAAGCTGGATATGATAGAATTACCCAGCAAGGGGAATAAAAGTAAACGTATAGTGAGAGAGTTAAGCTACGCTTTAAAGGATAAGTAGGAAGACTGAATGTCTAGTATGGTAGTAGAAATGGTAACCCTTGGTCAGGCACAGGAGTATATGCCTATAATCCCAGCTACTTGGTAGATTATAAGTTCAAAGCCATCCTGTGTCACTTAGTACAGCCCTGTTTCAAATAGAATTTAACAAAACATCTGGAGTTATGATTCTGTTAAGAGTAGTTGCGTAGCATGAAGGAGGGCCTGTGTTCTATCTGGAGCACTGAAGGAAAAGGGATAGATGACCATTGCTTAGAAGGCATTAGCTGGAGACACTGTCAATAGGGAGTGAAGAGCCCTTGTACCCAGGCCCTCACTCCATTGGAAACCCTAATGGTCCATCTCAGGGCATGTGCTTCTCCCTTGAAATAAATGGTACAATGGAAGATCACTGCGCTCTGGGTCTTTGTGGCATAGAGAATAGCAGCCGCTTTGCTCTGCTGGCGTGTGGAAGAGATTCTCCCATGCCAACCCCCCTGGTTTTAATAGAGAAGAGATTCTTGCCTCTTGTCCTGAAATGCTGCTGCTTCATGAGACAATGCCTGTCACCAGGGCAGGCTGCAAACCTGCCAGAACTACCCACCCACCATTGCTTGCATGTACCACCTTTTGAAGATGCACTATTTGAGATGTGCGTGATTAAAAAATTTTTTTAATTTAAATGGTGATTTTTATATACAGATGTTGATGAAAGATGAGTTTTAAAGAAGTAAATTAAAATCTCATTAATATTTCAGCGAGAGTATTTTGTGCTTATCTGTTTCATCTCTGTTTTTGACCTATGGCTTAGAGTTCACAGCACGAAGGAGACAGTAAAATCTGTTCACCATAAAATGTTAATTATAACTAAATTACAGCACAAGCGTTCAATCAGCCACATTAATTCTACATAAAGTGAATTATTGTAGCAGAAAATTTTGAAATGTGACTGAATTTTGTAATCTTCAGTCTCCTTTTTTTCCTCCCCACCTCTCACACTAAACCTGATTCCCATGTGTTTATCCCAGAACCCCAGAGTTCTTTGTGCAATAGCAAGCTCACTCACCTGACTCTGTTTTGAAAGTTAAATTCCCCGTATACCCCTCACCTGTCTGGATGCTTTTGAGTCAGACTGAGGTCTCTTTGCTTTGTGGCAATGTTCTCACAATGAAGGTATTGGGCTTCTCCTGTGATACGGTTTCCCCCGCCCACCATAAAACATGGCCCAAATGCATACACGTGTTAATATTCTTAAAACTTTGATTTGGCGGGCTGTAGGGATGGCTCAACCATTAACGATTAGGCTCACAACCAGAACTTCAAGAAAGATGATCTTCCCCCTAAATCTATATCTGTTGAAAAGTTGCAAATTTGAACATTTGTGCTTTCATGGCCTAAACCCAACATATGTCACATCTGGCTTCCTTTCAGGCGACTGAGAAATACTTAAGAGTAATCAAAGAATGGAAGAAGAAGGAAAAAAAAAAAGACAAAAAAGTAGTTTAGAAAATGCCAGAAAAAAAAAATCAAGAGTGTAGGTAGCTTGTTCTGTCGGCTCCATTAATTGTATTTTAGCAGCAAAACTCCTGATGCTCCCATGAACAAGAGTACCACCATGAATTTAGCATGTCATTAGAAATGGGAGGCCGCTCCATGCTAATGGGATATTTAATGCTGTGATAGATGCCATTAGGTACTAATGGATACAAGGGCCAGGAGGGGCTGCAAATTTTGCAAAAAAAAAAAAAAAAAAAAAAAAAATCCCAGGGAACAAATAAAAGTTTTCATTATGTGGTGCTGCTAACAGCCACCCAAATTCATTCTACAAGCAGCCTGAAAGCATCACACAGGAGTTCCGGACACCTCGTCACCCTGTCTATTGAAACATTGCGCCACAGATCAGGCCTAGGGCATCCGTGTGCCATGTCCGTGTGAAAATTGTAGTCCCATTTTGGAGGATCCCTCTGCAGAGCTGAGGTTTGTGAGACTGAAGCTGGACATTCACCAGCCTCACCATCAGCTATTTGAGCTGCAAGCACTTTCATACAGATGACCTCACAAGAACAGAGGGACCCAGAGGTGCAGAGAGCACCACCCATGTGCCCATTGCCTCCCAGTGACCCGATGTGGTTAAGCTCCTTCTTCTCATTCACAGAGGGTACAGACTTTGTTCCAATCCCATGGGTGAGCCATTTTATCAGATGCTCACAAAACTCCCCAGAAGTCTGAAGAGCTGGGAAACACAGAAAGCGTCACATGAGGAAAATGCATTAATAACCGCATTAATAAGGAAAATGAAATGACGGGAATCACATACTATTAAGAGAGAAAAGTCTCCCTCTGTAAGAGGGATGAGGGAAGGAATTTTCAATCTGCTAATGGTTGAAGCTGTTAATCTGCAGATATGGGATGTGGGGTGAGCATGGGGTGGGCTTGGAGTGGGTTCCTTTGATAGCCTTAGATACCCCAAGGATTAAAGTATCTGCATGAGCCTTAGATCCGGCTGCTAAAGTACAACAGGCAGCCCTTCTGGGGACTCCGATCTCCTGAAGCAAACAAAGGATGAGAAAATACGGTTGTGTTGAATGAGGCTTGCTTATCATGGAACACTAAGCAAAATAATGGCAGATAAATGGAGATGATTGTAAGTCTTCAGTTGTCACCTCCCTCCTTTGCCCCAAATTCACAGGGTCTTCTTAGCTTCTAATTTCCTTCTTGGTCCCCTAGAAAATCATGAGGACAGTCATAACCTGGCTTAAGAATCCTGTTGTTGTTGTTTATTTCAGTAGAATAATAACTTTGTGTGTGTGTGTGTGTGTGTGTATGTGTGTGTGTGTGTGTATGAAAATGACACCTCCCCACTATGCAGAATTTAAAATAGTCAAATCTGAAGAAGAAAACAAAACCTTACCAACCTATTCGCCACCCCAAGACAGACATCTTTTGATTCTGTGACCACTTTCCACAGAACCTATTTGCCTTGGAGGGGAAAGAAAGAGGTTGCGCAGCAGAGGCAGAGAAGCTGAGTTTCAAAGAAACTGAAATTTGAAAAGAATTATGGGGAGTCTGATGACTAGTGCGGCATTGTTTCCTGAAAATGAGGTGAGAGAGCAGGTTTAGTGTGCTCAGCCACACACATACCCGATAGACAAACTCACAGTTGATAGCTGTGGGCGGAGACGGATGGTTAGTGTTGAGTTTGGTGATAATTTTTGGTCCACACAAAAAACAGATTGCCGTAGTTGTGTGCCTTTTACTTTTCAATCAAATGTCAGCATGAGAAGATATGTGTTAAAAGTCAGGAGTCTTGGGTGCATTTTATGTGAGTGTGTGCATGAATGTGTGCATCTGGGAGGAATGTGTGCATCCCTGTGTATATACATGCAAAGGCCAGAGGAAGATGAAGGATTGTCCACACCTATTGCTTTTTATTCCCTTGAGATGGGGTCTTCCATTGAGCCTGGAACTCGACACCTTTTGGCTAGGCTATGGGCCAGCAAACGTCATCTATCCTCTCTTGGTCTGCTCTTTCTGCCAACATTGATGGTACACGTGGCCCCTCCTGGCTGCTTCTGCCGGTGCTGGCATCTTAGCTCAGGTACTCCCACCCGTACAGCAAGTGCCCTCACCTTCTGGTCCTTCTCCCTATACCCCAGAAATATTGACTTCAGTGGCACTAAACTATTCTACTAGAAATTAAAAGAAAATCTATGAAGGTAAACGCAAAAGCATTTGTGATGTATTTAATGGATTTTATGCAAAAATCTATTAAAATATAGCTCTTAATCTATGATTCAGAGAAAATATTATCTAGATCCATTTTTGTGTGACATCATGTTTCAGACTTAAACACTACTGACCAACACCCTGCTTAAAGCACAACCATGTACCCTAGCACATAGCTGCTATAGAACATAGCATGTAGCACATAGTGGATAGAATTTTCCACTTCTATCTCCTGATATTGTCTGGTTGTTATTTTACTTTGTCCTAATCTGAGACATTTTCCATTTGTTGTGAAGCTACATATCCCTCATTTGCTTCTATACTTTTATGTTTCTGTTTATAATTGTTCACTGGTCTCTGTATTTTGTGTTTATGATTTATTTCCTGGTTAGACGAATCTTATCTTGAGGTAGAATTGTCCTTTATTGTTATTTTGGTTGTTACATATATGCTTATATTTGTAAGGTAAAGCATGATAATGTGGCATGTATAAATATTGTATAATGATAAAATCAGAAAACCCAGCATCTTTCCTTGGTGATAACTTCAAACTCCTGCCTACTAGTTCTTTATAAATATATGCTGCAGAGGTTGCAGATGTGGCTCAGCAGTTTGGAGAATGTACTGCTCTTGCAGAAGCCCCGCACCTTTGGCTTCCTACAACCCCAGCTGCAGCAAATCCAATGCCCTCTTCTGTCCTCTGTGAGCACTGAACACACCCCACAGAGCTACACATATACACATAACTAAAACATAAAATCAATATTTTAATTATGTATTTTAAGTGTATAGCAAATTGTGGTGAACTTTACCCAAACAACTATGCCAACACACATGAAAATTAATTCCTCCTGTCTATCTGTGTTTTAAATCTGTTACTCACCCTCTGTCTAGCCCATATTTTCCTCCCGTCTTATCTGTCAGTCTCTGAGTATTTTTAAGTAAATATTAAGAAAAAATTCAAATGCTATGTTTTAATCTTCTGCATGCCTAAGGATATTTGTGGTCTATATATTTAAAACAAAGCACATTGATAAGGAAATAAAATAAAAAAAGAAATTGATTTAAAATTAAAATCAACTAACTTAAATGAATGGATAAGAGGATGCTTTAGCAAGGTATAAAATTTTGGAAATTATACATTGTTTCTCTGAGATCTTTGTGTAGACCTTTGCCTGCTGTGCCCTGCCACTAGCTAGTGTCATTGAATCACACTTTTGGTTTATAGATGAGCTCATCACTGCCACACTATGTGTTTGAGAGTTTCTCTTTCTATGTTTGAACATCAAACTGACTGGATATTATAACCAGAAAGGCAGTTAAACCAAAACAAAAGAAAAGAAACAAATGAAAAATACTGGGAAATATCACTTTCTTATCTTCTGGGAATTAAAATCTATGGAGAAGACTAATACTTACCCAAATATTCTGCTTATAAAGACTTACTGAATGAAAAAAGTTTTCACTAGCCTCTCAACTCGTAAAGACAGATATATTCAACATCATCCAATTTGAATTAGGTTTTCACAGAATACTTATACTGTGCCTTCTCATTGCTACATGTATCTCTCTCTCTCTTTTCTCTCTCTGTCTCTGTCTCTGTTCTCCCTCTCTCTTGTTTCTGCTGCCTTTGGACCTGTAGCAAGGTAGAATAGTATAACAGGCAGCAGACAGTGACTGCTAGTCACTAGGCAGTAGCCAGGAAGGAAAGGAAGCACGGTCACAATTCCAATATCCCTTTCAAGGACATGTCCCAAGTGCCTAAGTTCCCCCACTACCACCACTTCAGGCTCTACCTTCTAAAAGTTTACAAACTAACAGCACAAAAGCTGGTGACCAATGCTCTGACACGAGTCTTCAGAGATGTTTAACACCATGAGATGACTTAAGAAGTCTAGCTGCTCCTAAGAAGTCTAGGTTGACACTTCTTCTTCCCAAGCTTCTTCCCAAGTTGTGAGGGATTTGGGGAGACTTCTGGACTTTCTTTCCCATTAGATCCATTCTAGGGTAGAGAATATACTTGAATATAACATTGTAGCACACCAGGGTCATTTTCCTGTCTTCCCCAGGCTGATGCTTTTAAGTTTGTAGTTAGAGGCTTTGCCCTGTTCTTCAACTGTTGCTATTGAGAATTGTCTTTTCCTTCAGCATGTCCTCTTCCTTTTGTAAGATATTGGAGCCAGGGGACTCTGTGGTTTTAAAACTACTCCAACCATCACCCCTCAAGGCTAAGATTTTCTGTATTAATATCAGCACTGTTGCTATGCCAGTCAAATGACTGTGTGTCTTTATTTCTCTCAATGAAGTAAATACCCCAGCAATGTGTAATGACACTTCTGTGTAATGTGTAAGCCACTTATCTGTAATGTGATACCAAGAATGCAGATAGCTGTGGAGAGTCAATAAGGAAATAAGGATGATACTAAGAAACTCTTTATCAAGCATCCCCCTTTTGTGGGCACCTGGAACATGATGTCCTGAGTAAAACCCAAGGAAGGGTATGGACCATATGCCTAAGAGAAAGAGAGGCAGTGGGTGTACATACTGATTCCTATTATCCATAGACAGATACCTGCTCCCATGTTTGATAATTCTCTCCCACCGCCTACCTACTGCATACACAAGGAAAGTAGGAGCTGGATATTAAAACTTTTGGAGAGGCTCAGGCTCCAGCAACAGCCAGTTCTGCTATGAGCAATGACATGGTAAAAATCTAAGAGAAGATGGCCAGAGTGAGCTACATGATTGTGAACTTCAGACACTTTGTTGTGTGGAGAAAATGAGATCAGGAAGAGAGGAGTAGGATGCCCTTAGTTCTGGTGTGTGATCCAATCAGGTTAGTTGCTGACAACAATATAGAACTTAGTTATTGACCCCAACTAGTTGGCTTAATGAATGTCAGGGCTGGAGAGATAGCCCAATGGTTAAGAACACAAGCTACTCTCTTAGAGAACTGGAGTTTGGTTCCCAGAACTCACTAGACCACTTATAACTCATGGAGATCTGATACACCCTTCTGGCCTCCCCAAAGATATAACACTACACACACACACACACACACACACACACACACACACACACACACAAATAAAAAATATCTTTTTTAAAAAATTTATTTAATGAATGTACCTGTAGAAAAAAAGCAGAATTCTTTTGGGAGGTCTTAGAAAACAGATGGAAAAACAATAAGATTATATGAATATATGTGGATATAGATATAGATAGATGATAGATAGATAGACAGACAGACACATACAGAATTTCTACATGTATATATAATGCATACATGTATAAATATATATGTATATACATGTACAAGTTATATCCATCTATAGTTGTCCTTGGTATCCATTAGATATTCTATGAGTCCCTGCAGACAAGAGAATCTGTGGTCTCTCAAGTCCCTTATACAAAATGGCATAGACATTTTCATATAAGCTATATGTATCTTTCTATATGCTGCAAATCATCTCTACATCGCTTACAGTGCTGCACACAGTGTAAACACTGTTTATGCTTTATTGTCCAGGGAACAATAATAAGAAGTCTATGCATGTCCGGTAGAGGTGTAAATTTCAAAACCCTCTTTCATCTGCAGGTCATTGCATTTGCAGAGACAGAACGTGTGGATGTGAGGGGAAAGCTATCCGTATGTGTGAAAAGAGTTTTATCCGAGGTGAGCTCAGGTGAGAGGGCACAGGAGCAAGTGCACTTGCGTGTGATGTGTGCTGTGCGCGTGCTGCACGGACACTCCACTTGAGAGCACCGAGAGTGTCGCTCAGCTGCCTCCCATCAGTTTCCACCTGACACCAAAGGACCACATCTTTCTTATGGAGGCCACGGCACAAATCTACTCAGCTAAAATTCTACTTTCAAATAATCTTCTTTTACAAAGATGTCACACTGAGTTGGGTTTTAGAAAGGACCTGACTTTTGACTGGTATGTATCTCATATATTTGAATGGAGTTGCAGAAACCCAATCCCTTTCCTCTCTGTGAACTCTCTAACCTGGTGGCTACAAAGGGCTGAGTTACATTAACACTAAGGGGAGAAACCTAAAAAGATCTCTATATTCATTGGTTAAGGTGGAGAGAAAATTCTCATGCCTATAACAAAGCTAGGTGATTCCAATCAGATATTTTGCATATAAGGTGATTGCACATGCATAATTGTGTATATATAGAGACTTTTATAAATATGAACATTAAAAGTATATTTAATGATATAATTAAACTTTCTATAATGTAAATATTGATAATTTTATATATTTAATACATTCTAGTCCATCATATGTTGTGTTATATATGATGTACTATGTTCATTTTATAATTAATATATTCTATTAAATGCATCTTATGTGATATATTTATATATCTCATATATATCTTATATATCTTATATGATGATTAATAGTCTACTAAGAATATATTAATGTTATATATCATTAGATCATAGTAGAAATATATTTTCAGTTATAATTACTAAATTTCATTATGTAAGTTCAAATATATCTAGTTATATTTTAATAGAAAAGTGTTTTTCAAAATCCCCACCCAAGAGATCATGTACTTATGTTTATTCATGTGATAATTACCTCTAAATTGTGGGCTTTAGGACACTGAATAAATTACACATACTAAAAATCATTTTACCAAATAAATGCTAAATTTAGGATTCAATTGGTGGGAAGATTGTTGTATGTATCTGGTAAAATAAAAAACAATCAAAGAATAACCCATGCCCTCCTCAGATATGGTAGGATGCTCTGAGCTATTTGTAAATAACCCATCCTCACATTCATGAAGGGGAGAAGAGAGAAAAGAAAGAGGGAAATTAGTCAATGTGAAACACTCATGGGAAACAGGAAAGAGAACGGCTTCACAGCCATGGGGGCTCAGTGTTGAACTAAATCTTCAAGAGATGGTTGGTCAGACATCACTAAGAACTTCCTGTCAGGCTGAGGGGCTAGTCATCAGAGCAAACCTGGAAGTGATCTTGAGGATTGCCTACATGTGGAAAATTCTAGACAGGCGCTACCAACTCTGCTAAAATACTTACACAAAGGATCTAGGCGCTCTTATAACATATTCCCCAATATATTCTGACTATTTTCTCAGGGGTGGGTTGTTTATAAACAATATAAATAATGACTATTAGTAATATAAACATTATTGTGCCTTCCCTTCACAAAAACATTTCTGTGGTCTTCTGATTTTTTTTTTCCATTTTTTATTAGGTATTTAACTCATTTACATTTCCAATGCTATACCAAAAGTCCCCGATATCCACCCACCCCCACTCCCCTGCCCACCCACTCCCCCTTTTTGGCCCTGGTATTCCCCTGTACTGGGGCATATAAAGTTTGCAAGTCCAATGGGCCTCTCTTTCCAGTGATGGCCGACTAGGCCATCTTTTGATATATATGCAGCTAGAGTCAAGAGCTCCGGGGTACTGGTTAGCTCATAATGTTGTTCCACCTATAGGGTTGCAGATCCCTTTAGCTCCTTGGCTACTTTCTCTAGCTCCTCCATTGGGAGCCCTATGATCCATCCATTAGCTGACTGTGAGCATCCACTTCTGTGTTTGCTGGGCCCCGGCATAGTCTCACAAGAGACAGCTACATCTGGGTCCTTTCAATAAAATCTTGCTAGTGTATGCAATGGTGTCAGCGTTTGGATGCTGATTATGGGGTGGATCCCTGGCTATGGCAGTCTCTACATGGTCCATCCTTTCATCTCAGCTCCAAACTCCATCTCTGTAACTCCTTCCATGGGTGTTTTGTTCCCAAATCTAAGGAGGGGCATAGTGTCCACACTTCAGTCTTCATTCTCCTTGAGTTTCATGTGTTTAGCAAATTATATCTTATATCTTGGGTATCCTAGGTTTGGGGCTAATATCCACTTATCAGTGAATACATATTGTGTGAGTTTCTTTGTGAATGTGTTACCTCACTCAGGATGATGCCCTCCAGGTCCATCCATTTGGCTAGGAATTTCATAAATTCATTCTTTTTAATAGCTGAGTAGTACTCCATTGTGTAGATGTACCACATTTTCTGTATCCATTCCTCTGTTGAGGGGCATCTAGGTTCTTTCCAGCTTCTGGCTATTATAAATAAGGCTGCTATGAACATAGTGGAGCATGTGTCCTTCTTACCTGTTGGGGCATCTTCTGGATATATGCCCAGGAGAGGTATTGCTGGATCCTCCGGTAGTACTATGTCCAGTTTTCTGAGGAACCGCCAGACTGATTTCCAGAGTGGTTTTATAAGCCTGCAATCCCACCAACAATGGAGGAGTGTTCCTCTTTTTCCACATCCTCGCCAGCATCTGCTGTCACCTGAATTTTTGATCTTAGCCATTCTGACTGGTGTGAGGTGGAATCTCAGGGTTGTTTTGATTTGCATTTCCCTGATGATTAAGGATGTTGAACATTTTTTCAAGTGCTTCTCTGCCATTCGGTATTCCTCAGGTGAGAATTCTTTGTTCAGTTCTGAGCCCCATTTTTTAATGGGGTTATTTGATTTTCTGAAGTCCACCTTCTTGAGTTCTTTATATATGTTGGATATTAGTCCCCTATCTGATTTAGGATAGGTAAAGATCCTTTCCCAATCTGTTGGTGGTCTTTTTGTCTTATTGACGGTGTCTTTTGCCTTGCAGAAACTTTGGAGTTTCATTAGGTCCCATTTGTCGATTCTCGATCTTACAGCACAAGCCATTGCTGTTCTGTTCAGGAATTTTTCCCCTGTGCCCATATCTTCAAGGCTTTTCCCCACTTTCTCCTCTATAAGTTTCAGTGTCTCTGGTTTTATGTGAAGTTCCTTGATCCACTTAGATTTGACCTTAGTACAAGGAGATAAGTATGGATCGATTCGCATTCTTCTACATGATAACAACCAGTTGTGCCAGCACCAATTGTTGAAAATGCTGTCTTTCTTCCACTGGATGGTTTTAGCTCCCTTGTCGAAGATCAAGTGACCATAGGTGTGTGGGTTCATTTCTGGATCTTCAATTCTATTCCATTGGTCTACTTGTCTGTCTCTATACCAGTACCATGCAGTTTTTATCACAATTGCTCTGTAGTAAAGCTTTAGGTCTGGCATGGTGATTCCGCCAGAAGTTCTTTTATCCTTGAGAAGACTTTTTGCTATCCTAGGTTTTTTGTTATTCCAGACAAATTTGCAAATTGCTCCTTCCAATTCGTTGAAGAATTGAGTTGGAATTTTGATGGGGATTGCATTGAATCTGTAGATTGCTTTTGGCAAGATAGCCATTTTTACAATGTTGATCCTGCCAATCCATGAGCATGGGAGATCTTTCCATCTTCTGAGATCTTCTTTAATTTCTTTCTTCAGAGATTTGAAGTTTTTATCATACAGATCTTTCACCTCCTTAGTTAGAGTCACGCCAAGATATTTTATATTATTTGTGACTATTGAGAAGGGTGTTGTTTCCCTAATTTCTTTCTCAGCCTGTTTATTCTTTGTATAGAGAAAGGCCATTGACTTGTTTGAGTTTATTTTATATCCAGCTACTTCACCGAAGCTGTTTATCAGGTTTAGGAGTTCTCTGGTAGAATTTTTAGGGTCACTTATATATACTATCATATCATCTGCAAAAAGTGATATTTTGACTTCCTCTTTTCCAATTTGTATCCCCTTGATCTCCTTTTGTTGTCTAATTGCTCTGGCTAATACTTCAAGTACTATGTTGAAAAGGTAGGGAGAAAGTGGGCAGCCTTGTCTAGTCCCTGATTTTAGTGGGATTGCTTCCAGCTTCTCTCCATTTACTTTGATGTTGGCTACTGGTTTGCTGTAGATTGCTTTTATCATGTTTAGGTATGGGCCTTGAATTCCTGATCTTTCCAAAACTTTTATCATGAATGGGTGTTGGATCTTGTCAAATGCTTTTTCTGCATCTAACGAGATGATCATGTGGTTTTTGTCTTTGAGTTTGTTTATATAATGGATTACATTGATGGATTTTCGTATATTAAACCATCCCTGCATCCCTGGAATAAAACCTACTTGGTCAGGATGGATGATTGCTTTAATGTGTTCTTGGATTCGGTTAGCGAGAATTTTATTGAGGATTTTTGCATCGATATTCATAAGAGAAATTGGTCTGAAGTTCTCTATCTTTGTTGGATCTTTCTGTGGTTTAGGTATCAGAGTAATAGTGGCTTCATAAAATGAGTTGGGTAGAGTACCTTCTACTTCTATTTTGTGAAATAGTTTGTGCAGAATTGGAATTAGATCTTCTTTGAAGGTCTGATAGAACTCTGCACTAAACCCATCTGGTCCTGGGCTTTTTTTGGTTGGGAGACTATTAATAACTGCTTCTATTTCTTTAGGTGATATGGGACTGTTTAGATGGTCAACTTGATCCTGATTCAACTTTGGTACCTGGTATCTGTCCAGAAATTTGTCCATTTCGTCCAGGTTTTCCAGTTTTGTTGAGTATAGCCTTTTGTAGAAGGATCTGATGGTGTTTTGGATTTCTTCAGGATCTGTTGTTATGTCTCC
Source organism: Mus musculus (assembly GCF_000001635.26). Classification (NCBI taxonomy): domain Eukaryota; kingdom Metazoa; phylum Chordata; class Mammalia; order Rodentia; family Muridae; genus Mus; species Mus musculus. The sequence continues at coordinate 108,341,103 of NC_000074.6, forward strand.
CTTTTCATTTCTGATTTTGTTAATTAGGATTTTGTCCCTGTGCCCTTTAGTGAGTCTAGCTAAGGGTTTATCTATCTTGTTGATTTTCTCAAAGAACCAACTCCTCGTTTGGTTAATTCTTTGAATAGTTCTTCTTGTTTCCACTTGGTTGATTTCACCCCTGAGTTTGATTATTTCCTGCCGTCTACTCCTCTTGGGTGAATTTGCTTCCTTTTTTTCTAGGGCTTTTAGATGTGTTGTCAAGCTGCTAGTATGTGCTGTCTCCCGTTTCTTCTTGGAGGCACTCAGCGCTATGAGTTTCCCTCTTAGAAATGCTTTCATTGTGTCCCATAGGTTTGGGTACGTTGTGGCTTCATTTTCATTAAACTCTAAAAAGTCTTTAATTTCTTTCTTTATTCCTTCCTTGACCAAGGTATCATTGAGAAGAGTGTTATTCAGTTTCCACGTGAATGTTGGCTTTCCATTATTTATGTTGTTATTGAAGATCAGTCTTAGGCCATGGTGGTCTGATAGGATACATGGGACAATTTCAATATTTTTGTATCTATTGAGGCCTGTTTTGTGACCAATTATATGGTCAATTTTGGAGAAGGTCCCGTGAGGTGCTGAGAAGAAGGTATATCCTTTTGTTTTAGGATAAAATGTTCTGTAGATATCTGTCAGGTCCATTTGTTTCATAACTTCTGTTAGTTTCACTGTGTCCCTGTTTAGTTTCTGTTTCCACGATCTGTCCTTTGAAGAAAGTGGTGTGTTGAAGTCTCCCACTATTATTGTGTGAGGTGCAATGTATGCTTTGAGCTTTACTAAAGTGTCTCTAATGAATGTGGCTGCCCTGGCATTTGGTGCGTAGATATTCAGAATTGAGAGTTCCTCTTGGAGGATTTTACCTTTGATGAGTATGAAGTGTCCCTCCTTGTCTTTTTTGATAAGTTTGGGTTGGAAGTCGATTTTATCCGATATTAAAATGGCTACTCCAGCTTGTTTCTTCAGTCCATTTGCTTGGAAAATTGTTTTCCAGCCTTTCACTCTGAGGTAGTGTCTGTCTTTTTCCCTGAGATGGGTTTCCTGTAAGCAGCAGAATGTTGGGTCCTGTTTGTGTAGCCAGTCTGTTAGTCTATGTCTTTTTATTGGGGAATTGAGTCCATTGATATTAAGAGATATTAAGGAAAAGTAATTGTTGCTCCCTTTTATTTTTGTTGTTAGAGTTGGCATTCTGTTCTTGTGGCTGTCTTCTTTTTGGTTTGTTGAATGATTACTTTCTTGGTTGTCCTAGGGCGTGATTTCCGTCCTTGTATTGCTTCTTTTCTATTATTATCCTTTGAAGGGCTGGATTCGTGGAAAGATATTGTGTGAACTTGGTTTTGTCGTGGAATACTTTGCTTTCTCCATCTATGGTAATTGAGAGTTTGGCCGGGTATAGTAGCCTGGGCTGGCATTTGTGTTCTCTTAGTGTCTGTATAACATCTGTCCAGGCTCTTCTGGCTTTCATAGTCTCTGGTGAAAAGTCTGGTGTAATTCTGATAGGCCTTCCTTTATATGTTACTTGACCTTTCTCCCTTACTGCTTTTAATATTCTATCTTTATTTAGTGCATTTGTTGTTCTGATTATTATGTGTCGGGAGGAATTTCTTTTCTGGTCCAGTCTATTTGGAGTTCTGTATGCTTCTTGTATGATCATGGGCATCTCTTTTTTTATGTTTGGGAAGTTTTCTTCTATTATTTTGTTGAAGATATTAGCTGGCCCTTTAAGTTGAAAATCTTCATTCTCATCAATTCCTATTATCCGTAGGTTTGGTCTTCTCATTGTGTCCTGGATTACCTGGATGTTTTGAGTTAGGATCCTTTTGCATTTTGTATTTTCTTTGACTGTTGTGTCGATGTTCTCTATGGAATCTTCTGCACCTGAGATTCTCTCTTCCATTTCTTGTATTCTGTTGCTGATGCTCGCATCTATGGTTCCAGATCTCTTTCCTAGGGTTTCTATCTCCAGCGTTGCCTCGCTTTGGGTTTTCTTTATTGTGTCTACTTCCCCTTTTAGTTCTAGTATGGTTTTGTTCATTTCCATCACCTGTTTGGCTGTGTTTTCCTGCTTTTCTTTAAGAGCCTGTAACTCTTTAGCAGTGCTCTCCTGTAAATCTTTAAGTGACTTATGAAAGTCCTTCTTGATGTCCTCTATCATCATCATGAGAAATGTTTTTAAATCTGGGTCTAGATTTTCGGTTGTGTTGGGGTGCCCAGGACTAGGTGGGGTGGGAGTGCTGCGTTCTGATGATGGTGAGTGGTCTTGATTTCTGTTAGTAGGATTCTTACGTTTGCCTTTCGCCATCTGGTAATCTCTGAAGCTAGCTGTTTTAGTTGTCACTGTTAAGAGCTTGTTCTTCAGGTGACTCTGTTAGCCTCTATGAGCAGACCTGGAGGGTAGCACTCTCCTTAGTTTCAGTGGGCAGAGTATTCTCTGCAGGCAAGCTCTCTTCTTGCAAGGCAGGTACCCAGATATCTGGTGTTCGAACCAGACTCCTGGCAGAAGTTGTGTTCCACTCACTAGAGGTCTTAGGATCACGTGTGGAATCCTGTGTGGGCCCTTGCGGGTGTCAGGCGACTCAGCTGGCAAGGTAGCCGGGGCTCGAGTGGAGTGGAAGGGGTTTGTGCCCCAGATCAAGCCCGGGTAGCCTGCTTCCCTATGTACAGCAGTCTCAAGTTCCACGCGATTGGATTGGGGTAGGCGCTGTGTTCCACTCACCAGAGGTCTTAGGGTCCCGTGGGGAGTCCCGTGTGGGCCCTTGCGGGTGTTGGGCAAGACTCTGCTGGCAAGGTAGCCCGGGGCTCGAGTCACGAGTCGAGCGGAAGGGACTTGTGCCCCAGATCAGGCCCGGGTAGCCTGCTTCCCTATGTACCGCAGTCTCAAGTTCCACGCGATTGGATTGGGGCAGGCACTGTGATCCACTCACCAGAGGTCTTAGGGTCCCGTGGGGAGTCCCGTGTGGACCCTTGCGGGTGTTGGGCAAGACTCTGCTGGCAAGGTAGCCCGGGGCTCGAGTCTCGAGTCGAGCGGAAGGGACTTGTGCCCCAGATCAGGCCCGGGTAGCCTGCTTCCCTATGTACCGCAGTCTCGAGTTCCGCGCGATTGGATTGGGGCAGGCACTGTGATCCACTCACCAGAGGTCTTAGGGTCCCGTGGGGAGTCCCGTGTGGACCCTTGCGGGTGTTGGGCAAGACTCTGCTGGCAAGGTAGCCCGGGGCTCGAGTCATGAGTCGAGCGGAAGGGACTTGTGCCCCAGATCAGGCCCGGGTAGCCTGCTTCCCTATGTACCGCAGTCTCAAGTTCCACGCAATTGGATTGGGGCAGGCACTGTGATCCACTCACCAGAGGTCTTAGGGTCCCGTGGGGAGTCCCGTGTGGACCCTTGCGGGTGTTGGGCAAGACTCTGCTGGCAAGGTAGCCCGGGGCTCGAGTCTCGAGTCGAGCGGAAGGGACTTGTGCCCCAGATCAGGCCCGGGTAGCCTGCTTCCCTATGTACCGCAGTCTCAAGTTCCGCGCGATTGGATTGGGGCAGGCACTGTGGTCCACTCACCAGAGGTCTTAGGGTCCCGTGGGGAGTCCCGTGTGGACCCTTGCGGGTGTTGGGCAAGACTCTGCTGGCAAGGTAGCCCGGGGCTCGAGTCTCGAGTCGAGCGGAAGGGTCTTCTGATCTTTATAAACATTTGAGGCTATCCCAAAGGCTTACAAAGTTGTCATCTCTCACTGACACGTTAAATAGAGCCCTAGATTCTTCCAGGAGTTTGTATGTTGTCATGGAATCATCAGTTGTGGATTGGGTATGAGACATTCCCCACTGGCTCATGGTTTGAAGACTTTGTCCTTAGTCAACCTTGCTGTTTGGGATGGTTAAAGTCAAAAGCATGCTACCCCTGACTCCTTCCTCTTACATGTCACTGCTTTCCGACTATCCTGACATAAATGTCCCTCCTCCACCATTCACTCCCACACCTGTGATGTCCTGCCCAAGCACATAGTTAAATATTATTATGTACACTAAATGAATATAAATATAAAAAGTGGATATAAATTAGACCCTCTGAAACACTGAGCCAAAATAAATCCTCTTTTCCTTCTGTCAAGAATGTGGTCCCAGCAGTGTAAAGGTGGCCAATACATTCTTCCAAATTCATGTGTGGAAGTTCTAACTCCTGTTAGTACAGAGTGAGACTGTATTGGTGATAATAACCTTCTGAGTGTGCAGAGGCACAATCACGTGAAGACATAGGGAGCTACACACAAAGAGAAGGGCCTCACAAGAAAGCAACCCTGGCCGGTCATGGTGGTGCACGCCTTTAATCCCAGCACTCGGGAGGCAGAGGCAGGTGGATTTCTGAGTTCGAGGCCAGCCTGGTCTACAGAGTGAGTTCCAAGACAGCCAGGACTATACAGAGAACCCCTGTCTCAAAAAACAAACAAAAAAAAAAAAAAAAAAAAAGAAAGGAAGGAAGGAAGCAACCCTGCCAATATTTTGAACTCTCATTCAGCAAACTATGACAAAATATGACTCTGTGGTAGGAGTCCGTCCCCACCCGGTCCGGACACTTTGTCATGGCAGCCCATGCAAACTCATACATGGCGCATCTCTCTCATATTTTCTCCCATCCATTTTGAGTCTTTTAAAAAGTGAAGCCTCAGACTCCTGCTGGTGTGGAAGTTTCCAAGCTTATTTCCTTTGTCTGTTGAGTGCTCGCTGTAAGAGACGTTGCTCTCCATGCTTGTGTGGCACAGTTACACTTACACGGTATTTTTTGCAGGTAGAACTTTCCCAAATCTTTACATCTCCAGTCAGTGACTTGCAGCCACTAAATGAAAATCATCCAGACAGTCAGCGGCAAGGCTGGTATTGGTATCAAGCCTAAGATGTCCACTTTCAGGGATGTCCAGTGTGGGATGGCCAGGGGCAGACAGTGGCTTCATACCATGGCTGATTTGTCTCTTCTGTCAGATGACGTCTTGTGGGCTTCCCAATAGTGCGTGTTACTGCCTTTAGCTAGATATTTGTGCATGTAGCCTTCTTACTTGATCTACCTGGAAGCTCACGGGAGGCAGGTCCTGGGCTGTCCTTTCTAGTTACAGGGTTTGGGGAGTATATGTTGATTAACAGGTTGTTTACATGTAGCTTTTAGCCAGAGTCCAACTTATCACTTGGCTTTCAACGTTCTCCAAATAAATGTAAAACTGACAGGACACATACAATGTCAATCAGGTCTTTGTTAGATAAAGACTAGGAGGGTGTATATATAAAAATAATACCATGGGTTGAGATTATATTACAATCATAATTATAATATTTATTATATTTATATAGCATCTCTCTCCCTTCCTCTCTAAGGGGCTCATAGTCATTTGCAAGCAGTGGGCCTGATCCTGCTGCTAAATAGAAAATAAATTGCTTATCTCTTGAAAGAGAATTAACTCTTTCAGGGCACTGGGGTACCATTTAGTAAATTAATAATCCTCTAAATGACACTCCAGATACACAGGATCCCCACTTATAAACCTGGAAAATGAACGCATTCCCAGTGCTTAAAAGAAATCGGGGCATGCCTAACAGAAATCAAACTGCAAGCTCAGAATACATGTAATGGACTCATCTCTCGTCTCTAATAACTTTATGTTCATTCTCATGGAAATCCGTGCGTGATGGAAGATGATTGTGTTTGCTAAAAGCTGGCACTTCTGATCTTTTAATCTACTAATATGAGAGCAATAAATGGGAAGGAGTAGATGATGAGAAAAGGCGAACGCCGGTGTCTACACGCACGGGAGCCCTGGCGCTTTGCTCTGCTAAACGGATTTTGAGAGGACAATGACCTTTTCCCAAAGCCATTTGGAAGGCTGACCTTGACGCTTCCAGAAAATAGTCCTCCCCTTCCAAAGGAGTGGTTAGTGCAGTGGAATTCACCTCACAGCGGCTCTTCTTGGATCCCTGGCGAAAGTAGGTTAGGGGCAGATAGCAATCAAGAGGGGCATTTTCTGTGTCAAAAAAACAACCTCTTAGTCAGTCAGGAATGAAGCCGAGGACATAGACAAGTAACTCTAAGCCTCCAGACAGAGACCTTCCTGGGTAACTGTAAAGCAACAGAAATGAAGAGGAAGAGACAATAGCTACTCAAAATGCTTGTCCAGCTAGCCTGAGGACCTGGACTCAACACCCCAGGATTTGAGTTTAAAATAAAACAAAACAAACAAACAAACAAAACAAAACAAAAAAACCCAGCCACATGTGTTTGTACGTGCTTGTAATTCTAGGAGGGGTAAGAGACAACAGGATTCCTGGGCCTTGCTGGTTGGCCAGCCTAGAGCATTTGACAAGCTCCAAGGCAGTAAAAGATGTTGCCTAAAACAAAATTCGAGCCATAGACAGCACAAGAGAAATGACACTTGAAATTATCCTTTAAATTTTACACACGCAATCATGTATGCGTTTGTCTACATGTACACCTGTGCATGTGTGTGAGCCCCGCCTCCACACACATACATAGACACACAAGAAGTCATTAGTGCTGAGTGATTCACTGTTTTTTTTAAAGCAAATCAACTCCCCTCTTCCATGACTATCCCTTTCCATTCCCCCCCAGAATATGACCCCCATCTCATTATACATTTCTAGAGTTCACTCATTGACTCGGATGCCTCTCAGAGTCTTGCTTGTCCGGTGCTGCTGCACTGAATTCTGATTGTGATTCAGTCACACATTATTGATTGTTGAGGCTTTCAGTTTATGTGCAATGAGATAGAATTTGGAAACTGGCGGTGTCTTATTGACTTTCTGATTTGCGCTTCTGGGAAACTCACTGGATGGTCAGACGGCTTGCTAGCAGGTAGCTTGATAGTTCAGTAAACACGACGTAGTTATCTCTCCAAAATGTGGGCCGATCCTACATAGGCCCCTCTTTAGATGCCACATGTGTGAGAAAAACATCAGCCTGGGTTACTCTACCCGATGACCTCCATCCTCCATCTTAGCCTCTTTCTGAAGCTTCCTCGCTTTCCCTCGCCCCTTCTTGCCCCCCTGACTGTCAGCTGCCAGGGGCCTCTTTACACAAAAGTGAATTTTTCAAGAGAAATCTGCTATGTAAGTCCGATTTCAGCAGTCTGCACACCTCTGAGCCCCTCAAACTCCAAGGAGCAGTCTTAAAGAAAAGCATCAGCAGGCTGCTAAGAAGAAATCAAGCCTATCAGCAAAATGTCTTGGAAAGCTGAGAAGGAATTATGAGCCCCATAATAGACAAACAGCCTTTATTTTCCAGTAAGCAACATGACTGGCAACAAAAATAAACACTGATAGGGAAAGCGTGTGCTCGGTCTAATTGTATAATTGAAGGTTGCTTCTTTCTGTTCATCACACGGGGACTGAAATAGCAAGGCGACCGACCGCAAGCCGCTCCATGGGCTCCCTCTCACGTGGGCGTTTTTTGCATGTGCTTGCGCTATGGCATGAGTATGGATTTAAATAACCCGAGTCTGGGGATTCTGTCCCCGAGATGGGTCACCCTTACAAAATGACAGTTGGGGGTAGTAAGTACATTCAGCTCAAAGGTAGCCAAATGAGAAGAGAACCGGAGCTGCAAATTCACCTTCCCGGTGACAGTTCTCATCTTCCAAATGCTGGTTAATCACCATCTACGTGATAAACAAGAGAGCCTGGTCAGCAGCAGCCTTCAGCTGACGGCTCTTCTATCTAGCAAGTTCCAAAGGTGATAGATTCCTTACCCCCTTCCATGTTGCTGATGCTAGACCCTCAGAGAGTTTCCCCAGAAAGCTGACTCCTATTCATTTCTTTTGCTTTCCAGAGGAGGAAAATGCTCCCTCCCCCACGGAAGGCTATGTCCAAATGAAGGTGCTGCCTTCATGTCAAAATCCCCACCCCTTCCTTTCTGCTATCCTGTCACTCACAGGTTTGCGTTGTCCAGAGTGAATAGTAGTCACTGGCTTCTCGGTTCTGACCTTTGTCTCTGTGATCCTGGCCACTACTTTCTTTACTACCCTGTGACTGTGGGCTCCTCTCCAGTGGAAAACATCAGCTGCATATGCTAACAGACAAGGAGTTTCCGAGAGAAGTGCTTGGGTTTCCAAATTATTCATTTGCATAATTCTTAAATTTCCAAGCGGTTGAGAAATGTAGGAAGATCTTGAGGTTTAAAAACCCTACACCAGTCGTTCTAATACTCTGATCTTTTAGTGTGATCTCTCAAGTTGTGGTGACTCTCCAACCCTAAAATTATTTCGTTGCTACCTCATAACTATAACTTTGCTGTTATTGTGAATTGTAGTGCAGATATCTGTGTTTTCTGATGGTCTTAGATGACCTCTGTGAAAGGGTTATTTGACCCCCCCCCAAAGGTTAAGAGCCAGTGTCCTACACCAATTTACTGGTGATAACTATTATTAATAAAATTAGACTATCTTTATAAAAAAAAAATCCAGGTTTTCAGAGTGCTTGTATTTTACAGAACTTGTAGGTGGTTAAATATGATTTGCTTTTGACATTTTTTTCCTACCAAAATTAAAAATGATGAATATCCACTAGAAGTTAACAGACATCAAATTAATACTTCATTATTTCTTTTATCTTATGATTTTGGGTGATTTGTTCCATATCTCCTCCTTTCCTGGACTTTGTCACCTTGGTTCAAATGGATGAGACAGTATTTGCACCGTTATGAGTTTCTTTTGATTGATGGACTTATCCCAGAGACCACATTATCAGCATCCATCCTCCTACAAGGAACCAGCCTTCCCAGAGAAGAACCAATTTTTGTTTTCCACTATTTGTGGCTAATCTGACGTTGTGATAATGTCATCAAGCTGTATTCTTTTTTTTTCTTGATGAGCTAGAATTCTCTGGAGCTAAGACTCGCAGGCATGGGAGAGAGTGATAAACAGGAGGCATAGAATTAGGCAAATTCAGTTTTGACACCCCCTGCCTGGGATGTAAAATTGATGGGAGCACATTTGTCATTCCTGAGGTATCGGGCATCCTCCAAGTCACTTGATTTTCAAATCAAACTCTATTAGAATATGTGAGTCAAGGAAAAGAAGCCAAATGAAAGGACGAGCATTTACGTTGGATGAGAACATTACTCTTATTTTTCCGCCTTTATTTGTATTGGCCATCGGTTTAGGAGAGGGATTTGATTTGAGGAACCTCTACAGAAGAATCTGGAAAGATAAGTTTGCTCTGTAAATATCCTGGAAGGAAAATAATAACAGATATTAATGTTGTTAACATGGGAGAAAATTAAAAGTACATCCCATGTAGGAAATGGTGAGATCTGACGTCCTTGTGATGAATGTTTGCCCCTGTGCTAACAGTTTTGTCCTCGCCGAAACTAGATTTGTTGAAGGAAATATTAATAGTAATTGTTATATAGACCACTTATGATTGGTGGCAACAAAATAAAAGGCTTAAAAGTTACAGGGGGGAAAAAAGTATGTAGCAAAGAGATATGATAAATGCTTCACACACTTAAGGAAGAGTTTCCACTGCAGCATGGGAAATGTTAACAACGCTTTGGTAATGAATAGATAAGCTCTCCTTTTTGGGGCCATATTTGTGTGTGTGTGTGTGTGTGTGTGTGTGTGTGTGTGTGTGTGTGTGTGTTTATGATATATATATATAACATGTAAGTGGTTATGATATATATAGGAATATTTTTTAATATTAGTTTTGATGGCATTATTTTAGAGTGTGCCAGTTGAAGACAGAAGATACCAGAAAAGGAATTGAGTGTCTTAATTTTGTCTTTGCTGCTTGGCACTTGTAGGGCCTTAACTGTCCTTTAATCTCTCTAAACCTACGGTTTTTTCCACTTAAAGTAAGGTTGCACTCCAAAATCAAATGTCTGCTATTTGCAGGAAGTCCAGTGACTAAGCGTGAGTATCATACAGAGGTGGTTCTGGTTGGAAGTGTGAGGCAGGTGGACTTCCAGCCAAGAGACTGTGGCAGCTTCAATCTAAGCAATGCCATTTGATCAGTAAAAGGCAGCTGTGGCAAGAAGAAAGAGGTTATTTGCACTTGGCTGGGTCAGCATCACTTCGGGGTGTGTATCCATAGGTTCAGCCTCTGCTTTGGTGAATCTAATGATCATCTTCAGTGATGTCCTGAGCTTCTCCAAAATAAGACATATCAGGGACTGAGGAGATGGTGCAGTTGAGTAAATGCTAGTGGAACACACATGGGGACCTGAGTTCAGTCCTCAAAACCCATACAAAAAGCCTCAAGATGCTGCTCTTGTAGAGGACCTAAATTCAGTTCCAAGCACCCACATCAGGTGACTCACAATCACATGTAACTCTAGCTCTAGGAAAACCAGTGGTCTCTTCTGAATTCTGTAGGCATACACACACAAACACACACACACACACACACACACACACACACACACACACACACATCATTTTTAAAGCTAGAAATGCTGGTGGCCAATTGGAATCCCAGCACTGGAGTGGAGGGGATAGGAAGATCTCTGGAGCTCCCTGGCCAGTCAGCATAGCCCAATTGACAAACCCTAGATACCAGAAAAAGACAATATCTCAAAGAACAAGGTAGATGGTTCCAGAGAATAACATCTAAGGTTGACCTCTGGTGTTCACATGTAAAATGTATGTGTGATGCCCCCCAACACACACATGTATGCAATCATGTTAGCACATACACAGAGAAACTGTGGATCATTTCCATTAGCATACTAGAGAACAGAGATAAGCACAGAGGAGCCATCCCCCCATGTTTGCTAGGACATCCACTGACTTTATGGCATCAAAGGTCTCAGGTTTCAGAGTAGCCAGGGCAAAGGAGGCTCCCAGGGAGGTGATGGGCAGCAGCTGTTAGCTGGGCTATGGGATGATTCATCATCCACCCAGGGAATGGTAGTAGGTAGCAGTGCTCACATGGAGACATCAGTACTGTGGGGTTGCCTTTGAGGTCCATTAGGCAGCTGAGAATTCGGCCTCAGATGTTCTTGAGAGGTAGGGACCATCAAAGGGGCAGGTGGCAGATTTCAAAAGATGCTGAGAAGTTGATTTGCAAGACCAGTGAGACCCAACCCCAGTGATGGGGTGACCTAAGGCAGAGGCCATGATTCTGCTACAGGAGACAAGGACCAGAGCCTGGGAAATATGACCCATGACCATGGCTTAATCTTAGTAATCGCTACCCAGAGTATGGTTGCCCTTCACGGGACGTTTGATTCTGGAATGGCAAAACAAGACAAAAGGGTACTACTGGCCACTGGTGGTAGAGAACACAGACACTTCTCTGTGTAGGACAGTCTCAAGATTTAGAATTGGTTGATTCATCTATCAAGAGTACAAAAATTACCAAGAGTACAGAAAAAAAAAAAAAACTCTACCTTCTTTGAATCAATTCTTCATGTCCACTCATGTGACAGACTCTCCTTGGATACCACGTTGTATTGGTTGGTTAGTCAACTTGGTACAAACTAGGGTCATCTTGGAAGAGGAAACCTCAACCAAGAAAATGCCACCATAAAATTTGCTACCTCAGCATGTAGGCAAATCTGAAGGGACATTTTCTTGATTAATTATTGGTGTGGAAGGACCCAGCCCACTGTGGGCAGTACCACTTCTAGGCTAGTGGTCCTGAGTTGTATGAGAAAGCAGACTGAGCAAACCATGGGAAGCAAGCCAGTAAACTGCATTCTCTCATGTTCTCCACTCCATTCCCTGCCTCCAGAACCCTGCCTTGAATTCCCACAGTGAAGGGCCATAACCCTTAGCTCACCCAAGTTGGTTTCCATCATTGTATTGTTACAGCAGTAGAAAAACCAAACTAGGATCCATGCCTATAAACTGACTGTTGTGCTATGTGGTCAGCAAGGTTTACGGATGAGAATGGCTTGGTGATAGTAATGGTATAAGTAGTATCACTAATGATAGCTATCAAAACCTAGTGCTTGCCTATCTGTTACCATCCTAATTTTATCAGGAATGTCTACCCATTTCATGTGCCTCAGAACTCTAAGTGATAGATGACTTCACATCTGTAACATACAGGTAATTTTCTAGAAACTGTCACCTGGATGGCTCACTCTGCCAACTGGAGTGTCACATCCATCCATGGGTCTACCTAGTCACTAATGTCTCAGACCTCGCCTCTATCTCTCTGCCCCAGCCACTGGGACACAGAAGATGGTTCAGCACTCCCAGAGCCCTCCTTGGCATCTGGAGGTCAACCTGTTATGTTATCTGACCTCTTCCATTAACACAGCACGAGAGCCAGGGAGATGGCTCAGTGAATAAAGTGCTTGCTGTGTGAAGAACGAAGGCCTGACTTCAACCCGCAAGACCCACATGAGAAACAACAGGCACGGTGCCTTATGTCTCAGTCCAGTGCTGGGAAAGTGGAGACGGGATGAATTCCTGGGGGAAGGGGGCCTTACTGGCTAGTTAGTCTCTCCAAATCTGAAAGCTCCAGGTCTAAACAGGGATCCTGTTTCAAAATGTAAGGTAAAGAGGCTATGTCAGTGGTGCCATGATTCAAGTGCTTGCTGTAGCAAGCCTGAGGACCAGAGTTCAGATCTTCCATAAACCACATAACCTCTAAGCACAGCCTCGGAAGACAGAAATAGATGTTCCAGAGCAAGCTGGCTCATGAGACTGGCTATGTCAGAGAGCTCAAGGTTTGCCTGAGTGGCTCTTCCTGAATGCAGAGTGTTGAAAGCATGTTTAAGGATGTTTCCTGACATGATCCTCAGACCTCCAGTCATATGTGCAGGGACATGCTCACATACTCACACCTGTATATGTCACACGTGATACGTACTATACAAAAATGTACGCATTCATGCACACACACACACACACACACACACACACACACGGAAAAATCCAATGAAATGATAAAAAAATTTTAAAAATAAGGTGGTAGACAGTTGAGGAACGTATCCAATGTTAATCTAGACACACATGTACACACACAAACACACACAACACTACCACCACCACCAACACATACTGAAGTAAGTAAAATCACAACATTGCTTTCTTAGGAAAGAACAGACCAAAGAAAAGGTGTTGCAAAGCCACAGACAAACCAGCCAAGCACAAGGTCAAGTGACAGTGGATCTGGGTTCAAGGCATCGGGTCTCTGTAAATATCTGTTCAAGTAGATTGCTAACGATCAGGTTCTTTTTCTTAAATTCTTGGCACATGTGTAAACTGTTTTACACACTGCCCGTAAGATGGGAGTAGAGGCAAAGTAGTGTTAACCTGTCTTCGTCCTGTTGGATTGGGATAAGTAAACTTTCTCTCGTGGCATAATTCGTTCCCTAGCCCAGTGGCCTCAGTTCCTTGGGAAGCAAACCACAGTGCTTCCGTTCACCTTTTATCTCAATCAATCATCATGTGTTTACCAGGGGGGGCCCAGGAGTGGAGCTCAAGAGGTCTAGATCATCCCATTCATCGCAGCACATATTTTCAATATTATGATAAGAAGACAAGGGACTGTGCATTTTGTCAACTTACCTAGTCTGAGATCGATCAGCAAATAGATGGGCCTTGCCATGTTCGGAATTAAAGTGTGTGTTTGGAGGGTTTATTGACAGTTGATAACAACTGACCATACATCCTGATAGAGTGACAAAGGTCAGGTCAAGGCAGGTCAGAGCCGTGGAGGACACCCCCTGCTCTGGGGCTCGCTCCCCTCCCAGTGTGGGCACATGGGTCAATAACAAAGCCACCTGTAGGATGCGAAGGATTCTCCAGGCTTTTTCCCTCTGGCTGGCTGTGACATAACCTTTATGACAGCCAGTGTAGCCTTGTCCCTTCCTGCTTAAACTCTGATCACTGTTCTGAGACTTACTAGGGCTCATCTAGAAAGGAAAGATGGCTTGTCCTCAGCCCCAACCCCCAAGCCTTTCCAAAGGAGTTGTCCCTGCCTCATAACCCCCGAGAGTTCAAGACATACAGGAGCAGAGACGGTGTCTATATGGCTCCCCCAGGAGCTGTCTCTCCTGTGCATATACAAACCACTCTTGGCAAGCAGAAGTTTAATTAAAAGCCACTCTGAATGCCTCTCCAGCTGGGGTGGGCCTCCGTCATCGCCAGGAGGGGTCTTATCAAGTGTATTTGAAAACATACAAACGAGAGGCCTTGTTCCCAGGAAATGTCATCTGGTCTGCCTCAGTCAGTGTCTTGCTGAGGAGGAGGGGGGCCACGGAGGGGCCATGTGTTTTTGATGAGGTATCTGTTGTCTACCTGGAAGATGCAAATGATATTCAAATTTGGTTCCAGTGTGCAGGCTGCTTGCATATACCCCACAGCACCCCTCAAGCAAGCGACTAATGGGAACATGTGTTCTTTCTATTTTTATGAGACCGGGAGAACAAGGGGACGGGGGCCTGAGCTTGGGGGTTTGAAATCTCTCTTTGCAGGGGGCAGGCTGCTGTCTGAAGTGACAGTAATACCCAGTGGCAGCTTTGTGGCAGCAGGCCCTGACCTGCCTGCATGATCCATGCCACAGAGGACTGTGTTTGAGCAACTGTTCCTGCCTGTCTAGCCGGGGAAGAGAGAGAGAAACACAGAGAGTTAGCAGGGATCTCGGGAAAGCTGAAGGACTGCCATAGCCTGTGACCTGGCCAGGTGCTAGTCTCAGTCGAGCTCCATCTCAGACGACACACCCTCTGCATCAGTATTGTTGGATAACATTTACCTCATATTTCTTTTTGTATGCAGCCCGAGGGATTGAACCCAGAGCTTTGCATATTTTAAGCAAGAGTGGTATATACCCTCATCCTTATAGTTTGGATGGTTTGTTGAATATCTCTATGTCAGGTAAACAAGGGTCAATGTTGGAAATGACATAACTAAAACTTGTTTCTGTCCAGACTCGTGTGGCCTCTTACAGACTCTTAGAGACTAAAGTTGACAAAACAAAAACAGGAGTTTATCTAGCAGGATCTTATTATGAGAAATCATCTTTGCTCCTTGGTTTCTTTTGCTCCTGTTGCTCTCGAGCCAACAATGATAAAGCTTAGTATAGCTGTATAGCTGCTTGGCTATGCCACAATTGCTGCTATTGACATTAAGCCAACAGGAGATGTTTGGATGTTCAGTTATATCTCAGTTCAAAGCATAAGGGTCACATGGTAAAAAGAGAAAAGAGAAGCAAAGAGAAGCGCCAGTGTTTGTAATACTCCTTATCATGTGAACAAAATGTGACCATCTTGGAATGCTAGGATTTGGAAGGGTTGGAAGACACCAACTTGGTGATGGCTATGAGATGGGACCTTGGAGGTCATCATGGAGGGATGGAAGTGGTTAGAATTATGTTTTCCTCACTCCCTGGGAAAGGGTCTGAGGTGGGTCTGGTGGTATAGGCCTACAATTCCAGTGACTTGGAAAGGCAAGACAGGAAGATCTCAAGTCCAAAACCTCTTAGGCTACAGTGAAAGTTCAAGGCCAACCTGGGCATTAGTGAGCCCCAGACTCAAAGGCCAGTAAAATGAGAACTGGATATTGCTCCGTGGTAAAGCACTTGCCTACATGCATACGACCCTATTTTCGTCCCTTGGTACCCCCAAACTATTTCTGAAGTTTAGTTCCACTTGATTTGTTCTGTTTGTTTTCAAATCCATATGTGGACTAGGCTATGAAGTAACATGCTACCCCCAGTCATCCCATAGAGAGCATCTCTGCTGCTATATTGAGGACCCAAAAGTCAAGTCCAAAGTCATTGAAAAGGAACCAACAATTGGTTGTCATCAGTAGGGATGAGACTGAAGAACAGCATCAACTGGACCATACATTTGCAGTGCCATACACCAATTATTTTGGGAAAACCTAAATATTTTAATAAATGCAAAGCCCACCAAACTCAGTATTTTTTCTTGTAAATCAAACTCCTCGTTCAATCCTAGATTGGGATCAATTTTTTTTAGTATAAAGATGAACTTTTCAAGCACTCAGGGTATCTCCATGTGAGACAATCAACCAACTTTCCTCTAGCCAAATGGAGGGTGTGGTCTTGGAGATGAGCTTCGAAGCCCAAGGACTGCTTTCTCCATCCTACATGAAGATTCATCTACATGGATACTGTTAGGAGACTGTGACTCATCTCAAGGCACAGCTCTAACCAGTCTACCTAGCATCCATTAAAAACAAAAAACAAAAAAACAAAAACAAACAAGCAAACAAAAAAAACCAGTAAGATGACTGTTAATGTTTCCTGGGGTTAATATATAAGTAGTACCATCCAGGCTATCAGGCAAGCCCCCTTTTCTCAGAATCTAGGTCTTTGGCCTTCTTTACTGGGATGGCTGCTTCAAAATTCCCTTTCCCCTTTCTGTGTAGGAGGCAGTCAAAAATTCATGTCCTACCAAGACTTGTGCATGTATCATTGTGACCCACAGCCTGGTTCATGGAGTCCCAACTGTGTGCCAGCATCCTGTCAAAGACTCAAACACAAAGGCAATTAGGACATTATCCTTTCCTTTGAAGGGCTCTTTGTAATCAAGGGGGACGCAAAGACAGAAACAATTAGGGCTAGCACCGTGTGTCACCTGATTCAATGCATCAGCCACCTACTTCTTGCCATCTATTGTCCTACGCCAATAATTAGCACATTCATCACCTCAGTCGCTCATCACAACCGCACAAAGGTACCAGGGCCATGTTTTAGAGATAAAGACTGTGCCAGCTCCTAGGCTCAGTGGCATAGCTGACAGTCCCAGAACCAGAGCAGCATTGGAAGGGAAGAAGAAAGCTCTTGATTCTACCTACAGTGTTCAACCTCAATGTGCAAAGGGACTTAGAGGATTTTTTTTCCTTATATTAATATGTGTGTTGTGTGTGTGTGTGCGCGCACACACACATGCAATGATTCATGTGTAAAGGTAAGAGAGCCACATGAAGGAGTCCATTCTTTATGTCCAACATATGGGATTCAGGGATTAAGCTCAGATTGTCAGACTTAGTAGCAAATACCTTTTTCTAATAAGTATTTCTTCTGGCCTAGATGTTTTTAAATAGATTTTGTTTTCTACAGTTCCTGCCAATACCGAGAACAGTGCCCAAAGGACATGGTGGTTGGTAAAGGGAAGGTAAGTTCAGTAGAACTAGCTAGCAACATAACGTAAATGTAGTGCACAGTTCAATTTAAAATTCAGATAAAGGATGAATAGTTTTTTCATGTGAGTATATCCTATATGATATTTTAAACATACAAATCCTTTAACTTCATTTTTAACTGAAATTCTTGCTGTTTGGAGCACAACAGTGCCCCAGCAGGGTAGTGCGACCACAGTGGAGACTAAGTTGGTGCTGAATTTGGGTAACCGTGGTAGACAGCTCTTAGTGATGTCACAGGACAGAGACGGCAGATTTAGGAGCCAAGTGTGAAGCAGTGGACATGTTTGTCTTAGCCAGGGAACAGCAAGCAACAAGTTCTTACAGCCAGAGCAGGCCAGAGTTTCTAACTGGGAAGACAACCTCCTGTACTGGCTAGTTTTGTGTCAACTTGACACAGCTGGAGTTATCATAGAGAAAGGAGCTTCAGTTGAGGAAATGCCTCCATGAGATACAACTGTAAGGCATTTTCTCAATTAGTGATCAAGGGGGAAAGGCCCCTTGTGGGTGGGACCATCTCTGGGCTGGTAGTCTTGGGTTCTATAAGAAAGCAGGCTGAGCAAGCCAGGTGAGGCAAGCCAGTAAAGAACATCCCTCCATGGCCTCTGCATCAGCTCCTGCTTCCTGACCTGCTTGAGTTCCAGTCCTGGCTTCCTTGGTGATGAACAGCAGTATGGAAGTGTAAGCCGAATAAACCCTTTCCTCCCCAACTTGTTTCTTGGTCCTGAGGTTTGTGCAGGAATAGAAACCCTGACTAAGACAAATTGGTACCAGCAGAGTGGGGTATTCCTGTGACAACCTGACCATGTTTTGGGGAGGTCTGTGGAAGGACTTTGGAATTTTGGGCTTGAAGATCCATTCGTTGTTAAGAGCTCTGTCAGATGTTTTGTAGGAGCTTGGAAGATAATGTTGAGAACAGTGCAGAAGATGGAGGCCTGGCTTGTGAAATTTCAGAGGGAAAATTAAAGACTCTTTTCAGGGCCATTCCTGTTTTGATTGTGAAGATTCTGTAGTTCTGGTTAGCTGGGGCTGAAGAATCAGCTGTGATTAACAAGATACCAGAACTACTAAAGCAAAAACTTTGCATTACTGGGACTATTGATGCTGGTTAGCTGGAGCTAAGAAATTAGCGGTGATTAAGAAGAGACCAGCATCATTGAGGTGACATTTTCTGGGAAGTGTTTTCTGAGAGCACAGTGGCTGTGTTCCAGATATAGCCAAAGTTGTACATTGTGCTGTGGCTGGACTTGGTAATGTGTAAGGGTCACCCAGGTGGTACTGGTTTTGAAGGCATGAAGGAGTTGAGCAGAGCAGCTGAGGCTTGGCACTGTGAGAGGCCATGGAAGGCCATTGGTGAAAGTGCAGCCTCAGTTGCAATTGATGGCCCAGGACTGAAGGGGTCATGCAGTGTTTTGGAGATGCCAGTACCATGAGATGACCACCAAGAGCAGCAGCAGCAGTGGAGTACAGGCATCTGGAGCCTAGAGGATGACGCGTGTGCTACAAAGGGCATGGCTGGAGAAGTGACCCAAGCCCTTGGAGGAGCCCAGAAGATCGTGAGTTGGATCCCAGACATTGGACGGTTGGAGATTGACTTTTGCTTTTGATTGTGACTGTGCCCTGATATTTTCCCTCTTGAAGGAAGAAACTGTTTTAGTGGAGCCCACAGTTAAGAGACTTTTAATTGTAAAAAGTCTTTGGATTTTAAGAGAGATGGATATTTTAAAGAGATTGAAATTTTAAGAATATGTAAAGACTGTGGGACTTTTAAAGTTATTTAGATCTTGGGGATGAATAAGATTGTAAGGGTTGAGGCTTACTAGTGATGTTTTTGTGTGTCAAGTTGACAAGGGGTCAATTGTACTGGCTAGTTTTGTGTCAACTTGACACAGCTGGAGTTATCATAGAGAAAGGAGCTTCAGTTGAGGAAATGCCTCCATGAGATACAACTGTAAGGCATTTTCTCAATTAGTGATCAAGGGGGAAAGGCCCCTTGTGGGTGGGACCATCTCTGGGCTGGTAGTCTTGGGTTCTATAAGAAAGCAGGCTGAGCAAGCCAGGTGAGGCAAGCCAGTAAAGAACATCCCTCCATGGCCTCTGCATCAGCTCCTGCTTCCTGACCTGCTTGAGTTCCAGTCCTGGCTTCCTTGGTGATGAACAGCAGTATGGAAGTGTAAGCCGAACTTGTTTCCTCCCCAACTTGTTTCTTGGTCCTGAGGTTTGTGCAGGAATAGAAACCCTGACTAAGACACCTCCTAATTGTAATTTTCTACAATTACCTACAAATATTCAAAAGTAGGTTGTTCACAGTTTTGTATTTTTGTTTCTCTTAAGATCTGTGAAACTATTTCCAAAAGGCAGCAATAGACACATATCTCCTCATTAGGCCACCAAACATCTATTCTCACTTAACCTGGAGTAGAGAAATTCAGAATAAGGAAGAGTGGGTTTTGCCAGAGTTATGAAGGGTTGATAAGCCAGGCTACATGCTTTCTTTTTTTTTTTTTTTTTCTTCTTTTTTTCCTATAGATGGATCAGTAAGGTGCTTCATAAACCAGATCCATTACCCTCCCTTATGTCCTTTGAAATGTAATTCTGGTGGCCTATGGAAGTGTAGACAGCTGTATAGAGAGACTAGAATTGTGTATAGGCTACAGTAGTAGTTCTTAGGACAAATGACACAACAAGGATGGTAGGGAGGAACTGAACCAGAAGATATCATGAGTAAGAACTGTCCTTCTCTGAGAAGACTCTGGAACCTTCTGGAGTCTAGAGCTTGGGTTCTACTCATGATCCAGCAGTAACCTTGTGGGTCTAAAATGAAGACTGTGGTTGGTTTAAGGAATGGAATAATAGCATGTGTTAAACACACACACACACACACACACACACACACACACACACATTTATTCTCCATTAATTTATTTATGGCACTGCAGGAGGAAGGAGGCAACAGATGGAGGTAGAAATGGACATGACCCTGCATTTGCCCTGCTAACTCTTCTTGACTTTGGGGAATGGAGCTATTCCCCTGACCTATGTGTCTAAGCTGACCCACCCTGTCCCCACCCATTGCTGGTGGCTGGGGGCAGATGCGTTTGTAATGGAAGAGGCGAACTCACTTTTGAGGGGATGGACGGAGGGCATTGTATCAGTCACCCCCATCAGGAAAGAGCGCAGGGAAGTGTTTTCTTCCTCCATAATAAGATTGACAGGGAGCCCCTTCCTGGCCTGAACATTGTGGGGACCAATGGCCACTGCCAGAATGGAGAGCTCACTCTTCTTAATTAGCACTAATGCAGCGAGGCTGTTTTCTCAGCCTGACCAAAGGGAATAGTAATTAACATGGTGGGAGAGACAGACGGAGAGTTCAAGGCCAGCATGTGTGCCCCTGACCCTGGGGTCACTGGGGAAGGGGGACCAAAGAGACAATAGCCCAGCTCCCGCAGGCCTGGACAAAGCCTGGCTCCAGTTCTCAAACCCCCAGCCCACAGTGACCTTCCCATTAATGAGAAATTCTGTCCTCTCCCTTCTGGAGAAGGGACTGGCTTATTAGGCCTCCCAAATAAGGTGTGTCTGTATATGGATGTGTGTGTGTGTGTGTTTTCTTAGGGATAATTTTTTGCTCCCTCTTAATTCACAAAGCATGCTATCTCAGTGCTGAGGGGTGGCTACTGATGTGTGGGTGAGGGATGGGTGGGGACCACAACAAGCAAAACCCATCCGCATCCATTGTGTGGCATTCATTTCATCCTGAAGATCACCCAGCAGTCTGGAGATAGGAATGGAGTGGATGCTTTGCAGACTGAGAAGCAAATATGAGAGAAAGCTGAGGCTGCTGTCAGCAGCAGGCAGGAGTATGGGTAGATCCCACCCCTTGGGGCAGGAAGATGACAACTTTGCCTCTCAGAGAATCCTAGCAGAGAGAGCAAATGGGAGCCCTTGGTATGGCGGCGACTAGGATCCACAGGACTGTCTCACTCATTAAAGAAGACCCTGCCACTCACAAATGACCAGGGAGGGGGGTGTGAGGGGGGAGGAGCATACCACAGCACCAATAAGTAGAAAATTCCTGGACTTGCTATACGTCTTCTGGTCCTGAGATGTCCATCTTGCCAGAGAGGAACTTGGTTCTTTTAGATCCTGCCCTCTGCTTTGCTTTTCTCAAGACTATTTCTCTCTTTTCTTTAATTAAATATCACTGCCTGGTTCCTTCAGGTCAGCAGCAAAGCCACTAGCATCGACCATGAATCACGGCCAGGCTGACATTTTAAAAATGGCACCATCAGGGCAGCGAGTACAGGCCAGACACCCAGGCGCAGTGGCTGGACCCCGTAAATTACACTAAAAGTGTAATCAGAATAATCAGCACGCTGACATCTTTATGCATGCAGACAGAGCTTGGAATGGAGCCGCCTAGGACTGTTCCGAGCTGTCACTCCATGCTCTCTGAGGATCAGGGAGACTGGCCAAGGTAGAGCTTCTGAGGTCTCTGCAACCTCTTTTTCCTGGGTTATGTCTTGTGATAAAAGTAGACCATTTAAATACGTCATACTGGGTCTCAGTTTGGTTAAAGTTCACATAGTGTAGGTCTTGCAAGCATCTCACAGACACGTCCCTCAGTCCCTCATTCATCTGGGTCCAAATGAGTGTCTCTCTCTCTCTCTCTCTCTCTCTCTCTCTCTCTCTCTCTCTCTCCCTCCCTCCCTCCCTCCCTCCCTCCCTCCCTCCCTCTCTCTCTCTCTCTCTCTCTCTCTCTCTCTGTTTTTCAAGACAGGGTTTCTCTGTTGTAGCCCTGGCTGTCTTGTAACTCAGTTTGTAGACCAGGCCAGCCTCGAACTCAGAAATCCACCTGCCTGAGTTCTGGGATTAAAGGCGTACGCCACCACCACCGCCTGGCTCTCATATATGCATAAGAGTGTATCCTGTAAGTGCACACTCTCGTGTTCGTAGCTGCCAAACCTTATCACATCCGTTCACTGTGCGTATGCTTTGCATAATTCCAACCTACATCATTCCTGGTCTCCCATTCACGTGACTTTCTAAGGTCAGATGGGACAGGCACTGCCTTACTTGGACTTTCCTTTGTCCTCCATTTTTATTTGGTACCTTTCTTGATGTTTTTTCCCCTCTTGAGTTTTTCCGCCAACATTTCCCCACTCCTGCTGCTCATTGCTCAAGTTTGTAAGCAAGCAAGCAAGCAAGCAAGCAAGCAAGCAAGCAAGCAAGCAAGCCAGCCAGCCAGCACTCTCCTGGATCTCTGACCCTTCCTCCCTGCTGTGGAAGAGCGGGCCTGCTCTTGGCTGCATATATGCAGAAAAAGCAGTTCCCTGTGATTAATTGGCCCCACCAGGTCAGAAGCACAAAAAGCCTATTTGTCACCAGTGAGCTCTGACCATCAAAGCCAGTCTGCCCAGAGTTTGGAGGCAGGGGTGGGGGTTGGGAGGTGAGGTGCTCGGGGTGGAGGGGAGGAGACAAACCCATCAGCTGGTATAAGTCAGTTTGTGGTTAGGAGTCGATGAGGTATGGATAGCCAGAGCCCGAGGGAACACACGAACTGGGAGGAACCAGGAGATAGCAAACAAAAAAAGAAGCCAGTGTAAATGGCAGGGGTGGGGGAGGGGTGTCACTGTGAGTACATGGGCAGCCGGTATAAGGAGGTAGACTCTGCTTTCAGTCATTCCTCATCGATTGGGCACCTACTTGTGCCAAGAAGAATGCGCTGAGGACCCTTAATCTGGTGCTCAGGATTACCGGTTGCTTTCCCAAGCATCTCGGTAGATTTTTCTCTAAGAGGGAGGAGTCATGGGTGGTAATCACATGCTCGTTGGTCACGTGAGTACACTGAGCCCATCTCTGATTGGTTGTGGCTGTGGAGTGGAAACCGGCCTTCCTCCATTAGCATTCCTTTGCCTGACCAAAATCTGAAGGGCTGCAACAGGGTGGGTGTTGGGTGGGTAGGTGTGGGGGTGACCCATGGTCTTCTAATTTGTCCTGCACTGCAGGACCCTCAGACCCTTTAACTCCCTAGATAGAGAAACATGGTGTTTGGATTGAGTTTTGGCTTTTCTTGCCCAGAGTTTTGGGCAAGTCAATATACCTCTGGAATCCCAGAATTTATCTTTAAGTTGGGCTTCATGCTTTAGAGTTAGAAAATTAGTGAGATTAGGAATCACGGGCATATTGACTGACATACATTAAGCAATTAATAGAGCCTGACTGCATGCATACCCAAGGTTCAATCTTAGCTGGGCTCCTAGGCATCCTCCGGTAGTTTCATCCTCAATGTGCATTCTGAGCCACAGTGGACAGTGTTGAATACAAGGGACCAAATGCCTTATGGTCTGATTCCAAGGTACATACTTCCCCAGATTCTCCCATACCTACCACCTATCCCGCCCCAGCCTCTGCTGCAGTTATTTCTACAGCCATATATTTGCTCAGTAAGTGCAGATCTACAGCACACAAGGAGGAAGTGATAGTAAAATCACAAAGAAGAAGGAAGAAGGGATGCTATTTTTCAGCTAGGGTCCCTTGGCTCCAGTTGAGACACCATCTGAATGCATCATATTGGAGGGATATTCAGATAAGAACTCCAGCCCCGTCAGCAATTTCAGGCTACAGAAGATTCCTGCACAACCACATATAATTTTCTGCTAAAGTAGAAATGCTTGACCCTGGGTGAGTAGTTTCTTTTGGTTCTGACTTTATAAACGAGTTGGTCATAGAGTTTCTTCAAGTATCAAGCTGTCTTAGTGGCTCTCATTACAATTCTGTGGTTCAAGGTAGTTTAACCTTTGGGACTAGTCAGTCTATGGGCAGCTAGATGAGAGAGATAATCAGAGCCAAGACCAGGCTAGTAGGGATCTTTGTAAGTTTTCTATTGCTATGAAGAGACACCAAGATCACAGCAACTCTTATAAAGGAAAGCATTTAATTGGGGCTGGCTTACAGTTTCAGAGGTTTAGTTCATTATTGTCATGGTGGGGAGCTTGGTGGCATGTAGACAAGAATGAAAACTGAGAGTTCTACCTCCAGATCCAAAGGCAACCGGAAGGGAGAAAGCCATTGGGACTTGCTTGGACCCTTGAAACCTCAAAGCCCATCCCCAGTTATAAACTTCCTCCAATAAGGCCACAGCTATTCCAACAAGGCCCCACCTACTCCAGCAAGGCCATACCTCCTAATCCCTCTCAAGTAACACCACTTTCCAATGACCCAGCATTCAAATATACGGGTCTATGGGGGCCATTCCCATTCAAACTACCACACTAAAGTTCTCTGGAAGAATAAGAGCCAGCAATGGGCTGTGTATGTAGAGCCTTGGCTGTACTGAGCCTTTGACACCCCTAATCTCACAGAACTACACACTAAGGATACCGAGTGAACATAGGCACCCAAGGAATTAAGCAGTGACAAGTAATGAGATTGAAGCCACTTGTGTTGGTTGGGATGCTTTTGTGGTGAGACTGGTAAACTCTATCCCGGACTGGCTTAAACAGTAAGGAATGCTTTGTGTCATCACCTCTTCCTATGGTTAGCCCTAGGCTGGGCTCTCAGATGTGTGAGCTCAATGGCTCATTAATATCATCGAGGACATGGGCTTTTTCATCTCTCCTAAATAACTGTTCTTGGTGTGGTGGCTTGCTTTCTTCTCAGGTCCCTTCAGATTACAGTGTGGGTGAATTCCAGACATCACACTGTAACTTGCTATTGCCCAGAGATGTAATGAGAAAAGAAAACAACCCCCATTTCAGATTCCTTTTGATTGTTCAAGAATCTTGTACATATATATGACATGTTTGGATCAACTCCACCCTCCGTCCATTTCTTCCCCCTGTAACTCCCCCCCCCCATCTCTCCCCACCACTGTTCTCTCCCAGGTTCATGCACTCTTTTTAAAACTCTCTGAGTCCACCTAGGGCAATCATGAATGTGAGCACAGGACTATCTTCTGAAGCAAGGGTAGACTCTCAAGGACCACATCCCCAAAGAAAACTGACTCTTTTCCTAGTAGCCATCAATTGCCAATAGTTACTCAGCTAGGGTGGGACTTCATAACTCCCTCCCATGTCCAGGCAGGGACTTCATCTGACTTGATCATGTACAGGTCTTGTCTATGCAGTGATAGACATAGTGAGTGCATGTGTACAGCTTCAAGACTGTGTCCAGAAAACACTGTTTCACTGTAGTAATTCTCTGCTTCTAGTGCTTAAAACCTCTCTGCCATCTCTCCCATGATGATCCCTGAGCCTTGGGATCCTCAGAGTTGTGGCAGCGATGTCCCATTTAGGATTATGCACTATGTATTCTTATCCTCTGCATACTGATCAGTTGTGAGTCTCTGTTTTAACCACCATCTCTTGGGGTGGGAGTGGGGGCTTCTCTGAGGAGAATTGAAAGATATACTAATCTATGGGTATGAAGATAAATACTTAAAAGGTGGTTTAGTAGCATCGCCATTTAGCAGATTAATGGTGGTAGTTTTTCCCCTAGGGTCTATTGCCTATGCAGCTATGGGTTCTTGACCAGTCGATACTAATAGGCAAGCTAGGCATGAATTCTGTCTTTGGAATGGGGCTTTAAGCTGATCAGAAAGTGGTTGGTTATTCACATAACACTCATGCCACTATCCTGCCAGTGGGCATATCTTAGACTATGTACTATTGTAGCTCAAATGGTTCACAGTTGAATAGCATGCACAGTGCCTTCCAGAACTGTGAAAGCTATCCCATAGAGAGAAGACTTCCAGGCGAGCACCATCTTGATTCTGAGACTCAATAATGGAGGTATCTTCATCAATAGAATCTTAGCATCAAGTTCTGGAAGGTGACTAAGAACATTGGCCATAGCCCATAATATTGGGATGTCTGTGGGACTCCACTGACCAGGAGCTTCAAAAGAGGTGACCCATTTCTGGGGACATTATTATTTCTGTTTGTTGATGAAAAGCTTTTTACCTAGAAGCCCTTCTTTCCTTAGAACCAGAAGACTGGACCGAAGCCAATCACTGCTAAGTGTCTAAGACAGCATCCAGCAAAGCACTGTGAAAGAGAGGATGGAGGCAGGGAAAAGTGGAAGAAAAAAAAAGACGATGGAAAGTCTGTAGGCTAGGGAGATTAGCACTGTCAACCATAGCCATGGTTTGAACACCAAGGAAGAACTAGCCTTCTACCAATAACTGTGCCTACCTCACATTTGGTATTTAAATGCTATTTCAATAATATTCCAATACTATTTCAAAACTGTAGGAATTCCAAATTGTTTTTTTTTCCCTTACAGCTCTTGATGAACAAAGAAT
Organism: Mus musculus; assembly: GCF_000001635.26. Lineage (NCBI taxonomy): Eukaryota > Metazoa > Chordata > Mammalia > Rodentia > Muridae > Mus > Mus musculus. The sequence goes on from NC_000074.6 coordinate 108,367,535, forward strand.
TAGGGACTAAATCATATGTATTCCCCAGATTTCTCTATAGAAGTTCTAACCTCCTGTTTCTCAGAATGTGGGTATATTTGAGGAGGAAGTCTTTAATGAGATAATCACATTAAAGGGCCCAGAAGGGCCAGCAAGACAGCTCAGTGGGTACTTTACAACCTGAGACTGACCCCAGGATCCACATGCTGGAAGGGGAGAACGGACTCTTAACATATTGTCCTCTGACCTTCACATGTGCATCTTGAAGTGCACACAGACACACAAAGTAAATAAGTATTTAAAAACTAGGTCACTAAGGTGGATTCGAGCACAGTATCACTAGTATCCTCTAAGAGCCGAGCAGAGTCTGGAAGCACAGGACACTTACGATGAATACAGCAGAAGATGGTTTAGAATTACAAGTTCAAGAGCAGCTTAGGCAGCTTAACAAGAGCCTGTCTTAGACTAGATTAAAAAAAAAAATTAAAAGTAGCTAGGGGTTGGGTGAGGCTCATGAGACCCAACCCATGGATCTATAGGCAGTTTATAGATACTGGAGTAGCCCATGATAAACTATTGTCTACTTGGTTTTGATGAAGAAATGCCTAGAAGGCAGCAGGTGTTATGATCGGTCTCTGTGAGGTCTTGTGAGCTTCACGGGGGACTCTGAGAGGGTGCTCTAGTTAGGGAAAAACTGGCATGGTTTAAGTTGGGGACTTTTCTAATGTTCTCTGAAATTTCAGGTGGTAGTCATTTGGGATTAAAAAAAAAAAAAAACTAGGTTAAGTTTCAGAGAAAGGAGAGACAGATAGACACTCCCCTTGGGAAAACTAAGTCCTGCCCAGTTACTAAGGGAAGCACTGGAGAGATGGAGCCATGTTCTTGGTTATCAAGTTTAGAGCATCTGGAACTGTTCTCCACCACGTATGAATTCCATGTCTACCAAGGGATGACCAGGCGCGTGCACACGTGCGCGCACACATGCACACACACCTGCAAAGATGATTATTTGGTCTCTCCTGCCTAGAGTGTCTTGATTTTATTTTCTGTTGATTTTTATTGGCATAAAACGTTTCACTTTTACCTTTCTGCATTTATCACAATGACAGGGACATTGAAATGGTGGCTGTAAATGAAATATGTATGTATCCTGAAGATATTTGTGTAATTTAGGAAAATTATTCTGCACATTCATTCAAAGGAAATGGCTCCATCCCTGTCTTGCTAACACCACGAAAAGCCTTCACTAATCGTACCCAAACATAAGAACGAGCACACATTACTTAAACATACCAAATACACGAACATATAAATAGTGTTTAAAAATATCTCTTACACAATAAATTACCATCACTATGTTAAAATACCAATTCTAGAGAAAATTGATTTAAGAAAAATAGCTAATCACAGTGCCCCATAAAAGCAGCATTTTTTTTTCTATAGCATTTAATTTTCAAGCCAAGAGATTCGGATGCTTGTCTCATTTTGTGCGTTCCATTATAATTTTTTTCCATTCATTTGCTGAACAATCATCTTCTAAAACATCCCACTTCTGCCGTGGTATCAACTGGCGAGTTACCAAAAAGATGTAAATGATTTAATTGAATTAGTTTAATTAGGTAAATTAACAGTTAAGCATATCACTCACAGGCTTGTTCTGTTTATACTACGTTAGGGAGATAATTTAGTGCGGAAGCAGGAGGAGGGGCATGACCAAAATTCCAATGTAATGAGCCAGATTAGCTGGCAGAGGGAGAAACACAAAGATAGCAGTTGCTGGCACTACGTCTGGGTAAATAATTCATGTGCTCGAGTTATTACGTAACATAGACAGTCAAAGGGATAGTCAGGAATGAGCAGGCAAAAATACCACTGTGAGAGTGACCAAGGTTCCCTGGCCCTTCCAGAAACATATTTTCAGAAGTTTCTAGCCTTCTTGGGCTAATTCAGACAAATTGAGGTGATGCATAGCAGCCTGGGGGAGGCAAACATCTGAATGAATGCTGAAAGAAACAAATAAGCTATGGTTTGATTGCTATGAGTATATACCACTAAATTAAGCAAAACAGGCTGCTTTAACCATGAGACTGCATTCATTCTTTGTTGGAGGCAGGAGGTCTCATACATCATAAAATATTTACCTACATCCCTGAGATCTACCTATCAGAGGCCAGTAGTACTTTCTTTCTATTGCTGACAAGCCACAGATCTCTAGAAGTTGTCAGTTGTTCCCAGGGCAGAAAGGCCAAAAATGCCTGGCTGAGAACCCCTGGAATAAGCCTATTCAATGTTATGTAAAATGAAGGTGTGTGTGTGAGAGTGTCTGTGTGTTATGTGTGGATGTGTTCATATATGTGCAGAAGCCCAGGTACATGCATGCTTATACATGGGAAGGCCAGAGGTCAGCCTCAAGACTCATTCCTCAGGATCTTTCTGTCCACCGTGTTTTGTGAGACAGTTGCTCACTAGGACATGGGACATGCCAATTCTGTTAGATGCCTGGCTACTGAGCCACAGGGATCCACCCATCTCTACTTCTTTTTTGTTTTGTTTGTTTGTTTGTTTGTTTGTTTGCTCTGGGTAAGTTAGACTTGAACTCGGGTTCCCGTGCTTGCTTGTAAGCACTGACTGACAGGGCTCTTTTTTCCATTTTAGGAGTCTTGTTTTAGTGAATTGTTCATGGAAAGATGTAACATTCATGGTATCTCTATCAACCTTATGGAATCTTACTTAAAATATAAGAAAGAAATGTTGGTTACTTCTAGTAGGGTTCTGTTATTCTTTCTCACTGACCCATCCACTTATTCATTCAGCTGGCAGCTGTCAAGAATAGGTGTAGAGTCTCAGTGTGTTCAGAGAGGGCTAATACCTTCTTCATATGTGTGAATGGCAAAGCCAAACAGTGAGTGTGGATGCTGACAGATGGGGGAGACTCAGGACATCATGTGCATTGGTGAGCACCTCGAGTAACCCCCTTTTAATTCTGTGGACACAGAAACATGAGCCACCACCATGGCATCAAAAGCTGACATTATACACAAGTGGGCATAGTGACACACTGGAAATTCGGAGCGTGGGGACTAAAAGTCCAAGTTAACTTTTAGAAAGAGCAACATTATTTTTTTAAGGCCACACCCATTGAAGTGAAGGCTGATTTAGCCACTTACCAGCAGTGCTACATGGGCACACTGCTGAGGTCTGAGCTCTTCTGTCCTTACCTATAAATAACAGTAGCATCAGTGTACATTTAAGTGAGATGGGTTGTAAAGGTCCTTGGCACTGTATCTGCCCCATAAAAGTCAATCAATAATTATTAGTTCTCCCATCTTTAGCTAGTCAGCCTCTGCTACCGTCTCCCTTGTGGTGGGCGCAATGGAAAGCACACAGCTATGAGGTTTGCGTTCCCAACATCTGGCTTGCATTGTGGCACATCGCTGAAGCTGTCCAAAAACCTTTGCCACTGGATTTTGTTTACTCTAATGCTGAATGTTTAAATCCCTTAAATTGGTACCGTCAGTTTGACGTCCATGTTAATCTTCCATGAGATTTTTGGATCTGGAGTCTGGAGGTGGCTTTTTATACCACATCCATGGATCTGGAGCCAAACATCACCATCATTACTGCAGGAAACGGGGAGAATGTGGGAGAGTATCCACTGGGGGAAAAATAGTTGTTGTTTTTTTTCTTTATATATACAAAAGATTTTATATGTTTTGCCAACCGAGTTTCTGGCCATGTATGTGCCTTCAATGCTGGTGTTTTTAGTCTGTTAGGAAATGGACAACCGAGCCCAGGGGAAGACAGACCTGTTTCCCATTTGAAAATACCATCAAAACCGAACCCCGACCCTTTATGCAAAATGTACCAGACGCACAGCTCCGTGTATCAGATGGAATGCAAGGATAAGCTTTCTTCTTTGGGATTTGGACATGTCTCCTCCTCACACACATGTTCTGAAGTGATAGATGTGTAATGAAGAGAACATTTTTCAAGAACACACTTCCCTTGTCAGAAACATGTAGTGAACACCCTGGACCAAGTCACCTTCTTTCCTGCTACTCTGGCTCCATACTCATCATCCCTTCCTGTGACAATATTATATTCCAGGAGTCCAGGCAAGGCGAGCCTTTGGCAATGTAGTCTTCAGGATGGCCGCCTGACTCTAGTCTTTCCAAAAGACACTTCCCAGAACTCTTTGCTCCCCTGCCCCCAGCTCCCACTGATGGAGAACTGGAATGTTCTTCAATCTCTTCCATACCCACAGATTTATTTTCAGATGTTTTTGTGATTGGTGTATGCTGTGGCTATGATAACACAAGTTCAAATTACTCCAGATTGAAAAGGTCAGTTCCCCATGACAGATCATCTTTTTTGGTATTTAGAAGGTTCTAGAAGGAATGATCTCTAGTATCTTCATCCCACAACTCTCTCCCTGTCTCTGCAGCCTTTCTTCCCTTTTATAAAACATTTATTCTGAAACTGCTTTAGACAGCAGAAAAGTTACAAAAGATGAGTTGGAAGAGTCCCCAGGCTTGCCCCACCCAGCTGCCCCCCAATGATAGCATCTTAGGTTACCATAGCACAACTACCAAAATGAAGAGATTAAATTCCTCTCGATGGGTGCAATACTATTAAGAAACGACCGATCCCTACTTTGATATCACTGGGTTATTTTATTGATGATGTCTTTCCGGTGCTAGGGTCCAGTGCAGGAGCTCATTTGGTGGCCATGTTCCTTCCTTCTCTGGCAGTCTCTGGCAGTACCTTTGTGATGCCCCATCTCTCACAAGATAGACATTGAAAAAATTACTGGCCTCTTTTTTATTAGAACATTTCTCTGTGAGGGTGAGTCTGTTTATTCATGGAGACAGTAAGGCTGTATCCTTTGGATAAGAACATCACAGAAGCAGTATGCCCTTCTCAGTGGGTCCTACCAGAAGTACCAGCATCACTGTATCTTAAAATGGACAGTAACTCTGGTCACGTGGCTAAAGTGGCATCTGACAGGCTTTCCCACATAAAATCACCTTTATGCCCTGGGCAAATTTGTTGGGGGAGCCCCTTTACCACTGTATGAACACCTGGTTTCCTCCACAAATGTTGCTCTCCTAAATTTGACAACCCAGGCAGCAAAGCTCTGGCATGCAGTGATTACAATCAATGGCATCCTCACAGGGACTTCAGGGTCCTTTATTCCCTGTGCACAGTGTCCTTGTAATCTGGCTCTCCTTGGAGTCTAGACTCTCACCTTACAGGGCTTTAGCTGGCCTCACACTCTAGTCCCCCAAAAGCATTCTGCCAATCTTTAATCAAAAATAAGAAGTAAGATCAGAAACAAACAAAACCCAAGACCAAACATTTAAAATGGATGATAGTTCGGTTTACCAGGTGACAACTTATTACTGCCCTTTGTACTTCTGTCTTTGCTGTGCTGTTGACAGAAGCCAGGTCCTCATGGTTGCTTGGCAAGGGCTCTACCACTGAGCTACATCTCCGGCTCATCCCCTTCTGGCCCTGAAACTCTAGGATTCTGGGATGAGATAGGGAGTTGTGACAGAATTGGCAGCTGCTATCACAAAAGTGACCCAAGAGTGGGGGGACACAGGGCAGCAACTGCACCAACGGGAATTCTCGAAGGGAGGAAATGGCCCATGAATCTTTTACAAGCACCAATGAGGCCGACATTAATAATACTTTACACACTGCAGAAACCCCTGGCAGCCCTACTGGGAAGAGCTCTTTTGTCTTTGCCGGGCCTGGAAATGGATGAATCAGCCCTTTTCTATCCAGATTGAAGAATCCATAGCACGTGTTTCTCTGTGTGTTTCATTACTTTGTTTCAGACTTAATACCCATTTAAGGCTTAATGGTTGCTGAATTACACTGCGTGTAAAACACAATTTTTAACAGGGCCGGTTAAGAGCTGGAGTTTCACTTTCATCCTCTATCGAAAGCTCGCAAAACATCCAGACGTAAAGATGCAAAATTCTCCTAATCCCTCAGAGGCAGAGCTGACTTCTGCTGATTTACAACAGAGAACCCATTTTTATTGCTATTTTAAATATACAATGAGAAACTGCTGGGTTATTTTGGTTGTGTTGCTAGATAGTTTCAGCATGTTAGATATCATTATTTTAAAAAAAAAAAAGAAGAAGAAGAAGACAGAAGGAGATAACATGATTTAAGAAAAAAGGAGAGTTGGTTTCCAAGAGTTAACTATACATGCTGACGCAGGGAAAGCACACAGTTGCCCAGAGTCATGGTCCTCTGTGTCAGACAGAATAGATCCCAGGGTTGTGTGACATCCAAATGGGTCCCCAACGTTTTTATTTGAGATGGTGTGCTTCAACTCCCAGGCTATTCTCAAACCTCCCAACCAAAAGAGAAACTGAGTCACTAGCCTCTTTCCCCTTCCTTCCCTTCCTCCCTTCAGCCTCCCTCTCCCTCCCCACCCCCCTTTACTTCTTTTTTTCTCTTTTACTTTTGGCGTTGTGGATCAAACCAAGGGCTTTGTGCATCCTAAGCAAGTGCTCTGTCCCTGAGCCATCATCCCCAGCCATCCTTTCACTGTGTTTAGACAGAATCTCACCGAGCTGCCAAGGCTCCCTTTGAACTCACCAAGTAACTCACCAAGTAAGTTCAGCCTTGAGCTTGTAATTTGCTGGCTGAAATAGCTGGAATGATAGCATGTACCCCCATGCCCAGCTGGAGTCCTACCCCTTATCCCTCCTCCTCCTCATCATCATCATCATCACTTTTATTTTTTTACAGTCCAGTTGTTGCCCCTCCCGGTCCACTCTCCCATAGTTCATCATCCTATTCCTCCTCACTCCTGTCTTCAAAAGGACGGCCCCTCCCTCTGCCAGGCCTCCCCACTCCCTGGGGCCTCAAGTCCCTCCAGAGTTAGGCACATCTTCTCCCACTGAGGCCAAACCAGGTAGTCCTGTGCTGTATATGTGTCGGGGGCCTTGGATCAGCTCATGTATGCTGCCTGGTTGGTGGCACAGTGTCTGAGAGTTCTCGGGGATCCGGGTTAGTTGAGACTGATGGTCTTCCTATGGAGTCACCTTCCTCTGCTTTGACCAGCCTTTCCCTAATTCAACCAAAGAGGTCCTCGACTTCAGTCCAGTGGTTAGATATAAGTATCTGCTTCTGTCTCCGTTTTCACTTGTTGGGCCTCTCAGAGGACAGCCATGCTAGGCTCCTGTCTGTAAGCACACCATAGCATCAGTAACTAGCCTCTTTAAGTAAGAAACTTTTCTAGAACAAGAATGGATTTCTGTAAATATAATTTAGAAACTCAGAGGGGAATTGAGGATGTGAGATTAAACAAGTATCTCAAATTATAGATGAGAGTCCGTGCTATTGGATAAACTGTGACTTTAGGTCCCAACAGACGTGTCTTCATTATAGGCACAATGCTAATGCCAAAAAAGAATGCTTGGTACAGAGTAGGTACTCAGTAAACCCGAGGCATGAATCAATGGTCAATCACAGGAATTATTGCTATGCGGTATACCTTGAATTATGTTCCCTTTCAGTTACATTATAAATGTGTGTGGCTGTGTCTATGCAGGTGTGCAACCTGTGTGAGCATATGGGGGCTAGGGAAGGACCCTGAGCATCCTGATTGAACACTCTTTGTTTCCTTCCCCTGAGATAGCATTCCTCACGGAACTGGGATTCAGTTTCTGGGATTACAGCTATGCACAGCTATGCCTAGCACTTGACACGGGTGCTGGGTTGCAGACTCGGGTCTGCATGCTGTTCATCAAGCCCTCTTGCCCACTGAGCCATCTCCCCAGCCCCTTTTGAGTTGCTTTTGAGATGATGGATGAAGGATGGTGGTACTAGCATCGAAGCTCACTAATCCCTTATTTTTAGCTTTGGAACAATGTTTTTAATGCTTTTTTTTCTGGAAGAGTTTGTAAATAGTATTCAGTAAAAGGACTTTGTGGTCAAAATTTGAACTATGAAAAAGCTAAACAGTTTGCTGCTGTATTGAACTACAGGGCTTGTCAAAGCCTTTGATGGTTTGAATAGGTGCTGAGATTCCCTAAGAGAGCTTTTGAACATTTCACTTCTGCATCTTCTCTCTTAAAGTCTCTTTCATGCTGGTGATCAGCTGAAAATGGTTTAAAAGCCATCCTTCATAACATACAAAACATTTGCTTAGTAAATCAACCTAAAATGTTCAGATTCCCCCTTTAAGCCAATTGTTTGTAGTAGGAAAAACTTCCAAATCAAATGTTAATATAGAGAATTGTCCCTATACACATATACTCTGTGTGGTGGTTTGAATAAGAATGCCCCCTATAGACTCGAGTGTTTGAATGCTTGGCCTGTAGGGAGTGGCATGATTAGGAGGTGTGGCCTTGTTGGAGTAAGGAGAGTGTCACTGTGGAAGTGGGGCTTTGAGGTCTCATGCCCAGTGTGGCAGTCTCCTTTTGCTGCCTGAGGATCAAGATGTAGATCCATTAACTCATTCTCTGGCACATTATCTGCCTGTTTGCCACCATGTTTCCTATCATGAAGATAATGGACTAAACCTCGGAAATTAAAAACCATCCCCAATTCAATGTTTTCCTTTATAAAAGTTGCCACGGTCATGGTGTCTCTGTACAGAAATAGAAACCCTAGTTGAGACATTCTGGATGGGTTAGTGGGTAAATGGATGAGTGGATGGATAGATGGATAGATGGATGGATGGATGGATGGATGGATGGATGGATGGACAGACGGACAGATGGATGTTAATGATATCATCACCAATATTTCCACTAAACACAGTTGTCTTCCATGTAACCTTTTGCTGTCACCATTGTTACCTCTCTCCCAGAGAAGTTCTTAGTTACGTTTTACTCATTGGCATGACTTCTTTACTGGCCTTCCAGTCTCAGTGTCCTTCTGTCTTTCCCCATCTACACCCTTCTGTGTGACGTTCAGGTCCTCATCCAGTGTGGTTCCAACACAGCTCATTCACCCTCCACTTCATTTTTCCTATGGATGGGCCACCATGCAGGGAGCCAATGACGTTCTGAGTGAATGGGTATTGTCCACACGAGGATGGCCATGCCAAGAACATCCTCAGACCTATGAGAATGGCAAGGCCTTCCCCAGGTTAGTCTCAGAAGGATGTTAAGGCTTTCTCCTGATCCCACTATGGACAAACCCGTTTGTGTGGAAAGTACTGACCACGGCAATCTCATCCCAGATGACTATAGCCTAAGACTAGGAGACCCCCATATAGTAAACACATTGAGTTTCTGGCTGCCGCTGGTGAACCCCCACCTAAGCATATGGCCCACTGGATCCCAGCTTTGTAGTACTTGTGTGCTTTATTCCCTACTGTCCAAGTCCAAGCTGTATAGATCACAGCATCCATAAGCTACCCAAGGCAGTCTACCATGTTTTCTGACTACATTTTGAAATTCCTCACTCCTAGGAATTTTCCTGGGTTGAGTCCTCCCTCAGAGATGCTGGATAGGCAACATGATTTCCGGGGAGCATCACTTGATGTGTCACTCGCCTCTTGACTTTTGTTTCGAGCCACGTCCTTCACGAGAGCCTCTCATTCCTCTCTTCTGTGTATCTTTACGGTGTTCACAATCGCTGAGTGTTCTGTGTATCAGTCTCTTCACCGTGGGACCCGCCATCACCAGACTCAGTTCCAAACCCTTTATGTTGGTGTTTTCTCCTCTTTTTGTAACACCTTGTGCACAGTAGGTGCTCAAGTACCACTTGGTGAGTCACTCACTTGTTTTACCACCCATCAGCACATCCGCACCACTGCTCACTCACAGTGGAAATTGATCCAGAACCATTTCAAGGACAAGAACTTTAATTATGTTCAGGAATTTAGAAACACCATATTCACTAACAACTATGACACTGCCCGGGACCATTTCAAGTGCCTGGTTGGGAATCTGGGTTAAATTTCTCCTTAGAAACTAGATTCTTACGATGGCCGTTCCTTCCCCCACGAGCCCACCATGCCTATTTAACTTGTAATGTGTCTAAAGTCCAATATTAACAGCAGCCCCAGGGGGTCCCCGGCCTCTTCTCTCAGGCCATTGCTGGTCTTAACACTACAGACCTTGCCCTGAGGCAAAGCACAAACCAGGGATGGGCGAGATCAGGAGCCTTTCTTCAGTAGCTGTGGATGATGGAAGGGGGAGGAGGGGAGAGACAGGAAAACAGGTAATGTGGGCAAGAAGGGGGTAGGCAGGATTGACGCAGGGCCACGGGAGACTTGCAGGGGCAAGCCATCTGCAATGACTACCTGGTATAAAGGGGAAGAACAAAATAAATGGATGATACATTGGTGAGTAATAAGCACATTCTCTAATGTTCATTTCTTTAAAAAGATTTAGTATGTGTACCTGCTTGAGTGTATGTCTGTGGACCATGTGACTCCAACATCCGAGTATGCCAGAAGAGGTTATCAAATCCACTGGAACTGGAGTTACAGGCAGTTGTGAGTCACCCAATGTGGTTGCTGGGAACTGAACCTGGGTCCTCTGGAAGAGCAGCCAGTGCTCCTAACCACTGAGCCATCTGTCCAGAGTCTCTGATAGTCATCTCTAGCAAAGGCTTTGGAAGGGTGCCTATATTGGAGATTTGGCCTCCTCATTCCCTTAGTTTTAGTCACCGTGAAACTAAACACATCGACAAATAAGCCAAGGGCAGAGTGATTTCAATGCAGGCACTAGCTGCATTGTAGACATAGACTCAAATGGTTGCTAGGACTTGGCAGCCATGGAAATTCATTTTGCATGGTAGCAGGGAGACCCAGGGACTGTGGCAACCTACAGAGCATGTGTGTCTTAGAAATGGATCTGCTTGGTTTCAAGTAAGCCAGAGAGAGCCCAGCCTGGCCTTTCACATGGCAGGCAAGCACCACAGCAATGAATTAGGTCCCCAGCTCTCCTTCTTTTGAGGTAAGCCATCTGTATGTAGCCCAGGCTAGCCTCAGACTTAGGTGCTTCCTGCCTCAGCCTCCTGATTCTTGGGATGACAAACATGAACATTCCGTATGGCTTTCGGTCTGTATTTTTGAAATATTGAGACTAGAGTTTTATATGTTTTATACAACATATGTGTATTCATGTACACAGTAATGGGTCCTAATCCTGAAAAAAAATTTTTTTTTGCTTTATACAGTCTTATTTTATTTCCTGTGCTTCTGAAAAAAAAATCAAGAACTATAGATAGAATTATTGTGGGTAGAATTATGTATTCTCATTTGATGGACATTAACATTTCAAAGATATATGCCTACAGGAAAAAAAAAGACTATTCTGTTTTTATTGTTAGACAACACTTGAAAAATCTCACTTTAGGAAATAGCTCTTGTACATATTTCAAAGGCAAGTGTCAATTTCTGATAAATAAAAAAAATTAACAATAAAGCACCAATCTTCCATTGCGTTTAATTGTTGACATCTATAGAGCCCAAGCAAAAGAACTCAGGAAACAGGAAGCTTTCAGCCAAGCACTGAGATCCTTGTAGGCAAAATTTGCATTTGAAGTCAGCTCTAGAATATGGCCGTCCCCATCTGTACAGATAGATGCAGAATCTCAGGATGCTTTCCCTAGAGTCCTCACTCCTGACAGGTGTCATGGCATGAGACTAATCCCAGCACACAGGAGGCAAGGGCTGGGAGATAGTGAGTTCAAGACTAGCCAGGGATATGTGGTGAGATCTCGTTATAGTCTGAATGTGATATCTTCCAAGTGTTTGATACTCAGTTATCAGCTGGTCCACTGTTTTAAGATGGTTATGGAAACTTTGTATGATCTGACTAGGGAAGTGGGTTCTGGAAGATTGGCCTTCAAGTTGGAGTGTTCATAGTCGCCGTGCCTTTTGTGCAGAAGTAGAACAATAGCTCCTAAAACTATTAGCCAGAATAAATCCTTCCCTCCCTTGCATTGCTTCTCTGAGGGATTCTGTTTAAATACACACACACACACACACACACACACACACACACACACATACACACACATACACACACAAAACCAGCCTAACACAGGCCCTGTATCAAAACAAACCAAACAACAGGAGCTGAACATGAAGAAATGTCCCAGTCATTAAGAATACTCCCTGTTCTTCCAGAGGACATAAATCCAGTTCCTAGCACCTATGCCAGGGGGTAGTTCACACTGCCTCTAACTCCAACATACTCTCATGGCCTCTATGGGCACTTGTACATAAGTGACATACAAGTACACATATATATGTAAATTAAAACAAATCTTAAAAAAAAACAGGAACAATACAAGACCCCCCCCCTTTCTACAGTAACCACTAGGGTAGGCCCCACGAGAGCCACAGAGTCCCAGAGACTGTAATCTGTTAGCTTTTGGTGGCAGTGTCTCTCAAGGATGGCAGCTGGACATTTAGTTGCCCCCAGTGATGTAATGGGAAGTCCCCAATGCTGTGACAAAGAAATTTATCTATGGCATGTATGAGATCTGTGTGCTATACAACTGTAGAGAAGAAGCAGAAACACAAAGTGGGGGCATTTTGCCTTGGAGAGTCAAGTTCTAGTTCTGGGGTTGCTGTTGCAAGCCCGGGCAGGTCACTTAAAATCTTTGTGTTTCAGTTTTTCCATCCCCCCAAAATCACCTACCCATGAGACATTGGAGGAATCACAGTGGCACATAGCATGAACCATTAGGCTCAGGAGAGGACAGCCATTGAGACTGTTCCTCCTTCATTGGCTTCTGTGGCATCTGCAGAAGGTGTGGCCTCTCTCATTGGGTCCTTCCTCCACTCACAAGCTATTAGTATTTGAGACTGGGTTTATCCAAGTGCAGTAGAAAAGGCAGCATCCTTTGTGTCATAGTAAAAGACTGGAGCTGCTTCTCAGAATGAGAGGTCCAGGGGGGATCTTTGAAAAAGATTCTTGTCTGGGCACATATTCCAGTTTGATGACTGAGTCATGCCACACCTCCAGGGACACATCATTAGTGACTTCAGGTGATACCGGCTTTCAAGTGTCGTGTCCTTCCCTGCCATCTGCAGTAGCTGGCTTGGAGCAAAAGACCAAAGGTACTAATCACTGGTTGCATAGCAAGTAACCCAGTCAGGGAGTGAGTTAGCAGGTTCTTTCCCCCGTGGTCCCCCTTGACCTTAATCTGTTATATGAAGCCACATCAAAAGAGATGGGAGAAAGCCAAATGTTTTTTTATTCTTCTAAAGCTAATCTCTTTGACTTTCATCTCATATGGCAGGTGAGGACAATTCTGGTTGGGATGCAGCTTGAGGACACATACACACACACACACATTTACCTGGATGACACATGAGGCCATGCCTGTCTCTCTTCTGAACAGAGGCTGAGCTTTCAAAGAACAGCTCACATCAACATATGGCCCAAAGATCTGACTTTTGGGTCACCCCAGGGAAACATCAGGACCACAGCTGCCCTGATTTTAACCTCGTCCTGGATTTGGCTGGTTGAAAACCAGGTTTCCAAAGCCCTGCTCAGCCTGGGCTTCTTTCATTCCCAAGAGCAGGCATCCCAGGACTGCACAGAGGTGCATCCAGCTGATGGGGTTTCAAACCATCCTTACTTCCTGACAAGATGGCACTAGGGATGGAATGGCAGGGTAGACTCTTGAGAAGGACATCAGTATCTGCACTTGGTGTTGGTTTGAGCTATTAGCATCTAGATCTCTCTTTCCATCCTCTGTTGGCTTCAGATCCTAAGATCCTGCCAGAGACTATCCCGGTCTTGATTTCTCCTACTCATGTCTACCCTCTCTAGTCAATTCCAGTCCAAGATAAATTTCTCCATGTCTGTTTTTATAATGCCTACAGCCAAGAGAATCCTTTCTCTCAGTCTGCTTGGATCTCTCTCTCTCTCTCTCTCTCTCTCTTTTACTTCAGATTTTATACTTTTTTTCCCCACATTTTTTATTAGATATTTTCTTCATTTACATTTCAAATGCTATCCCGAAAGTCCCCTATACCCTCCCCCTGCCCTGCTCCCCTACCCACTCACTCCCACTTCTTGGCCCCGGCGTTCCCCTCTACTGGAGCATATAAAGTTTGCTAGACCAAGGGGCCTCTCTTCCCAATGATGGCCGACTAGGCCATCTTCTGCTACATATGCAGCTAGAGACACGAGCTCTGGGGGGTACTGATTAGTTCATATTGTTCCACCTATAGGGTTGCAGACCCCTTCAGCTCTTGGTTACTTTCTCTAGCTTCTATATTGGGAGCCCTGTTTTCCATCCTATAGATAACTGTGAGCATTCACTTCTGGATGTATCTGGAGGATATCATCCTGAGTGAGGTAACCCAATCACAAAAAAAGTCACTTGATATGCACTCACTGATAAGTGGATAGTAGCCCAGAAACCTAGAATACCCAAGATACAACTTCCAAAACACAAGAAAATCAAGAAGGAAGACCAACACGTGGATACTTCATTCCTTCCTAGAATACGGAATAAAATATCCATGGAAGGAGTTCCAGAGACAAAGTTTGAAGCTAAGACAAAAGGATGGACCATCCAGAGACTGCCCCACCCGGGGGTCCATCCCATAATCAGCCACCAAACGTAGACACTATTGCATATGCCAGCAAGATTTTGGATATCTCTTTATGCAGAAATATCTATGGGAGCATAGAACGAACAATCACTCACTTGGGTCTTAGGTGAGATCCCTCTACCCATGTAGAACAGGTATTTCTATGGGGATGTGACACCAAAGCCATTCCCTGGCCCCTACACCCTGCCCTTGTCCATCACCACCTCCTTTGAGAGCTCAAGGCTCCTGGGCATATCACAAGCAAAAATAGGCATACATACCTCAACTAGTGTTTGCTTTTCTCCCAGCCTGTGGGAACCAGAGGTTAGGGTAGGAACTGATAAAAGCAAGCAAGCATTTTGCCATTAAAAAGAACCTAAGAGGGCAATGGAAGGCCATTCTTGTGATTCCCCAGGCTGGCTGTCTTTGAAAAGGAAGATCTGGCCAAACCTACAGAACTTGCTGCCTCTGGAGTCTCCCCTTTATTTCACTCAGAGCAGCACATCCTTGTGTATGAATTAAAGATTAAAGGCACGTTAACCTGCATTTTGCTATCTTTCTATATGTGGGAGAGGGAAGGAGGGAGGGTGCATATGTCTTTGGTGTGATCGCTGGGTTTGGACTCGAGGCTGACAGATCAGGAAACTAAAGGTGGGATGGCCAAGGGTCTTTTCCCAAGCCTGCCACCCTTGTTGGAGCTTTGAATGATCATTGAACTGGACTGTTCCTCCACCTCTTTATTAATGGGGGTAAGTAGAGGCATTCTCATGGAACTCCTACTGTGGTCCTCTTCCACAGTTGTAGGTCTCAGAGCACTGATGACATTATATCCCACTAAACACTCAACGATGAACGCAAGAGGGAGACACCATCCAGTGGAAAACTAGCACTCGGGCTTCTATCTCACTTTCAAGATCAACCCATGTTGGATGATGTACAACTTAAGTTTCCAGTCTTTCCAAATAGAAGGCTACAAGGTGTATTGTAGGACATTTAGTAGCATCCCTGGGCTCTTTCTACACACTGGATGCCTCTAGCACCCTCTGAGTTGTAAAAACCCAAATTACCTCCAAATATTGATAAATACACCCTGCAAGACAAAATCACCCTCCATGGAGGGTTGCTACTACTGAATCAACCACCCTTGGAGGAGACATCCCCGAAACCCAGATCCAATTAATCGTTACTCAAAGAAACAGACACAGATGCATAGGCTAATTGAATGCCATATTCAGGAGTTGGAATGTCGCCAGAGAATATAAACCAGTTGCAACAAAAGCTCAAGCAGATAAGGCTGCAAAAAAGAAAATACATTCCCAAGCTATTCTCTGCTATCTTGCAGGCATTCTTCATGGTACTAATATCCTGTTAGTGTGAATGATGGATCATTGACCTGATAAAGACCACGCTGCAGTCTGGGAGTTGCAGAAACATCTGCCAGGCACTTGGGATTTTTCCCCCCAGGTACAAGCAGAATGTGAGCAGTGAGGGAAATACTTCACAAGCCTGTATGGGCTGGGCGTGCCCATTTGGCTCCGAAACTGTGGTTAAATATCTATGTAACAAATGTTAAACAGAACATACTGCATTCCATACAAATGTTTTAGCTTGGAAAGGCTTATATTAAGCTATCAGAATCTGTCAAAAAGGATGTACACGCCTCGAGAAGGAGCCTTCTTCAAGATCAGAGAATAAAACAAGCCTTAAAGGTGGATACCATTATATCTGTGATCATCTGAAATTGGCTTCAGTTGCAATTCTCTGATGGCAGGTCTGGTTACGTGACCCCCACCCAAGCACCAAAGAAGGTCTTAATGTATGGATGTACCAAGAGTAAGAGAGCTAGAGTGATCTACATGTTCTATGTCCAAAACTGGAATCACAAAGTGTGTCAGTGATGAAACAAATTGTTCTTGGTGCCTTTCTGAGGCTGACGTGGAAATGAAAGAAGGAATTCAAGGTGTTCTTTGCTACAGATATACAGCACAGTATAGAATGGGGTATCCTCCCACCTGGGAGTCTATGCCCCCACGTGCCCATCCTGCTGCTGTGTTCCCCTGTGGGCATGTACACTGGATACCTCTTAAAAACAACGCCCCTGCTTTGCTTGATTCACATCTTGCTGTGGGTGCTCCAGGGGTCCCAGACAGTTCTTCTCCTTTCAAAAAGATTCCAAATGAACATAAATCTCACGGCAGCTCTGACAGCCTCCAGTCATCTGTTTACCAAAATAAACTTTAAGCATACATTGCAAACTAATTCCTAGTGAAATATGCATCCCCGTGGCATTCGAGCCTGGTATTTAATGTCTTTTTTATGGTTAATAATGCATCAGATGCATCTCTAGTCTGAAGCTGTCATTACATCACATACATGATGAGCGGGACCCATTTCGGTGGCTAAAAAACTTGGAGTCGGGTTTTATTTCACAGAAAAAAAATACTAATGTATAATTACAGTGGCCCGCTTCCCTCCGTCTATATGTCTATATTTCTTTTTATAAAACCCTGGTTTGATGAGATCAATTCACTAAAAATACCTGGAGAGAGAGGCTTTGCTTTGCACAGATAAAGTGATGTTCTGTATAAACAAGTCCAAAATCCCCTCATTAGAACAGAGTTCTGTTTGGAGAAGACCCTGGTCTATTCTTTTATATTTTTGTTGCTTTATTTAAGAGAAGAAGAAGAAGAAAAACATGTGGGATTTTTATCATGTGTAAAGTGGCATTTCTCTGTCTTTCCTTCAGGAAGCTACGGCTGGGTGGAAACAGTATTTGAACAAAACATTGGCATCCATTGCCATTCAAAGGGCCTGAAGTAAAATAATAAGTAAAATAAAAATCAAGGAATGCGCCATCTGTGGCAAAGGTGAACATCCCTCTGAAAAATCTTACCTTATTTCCTGCCTCGCTTTGGTCACTGGTGATACAAACAGTTAGGATGGTGGTAATGATGAGGGTAAAAAGGTTCCCTCCGGACTTATCTGGAGGCTCATATCGGGCTTGAAGAACGGCAGCCCTAGGGCCCATCTCGGGCATCCATAATGGCCACCTGCGTGCACAGAAGCCATCTCTCTGCAGCTGTAAACCAGTCCACGTATCTGAGGATGCCGTAGTTCTGTGGGGGAAAGCAAGCACCTAGGTTGATTTGTTGCTCTAGAAGCCAAATGAGCTAATTAGATAATGTATATCTAAAGTGCTCAGAATGGGCTTAGCACCTGGGAGACTCTTAGGAAATGGAGACGGGGGAAGAAGAAGAGGTGCAAGAGGCTGCATGAAGGACTCAGAGACTAGGATCCTTCCCTGTAAAATGGGAAGAATAGCAACAATAATAATAACAACCAATGATGATGACAACAACGATGCCTACTTGCTGTCTTGCATGCATATAAAGTTAGTTAAAATGAGAGGATAGGTCCTCAGCTGATAGTGTCTAATAAGGGTCACTATCATTGCAAGAAGCCCCACCTATCTTCATGTGTAGGCAAAGCAGGAAATGTGACTAAATCTGGGGCTTGTAAGTCTCTGCTCTATTTAGGATTTGCTGATGCTGGAGGGGTTCCACCCACAGCCTGAGATTCGAGCCAAAGTGCATCCCAGAAGATGCTCACAGTTGCCCTTTGAGGCAGAGACACACGTGTTCACAGTAGAAAGTGAGGAAGAAAAGGAGGAGGAAGAGAGACAGAAGAGGAGGAGGAAGGAGAAGAGGAGGAGGAGGAGGGAATGATGGCCACTTTCTTCATCAGGACCACGGTGATGGACTGTTAGTTCCAGAGAGCCATTAGAAGCTTCCAGGTCGAAGGTAGAGACAGCTCCCGTTTGCACTTGAAGGGGAGTCTTCCACCCATAGGCTGGAGGCTGGCTTTATCCAGTTTCCAATGAAGGGCCAGTGAGTATGCCCATTTAAGGACGTCCTTCAGAGCGCTTTAGCTGGATTCCTATTTACCCATGACATATGCAACCGAGGAGTTCCCACTGAGGCACGGCACTTACCTCTCCCCCTTATTTTGTTCTTTTGGTTGGTTGGTTGGTTGGTTGGTTGGTTGGTCGGTTGGTTGGTTTGGTTTGGTTGGTTTGTTTTAAGATCTGAGTTTGTGGGATTCACTAAGAGACTTTATTTTTAGAACTCTGCCCAAAGGTGGGGGAGATAGATCAGCCAGCAGGAGCAGGGAGACCTGTGTGTAGATCTCCAGCGCATACGTAAACGTGAGGTAGGATGAAGGCTAGAGTCCAGGCAGTGAAGAGGCAGAGACAGAAGGATGTCTAGGCTTGCTGGCCAACCAGTCTCGCCAGTTCTGTAAGCTCCGGGTTCTGTGAGAGACCCTGCAACCCGTCTCAAAAAATAAGCGGGTAGGAGCACCCACAACCACAGTGGTCATTTGTCATTAGTGCTGTGCCCAGCTGTCATCACAGGAGTTCCTCACTACAGCCTCAGGTGGCTAGTACAGAGACCTATACCTGGTCAAAGTGAGACCATCAGCGATAGATTGCTCAGCCCCACTGGGGACAACTATAGCACTCAACACCAAGGCTCAGGGGACACTGAGGAAGAGGGCGTGGAAAGGATGTAAAAGCCAAGGAGAGGGAGATTTGCAGCAAAAGATGTCTTCTGCCCTGACGTCACCATATAGCTCGTGAATACACTGAAACTGGGGGGACCTGCACAACCTGTCCCTAAGTCACCACAGGAGGGGGAGGGGCACATAAGGCCTCACCCCTTTCCTAGCAGCTATTGGCAGTATCAGTTGTCGAGGAAAGAGTTATTTTCTTCAGTAGCAAACAGAGAAGCTGATCTTGCTCCAATGAATAGCCCCTCACTCGTGCCCGGGCAAGAATCTCTCATTCATTTAATGCATGGTCTCCACAGAGAGAGAACATGAGCAGAGGAAAGGGACTTAGCCAGAGGAGTGACAGTGGGACAGGAAGGGAGTAGGGGAGGAGAACGGGATGCAAATGACTAAAAAAATTCATCATATACATATATAAAACTGTCAAACGATGAAAATAATAATGCAAAAAAACATGCAAAAATAATAATAAAGTGGGAAATGGTTTAAAGAAGACACCCATTGTCAACCTCTGGCCTACACACACACACACACACACACACACACACATATACACACACACATGCAGCTCCGTACAAGTGGTTTTCTTCCATCTTTGCCTAGACAAGACCGTCCTGAGATCCAAAGCAACAATCGCCCCAGCACCAGGACAGTCTTGGCACTCTGTCCATATGTCCCTTGCTTTGGCCTTGAAGCCCCGCCCACTGTGTTTCCTGGGAGCTGACAGGCCTCACAGTCTGGAGACAACCGTTGCCAGCTTCCCCTTTTCAGGGCGCTTTAAGAAGTTCCCGTTTGGCTGTATTGGCCTGGCTTCCTTTGACTTTTCCGGGGGCACCTCCCGCCCTCCCAGTTCAAATCCTTTCTCGGATTCGCTATTGTTTGACTCCACGGTGCTTTTTGAATGTCAGAGCGAATTTGTGTTTCCAGTAAAGAAAGCACCTTTTTTTTTTTTTTTGCTTTGGGGGCCTGTTTTTAAAAATTGCATGGGATCTTAATTCCCGTGGAAAACTTAACTGTATCCCCAAGAAAAGGAACAAACAGGCAGAGAAAACCAGTGAGCGGGGCGGCCCCATGCCTTCACTCGCCCTGGCAGCCACACAATTGCATACAGCCAAGCTGACTAATGTTGACGTATCCAGGTTGGAAATGACAGGATATTGTGGAGGGCCAGTCACTTAATGAACCCCTGCGGGACCATCTTGGTTACTAACAATTTCTCTCTAACTCATGAGGCAGGGGAATCTCAAGCCCCCAGTGTTTCACTCCGTCACGTTCCCCCGCTGCCCCCTCTCCCCCCACCCCCGCCCTGCTCTGCACAAACAAACCAATTATGGCAACGGATATAAATTGGACCCCTTTTCTGAAAACGCTCCCTCAACCTTTTTTTGTCCGCCCTTCCTTCCTTGGCGCCAATCAGCTGGCTCACCAGGTGCACTGTGTGCCTGCACTCAGACTCAAACGCAAGTGCACACAAGTGTGTACGTGTGCACACTGCGGTGTGTATTCTGTACACAGCCTTCACTGATGTTTCTGCCCTTGGATTCAAGTTGGTTTTAGTCATCTATATATTCCTTTAATAATATTTTTCATGGAATACAACTTAAAAATCTTTTTTTTTAATTAGATATTTTCTTTATTTACATTTCAAATACTGTCCCTATACCCTTCCCCCGCCCTGCTCCCCTACTCACCCACTTCCACTTCTTGGCCCTGGCGTTCTCCTGTACTGGGGCATATAAAGTTATAGGGGCCTCTCTTCCCAATGATGACCGACGAGGCCATCTTCTGCTCCATAGCTGTCTTGTGTGAGGCTATGCCAGTGCCTGGCAAATACAGAAGTGGATGCTCACAGTCATTTATTGGATGGAACACAGGGCCCCCAGTGGAAGAGCTAGAGAAAGTACCCAAGGAGCTTAAATATCTTTTTACTGCCTTTTACACTTCAGCCAGCCCCGAAACTCTTTCCATCCTGTACCTTAGGGAGACCACTAGAATAATTCTCAGGCAGTGCCTGAGTAATTCATATTACTGCTAACTGTCCTCTGTCTTAGGTTTCTATTGATGATTAGCTTAGAGGTTCTGTAGAGAGACCCATCCATGTTTACACAAAGCTATTATAACACTGGGTTTACAAACTTTTGTAAGAATTAAGGCATAAGAAATTGCCCAGCTGTCATGCAAGCTGTAAGAAGATAAGGAAAATCATTTTACAGCCATGCTACTCAACACACTCACAGGCCATTTCTGTCCAAGGAACTCTTTGTTAGAAATCCTCAGCAAGTTAGGAAACTCAGCGTAGGCATTTTGAAACACACTCACGGGAGATAAAGATATAAGCCTGTGTTAGCATGCTTTTCCTGTGTACTGAGGGGTCCAAGGTTTGAGGCTCAGGACCCTCCCTGAAAAAGAAGTATAGAAACTTTTCTATCAATCCACTGATACACTCTTCAAATGTTTTCCTTTTCTTTGTGTCTTTGGGGGGTTATGTGTACACATGTACATAGGCATTATGTGTGTGTGTGCACACATCTGTGTGTGTATGCACATATCTGTGTGTGTATGTGTTGTATGTGTGTGCACACATCTGTGTGTGTACACACATCTGTGTGTGTATGTGTGTGTTCACATCTCTGTGTGTGTACATCTGTGTGTGTGTGCGCGCGCACGCACATCTGTGTGTGTATGTGTGCATGACCCCTACAGCTCAAAGCTCAGCCTCTTTCTCTGTCTTCTCTTTTGAGGAAAAGTCTCTCACTGATTCACTGAGGCTGTCTGGCCAGAAATTCCTGGGATCTTCCAGCCTCTCTGCCTCCCCAGTATTAGGGTTTCAGGTTTTGCCACCATGGCCAGCATTTTACATGAGTAGCAGGGATTTGAACTCTGTTCTTCATGCTTGTGTGCAAGCACTTCATCCAGTGAGCCATCTCTGCAGCATCAGGATTAGTTTTGTTTGTTTGTTTGTTTGTTTGTTTGTTTTTCCAGCAACCCATCACGTTGGTAGCTTACACTAGGATCAGTTCAGGAAAGACTGTTACCAGCTGAAAACAGAGCCAAGATCCTCCATCCTCCCCCTGATGGGTGAGGCAAGGGCTCAGAGTCAAGAGCTCCCTGCGTAGTTAGGTTGCTTTGGTTCAGTAAAGTCTCACCATTTAAGTAGAGGGTGTGGTCAAACAGAGGCTGAAGAGGTGAAACTGATATGTGTCACAGACTGGATAGCCCAGTCCTGAGTAAAGGCAGATACCGTGCAACAATGCTATTTAGAAATAATCTAGGGCAACAAATCTCTCCTATAAAGCAAATTTGGGACCCTCATGTATTGGTCCCATGTACACATACTACAGAGTTCTGGTATGCTAGTATCCTACTATCTGATATGGAAAACCTGGTATGGTCTTTGCAGGGCATTGTTAGTCTTTTGGCATCTGTGGAGAGCTGTCATCAGACCTTCATATACCAGAGTTCCCTGTGTGCCCACCTCCACGCTGCTGCATGCACATTTCAAAGGTATATTTTTTTTTTGTTCCCTTCAGCATAAAGAATGATTACCCAATTATCTAAGCAGAGTGATGGCTGTCTGTGACAAATCGTGGGCCAGAGACATTTTAAAAATAATAACTCCAATCTTTAGTGTACTGTTCGATTCACAAAGCACATCCAGACCTGTTCTTTTCCAGGATCCTCAGAGCAGGTCAGTGGCAGGGACGGAGAAAGACTTTTGCTTTTACTGTAGGCAGAAATCCACTGCCTCTAGCTCATCCCTGCTGCAGTCCACCCTAAGGCTGGCTGCACAAGGCCCAGAGGACAGGAAGGACCTCTCTTCACAGTCATTTCAGCATTGGGTAACGCTAAGAGGACCAAGCAAAGGATCATGGGCAACTTTCTGCCGTCCTCTGGGATTTAAGGATATTTAGGGGAAAAACACCTTTGGGCTTTAAGGGCTGGCTGTATTGTGACTGGAGGAAAAGGGAGACACAGGCATTAAAAATGACAAAGCACTTTCATTTGTGAGAGCTATCCAAGGAAGGTAGAAAAGAACTGATTTTTTTTTCCCAGGGAGAAGCAATTTTACAAGCCCCGCCTGGGTGCATAGAGATGACTGGGACAGCAGGACAACTGGGGTGGCCTCAGACATCCTCAGGGAGGGAGGGAGGGATGGTAGATATTTTCTTCTTCTGGGAGTTGTATGCAAAATTAAGAGCAAGGGGGGGAAGTCTCACTTTCTGCCCTTTTTCCTTTGATGAAGGCCTTGCTGAACCCCAGACAGACAGATACTGTGTGGAGCTAACCTTGAATTACCCTGAGGGGCTGGGGCTCAGAGCCTGACCTGGTCATTGTACAGGATGATACTCCTGGGGGTGGGGGGTGGGGGGACACAAAGCAATAAATGCCTTCCGCAGCAATTAAACATAAGAGCAAAGGCGAGCCTCCAGCTCTGCAGTGTTGGCCCCTCCCCTCCCTTAAAAACAATAACAAAAATGACAGGCAACAGCCAACCCGGAAGCACTTTGCCCCTCACCAAGAAAGCACTGAGGCGGCTGCCTGCTTTTCCTCTGAGTGAAGCAAACCCCTTGTAGGTTTGCAGATCAGATATTCAGAAGCAGCCGAGAGGGCCCCATTCCATCTTGCATTTGCGAAGACGCATCTGGAATCGCATTATTATAGATTATGCAACGGGATGAAGATGAAAACGTAGCTCCGGATCCTTCTGCGCAAGAAGGAAGTCAAGTGACCCCTTGGAGACCTAGCGTCTACCTCTTTGTTTCTCCACTGATCTACTTGCCTGGGGGAACCATTCAGTTATCCCTGCCTTTTAATTCCTGTCTGGCCCGAGACGTGAAAACATGAGGCAAGGAGAGATTACCCCTGCATAGTACAGTCATGTGTTAACACAGGCACGCACGCATGCGCGCGCACACACAAACACACACACACACACACACACACATGTGCACAAGGGTGAAGGTTTTCGTACTTAACTTAGATTTAGCAGCTTGGTTATAAGAATTAGAAGTAAAGGGGAGGCTGGGAGAGGGCTCAGGGAATAATTTGCTCGCCACATAAGCACGAAGGCTTGAATTTGGGTCTCTTGTCCCTGTGGGTATGTCTGGTCAGATCCTTATAACTCACAGCCCAGAGGATCTAACCAATCAGGAAGCTTCAGCTTCTATGAAGACAATCTGTCTCAAACAATAAAGTGGCGAGATAGAAAAAGATACCCAGTATTGATCTCTGGCCTACACACACATACACACACGCACACAGACACACACACACACACACACACACACACACACACACACACACACACACACTGTGATGCCTATTTTTGGTTGTCAACTTTACTACATCTGGAATATTAACTAATCCGATGGAGGGCACACCAGTGAGGGACTTTTGCTTAAATTAAAGTAGGTCCATCCACTTCTAATTGGGATCTTTGAGGAGAGGAGACACACTTTTAAGGTGCGGGCCATGCCTTATGTGGAAGCCTTAAAAGGACAGAGAAGGAGGCTCTTAGTCTTTGCTTGTCTTCATCTTGGTGCCTATTCCTTCGCTGGCACTGGGGCCTACTTCTTTGGGATTCAAATATACAGAAGACCAGCTGAGACATCCAGCCTTGTGAACCGAACTCCTAGATTTGTAGACTTTCCATTCCCAGCCATTGTTGGATTGGCTAGACTACAGCCTGTAAGCCATTCTAATACATCTACTTCCTATATTTATAGAGAAATTCATTCTATAAGCTTTGTTACTCTAGAGAACCCTGAATAATACACACACATGCACACACACACACACACACACACACACACACACACACACACTAATCATGTTTGTCAACTTGACACACCTAGGAAGAGAACATCAACTGAAAAATTGCCTACATCTAATTTGTGTTGATTTGTATTGGAGGACCCAGGATACTGAGAATAGTACATCCCTAAGCAGACAGACCTGGGCTGAATAAAAGAATCTAGCTGAGCATGCCAGAGGGAGCAAGCCAGCGAGCAGCATTCCTCCATGGTCTCTGACTTGATTTCTGCTCCAGGATCTTACGTTAGCTTCCCTTGATGATGAACTGTAGCCTGGCCGTGGTGTTTACCATAGCAATGGGAATAAAACATGGACAACACACCTAACACCACACTGCACACCCAGGAATTAGAAAGGGGAGGGTAAGAAATCATCTGTTCTGATTAGCTATGTAGCCTTAAGAGAGTCATTTTAACTTCTTAGGACTTTGGTTTCCTCTCGTGAAAATATGAAGCTCTGAATTTGGTGACTTCTACCACAAAGGCTTTCCTGATTCAGCAGCTGCATTTTTTTTTTTTTTTAAAGAAAATCTCACTCAGAAAAGCTGTCGTAGCTTTTGCAGGTGCAAGCCTGACCAAGTGACTCAGCGTCCTCCCCTCCCAAGCCCCGCCTCCTAGGGCACGCCCTCTGTTGTCTTCCCCATCCCCATCACTTCCTGTATCTCCAGATAGCTTTCTCTCCAGAATGTCATCGGTATGGTGATAAAGTCAGTACAGAAGCAAACCAGCACTTGGTTCCTGGCAGAGACTGCAGAGGTAACCACAGCCCACTGGAGCGTGCAAGGAGATTGGCTGCATGCTCCAGTGCCCCGTAGCATGTCAATACTCCTGAATAAACTAATGAACCCATTTGCCCCTTCGTGAGAACACGCCTTGGAGTCAATGAAATAGGTGTGGTTAGAGACACAGCCAATACTGAGTAGGAGAGAGTGAGACTGAGAGAGAGAGAGTGAGAGAGAGAGAGAGAGAGAGAGAGAGAGAGAGAGAGAGAGAGAGAAGGAGCTAGGGGTGGCTCAGTGGGTAAAGGACTTCCTAAAAAATGTGAAGAACTAAGCTAGGGAAGCCATATAAAGCCAGACTCAGTGGTGCAGATGTGTAAGCCCAGCAGTCCAATGGAGAGGTGGAAGGCAGAGATAGGAGAGTCCCCTGATGCTGATGTCCCCAATAGTCTGGAATACAGAGCAGTAAGCAATAATAGGTATTGTCTCAAACAAGGTAAACAATGAGAAAACAAACACATAGACGCACACACACGCACACACACACACACACACACACACACACACACATGCTTGCACATGATCAGGTGCAAAAATCCATCCTCATGCTTGCACCCATACCCTAGAGCAGAGAAATGCCCTAAGCTCTCCCTCCTGTTGTGGCTGCTGTAAAGATAAGGAATATTCCACCTCCACCTCTCTAGAAGCTAATTCCACAAATACTTAGTCCTTTGGCTCCCAACCTTGGCCCTAATGCACTTCTAGGACTACTTACAAGCCACAGCCACTCAGCCTCCCCTGGTGATGACTCCAGCACTCTACTGCATCACAGTTGGTATGTGTGGGAGCCCCTGTTAGTGAACGGGTCCCCTTACACCACACGTGACAAATGACATGTCATATGACTCAGGTCCTAGAGCGGCAAAGCACTATGAACCCGCGTAGGTGGCTTCAGGTTCTCACGTCACTCACCTGACACGGTCAGGCCCTTAAAGTGGGAAGGGATCAGTGGTATGTTGATAAACAGGTCCTCAAAGTGTTAGAAGATCTGCTTCTAAACGGTGGCTGCTTTCTGTGGCTCAAATGCCGCCTCTGTCCCCAGCATGATCTTAACCATAGTAGTTGTGCTCATAGCTGGCATGGAGGACCCCTGATTGGCACTGGCACCCAACAGAATGTAATGCCAAAATTTATAGAGAGAGCTTGACCCCAAGTGAGGAGGGAAAGCCCATGGTGTCTGTAGGCCAGCTGTGCTTTCTCCTGGGTCCCCTGAAAAAGATCTCTCTCTCTCTATTCCTCTCTCCCAGAAGAACAAATCTAAACTTGTACATTTAGCTTCCACTGATTGGATCTGGGAGCAATTGCACACCCTTTAATCCCAGCACTCAGGAGGTAGACATAGATGGGTGTCTATGAGTTTGAGGCCAGCCTAGTCTACCTACTAATGAGTTCTAGCACAGCAACTACCATATCTAGAGAACCTGGTTCAATAAATAAATTAATAATAAAATCAATTCCATTGGTTTTCTGAAGGCCCCAAAATGATCACCCCACCCTGAATTCCAGGCTCTTAACTTTAGCCTCTGGCAGGCATCTTAAACTTAGCGCTGACACGGCAGCCCCACCTCAGATGTTCTCTCCCCGTCTTTAGTTCAGTAAATGCTACCAAGGTCCATTTGCTCAAGATAAGGACCCTCATTCCTCCATCCATTCCTGGACCTCCTAGCTTTATCTGCAAGTGCATCCTGAATCCAGCCCTTTCTCCCATCCTCACCGTGACTGATTATCCTGGCCCAAGTTACACCATCACTTACTGAGCCATGAAGTTAAATCTGTGTGTTCTCTGGTTTCTTCTTGACCCTCCACCCCCACCCCCACCCCAGGATCTGTTTTCTTCACTGGGGCCAGAAGTCTCTTCCAGATGCCTGCCCCTCCCCACATACACGTGCTTGCCCTCACTTCCTCTTGTGCCTTCTAATCTGGCTGATTTATTAGCTCCTCCAAATCCCAGCCAGTGCCATGTCACTAGAGTCTTCAGGAGGTATTTCAGATCTGAATCACAACAGTTGCAGAAGTGTCTTGCATGTCCCTCACCTGCCACAGAGAATTCGTTCGACCTGGCCGTGACAAAGAAGGTGGGTAATGTACCTTGGCACTTGGTATGTACTGAGGGAATGAATGATAATAAAAGAATTTTCTTGTTTAACAGCAAATATTTTAGTTTCCTTTTGATAACCATAACGCTGGGAAGGGAGGTTCAGAAGGTAAATCAGACACCCCCTTCCCTTTAGGCCTACTGGGAAAGCCTGCACCATGGGAGCCATACATAAATGAACTCATTATTAGTCATCATGGATTTGACCTATTTCATCCTCTCCTCCCTATAAGCCTAGACCCACCACACAAATGAAAGAGGAATGAAGCAAGATACCCACCATGGCCTGCCTGATAGAGAGTCCTGCATCTTCTCAACTTTCTTTCTCCCTGTCTTCCCCCTTAGGTCTCTAAGCCACTGTGCCACCCTTGAAAGAGTGACTACATCCCTCTGAGTCTCTGTGCTATTTATTTTATTTTGGGTGATGAGTAGGGGAGGGAGAGAGAGAGAGAGAGAGAGAGAGAGAGAGAGAGAGAGAGAGAGAGAGAGAGAGAGAAAGAGAGGAATGTCTTAACATTGTTTTCTTCTAAACCTTGTTAAAAGCAAAGTTCCCGTGGGGCCCTTGGTGTGGAGGTGAGTGAGTCCATAGAAGTTTTCTCTTATTGGACTCAGGAGAATGGGTAACCAGAATTTGCAAGTGGGACTTTCCACAGTATCTTAGGAAGCTTTGCACATCAAAGTCCTTTTCTGAGCACCTGTAGGAAAGTCTAACTCTGCAGCTCTTTTTGAAGTATTCATCACATAATCAGCTAACAAAGAAAAGCAACTGGCGCCCTTCATGTAGCATTATAAGGGCTGCTCAAATTTCAGAAAAAGAATCCATTCATAGAACTGTTGAAAACCTACTATGTGTCAGTCCTAGGGGTAAGTCTTGAACAAGTCACTGGAAACTTTATTTAAAAAAATATCAGGATAGTTGGGTATAAGGGCTCTCAACCTTGACCCCATTGGGTATTTGGGGTCATGTGACTCTGTGGTGGGATTGTGGAATATTTATCAGGAACAACTTCTATAAGATGTCAGTAGCTCGTCTCTCCTCAGGTGTGGCAACTAGGAAAATATCTCCAGACATCACCAAGTGTCTTCTGTGGTGTGACGTCACCTCTTATCAAGTGTCACTGCACTAGTGAGTTTGATCATGATTTGGGATCAGATCAAGGTTCAAGTCCTGGCCTAATCAACCATTAGCTTTAAGAAAACTAAGGCTATTTTGTTTACCTTCCTGAGTCTTGGCTTACTAATCTATTAAGTAGGTGAATATGTTCGTGATCTAAGATAAATGAATGTACATGGTTGGCCTCATGATTAGCTCATGGAAGTATGGAAATGCTATCTAACAGATCCAAAACTTGGTTTGCTCTGAGACCATGAAAATCCCACTATCAGTCTAATCTCTAGAAAGGTATTTATCACATGGCGTTTATTATTTCATCAGTGTTTGTCTGTACCATGACAGGCATGTCTGTGTCCCTCTGTGTCTGAAGAAATACTGAATAGGGCATCAGTGGGAACACTGAATGGTTCTCACTCTTAATTAAGCATTTTGTAGCACATTCCTTCATTATCCCTTTGGCTCATTTGATACTGTGGTGGTCCCCTAGACTAAGTGTCTTCATGCATATGTGTCTTGGGGAAGACTGAGTCCCAAGTGAGTTCTAATATTATTGACTCTAAGTAATTAGAACTGGGAAATAGCAGAGAGCATGAGAAGAGTCCCGTGATGGAGAGCATGGGCATGGAGAAGCTAGGTTTGCTCTCTGGTTGCTCTAAAATGTCAATGAGTGTTAAGCTCTTTGGGCATTTGCTCATCACAGCTTCACACCCAAGACCATAACTTTGGTCTCAGAGGGACTGGCATGTGAACATCGGGCCAGGTTGGAAGCACAGAGTATAAAGCTCGTGAGAAGGAAGAGGAAGGACCACGAATGGTGGTATCAGAATGGTGAAATGCGACCCGTGATTACAGGCATAGTTAGTACAGGAATGTTTTGACAAGTGACATGCTGATTCAATGAAGGAGCAGAAAGCTTGGATTGGAGAGAGGAAAAGAAAAACCTATGCAGTAAAGTCTATTTTTAAAGTCCATGTGGTAGAAGACCATGAAATGACATGAGGAGAATAATAGAACCTTTTTGATATTAAAAAAAAAAATACACAGGGGTCCTCAGAAGTAGCCTTCATGGCCCAATGTCTATATACCCTGAAATAATTTTTGTGTCCAGTAAGCAAGGTAAACTTCAAAGTTTAATGTAGGTATGTAGAGCCTCAAGGAAAATCCAAACGTGGAGTGATACAATATGGGATCCTTGAAGTGTGCTGGAGCGTGGGCCCATCTGGGTAGGCAGAAGTGATGTTGAGCCCATCTAAGTGGACTGAGCACTTGGCTCACACCTCGGCGTTGCCTGGGATTGATACCAGACATGTTGCTCATAGAACGTCATCACCTCTATCACATTTGTGTGCCTCCTTCTGCTGATGCTGCACTACTTAAAGCACTTGGGACCCAGCCCCCTCCGAACTTCATTAAGGAGAAGGCAGAGAAAGCCGGAACTGAAAACAGTGTTGGGTGTCACTCGAACACACTGAGGAACTGCGATCACTTTGGTGGATGGGAGGCAATCAGCTTCCTAGTGGACGTTGAATTTTCAATGTTGTTTGTCCATTTGACCCTTAAATTCAAACAATGGCAACAGCCTTAGTGCCAAGGTAGAGCAGCTCCCAGAGTATTCTGCTTGGTGCCCAATCCCTAGAAGTAAAACTTTCAATTATTTTAACCGATTTCATGGAATTTTGCCCTATATGCATTTCTAAATATTATCTTCCAAGTGTTGTTCCTTGTTTTTTTCACTGTCAGCCATTATCTGTGGGCTTCCAAATATAGTAAATGCCCCCCCTTTCTCTCATCTCCCCACAAATAGGTACATAAAATCCTTCCCTCTCCTGATCATGATATTTTTATTTTCTTTAGAGCAGCATTTGGCCCAGCTGAGCCAGATTATAGTTCCTATGATTTTTTTTTTTTCCTATACAATTTTCTTCTTTATCATCATTCTGACACTGTGGCCAAATACTTGAGATAACTTAACAGAGTTAAAAGGTTTCTTTTGACCCATGGTTTCAGAGGTCCATTATCCCTTTGTCTATCGTTTTATCCAAATGCTGGAGCAAAGCCACTCATCTCTTGGTAGCCAGGAAACATGGAGGTAAGGGAAGCCAGGCGCAAAATATCCTCTCCCGAGACACGATTCCATGATTTCCACCCTCCAGCTACACTCCACCCTCTAATGGTTTCACCCGACTCGACAGCCCCACCTTCCGAAAACTGAATCGTCGACACAGAAATCCTTTGAGGACATTCCAGGCACAAACCATAATAGCTCTGTTCCCAGTATCCCATGTTGCCATCTTTTGGGTTCTATTTGGTTACCATGGACATATCTGTACTTCTCCCTGGATTTAAATGCCACTACTTTATATGTGTGCTTTTGCCATATGTGGATTTTATTTTATTTTTTTTATTATTATTAATCTCATCTCTCAAGAGTTTTCCTATGGTTTTCCGAAACGCTCTTGTTGGAGCCGGACACACCCTCAGCCTGAAGCTCAGCTACAGCCGTGAGATGTTCCCTTCAAGCATCCTGGGTGTTTCCTTTTCCTCTTGGGCGTGCTAAAGGCCCTGTTTCCCACCTCCCACTCCCGTGATTCACACCTACTAGCGAGCACTATTTATGCTACTCTGCACATAAGCCAAACGAAGACGCGGGGCATTTTTTTGTAAATTAGTCTCAAGTAACGTTTTTTTTTTTTTTTTTTTTTTTTTGGTACAACTGACACAGAAAGGCCTCAAGTCCAGAATCCATCTAACACTGAGGCAAGGTTCTGGTTACTTGCTGGGTGGTCACCGTAGAACCCTAACGGCCCTGGCCAAGGAGATGTCTCAGCCTGGAGCACCTCCAGGGAGCATCTCCAGGTGCTCCATGCCTTATGTGGGCTTTGCTCGTGTCCAGTTCATCCATGGCAGGATTCTTATCTTAAAGCATTTTTTTTTTTTTAGCCCCTGACTCACCATCCCTCATGGCAGTTTCTTATTTCTGGGATTAGCTGGTTTAAAAAAAAAAATTGCTTCTGGGCATGTGACTATTCTCAGAACTTTAATGTCAGAAATAATGATCCTGTTAAATTGGAGCTCATTACCACAGAATGAGAGACTCCATTGAGCCCTGATTTTTTTTGAGGGGGGGGGAGCTCCTCTTCAGCTCTGACATGGGCACCATGGGGAGATGGGGGTGTTTGGAGTAGCAAATTTTAAAATAATAGGAAAGATCTCCTTTCACTGATGCAGGGGAGAGGGCCCGGCCTCCATTGTTCTGAGGAAACACTTGCTGTTCCTTTGTTGTGGTCTCACAGAAGTTTCCTGAGCCCCTTAAGCCACTAATACTAGTTGTATCCCCAGCAGCCATAACACATACTTAAAGCATTATTTCCAGCCTGGCTTTTCCCATAATGAATCTGACAATCCCGTTTTATGATTCGTTGAGTGGTTAATTCAAGATATGCCGATCTCAGGAATGAACTCTCCCCAGTTCAGTCTTCAGCCTTCCCCCACCTGCACAGAGGCCCGCATCCCCATCCGCAGAGGCTACACATGGCCATGACAGGACCATGGTGCTGCCCCACGCCTGGAACTTTGAAAGGGACGTATGCCTCTACTTTTCTTCCCCCTGGAAGAACATTTTCCCCCAACACACACATTAGTCCTTCTCTGATAAGCTGTCAGAGCAATGGGGGCCCGCACATGATACGGCTAGTATCTCTGTAGCTGGGACCCGACATCCCCAGAGCTTTGGCTACCACTAAAAGCAACAGAGGAAACAGGGTGTCTGGCAGCACCCATCTGAGAGAGAGATGGAGGGAGTAGGAGAGTCTTTAATCCAGCGATGCAAGGGACTACCGTGAAATATGCCCATGTCCCCACCGACTTGCATTCCTTTATAGAGAGGAATATTTTCTCTCACAAGGGAAAGAGAGCATTAGGGGAGAAATCATATTTTGATTTAAGAGCTTAAGAATTTAAAACATAATTTGATTTAAGATGTTGGGAGAGGCCGGGCGTGGTAGCACATGCCTTTAATCCCAGCACTTAGGGAGGCAGAGGCAGGCAGATTTCTGAGTTTGAGGCCAGCCAGGACAGCCAGGGCTACACAGAGAAGCCCTGTGTCAGAAACAAAACAAAACAAAACAAAATGTTAAGAGAGGATATTTTCAATAGAAGGGGATGGGGTTCCCTACAAACAATTGTTTCCTTCCAATAAGAGTGTCTACGTGGAGACAGGACATCCATGGGTATTCTGGTGAAGGGTCACTCTTCTTATGGTCAGGCTCCTTGAGTCTAAGTGTGCAAGTGTATAAGCACATGTATGCAAATGTGTGTAGAGGCAAGAGGTCAACCTCGGGAGTTGTTCCTCATGCTCCATCTACTTGAGACAGGGCCTTTCACTGGGCCCAAACTCGCTGAGTATGCTAGGGTAGTTAACCAAAGAGCACCTGGGGTCCACCTATTTCAACACCTCCCTAGTGCTGGTGTTCAGGGGGTGGCCACCACACTCAGTCTTTTATGTGGGTTCTGGGGATGAACTCATATCCTCATGCGCCCATGGCTGTTGCATTACTAACTGAACGGTCTCCCTAGCCCTGTAAGTCACGTTTTAAATGGGGGAGGGGCGAATGTCCTCTCAACAGTTAAAACAAGCAAATGTATTTTCTAGATATAGAATGCTACTTTAGAACAGGAGCCAGCAAACGTTTTTTTCATCGAGGGCCAGGGGACAAAGCTTTAAAACTTTATGGCCTCTATTATCTGTGCTGTGACCACCATAATGTGACCAGTTATAGGACGAAAACAGCCAAAGAGGATACAGAAATGAATGTGCATGTCTATGTTCAATAAAACTTTATTTATACCATAGGAGGCAGTGGGGTGGTTCCCATGGCTTACTTTAAAATATCCTGGGCATAGCGACAGAGATAGGAAATAGAGTATGTCACCGCTGTGTGTGTGCTTGCAAAAGTCACCCTCATGTACAGCTTGTGCATGTAAATCTTTGTGTGGGAGAGATGTATATGAGAGAGGGAGGGGAAGGAGAGAGGGATTCTGGGAGTAAAGAGAAGAGAGAGATGGAACGTACATACACTCACAGAAAGAGAAAATCCCTAAGATGCCATGGTCACCGTCCTTACAGCCAGGTTTTCTGTCACTGCGATGCAAAGGCTTCATCCCCAGGGATACCCTAGGGGGAGTTGTACACAGTGCCCAAATCCCTGCTACTTCACACTCTTTGCTTTGAGCATCTGCCTTGTGAAGGGGGAAAAAAAACCTAACTACATGTAACTATGTCCTGAAGGGAAGAAAATGCTCTTTCCCAGGTTGGTACATCAGGTTGGAGGCTCATCGCTGGGGCTTTCTAAGTGAGAATTCAGACCGCATCGGTGCTTAATAACAACCCGAAAGTTCTCTGTTCCAGAGGCAAGAAAGGAGCTGACAGAGAGGGAGAAGATCAGAGAGGTGTGGGGGGGTGGGGTGGGGGTGGGGAAGAGCAGGCAGAGATGCTCAGCCTTAGTGGCAGGCTTGCTCAGAAAAACCCTCCCTTTGACTCCAGCCGTTGACTTCTTATCTACGGTCATCACAGGGTTCCTGGAAACAGCGTGTTTCAAAAGCATCTTGTGAGCATTTTCTGAGACCAGGGCAGCAGCGCGAATTCCTTGCTTTGGCATATATATATATTAAGTGTCTAACATATGGTAGCGTCTATATCTGGGGGTTAACATACTTCCTTGGAGGCTGATCCATCCCAATATGCCATTGCTCTTCTCCAGCCATTTTCTTTTTAACTGTCCCTTCTACCTAAATGCATCATCCTGACTTTAAAAGCCTTGCGAGCCAGGTAACAGCCCTCCATAGACTTGAACACACATAGCCCCTCAAACATCCAGGAAGCCCCGCCGGACCATTTTGCTGCCACTTCCTGTTTCCATAGCGCACATTTTGTCACAGCATAAGACAGGAAAGCTCACTGCCCCCATTCTTTCTAAAGTGCGCCGTGTGCTGCTGATCCCATCCTGTACCCGATCATCTCTAAAAGAGAGGTTTCTCTCCTGCTTCCTGCTAGCTCCGTGTCAGATCATGCCATGGGTGTGCCCTGCATTTGAAATCTGACATCTCCGTTTCTTACTCCCTTGTCTCCAGCTTGGCCGAGCACTTATAGTCGGAAGCCCTTTAACTCTGGAAGCCATTCTTCTACTGGGAGATGACCTTTTATGTGGAAGACGGGGCTGTCATAAGTGATGTCTGGTATATGAAAGTTTCTCGTGTTTCCACCAAGGATCCGGATCATAACGCACATACATGGGCATTTGTTGTGTGTTTCCATGCACGTTATTTATAAAGATTACATTTTCACTGTCCGTGAGCCTAAAAACCTATTGCCACGTTTTGAAAACTCTGTTGACCCTCACGAGGGGCGTGTCTGTCCAATTAGATTTTTATTTTCCTTTTTAATCTAAAAGAAAATATTTTTCAGTTCGAGAAGACTCTTGGGGGAGGGTGGAGATGTGTGAAAAGATCGTCTCAAAGATGAGGTATTTCCACGGGCTTTCTAGAAACTAATTGTAGAGCTTTGAAGTTATGGAAATGCCCTTTAAATAATTCTTCCCAGAGACCTGAGGAGTAAAAGCAATGATTTTTTTTTTCATTTTCCAAGATAAAATCTTACATCCTGAAGTGTTCGACATCACCCTTTGTCTCTTATCAGAAGTCTAATTTCTTATTTGCCTCCAAGCTGAGCATTATTTGCTATTTACTCACGATGTTAATCGGTCTCACCGTGCAGTGGTGGGAGTCGGGGTAGGCTTTGCAGAGTGAGGATAAGAATCTGATTCTCACCTGGCACGAGTCCTCTGGGCACCCCACTCAAGAGTAATGAGTTCTACCTTCAGGACCTCTGTCCTTGGCACACGTGTCTCACACGTTACAGTTAGGAGCACCCCAAGGCAGCCTAGCTTATATAGCATCATGGTCTGTACTGTGAGGAGGAATGGAAATGCCCAAGACTGGTCACATCCATTCTATCAGGAGCCAGTGATGATGACAACCCCCAAGAACTGGATTTTTAAACCCTGTATGTCACAGAATGGCTACCCTAAGTCCATCTTAAGGAATCCTCATGACTATGAAAATACTTCTGAAAGCTGTAAGCAATATTGATATTTTGATATTATAATTTGTAATAATATTTTTTATTGCTGGGTACTTGGGAGACAGAAGCAGGTGGCTCTCTGTGAGTGAGTTTGAGGCCAGCCTGATTTACAGAGCAAGTTCTAGGACAGCCAAGGCTACAGAGAAACCCTATATGGAAAAATAAATAATATTACTTTTGTATTCAGACATAGTCTCTCCTTATGACAACTCAATGAGGCATTTTTTAGGTGCAAGCCAGGGTTCAGAGAATTTAAATTTCTTAGTTATATTCATATAGGTGGACCTGAAATTCAGATCCAGATAAATTTGACCTATGAGCTGGTGAGCCTGGTTACTATGGACCATATGATAAGAACCGTCCTGTCTAGTTGCTGGGTAAATGCTGTTTGGGGAAATGGGGAAAGGGAGAGGAGAGAGGGAAAGAGAGAAGGAGAGAGAGGAGGGAATGGGAGCGAGATTAATGGGATTGGTTACTCTAGCATTGAGGAGAACAGAGAAGAACACAGATAAAGGAAATGTTCACAGCTTTAGTTCTGCCTTGCCCATTCTACCCATAGTTGGGTTTTGGTTTGGTTTGGTTTTGGTTTTTTGAGACAGGGTTTCTCTGTATAGCCCTGGCTGTCCTGGAACTCACTTTGTAGACCAGGCTGGCCTCGAACTCAGAAATCCACCTGCCTCTGCCTCCCGAGTGCTAGGATTAAAGGAATGTGCCACCACTGCCCGGCCATAGTTGGGTTCTTTAAGTACTGTAGTTGCTTAGCCAGCAGCAGGTAACTTGATTCCTGAGTAATTTCCCTAGCACCTTTCTTCTAGAATCTGAGTGACTGTATGGCATAAGTTGGCTGCAGATGGGTAGAAACCCTTGGCTCAGTGGTCAAGGGTGGTAGGCAGCGCCCCAACTCCTGCTTTCTTCTGAGGGCACGCTGAAGTGTGTTCCTGCCTACAGGTGGCTCCAAGAAAGCTTCCACTGGGTTGACTGAGCTGCTCTGATACAGTCAAGTGGAACCAGGTCTTAACCTTGTGTGGCAGAGGCAAAGGCTCATGTAACTGAAAAGCCACATGGTCCCTGACCAGGTCAAGTGTAGCATTTGATTAGGGGCTCCAGCAAGGTCACCCGTTTCCTCTTCTCCCTTGTCACTTGCAGTTGCCTGCTCCTTCTTACTTCCTTTCTCACAGGGACTCTAAGGTACAGCAGCCTGTGTCCTCCCTTCCTTTCACTGAACTCTCCACAAGACAAGAAAGAGGAGTTGGGGAGATGGTTCAGTGAGTAGGGGAGCTTGCCCTCAAACCTGGTGATGTGAGTGCTACCCCTAGGGTGAAAGGAGAAAATGAACCCCTGGAGGTTATTCTCCGATCTCCAGCCATGCATGTGCCAAGTGTGTGCACACACATAATAACAAACAAAGATTCTCTCAGCAAAAGTACCATGGAGGCCTGTGGGGTCCTGGGAGGAAATCTGAACCAAGTAGGATGGCTGAGGAGAGATGAAATATTCTGATTGGCTTAGGCTTGTGTCACGTGATGCCTGGAGTCAGCCCCAACCCACAGGACCTGAAGGAAATGGGAGAATAACAGACGCATGGTACTTAATGGATATCAGGGGTCAAGGATAATAAACGTCCACATCTGTGGGGCGCGTCGACCTTGCCACAAGAGGAACTGGCATGGAAGTCGCAAGATAGAGCATGTTGAAACTCCGGAACTTGAGACTGGCAGGAGTGGAACCAGCTCCTTCCCTGTTTCCATGCCTGCCTTGGAGCACTTAACCAGGCGACCCTGAACCAGGTGGCCACAGGTGGTCAATCACGTACCCAGCACCTGCAACAAATGCCTCTTCATTCTAATGAGGCGTCGCAGTGCCTTAGCGTTCAACCAATGGCGTTTGCCCATCCTGGATATTCTCACTCCCAAACCAAATAACCCTGGATAAAGGATATGCATTCAAACCCACCCCAAGAAATGTGAACAAGCTAAGGTCGTCTCCGAGAGCTGCTTTATTAAAGATCATCAGAGAAAGCCTTTACCTAAAAGAACCATAACACTAAGATTCTCGGAGAAACCCCACCCATCCACCCACCTCTCTCCGGTGTCCAGTGGTCTGGACACCCTGAGAGGAAGAAAGCAGAAGATATGGAGCCACAATGTTCATCTCAGACTCCACTTGCCCCTTCTGGCCTGGCAAACAGTGGCATCGGACACCCTGAAGACCCCAGGAGGAGAGGCAGAACGGAGAACCACACATGCTGCAATTGTTTAGCTTTGGGGCTGTCCAAAAACTGGGTGTTCTGGTCCTCTGGTGTATGCTGTAAGGCCTGTAGGGGCACATGAAGCCGACAAAGCAAGAGTGCCCTGGGCTTGCTTTCTTTGATTGTGACTGACTTCAGGCTTGTGATAATCATGGGGCTGAGAGCTGGTGTCTACTGGCTTGGTGTGGTTTTGTTTGGGATCTAGGTTTGGTTCCTAGCAATCATATCAGGTAGCTTGGATCTACCTGTAACTGCAGTTCTAGGAAACCTGATGCCATCTTCTGGCCTCTCAGGTACCAGGTATGTACAAGGTACCTTGTGCCTAGATATACATGCTGATGCTCTCATATACACATACGTTTTTTTTTTACAAGAAAAATAAATCACCTCAAATCCTGCTTGCATCATTAATGCCTGAAAGCATCTTTTTAAAAGAATGGAGTCCCTGACCCCGCTCATGACATGCTAAATAAATCCAGGTCGTCACCCAGAATCGCAGCTGGCAAAGCTGTCTCTGAGGGATCAGAAAGTGATTGTTTCTGACTCAAACCTAAGCCTTCTGTGGATTCTCACTCAAGTCTGGCTGCTCTTGAAGCCAGAAAACACCCCTGTATTGTAAATATATTGGCATGTCTGTGTTCCAATACTTCTTTATTTACAGAAACAGGCCACAGGTCACATTTGGTGTTCAAGCGTTAGTTTACCCATCTCTGGCCTAGGGGACCACAACTATGACTGAATTCACCTGTTTGTCACCTCTGCCCTCTGGGCTTACATCTTCAGATGAATTGTCAGAATGTGATTCAAAATAATCTTTGTTTACCTTCCCAAACTGCACAGATAGAAGTCTTGCTTGGGAGGCACTGGGGCAAAGCAACCTCCACCGAAAGGACCCAGAATGGCCTTAGAGCCTACCCCGAATGCGGCGACGACTTGCTGCTAGAAGGCCGGAGGTCACCTGGTGCGCCTGCGCAGTGTGTGCTTGTGGACCTTACAAGCCTCTGCTGTTTTCTAAGGACCTTTGGCAAGTGGCGCCCATTGTCTCCATCTCCCTGGAAACCAGACACAGGCTCAGCGATGGAAAATAATACATTCTCTCAACTTGCCTGGATGCCTCTGCGAGGCACAGGGTTTCAAGGGAGCTAACACTGCCCACCACTACCCCCCAGTTCCTTGTGACGCGCTTCCCTTTGCTGGCTCCACCACCAGGGATTACAGGCAGCGGTGAGGCCTCTGCAAAGATAAGCCACACGGAACTCTGTTGCCTGATGCCTGGGTCCCTCTGCGGCGATGCTATTCTCTTCCCTTTTCAGTAAATGTCAGCCCTGCTGCCTCTCCCTGCAGCTCACATCTGTGTGCGTTCTTTCGTTTTTTTCTCTGGAGATCCCTCCTGTCCGGGATGTTTTTTATTTTACACTTGAAAAAAGCCGAGACTGTCTGCACAGAGCCATGGAGCCTGCCTTAGCAGGCTCCAGCCCTAGCGTTGCTCTGCAGCTTTTTTGCCTCGGGCTTCCTAAACCCTGCGTGAAGAGGTGAACAACAGTGTGTCTTTCTCCTGTCACTCCGGCTGCTATTGCCGCTGCCAGGTGGGTGGACAGAGTTTGAAACCCACTAGTCAGAAGAGAGCTGAGTTACTGCCTTACTCTAGCTGCTCTCAGTACATGAAAACTCTTAGCTTCCCAGGTGGGAAGTGACTCGCATCCTACTCTAAACCCCCTCCTATCCCTGACCTCGAGAACTGGGCAGGGATGGCTCACTGCATGTCCACACTACACACATAACGCGGGCTACAGGTTTGTACTCTTCCTGTGCTGTGATCATCGGTGTCCCCAACGCCATCCTGAGCCCTGCATCATTAGGCTAAGATATAGCTTTTTGCTTCCTCTTCCTTGGAACCTAGAACAACAATAGACTTGAACTAATATGGGTCAATATGACAGCTTGTCATATTTGTCTTTGTGGAGACCTCACTGGTCCCTGTGTGGCAGAGCCAGTAAAGGGGAGCATGGTCACAAGGAACTGAGGATGGGGGTGTGGGGATAGTGGTGGGCAGTGTTAGTTCTCCCTGAAACTCTGTGCCTCACAGAGGTATCCAGGCAAGCTGAGAGAATGTTTTATTTTCTTAGGGCTCACCCTGGTCAGGGGCGGCTCTTGGGTGCAAATGCCCAGAGATGCCCATCTGTGTGCATCAAAGATTAGAGGTGTCCTCCATTCCAAACCTTAAAGAAAGGATGGGAGAGTCAGCTCAAGAGTGGTCAGGCCCATAGGACCTGGGAGCAGGGTATAGAGTCTCAGGAAACGTCAACCTGCATTGACTGACTGTTTCCTAAGTCTTCCCCCCCCCCGCCCCCCCGAGAGCGTGCAGAGGCCTTTGGCTGCCTTCCCTGGTTCCACGAGTGACCTGACCTTCACAACCCAAGATGCACACTACAGCCCGAGACTCTAAATGCAGCACCTGTCAATGCTCTTGTTCAAAAACTCCCACAGTGCAAATTGCATTTTAACTAAACTTCATGGTCTTTCCCGCTTTCAGTGGTATTTCTGTCCCTGTCTTAACAATGGAAAGAGCTTTTGAAGAGCCATCTACCATATGTGGAGCAAATATTGTTACCTTTACAGTCTTCCTGATAAAAGTTTTCCTCCTTTGGGAAGTCACGCGGATGCCCTTTTGTCCTGTTGCTTCTGCTTTTTCAGGCTGGATGGTGACAGATACCCTTCTTGGCATGACTCTACCTTAGTCCGCTGGGTTTTTCTCTTAAGAGATTTGTGTGGGTTTTATTTTACATTTAAGTCACTGCTTCATCTGGAACTTGTATTTTGACGGAGATCAGGCAAGGGAACTAGTTTTATTTTACTCAGGCCAAGCATTGATAAATGCTGGTCCCCAGATCAGCCATTACAAATAAAGTTTTATTGGCATGCCACCACACCCACTCAATGGCACATGCTTTGTGGTCGTCCTCTGACATGGCAGAACTCAGTCGCAGCTGTAGAAACTCTTAAGTCCTCAGAGCCTCAGATCTTTACTCGACAGGATCAGCGTGCCAACCCTACTCTAGCTGGCTATCATTTCTGCCAGCACGATTTGTTAAATAAACCACCTCTGCCCTGTGAAATGGAATTCTTTCTCATATATGAGATCCTAATGTATCCTAGTATATTTTCCTGGATTTCCCATTCTGTTCTGATCTCGCCTATCTCCCTGCCAATACCACTTAGATTGGATTACTATGACTTTATATTTGGCAAGCTATATCCTCCGTCATATTTCTTATTTTTCATGCTCGTATTTGCCGTTCACGTGTAATTACCCTTCCATTACAACTGAAGGTAGTTTTATCCATTTTCAAAAGAGAAAGAACGACCATTGGAATTATAATTAGAATTGCATGGGAAAAAAATAGATATATATGCCTTGTAAGAAGAGCAGCAAAAAAAAAAAAAAAAAAAAAAAAAAAGAAGAGCAGCTATTTCGTAAGACGAAGCATTCCTATCTGAGAAAATTTACCTCTTCCTAGTTTTACTCACGCTGGTCTACACTCATCAATCTGCTCCAAATCAGAAACCAAGCCTCCAATTTAAACAGGGAAATTTTATAGAAGACTTAATAATTAGTAAACGATCCTGAGCTACTACTGAGAGGGTTACAGAGAGCGGTGAAGAACACGGACGTACCAAATGCCAAGCACAGCCGCTGTTTCTAGGGCTGAAGGCAAGCACTGTTGAGAGGGATGGAATGAAGACCTTGAAGGAAGGAGCCCTGAGCCCCAGGTTGAAGCTCAGACCTCATTGAAAGTGCCATGGTTGTCACAGGGTGTACAAATAGGCTCCACCTCCCTCTTATATATTAAATTTGTTCCTACAAGTTGTTTTGTTGTTTGTTTGTTTGTTTTGTTTTTGTTTTTATGATTTGTCCCTCTGATCTTTGCTGTCCTTTTTTCCTATTCTCGTCTCTGGGTACTTACTGCTCGTCAAGAGTGGAGCTATTGATTTCTGTGTGTTTATCCTTCCTGAATTCTCTCATGGATCTGACCAGCATTTCCTTAGCATCTCTTGCTTGGGTTTCCTAGGTATTCAAACATATATCAGCCGAGAGATCCCTGCATCTGCTT
Organism: Mus musculus; assembly: GCF_000001635.26. Classification (NCBI taxonomy): domain Eukaryota; kingdom Metazoa; phylum Chordata; class Mammalia; order Rodentia; family Muridae; genus Mus; species Mus musculus. Next base: position 108,409,924 of record NC_000074.6, read on the forward strand.
CCCTCAGCATTGGCACTGATGGTTTCAGTTTGCTGCCTGGGTACATTCAAAGTTGCCCAAGGATGTTCACTTTAGCAATTCATCTCTTCTACCAAGTTTTTTTTTGGGGGGGAGGGGTTGTTTTGTTATTGTTTTGTTTTACATTAAATTCTGTTTTTTTTTTTAAATCTTAAATACATCTAATTCAGAGAAATGTTTGTGGCTATATCCTTAAATGGAAACTTAAGGGTTCTTCGGAAACTCAGTTGGATGGTGTTTTCCTGGGTAAAAACAGGAAGGAACATTCCGCTGAAGTGGACACGGGTGAAAGACTAAGGCAGAGTCGTGAAGGAACATTTAGCTGAAGCAGACACAGGACAGAGGATGTTCTGCTAAAGCAAGCACATGAAAGGACACATGATGAAGGAATCTTGGCTAATGACAAGCATGTATTGGTATACCTTATATTGCATTTGTGGGGACTCCATGGAAAGAAAAGTGCCCAAAAAACTTCTCGTGATATACTACAGTTTCTTGCTATTTCCTCAGACTTGGGCTGATTGGCAGAGCGATGTCAGCTGAGACAGATGCATGTGCCAAGGCTAGACCCATGGAGGATATGTGATGTTTGGAGGGATATAAATAGGACTTGGTGGACAGTGGTGGAGGCTGAGCTTGGCTTGCTTATAGATCTAGCTGTGCAACGTTTGTGGGTCTCTTGTCTTCCCTGAGAGAGGCACAGTGAACTTCTCCTGGCCTTCCTCTGGTCCCTCCTGATGAATAGTGCCGAGGCTGAGTGCTGGGTAGGCTACTGCTGCTGATTCCTGTTTGCTATCCTGACTCCCCTGAACTGGACTGCTGGTGTATATGTGACGTGTTTGCAAATGGATCCAGCTGTAGCTGCTAACCTGTGAACTGAACTGCCGATTTCCAGACAACATAGATGAGTGTTGCTCCAAAGAACCTTTCTAAACAGGTCCACTTCCCCTGTATCCTTTCTTTTCCACTACCTCTGGTGGGTGGTGGACTAAAAGGGAGTTTAAAGCATTTAAGAACCACCTTTAAAAATGGGTTTTGAAAACATTAAAGTTACAATATCCAACTCTTATTTAAATTAAAATCTTCACATATTTTAATTCCTTGCTCTTTCCTTTATGTGTCTAGTTGTGTTGTATTGTTCATACCGGTTTGGGAACATTATATTTCCTTCACAAGTTGTGTTTTTAAAAATGCTGAATGTCACTCCTCATTCTGTGTTCATCTTGGCCATTGACTATTAGTCCCATTGTGTTATAAAACAAGCATCTAAGTACACAACAATCTACATTTCTGGGCTCTCAGTTTTGTTATGATGGTTGAGTTGTCTGTTCTACCTAGCTGTCAAACCATTATACTTATTCTTATTTCATAATAAGTCTTGATACCTTCTGACCTAGTTAGCATTAACTGTCAACTTTACATAGCCTAGAATCACCTTTTTTTTTTTAAAGAGTCTTAGTTGAGTAATTGTCTTTAATAGGTTGGACTTTGGACTTGTCTGTAAGGGATTGTCTTGATTATCTTAACTGATGTCGGAGGGCCCAGCCCACTGTAGGCAGTACCATTTCTGGAGCAGGTGGTCTTCAGCTAGAACAGCTGGCTGGTCCTTAGCCTGTGAGGGATGCTGACAGTGACCCAGTAAACAGAGTTCCTTCATAGTTTTTACTTCAAGCTCCTGCTTGGGCTTCCCTCAAGGATGGACTATGATCTCAATGAACCCTTCCTTCTCCACGTTGCTATTGATCATGGTGTTTTATCACAGCATCAAAGAAGAAACTAGAATGACTGATAAGTATAATTTCCGTGCTTTAGTCACTACATGAAGAATGTAGGTAGAGGAACAAGATTAAAATAAGGAGAACATTTAGTATATTAGGCAATAAGCAAACGTGTGACAGTGGTAAGATCTGGGAATCTTCTATTGTTCTACAAGTTTCAGAGCATGACAGAGCAAGAAGTAAGAACTCTGGTGATGAGAGAGATGGCTCAGCAGTTAGAGCTCATACATCTCTTTCCAAAAACCAGAGTTCACTTCCCAGTCCCTTATCAGGCAGTTCACCATTACCTATAACCCCAGATCCAGAAAGGCTTGATATCTGTCCACATATGCTGATGTGCATAGACACACATACACAAAGATAATGAAAGTAACTGTATATTCTATATAGTAGATCACAGAACAATGTCCCCAACACCATTACCACCAGTTTTATAGTTACTAAGAACAAGAAACTGGCCCCTAAACAGAAGGATGAATGTCAAGTTCTGTACCCTCTGAGCTGTCACCACCCCTCATTTAGATGCACCCAGTTGCTGAGGAAGCACATCATCACCTCTCCAGCCTCCACATCTTATCAGCCTCTCCAGCCTCCACATCACATCAGCCTCTCCAGCCTTCACATCTCATCAACCTCTCCAGCCTCCACATCTCATCAACCTCTCCAGCCTCCGCATCACATCAGCCTTTCAGTGGCTTTACCTCTTCTGTGATGGCCATGCCTGCTGCATTGACTTGTGTCCACGTGAGGGACACAAGTCACCGCTGCTCTCATGGCACACATTAGGGAGCCCACATGACCCAGCATCAATTTCAAATGACTTAATAAATTATTTTAAAGGGTTCCTTTCCTTCCATAAAAATCGAAATGAAATTAAAGTCATTAGCCCAGAAACTTAAACACCCAAGATACAATTTGCAAAACACAAGAAAATCGAGAAGAGAGAAGACCAACGGGTGGATACTTCATTCCTCCTTAGAATAGGGAACAAAATACCCATGGAAGGAGTTACAGAGACAAAGTTTGGAGCTAAGAGGAAAGGATGGACTATCCAGAGACTACTCCACCTGGGGATCCATCCCATAATCAGCCACCAAACCCAGACACTATTGCATATGGCAGCAAGATTTTGCTGAAGGGACCCTGGTATAGCTGTCTCATATGAGGCTATGCCAGTGCCTGGCAAATACAGAAGTGGATGCTCACAGTCATCTGTAAGATGGAACACGGGGCCCCCAATGGAGAAGCTAGAGAAAGCACCTAAGGAGCTGAAGGGGTCTGCAACCATATAGGTGAAACAACAATATGAACTAACCAGGACCTCCCCCCCCCCCCCCTGAGCTCGTGTCTCTAGCAGAAGATGGCCTAGTTGGCTATCGCTGGGAAGAGAGGCCCCTTGGTATTGCAAACTTTATATGCCCCAGTACAGGGGAATGCCAGGGCCAAGAAGTGGCAGTTGGTGGGTAGGGGAGCAAGGCAGGGGGAGGGTACAGGGAACTTTCGGGATAGCATTTGAAATGTATATAAAGAAAATATCTAATAATAATTAAAAAAAAAGAAATGAAAGAAGAAAAAAAAAGAACTTTCCACAATGCTGAAGAGTTGCAAGTCAGTGAGCTTGCTAGTCTAGGATTTCAAACTGCAGATCTCTGGTCAGAGCATCTAACAACAGCCTTTATTTGGGGGCAGGGTGGGCAGAGAGTGGAGAAGAAAAAGGAAGGGGGAAAGAAGAGGATACTGGGATTAAATGAAGCCTGACTGTTTTGTAAGACCTAAACAATGAATGGGTCTAAGGGTAGCCCATCAGTGATTATTCACACCAGGAAAAAGGAGCCAACAAAGTATAAACTTCCTAAAAGAGAATCACAGTGCCATCAACGACCGAGTCTTCCCAAAAAGGAGAGCAGACCAAATGTCTTTCTTAGGGTTTTACTGTTGTGAGCAGACACCATGGCCAGGGCAAGTCTTATAAAGGACAACATTTACTTGGGGCTGGCTTACAGGTTCAGAGGTTCCGTCCATTATTATCAAGGTGAGAGCATGGCAGCATCCAGGCAAGCATGGTGCAGAAGGAGCTAAGAGTTCTACATCTTCATCTGAAGGCTACTAGTGGAAGACTGGCTTCCAGGCAGCTAGGTTGAGGGTCTTAAAGCCTACACCCAGAGTGACACACCTACTCCAACAAGACCACACCTACTCCAACAGGGCCACCCCTTCTAATAGAGCCACTCCCTGGGCCTAGCATATACAAACCATCACACCAAGCCTCAATGCATCTTTACAGTAGCAGGGATGGAGCTTTGGTTGTTGTAGTTACCAAAGAACGTAGCACGAAGCAGCTGGAGGGGAGAAAGAGTTTAGTTTTGCCCTTAGTTTCACACAAGTGAAGTCATGGAGGCCTGTGATTGTTCTCAGTCTGAAACTTGACACTCAGCTGGCCGTGTCTCCAAGGATCAGGAACCCACTCTGGTCTGATGTGGAGCTTTCCTGTTAGTTCTCCGGTTCAGCCCACTTGGCCCAGTGTTTGCTGGCTCAGTACCTTTTCTGTCCAAAAGGTCCCACAAATTCCCAAAACAGGGCCACCAGCTGGGGGCCAAATGTCCAAATGCATGAGTCTGTTGGGGGGATATTTTACATTCAAACTGTGACATTCCATTGTGAGATGCAAACCCACTTTGGACCTTGGAGATCTGCTTTCTTGCTGCTCAGGGGACATAAATGGCTGCCCTATACTCTAGTCATCATTGCTAGACTGGGCTACCTGACTGGCCACTATGCCTTACTTGAGCCAAAACAGATCCTTCCCCCCTTTAAGTTGCTTCTTCTCAAGTATTTGGTCACAGTGATGAAAAGGGAAAGGGACACTAAGACTAGCCATGAACTGGTCATGGCTAATACCACTGGGTTCTGTGCTATGATGAAATGCAGTCAGATTCACGAACCAGTGCATCTGATAACAACAAAAAACTTCCAAGGACAAAAATATAAATCAGAAGCAACCCCCTTTGGTTCAAGAGGCTTGAAACATTTGTCCACATGTTACCATGTATGAGCCTTACTGTATCTTCATTTAATCTCAAAAATAATACATTTATGGAACCATGAAAGAAGTGAGAATTCTGAGAAGATGACATTACAGAAAGGTTTCGGGTGTGATAATGGATTTATGGTTGTGAGTGTTTTTAAGGCAGGATCTTATGGTCGTGGTAGCCCCTGCTGGCCTCAGAATCACTAAGCAGCAAAGGATGATTCTGGTTGATTCTCCTGCCTTGACCACCTTAGTGCTGAGATTAGAGGCATGGACCACCATGTTTGGTTTATACAGTGACTGGAATCAAACCCAGAGCCTTGTGTGGACTAAACACTTTCTAGCAGATCTAAATACCCAGCCCCAAGATTATGTTCTTAAGATGTCAGTATCACTTAAAGATGCATGGTGAAGTGAGGTATCCAGGATAGGCTTCAAAGTAATAGGTAAAATGAGTTGGTAGAGACAATGAGCAAGGCTAGCCATGAACTGGTCATTAATAAAGTTAAGACATAAGTATAAAGGTTCATTATTTTCCCATAGCAAATTCCAAAGGTATAATTTATATAATTCCTATGTTTGTGTATGTATGTGCATGTTTATGGTGGCCTTCTATATTCTCGGGTTGTGTCCATGGATTCCACGAGGTTCTAGAACCCAACCAAATACAGATATAAAATGCAATTCAAAACCAATTGCATCTCTGTGAATGTGCAGATTATCTCCTAAAGAATACAGTGTGGCATCTTATTGACATCCATTTACACAACCCTGCATTGTACTGGGCATTGCAAGCTGGCTAGAGGTGATCAAAACTAGTGTATAGGAGGACGAATGTAGTTTATGTGTGGATACAACGCCATTTTATAGGCTCCATGGCTTCTGTCACCAATCCCCTGCAGACACCAAAGGGAAATGTTTCAAACATGTCATTTGTTAAGAAATGACCCACCCGCTTACATGCTCTGTTGGCTGCCTTGCTTTCTCTACTCCCTGTTCCCCTTGCCTCTGCTGTGAGATGTGAATCTGAGGGACCAGCTGCGGGACTGAAGGCTCTGGCCCGTGTGCAGGAGCCCATACCTGGGTACACACTATCCCTAGAGCACACACACTGTAGAACCCACCTTGTGCAGGTCCCAGGGGTCTCCTGTGCTGGGACAGACGGCTTATCTTTCAGCACGACATCTTCCAGTAGCTAATTCAAGTCACCAGAGTCCAGCGTTTATAAAACATGTAAGTAGTCAAAAAGATTAGGCCGCTCCTTTCAGTTAGCCTTTTATTGCATTTCGTAGGGAAATCGTGCATTGTAGTCATGTCAGAGAAGAAAGTTTGCACAGCCTCCCTTGTAAATTCCTAAACCAAAGAGTCATTCAGAGGCATGGCCTGAGGCACAGAAGTGTTTCATCATACACTGCTTCATTTTCTTCTTTGATCGTGGATCATCTTCTATACCCTTTCTCTGCAGGACCTATACTTCTACTGGCTTTCCATCAACTTCTAAGATGTCCTTGTAGTGGCTTGGCTTCTGGGTGAGAAGCAGTAAACATGGGCTCCATGTTATGTCCAGTCCTGACTCCCTAAAACTCTTGCAGGTCACACCCAAAATAGAAGACGAAGAGACTCTTCCATCTTGCTACCATGGGCTATATTCTCTGCATGTTCTTGGCTCCTAGGGTCAGGAGATGTTAAATGAAGCTGAAGGCTGCCTGTTTAACTCACCTCATCACACAGCTAAAACTGAGGGGCCCCTGGAAATGCATAGCCACACAACTGGACACATAGGGAAGCTGGGAAGAAGTTTGACAATTAATTTGTCTCTCTGTGAGTCATAGACACTAGACCAGGCAACTCTGGAAACCTCCCTGCACGACGGAAGGTAGTCCCTGGTCCCCATTGTCTCTGATTTCCCACAGTGGAAAAAGATAGAAGTCTCAGACATCAGTGACAACTAAGATTCTGTCTCCAGATGCTCAACTCATTAAAGTCTGTGAAAGCAATTTGACAGCACCGAAGATGTGTTTTGTCATTGGGGTGGGGTTGACAGTGTTATTTGTTTTAGCCAGAAAGAGGTGTGTACGGAGGTGTCTGCATGTGTGGGTGTTTCCGAAGCAGGTGTCGCTGTGTGCGTGCGGGTTGTGTGGGTTAGAAGTGGGTGTGAGCTTCTTGAATGTTTCTCTACTCTCTCTTGTTTTGTGTTGTTTCTGTGGTGAAATGTCCCAAAGTCCCTGAGTCTAATTTTTGTGGCGATTCTGCTTTTTTTTTTCTGTCTCACCCTAATTGCCCATGCTACCTCTTGCCACTTCAGCCATGATCACTTCTTTGTAACCTAAGAGAACTGACTCCAAATTTCACACTACCCTTTCCTCTTACCTAGGGGAGCAAGCTGTCCTGGGAATAAAATGATCCCTTTATTGCATGATGCAACGAGTAAAACCTTCAAATTCATTTGACTAAAATTTTCCTTTAAAAGGGAATCTTGCAGATAATTCATTCGGCACTGGTTATTTACCCATTAGTGGCTTTATTTGAATTTGGGTGAGCTCAAATGTTTCCAGGCAAGTGCTTCAGGACAAGTGACTTGTGCAATGACCGGTGAACGTGCTAGCCTTTCCATTTCTGACATAGAATAAGCAGAAGCCGTCCATTTCTGTTTCACGTGTTCTTTCTAAGCCCTTTATCACCCTTTGAAAAGGAATCTTGTTTAATAGATCACAGACATGATCTTTTAAACTGTTTTCAGTGGTTATGCAAAATCTTCACCAAAGCACTGCTAGGTAGACTAGAGGGACTTCCGGACTTTAATCAGCCATGAGAGTCGGCAGGATTTCGAAGTCAATTCTCAACTCGGGATCACCTGCAGGTAATGAAAAAGTCCCAGGGAAGACTGCTGAGTGAAAAATGCCATTGTATACATAGACTTTTATGGACTCTGAAAAGCCCTTTGACTCCTTGGAAATAGAAGCTATGTTGGAAGTAGAAAGAGTAGAAAAATCCGTGCGACATGCGCATGTGAACACGGTACTGATGTTTAGGCTTGAAAAAGAGTGGCGAGGTGCTGGAAGGGGGCTCAGAGCCACTGACAATCTTAACCGTTTGCCCAGAGGGGCTGGGCTGAGACCTTGAAGGGGAGGGAAAGGGCATTGCCATCCACGAGAGAGACTTTGAACTGTTTGCCGGCATCCTTGACTTCAGAGTTCCAAGCCAGGCGGCTGCAATCCAGGAACGGAAGCAACTCGGTGTGTGGATTCACCTGGGGATGAAGAGACCAGAGGGAAAGGCAACATGATAAAGGATGGCAGCCATTCCAGCAAAGCTGCCTCTGCAGGCCTCACTTGTGTCTGCTAGAGCAAACCAAGAAGGACAGTGAGGGGCTGGAGAAAGCCCTCTGGCAGCTCTCGGAAGCTGAAACCTCCTTCCTGTCCAGTCTGAGGCATTTTTCATCGTACTGTCTGGGGCAAACCATATCCTCCTCTGGGCCTCTCATACTCATAAGGTCATGAGTAGGAATGGCTGACTCTAAGAACATTTTGCAGTTCGGTAATGACATGCCAAGAGGGAAGAGGTTGGTCTTCCCAACAGGATTATAATGGAGCAAATTACCCAGAAGAGATTTTCCTGTCCTGTTTATTTCCTAAAATCAGGAGCTCTGAGTAGTTCTGCCCAAACATCTACCCAGAGCATACAGAAAATAAGGACCGGGTGGGGGGCACTAGTTATACATGGGATAACAGAATAAAGAGAAAATGAAGTCTTCCACATGCCTGATGAGGTGTAGATAGTTCCAAAGCAACATGATACTGTACCAGACTCTGTAGATAAAGTGCTTGCTCTATAAGCATGGAGACCTAAGTTCAATACCTAAGAACCCATGTTTTAAAAACAAAATAAAACAAAACAATAAGTGGTGGTAAGCCCTTCTAATCCCAGAGACACAGGAGGTTCCCTGGGGCTTACTGGCCAGACAATCTAGCAACTAGACTCTAGCTGAATCCATGAGTCCAGGGTCTCTGTGTGAGAGAGACTATCTCAAAAAGTGAGATAGGTGGCTCTTGAGAAATAGCATCCAAGATTGCCCAGTGGTCTTTACATGCATATGCCGACACAATCTTGTGCATTCACCACCCCCCACACACACATACATCCCACATACAGATTAGCACACATTCACACGCATACACACACACACACACACACACACACACACACACACACACACGCACGCACATACCCACTCACCCCCAAAGAAGCCAGCTGTACCCATAACAGTACTCAGATCGCTCAAGATGGCAGGCACTCTGACTGAGTTGAAGTGACACACTGAGCATGCATGACACACTGTGGTGACAACCTCTTACAGTTGACAACACTACCACAGCGCCCACAAAACTCCAAGCCCTGGGTTCCATAGGTAGAAGGTAGAGATTACAACCTGGGAACTTCAGTTGAGCCTGCACTGTGGACATGTGGGTTGGACATATGGACTTTCCTGTGCCCCGCTGAACAACTGCAGGCATCCCCGAACTTCTCGTTTCTGTTTGTGCCACCCCACCCCCCAATTAACACCCTGTTAATGGCCGCACACGTGCACCAACTCCTCTTTGTCATCACCGCCCCACAGCTCTGAGCCACCCCCAACCTGCCTCCCCAGATAGCAGAACCTTAATTAACACTGGTGCTCAGGCAGAACACAATCTGGTTTTTATAAAGTCTGGGGCTTTGATGAGACGATGAATGAGACTTGTCACATGTAGCCATTCTTTCGTCCTCTGACATAGACACCCAGGTGAGAGTGCAGCTGAGCTGCAGTGACATGTGCCAGGTAGCATGAAAGCCACCAACCTCCAATCAGTTTTTTCTGCCCGGATTTGAAGTCTTTCCAAAAGAGGGTTGATGTTGCATTTCTGTTCTCACTGGAGCTGGCTCTTTTTCTGGTTACGTGGCAACCGGTGGCAGGAAGGGTTGCAAGTGGGAGGCGCCGAGCACAGTGTGAAAACTTTGGCCTTGAAGTTACAGTTTCAAGAGAAGAACAATTCCTTGCCTAGTGGTATGAAAGGAGTCCTTTGTGTGTCGCACAGCCGTATCACTGACAGACTGACCAAGTGATGGATTGAAGGGATTTCATAGGGTGAGTTTCCAGAGACTTAGCCCTTCAAATAAGCCTTGAGTGAAATCTCAAAACAAAGACACGGCCATCCTGATTCTAAATCATTAAGCTGAGTGTTCTCCCACGAAACAATATCCTTTGGTTGGTTTTGCGATGCCTCTTGATCCCGGCTGTGCCTTTGCCTGGCCTTGAACTGCTAATAATTCCAGATGCAGAGACCTGCCCTTTGGGTACTTGGAAATGTCCAGTTAACGGATATGGACAAAGCGTTTGACTCTTTCGGGTAAGAACAGCTAGCATATACATCTACAAACTCACAGGAGGCAGCTACTGCTCGGTCAGAACTGAGAAGCCACAGGATGCTATTTTGCTGTGAAGCTGGAATTTTCCATTTCTCATCTCATTTGAGTTTCCTGGTGACATGCAAGGTCTCCACGTAGTGGGGAGAAATCAGAGAGACTCAAAAGAGTCCTACTACTCCGTCCAAGATGGACATCAATTCCGTAAGTCACCCACACAGCCTTGACTTCCCTCCATTGATGCTTTAGGAGTGTCTCTTGCTTAAAAGCCCTTTGCTGGTTTATTGCTTTGTTGTTGCCGTATTTATTTTTATTTTTGAGACAAAGTTTCACAATGTAACCTTAACTGAACTAGAATTCACTACTGAAACCAGGCTAGACCTGGAATTTACAGAGATCCGCCTGCTTCTACCTCCCAAGCACTAGCATTAAAGGTGTATGCCACCATATTTGTCAGGACCCTTAGGGGTTTTGTTTTGTTTTGTTTTTAACAAGATCACCCCATTTTTACTTTGCTTTGGGCTATGTCAGTGGTATAGCCAGCCTTGCTGCCTAGTCCTGTCTGCTGTGTTTTCTCAACTGTATTATATCCAAGGTGGAGATAGTAAGCATTTCTTTCCAAAACAACCAGGACATGGTTCTCTTCAGTGTGCAAGCCAGGCAGTCTGGAGGCAATGATTACACTGTTGCTTGATACGCCCATTTGCTGAGCCCTGCATTGTGTGTATCGAAGAAAGGCTTTTACCAGTAGCGACAGTATAATTGCATCATCGGTGGCTACCCAAAAGGGCAGAGAAGAATGAAAACAGAGGTCACAGGACCTCTATCCGTGACCATGGATTCTGGAGAGGCTTTCCCCAATCTGGATCTCAGCCCTGCCCTTCCTCAGCTGTGTGATCTTAGGCAGTTACTTGACATCTCTGAATTTCAACTTCCTTATGTGGGAAAGTGGTGGTAGAGTTGGTCATCTTTGCCTGGGAGACTCTGTTATTTTCAGGACTCAATGGATGGATATAGACAAAGAAAGAGCTTGGAGTGTATCAGACACTTACTAAATACTGGGTCCTTTAACAACCTTTGCACTCCAGAATATTCCCCATTAAAGACTGAAATAGGTATTTAAATGGTACCTTACTTAAGGATCTGAAGTGTTTTCGCAGCACTGGGTAATATAGTCAAGGTGCAATTAGCCATACATTATAATATTTTTAAGTGATTCAAGTGACACTTCTTATGTCTAAGTGTAATCTCTCCCACTTTAGCATTTATCATAGTTTAATAACTACTGAATGCTGTTGAATTAAAATAGTGTTCTGTCTGGGGACACATTGACCCTTCTCGTGGTAAAGCTCACCCGAGGCTCCGCCAGAACCTGGAAAAGAGCTCACCGGAGCAATGGGACTCGAGTGCTCTCTGGAGACAGAAAAGACTGAAGGAGTAACGGGAAAGCTGTGACCTTCGGAAACTAAGCATCTTCCTCCCCCTCTTAAGGCCTGACTGGGGCTTTACCCATAGTGAGAACACTTCTGCCACACTTCATGGGGTATTTTGAGGCCATCAGTTACTACCATCTACCCAGCAACCTGTGTGGTGGAATAAGGGTGGGGTAGTAAGATGTGTGTGTGTGTGTGTGTGTGTGTGTGTGTGTGTGTGTACATACATTGGATACACACATGTTCAGACACACTTAGTGTGGGTGGGTGTGCATGTAGATATAGGAATGTATGTGTGAAGCCTAGAGAGAGGACAACATCCAGCTTCGTTTCTCGGGTGCCATCTACCCTTTTTTGAGACAGTCTCTTGGTGGCCTTGAATTTGTAAAGCAGGTTGGATACCTGGCCAGCTTGCCACAGAGATCTGCTTTTCTCCACCTCTTGAGCATAGGGCTTAAAAGAGCACACTACCACACCTGGCTTTTTACATGAATTCTGGAGACCGGATTCCAGTCTTCATACTTACCTAGCTCTTCACTGACTGAGCTCAGGCCCCAGGCTTATAGAAGTCCTTTTTGGCAGTTCTTCTAGACATTAATCTACTCAGCAGCCTATGTTGTAGGCTGGGAGCAAGGTGTTAAGAGCTTGTTAGGTGCTCACCTCATGTGTTCCCCAGTACCCATGGGATAGATTCAATTTATCAAAGTTTGCTTGGTGATAAGTAGTACTACTAGCCATTGTACAGATGAGGAAAGTGAGGCCTCTGGTAATCTGCCTGATTCTAGTGATATTCAGACCCAGGGCAGACTGACCTCAGCTTGTATTCCTTAACTCTTTCTTTCCACACCTGTGGGCACATGATCTTTGATGTGAAGGAATGGGTTAGGCAAAGGGAGACAATAAAACCTTGCTGATCAAAGGTCTGTGAGCTGGATTAGAGTAGCACCCAGAGTCTCCTCCTCTCCAGATGAACTGCTCGGAGCAGTGCTCAGAGCAGTGATCCCGTCCAGTGTAACATTGTTTTTAAATTATTCAAACACTGTGAAACATTTGTTTTTCTAAGTGGCTATTTCTCTTGTCTCTATAGTACATTGTTCTTCCTGCTTCACACCATGAAAGGCTCAGACTGATTTAAGACTTTGTGGTCTTCTGGGCAGTCAGCCATGTTGGTCCAAGGGACTCATGGGATCTCTCTCTGTCTTGAGTGTCTTAGCCCTGAAATGGTGAAGCTAGATCTAATCCTTTGCTGTTCACGGAGAGGATATATATATATATATCATAATATCATAATCTATATGATGTTTTAGTAAAAGATACTTTTGCTCTATGGATGGGTTTCCTGATGAGCCCCTGGAAATGAGACCGCTAGATAGAAGACTTCACTTGTGTGTGTGTGTGTGTGTGTGTGTGTGTGTGTGTGTGTGTGTGTGTTATGTAGTTATCTTTTGTGACAAAGACAGCAGAAAGAAGACATAGACCTAAATCACTCATCCTATGAGTTTCTTTGTTGTGTGGAATGTTGCACCTTGCCCTTTAGAATCATTGCTACATGAGGTGTTTGGGTTTGGGGTTTGGGGTTTGGTTTGGTTTGGTTTGGTTTCCTATTGTAAAATACTTTTCAACACTGCCATGTTTTTTCTCTCTACCTCTCTTTGCCACCCTTTCCGCTTAGGAGTTAACCTGGGCAGGATTTTTGTTTACCCTTTTCTTGGCCCCCATTGTGTCCTATCTTGAGCCTTTTCTTCCTGCAGCAACCCATCTTCCTAACCATCATTAGCCACGACTGCATACTATTCCACCCGGGAACTGTCTGAAACTGGGCTGAAGCACTCCACGATTGGCCAGACACTAGAGATGTTTCTGGTGTTCACTACTTTAAATTCCAGCAAACAGTTTGACAGCCATAATCATCCTTCCCTAGCCTCTTACAGTGTGTGCCTGCCATTGTTGCCTCTTCTTGACTTACGTGGACTTTTATTTAACCCTTTCTTGCCTGCTGCTTTTCTTCTTGATCTCTTCAACTAGATTCAGTCCCACCTGGCCACATTCATGACTTCCTTTTTTTGCTCTTGAGCCCCACCCCACCCCTTCTCTCCTTCCTAGATTCCCCTTCACTGAGCATATCCAGTGGCTAAAGCTCTCTCATATCCATGAACTTATCATTATTATTATTAATTTACATCCTGCTCACTGCCCCTCTGTCAATCCTTCCTTCCCCCCTCCCCTCCTCCTCTGAGCAGGTGGCATCCTCCCCTGTGTATCCCCCACCCTGACACATCCATGAGTTTCCATGTCTGGGTTTCTCTAGACTATTCTTTCCTTCTGGCCACTCCTCCTGGAGTTTCAGCCACACTAACTCTGAGAAAAGGCATTGTCTCCATGGTTGTGAGCAGGATAACGGGACATGATATAAGGCTGTATTTTACAATAAGCTAGGGGCTAGAGGACTGGCATAGCTTTGAGCTTATAATTAGGAGTGCCATGCACTATAACGGTGGGGGTTTGGAGCATCTCTGGCTGCCTGGAGCAGAAGACTATCTAGGAAAGAAGATAGCGTTTAGAATCACACTGGCATTGAACCAGGTCTAGTTCTGCCATGTGCTCTATGACCATCTGCATGTCACTAAACAGTATTCCTTCATCAAGAGATTGGTGAGCTGTGATTCTGGCCAGCAGGCACTGAGTCCTCTTCTCCTAACTTTTATACTTGGTTGCTCTTTTCCATCCAAAACTTTAGTTTACTGTCTAGACTTCTATCTTGCTCACCATAGAGACTTAATAAATATTTATCGAATGAGTAAACTCTGACTGAGAGCTCAAAGGTGTAGCCACTAGCACTCTTCTGCAACCGTGCTCATCCCACCAGGGAAGTAAGCAGGTGGCGCATCTGCTGTGTGCAGGGGGGTGGGGAGGACACAGGCAAATCTGTGACTGCGTTTGCACATGTGGCCAGGCAGCAGCTGTTTCCAGATGGGAGGTGGCACCATGCCAAGTACCAGTGGCCTCTCCACAGAGTATAGTAATGAGGAAGGTCCCACGTGCCTCTTCTAGCAAGAGTCTCTCATTGTGGAGCGGGTGGCACTTCACAGATATTCTCTCCGAGATTCACATGCCTGCAAAGGAGGCAGTTATGCCACGTGGCCACCCAGGTATCCCCGGAACAGTTGGGACAGGATGGCAAGTGAAGAGAAAGGATACAAGCCATGGGAGATGCTCCTGTCCTATTCTACAAACAAAAAGAGTGCAGAGATATGCCAACGGCTGCCTCACAGTTTATGGGATGTTGGGGACAAATTTAGAAACTATTGCCCCAAGGTCTAGATATCATCAATACCACCCTGATAAATGGGATGATGCCCCCCAGGAAATTGCAGCTGTGGTGTGTATGGAAGAGTCTCACAGACATCTTCTCCTCGCAGGTGGATAACCAAGTCACAAGCTCCTTTAAGTTTAGCCTCAGTCTTTAACATCATGACAAAACTTCCCAGCTCAAGTTGGGGCAACCTTCAGCTAAGTTGCTGGCTTTACCCAGAGTTCCCCTGACCACCCTCTGCTCAGATTCCATCATCCCCCATCCTATCCCTGTGACAGCCCTGTACCATTCCTTTGTGACACTTGGCTAATTGGTAATTATTTATAGGAGATTATAATGAAGAGCAGAAGCTCTAGGAGTCAGGAACTGCTTTGGTTTATCATGCACATATCCAGTATCAAGCATGCCAAGCGCTCGTGGGAAAGCTATGGAATTCATGAAATGTAAATGAAGACACCAACAAAAAGTCAAATGGCGGAAAAGGAAATGCTTTAGTCCGAGGATTCGATGGCATCTCTCTCTCTCTCTCTCTCTCTCTCTCTCTCTCTCTCTCTCTCTCTCTCTCTCTCTCTCTTCTCTCAAGACAAGGTTTGTCTTTGTAGCCCTGGCTGTCCTGGAATTCACTCTATAGACCAGGCTGGCCTCGAACTCAGAAATCCACCTGCCTCTGCCTCCCAAGTGCTGGGATTAAAGGTGTGCACCACCATGCCCGGCTTTTATCCAGAGCTATTGTTTTATAGTTACCACAACAACCTACAGTTTTGCTTGGTTTTTTGTTTATTTGTTTTTGTTTGGGGGGTTTTGTTTTGCTCATATGTTTTTTTTATCATTTAGCAGAAATTTATTATGGTATCATTTAGAATCGAGATATAAGCCAGGAATGCATAATGACCAGAAAGTTTGATTGCTAAGCGGTGAGAAAACTGATTTTATTTTATTTTATTATGAAATAAAGTTTATTTGGGACATTGGAGGGGCTCTGGAAAAGGGAATAGAGGCAAATATGCCATGTGACACAGACTCACATAGTATTGCTAAGGCAAACTTACATGTTGTTCTGTTGACCTCATATGTTTTTTTAACTCAGGAATAATTTTATTAGAGTTCAAAAGAAAAGCTCTAAAACAAGAGAGCTGTACATCTTAGCAGCTACCCAGAGAAAGATAGAGGGGAGAAGGAGAGGAAAGCACGTGTATGAGTTAGGCCAGAATGGCGGTCAACCATACAGTGGACAGGCAGCCTCGTGTGGCTGGAAGGGGAGTTCAGAAACAGAGCAAGGCCCAAAGTATTAAGGAAATTGCTTGAGTTTTCTACCTACCGTTCCAAAGTGAAACTGATTCTGATTTATACAGAGTTAATGGTGTGAGTGTCTATAGCTCATGAGGCCAGGAATAACACTATCTATCTTGATTATCTACCCCATAGACATGTATGGCACACAAAACAAATTATGTACTAAACAAATATTTGCTGAAGAGCTGATAAAATTCACTAATCCATGTCCCATTAATTAAGGAGATATGAAAATTAAAGGCATGGTCTAATTGAGAGTTTTCCCCTTTGAATTTTTACTTCTTGCTTCAAGTTTATCAGTGTTCTGTGCCTCGTTTAGAAAATGAACCTGAGGTACTGGTCATAGAAGTCTGCGTCTTGGTTTGACTCAGTAAATGTGTATCGAGCGTCTGCTCTGTTATGCATGAGATCAGTCAGTGGAATAACATGGGGAGAGCTGGTTCACTGGTCTAACATCATAGATCCTAGAGTATGACAGCATGTTCACTAAGCAAATCATATAATTTCGAGCTGTGTTTCAAATATGAAACCATTTCCACTACATAACAAAGAACCCTCAAAGCTTATAAATTCAAACAGTATGGGTGAGTAATTAGGTCTCATCCATCTACGCAGTTCTGCTCCCTGAATTAAGCTCATCTGATCTCGGCTGGGGTCGTTTATGAGAAACTAGGTTGACCAGTTGTCCATGAGGGTGGGCCTGCCTGAGTTCTATGTCTGGTTTTGTCTTCCAGCATGCTAGATAAGACTTATATGGAAATCTCGGGGTTTCAAGTTGGAGAATGAGACCCATAAAAACTGTGTGAGACCTAGAAGACACCAGAACCCACTTAGTGGCACTTGTGCCGTGCTGCTTTGATCAGTGATAACCTGGATCCCAGTAGGAGAAAGACAGACCTCACCTCTTGATGAAACGAGTTACAAGCTATTATGGACCTTTCCTTAAAAACATCCAGAGTCCATTCAACAAAAACTACGCTATGCCTTTGCATCTTACTTCAGCAGTTCTCAATGACATATGAACTAAGTGTGTTCCTTAATGAGATAGAGAGGGGCCTGCAATTTTTCTCAATGGCCCCTTTAGCTTCTTCTGATCCCTTCATGCAAGTAGCCCATCTGCCCAACCCCGAATTCTACCATGGAGTAAGGTCATTGTCCGTGTTTACTTCCAGAAAATAAGGAAGGCTTCCTGTCTGCAAACACGACAGCATGCTGGCTGATGGTCAGAGTCCCTTTTTTCCCTGCACAATCATGCATTCAGTCACTGAAATAGGAGAAAAAAAAAAAACCCATCTGTGGTTCTGGATGTTTCATTTGCAGGGCATCCAGCATCCTTCAGACCACTCTATGAAGTGTGCTGTATGGGTCTGGAGAGGCCTCACACCCATTAGACACTTCTGCTGCAAATTGGATGTGCCAGTCCCTGTGGGCTGGTGCCAAGGTGTGAATTAGATAGAGATACTCTTTATTTGGTCCTCTGGCCTCCTGATTCTGTTCCTGGGCCATCCTGTGGCCAGCCAAGCCTCCAGGCAGCCAATCTGACCTATGGGATGAGGGGGTTTGGAAGTGGGTAACAGTAGGCAACTGTAGCAAGTGTAGCATCCCATTTGCAAACTCTCACAAAGCAGAGTTTCAGAAAACTGAACCTCTTCGGATTCTTCTTCTGGGAGTACACCTTGCTCACGTTGGAATGTGGCTGGCAGAGAACAGAGGTCCCGTGGGGCGAGGAAGACACAGAGGTTTCTGGCCCAAACCTTGTCCTGGCTGTTGTGTTTGCCCCAGTTCTTGTTGTCACCAGTAGTAGACACTGCCATACATACATGAAAGCAGTCTTTGCAGATTTCAACAGCTCTGGAGATAGGTGACCTAGCCCACACTCCAAACTTTGTGTCCATGGCCAAGTTTCTGGACCTTTGTTTCCATCCTGGATAATTATGAAGATTAAATCAATCCTGAAATATAGAGCAAGAATGGTACCCGGCATACAGAAGATGCTAAAGTAAGATTCCCTGTTCCCATCCATGTGATGTTTAATCAACACAGCCACTTGTGTTATAAATATTGTGTGTCTTTTTGTGTCTCTTTGGGACCTAACACACAGAGAAGCTGAATCACTTACCGAGGCCACACAGTGAAGGCTCAAGCCCTGACACAGATCAACTCCGTGTATTTGCTCATGGCCTTCTATTCTATCCAATTCAGCTTTGCAAATTTGCCCACCCCACCCAAGTAGCTTCAGGTGGGCATGTCATTCTGCCCATCGCTGTTTGATCATCTCAAAAGAAAAAGAATATCGTCTCATAAAACTTACCCAGTGATCAATACCCGTACACACTGAATCTTTAATGCTGTGTCTTATCAAATTAGCAGCTTCCACCACAACTCAGGGCAGAAATCAATGTTCCCTTGACCTTAAACATGCACAGACTTGAAAACGCTCCTGCCTCGGGGCTTCCGAGGCCCGTGGGTGAAGGGATCCACTCTCAGACCTATCCGCTTGAACTTGGGAGGCACACAGCTCTGCTGTGAAGTAACACAACTGGCCATGTGGCTCCTCTGTCCCCCAACCCCACAGGGGTCTTCCCAGTGATCTAAGGCATGAGACATCTAACCAGACAGTTTCTGGCCTCCATGTTAAACTGTGAGTATGAAGTTCCCAACCTCCAGGACACACCTCTGACCATCCTCTTCGAGGTGTGTGGGAAACACTTATAGCTTTGCCATCTGTAGGTTCCTGCCCTGGGTGGAATCACTGCTCCCCAGGACTGGGCCTCCTCTTTAGCCATTGGTTCTCATTGCTCCTTCTCTTCTCGGGCCTGGGGTCCCCCATTTCTTCCTTTTGTGCTTACTTGGTGTCTAATAAGCTTTTATAACTCCTTAAAAATATCACCATGGGATAGACTAGGAAAGTTGTTTGAGTCTAAAGAACATGACTCAGGGGCTAAAGAAATACTAGCTAAAAGAGTACTTACCGCTTTGGGGGAAGACCTAAATTTGATTCCAAACATCCACTTGAGACAGCTTACTAACTCCATCTCCAGATGGTCTGATGGCCTCTGCTGGCTCTGTGACACCTGTACACCTGGGCCCAAGCTCGGACACAGACACACACCATAAACCTAATTTAAAAAATAGAAATGAAAAAAAAAAACATGATTTAGCATCTAAGTGTCTATGACTTTGTGTTGTCTCCCTAGGTGGTTGGCAAGATGCTTAATTTCTAAGTTATAGCTCAGAATAGATGATTAAAGGTACTTATTATGTGCTTGTTTTATACCAGGTAACGTGTTAAGCACTTTTTGAATATCACCTTGTTTACTCCGATAGCCACTTTAGGATGACTACTACTAATACTCGTATTTTTTTTTCATATGAAGAACTGAAGCCCAGAGGTCACACACATGGCACAAAGGCATCTAGGTGGCATGTGTAGGGACTGAAATCAAAGCTGGTGGTCTGCCATTGGCACCTAGGCTTTGAGTCATAATATCTTAATGGCTTTTACCCTGAGTTGTTTTCTATTTGGTCCCTACTGTAAAACTGTTCACCAAAGCAGACATGGTCTAACTCAATAGAGACCATGTCTTATAAGGAGGGATCACATGTGTATTGTATATTGCTGAGATAGAGACACACAGAGAGAGATTTCCACTGTCCAAATCTGGTTGCTCAGAGAAACCTTCACATCCTACCTTCCACGGCTCAAGAACCACAGCTTAGCTGGATGTAGCCTGCTCTGGGTTCCTTACCAGGCTGCATTCAACGAGTCACTCAAGGCCCCACATTGTCTCAGGTATGTAATGGGGATAAACTTCCCGGTTTGTTAGCAGAATTCACAGTGCCTTGTACATTCGTAGCTGCAAGTGCTTTCGGCAACTTCCCATGAAGCCTCTCCACAGTGCTGTTCACAACAGGTCAGCGTGCCTCATCAGACGAGGATTAGACAAGGCGAACAGGCTTTGGTTTTATGACCCTTGGCTCTTGACATCTTGTGTTCGTTAGAAGTGACATGAAGCCTCAGTCAAGGAGCAACATAATGCCTGCCCCCTGAGAGTGAAGTATAAGAATAAGGGGTAGGGGGCAGTGTAGATGACCCTAGACAAAGCCAAGACAGAGACTTATAGAAGTATCTAGAATTTTCTTCTTTCAGAGAGCAATGAGAAATTTTTAGAGAATTTGAGGCAGGGGGATCTGGTGAAGGCTAAATTTTTAAAAAGTAAAGAACCAGGGATGTTAAAAGATAAAAGGGAGGGGTGCTGAGCCTCAGGGCTGAACGTGGGAGGAAGAACTACCTCAGCTAATTCACTACTCAGTACAGGCCATGACTCCCATCTACATCAGCTAAAATGTTCTCAGTGGAACCCGATTACCTCCACATTTCTGTCAGCTGGACTGGGGCCAATCTGCTGTTTTCAATGGCTTTTCGAATCTGGAATAGAGGGTTCCCTATAGCATAAACATTTCTTGGGGAAACTCTCCAGGATGTATGTAGATGGATGACCTCAGCTCTGAAACTCTCCTACCCACATCCTACAGTCGTTATTGGTGTTGCTGTGATCTGTTATCTTCTGTTGAGTTTTCTCTAAGCTAAAACCAGGTACAACAAGAACTTCAAGAACCATGTGTTTTGAAGGTGATGCTCTGAAATATTAATAGGGAAATGAGGGATGGACAGAAACCCATAGAGTCAGTGAGTGAGTGAGTGTGTGTGTGTGTGTGTGTGTGTCTGTCTGTGTGTATGTCTGTCTGTGTGTATATACACATATGTGTATATGTATATACTCCTGTCATCCTCCAAAGGGATAAGGTCCCAGGCTATCACAGCTAGATGACATTCCCCCCTCCCCTGCCACACACACACACACACACTATTAAGTCTTGCATCAATCCAAGACCAAGCCTGGTAGATTTCCATAGCTGAGGGTGGGGAACAACTGATGCTTAAAGATAGCAATTCTTTGTAAGTAGGGCAACCATAGAAAGAACAGGCATGGGACCTAACAAAACCTATGATAATGTTAATCATAACTAAAACAGTTTTCATATAATGAGTCCCTGTAATCCTCACAGAAATGCTAGTTCAGTTCTTGACACATGTACGTGCTCAACAGATGTTAATTAAACATTGTTAGTGATTCTACCATGCGTCCAAGGTCACTGGACTTGTAAATGTCAAAGCCAGGACTGTTACTGGGTCATCTGGTACACAGTCCATTGGACATGGAAAGTGTCACTGAAAGCAGGGGTCCCGCCTGGCTGTGGAGACAAGCTGAGGAGACAGGTGGCCCTGGTGCTCCAGAGGACCAACTGCAACATCACCATTTTGCTCTGGGTCAGTCCAATTAGCAGTATTTGTCTGATAGAATTACAAAGAGGAAAAAGCCCAGAATGACCTGGGTGGCAGCAGATGAGCCTGTAGACAGAACAAATGAGGGTGACCCACAGTGCATGCTGCTGTCTGTAGCAAGCCAAGAGGTACCAGGCTGGAAAACACTCAGTTAGGTCTTATCTTGCATTTGTTTCTAGAGAGCAGTGTATCTGATCCAAGTGGGCATGGGGAAAAATCCCAGAGTGAAAAGATCCCTGGGCAATAGAAGAGGGGTTGGTTCCTTCGGTGTGTCTGTTGTTGGCCTTGATCTCTTCTTTTATTCTGTGAATCGTTGCGATTTCTGACCTGCATGCCTTTGGCATGGGTTCTGTACTGAACGAGAACCATGCACTAGAAAGATGTCAGGAAGAGCTGAGCACATAGGAGAGGAGGG
Organism: Mus musculus; assembly: GCF_000001635.26. Taxonomy (NCBI): domain Eukaryota; kingdom Metazoa; phylum Chordata; class Mammalia; order Rodentia; family Muridae; genus Mus; species Mus musculus. The sequence continues at coordinate 108,431,952 of NC_000074.6, forward strand.
GATATGGGGAGCTTGAGAAGGGCGAGAGCTTCCAGTTCAGCTCCTTCCTTCAGCAACTGGCTGCGTGAATTGGATTAAGAGAGGGGTTGCCTGATGTGGTGGTATAAAACCTGCAATCTCAACCTCTGGCTGGTAGAGGCAGGAGAATCAAGAGTTCAAGATCACACTCCACTATATGGGTCAAAGTCAACCTGGGCTACTTGAGACCCACTCTCAGCAGAGTACAGAAAGAAGAGGGATGGGAGGAGGGCAGAGAAGGGAGAGGATAGGGAAGTAATGAGTAACCCTACTGTGTGTTGGGCATTGCGGTTATTAAAGTAATAACCCTTAAATTAATTGCTGGCAATTCCTGCATGATTAAGTGGAGGAAAGACTTGAAGCACCATTCTGCCTGACTCCAAACTCCTTGTTCTTTTCTCTGAGTCATTGCCTCTGTTTCTTTGTGTTTTATTAAATATATATCCAGTGCTTTTGTGTGTGTATGTGTGTGTGCGGGGGATGCATGCCTGTGCATGCTCATGCTAGTAGTGTACATGTGTACAGATGTGTGTGGGCCAGAAGACAATTCAGGTACAGTCCCTCAGACATGGGCCAACTTCTGCTTAAGACAAGATCTCTAATTTCTGGAACTGGTTACTAGTCCTCTAGACTGACTGACTAATGATATATGTGTGACTCTACCTCGCCAGCATGGGAATTATAGACACATACCACTACATATAGCTCTTAAAAAGAGCTATGGTTCTAAGGATTCAACTAGCTTTCTCATGGTTCCAAGGCAAGCATTTACAGACCAAGGTATTCCTTCAACCCTAGCCCAGTGCCTTCAAAAATATGTTCTCTACAGGTTGACACAGGACCTGAGAGGCAGCAGGCACCTCAGGTCCCACCAAGTCAATCTTGTCCCCGTTTGAGACAATGTGGGAAAAGTACACTTCATGACCTGGACCATTTCTTTCTCCACTCAGCTGAAGGGGTGTCTCCTAGAGGAACCCTTTGGTGTGTGCAAAGACATGGGATAGGTTCTAGAAAGCTAGAGGAGGAAAAAGGGAATTTTAAAAACCAGGTTTCCTTCCCTTTTTTTTATTATTATTATTCTTGTCATAAGTCCACTGGGAAAATCTTTATCTGCATTAAAACATACATAAGAAGAGGGAAGAAAGAGAGTCGGACAAGAGTGTTCCTACAAAGCGTGTCTTTGAGACCCGCTCGCTTCCTCTATCAAGTCCTTTCCCGTGCTCACCACAAAGATGGAATCTGGGTTCAAGGTTGAATGGAAAGGCAGCTCCTGATGGGACTCGTATCCCCTGAACACACCTCTAGGAGATTAGCCCGTCATTAAATATTTGTAGGATAACAGGAGAAGCCTAATTTAGTTTTTGTTTCTTTCTCTCTGTGGCTTAATCACAGATGAAAGAGACTAATAGCTCTACAGAGCTTTCTGGTGATCAAAGACCAATCAATCCTCTTTGTGGAGTAATTAACTATTTGCTAAACTTGCAGAATTGATTTCCATTTAGGGCTAAGAGAGAGGGTTTTAAATGAAGACCGATTCGCCAGGCAGAGGAGGGAATCTCGGGGCTGATGCCAGGAGATAGTCAGAGTGATGGATTGGAATCTGCTAATTAGAGCCTGGAAAAAAAGCACAGCCAGAATCTGACCCTATTCGGAAAGACTTTAGGGAAGGACAGCTGGGAGTGAGGGTGGGTATGGATGCTGCCTTTATCTGCCAGGCAGTTGTGTACGGTGGAAGCATAGAAGAGCCCTGACATTCTCATCCTCGTCGGATGCTGAGCTGTTACACATGTGGTCCAGGAAGCCCTGTAGACACCTGCAGGTGACTAAGGTGTGAAAGGGGCCACCCTGTGCAATGAGATCCCCTGTCACTGGGCCCTATTTCCTAGTCCCCCTGGCTAAGTGCACACCTCAGATTCTGTCCACAGACGTGAAGCTTTCACTGAAAGCCAGTCATGAATTTGGATGTTATTGGTTGCTATTCCTAAAAATCTACTCAGACAGATATATTTAAGACCTCTAGTATCAAGTCCATGCCACTTTTAAACTATTAAGACCAGCTAGTGATGCCATTGCATTGAGTTTCCAGACATGACGCGCAGTGCCCAGATCAGTTTGAATGTCCTTGTAAACAAAGAGTACGTTTTCAGTATCGTAAATAGTCTGTTGCTTTAGTATAAGTACGTCCCCGGACGTTGGGGCTTTCTTTAACATTTGGATTGAAACTGAGCAGTTCTCCATCAGGCTCGATTTTGTGCTTTCTGTGTTTTGATCTCTCTGAGCCTCAGTTTCCCCATCTAAGAAGGACATTCACAGTAGTAACTGTTTCATTGTGAACTGTACATTAACTAACTGGATGTGAAGGCCTTTGTACAAGGTAGTCTCTGGCAGGATTTTACTCTCTGCAAGTAAGATATATCATTGGAGGGAACATTATTTGATAAATAAAAATGTAGGGCCGTTAAACAATAATGTCTTATTTTCCTCTTGGCCATCTCTCTTTGTCTTTTGTCCTCAACCTCTTTCTTCCTTGCTTATTCCTCCAGCTTCTCCCACCACCTCTACTCTCTTGTATGCAAACTGGCTATGCTAATAACATCCCTGTCATGTTGTCAACTAAGCACCTTCCTCGATTCCCCCACACACCTGGGCAGGATGGCTGAGTAGCCTTGAGTTGTCTCAAGGCCTCGAGTTCTATGATCTCAGCCCTGCTCTTTGACCTTATGTGGTTGAGTGTCCTGAGATAAGAGTGTCATTACACATACCAATACAAGGAGTGTACTTAAAATGCTATGTGAACCATCATCTTTATAATACGTGGCTGTTCTCCTGGGCCCCCTAGAAATAACAGCACTTGTTGAAATCAGCACCTATCACTTGAACCAAGCTGGGTACTGGTTTAACCCTAGGGAGTAAGTAAACGGATGTGGGTCCTACCTTGGTTTTCCTGACTCTAGCCATAGAAGCAAACCAAAATGCCTTTAGCCCTCACTAAGATAGACCCCCGTGGTGAGTTTTTCAAGTTTGATTAAGATAAGAATATTTTCCTTGTCTTTCACAATCAAGTTCTGGGCAAAGCTTCCAGCAAGTTAATGAGAATTGAACAGCGTTTCATGAGAATTTAAAGAATCGATGTCCTGATAGCTACAGCTGCCATGACCTCCTGGCCATAGCTATGTAGATTCTGTCTGGAATGAGGTCAGAGCAGGCAGGGATGTCCCTTCTGGGATCTGCTCTAAGACTCACCATCAGCAGCTCCCCAGCCCAGACCAAGGTTTCTAGAACATCAGTATTGTTTGGGTGTACCTGTGAGTTAGGCACAGGCACCTTGAGCTAGGCAACTAGAGGAAGTCTGGGCTTGGTAGCATCTCTGGTTGATAAGAAAGCTAAGGATGTCACAACAGGTGAGGTCCCAGATAAAGACTGAGGGTGGCTGATTCTGTCCAATGTCCCTATACTGCACGACAGTGACTGATCTTGCCCCTTACCACTTCTCATCATGCTGGGCATGGTTCCAAACACTTGCCAAGCATGCACTTGGTTTAGCCCAAAACATCCCAATGCCACAGACACAGTTGTTACTGCGTGGCTTAGATGAAGAAATACAGGAAGAGGGGCAATATTAATGCAGACTTCTCCCTGCTCTTTGCTATCCATTTCCTCATTACAGAGCACTACCACGCAACTATCCTCATAGTTTCTGAGTGGTATTCTACACAGTGTAATATGCCAGGCACCAAGCATGCTTTAGACCTCAACTCTTTCAAAAAGGATGTCTATAAGTCATCACTGGGAGAAAGATGTAATTTCTCGGGGCTGACAGACTGATAAGTAGAATAGGAATCATGGGTCTTTTGAGCTCACTGTGGTCCATCCAGAGAGGAAGGATTTCATTTGGATAGCAGGCCTCCCAGCATTGAGGGTCACAAGAGTTTGGAAGGATGAGCTGGAAGTTGAAACGGCATGCCCTGCTTGACTAACCAGGACCTGTACCACACTATGTGGTAACAGTCTTAAGAAGAGATACACTATGCTAGGTCAGCACCCTTAGCCTGCCCTTGGCTGGCCTGACACCCACAGCTACCTGGAATGGCACTGACAAGGAACTTTGGAGAAGGGAAGAGGGATCCACAAGGATGCTGTGTGAAAGTATCCCATTTGACTCCTTAGTGTAAGTTTAATGTGCCTATCAAACAGCCAGGACTTGCTATTTCTTGACAAAAGAGACTGATGTCACCACAGCATCTCATGAGCAAGATGCCCACTTAGGATTAAGTAGCACAAAGTCCCCCACTGCCATCTGACTGATTTAGGAAGGGGGGGATGGCTGCTGAGAGAGAAGAGGGTTCCCCAGCGGTGCTTAGAGAGGGCCCCTTGGTGCGGCCACAGCTCTCCTGAGCTGACCAGCGGCGTTTAAATGCAAGGGCTGCTGTGAGCTGACTCGCTGCAGGATAATTACGTTAGGGACCAATACGGCCTGTTGAAAATCAATTCCGTGGGACCAGTGTGTTTGTTCGGAAAGCCACTCAGCCAATTCAGGAGTATATTAGGCAGCAGGCCCAGTGCAGTGACCTCTTCCGGATTGGGGTTGACACTTGAACGAAGGCGTTTGTCCAGTTAAAGGACAGTACTAGCAGCAGGCTCTTATCTCCCATAAATTGGATTACTCAGATCTGCTTGTTCTCTTTAAAGATAGTGACTCTTGGGCTTTTCCCCTCTCTTTCCATCTGTCTGAGATGGTTACCTAGTGATTACTGTCTAACGTGCCATCCTTATGTATTTCTGGACAGTGTCTGTCACCAGTGTGACTTCTCTTTCCTGAATGGGTGGACAAGGTTACCGGAGCTGGGCACCTCCACTTGTCAGGTCTCTGGTTGGCCTGGGGAATGGATTTCGATCCTGGTGCCCAGGCCTGTGCATTCGCTTCCGAAGCATGCAGTCAGAAACTCTGTGACATGCTTTTCAGTGATCAGTAGGCAAGTCCTGTGATATCCCATACTTCCCGTCAGACAGGTGAGTTAACTCCCTAGTGGCTTCCCCTAGCTTAGAACCCTAAGCCTGCTCACTATGCAAGCAATGTCTCTTGAGTAGGAAATGCATCTGTGCATGACAACTGTCTCCAGCCCTCCAGAGCATCAAAGTCCTGCAGAAGGCTGGAGAAGTAATCACTACTGAGAGTAACCCCCTCACGCCCCCCCATGGAAAGCCCAGGAAATCCTGTCTTCAACACCTCTCCTGGTGGAGTCTTCCCTCCCCAGACCTGCCGTACTAGCACAGGGTTGTAAGGGGTGTCACCAAGACAGAGCCAAGTCTGGGAAAACGTGTGTCTCCTCCTAAAAGGATCCAGGAAAGACTTATGGCTGCAATTACAGGTTCTTTTAATGACACATAAAATTAACTGCTCCACATATCCATTCACTCTGACAGCCAAGGATTTCTCTGCGGTAAAAGGAGGGCCACGCGCACTGTCAGCGAGTCACACGTCCGTATCCCAAACCCTGTCAACCAATTAGACTTCGAGAGCAAGCCGCACCATTTTCTAATGAAGCTATAATCAGGCTGCTCCCTCACCCAGAAAGAGCAGATAGTCTTGTCCAGAATGGAGAAGGTAATCGCCAGGGGAAAAGGCCTGAATAAATCAGAGGTGATTTCAGCCTGGCTCACTATAGGTCCGTTATAATTGGAAAGTGGCTGATGCAGACCCAGCCTCCCCCTCAAACTGCATCACTTGGGAGAAAGTGCCTTGCCGCATCAGGAAAGCAACATGGCTTCCCAAACAAATGGCTACGGGGGCAGCAATTGTGGGTGTCCGTGCTTGGGGATGCACTGAAATATAAGGAGAAGAGGTGGAAGCAAAGAGGAAAGAAGGGGATACAGGAATAACCCAGAGAGAGGGAGGGAGGGAAGGAGAGGAGAGAGGGCGGGGGAGAAGAGAGAGGGTGTCTCTATTGATTGACTGGGACGGTGGCTCACCTATGTTACAGCATGTGTGTGGAGGTCAGAAGACCACTTACAAGAGTCAATTCTCTCCTTCCACTGCCTGGGTCTCAGAGGTCAAACTCAGACATCAGTCTCGGCTCCCAGCACTGTTACCTGCTGAGCCATCTCCCTGGTCCAACGAGGAGATAGGTAAACCAGCTCTCTACCCAGCTACAAAACCCGACTGATAACATTTGCGGGCCTTATCTCTTCAAATGATGTGGCACCCTCACCTTCTAGTCGCCCGGCTGCTAATAACACCCTCTCCCCAGCCCAGATTCCGTTTCATGGTGGGGAAGGGCTCTAGGTAATTCTCCGGCTCAGCTAGATACCCAGCAAGGAGTTGGGATACTGGTGAGAGTCGGGAGAAGGATGAAAGGCAGAGACTGGTACTCACACAGTAACTGGGCATGGTCCCAGTGAGTACTTAGCCACACAAGGACAGTGGACCCTCTTCAGATCTGAAGATTTTTCAGCACCTTCCCTGAGGCAGAGCGAAGGTGTAGAGCCACTAGGGAATCGCATAATCCCTTGAGGGATTCCCAAGCAGTTCTCATAGAAAAAAAAAGATTGCTGAAATCTGTTATGCCTTCTTTTTCTTTAGATTTCTTTGTTTGATATGTGTGCAATTTGTGTGTGTGTGTGTGTGCGCGTGCGTGTGTGTGCGCGTGCGTGCACATGCCGTGTACATGCACGTGTGTGTGGAGGTTAAAGTCAACCTCAGGTGTCATCTCAAGGACTATATGGTTCGTTTTCAGAGACAGTGTCTCTCATTGGCCTGAGGCCCACTGATTAGGCTAAACTAGTTGGTCAGCTGATCAGTGAGCCCCAGGAATCCTCCTACCTCTGCCTCTCTAGTACTGAGGATATAAATGTGTACCCTACTCCCCAGTTTTTATCTGGGTGTTAAGGATCAAACTTAAGTCCTCCCGCTTGTACCGAAAACACTTTACCTTTGAGCTATGTTCTCCCTGCCTCCCACCCCCAATCTATATTCGTATATCCCCAAAAGACAGGTTGAGCCATGCAAGATCTTGTGGATCTCAACCCAGGATTATAAAAGCCTTCCCATTATTAGAGTAGAGTCTGTTTAAAGTATATTTTTCCACTATATTTTAATGAAGTAATTGATTTCTCATTGATTCCAAAATGCCACAAGAAGGTCCCCTGTATAAAAGCTTTGCATCAGCAGAGTGCACATATCCTGGATGTACAGGGCTCTGGTCATGCTATCTCCTCTTCCTGGGTGAGAGCCAGTCTTCCCCAAGAGAATTTCCCCCATCTGTCACTAGGAATGCAGGGTCCACAAGAGCTCTCTAAATGAACACCAAGGGTTCGGTATGTACATCGCTTGTGTCAATTTGGCTTGTGTGGCTAATTGCTGTGTGTAGAAGCTACCATCTGTGAAGATCAGTCCGTCCTCTGAACCCCAGACTGTCAAAGTCAACGACAAAGCTCTCCAGGTGAAACGCATCAGTAGAGCACCCGTGGGAACATCAAACACAGCTTCAAGTGGAAAGGGGCTGAGAGCAAAACTTTCAAGATGAATGAAAAGGCTAAATTGAATACATTCTTTTAGGGTCTAAAGAGGATGGGACTGGGGAGGGAGGGGGTGGGGGCAGGTGATGCACTCTGAGGCTAAAGAACCCTTGGCAGAGAAGCCATTAACGAACCATCTCAGAAAGGCATCTGCAGTGGTACAGAGGCTGGGCTCATACCCCTCCAGGTCCCTGACTAATGTCAACAACACTTGGGTTAGAGTGGTTGGCATATAATTACACAGTGTATTCATTAATGACCATGTCAACCATGGCTTTGGCATGTTGGGGGCTGTTTGCCTTTAAGCCATCTGCCTGCTCAAGTTCAAGGAGATCTGTAAACAGAAAGAGAGGGGCCTGGTATCTAATGAGAAGGAAACAGGCCATGCTGAGCCTAGAAAGCAGGGTTGCGAATGGGATTTTCCCCCCTCCCTTCATAAGCCAACTGACTGAAAAGCAAGTCTAATAGTCTGTCAGCTTTTAAGGAAAACACTAATTATAAAAGTTTCACTCTGGTATGCCAAACATTAACTTCCGGCCCAGTGGGAGTCAAAGTTCTTGCCTAGCACACAAGGGCATATGAAGGTTTTGTTAAATACTTTTTAGTCTTAATTATGTATATGTATGTGAGTGGGGGTATTCACATATGAGCACAGGAGCTTGAAAAGAACAGAAGAGGGGGTTGTGTCTCCAGAAGCTAGAGTTACAGAAGGTTGTGAGCTGCCTGATGTGGATTCCGGGAATTAACACTGGATCCCCTGCAAGTTGTATGCACTCTTAGCCACTGAGTCATCTCTTGAGCCCCAGGCTTATGAGTTTTACAATGTTCAGGACTTTAATCTACAACGTATACTTTAATCCTCTTTGAGCAACCTGCAACACAGAGCTCTGGCCATCAATGAACTCTCCAATTGCTGTGGAGGTGACCACTGCCACCTGCCCCCATCATTCACCTTTCGTAAGTATTTCTGCAAAGCAGATGGAATGAACGACTATAAGAGATAAACAGGGACTATCCTGTGCACAACAAATGAGTTACTACACCAGTCGTGCTTAAACACAAGCGACAGCTTAGAGGTGAGACTCAGCCCCCTGCCAATACCAATGACATTTTTTCTTTCCCTCTAAGCCCTGAGGTACCTGGTTGCTAGTGAAAAGAATGAAGAGTTTGCATAGCAGGATTCCCTGTGGTGCAGGGAGGTCAGAAGCATACAACAGGATGAACCCCGGTGTGACCAGAAGAAACCAGTATTTATTGAGAGACTATAGCAGAGGTTAGGTACCATTTTGGATTTCATGAAGACACAGCCCTGGGCATCCAGACCTGGAGATGAGAAAAGAATGAAGCCAAGAAGAGACAGTGGATTTAGGGGACTGAGTTTGTTCCACTGACTGTTGCAGCTTTAAATTCTGTCATTTCAGGAAGTAGAGTTGGGTTGGAAAAGTTTGTTTGGAATGATGTAAGTTGGGTACCTAATAAGTGTATTAGTTAACTTTCCTCACTGGTGTGACAAAAATAATTTAGGGAATAGAGGGTTTGTTTTAGCCTCATGGTTTGAGGGATACAGTCCTTCATGCTGGGGAAGATTGTACCAAGAGGAGTTTGACATATCCGGGCACATTGTATCAACTGTCAGGAAACAGAGAGATGAATGCTAGCTCTTTTTGTCTCTTTCATTTATTCAGGATCCTAGCCTGTGAAATGGTATTGTCTACATTCAGGGTGGGTCTCCCTTCTTCCATTAAACCACTCTAGAAACACCCTCCTCACAAACACACCCATAGTTGTGTTTCCATGGTGATTCCAAATCTAATAGTCAAGTTGACAATGAAGATTTGACCTTCACAGCCAGCAAATGCCGCAGCACTTTGGTTGTTTGGTGGAGGGGTCATTTATTTGGGGGAGTTTCCTCTCTTTGGCCCTGGTTATTGCTGAGACTCAGATGTGAGTCTAAGCCCAACAGGTATGGGATTGTGTGGGTCACTTCAGCTCTCTTAGCTTCAGCTTCATTCCCCAATAAACCAGAAATGGTCTTCCCGCCTTACAAGCTGGCCATAAAGAGTCCTTTGTGATCATGAAGTCAAAACAAAAATGATTATATGGTGTGAATAGTAGACTCTAGCTCAGGGGAATGGAAGCTGCTATTTCTTCTCTGATGTTCTTAGGCCATAGTCTCTTTAGCTAAATGTTGTGAGATCCCATCCCTGGTATCTAAAATACACAATGGTAAAGGGTGATCCATTCCACAGCGTTCTATCCAAAGGCCATCTTTCTATTAGTAGTCACAGGATTGGACTGGGTAAGTGACTGACTCCTCTTCCTAGATGCTCAAGTGAAGGGGGCCTGTGTTCATAAGAGTGAGCAGAAGGTTAGAGGCTCATGAGGCTGTCAAACAATAGACATGGCCTAAGAGAGAAAAGTTTTCCTGGAAGCTGGAAAAACTCTAGGAGACAAGCAGAGGGTGACTTCTTAGTTCATCACCCCTGATCAAGGCATCCAAATACTGAGGTGTGTAATTGGAAGGGTGTCCTTCAGCGAAGGGCCCCTCAGCTCTCCCAGTCAGAATGGAGACTGCCCATGAAGTATAAGACTTCTGAGATTCAAGACAAGCAGGATCTGAGATAAGAGACAACCTCTTCATACTCTCTTGCAGCCATCCTCAAGAAATAAATCTTCATTCTGGAAGGAACTCAGTAGAGAAGCTCACTGTCTTCAGGGCTGTTGCATAACTCAGATACAGGATGCTCCAAACTCCAGCTGAGGCTGTGACCTGAAGGACCTGAGGGATGAGCCAACCACAGACTCACACTGCACTTGAAAATAGCTAGTCCTAAACAGATACTATTTTATATTCAAATGGCTTCACACATGTATACAAGTATAGGTATATATGTTTGCAGGTGCCTGGAAAAGCCAGGGGCCAACCTTGGGTAGCATCCTCAAGAGCTTCTAGCTTGCTTGGTTTTGTTGATTTGTTTGTTATGAGAAGAAGTCTCTCAATTGGCCAGGAACACATCCATTTAGCTAAGCTGGCTGTCCAAGGAACCCCATGGATCTACGTGTTTCTGTTGCCCCAGCCCTTGACTCCAAGCACATATGCCTAACTTTTTTGACATAAATTTTGTCAATCAAAATCACACCCTAATATTTGCCTGGCAAGCTCCTTACCATCTGGTCCATTGCTTCAGCCCTTTAAAAAGATACTATTTAGACAGCTTTATTCCAGGATTATTTTTTAATGCTATTGATTCCCAACAGGGGTTTCTGCACAATGCTCACATCCATGGTTTTTTTTTTCTTTCCATTTTTTATTAGGTATTTAGCTCATTTACATTTCCAATGCTATACCAAAAGTCCCCCATACCCACCCACCCCCACTCCCCTACCCGCCCACTCCCCCTTTTTGGCCCTGGCGTTCCCCTGTTCTGGGGCATATAAAGTTTGTGTGTCCAATGGGCCTCTCTTTCCAGTGATGGCCGACTAGGTCATCCTTTGATACATATGCAGCTAGAGTCAAGAGCTCCGGGGTACTGGTTAGTTCATAATGTTGATCCACCTATAGGGTTGCAGATCCCTTTAGCTCCTTGGGTACTTTCTCTAGCTCCTCCATTGGGAGCCCTGTGATCCATCCATTAGCTGACTGTGGGCATCCACTTCTGTGTTTGCTAGGCCCCGGCATAGTCTCACAAGAGACAGCTACATCTGGATCCTTTCGATAAAATCTTGCTAGTGTATGCAATGGTGTCAGCGTTTGGATGCTGATTATGGGGTGGATCTCTGGATAAGGCAGTCTCTACATGGTCCATCCTTTCATCTCAGCTCCAAACTTTGTGTTTTTAATGGGAGTGAGTAGCTCCATAAATGGGGTTGGGTATGGGGATTGCTGGACCAGTGTGGAGAATAAAGACCCCACAGTTTTTGTCATCTCTGGGGTCCCTCTCCCATGTGCTGAAACCAAGTGCATGTTGCTTTGTCTGTCATTCACATGTTCCTGCCTTTCTCCCACCATATATGATTCACATACATACATATATACATACATATATACATATATAATAATTTGCCTCAACCATTTCATTGGAAGTGACCACCCTGGACCTCTTGCTTCCTAAATTCTTTGGAGTCCCTTTCCTATGAATTGCAATGAAACCTAGCTTAATGAGTATACCAGTACCAAAATCAGAAAACTCATCATTATGCCTCATCATTCACAACCCACAGTCTGGATTGAAACTTTATCCATTTCATCTGTAACACATTTCATTCATAAATACACGTGCCTGTTATCACAACTCCATAGTTTCTTTTAAACAAGTACAGCTCTCCACTCTCCTCTCTGTTCTTTTTCTCCCCATATCCTTGACATTGTGTAGAAGGCTACTCAACGTGAGTTTGTCTAATCACCTTATGATTAGGTCCAGGTGATAAATTCGGGGCAGAAATACTCAAGAAGTGATCGCCTATCTCCTCATGTCAAGTAAAAAGGTGCCATCATTAATGATGTTAGCTGGGGTCACCAAGTTGAGACGACATGCATCAGCATTCTCCCCTGGAAAGTTGCTGTTTGACCTTTTGTGATAAAGAGGGAATTGTGAACAGACATTTTGTGACTATGTAAAAGCATCTTATTGCTCACCCAACTTTTTGACCTAGGAGTATTTATGTCCATGGTCGATCATTAGTGTGATGCTTACCAAATGGTTTTCTAGTTCCAATATTGCACATGTTCAAGTCCATGGCAGGGGAGAGCTTTCTCTTCTCACTGAGGAGTGAAGTATGTGTCCACTCTATTTCAGCATGGATACTTATGGGTTACTCATTGGGTTGCAGTCCATTACTGTCATATTTTGACACTCAAACTGTCCCAGAGTTCGTCACTGGGGACCCTTCTCTCTATTTTCAGATGTCCTTCTTACTCTATTAAGTACTTGGTTAATGAATAAAGGCTCATTTTCTGCCTTGCCTGTCTCCGACTACACTTATTGGTGGGTATAAGGATATGTGTTAAGAATGCAGTTAGAGACCTTTTTATAATTAGGTATTTTCCTCATTTACATTTCCAATGCTATCCCAAAAGTCCCCCATACTCCCCCCCCACTCCCCTACCCCCCCCCACTCCCACTTTTTGGCCCTGGCGTTCCCCTGTACTGAGGCATATAAAGTTTGCATGACAAATGGGCCTCTCTTTCCAGTGATGGCCGACTAGGCCATCTTTTGATACATATGCAGCTAGAGTCAAGAGCTCCCGGGTACTGGTTAGTTCATATTGTTGTTCCACCTATAGGGTTGCAGATCCTTTTAGCTCCTTGGGTACTTTCTCTAGCTTCTCCATTGGGGGCCCTGTGATCCATCCAATAGCTGACTGTGAGCATCCACTTCTGTGTTTGCTAGGCCCCGGCATAGTCTCATAAGAGACAGCTATATCAGGGTCCTTTCAGCAAAATCTTGCTAGTGTATGCAATGGTGTCAGCGTTTGGAGGCTGATTATGGGATGGATCCCTGGATATGGCAGTCTCTAGATGGTCCATCCTTTTGTCTCAGCTCCAAACTTTGTCTCTGTAACTCCTTCCATGGGTGTTTTGTTCCCAAAGAATGTAGTTAGAGACTTTTACACTTCAACTGAAACTCAATGAAGTGGCAGGTGCCATTATTTTTAAGTTTCTCTCAAAAATAATGGACATAGCAAGGAGAAAATGATAGAGAGGGATAGAGGAAGATGGCCAAATAGGTAATTGATTGATTGATTGATAAATATAATTAAACCATGTCAACACTTCCAGTCCAATTCTGTATAATATTAGTATCCCTGTTTTGTATATTTGACAACACTTCTCCACTATAAGACACTTAGCCCTATATATATATATAATTCATTTGCTCAAATGTGGAAAACAAAAAGCTACTTTCAGATTGTCCATACATACCCTGTAAAAGCCAAAGCTGCTAGCTAGAATTTTGTGTATTCATTTCATATCTTTTGAATCTGGACTGAGGGGGTGTAGTCCTAACTCATGATGTGCAGTCACATGGGGCTGGAGCTGTAGTTGTAGAGCATAGGCCAAACATACACAAGCTCTGGGTAGAGTTCTTCTTATCACACAATATTCTTAGATCATTCATTTCAAATCTACCTTCATTTCTGTGTTTCTGTTGGAGGCTGTTCTTCATCTCTGTGGGCTTCCTGGGTATATAAAAAATTACCATCATTTTGAAAGTCAAAATTAAATGAAGAGGTATATTCATCACCTACTCACTTACAGCAGATGACTGGTCTCATCCATTTCTGGATTCCTTCCCATTGTTTCTTTTTGCTGAGATGAGTAGGTCTCTGTGCCTATTGGTTCCTTTTCTTTCTTGTATTAGAGCATGCATGCTCTACATGACCTTTTCATGCTGTATTTTCTCACAATGCATCCTGGAACTCTCTCTTCACATCAGTTCACTGGACTTCTCCTCATCCTGGGTTAAACAAATAGCCAATGTAATATATCACAGTACCACCTTGATTTCACTTTCTTCTATTTGTGGGTACCTGCATGTTTAAATATCTTGGGCTTATGAATATCTTGATATAGAATCATATGTTTATGAAGTAGACATTTCTGGTTTCGCTGGAGACCCCGTTGTGTCATGTGATGTTTTTCTGGAAACACTTATGGGAAGGTGTTTTGCTGAAGCAGACATATGAAAGGTTGTTTTGCTGAGAAGAGGCATGCGGTGTTTTTCTGGAAGTTTTCTGGTGAGAGGTTATGTGATGTTTTGCTGGAGCAGAGAGGACACATAATGTTTGCAAAGAGTGTAAGTATAATCCAACAGACAACGGACAGTACAATGACATTAGTTGCCTTGCTGGTCTTTGTTGGGCTTTTCACTGATGCTGATCTTCACCACCAATGCTCTGGAATTGGTTTGCCCTGCTTTCTTCTCTGATCTTCATTTGCCATAACTTCAAATCGAGAAATGCACCAAAGAACTTCTGCTGATGTTCCAACTGCCTCTTGCCACTTCAGCAGAACAGAGCCTTGTTGGTTTCATCTGCCTCGAGCCACTACTGCTGATTAGTGTTTGGTGTTTGCTAGTGACTGAACTACAGACAGTGAAGATTGAAATCACCCTAAGGAACTACTTCTAAACAGATCCACACCCCTCTTTGTTCTATAAGCCATCTTCCTCCCCTACTTTAGATCAGTGGGTCCTAAGGGAGGTTGAAGCATTTAAGAACCCTTATTAAAATAAGTTTTGAAAAACATAAGACTACATGTATGTTCTTGTGTTGTTGGACATGTGTCTTCAGGTGAATTACCTGGGTGGATTCCTAGAAAAGTGACTACTGGGTCGCTTATGTTTTTCCTCTAACAAGGTGTAGAGTTAAGTTTAATTTGTAAACCAGATACATCAAATTTTCTAAATGTAGCAACTCTGAGAAGTGAGGAAGAATACTCCAGTGCAGGTTAACAGAAAAGCACTCTTTTTTGGATACAGTTTGCATTTGACATTTCACACAAATAAAACACATGGCTTCTTGTCACTAGGTTTGTTTTTTTTTTTTTAATTTGCATTTTGGGTAAAAAGCTCACTCATGCTACCGTGTATAGCAGAATTTTATTCCTTTTTATGGCCAATTATTATTCCAATGTGTGAATAGCTACATTCTATATCAAGATGCATTTATCTAGTGATGGCTATTTGGGTTATTTCTACAATTTCTCTTTTATTTAAAAATAAGACCATAAACATGAATAGGTAAGTTTAGGGGGAGTAGGTGTTTTTTATTTTTAGAAATAGAATTGGCATGTCATATACAACTTTGTGCATTTATTTAAAGACCTGCTAAGCTATTGCAATGTGATTTTTATGTGTATTTAACTTACTATAAGTAGGACCATGCTTAAATGCTCATTTGATATCTTTGTGGATCTGTTCTCCCCTCCGTTTTCAAGAAGTTCTTGGAGCTAGACAGATGAGCACTAGCTGCTCTTTCAAAGGGTCTGGGTTGAATTTCCAGCACTTCCATGCTGGCTTTCAAGCATCTGTAACTCCAGTCCCAGAGGATCTGGTGCCTCTTTTGGCCCCTGGGGGCACTAGACACACACATGTTGCAGAGACGTGCATGCAGGCCAAACATCCATGCACATAAAACAAAAGTAAGGTAAAAAGGCTACATGGATGTCTGGACTGGAGAAATTGGCTCAGTGATTAAGGGAACATGTTGCATTTGCCAAAGACTCAAGTTTGATTCCCAGCACCTCATGGTGGCTCACAACCATCTGTAACTCCAGTTCTGGGGATCCAACAGGCATCCATGTGCTGTATACACATGCATGCAGGTGAAGCATTCATATACACAAATAAAATAATTAAAGCTAAATCTAGCATGTATGTATTTTGTTAAGTATAGAAATTACCCTTTCATCTGTGCTGTGACCGCAAGTCATTTTTCTTCTCTGACATGTCTTTGAATTGGCTCACGGTGCTTTTTTTCTCATGCAGACTTTTTTTGAAATGTTCATGAGTTCACATTTATCAATTCTGCCTTCCTGCACTTCTGAATATTGATTCTAGTTAGAAGCCATTTGTTTACATCCAAGAATTCATCTGTGTTCTTTTTCTAGGACATGTAAGTCCATTTTTACTTGTAACTCTCTTATTCTTTCTAGAATATATTCTAATGCGTGGACAGAGGACCAGATCTATCATATCTAACTTTGTTATCCACCCAATTGCCCTGCCGCCATCTATTTAAAGGAGAACCTGCCGCTCCAGGAGTGTATGAATTCCCATGAGCTCTTACAACATCTAGAACATTTGTGTAGACTGTCCTCTATGTCCCGAGTGTCTGCTCTAACCCACTTTCATGGGTACGCAGGTACTCAGTACTCTGGGTGTTGGAGTTCTTAGAACAGGTAGGGTTTTGGTTTTTTGTTTGTTTTATTTTGTTTTTGTTTTTTAGTGGATATGTGGATGTGGATATGAATTCTGGTTTCATTACTATGGCTGTGAAAATAACTGAGACAAAACAACTTAGGAGAGAAAGATACACACAAACACAGAAGCTGAGGATCTAGGGAAATATGGATGCTCTGGCCCTTGAGCTTATAGGTAAACTGAGGTAAGGAAGGACATAAGATGTGATGGTATTGAGCCTCTTGGTCCTTTAGGAAAAACTGTGGATTGTGTTTCATTTGGGGAAGATCTGTTTGGCAGACAGTAGAAACAGAAAGAGGATGGTCTGACCATGAGAATGGGTACCTTGACATGTTTCTGGGGTGCCATCAAAAGTGACGAGGCTCTGAGAAAGAGTGGTGGATGCTTCGGTAAGAGAACGGAATGACAAGAAGGAATTTTTACTTTTGCTTGTATTTGCTTACTGTATGTCTCTGATGTGTGTGCATGTGTGCAAGTATGCATATGATACATTTGTGGTCAGTACTTGCCTTGGGTATCTGTACTTGCCTTCCATTTTGTTTTGAGCCAGGGTATCTCTTCTGTCGTTGTTTCCTCTTGCACCAAATATGCCAGGCTAACTGGCCCGGGGCTTTCTGGGGACTCATCTGTCCCTGCCTCTCATCTCGCTGTAAGAGCACTGGAATTGCCGACACGCATGGCAGCGCTGGCTTTACTGTATTCTGAGGATTTTAGCTGATATCCTCATGTTCGTATAGCTGGGCTTTACCCACTGAGCCACTTTCCCAGCCCAAACAGGAAATGTGAAGTTGTGGTTGTTGTGAATATGGTAAGAGCTGGTAACCACTGAGAGATGACAGAAAATGGATTCGGTGTCAGGGAGCTTGTGGTCTGAGAAGTATTGGAAAGTTGAATGAGATCACTGAGATCTTTGTGCAGCCCTTGATACTTGGTAGGGGCTTACTGAGTTCATTCTTTCCCTTGACCCCTGCCTTCCACTTTCTCTCCCAAGTCCACAGAACTCCACAGTACCGATGGGAACGCTGCTGTGGTCAGGCTACATCCTTCCTTCTCCCAGATGCACTGCTGCTGATAGCTAGGGGCAAAACTGGGCACCGAATGAGAAGAAAGGTATCTATGGTGTGTCGTTTGTAGAAAAGTGGCCTTTCTGTTTCAGAGCAATGGAAACCCTCTCAATGCTGGTGAGCCCGGCTATTGGAAAAAACTCAATGTTGAGATCTTGGGTACGCTTAAGGATGTAGCATAGATAGATGAAATTTAGGCAGAACAATTGCTATGGAAACCCTGCATTTGAGCCTTGTTGGGCAAGCAATGGTGGAGCAGCTATGGGGACTGATTGGCAAGTATGCTTGACCACCTTAGCCATGATGATCCTATCAGTCCCTTAGGTCCATCAGTTCGACAGAGAAAATCCTCTGTAGCTGAACTTGCTCCTTTGTGGTACTTGATGGATTCGGAAAAGTTACAAGCAGTCAGGATCAAGTCCTGTTACCTAATATTTTGTTTATTCATTTTTGTGTTTGTTTAACACATCATGATGTGTGTGTGTGTGTGTGTGTGTGTGTGTGTGTGTGTGTGTGTGTGTGTGTATTTGCGCGCAGAGCACCGGTGTATTCACCCATGCCTGTGCACCTCACCAGAGGTTGTCATCAGGTTTCTGCTTCTGTCACTCTTCATCTGATTTATGAAACAAGGCCTCTCATTGGACCTGTTGACCATCATTTAAGATAGTCTGGCTAGCCAGCCAGTCCCCAGAATCTTCCTATTGTATTTGGGCCCCCACCACATGTCCTGGATCCAAACTTGGGTCTTAACAAGCATTTTACCCATGGAGCCATTTCTCCAGCTCCAGCTCTTTAACCACTGCAGCCTCTCATCTCAGATCCATCCCTGCATTCGTTGAATTCAGCATTATAAAATCTCTGGAAATTTTGAAGTCACCGGGAGAGCTGTTTGTTTGTTTTTGATTGGGCCCTTTGTTTTATGTTTCTTTGTTCTTTGTTGGCAAGGCCTTGCGATTACAATTTGGTAAATATTAGTATCATTATTAGTGTTAACACCATAATAGTTTGACATTTTTTTCTTACAAGAATGGACCTTATTAAATTGGAGAAATGGTGTGCTTTATTTATTTCTTGGATTTCCTGAAAAATACACTTGGGCTATTGGAAGCCATGAGTTTGCTACCTAGTCCTTGATTTTATGCGTACTATTTAGATATACCCTTAATTGTTTTTAACTGTGTTTCGAAGAGAGCTGCTGAATTTAGTTAGATTGGTCAGGGAGTCTCATACACACACACACACACACACACACACACACACACTGGTGAGAAGCTAACAAACTCAAGAACAAAACGGGCCATTAACATTAGAGTTGAACAAAGGAACGTCTCATGTCAAGCAGATTGAGAAAGTGCTCGTTTTCTAAAAAGAAACAAGGAAAAGAGGGAAAGAGATCCTCTTAACCGGCTGAAAAGAAGATCACAAGACCAGGACCAGAAAAGGGGGGGGGGGGCACGACTCAAACTTGACCACCCAGAGGCCTCCCTTCCACTTGTGCCCGCTTCTGTTCCCAGGCTCTTGAGCCCCCAGCTCCTTGGTTCTAATCTCTCAGAGCACAAAAGCGAGAGACTGTGAGTAGCCACTCACAGGCCCTTTGAGGAGCGGACAGAACAATGGCCCCTCTGCCAGCCTTAGGAGCTATGGGGCGGGGCCAAGGGTGGGGCTAGCGGGGTGGGGGGTGAGGAAGCAGCCCTACAGGAAGGTCCCCACCTCCTTAACTTTCCAGGATGAAGTGGTCTCCTGGAGGCAAAGCTAGCATTTCATTCTAGCCGCTCGGTTCATTATTCAGTCTGTCCTCGGCATTTAGGCTTAGTTAATGTTTTCTTCCGTGGCTGCCCTTAAGCCCTCGCCATCCCATCAACCCTTAGAGCTCTGCTGTCTGAGCTCTGCCCCTACCTCCGTGAAAACTGCCTTCTCACAGGTCAGTTCCCTCGACAGCCTCTTCTCCCTTTTCATCCTAAGAGATTGCTCATCATGGAGAGGCATGGATATTACCGAGGACCGTCATGGCCTCCTGTTTCCTTAAACCCCCTTTTCGGACATTGAAGGCTGGTGTGATCCCACCATAGCTAACCTCCTGCTTCTTTCTCCTTCCACCTGAAGAGCTTAGCTCTGGTCTCCACCACTTTCTCGAGGCTCTCAGTTCATCTAGGCTCATTCCACATATACCACCCAGCCTCATCAGGAACTCTAGATGGACATACCACCCACTTGGCATGAGAACCCAGACCTTCTGCCTCTGGTTAGGAGGGGGAAGTGACCCCAGCCCTTCCCCTGTGTATCTTTTGTTTCCCACCTAGAGGGAGAACTTCCTGTGACCTCATGTCATGACTTTTGCTGCAGTGTTCTGCCTCTTGTGCTTGAAGCATCTCTGTGTGCCAACCCCTCTCCCATTCCCTTGCACAGTCGTTCTTGGTTTGAGGTTCCTGTTGTCCCTCTGGAAAGGCCAAATGCCATCTGACTTTTCCACACCTAGTACCTTCATGGCAGTGCCTGTTAAGCTCATTCTATATGCTACCATCAGCTTAGTATTGCCAAACTAATGCCATCATCAGGAGCCTAGTGAACATATTATAGGTTTTTAAACTTTCCATGTTAAAAATGCTTAGTAGATAAATATAGAGGGGAAAGGACAAACAGATGAGAGGAAAGAAAGTAGAGTGGAGAGGAAAGGAAGGGAAGGGGGGGAGAGGGGAAGAAGGATAGGGGAGGGGAAGGGGGAGGGGGAGGGAGGGGAGACGAGACGAGGCAAAGCCAGGTTTGCTTCCAGGTTTCTTGCTAACTTGGTTTCTAAGAATGAGTCCTTTTCTGCATGTCAGCTTTACCCTGTAGCAGCCCTGGCCACCGCTGCTCCTGAGCGCTGTCTCTACTGAGAACCCACCAACCCTGGTGAATTCTCATGTAGCCATCTTACCTAGCACTTCACAATATCAGTGCCCCATCATGGTTGTCTGTGGCTTTGACCTGTTTTGGGACTAACTAAACGTATGCCAGCCAAATGGACCCATGCAGTAGACTCTTAAATAGTAACCCAAATTTCTCTTGACCATGTAAAAAGTTTCACGAGAACTTTCAAGAAGGTCTAGTTGTTGAATACAGTTGAGAACAATGAGAGGAAAAATTGAAACTAATTTTCTGTGTATGTTACCAAGGAGCTTTTCAGCCTTTTTTGACTTCAGGAATCCTTCACATCGGCTGATGGGAAGGGTCCGTCCATATCTCCTGATTCTCTTTCTCAGGAAGAAACCACAGTTTAGGCTTCCTATGCTGTCTTTGCGATTTCCTTGATTCTAAACATCTTGGGTTCATGTCTTCTCCAATGTTGAATAAAGCATTATAGAGTTCCCCTGTCCCCCAAATATATTGTTTATTGCATCCAGTGATTTCTTAGGGATATATATAATAGCTCTAATTTCTCCAAAATTCTAAATCTCTCCCATCTGGTTTTAACATACAGGTTCTGATGTTGTTTTTGTTGGGTTTGGTTTGTGATACTGTAAATATCTCCTGACTAGGCCTTCCTTGGTAAAGGCCCTCAAGTCTGGCAGGCTCTGCATGTATTTCAGACTCCTTGAGTCTGAACCTATAGAATAGAACAAAACACAGACTGTCTAAGCCACTCACTAGAATGTACTGAGTTAAGCCTTAGCAAAAGAATCTCAGATTTTATTCTTTCCCTGTCTTTGTGTTTCTTCCACTGCATAATGCTACTGTTAGCCACCAAGTCACCAATGCTGTCCCTGTGTGACTCTGACTTTCCTCTCCTAGGTCAAGGCCATCAGTGTCTATCAAGGGTTCAATTATGGAAGTGTTCTTCAGATCTCAGATATGTATCATTGAATAGAAATGTCATGGCTGCAAATCGAGCCCAAATTGTTCTGAAATTTTCACATTGGCACACAATATTTAAGTCTCAAGTCACTATAGTGAAGCAAGACTTACACGTGAGTCCTTTGGATGTCCTACACCCGTAGTTTATGCTCTAATAGACTCTAGAATCTAGAGAAAGCACCAAGACCTTCGGTATCAATAGCACTGAAGTAATCTAGAGCAGTTTTCATCCTAGTCACAGCCCATGGGGAGACCATGGCACCCATGAGAACAACACAGGGGACAAACACTTCAAGCAGACCAGACCGTGGATTCTGTTGCATGAAGACAGAAGGAAATGGAGCACCAGGCAGAAGACCAGGGGTGTCTCAGCTCCAAGCAGTGCTCTTAGCCCACTGGGAGATGCTAGGTGTATTCTTTCTAATCATCTCTCTTGTGCATTTTCTGCAGTTTGGTACCTTTCTCTACTTCCTGCCTACAGTACATCCATAGTGCAGCAAGTAACTGATGAACTCCATGACCAGCAAGAAGAAATAAGAACATGGAAATCTGTTTGAACAAATCCAACGGGTGTGAGCAGGGTGGGACATACCTGGGACCCTGAGATTGATCGCCCTCTAGCCCTTCAGGAGAGACAAAGCGAGACAATAGACACACCCAGCAAGTCCATTGTCCTAGTGTCTGTCTTTAATTATCTCCCTCCACTTCCTCAAATCACATTCATAAATATTTAATAATGACCCAGCCTCTCCCCCAACCCCAGCGTTCACATACTCTTGGGCCCCTTTATGAAATGATCCTGTTAGCTGAACTTATCTCCAGCCTCCCACAAACTCATAAGCTCTTTCCTGTTCCAAGCCCATCGGCAGATTTCTACTGGGTCATGCATCTTAAAGGAGCCCCTTCAATAACAGCCATGGCAGCTCCCATCTATCAAACACTGACATTTGTCCCTGTCACACTTCCCACACAATACTCAAGGCAGTAGGTTCCTGACACATTTGTGAATCATTGTCCCGACCGCATTAGCCACTCACAAACATGCTTATGGCGTTGCCCTCTACCTTGGCTTGCCATCAATTGAATTCCCCCTTCATTGTCCCTATTTTGCAAAGCTTTAACTGGCATCACCCCCAATAACTAATTCCATTAAGTCACACAGGTTAGTTATGACGGACACTTCATTCACTACCTCTACTTGCCTTTCTCCTCTCCCAACTCCCTAGGCCACCCAGGCTATTTCCCTGGCCCATCAGTCGGAGGCTCAAAACTCTTTCTCTCCCCCCCCCTCCAGCCCCTGAATGTGGGGCTCCTTCCGCTCGTGAGTGCCTGCTTAGGGTGACCCTACTTGATCCCTGTTACATTCCTCTGGGCTTGTCAAAGGTTTGCATTGTGTCCCTGAGTAGCTGGAGCATGCCATGAGGAGTGAGCACGGCCCAGTCCTAATCAGGACAACCTCAGCCCCGTGAAAGATGAATAATAGCGACGGCTTCAGCCCATCGTCCCAGAAGAGCCCACTGAGGACGTTTGTTTTGGGATAATGAATATGGAAATTGGGATTCCATAATAAACTGCAAGCAGTCTTTCAACTCACTCGTGCCGAAAATTCACACTCGCCTTTCCTATAACTTGTCACTTGTGTTTTTATTGTTCGATATGTAAACAAGGCCGGGAAAGCCTTTGTTCCTTGATGCCTACTTAGATTTGCCCATTAATCCCAACCCCCCTCCCTTACCCACCAAGGCATGCAGGATTACACAAAGCAAAAGTCATTAATTTTTATCTCTGACTATCTGTGGGGTTTTTAATGTGGCCTGGCTTGCTTATGCACCACCAATTACATGTCATAAGTGCTTGTAGATGCTGGAGCGGTATCATGGGCTGATGAATCACTGCCTCCTCCGCTGATTAGTATGCAAGGGGCCCTGTTCCTCTTTGAGCAGCTGGCATGCCAATGAGGATCTGGCTCGGCCGGTCAAGGCATCTGGACATGAATTCAATATGGATTGCTTTAATTAAATGGCTAAGCGCACAAGATGCTAAGAAACAACTCCATCATTGAGGGGAAACTTGAAAATATAGTCGACACAAGCAAAGCTGGGTAGAAAGAGTGGGGAAAGCTTCCATCTGCACGGTTGGTCCGCTCTACCTAAAATCCTGGGGAACTCCTGAAGCTCTCCCTTGCAAAGTGCAAAGCGCTTGCTAAAAGCAGGGTGAATCGTGGAATCTGCGGTGTACCATCTGAGATGAGTCCCGTTCATCATCCTTAAATCTAGAAATCAAAACAGAAGAGTAAAAAAACCTCCTTTTCTGCCCTTTGGGAAAGGGTTTATTTAAATTATACACTTGTTCAGAAACTCAATAAAGCTGACTCTAAGCAAGAAGAGTCAATGTTAGCTGGCCAAGGAAGTTCACGTTCACCTCTCAACCACAGTTCTGGCAGATAATGAACTAACATGGGCATCGCAAGCATGAGGAAGCCAGAGAGGTGCATCTGTGTGCTGATTCACCATGGAGGAGAGGGGAAAGCAACATGGATTTGCACTTGGGAAGGGCTTTTGAACACATCACAAATATAAAGCATCTGTCAGCCTGGATTTGCTTTCAGCATCTCTCCTGTTGTTAGTAAAGGAACAAAAGTCATCTTTTCATACAGACTAGATAGTTTCTCATTACCCGCATTTTATACCCATGAGCATTTGTCTTTAGTAGTATTGCGAGTCTCCTCTTCTATACTCTGTTTTATGTATGTGGTTGATTGTGTTTCACCGTGCCCCAGGTCGGGTGACAACACTGTGGATTTAGACATATCAAAATTGTTATCCCAGGCTTTAAAAAGGCCAGCTATGTGGTCTGAAACCCTTTCTCTATATCTAAAACAAGGA
The DNA here is from genome assembly GCF_000001635.26 of Mus musculus. NCBI lineage: Eukaryota > Metazoa > Chordata > Mammalia > Rodentia > Muridae > Mus > Mus musculus. The sequence goes on from NC_000074.6 coordinate 108,456,190, forward strand.
TAAGAATAATACCCAGGTCATCACCTTTTTGCAGTGACTTTGCAGATTGTAGTCAGAAGTAGGATGCAGTTTTACTGATGGAATACAGAGAATGCTGCTCTTGGAATTGGTAATGTTTACCTACATACTCCAGAAGACATGGAGGAAAGACATTTAAAGTGGGTTCCTATGTATTTACCACCTCTCCAAGCTTCTAGTTTGTACTCCTGATCAAATATCTAGTGTCATCCATTAACAGCAATATATACTAAAGATGAGTCTATGGTTATGTTTTTAATGTATTGTTAAGATGCCATTGTTTAAGAGACCCCGAAGCATTCCACCTTTACAAGTAAAATTTTAGCATATGGAGGTGACAAACCAGGCTCAGCATCCCAGATGGACTCTGTCCCTTTCCATAGGAGAGGAACCTTGATGCTGTGTCTATGCTCAGCCTATCCCTGAACAGTCTACTCTTTGGGGTCTTATAAATCTGGGAAGAACTAGAATATTCCATGCTAGCAAGAACGTTAGTTTCTAAGGGATAACAGACAGAAAAACATCTATCCATTCACACAAAACTCAGGTAAGCCACGTCTGAAAAATATGTAGAACAGCCCTGCTTATCCCTGATGAAGACCCTGTTCTGAGACTGTTCAACATTCGATGTGCCCACCCACTAGATCAAAGGTTGACATAAAGGTAGTGCTCTTGAACAGATAGGCAAGATCCTTGCTGAATCCTGCTGTTCTCTATTGAATTTTCAAGAAAGAAAAGTCCCAACTAGATTCTCCCTGGCTCATCATATATTCACCAGCCAGGTGCTACCTTTGGAAGGAAACATGTTGATATAAGCAACTGTCCCAGGAGAAGGGAAGAAAACCATGGGCCATTATTCTTTTCAAGTTGGCAGACCTGGGTCTCCTTCTGGAGCTGCTGGGACAAAGAAGAGGAAGCTGTTGTTTGTATATAGACTCTTGGAAGGAAGAGAATGTGTCTAAGGAACAAGTCACTTACCTGGTCTTCTGGGATAAGCAGTCACTTCAATAGTGGGAAGAACTTGGCAGCAGAAACAGTCCACCCAGGCCTTGAAATGAGCTGCAAGCTGTAGGCTACTTTTCTGTTTCCTAAAAAGATGAGAAGAACATAGGGAATACTCAGAGCTAGAGAGGAGGTGGGGAGCATAATCTTACTAGAGCATGGTTTCTAAAACAAACAAACAAAGAAAGAAACAAACAGCATCATTTAAGCATCAAGACTCAAGTTAAAAAGCAAAGTCTTGATCCTTCAGCATCAGGGAGAAATCTCGAAAGCAATGCCTGGAGAATCAGTTGCATGACATCAAATGCTTTATTTTGTAACATTTAGATAAGACCTTTGACAGAGCCTTTGCAGGGTGGGATAACTTCACTTCTTCCTGTGGGTGTTTAGAAGTCCCACTGTAGCTTGTTAGAACAATGAACATAAATTAGACACCATCTAAGATGCCATGTGTGTTTGGTTTATTGGTCAATCCGCTGCAGTTCAGGCGAGAGCTCTGGCTTTGGGTTTGTTAATGACTTCATTGAGATAGAGTGTGCATATCTCATTTGCCATGAAATATACCCAATTAGTGTATAATTCAGTGTTTTATCACAGAAATAGGTCTCTAGAATCTACATTGAAAATATTACTACCACACCCAAATAAAAACCTCGTCCTTAAAAAAAAAAGCAGATTTGTTTCTCTTCTTTTGTGTGAATGGGTGTTTTGTCTGCATGTGTGTCTGTGGACTGAATGTCTTGAGTGTCCACAGAGGCCAGAAGAGAGCGTTGAAACTCCTGGAACTGGGAACGGAGCATGCTAGTAACTAAACCTGAGTCTTCTTCAAGACTGACAAGTGCTCTTCACTGCTGAGCCATCTCTGCACAGCCCAAGTAGTAATCACTCCCCATTCTTCTCCCCAAGCCTATGGCAGTCAGCAACATGCGTGCTTTCTCTAGTCTATTCTGAGCCTGTCCCGTAAATAAAGCCAAATACAATATAGGCTTTTGTAACTGGTTGTGTTCACTTGACGTGATTTTTTTAAGGCTCTTCTGTGTTCAAGCACATAACAGGATCTCATTAATTCATAACTGCAAGATCAACCCTCTTGTCAAACCTCCCCTGGTGCTTCTATGGCTAACAAATGCCAACTTCTTAATATAACCATGAGGCTTTCGCAATGTGGTTCTGGGCCACCTCTTCAGCACCCTCTGCCCAAGGCCTCTGTGGTTCTGGAGCAAACAGCTAATTCTGGGACGCAGGCCCTTCTGTCTGTGTTGACCTTCCACCTAGCACTCCCCACATTTTCTTTCTAGGAAAATCCCTTCTCATCTTCCAATGTCCTTTTCCGATGTCCTGTCTCCTTTAAATGACTTCTCTTGATTCCTTGGGTATTCATAGTTCATATTATTTTATGATTGCTTTGTAGTGCATACATGTGATTGTATTGGAGAAGGCGGTTTACCTATGCATTTGTGCTCATGAATGTGAAAGGCCAAAGGTGATACCTAAATCATCTTCCATCTCTTTTTCATATTTTTTAATTGAAACAAGGACTCTCAGTCAAACCCATATCTGTTCAATATAGCTACTCTTGCTAGCCAGCTTTCTCTGGGGATCCACTATCCCCCTAGGGCTTGTATTACAAGCAAGCTACAGCACCAGTCAGGCATGTGTATTTCTATGGCTTCAAACGCCAGGCTTTATGCATGTGGAGTAATCACTTTAACTGCTGTATTAAAATGCTAAGGCATATCCCCAGCTCCTAGTTAAAATTTAATTTTATTATTTATCTATTTAATGTATCTAGATGTTTGGTCTCCATGTATGTCTGGGCACTGTGTACATGCCTACTGCCCATGGAGGCTAGAAGAAGGTGCCAGATTCCTTGGGACTGGAATTATAGATGGCTGTGAGCTACCATATAGTTCTGTGAATCAAGCCTAGCTCCTCTGGAAGAGAAACCAGTTCTCTTAACTGCTGAACCATCTCTCTAGATCACATTTTAATTAGAGTCCTTCTCTTACTGGGTCATGGCTGTTTGTCTGCACAACTGTCTCTGTACTTCTCACAACATATTTTAAGCAGTCTTAATATAAGCATTTTTAAGTACCCAGACCCTGATACACTGTCCATACCTATAAATGCTTATTGAATTCATAAACTAACAAGTTTGACGTATGTGATATCAAATTAACTATCCATTTCTCCCCACCTTCATGATACCATCCTAGACTGAAGTATCATGATGCAATTTTCCTGGCTTATTCCTGAGCCCATGTTTTTATGGGATTTCTTTTGTGGGTAGTTTTTTTTTTTCCATTCCATAATTCATTCTCCACAAGTAGCCAAAAAGGTTGAGAAAGAGACAAATGAATAATATGCATGAAAAAAATCAAATTCCAAAGTCACTATATACATATAAGACTTTTAATGTTTTAACTCTGTGCCTTTCTGAATCTGACTTTATAATATAAGTGACCAAATAAAGAGTGTGCATGTCCCTTGTGATAACCAGAATCACTCCAAGGTATCATGAAATGGGCTCAAAACTATGAGATGTGTGACTATCCTCTCTAAGTCAGTACCCCATAGTCAGAGCCCTTCCATTCTCCAGGGTATCTTCTCCAGAAACTCTGTAGTTCCGGCTTGCAGATGTGAAATCAGAGATTTCAGCCTCACTGTGTCCCACACCTCCTGAAGCCCTGCTGGATGTAAAGTTGACAATGGACTGGTGTCAGACCCGTCCTCAAGTCTGTGGAGGTTCCCATTACTGCACCTCCTCCGTGCCATGTAAGAGCTCCTAGGCTCGTGCCACTTGATGCTCTTTCCTTTGTAGAAACTACCATGTAATTTCCTTCTGTAGCAATTTTCCACAAAGCTGACCTTATTCTTCTGGTCCAAATTCTGACATCTTCTCATGACAAACGTTGTAAAGAGAGCTGTGAAACTGTCAGGATGCTTGCAATTAACATTTATGGTTCCTTAAGGAAGAAGCTGATGAAATCTGACTGCTTCTCTCTCTCTCACCTACTTTAAGAATCCATCCTTTGCCTTGAGGAAGTCTTCTTGCTTTGTTCTTCCTTCTCACAGCTTGTGGGCCATGCACACAAGCCCCAGTCTCTAAGGAGAAACAAAATCAACTCGGTCGGATCCTGTTCATTCCTTACAGTCTTGCAGTATTTCCTGGTAGTGTAGAGTGAGTTCAGATGTCTAGCCTGTGACCTCTGTGTGATTTGTCACTGTTCTGCCCTCTATTTTATCTCCATCCTTCTTCCCCAGCCCAAGCTAATCAAAGACTTCACACTGATCATTCCACCAGTCGTGAATCTTCCTCTGCTTCCAGACTTTCCATCAGTTACCATCAGCTTGCCTTCTCAAATGCCCTCACTTCAGGGAGCTTGTTTCTGCCAGCTACTCTAAGGGATCTTGCATTAGTGTGGGCAAATAAGGAAGTGCCACGCTAACAAGCCAATCATTGTAATGAATTAATGGGAAAGAACACTTGACCTTCTCTATTATTTTAGTGGAATTTTTTGGAACAAAATGCCACAGCATGGGAAACTTAGACGAAAGAAGTCGGTTTCTACACAGTTCTGAAGGCTGAAGTCCAATGTCAGCAGGTTTATGTTCTCCTAAGATCCATCTTCTCAGCTTACAAGTGACACTCTAACCTGTGTCCTCATGTGGTCTTTCTTCTGAGTCTGCACATCCATGGTTGTCTATTTGGGTGTCCAGGTCTTCTCCTTTTATAAGAACATTGTTCTAATTTTTTTTTAATAAAAATGTTTATTCCTTTAAAATGTTGTCTCCAAATAGAGTCACATTCTGAGGAGTGAGTTAAGGAGAGAGTCAGCTCAGTCCATAGCATAGCATCTCCATCACTCAAGAGTCTGCTGAGGCTCCAAGCAGTTTCTTTTGGTCATTTCTTCCACACTTTGTAATTCTTGCTCCTGGCATTTCTATATAAACCCACCTACACTGTTGCCATATCAGGGTCAGAGAACTTGGGGGGGGGGGTCCACTAAAAATTAAATACTCAGCCCACAGAAATGACATGGCTAACCCATTGCTCATTTCCTTGGATAATCAAATTGGAAACCACATTGTAGTTCAAGGTAGATACTGCTCTTAGGCATCTATAAGTTGAAGTGAATGCCTACCATTCTCAAAGCTCTGTTCAACAACAGAGCAGAAAACACTAGCATCCATTGATCCATCAAGATTAAGCCTCTTGGTCCCCAAGAACAGCACTGATAGTGAAAAAATTCAAGCCAATTAGATCCGGCCTGGCTAATCTTAGTCCTTGGCAGCCACTCTAGGTGTCACACATGTGATAAATGTATCCATACTGGAACACTGGACACAATCACCCTGGGTCTCTACCAGCCTGAATTTCCTATGTCATACACATGAACTCCTGCTGAAAGATTTCTTAAAACTGGGAGACCAGACCTCCCATGGGAAGATTCAGTGACACTCAAAGAGCCTTCATTTGTCCAAACTCTTGACTCCAGATGGGTCCAGCATCTTTGCTAACTGTAGATGAGGGAGGTCATCTAGGACTTATTTCCTAACTGATTGACAACTACTTGGTCTTTCTGGGTCTTCTCTGGTTTTAGAGGTAAGAGATGCCCCTCCCTCTTCCTGCTCTCTTATTTTCTAACTCCCTATATTAGCCTCTTCCTTTATTTCATTCTTTTTTTTATTGGATATTTTATTTATTTACATTTCAACTGTTATCCCCCTTCCTGGTTTCTCCTCTGGAAACCCCATGTTCCCTCATACACCCACCTACTTCCACCTCACCACCTTAGCATTCCCTTACACTGGGGCATCCAGCCTTCACAGGACCAAGGCCCTACCCTCCCATTGATGCCAGATAAGGCCATTCTCTGCTGCATATACATCTGGAGCCATGGGTCCTCTTTGGTTGGTGGTTTAATCCCTGAGAACTCTGGAGGATCTGGTTGATTGATATTGTTTTTCTTCCTGTGGAGTTGCAAACTCTTTCAGCTCCTCTAGTCCTTGTCTTAACTCTTCCATTGGGGTCCCCATGTTCAATCTGATGAGTGGTTGGTTGTGTGCATCTGCCTCTGTACCTGACTCTGTCTGGTTCTGGCAGAGTCTCTCAGGAGACAGCTCTCAGGCTCCTGTCAGCAAGCACTTCTTGGCATCCACAATAGTGTCTAGGTTTGACGTTTGCAGGTGGGATGGATCCCCAGGTGGGACAGTCCTTGGATGGCCTTTCCTTCAGTCTCTGCTTCACTTTTTGTCCCTTATTTCCTTTAGACAGGAGAAATTCTGGGTTAAAATTTTGAAGATGAGTGGGTGGCCAAATCCCTCAAGTGGGGGCCTTGCCTAACCTCTGGATATGGTCTCTACAGGTTCTCTATCCCCTTTGTTGGGTATTTTAGCTAATGTCATCCCCATTGGGTCCTGGGAGCCTTTTGCTCTTCTGGCATCTGGGACTTTCTCTCCTAACCTAGGGGATTCTATACCTGACTTTACCATTTACTCAAAGAGCCTTTATCTATCTTTATTATCCTTATTGTCCTCATTATTAATCTTTATCTCCTCTACATCTTGGCCAAATCCTGAGCAGATCTACTCAGACTGCTTCTGTTTCTCTCTTGTCTTTTCCTGCCCTGCCTTCTGCTCCCTAGTCCTGCTGAAGGCTAGCACCAGCCACTTCTGTGGTCCTTCACTCCTGGAAAAGCCATCCTTCCCCAGCTTCAGGGGTCCATAGTTTTGGTTTATCTTCTTCTCTAGAACAGGCCTTCCTGCCAGATGCTCTGGAATGAGACTGGAAGTTCAAAGTTCAAACTAAATAGTTCTCCTTGGTATTTTATAAGCAAGGTTAGTGCCTCTTCTTGCTCACTCTGTATCCCTCACTACCGTGAATACCCTTCCCATTTGTCTTGGGGTGCCCTGGTTCTTCCTGACTCTACAAAATAAAATTCTTCCCATTATCTCGTTATGGCCACTCCCAGCTACTGTGATCACTCTTATTTTGATCCTAGGATATCTAGACTATGGGTTGGTACAGTGTACCAAGGGTTAGATATCAAATATTTCAAGTAAACTGTATAATCTATCTTCCGACTTGCCATCTCATATGCCCCAGTGTCGTATAGCTTGTTGTGGGAAGAAAGCATTCACAGATGGGGTGTTAGCAAATGCAAAACAAAACAAAACAAAAATGCATAGTTGTGTTTCAATAAAGCTTTATTTGCAAAGTGTAACTACCAGTCTACTTTGGGCCCAGAGACCATCTGATCTAGATGATTTGGACACCTAGTTTTCTAAATACTTTTCCTTTCAGATATAGCTTTCTTATTTCCCAGCTAAATTACAAACTGTCTAGCAGAAAGAAAAAAATCTTTTGTAGTTCTTAATACATTTAGTGAGATTCTATGGATATGAATAGAGATGCCCAGCAAAAGGATGGATCTATCTACACGCATGGGTTTTTTATGGCCTATATGGCTTGAATATAATATGTCTCCCAAGCTCATGTCTTAAATGCTTATTTTTTTTAAGGAGGTCATAGGCACTTCAGGAAGTAGAGCATCACTGAAGGAAGTAGGTTAATAGGATAGATCTCTAACTGTCTATTATCCTAGCAACTTCCTGATGCTTTCTCGGTGTTCTGTTGGGCATGAAGTGAAAAGCAAGAAGAGGCACTAACCTTGCTTATAACATAATATAATCTTATAATATAATCTTCTCCTCACCCCCATTGCCATGATGCTTTGCCCAAGTACACTGGGTCAAGCAACCATGGGCTGAGCTCTCTGAAACCATAATCCAAATAAATCTCCCCCCTCTCAACTTGCTTCTGTAAGGCACGTTGTCACAGTGGCGCGAAAGGAACGCTTACGTGGTCTGTGAAGCTGGATGCTGAATGGCCGGAGCCGCCAGCAGGAGCCTTGGCGTGTAAGCAGTTCAGTGCTCCCTGCTTTGTTTGTCCTAAGTACATCCAAAGCCCAAGGCTGCTGGAGAGGACCAGAGTATTAATGCAACTCTGCACACACCAAAGCCGGTATTCCTGTTTTCTTAACAGTGATAACCAAACATGCTTTTCCAAACTTCCTGCTCCGGTCTCCATAGCACAAGGCAGCACCTATCTGTCATCATCCTATCTGACAGAACCACATGCTATGACACACCCCATAACTCTTCTCTTAGGTCCCTTTTAAACGGGAGAGTTTACTTGAACCAAGATGACTCACGTAAAAAGTATGTAAAACTGTATCCTAAGCTGTCAAAACCACGCAAGGGGATTCTCGTACCTTCTCTCTCATTAGGTGGTTCCATCTGCCTCATGTCTGTATTATGTCTGCCAGGCTGCTGGACCAGGCAGACAAGGACACACCCTTTGCTCTGTCTGTGAGTTATGTGTGGGGCTCATGGTGCCTCCTTATCCAGTGATGTGACGTCAGATCAAACAGAGGGAAGTAAATGAATATGAGCCTGGATTTGATGCCTCTTGGTAGGGAAATCATAAATTTTCTCTGACCTCTACCTCTGGTTTTTTGGGGGTTTTGTTGTTGTTGTTGTTGTTGTTGTTGTTGTTGTTGTTGTTTTTGTTTTGTTTGGTTTTTTTTTTTGATGTGCTTCATGATTCTGCCCACCTTGTACTTATATTGGTCCTCAAGAGAGAATATGCATGTGGCTCTCATGGAGATCTGACACACACCAGAAGTGTGCCTTATGTCTCACTCAAGCTCTATTTCTGTCTCTGTCTCTCTATCTCTGTCTCTGTCTCTGTCTGTCTGTCTGTCTCTCTCTTTGGAGTTTACCACACTTAGAAGAAGCTTGCTCATCATTTCAGGGAGAAAGATAAAGCTGGTATTTTTGTCAGTATTCAAAACATAAAACAAAAGGAAAATTAAAAAAAAAAGTCAAGTTGAGCTCTATCCCAGATGTGCCTTTTTGGCAGCATTTAGGGAACAAGGTTCTAGAATGAGTTTATCTAAGCTGTGTCCTACCCTTGGTTCTCCTAAGACAGTTGAAGAGGCCGCTGGTCTATTGTTCAAGAACTTATCGTATGAAGACTTGCTTTAGTTATTGTTGAAGTTACAATAAAAACCAGCAGTGCCTGCCATGCACTGCCTGGGTCTACATGGACTGTCAATAATTAATAGAATATTTATGCCTTGGATTAAGGGAATGCCCTTTCCATTGTAACCTCAATCCCCCAACAATCCAAGGAGGTGAGCTAATTCTATGCCCCAACATTTCAAGTCAGAACACTGCCACTCAGGAAGGTGACCCAGCTGGCCAGTGGCAAGGTCAGTCTTTGCTGTGAGTCCAAGCTCTCAAACCTTGAGCTACCCTGGCCCCTTCATGGTGGGATTGATTTACAGAGTCACAAAGACACCAAAGCCTTTTATGGATTCCTATCAACTACCAGGAAGCAATGGCTTGAGCCTGTGACTCAGGAATAGTGTGGAGTTAGGAGTGGAAGGAAGACATTCATGAGTGGTCTCCAGCTTGTTTCTCCATCCTGCTGCCTCAGCCCTTTTGGGAGTTCAGGGTCCTCTGCCATTCTTCAGGACAGCTGAAAAACAGCTTCTGTGTATCTAGATCCTTGGCATAATGTAGGTACCAATTCGGAAGTAGATGTCAAGACGCGCTCTCTGTCTTCTTAGGCAGTTGCCATCAGAATACCTGGAAATGCTAATCTCATATTCTGCCATGTCTTCTACCTTGAGGATGTGTGACTTGGGAAGGCTCCCCTTCACGTTATGTCAATGAGATAGTCAAGCATAGTAAAGCCAGCCATGGAGAGATGGTAAGGGGGATCAGGATGAGTTGTGGGGGAGAAGGAACTACAGGCATGCAAGCATCCCAGAGATGGTTTGTGATATTGTCTGGACCACACCATGGGAAGATATGCCCTTGTAATCCCTACATGCTTCTCATGTACACCACAGCAGTACTTGCTAAATGCTGGGGGAAATGGCAGTATGGGTAATAAGAAGGACTATTGGGGGGTAATATCTATAAAATTATTACCACCCTCTCAACGTCAGTAGGAGGAAAAATTGTCACTGTGTCCAAGGGAACATGAATCCATATTTCCTCGGGTGACACTCCCTGCCAGCTCTCTTGTGATAGGACGTGGATGTGCGGCTGTCGGCAGACTTTTATATTTAATGAATAAATGCTATGTAATTTGCCACCCTCGTCGTTATGAGCGTGTTTTATTTAAGTGGCAATCGCTCCGCTATTCGTTGGAGCAGCCCATGGGTTGGGTGGGTTTAGTTTACCATGGATGTTGCAAACAGCAAAGGTATATAACAGGCTCATTTGGAACATGTTTTTTAAATAAGGGGTCATTAGCCTGATGGGCCAATTTGGACAATGGATTCTGCAGCAAAGCAAACTCATTGTCCATCTTCTGCATCCCAGGCCCTCGATTGAGATACAGAGCTGAGGATCTTTCTTTTCATAGTTATTGTATCCCTGTGATTTCCCCCCAGACCTCCAACCTTTTCCTCCTCCTCCCTGACTCCCTCATTTGTACTGGATGCTAGTCTCTGTCCAGGGCTCTCTGGAGATAAAGACTTGCTTTAGCATACAGCACACTCTCCTTAATGCAACCGAGTTCACTCTCATCATTTTAATAGTGGACCTAAGGTATGTTGCCATGTGAACAAGCCATCACGTCACCATAGCAACCAGCCAGATTGCAGCACACCAGTCTAAGGACTGGACCTTCCTCCCCCCGCCCCCCCCCCCCGTGTCTCTCTGTCTCTCTCCCTCTCTCTTTTCCTTGCCTGTGCTCTTTCTTTTGTTAAATTTGCTGAAGTGCTCACAATTCAGTCAGCTTTTTCAAGCGGGGTTCCGTTTAAACCTGTAAATTGTTGTATAAACAGAAAGGCCAGTGTGGCACTAGGCTTACTTTCAAAGATGACTCGATGGGGACTTTGAATGTGGGGCCCACCCCCACTCTCTGCCATGCCTTATAGTTTGATCAAAAAAGAGACGATCACACATATTGGTGGCATTTGGACTTAACCCACCCTCCGCCCCTGAGTTTCTTCTTAGCTTTCCCCAGCGGGACTTGTGACTCTCCCATCCAGGCCCGGTGACCACAGCTAGCCCTTGACGCTGCTCAGAAGCCCTTGACAGTTCCTGAGCTCTGTAGGACCTGAATTAGACCCAATTAAAGATGTGGATTCTCCGTTCCCATTCCCTATTGCCAAGTAACCCGTGCCGGTTCTCATTCCAACCTCGTGGGGAGAGCAGGGATGTTGAAAGGGTGGATGATAAAGGGACGTGTACCACGTCTGCCTGCCCATATTCATCAATTTTGCTTGGCCTTTGATGCTCCTAACCTTCTCATCTTTGTTCGGGGAAGCAGAAAGCATCATTCTTCCAGGCTCTCACATCTTTTCCCATTTGATTCCCTGCTCGCTTGCACATGGTACATCTATTACCTGCCCCAGTCCTAGCATAACCCCGTCCCCACCCTCTGAAACTCCCCCCCACCCCCCGCTTTTTCAGTGCCTTGCCCTGCCAGACATTGATTGCTGAGTAGTCTTACAAGTGTGTTGGCCAGTCAGGCTATGTGTGGGCACCACTGCAGGCTCAGCTGCAGGCAATCACAGGGTGGGGTGAGCTGCCCTCCATGAGCAAGAAGGACCAGTTGGCCGCAGCTTGGTGCATAAAATTACAGCAAACAAGCTTCAAATAACGAAGGACACTTTCATAATTGATTTATGCAGGACGCTGAAAGTTCTATTACCTTTTGTTTAGCTCAGGGGGCCTGACTCCACGCAATCCATTGCTGAAACTAATTACAAGATATAATTAAACTGTGACACAAAGATATTATACCGTTAGTTTACTAATGACACCGCGAAGCTGTACCACCAGCACAGGACAGTGATTACGCTTCATTTATTATTTATCCTTTTGCTAAATGAGACGCTGACATTTTCAAAAATTACTTTGAGGTTTCTTAATTGTCGGCAGCAGGATGGACGAGGAGGAGTTTGCCTTTCCTCTTAGTTACTCATCCAAACCTCAGAAGTATTATTAGCCAAAAAGGAGAGAGAGAGAGAGAGAGAGAGAGAGAGAGAGAGAGAGAGAGAGAGGAAGAAGAAGAAGAAGAAGAAGAAGAAGAAGAAGAAGAAGAAGAAGAAGAAGAAGAAGAAGAAGAAGAAGAAGAAGAGAAGGAGGAGGAGGAGGAGGAGGAGGAGGAGGAGGAGGAGGAGGAGGAGGACCTGTCATCCAATAGTAATAAGGAAAGCTTAATTGCATCTTTGGACATTTTTTAATTCTTACCAACAGTGTTTAGCAGTGGATGGGGGCGGGGGTGGGTAGGGGCAGCTGACCAAGGGTTTAGGTCTAAGGGAGAGGTGCTGTATCATAGATTAAAGGTGACTCATCCTATTATCCGGACAAGTGCTGGTATCCATGGAGAGGTTTCTGAAGAGACTGGGCCTCGAGGACTGAGAGGAAGCTGACCCCACAGTCCTAGCTTTTCCCAGAAGCCTGTTCCAACAGGCAGAAGGCTGGGAGCGCTCTGATAGTGTAACATGATTGGATGATCTTACCACGTTCCCCAAACAAACTACTGCTTAGCATTGCCAATGTAGAAACTTATGCATACGAGACCCATTGAATCTACTTATGGACAGGACCTGGGTTAATACGTGCCTCCTGTTTGACCTGTTTTAAAAAGCATCTTCCACAGATATCAGGGTTTCCTGTGAGGGCGGCTCCCTACGGATGAGCTCGCCTGCCTGGGAAAACAGCCTTGCTTCTCTCCTCAATTGTCAATATTGCTTGGTCAGCCCAGCTGCAAGGGCTCTAGAAAAAAAACCAGGAGTGGAGATTCCTGCCAGCAGCTTCAGGACTGGGCTTCTCTGGGTCCGTTTATTTACTGTCCCCTCCATTTCCACGCAGGAGCCTCCCTTTATCGCCCCTCGCATTTATCAAATTCTCGGAACAATAAAAGATTAATTTACTTGCCGCCATTTGATGAGTTTTTGATGCTACAAATGTGCGTGCGCAAGAGTGGCCCTCCTTAGGGCTCATCTGGGTCAGGCTTCCTACAAGGTACCGCTGGCCCCGAATGGCCACTAACCTCTCCGTAACCCCAGTGGCGATGCAATCACAGCAACTGCTGGTCGGCTTGAGACGGGGGTTTAATTTCTTCAGAGTATAATGGCATCCGGCATCTATAATTATGCTATTTTCTCTCCTGTGCTGATTAGATACGGTCTACCCAGAGAGCTAAATGATGAATATTTGACTGGAGTGTGTTGAGCCAATAGCTGGTAAAATAGCCACAACAAATAAACTTGGATGGGAGGGAGGGGCTCAGCAATGGCTATGGCTCTGCCAGGTGACATTAGCTGGTAAGACTGGAATGAATTCAAGATTAATATCGGAGCCAGACATTATCTCCCCCCCCCCCGCCCCGCCCCCGCTGCCTCACTGTAAACTCCTGTTTAAAAGGAAGGCAAGAATGAAACCCAGAAATCTCAGCTTGGAAACTTAGCTTCAGCAGTCATCATTCAGCCAGCCAGACTTTCTCCACCTGTGTCAAGATCATGGCTGGGTATTATTTCCAGAACCATCTCTGCTTCCCAAGTGTCACCTAGCTTTCAGCTGAGAAGTTAAATTCAGCATTATTCTGCAGCTTGTGTATGTATGTGTCTGTGTCTCTGTGCATGTGTGCTTGTGCGTGTGTGTGTTTGTGTGTGTACATATCTGTGTTAGTGTCTGTGTGTGCCTATGTGTGTGTGTTTGTGTATCTATGTGTGTATGTGTATGTGTGTGTGTGCACATGCACCCTGTATGTGTCTGTGTCTCTGTGTATGTACGTATCTGTGTCAGTGTCTGTGTCTATGTTTGTGTGTCTGTGTGTATGTATGTTTGTGTATCTATATGTGCATGTGTCTGTATATATTTGTATGTCTGTAGGCGTGTGCATGTGTGTGTGTGTGTGTGTGTGTGTGTGTGTGTGTGTATGCACTTGCACCCATGTGTATGTGTGTGTGGATTTCATGATATGGTCTGGGTAGCCTGGTGACGCTATCTTCACTCTGGATAGGCTAAGAACCCAGTAGCTATTCCATACATGAGTCTGGAGGCCTCAGTCCCAGTCTGAGGCTAAAGGCTTGAGGGTTTCCTGGTCTGCAGTCCATGTTGGAAATTTAAAGCTCAGAAGCAGTGAGAGAACCTAGCAACAGTGGTAACTTTCCAACAACATGGCGGGCAATGAAGCAATTCCTCCTTTTGTCTGGGCGGCCACTAGGAGGCACTGCTCATGTTTAAGGTGGATCATCCCTCTTGGAAGAACCTGAGTAAGAAAATGAGGATGGACCTTGAGCACATGGCCAAGAGAAGCTCACCCAGACCACACTTGTGGAAGATAGCAAGACTCTGTTGGCAGGTAACAGGGTCTCTATCTGGTTATTAATAGTCGGGTTACAACAGCTCAGAACATGCCCAGCGAAGAGCCAACAGCTTGTTAATAAAATCTGATGTCTCAGCGTTGTTTACCCATAATATTACTACAACCAAAAATCTACCCTGGATGTGCCCAGTGGCTTATGTCTTAGGTGATTCTAGATCCAGTCAAAGAAACAACCAAGATGACCCATCACACTCCCATAACAAGCATTCTTGGTCCATCTTTCCATATGACCTAACATTCTTTTGCTGAAAACTAACAGACCGTGTGCTAACAGACCAAGAGTTTCCACAAACCTGAAGGCTGGGCTCCTCTAGATGATTCTGGGGTATAGAACAGACTTCTCCACTTTGCTGTGACCCACCCTCCTACTGTTTCCATGAGTACATCTGAAAAGCACCTTCATTGTGTCTGTCATTTGTTCTATGACTATAAAAACTCCGTTCAAGTATTAGTACATCAGCTCATGGTATTTGGTTAGCTTAAATCTGTGTTCCCAGGCAATGGTCAGTAATAGTTGACTCCAGAATAAACCCTCTTTTATTTGAACTTTGAGATGATAACCATCTTGGTATCAACAGATATAAACAGTCAAGGATGTAGGGTGAAGGACCAGATGCAGGGAGGCAGAAATGGAGGGGGCAGAATTCACAAAAGGAAGCTAAGAATGTCTATAAGGAAAGTCTAGTGGCCTCTCACCTTCAGATAGCATTGTTTAGAATCCTGGTTTGTTTGGTTTTTTCTCCACATTTGGGTTGGTTGTCCTCAATGATTTGAGCTGATTGTGGGGTCCAATGGCATGATGTCAGTCTGGAGAAGACAGCTTTGTAATGAAGAGCACTTGCCACCCTTCCACAGTAGCCTGGGGTTGGTTCTTACCGCCTACAGACTCACAACTGCCAATAACTAGCGTTCCAAGGTATCCAACTCCCTCCTCTGGACTCTGTTGGTTCCTGCATACAAGTGTGCATGTACACTCACATGAGTACACACCACACAGATAAAAATGAAAATAATTATTTTTTTAAAGGAAGAAACAAGTTTACGAAGAAAATTGCCCTTGCATGCAAGACCTGCTGCTGCCTTTGATAGTGTACTTTGCCACCTCATGCTCCTGAGTTCCATTTGTTTGTTTGCTTGTTTGTTTTGTTTTATTTTATTTAGCTCTTGGCATTTACCTTCTTGGTGGCAAAATGTTGAAGAAAAGAGAATTTGTGAAAGCCTCTCACAGGGAACTGGCTGGCATAGAACAGCCGCTGGCAACCCTCACTTAGAGCTCAGACGGTGCTAGCTACACCGCTTAAGCCGGGCATGTGGATGGTAGATGAAATCATAGAGGAGACTGTGTCTCACTTACCCTTGACTTTGAAGCTGTGCATCTTCTTCAGGGGCAACACCTTCTTCCCCCTTGCAATTCCCAGGGGTTCGGCAAATGGATTTAAAAGCTTCTCCTGCAGCAAACCATAAACAGGAAGCAGAGTGGGCAGTGACAGACACCTCCTAGGGAAATGATCTTTGAGCATATGTTAATGCATACAAAGAAAACACTCTTTCCTTAGGCAGCTTGCCTTTGGTAGGCTTTTACCTTCCTTCCCCTCTTTTGCTAACTGAGTTGTTTTCTTTCTTCTTTGCTGCAGAAGCCTCCTACAATAAAACCATTGTGTTTGTGCTTGCGTTTCAGTGCCTCCCCCCCACCCACCCAATACCTGGTACTGCAGTGTGTGTGTGTGTGTGTGTGTGTGTGTGTGTGTGTGTTTCTTTTATCTACATTGTCATTTGATTTGGAGACTATGTGATAGATGAACCACCAAAAGAGAAGATTCCTTGGATGGGCCAACGAGACAGCGGGATTCACAGAAGTCAGGCAGGCAAAGGTGAAATTCAGGGAATATCAAGAGGATTTTCCTTTCCAGCCTGTGAAAGGTCTAATAGCCTTACAGGCAGGAACTGAACCATAGGAACTGCTAAAATCAGGGCAAGACTTCAAAGGTTTGGAAAAAAAAAAAAAAAACAAACTACGCATAGGTTTTGGGTTTTTTTTTTTTTTTCTTTTTCTAACCAGACAGGAAAAGCCAAGGAGAAATTCCATGTTGTTGAATTATTTTAAACATTCTCTATTTGAAGACCAAGTTACCCCATGAGGGCTGAGGGTAGGGTAGCAAGAGAGTTGCCTCTCACTTACGGAAAGTGAGAGGTGTTCTCTGAATTCTTCAACCAACTAGAACAACACCTGCAATAAGGCAAGGTATTGAGTCTCATGTCTTTGATCTATCACATACTTAGAAATAGTCCCCAGTGATTTTATGGCGGAACAGGGGGTATATGCTCATTTAGCAAAGGGAAGATCCAGAGATGCCATGGTTAGCTGCTTAATATCGGGCCATCTAGCCTTTAAAACAAGCATCATTTGGGAGACCAAGATTTCCACAAACCACCTTTGAGGATGATCCCAGAAAACAGTCAAGAGCCCATTTAGCGTCCTCCCATTTACCAATTGTATGGCTTTAAGCAAGTCACTAGAGATCTCTTGGTCTCATTGTTATTATATTTAAAAAGGAAGATCATAATCACACCTGTCTATAGTACCCAGGATTCTCTGGGTCAGCAGAAATAAGAGGTTATGTAGAGATTAAGGAGCAAGGAGAATATCCGGGTCAAAGATCAAGTCCGTGTAACTATGGAGGTAGATATTTGGGTCCCAAATCTCCATTTAGGATCAGTAGGCCTAGAGAGAAGCCTGGTACAGCCAACAGTGCACATGAAGGCCAAAGGCAGCCTGATGGAAGGGTCCCTCCTGTGAATGTAACAGCAATGGTAATGCTGTTATTGGTCCCTCTGAGGAGTCTCAGTGCAGGCTTCAAACCCAAGCTATCCCACTCATCAGCCAACCTTGGTCAAGGTCTTCAACCTCCCCATGTTGGCATTTCTACATCTGCAAAATAAGAGAAAGGAAAAGATGTGTGTGTGTGTGTGTGTGTGTGTGTGTGAGAGAGAGAGAGAGAGAGAGAGAGGAACAGAGAGAGAGAGACAGAGAGAGAGAGAGAGAATGTATGTGTATGGTTTATGTGTGTAAGTTTGGGTGTGTGCATGTGTGTAGAGATCAGAGGTTGACATTGATGGTCTTCCTCAAAAATTCACTACCGTATCTCCTTTAGAACAAGGGTCTCTTCTTGAACCTTGTACTCATTGATTCAACTAGATAGCCTGGCCAATAAGCAGCAGCAGTTCTCTATCTGTGGGTCTCGACCCCCTCAGCAAACCTCTATCTCAAAAAAAAAAAAAATTAAATTACAATCCGTAACAGTAGCATAATTACAGTTCTGAAGTAGCAATGGAAATCGTTTGATGGTTGGGCGTCACCACAACGTGAGGAACTGTGTTCAAGGGTCTCAGCATAAGGAAGGGTGAGAACCACTGAGCTAGAGGGGAGCTCTGGTTTCCACCTCCCCAGCTTTGAGGTTATAGGCATGCTTCTGAGCCCGCAGCTTTTGCGTGGGTGCTGGGGTTCTGAACTTGGGTCCTCGTAGTTACAAGCAAGCACTTTAGCCATCTCCCCAAGCAGTGTCGGTGGAACACAACCCCACATGTGATAGATCACACATCAGGATAGCCATAGAGGTGATGGTGACAAAGGAGGGACAAGGAACATGGCTGTTAGCAACAGGACAAAAGACGGGACACAGTGCTGGCCTTGGATGAAGTTGTCAAATCTTATTACCGGGAGCACCGGGCACTGGGCGTGGCAGCGATGCTGCCATCTCATTTGCTCATCCTCGGTCCTCTCCACACCAGTCCTGACATTCTGCCATCAAGTCAGTAAGAAGCACCGTTTGCTGCCTATGTCAGCCATGCTATTTTGAACTACTCAGATGTCAGCACGTTTTCTCCTCCTATTGGGAAATGATGTGTAAGCCTATTTATTGATTGCCATCAGCCATCAATGCTAGCGATATGGTCTGGGCCCCTGGAGGGCGCATTCGTCCCTCCCCCACGCGACAGCCTTCCAAATATTTGAACACAGCTCTCACATCTCTTGTAAGCACTTGTTCTCGTCAGACTAAACATCTCTAGGTCCTTCGCCCTTTTGTCACACAACACGATTCCCAAACCCCTCACTATCCGGGTGGTTCTCATCTGGACCGACTCCAAGTCCTCTTAAACTGTGTCAAACAGGACTGAATTTAGCAGTCCAGATGGACAACTGGGGCCTGTTCCATCCATCCTAGGGCAATGTTTATTAAGATATCCTAAGTTTGCTCTCTGTCCCTCTCTGTCTCTCTCTGTCTGTCTGTCTGTGTCTGTCTCTGTCTCATCTCCCTGTTTCTCTCTCTATCTCTGTCTCTCTCCCTCTCTGTCTGTCTCTGTCTCTGCCTCTCTCTCCTTCTCTGTCTGTCTGTCTCTATCTCTGTCTGTCTCTCTCTCTCTCGCTCTCTGTGTGTGTGTGTGTGTGTGCGTGTGCGTGTGCGTGTGCGTGTGCGTGTGCGTGTGTGTGTGTGTGTGTTACTTGAAATTGAACATAAGGCCCTGCGCTTGCTAGGAAAGCCATCTACCCCTTACCTGCATCCCTACCCTGCTGTAGCTCTTAGTAATCTTATCAGTCCTCTTTTATTTAATTTCTAGCTTTAGCTGACTCCTGCCCTTCATGCATTAATTGGTCCTCAGCAAAAGCAACTTCCTCCTGCCACAGATGGTTGAAGCATCACAGCTACATTTATAAGTCTCTTAGTCAACTTCATCTTCAGTTCAGCCTGTGTTTTAAATCACTCAGACCTTCGAAGGGAAAAGAAATAGGACCTAACTCATGCTTATTGTAAGATCTTTGGAAATGTAAAAAATGAACAGATAGGATGCTTGGCATTTTGTAAGCATCATCCCGGCATCTTCTTGTTCTTTGGTTGTATGTGAATATGGCAAATGTGTGCATGTTTTAGTATTAGAAAAAAAAAGTCATGATTGCATTTTATATATATTTGGATCTTTTCCCCTTAACATTATGCTGTGGGCAATTTCATCTATTCTCAGGTTCCAGCGGGCAACTGAAAAGTGCCCACTATGGGTATGCAGATAAGGATAATATGTTTAACCAGTCTTCTTGGAAGCAAACAATTGTTTCTAAATTTTGTCATCATAAACAATTCCTTAATGAGCCCCTCTGTGCGCATCAGAGTCTGTCACCCTTGCTACTCTGGGCATTTGGAGCTAGATTCTTCTTTGCTGTGGGGCTGGGTTGCACAGTATAGGATATTTAACAACACCCCACACTCCCCTCAAAGGTGCTTCCTGGACACAAGTAACATCACCTCCATCCCAGCTGTGACAAAGAAAACCATATAGCCGTGCAGCCAGCCTTAGCCTCCACAGTTGTAGCTGAGAGCAGACAATCCTAGCATCCTTACTGAGCCATTTCCCCCAACCAAGCCCAGAGAATAAGTGTTGTCAGAGAGCTTAAAAATAATAAAACCAACATCTTTGTTTTCGTCTGGTGCCGGGAACATCAGTGGTAAGACTTTCTTTCCTGCTGGGGTAGAAGTCTTGAGTTCCACCACCACCACATCCCCTCAGCTTCTTTCCCCATTGTCTCTTTTGGAAAGATTCTCAAGGCCCGCTGTCTGTCTTCCCCAGTCATATACAGAGTTTTAACAAAACAGCTCTCCTCCTGAGTTTTATCTACTTTTTTGGCCATGGGCCCACAGAGATCAAGCAAGACTGTTGTATTTATTACTCAGACATCTCTTGTTGCTCAACCAACCCCTATTTTCATACTCTATCAAATTCAACTCCTTCTTTTTTTAGGGTGAATTATCATTCCGAGGTTCCTAGAACAGCATGGCTTAAGAGTTCAGGACACCTTTCTTAGTTAACCAAACTATATTCTCATTATAGTACTCCTCTGTTTAAAAAGCATGTTCAAGGAGCTGGATAATTGCTCAGAGGTTAACAACACTGGCTACTCTTCCAGAGGACCCAGGTTTGGCCCCCAGCAGCAACAGTGACTTACAACCTTCTATTATGCCAGTCCCAGGGGATTCGACATCTTCTTAGGGCCTTCACGTGCTTTTTATACATGTGATGCACAGGCAGACAAAACACTTGAACACAAACGATAAAAAGAAATAAAATCTCAAATAAAAATGAATAAAACCTCAACATAATAATATTAAATAAAACTCAGGTTTTTCTCTTCCTATTAGTTCAATACATTCCTTTTCCCAGACTGTCAAACTCAACCTGCTCTAGTCCCCAGAGAGGTACTAGCCGATGCTTTGGACCAATCTTCTTATGTCCTGTGAGCACTCATGGGACTTCATGACTCCAGACATCACACATCCTTAGGCCACCCTTCCTTGTTCCTACTGGAGCCGCTCCTGAGATGGAAATCCTTAGCTGATGTTCTGCCCCTCTCGACCCTGGATTCTGAGATCTGAGTCGTCTTGTGTCTTCCCGTTCTGTGTTCTACCTTCTGTGCATTTCTGTTTTAGCAACTATGGCTCATCTAGTCAGTCTGGATGCAAACTTTCCTGAAGACAACAATGTGTGTCTCTCAGAAATTTGTCTGCAAATACTCGATAAAAACTTGACAATGACTTTTTTTTCTGTACTTTATTTAATTTCCCTTATTCCTAGCTTACTTGTACAACAGTCACTGTGAAAATGAAAAATACGTATGTGTACAGCCCTGATAGCTTAACGTAACCTTAAAATTAGCTTGGAATTTAAGTCCTCAATAATCTCAATAATAATAAATCTCAAAAACAAGCAAAAATATCTACCTGCTTTTCTTATGGTTTATCTAGGTGGTAAATATTTTCTGCCGGGTTCTCTAACCCTTCTGGGTACCATTCTCCTGGTTAGTTCTTCACATCCTTAGCAGTCACAGCCAAACCAACATGTGAACCCAGGAAAGCCATTCAATACTGAAGTGAGCACAGGTAAGTGTGGGGGGTTCCTGAGACTGCTCACATGCGAGGCACCAATGCCCTTTTCTGAATGGTTACCCCCGCTGCTCGAGTAAACTGAAAGCAATGTCTAATGCTGTTTGGAGTAGCCAGCAAACTTTTTAAATTCTGAACTTTTATAAAATTATCCTAATCAGAACCCAGAATTTTTTTTTAAAAAAGAGGAGATTTAAACTACAAACTTACAGTCCATAATACCAAGAGATTAAAGGCTATCAAGAGAGAGGGAAAGGCGAATAAGATAGAGAAAGGGCACAAAGAAAGGCCCTGAAGTACAAGTGCCCCTTGAGGAAGTGGCTCTGGGTTGGCCTCCCCATCTGTGGTCTTTATGGCTGTTGGTAGCCATGAGATAGCCCAAGGGAGTATGCCGAAGCAAAACCAAGTCAACGTTGACCTTGGTCATGGCATGAGAAATTGCCAGTGCTGTTCTAGAACAGACCCAATTTTCTTCCGAGAATATATCCCTGCAGAAAGTAGCAGAGCTTTTTTTTTTTTTTTTTTTTTTTTTTTTTCTTTTTCCTTTCCCAGTTTCAGGGAAACCAGAGAGTTCTTTTAAGTCCAGTCTCCAAAAGCTCCTTGACCAACAACCTTCGGAGCGTGGTGTCCTCGAAGGGTCAGCTCGGATTGATTTGCTGATTAACTCCAGCATCTTTCTGGCTCCTCCAGACACCAGCACATTTCAGGTTTCTAAATATAGGTCAGCCCAGGCAATTAGGCGAGAAGGTCTGTTTTTGAAAGGTATTCAGCAGGCAGAGAGCCCAGTTTACAAAGGAGAGCTCATAAGGATGAGGCTTGGCCTCAGATGATCTCACTGCCAGGGCTGGTGACATTCTCAGCTCCTTGGTTTCAAGTCATCCAGATCTCCCAGAAGCTACCGAGTATCTTTGCTCCAACGACAACATGAACTGTGAGGGGCCTTGTGTGTCAAAAACACATCGGCAAGGGCCCTGTTACCTCTGCACTGGGTTGCTACTCTTAGCTTGCACTCTTAGTATGTCAGAGATTAAACTGGTGTGTGTTAGATAAACCCATGGTTCCCATTCATGGCGCACTCATCACTGACGCTCCACGGCTGGATCAATGCAAATTTCTTGTAAACCTGACTCTACCGTGTTCCCCTCCAGGATGACCAGAGTTGGAAATGAGTCACATTACCCAGAAAACTGAAATAAAAAGAGGTTGTAACATTGACTCTCGGTGACTCAAGGTAGTGTGTGTGTGTGTGTGTGTGTGTGTGTGTGTGTGTGTGTGTGTAGGCTTGTGTGCATTTTTCTGTTTTGTTTTGTTCTTAAGACAGAATCTCTCACCAGCCTGGAGCTTACCAAGTAGCCTAGTTCAGCTGGCTAAAGAGCCCCAGGGATTCCCTTGTCTCTGCCTCCTCAGCACCAGGGCTACAGGCGTATGCTGTCAAAGCTGGGCTTTTGTTGTTTTTCTTCATATAGGTTGTGGGGATGGAACTCAGGTCCTCACGCCTGGGACCAAAGCATTTTACCAACTGATCCATCTCCTGAGCCCCAACTCAAAGTGTTTCTGCATAAACAAACCTGAGACAACCTAGCAGTCAATGATTCCCAAGGCCAGAAGGCCAGTGGACGCAAAGCCATTCATGAGGAATCTCAAGGACACTCTTGTCCATTGTCTTCTACTGCGGTGATGCACTCCATTTAGGGACACTGGGCTTAACTCTGTGTTATGTGATCAGTTACTTTTCTGTTGCTGTAACGAAACACCATGCCCAAGACAACTTAAAGAAGTCCTTACAGCTCCAGCGGGGTAAATTTGTCATCACCATCGTGGCAGGAAAGGGTTGGAACGGGCAAGCAAAGCAACCGATCGGCAAGCTAAGAGCTCATACTTTAAACTAAAACCAGAAAGAATAAACACAAAATGACAAAGAAAAAAAAAAACCTTTAAGCTCTCAAAACCCACTCCCAGTGGCATGCATCCTCCAGAAAGGTCACATACCTCCTAAACTTCTCAAAACAGTGCCATCAACTGGTGACCAAGCATTCAAATGTCCAAGGCTAAGAGGATATTTATCATCCAAACCACCACATGTGGCCAGGTACGGTGGCACTCTCGAGTAGATTGTGGCACACTTGAGAAGTAGAGGCACGTGGACCTCTGAGTTTGAGTCCAGCCTTGTCTACAGAGTGAGTTCTAACACATCCAGGGCTACCCAGAGAAACTCTATCTTAAAAAAAAGAAAGAAAGAAAGAAAGAAAGAAAGAAAGAAAGAAAGAAAGAAAGAAAGGGAAAAAGAAAGGAAGGAAGAAAGGAAGGAAGAAAAAGAAAGAAGAAATATTGAAAGTTTTGTCATTTTTATATAGTTTTGATGCATGTGTGGGTTTTTTAAATATATGAATAACTAGGACACAATATAAAGGATGAAAAGAACACCCTGGGTTTCCCTCAGGGTTGAAGTATCCACTGCCATTTGACAAGAGCAATGCTGTGCACAGTAAAAAGTCTGTGGTCCCTAAACCCATTCAGTATAGTAGTTCAGGCAGCAGTGGCAGCAGCAGCTCAGGCCCAGGTCAGACTGCCTGAACCAGACTCTGCCCCATCAGATCCCTAGGTGACTCCTGTGGGTATCGTCCTGAAACTCGGGTCCAGGAATCTGCTGCAGTCCTGGGCTCTCTTATCAGGCAGGGTTTGAGTGGATCTCAGTACACACAGAAGCCAGGCCTGGGCATTGTTGGATTTTATCACCTCTAAAAGAGGATGCAGTATGTAAAATGAAAGCATCTACCGTTGGGCGATGTTAACATATCAAAGCCATCTCTGCTTTCTTCCTTTCCTGGGCTCTCTCCCGCCGTAATAGATACAGGCTGGCAAAGTTATTAATGCAGAAACTTCCTGGGACTCGGGGCATTTCAAAGGATCGGAAATTCTCGGGCACCGCAGTGGTGAATGTTGGCTTTAGCACTGCCGGCGAGCTCAAGTTGCAGAGATGGTAACTAGGAAAACTCACCCGACTGCACGGACTCTCATTTCCAGTTGTGTGGAGATGCGCGAGGCAGGGCCATTTGGGGCAGGGGAGGCTGATTGCTCTTTCTAAGCTGCAGTCCGTGACTTCCTTTATTGTCTTGAGCTTCTAGAACACAGCAGTGCCCCCGGATGCTGTCCCTGGGCTGTTTCCAAATCCGTTGCTCCATGTCATTGGACCAATTATCTAGAATCTACCCAATGTAATGGCCACCAATGTGCTTACATGCAAAGAGTTGTGAGCCTCTGTACTTCATGATAGATGGTAGATCTACACGTGGGCTTTCCTCTTACCCGGGCACTCTGCCTGGTAGAACAGCCTCTTCTCTAGCTACTCCAGGTCCATTGCTTCCTTCCTGAGAAATCCAGACCTACTCCTCCCCACCCCCACCCCCACACCCCCATACAGCCTCCTCCTCTGTCCAGCCTAGCCTCTGCCATCAGATTACCAGGTAGTCACTAGTGTATGTGTGACTCTTTCCCTCTTCTTGTATCATTTTTCCTAGGCTGCTTTTTCTTCCCCCTCGTTTTATTTTTATTTTATTTTATTTTATTTTATTTTATTTTATTTTATTTTATTTGTGGTCTCTGTCACTCCACTGGGGCAAAAGGGTAAAGGGATCTGGCACTAAGTGCGAGCAAATGCTGAATCTGGAATCTATCTTCCAGGCGGCACAATGCTAAAAATGCATGGCAGGACAGCCGCCACTGACACACTCTCAAAGACATATTGCAGGTAGCATTATTTATTGTGGCAAGGAGTTCATAGAACTGCTGCCTCAAAGCACCCCGAGAGATCCTAAAAAGCCCATCTCCCATCAGGTGAGGCAGATTTATGGAGGCAGCCCCAGAGAGGTCAGGCAGTAGGGCTTAGGAAGCAGGCTCCTTTCAGAAAGCCTGGATTCCCTTAACATATTCAGTGCAGTGCGATTGGTTCAAAGGAGGGCTTGAGTCTGTAATGTTGACCATAAAATTGCAGTGACATGCTGCTTTAGATAAGAGGGCTGAGGGAAGGGGGCAGGGATGCTGCGAGCCCAGGAGCAGCCAACGCAGGCAAGACCCTGGAGCATGCGCTGAGATTTGAGGTTAATGTGTGGGGGAGAGGCCGGAGGGGGATGGGCCCAGGCAGATGAATGTTCACACAAAGGAAAACCGAACCCACTGGCCCAGACATGGCAGATAAGCCCTGAGTCCGTGCAAAAGCAAAGCCAGGTGCACACAGGCACATGGGAATACATGCAAGACCTTCAGGGGTACGTGTAACCATCCAGATTGGAAAATATACTAAGGCAAAGCCAGCTAAGCTAGGCTCACCATTGTCCTGGAGTATAGAAAAAAAAGGGCTGCATCTCATGATCCCTGCCAATTTGATTGGTGTTTCTCCTGCTTTACATCAGCCCTGGGCACACAATATGGGCTTACCAGTTCTGGGTGCAAAGATTCTTTATTTTATTTTATTTTATTAGATATTTTCTTTATTTACATGTCAAATGTTATCCCCTTTCCTGGTTTCCCTCCCTAAGTCCTCTCCCCTTTTCCCTTTCCCCCTCCCCCTGCTCCCCAACCCACCCACTCCTGCTTCCTGGCCCTGGCATTCCCCTACACTGGGGCATAAAGCCTTCACAGGACCAAGGGCCTCTCCTCTCATTGATGACCGACTAGGCCATCCTCTGCTGCATATGTAGCTGGGGCCATGAGTCCCATCGTGTGTACTCTTTGGTTGGTGGTTTAGTCCCTGAGAGCTCTGGGAGGTACTGGTTAGTATGATTCTTAGGCAAATAGATGGATCTGGAACATATCATCCTGAGTGAAGTAACCCAATCACAAAAGAACACACATGATATGCACTCACTGATAAGTGGGTATTAGCCCAGAAGCTCGGAATACTCAAGGTACAATTCACAAACCACATGAAACTCAAGAAGAAGGAAGACCACAGTGTGTATACTTCGATCCTTCCTAGAAAAGGGGAACAAAATACCCATGGAAGGAGTTACAGAGACAAAGTGTGGAGCAGAGACTGAAGGAATGACCAGCCAGAGACTGCCCCACCTAGGGAATCCATCCTATATACAACCACTAAACCCAGGCACTACTGTGGATACCAAGAAGTGCTTGCTGGTAGAAGCCTGATATAGCTGTCCCCTGAGAGGCTCTGCCAGTGCCTGACAAATACAGAAGTGGATGCTCAAAGAGCACAAGGTCTCCAATGAAGGTGCTAGAGAAAGTACTCGAAGAGTTGAAGGGGTTTACAGCTCCATAGGAGAAGCAAAGATTCTTAATTCACAACAACCATCTAGGCCAGTAGTAGTTCTCAGCCTGTGAGTCACAACCCCTCTGAGGGTTGCCTACCAGATATCCTGCATATCTGATATTTACATTAAGATTCACAACAGTAGCAAAATTGCAGTTATGAAGTTACAACAAATAATTTTGTGGCTGCGGGGAAGGGGGGCAGGGGAGAAGGCAAGTGTCACCATAACACTCAGGACTGTATTAAAGGGTCATAGCCTTGGGAAGGTTGAGGACTGGGCACAGCTCTAAGATAAGGCCCTTCTTTGAGCTCAGAGCTTCTGAGTCTGATGGACAAGAGGACTGAGCTCCTCGCTTTTGGAGTCAGTGATGTCCATACTGGGACAAGAACAGAGCAAACACCCTAAGGAGGTGTTCCCCAGGAAGTCAGGCCAGTGTCTGCTATGTGAATTGCTTTTTCCTGGTTGGTTTCCACTGACCTTGTTACAGAGTCACCATATTCACCCTCTAAACCAGTGACCTCCTTGGTTTGGTGCGGAGCCTTCAGCGCTGCTGATTTTCGCACACAACTAAGGGAGACCGAGTCTATGGAGGACAAGATGGCTGTCTAGTTAATTGATGTGATTATCTTTGTCTGAATTAGTCAATTAGGACTTAAATGGTCCTAGAAATTTAGAGAAAGGTAGGGTTATTTCTTTGTTTATTTGTTTGAATTTTACACAGAATAGCTTTCAATCCCCCCTTTGCTCAAGCCCATAGATTGCGGAGTGACTCCTCCTTGAATGAAAACTGACATCACGAAGGTTTTGGCTCCATTTGCTTTTCAGTGTTCATCCCAGGCATGTGTGCTTTAGATTCGAGGCCTTTGGGGTAGCTGAGGTTCAGCTTCTAGGTACAAACTGAAGGGTGTGGAGATACGAGAGGTTTGGGCTTATTGGAAAGAGCCCCCTCTACTCAAGTGCTTATCAGGATGGCGAAGTGATTCCGACACTTTCTGCTCCCTGGCATTCTTCCCACGGATAGGCCTCCCTTGGCTCACTGACACACTGTCTGTCTTCCCCATGCTTTCTTAAACTATGAAGTCCTGCCACTGTCTGGGTCTATCAGCACACAGCAGACAGCCCAAGATGCTGTTGCTTTTCTTCTTCCTTAGCTTTCTGTGTGCGCATGCACATGCGCATGCGCATGCGGGAGTTGGAGGTCGAGTGGGGTCCTTTCCTTGATCGCTCTCCACCTTATTATTGAGATAGAATCTCCCACTCAACCCGCACCTCACTGGTTCTGCTAGGCTGCCTGATCGATACGCTCCAGGGATCTGCCTGTCTCGTCCACCCACTCCAGTCAACCACCTAGGGCTGCGGCTATGCACGTGTGCGCATGCGTGTGCGCAGACACCCTCCCCCCACCCCAACACACACACACACACAGCTACTTCTGACTTTGACTTTTCCCACCCACCGATGCTGGGAACCTGAACTCTGGTCCTTGTGCTAATGAAATGCAACAGACTGAGCTATCTCCTCAGCCATTTTTAAGCCATTTTGTTTTGTTTGAAGACAGGATCTTATTACATACACTAGACAGGCCTCCAACACACCATCTTCAGGTCTCGGTCTCCCAAATCTCTGGGATTCCAGGTGAGCAGCACCGCACCATCTCCTTTGCCTTTCTGGTTTTTTTTTCCCCCAGATCTGTTTTCTCTCTGCTAGCTATGTCCTAGGGGATGTGGCTACTGAGCCCAGCAAGATGCTCAAAGCCTCTGAGTGCCTTTGCCCAGATGGTCATCCTTGCCTACTGGCCTCTACCGTCGTTCCTCCGAGTACCACTGTTGACCCCCTGAGGTCTACTGCTTGACCTCATTAATACAAAGCGGGAGCAAGCTAAGTGAATGTTTTCACAGTCTCCTTTTTCTGCAGGCCACCTGGAGGTTATCAGGGCCAGAGGCTGCTGTGCAGTTCATAAACCTGTTAGGGTATTCAGAGTCATGATTCTCTTATTCAACTGTCTGTGCTTTTCCTTGGGACAGCTAATCCCTCAGCGTGACTGGTGGAAGCCGCAGTATTGATTTCTGTGTCTCTCTAAACCTCAGTTGTGTTCAACGCTTGTTAGACATCTGAAGGAATATCCAGTGGGCTCTGGGGGCAATTTGAGAGCTTGGCTCAATAGGCTGCTCTCGAGAGAAGTTTCTGTAAGGTTGCCGGGCTGGCCAATCGAAGAGATTGCAAAACGAGAGAAAGGGGATGGAGAAGTTGAGAAAGAAGAGAGGAAGAAAGAGGAGGCAAAAGATAAAGAAGACTGAGAGAGAAAGGGGGAGAGAAGAAGAGGGAGAGAGACAGACAAAAGAAGAAAAATGACTCTAGTGGAAATCTTGAAAATTGTTAGCTCTCTTCTCCTTTGACCTCTGTCCCCTTATTTAAAAAGGAGTTCTTTTTAGATTTTCTGATCAGTATGTCTGGGCTTAGGAGAGGGCGTCCAAGCTTGAGGCTGGTGTGCTTATTGATAAGGCACACATGTGTTCAGTATCCATGTGTGGTGGCCCAGGCTGGTCTCTGCAGAGGACTGCCCGGTCAGATTGAAGTCTTGAGAAATGTTGATGTAGAGTGTGAGACACTCTTCAGAGTCAACACTAGAACTAGAGATGATATTTTCAACGTGGTGACAACATTTTATACCCTGACTTTTTTTTTTCCTATTAGAAATCTACTTCTGGGGTTCTAGTCCTTCTGGTCACCAAGATATATAGTCCCACGCTCGTTAGGTGATACGTACTGTCCACAGAACCCATGGTGGTGGCAGCGGTGGCCTCATTATCTCCATGGTTAACCCCAGCTTCCCTGGTGTTGGTCCCTGTCAGTGATCTTGAGATTCAAATTAAATTTCCACTCAACAGCTTTGATGTTGGAGGTAGAAGCGCCTAGTCAGGAGGTGGCCTGGCCGGGGTGGAGAGTGTAATCTGGGGTGATTCTTACAAACACCAGCTGAAATGTCCTGGAAATCACTTTTCCTCCTCTAGGGACTGAAGAGCAATGTCCTGGTGCTGCTACTTCTTATTTTCTGGTTGGAAGGATGAGCTACCACATCATTATAATCATCTTTTTTGTTAATATGCAAGTGCTGAGTTTTGTTATTAATGTTCACGCATGTAAATTATTTTGCAACAGTTATAGTTACTCAGCCCTTACCCTTTTGGTGCCCTTCCTGGCTCTAGCTGATCACCTTCTTCCCTCCCCATAGTCCTTCCTCTACTCTCACTTCTCACGGATTTTAATCTGATTCTGTGTGCATTATTTGTCTCCCTTCCTCCCCTACCATCTCTTATTTTGGTCTCTTCCTTATCTTTAGACCTGTCCCTGCCCTCAAACAGGTCCCTCAGTAGTTTCACATCGTATGTGTTTTTTATTTTAATGCAGGTTGAACTTGGGAGAGCAAGCATGCAATCCTGGTGTGGTTCTGGCTTCTTTCACTTAATGTGATACACTCCCGTTCCATCTATTTTCCTTGGCAAGTGACATAATGCGGCTCTGCCTTATGACTAGATACGATACCATTGTGTATCCATAAAACACTTACTTTATCCATTCATCATTGATGGCTCTGTATCTGAGAGCAGTGCCAAAATAAACATGACAGACTGTCTCTACAGCTGCCTCCTGGACTGTGTTTTGAGGAGTATTTATTTATTTATTTATTTATTTCCTGAGTGATCTTCAGGATGCTGTATATGAGAGAGGACAGGGCTAGGAACATAGCCCAAGGAGAAAGTGCTGGCCTAGGCCGTGTGAGGCTTCATGGTAAATTTCCAGTATCGCAGAGAGAAAGTGTGGGGCAAGGAGAGGAGTTAGAGAGGAGGAGGAGAAAGAAAAGACAGTTGCATAGTATCTCTCTGCTTTTCTGACTCCAATTTCTTTGGACATACGTACCCGGAAATGGTAGAGCTGGACCATGTGGTAGTTTTTAATTTTCATTTCTTGACGAAAAAGTGGTATCGGTAATGTCTAAGGACTAGTGTTTGAGTCCAGGTGTTAAATACGATCCTCAGGGATAGCTAGGGAATCCTAGCCTATAAAATAATAATGATAGTGATGGCGATATTAGTAATAATAAGAATTTAGAGAGGAAGTAAGACTCCTGAGACTTTCTGATTTTTTTTAATACAAAGAGAGTCTTTTCTAGAACTTTCTCTCTTTGTGACTACCTCCCATGTGTGCAGATATTAGTAAAGTTTGAAATAAGCACTTGCTTAAAACTTCCCAGCCACATGGGGACCCCAGAAAAGCAGGAACTTTGTCTTATTTCTATCACACGAAGAAAAAGGAGGAAGGATGCTCACAGTCAGCTAATGGATGGATCATAGGGCTCCCAATGGAGGAGCTAGAGAAAGTAGCCAAGGAGCTAAAGGGATCTGCAACCCTATAGGTGGAACAACATTATGAGCTAACCAGTACCCCGGAGCTCTTGACTCTAGCTGCATATATATCAAAAGAATGCCTAGTCGGCCATCACTGGAAAGAGAGGCCCATTGGACTTGCAAACTTTATATGCCCCAGTACAGGGGAATACCAGGGCCAAAAAGGGGGAGTGGGTGGGCAGGGGAGTGGGGGTGGGTGGATATGGGGGACTTTTGGTATAGCATTGGAAATGTAAATGAGTTAAATACCTAATAAAAAATGGAAAAAAAAAAAGAAAAAGGAGGAAGAAGAGGAGGGAGAGGAGAAGGGGGAGGGAGGGAGGGAGGGAGGGAGGGAGGGAGGGAGGGAGGGAGGGAGGGAGGGAGGGAAGGAGGGAGGGAGGGAAGATGTCCATAGCTGGCATCTTAGTGAACATCAGTTTGTCTTCTATTTCCTCTATCTCCTATAACTTTCTCCCCCCCTATCAGAGGAGTAATCGCCAGTAATGGCAAGAAAAATGTCACATCTTTGAAATTGATTCTCCCAGCCTGTTTCTGTTGGCCTTGGCAAGCAATGGCAAGTCACCTCAGCACATGGTAAAGCCCAGAGGTCCAAACCACATCCTATGAGCTTTCCACCTAGTTGTCCTCTGCAACAATCCACAGCGGTCTATTTTAACATTGTTGCAAGGTATAGAGAGCAACATAAACAAAACACAGCCATGCTCTCATTAAGTGCCAGGCTTTGTACTAAGTGACACTCATTCCTACTGCCCAGGAAAAAAAGTAACTATGGAAGGGAAGAGCAGAAGGTCAGAGAGGTTCTTTAACCTGCACAAGGCCACGTGATAAGAGAATTAAGATCTGAGTCTGGCAATCCCGGCTTCCAAGTTTCAAATATGAGCTCCTGGTATTGTCTCCTTTCTCTCTGTAAATTGAGAGCCCTGTAGGATATGAGTGCTGCCCCTGCCCTGTTTGTCTCTTAGATGCAACGCTTCAGGCAAGCAAGTTACAGGTGCAATAATTTACCTCCATTCCACTTTTGATAGGTTAGCTCACATTTACCCGGTCCTGCTCACTCAAGACATATTATAGGGTGGGATATGTTGCCTCAGTGGTTGAGTGCATGCCTGGCATATGTGAAACCCTAGGTTTGATCTCCAGTACATGGAACAACAGAAAGACACATTATAAGTAAGCCTGGAAATGAGTTTACCGTTGGGTTCACATACTTTCAATGTAACTATTGCGTCTGTGTGTGAGAAATCAGTTACCAGCATCTGGGGAGTTACAGAGCCTGCAGAAACACAAGCAAGTCTTCCCTGGGATTGGCACCTCTATCACCAGGACCATGAGAGGGCTCTGCATCAAACATGTGAGCTCTGAGACCTAGGTCTGCCTCATGACTTGAGCACTTACCAGCTCAGTGACCCAAGGCAATTATTGGACCTTTCTTAATCACCATGAACATATATTTTTTTAAAAACTAGATTATAATTATTTTTGCTTCAAGTGCTAATTTTTAAAGGAAATGAGAAGACACATAGAAAGCCCTCTGGATAGTAAATTTCCCACAAGGGATGCTCAATAGGTAGATGCTTGCTAGCGTTATCATACTCAGTATCAGTGTTTCCTCCTATCCAGACTGAAACAAAGACTCCATCCTTAACCAAAATGCAATACAGATGCCTCTCAAGATGCAACACCGTTACAACCAATAAGACAAGAATGCAATCGATGCAACACCGTTACAACCAATAAGACAAGAATGCAATCGATGCAACACCGTTACAACCCAATAAGACAAGAATGCACTCAGTACTCCTAGCCTAACTTCCCCCATACTGGATACTTTGGTTGAATAAACTCATCTCATAGAGGCCCAGTTTCTAATGAAGTGTTAAATATCCTGTGTGGCTTGAGCTGAGTGTCTGGAGGTGTAGGGTTAACTCATCAGCAACAGACCCAACATCGCATGTAAGTCCTAGACTACTGTACCAAGTACTTTCACACTGCGGCTGAGTCGTCACTAAGTCGGAGGCTGTCTGTGTGAAACTGTCTTGGGTGGCCAGTAACCAATGAAGGACCCCCGTGCAGTTTCTGCATCTCTCTGAATAAGGAACTAGAAAGTAAAGGAATGGAAAGCCAGGAGGCAACAATGAACAGATCACCAGTTGGTCTAAAATTTTCAGGCTCCCTAATATATGTTAGTATGTTGAATTCGTATGTTAAAAGAGAATATTTTCTAACCATGCTCATGGTAGTAGCCTCACAGTAGGAAGGGACTGTCTGCTC
The DNA here is from genome assembly GCF_000001635.26 of Mus musculus. Taxonomy (NCBI): domain Eukaryota; kingdom Metazoa; phylum Chordata; class Mammalia; order Rodentia; family Muridae; genus Mus; species Mus musculus. Next base: position 108,489,512 of record NC_000074.6, read on the forward strand.
TTGCTTATGTTCTCAGAGAAGTCCAGGAACATGGCTGCTTCATGCTCGCTCCCAACACAGGATGGGAGAGACCATCACCTGTCCTTCCCAGACTTCATTTCGGCAGTCTTCATCCCTGAGCACTTGCACTTTATCCTTCAAGGACTGAGTTTGCAGTGATATTTCTAAATGAAAGAGTGTGAGCATTCTTATGCTTTTGAAATATGTCTCCAAAAATAAAACTTCATAAATGCTTATCTGGTGTTAGGAACCAATTGCTTGAGTTACTTCCAAACAGAGCATGCAAAGGTTAGGGTATAATGGTTTAAACTCCATGCATGCACGTGTGCACATACAACACACACACACTTACACATATAACACACAAGTACACATACAACACACACACACTTGCACATACAACACACACACATGCACATACACACACAAATGCACCTACAACACACAGATATACATACAAAACACACATGTGTGCACATGCAAAATGTGTGCACACACAGCACACACATGCACACACATGTCTGTGCACATACAAAACACACACACGTGCTCATACAAAACATATACACAATAGAGACTGTAATGAAGGGGCTGGAACTCCGAACCTTTCTCACAAACTGTGACTGAATCATACAATCCCATTCTAGGGTGGCCAAGATTATGCAGCTAACACAGTTTGATACTGGGAAAGAGCTGCAGGCAAGGGTTCCAGACCATGGGTAGAAAAAAATTCCTCCCTGCCATGAATGCTCCCTACGTGGACAGTCTAGGCAAGGCTTTTGCTTTCTTCTGCCATCCTGCCTTCACATTTTCACAGCCTCTTGCCCTCCCAGACCTTGGTATGAGGATTGACACAGGCTTATCATCAGTTCCCTGTCTTAACGCAGGTCAATGGCTCTCTGTCACCCCCACTGGCTCCTTCACAGACACCTGACTCTCCCACCCACTGAAGCAGATGGGTTGGCTGACAGTCTTCAGTGTGGTCACCTCTGTCTGGAAAGGGAAGAAAGGCTACCCTAAGAAAACAGCAGATTGATTAGAGATTTTCAACCCAGAGAATAGAGTCTGGTTCAGAAAGGTGACAAGTGACTTCAAATCCAACTACATAATTATAACTTCTTCTTCAGACCCAGTAAGAAAGACTGATGCTGATTACTTAGACCTATAAAAATGCACACCTTTATTCTTAATATAATACCTTTATGAATTCTTGGAGAATTCCAAGCAATATATCTTGATCCTATTCATCTCCCCAAAGCAAAGTCTTTCATTCTTAGGTTGCCTTGGTTGGGTAATCTGTCGAGGCAATGAGAAAAATAAATACTGCACTAGATTCTATAGAGTTTTAATTCTGAGCCTTATTCTTACAGGCACATCAACTTAGAAAGTCAGAAAACCATCCAAGAGTCTTCTGTGAGTGTTGAAGCTGCTCAGAGTGAAACAAATTACAAGTATATACAATGGCTGGTCTTGCCAATGGCCACAAATCCTAGAAGTCTGTTGGCCAATGCTTTCTGAATCTACAGCTACATGTTGGCTTTGCCAAGAAAACTCCAATGCAGCTCCAACTCCGGCTTGTAGTAGACTTTTCTGAATTGGTCTCAGTGACTTGCTCCCCTCTCTGTGGTGGTGTCTAAGCAGCTCTTTTCCTGGTAGACACGTTTTCCCGGTTTCCATAGGTGTGGCCAATGGGCATGGTCAGGCTGACTTGGGTATCTCTACCCACAAACATACAAAAATTAAACTTTAAAAGTCGATATTCCTTTAATTCATTTCCTTTACTGCTCAGTCCTGGGGGGAATCTTCTGTTACCTTTATGCAGCAATAGGAAAAAAAAGTGTCGAATAGGATAGACTTAATTAAACTATAGGGACATTTTCAGGCGCTGGAATCTTAAAGAACTATTTATAGGCATCCATGCCTTTCAGTTAAATTCATACTCCTCTTCCTAAGAAACTCCAGGGGAACCTCGGCGAGTCAGCCCTTCTGTACCTTGCTGCTGTTCTTAAATGGTTAAATCGTGGCTCTGTGGCAGGGTTCCAAGTCTGGTGGAGATCCAGAGCAGTTGTTCTCAACCTCTCTAAGGCTTCAATGCAGTTCCTCCACTTGTGGTGACCCGCAACCATAAGATTATCTCGTTGCTACTTTATAACTGTAATTTGTGCTACTGTTGTGATTTGTAATGTAAATACCTGATATGCGTGTCTGATATGCAACCCCTTGGAGAGGGGTCACGGCCCACACGTTGAGAACCACTGATCTAGAGTCTCTTTCACAGTCTGGTTCCCAGTTTTTTTTTTTTCCCAGCTCCAGCGCTGACTCCTGGGGTTGCCTGATCAATTTGTCTTAAACACTCCAACAGTTACAATGGTCTTGACACCCACCTATGTCTGCCTTCCCACTCCTAAGACTGTCCGTTTAAAGTGTCCTGTTAAATGAAGCCTGGTGTATCTGTGCATATACACATCAAAGGGTTCTAGATCTGACCCATCACCCTGGAGCGGGGAATGGGGGTGGAGCACAATTTTTCTGAAGATTTAGAATCTAAAACATCTGAGACATCTTTGCTATGTGCCTCGAGGAATGTCTGTTCCGAAGGCCACCACCTCTTCCCGTGCTTGGCCATGTGTCCTAGTTGTAGCTAGAGTCATCCATTACCTTGCCCTTATTCTGATTCTTTTCCCTTTTAATAATAAATTATTGGCCAGGGAGATGACTCAGTGGGTCAAGAGTTTGCTATGCAAGCGTGAGGAACCAAGTCCGGATGCTCAGCATCTATGTAAAACAGCTGGGTGCTGTGGTGTACATAACTCCAGAGCTAGAGAGGCAGAGACTTGTGAATCCTCAGAGCCAGCCAACGCGAGTTGATCAGGGAGCTCCAGGTTCAGTGACAAAGTTTGTCTCACAAAGCGAGGCAATCATTAACAGAGGAGGGCACAAAGTATTGACCTCTGGCCTCTACTCATACATACACACATATGGATGTACATACACACATAAACCTACATATATATGTATCACACACATACAGACACACACACAGGGAGGAGAGAGAGAGAGAGAGAGAGAGAGAGAGAGAGAGAGGACCAATCAATCTCATGGCTTTCTAAATGGCTGTGAGCAAATCTTATTTAGGGTTTTCTTACCTGTGTGTGAGGTAATTAACATAGCCAACTTGAACTCGAGTCTTCAGAGACATCTCATAGCTTTCCTTATAGCAGGGCTTCAGTATTGACAGTAGCTTCAGTTGTGGGAATGTCTCAACGCACCCCATCCAGACCTTTCCTACAAGAGGAGCTGGAACCCTCTCAAACAAAAAGCAAGAACTCTTGACAACAGAACAGCTCCCCAAAAAGACATTCTAGAACATTTGACCTATCAAAGCCAGAGCCAGTCCAGAGCCAGTCCCAGTCCCAGTCAACCTGGCAAGGGTTAATCTCTCCCCTGGCCAAGCATGGTCCTCACAGCAGAAATTGCAGCACTTGGATGGGAGAGACAGAGGGTTGTCCCAAGTTATAGGCTATCCCAGGGTACAGAGCGAGTTGTAGAGCATCCTGTGCTACAGTAGAACATGAACCTGTTTTAAAAAAAATCAAGCAAACAAAGGAACAAAGACAATAACAACAAACATATATCATGTTCTCATGAATTCTATGCAATTTTGTTGAAATGGCTGGGATAGCATGTGATGGGCACCATTCCTGTAATCCAAGTAGTTAAAGCCAACTACCCGATCCTTCTGAGTCCGCCCACCTTCTTGCAGGTCCTCAGAGCTCTGCGGAGGACTCTATGCTAGAGAGAGGTGAGATGAATAGATACTGGCTATAATCCAGGCTTTCTAATCGTTGGTGAGCAGATGCAGTCCTGAACAACTCCATGCGGAGATGTCACTAATGTAGAAATTAGTGTTTTTCTCTTTCTGCCAGAATGCAGGATTTACATGATCCCTCACACATATCTCTGGAGGCCTGGGCTATAATCTCCTAACCAGCAAGGCGCCAATAAACCTTCACTCGGGAGAAAATACAACTCCCAGAAATTTCCAGAAGCTTTATCTCACTGGCAATTTCCCAAACTCTTCTCCGCTCCTCAAAAGAGCCTGGTCCTCTTCTGAGGTGTGTCTCAGGCATGAGCCTGAGGTCGCTTGCCTGCCCTTCAACAGGCGTTGTGAGCAAGCATTGATGTAGAGATGCCCTGTGGTATCAGTAGAGACAAGGACAGGGAGGGGACTGCTTGGGTGGACATGCATGAACTTGTGGGTCCCTTGGGTACCATCAGAGGGAGAATGGAGGACCAATAGCTCTAGGCCTTGAGTGAATCAACCACATTCTGTGCATGGATCTTGATTGGCCCGCATGTGTTGTAGGTGATAAGGTCAACTTGTTGACTGGATTGTCTTTCTGTGGTGTTGTATGCTTCGGACTGTTCAAGGCTGCCTTGAAGTCTCCCACCCTGCGTATGGGTTCTCTGAATATGGTTCCCAAATGCCAGGCTTCATCTTGCCATCTGCATCCGGAGTCTTCCTTTTGTTTCACCCACAATTCTCCGGCTTTGCCTGTGGGAAGGACTTACCTCTGCTAACCAATGTTCCTTCATGCTGCTTCCAAGCCGGGCAGCGCAACACTGGCATGCACTGCTCGCCACACCTAAGTGTTCAATTTGCAATTTATTTTGGTCACTTCCTGTTCAGAAATCTTTCACCATAGCCAAATTCCCCATAACCCCTACATTTAGTTATGTGATACCCATATGGATGTCTCTACCCACAGTTTAAAACATTGGGTTCTAGAATAATGTTTGTTCACCTGTCCCTGCAACATAGTACCTGGCATAAAGTGGCCATGTAGTAAAACCTTGCTGAACTCTTGTGATTTGTAGAAGTCAATTTATTCTCTATTTACACATAAATATATAACCACCTATCAATATCTGTAGGAAACTTATTCCACAACCTTATATGGACACTAAAATTCTGTGGACACTCGATTCCTTCATGTAAGATGGAGTAGTGTTTGCATGTGACCCACATATATCTTCTTTTATATTTTGAACATCTCTGCATCATTTATAGTCTGTAACACAGTGTAAAAGTTGTTGAAATAATTCCTAGGCATTGTTTTCATTGTTGTTGCTTTTGGTTGTTGTTGAAAGTGTGCACATGGGTATGTGGACTCAAATCACCGTTTACGAACATACAGAGGCTACAGAAGACATCAGGTGTCTTCCGCGGTTGCTCTCTGCCTCATTCCTTTTTAAGACAGGATCTCTTACTAACAGAAACTAACCAGTTCAGCTGGGCTATCTGGGCTGCAAGATCCCATAATGCAACTGACTTGACTCCCCGGCACTTGAGTTACAGGCACATACACCCATCCCTGGCTTTCTCCAGAAATGCTGGGGATTCGAACTCAGGTCCTCATGATTGCATAGCAATCATTCTCTTAGCCCACTAAGCCATCCCCCTTGTTCCATTTTCATCACTATGATATTGCCATTGTATTGAGTTTTTAGTTTTTCAAATATGTTTAAATGTGGTTGACAGAACCTACAAATACTGAACCCACAGAAGTAAAGGGCTCTAAGCACGCACATGCCACATACCTATGGCATTGATTCTATAATTACCACCCTTCAAGCAGGGCTCAAGACTCATCTTTCTAAAGTATTTGACCGTAGTAATGAGGATTCCAAAAGGTACAATGTAATACATAACACAGAGGGCCTGATGAGACTTGGACTAAGTCCTTCCCTGTCACACCCCCCCCCTTTATTCCTGGCTTGCTTCCACATCTAGATTTATCTGGCAAAGGCTATTACTCCTTTGATGATTCCCCAGGAGAACAAGTGGGTGGCTGGTTGTCTTCTCAGCCTCTGTCAGCCTGTGGGACTCAGTCCCGTTGAGAGGATGTTCAATAGGATGAATCTGACTCCTATCAAAAGAGCACCTGAGGGAACAGGACTTGGCCTGCCAGCCTGGAACCTCGCTGCCACTGAGAAATGTTCTTTCTCCTCGCACCTGCCCCCTTTTAGAGACAAATATCTGGCTTGCATCACACTGGAAAGGAAGCGGGGTGGGTTTTCCAATGCATTGGAAACTAGCAGCTGGGTTCCCTTGAAGATGCCATTTGGAATCAGTGTCTTACATTCCAAGCAGAATAGCAAGGTGCTTGCTGAAGAGGAAGCCACATGGGCCCTTCCTAGCCTTGGCTCAGAATATCTGGAACAGGACACACATATACTACAGTCACGTGAGCCTCCACCAATTGAACTCTGCACTCGATTAGCTTTCCTTTGAAGAGCTATTCAGCCAGACACTGGCCTTTCTGTATAGCCACATGGATGCTTAAATACTCTGCTTCAAAGGGGACCAGGCCAGGGATGGGACTCTGTTTCTAAACTGGGAGAGGGAAATGTTCCTATTCCATCCCTGGTCTCCTTCACTGTGTACTCCCTTCTTGAAAGGAGTCAGGTTGATTCAGTACTTTGGGGACTTGGTGACATTAACGTATCTGCTTTATGTAACACAAAGTCATTATTAGCAGCATCCTAGATCATAAAGGAAAAAAAAAGGTGTAACAAGAGACAAGGAGAATTTTTCCCCCCTTGAAGATAATAGCAGTCAGGCTGAAGGAGAGCAGGGTCGTGGAGCTGCACTCTGATTGGTGGCTCGCACTCTGCATTGACATTTCTGCAGTTTCATCAGAAATTCTAAATAATCCATGTGAAAACGGGTAGTTATTTACTGAAGATACACACGCCGCATGTGCACGCAGTGCACTGAAGACATAATCTTGGCTCTCGGGGCTGCCTTTTGTAGACAGCGGAGGCAGCAGCTGTTCTCAAAAGCCTTCGAAGAGAGGATCCAAGATGTGTGTGGAAAACTGAGTTAATGGGTGACTAAGTATGAGGGTTTGATAACGTGTGTGCTGAAGAAATACGTCTCCATGGGGGACAGCAGGAGGGAGTAGCTAGCTATGTGCGCACACCTGGCTAGCAGCTCACACAGGACCAAGCCTCCCAGCCGGGATGCTGGACCTTTCCGTGTTTTCAAGCTGGTTCCTGTTTTCTGTAGATGAAGGAAAACACATTCAGATCTCCAGGCAGACATGGATCTGTAGGGATTCATGCCCCTGGCTTGTCCGGGTGCTTCTGAGCTCACATCTCCTTATGCTAATCAGACAGGATGGAGAAGCAGGTGGGAGAGATGCTGGGTCTGGCTTCTGTCTAGGATCAGGAGCTCCTGGTCCCCAGCCTCATTTGGGAAATAATTCCAGATGCACTCCACAAGGTCCCTCTTGTGTCTCCCTCTTTCCTCATGGGCTCAGCCAGCATGGCTACCCTTCTCTCTTTCCCTCTGCCGGATGCCCACAACCATTCTGATTAAAAAAAAAAAAAAGTCAGAGCCCTCTTGTCCTCCTCTTCTGCTCCCTGCATCTAGGGGCAAATGTACAGGGTCAGGCAGGGCCTTGTTGAGGGCACGGGCAGGCGATCTCTGGTGGCTCAGTTGTTCTGAGCATTCTGAGTCCTGTGAGAGGGAGCAGAAAGGAGGAACGGCAGGAACCAGGATCATAGTAAATGTGGATGCTTGATTGGGGGAGAGTTGCACAAAGTCTGGCATGTTCACACCAAACCCCACACGGCTCTACCAGGGCGTGTGAGCTTCAGCTCGCCCCTCCCCTGCACTAACTAGAAACACGAACTCATCATACTCGGGTTCATTTGAAGAACACACTCGGTGCTGTTTCCTAATTTGGGGTTGTCCAATCAATTGGAATTGCTCCTCTTCATAAGACTGGGGTTTTTTTTTTGTGGGGGGAGGGGGGTTGTGAGGCTGTAAAATTTGCATCCATTCCAAACAGAACGCATTCTTCTGAGACTGTCATTCTGATACTGGTTTTATTATTTATGTGCCAGGGGTGTGAAGTATAGAAGGAGAAAGAAAGGGACGGGTAACTCTGTGTGTGTGTGTGTGTGTGTGTGTGTGTGAGAGAGAGAGAGAGAGAGAGAGAGAGACAGAGAGAGAGAGAGAGACAGAGAGACAGAGAGACAGAGAGACAGAGAGAGAGACAGAGAGAGACAGAGAGAGACAGAGAGAGACAGAGCACAACAGGAGCCACAGAAGGAAGAATTGGCTCCATCTAAAGCTATTTGTCCCTCCCAGAAATGTGTTTTCATGACAGACTGTTTCAGACCCAGCGAGACAAAGGAAGCATTTCCAGCACATATTATGAATTCCAAAATGTATAATAAATACACATTTTACAAAAGCAATATGTGTTTTAAAATATAATATATGCAAACAATCGTATAAATCACCAGGCTTGACACGAGTCAGCCGAAGAGGCTTCTGGGGAAATGGTGTTGTGCGTGTGCGTGTGTTTTTAATAATGTAAAAATATGTGTAATATGTTTGAAAAACAACAGCCAAAACCCCTTCTACCTGCCAACTTTATAATACTTATTTCCCCAGAGTCTGCTATATCCTAGATTCTCAGGAAAATAACAGGGGGCTTACATAAAAAGTATAAATATGAATAAGATGTTAAAAAAAAACTCCACCCATCTCCATATATATTTCCCCAATGGACTTGACCAGCCCAAGCATCATATGTCAAAAAAATGTGCATTTTATGGCCTTCATGCAAAGGTTTCTATAATGTTATTGTGTGAGGCAGAGCCAAAGACTACCAAGGAGGAGAGTTCCATTGGATACCCATTCTGACACACCCCACAGAGCCTGGTGCTATCACAATGTCTTAGAGGCTAAATGTTAGCCCACATTGTACATTTTATGTCCTTTGTTTGCTGGCAACATCTCTAGACTATTTTGTGGTTAGTAGGGTGGGACAGAATGGGATTCCTGGCTTCTTGCTCTAAATTTTGTAATCTCTTCATATAACTCCATGGAGTCCATCCACTTGTGGGTATTGGGTCACTAAATGTCACTGTCTTAATCTGTGTGTGTGAGTGTGTGTGTGTGTGTGTGTGTGTATGTGTGTGTGTGTGTATGTGTGTGTGTGCATACATGTGCATATGTATGTATGTGTTTGTTATGTTTGTGCATGTATGCATGTGTGTGCATGTGTGTATGTGTGTGCATGTATGTGAGTGTGCCTCTGTGTGTGTGTGTGTGTGTATGTGTGCATACATGTGCATATGTATGTATGTGTTTGTTATGTTTGTGCATGTATGCATGTGTGTGCGTGTGTGTATGTGTGTGCATGTATGTGAGTGTGCCTGTGTATGTGTGTGTGTGTGTGCATACATGTGCATATGTATGTATGTGTTTGTTATGTTTGTGCATGTATGCATGTGTGTGCATGTATGTGAGTGTGCCTGTGTATGTGTGTGTGTGTGTGTGTGTGTGTGTGTGTGTGTGTGTGTGTGTGTATGCATGTGTGCTAGCAGGCACATGCCATAGCACACATGTAGAACTCAGAAGCTAGCCTTAGCTCTTGGTCCTTGCCTACCACGCTGTTTGAGACAGGCTCTCCTGTTCCCCACATCTTGTGGTCAGGCTTTAAGGAATTCGTTCTCCCCTCCTTACCTGCTCGTCTCACAGATGTGCCCTCCCCTGCCTACCTTTATGTGGGTTCTTGGGATTTGAACTGGGATCCTCATGCTTAGGTGGCAAGCACTTTGTTCATTGGCCCAGGTCCTCAGCCCAATCTCCATCTAAGCCAGATGCATCTGTCCTTTCCTTGTTCTGCCCATGCTAGGGAAACAAACCAGAATTTCCTTATTACAACCAAACTTTGAACACAGGTGAGACAGATGCATAGAAGGGGTCAAATCTATCTAGGAAGAAGACCTCCACTACAAAGGGAATGCTGGGAAAGAATATCTGCCTCTGTGTAGATAAAGGGCTGTTCATTTAACTCCTGGTCCTAATACCAGAGAGAGAGAGAGAGAGAGAGAGAGAGAGAGAGAGAGAGAGAGAGAGAGAGAGAGTAAATACAGAGTCTTCCCGTGAGTTTGTGGTAGGGAATACTATGAAACCATTGCAAAGAACATTTAGAGCATTTTTAAAATACGCATCATACATTACAGAAGGCAATATATTCAATGGAAGCACCATGCTAACTCCAGACCTTAATCATCACCACCCCATTTTTTCTCTCCCCAGCCCCTGACAACCACTCTTCTAGCTTCTGTTTGACGATTTTAGAATGCACACATAGGAAAATCTTGCAATATTTGTCTTTCTGCATCTGCCTTATTTAATTTAAAGTACTGCATTCCTGTCTGCCCATGTTGATATTAGTAATAAGATTTTCTTTTTTTCTTTTCTTTTTTTTTTTTTTTTTCGAGACAGGGTTTCTCTGTCTAGCCCTGGCTGTCCTGGAGCTCACTTTGTAAACCAGGCTGGCCTCGAACTCAGAAATCCGCCTGCCTCTGCCTCCCGAGTGCTGGGATTAAAGGCGTGCGCCACCACGCCCAGCTTTCTTTTCTTTTTAGGGTTAAGTAATACTCTGAATATGTATAAATCATAATTTCAATTATCTATACATCCATGGTTATACAGGTCACCATTCTGACTTTTTACAATGATAGTGCAGTGAACATGTCTATACATGTATACATACATACATACAAATATCTCTTCAGCATTATTTCAATCTCATTATATAAATACCCAGAAAGGGAATTTCTAGACCATGGGATAGCTTTTTTACTTTTTCAGGGTGCTCCAATTGCATCCATTGTGACCGTTTGAATGAGAAATGCACACACACACACACACACCATAGTCTCAGGCATTTGAAAACACATTGGGTTCTGTTTAGAGCGTTTTAGATAATAGAGCCTTGCTGGAGGAAGTGTGTCACTGAGTGTGGGCTCTGGAAACTTATAGTCTCACCCTACTTGCTGTTCACGATCTGCTTCATGCTTGCTTTTGAAGAGGTGGGCTCTCAGCTTCCTGTTCCTGCTGCTATACCAGCCACTGGCTGCTGAATCTCCTTCCATGATGGACTCTCATCCCCCTGGTACCTCAAGTCGAAATAGGATGCCTTGATCATGGCATTTTATCGCAGCAATAGAAAAACAATGAAATACACCCATCAATAGTACACACAAGTTCTCTTCTCTCCACATCCTCACTAGCAAATATTCTTCACTTCTCATTATGAGCTAACAGGTAAGAGGTGATAATGGCTGTGATTTGGGCTTGCATTTCACTAATCGTGAATAATGTTGAAAACCTTTAGATCTATTCCTTGGCAGTTTGCATAACTTGTAGAAAGACGTGTCTGTTCAGCATGTTTTTAATTGCATTGTTAGGTGACTGCTATTGAGTTCTATGAGCTCCTCGTGCTGTGGATATTAACCCCTTGTCAGCTATGTGGTTTGAGCACATTACCTCTCATCCTGCAGGATAACTTTTGGTTTATTGGTTGTTCCCTTTCCTGTGCAGAAACGTATTAGTTTCATGTGTTTCCACCTTTGTATCCCAGAGGATTTGCCTGTGATTTTTTTTTTTTTGGAGAGGGACCTATTTTAACAGTCTTTGCAGACTTTAACCTGTGGTTTCTCTGAGGATTTACATTTAAGTCTTTCATCTATTTGGGGGTCAATTTCTGTGTATGATATAAAATAAGAACCTAGGCTCATTCTCTCATATGTGGATATCTGATTTCCTAATTCCTATAGCATTATATAGGGAGGAAGGAAGGAAGGGAGGGAGGGAGGGAGGGAGGGAGGGAGGGAAGGAAGGAAGGAAGGAAGGAAGGAAGGAAGGAAGGAAGGAAGGAAGGAAGGAAGGAAGGACCAATCAATCTTTGGCTGGATCGCTGCTGTCTTTTTAAGCTTCAAATTCATCAAGATGAAGTTAGTCTAGAGTGGGAGGGAGGAACTAAGAGATAAGACAACTGGCAACTTAACTGTAAAGGTTCCAGATGAGATACACAGACAGGGCAGGGCTCAGAGTGCCAAGAATGTTATGTTCTATTAGACTAGGAAGCATGGGCTTCTACCAACCTAGGAGAAGGGAAGGAGGAGGCTGTGGTAAGCAGTCACAGCTCTTCTCACTGATATGATAAAGTGGTCTAGCAGGATAGTCTTAGCATCACCACAAAAAATCAAAAACTCATTTTTAGTGAGAATATGAAAATCCACATTTTTCTGATGATTCAATTTTAATAACTTCTTTGGGTTTTTTTTATTATTATTATGATGCTTAGTTTTCATTGTCAAGTTGACACAATCTAGAATCACCTAGAGAATAATAAAATAATATCCTAGATCAGGTTAGCCTGTGGGCATGTCTGTGAGAAAATGTCTCAAGGTTAAATTGATGTGGAAAAAACCAGCCAGCCCACTATGGGTGGCTCCATTTCCTATCAAGAGGGTCCTAAGCAATGTAAAATGAAGAGACAGAAAGCAAGCAAGCATGCCGGCAAGCACTCATTTCTCTTTGTTCCTTGTGGCAGATGTGGTGTAATTAGCTACTTCAAGGACCTGCCCCCAATGTCTTTGCTAGATTACAGTGACCTGACACTGTAATCTAAATAAACCTTCCTCCCCGAGCTGCTTTTTGCCAGCATGCTTTATTATAGCATCAAGAAAGGAAACTAAAACACTGACCGTTTTCCAATTTAATAGAAAAGAATGAGGTATCCAGAAATGTCTTCTTTGGGACACAAATATTAAAAGGTGCATCTCTTTCTCCACCATCAGCAAGGCAGATTAATTCAAAGATGAATTGAATCGGGGAAATTGCCAGCGACTGCTCTCTCAGCTTTTATTGGTTGTGTTGGTGACCTACAGACAGAAACACTTTCACTACAATGTCATAAAAATTTAATTCTTTCTACAATTTGGGGAGTTATTCTCCTCTGTAAGTGATGGTGGGAAGCACTTTGATGCTTCTGGGTTTTAATAAAGAGTCCCTGTGCCCAGTAAAGAAAAACAAACCGGTTAGCACCTCAAGCTAAAAGCCACGGCGTCCATCCTTGCTCTGGGACTCAGAAGCCACTGTGCTGGCCTTGAGGATGGTTTGTCACAGGGCAAGGCTGGAAGTAAGCAAAGCCAAGGTGACTGCTGGTTCATTCTGGAAATTAAATATTTCCATTAGGTAGAAAACAAGAGCGTCAACATGCCGTTTGTCGGCCTTGAAATTCGTCTTGATTAAAATGCTGCAATTGTGCCAAGTGCGTTTTGTAAATCAACTTAGCATTTGTCAAGCCCTCGGCAAGCCCTTTTGAGAGAAATCAGAAAGTATAATGCATAAGCTAGCACTCAAATTAAAGAATTTATCCATATATCTTATGAAAGCAATTCAGGATACAAAAAGAAAATCGGTTATGTGATTTAACCTATCTCTCAGTTGCTATGGAATCCTTCCTCCAAGAGACTTTTAGCGCTTGGTATGTTAGCAATCTGTTTGGCATCAACAGAAATTCATCCTGAGCCTTAGAGGGTAAAACATAAAATGGTAGGGGGCTGGATGTCGTGGTGTTCGCCTGTAACCCCAACACAGAGGAAGGTGTGCCTGGAAGACTGCACGTTCGAAGCAAGGCGGGCCTGTGGGAGTCTCACAAAGAAAATACACAAGAAAACGGCTGCCTGCGGTACTGAGAACTTCCTGGTTTCAGAGAGAGCCCGGATTTATCTTCCATCTGATGGAGCTGTTTGTGAGATCGGCAAAATGTATCTCCCTCCCATGAACAGAGAGGTTCTACATACAGGGAAAACTTGCTATTTGCCTTAAATGATTTCGTTGTGAGAGTTTAGAGGTCTTTTCTGGTTTTGAAAAAAATAAAATAAAATAAAAAGTAAGCAGGGGCTGCAGAAATGTTACAAGGTTTCTTCACAATTCAGAACCTCAGAGAGCACGCAACTATGAGGAAGCATACCAAAACTTGTGTTAAATCTGAGCCAGAAATAACATGATAAACTCACACCTTCTCTGGAGCCACTACTGATTCAATGTATCAGATGTCAGGAGGGCGTGTTCTATATGGAGATAGATTAGGAAGTCCCCTCATTGAACAGAAATCCAGAGTAATGACAGAGACAAAAGCCACAGGCCTCACAGACTCGGCAGTGGCCACCCGGAACTGAACTCCTGTGAGACACCAAAGACTCAACTTGTCTAACAAGAAGTTACTAGACTCGGTGCTTGAATCATGAATTCAGGACAGAACAAAATATTGGGGAATGAAAAAGAAAGTCCTGCCTAGAGATGCAGGCTTATTGGCTATGGGGATGTTGGGGGCAGATGTGGCTCCTGAAGAAGACATAGAGCCCTGATGGCTAGTCCTATGGTATCATCAAGCATCCTGCTGGGGAGAGAGCCCCTGGCTGTTATAATGTCTTGCTTCTGCCCTGTGGATCAAGTGCGGCGCAGGAGATCATCAGACCTTGAAATGAAAGAGAAACCAAAAAACCTTAGATTTTCACATCAACCTTCAGACCAGGATTCTGCACTATGTATAGAAATCTAACACAAAAGAAAACAGCAGATGCTGGCCACCACTGGAACATCGGGGCAGGAGTGCACAGCGATCATGTGACTATTCTGAATCAACGTGAAGTTGTGAGTTAAAGATGCTCACCAGTTATCAAGGATGTAAATATTAAAGACAAGCAAGGATCGTACTGTAGGTTTTTTGTCTTAGAGAATTATTTTTATTTGTTTTGAAACAGAATCTTCCTTCGTAGTCCCGGCAGGCCTTGAATTCTCAGTCCTTCGACTTCAGCCTTGTTCTCTAGCTTTGCTGACTTACACTACCATTCCTGGCTAAGCATGAATATTCTAGAAACTGAATTCAAACTACTATCTGGAAATAGTTTGTCAGTAAAGTAAAAAGAAGACAGTTGATTATCTGTGACTACCCAAAGATAATTGTTAGAAATTTTAAAGATGAAAAAAATAAAAACTTGTATCAAATGAGCTCTACACTTGATACATTCAATAGACACACACACATACATACATACATACATACATACATACATACATATAGTTCATCTAGATTATATATGGTAATGGCATATGTCTGATAAGAGTTTCAGGGAAAGAAATATGAAGAGTGTTAAAACATGCTAGATATAAAGAAAATGAAATAAGAATAATTCCATGGCAGACACATAACAACAAAACTACCCCCCCCCAAAATGTGAAGTGAAGAGAAAGAAGAAGAAGAGTGGGGTCTGGCTCAGTGGGTTAGAGTGCTTGCTACAGAGGCATGAAGATTTGAGTTCTAATCCACAGCACCCAGGTACAAAGCCAGACATGGCTACCCATGTACCTGTAACCAAAGCATTGTATGAGGGCAGAGTCTACAGAACTCACTGGCTGCCGATCTAGCTCCAGGTTCAGGGAGAGACCCCCATCTCCATGGCAAATGACAGAGGATGAAAGAGCAGGGCACCTGTTATCCTCCTTGGCCTCTTCAGACCGGGACACTGGCACACACATATGTACACATCGGAAGAAATAAAGAGCTAAATGAAGACTTAATGAACTGCAGATTTATCAGTTGCAAAGAGAGATAAGAGGCAAAAGATCAGAGGACCAAAAAAGACATGAGAAAGAAAGTTAACTGTCAACATATACCTGCCTAAACTTTTTTTGAAGGCTAAGAGAAAAAATGAGGTTCTCTTTGGGTATTTATAAACTGGCTATTAAATATCTCTAAAAGTACTAAAACGGAACCTAAAGGGAATTCTAATAACCAAGGGCAGTGAACAAAGTATGCTAATTCATTTAGCTTTTTACATTTTAAAACATCTTTTCATTTTAGAGTTAAAATGATCCACTTCTAGGCCAACCTGAATTCAGGAGGTTTTCAAAAGGTAAACCCATTTACTCGGGAGCATGGTGGAAATCCTGTTTTATTTAGTCCCATTGTGAAAACTTAGCCAGGCATGGTAGCACACGTCTGCATAGTGAAAACTAGATTGATATGTATAATTTTTAATAACACGAATCATTTCTAGAATGGCAGATATCCAACCTATAGTCCAAAACCAGTACGGATCAATACGGTGGAAAATTGGTTGATTTTATTAAAAAGTAGAAAAACTCTATTTTTTTTTTAACTAGAAAAAACAGCTAAGAGTGACATCACATCCCTACTAGAGACTAGCAAAAGAAAATTACCCAGCTTATGTTATGAGGCTGGGGGATCCCCCAAATCTCCTAAGACCCACAAGAAAGTCAGAAACCAACTTCATACATGAACCCACTTGAAGAGCTGTGGCCCAAGCAAGCAAAAGAAGCAAGTTGAACTTGGTGCCAGGCAGGCCTTGAATTCTCAGTCCTTCTACTTCAGCCTCGAGAACTCTAGCATTGCTGACTTATGCTACCATATAGAATTCATATTAGCTGGCAGAGTGGAATCCCGGCAGTGCAAAATGCTTCTACCTGAGAAGGGGGAAGAGAAACAGCTGTGATGTCGGGAGAGGATATGAGGACTCCATGTGCAATAAGGAAAGATGAATCAATTAAAAATAAATTCTTATTCATTAGAAAAATTCATAGCGTCTAAGATACAAGGAAATTACTTAAACCCATAAAGGGTCACTATCGAAAATAGAGAGCAAACGCCATGCTTACAGAATTTCCATTAGAGTCGGTTTCTTTGACGAGAGAAAATTAGGAAAACGATACTGGCAATTATTGTGATATAAATATATAATGCCTAGGAAATCTCAGGGAGGGGGTAGACAAGAGTAATAGAGTAAATTATCCCTTTCAGATTATCAAAACATATTAAGAAGTAACAATAATTAAAGCAATTTGGTGCTGCTAAATAAAGAAAAAAAATAGACAGACGAGTGGATTCAAGACAGGATCCATGAATAGAATGGAACAGGAGGTAACAGACAGAAGTGATCGTGAATTAAATACCGAGAGAGTAAGACGGCAGTTAGGATAGGACACCATTCTTACTAGGTATGGGAAGCTCCTGGGGACAAAATAAACAAGCTTCACAGAAATCAAAGGCTTTCAAACAACACAAGGGGACGTACAGGTAAGAATTCGGGTCAACGTGGGCTCCTGAGCTGCCTCCGTTTCTAGAATGAGTGTGAAGAGCAGAATCCACAGAGGGAAGACTGATAGTGAGGGCTGTGAACAGACCAACCAAGATGAATAGCCCAGGAAAAAGAAATGCGAAAGGGCATGTCAGCTATCCGCATCGAGTTGGCAAACTAATGCAGAAGGAGTTGGAGAATATGAATTCCTGGCTGGGGGTGTTACTGTCATTCTCTTCTTTGGAGTCTCTAACGACTCCAGTGATAGCTATTGGTGTTTGAATACACATGGTCTCTATTTGAAAGTTTTGGACTTTAACCTGGGTCCTCATGTGTACCAGATACCTATTCTGTGCTTGACTTAAAGTCCCAACCCATAAATATAAACATCCTTTTGTTTAATCCCACAGTCTACATACAGGAGTGTACAAATACGCCTTCAAAGAGCTTCAAACACATGCCTACAAAATAGCCCACTGAGAACAGTGAGAATTTACTTCCGTTTTATGGCTTCCTGTTTTTTAAGTTGAATTTTCTAACCACATGGTAAAATACTTTTATTTCATATCCAGCAGGGACAATTTAGATAGTAGGTTTATGGTCCATTCATATCCTTCATGTTTTAATAAATATTCTTCAAATGGTCCAGAGTCCTTATATCTATGGGACTTCGGGGGCTAGAAATCATATTACTCTCTGCAATTCCTCCTTGTAGCATGGGAACCCCCAAAATATTACCAGTTGAGGGTTCAAATGTTCTCGTCAGTTTAGCCTGTCTAGGGACAGACAGCTATAAAGCAGGGGGCACCAATATTTAGTGTTGCTATTGACTGATTACTCAAATAATATACTGATAAATACTAATATTTCGTGTCTGTGTATGTGTGTGTGTGTGTGTGTGTGTGTGTGTGTGTGTGTGTGTGTGTGTGTGTGTGTATGTTTTCTAGACTGTTGGGACTGATAGTAAAATCACTCAGGCATAGGGTGTAATATGTGTGTGTGTGTGTGTGTGTGTGTGTGTGTGTACACATGTGTTGTTTATGAGTATGTAGACACACATGCTTGTCTGTGTGTCTTCCTCTATTGCTTTTCACCTTTTATTTCTCTGAGACAGGGTCTTTCACTAAACCTGGAGCTCCCAGTTGGCTGGAGTAGCTGGAAAAAAAGCTCCCGGCAGCCCTGGGTCACAGACATGTGCTACGACACCTTGGTTCTGGAGCTCCACACTCACACCACGTGCTTGCATGGAAGGTGTTTTCATCTTTGAGCAATCTCCTCAACCCAAAGAAGTGTTTCGTTTTGTGTTCTCAGTCTCTAGGAGCAGAGAAGCCCAAGTTAGACGCTCAATAAATGGTGGTAGGAATCATTCAGTGGTAAGCTGAGGCTCACTGGCAGAGTGCTTGCATCAGGAAATAAAATGCCATATGTATCTGTTTAACAAACACAGATCGGGTGTTGTTCAATCCACAGCTGTGCTTTGGAGCAACAAATCTCAGTACTGTGTCTCCTCAACCCAATACAAACATTTCCCCAGAAAGTGGAGAGAGACAATCATATGGTGTTGCCTGTTGCATTTTTGCAATTACAAAACCTTTGAAGGCAGAACATGGTGGTGCACAGCCATAATTTTATCACTCAGGAGACTGAAGCTGGGCAATCATCAGCTCAAAGCCAGGCAGAGATTCATGTTGAGTTTGAGGCTAGCCTGAGGTATGCATTAAGATGTTGTGTCTAAAGAACAAAGTACTTACTGCAATCTAATTTTAATACCATGCCATTAATGATGGGGCATTTAACAAGCTTCCAAAACAGGAAGGCTGCAATATCATGCATGGTCAAAGCCAGTCTTTTAGGTAAATACGGTTTCTTCTTTCTTCTCATTTTCCCTCAGAATGACAGAAGCTTTATCAAGGATGAGTGACTTTGGTTGGGTCCTCAGCCCCTGGCCTGTAGAGGTGCCTCACAGTCTTCAATTGAAAGCTATGTTCCTACGGTCTTTCCCATTTAAAGATGAGGAAGCTGAAGCCTAGGGGGTTAGGAAAGTATAAGAATGCCTGAGTTGGTCAGCAGCACAGGTGGGATTGTGAGTTGGCACCCTGACCTACAAGCCAGGCTGCTAGGTGGGCTCAACCATCTGCCTGAAATCTTGCTCCCTAGCTATGCTGCCCTTACAGAGAGATCTGCAGGCCGGGAGCTAGACAGCGGGCCCAGAGAAGCCATTGCAAGAGAGTGACGTGAGTAGGGTGTGACCTACCGGCAAGGGTGGCACGGGAGCACAGCATCCAAGACGCATGGCAGTAGAGAACCTAAATGTAAGAAGTGAACACATCTGAGCGATGGAAAGGGTCTGCTCTGTGACATTTTAAAGATCAGGGGCTCACATCACAGTGACTGGACTCTGGGCTTGCAGCCCACACTGATCTTCTGTGGATGCTTCTGTCACCATGTGGCTCAACCCTGGGCTCGGTCAGTGGTGGGGGGAAAGGTCAGCAAGAGCAGATCCAAGTGTGGGGACATTTTCTTAATGCAAACCAAAGCCAAATAAAATCACCAACAATAACAAAAGAAGAGAATTCTACTGTTTGCAGTTCGTTCGTTTCTAGCTTGTTTGAAACTGAGTCACATATAGCCCAAGTGGGCCTTCCGACGTGTGGTCCTAAAGGTTTTTGTGTCTGCCTCTACTACCTGAGTGTTGGGATTATAGGCACACAATACCACGCCCATTGTGCATGGTACTGCAGATCAAACCCAGGATTTGGTTCATATAAAGTAAACTCTACCAATTAATCTGTATTCCTAGCCCTTAATATTCTTTAAATGAATAAAAGATCCACTGGGATGACCAACATCTCAAGTTTCTGCTTCTGAGAGCTCTTGCAGTCTCTAATTACAAACTGGATTTCTCCTCTCCCCATATAGAACACTGTAGTGTCTTAAATAAGAATACCTCCTATAGGTTCACATATTTAAATGCTTGGGCCGTGGATTAGGAGGTGTGGCCTTATTGTAGAAGTATGTCACTATATAGGGTGGGATTTGAGGTTTCAAAAGCCCAAGCCAAGCCCAGTGACTCTCTTCCTGCTGCCTTTGGACCTGTGTGTAGAACTCTCAGCTACCTCTCCAGTACCATGTCTGCCCGTATGCCGCCATGCTTCCCACCATTTTTAAATTAATAAATCCATATGTGTATTTCTTCACAGCAGATCAGGAGGGGCTGCCAGATAGCCCCGGGGTTCTAATCTCCTCTAGCTCTTGATAATTGTGTCACCTTACACAGAGGTCTTAATGTCTCTGCATCTGGGTGTCCCGTGTGTGGAATAGAAGTACTGTCTAATTTGAAGGTGAAGAATAAATGTCATAGGATGTGGGACACCCATGCGTGATATCCCCAAGAGATGCTAAAAGTTATTCTTATCATCGTAATCCTGTGTTTTCCACCCAGGAACAATTTCACCCCAGAAAGCACTTGCCAATATCAACCCAGGAAAGCCAAATGTTGGCACTGGGGATCTTATAGAGTAGCTCTCTACTTTGTTTCTGCGTCACTGTCAGCTTGATACTCGCAGAGTCACCTACCTAGGATAGGGGAACCTCAGCTAAGAATCTGCCTGGATCAGTCTGGTGTGTCCATGAGGCCCTTTCTTAATTGCTAATCGATAAGGGAGGGTCCAGCCGACAGTGGTGGTGCAGTGGTGGTTCAACTCCTAGGCAGCTGGGCCTGAGTTCTAGAAGAGAAACGTCTGGGTCGAGCCAGAGAGGGTGAGCCAGTAAGCAGCTTTGCTCCTCTGTGGTCTCCGCTTCCGTTCCTGCTTCCAGGTTCCTGCAGTAAGTCCTTCCCCTGGCCTCCCTTGTTACAGGATTTCAGATTGGCAGTGTCAGCTGAATAAGGCTTTAGCCACTGAGCCATCTCCCCGTCCTGCAAGAAGGAACCCAACAGTAGTTACTTGCTCTATTCCTTGATTGGTAATGGATGCCTGTCTGTGTTTGTCAAAACTCACTCTACCATATTTTTTTAAAGTGAAATTTTTCTTGAATATGAAGAATACCTTAATGAGCCTGACCTTAAAACAAAGCTAAAGGCCAACAAATGGGTGGCTGGAATCCAGACGGAGTGTTTCTGTTAGAATAAAAAGCAGATGGCTGCCCGGCTGAGGAGGCTCCGCAAAAAATAACCAGCGAACTTTAAATCCCAAAGTGGGGTTAGCCTAGGTCTTTGTTTCCCACCTGTGCACATGGTGGTTTCAGAACAGTCTCCAGCGGTGGGCACTGCTGTCAGCCAGGCATCTGCATGCCCATGGGTGTTCCCTGGGCCCACCCTGTTAGCTTTGGCTAGCTGTGAATAGCCGCTTTGCCTCCCAGCTGTTCACTGTCCTTCCATGGCAGAAAGTTTATATTCAGGGCCAAAAACCAGGCCACAGCCACAGCCTCCCCTGGGTCTCCATGGTTATCCTTCAGCAAGAAGAGAATGCAACCTTTTGGGTTGCACCAGCCCCTCGTTTTAAAACAAAGGCCTGCCGAGAGGGCCAGGTGTGCCCTGAGCACTCTGTGACTAGCAGAGTCAGACACGCTTGTTCGTCTGAATTAGCACAGAGCACAAGGCCTTTACCACGGTGCTAATTGCTATTGGGTGTAAACAAGCGGTCCCAGTATGTGGGCATGAGGCCGGACAAAACAGATGCCAGAGCCATTCAGAGCTCTGCCCTGCACGGTTGCTGTGCTGGTGGCTGAGAGTGACTTTGTCTAAATGTCAGTCTCCCGTGGGCCTGGTCCCCAGCAGTCCTAGATGAGTAACTGAGCAAGTGCAGCCCTTCCCCCTCCTGACCATACGTGTGGTACTTAGCACTCAGTTCTGCCTCCCACTTTCTTACACGGTAGGAAAATATGTACCACCTATAATTTCTCCCCTAAATGCTACCAGGCAAAGAATTCAGCCCTTTGAAGAGCCAGCTGCAACCCAAGGTTAACTTTGTCCACCAAAGTTCTTTTTTAAGATGTCTTTTATGAGCATATAGTAATTATATATGTTGGATTTCTTTATGACATTTTCATTCATGTATATATTTTAATCATATTCATCCCCCATCACACTTGGTTCCACTCTTCCTTTCCTCTTCTTCATTCCACTGTTCTGCTTGTGTGTGTGTGCGTGCATGTGTGTATGTGTGTATATGTATGTATGTGTGTATGTGTGTGAATGTGTGTGTTTGTGTATGTGTGTATATGTGTGTTTTAGTATGTGTATATGTGTATGTATGTATGTGTGTATTTGTATATATGTGTGTATATGTATGTGTATATGTGTATATGTGTGTATTTGTGTATGTGTATATTTTTGTATGTGTGTATATGTGTATATGTGTGTGTGTTATATGTGTGTATGTGTGCATATGTGTGTATATGTGTATGTGTTATATGTGTGTATGTGTGCATATGTGTGTATATGTGTATATGGTGTATGCATGTATTGTGTATGTGTGTATGGGGGGGTATGTGGGTATATGTTGTATGCAGCCACAGATGACCCAAATCACTCTTGCTGTTGCTACAGTGTTCTGGGACTCTGAAACACATGGATGTTCTTTGATTTACAGGGTTCTAGGCAGAAGCAAGTGAGTTTGTAGGCATGAAAGGACAAAGACCAAGTAATATGTGAAAAAGAAAGTCAGTCTTAGAGGAAGTCAGTCACCCCATCTTTCCTATTACCTTGTAATTGTGGGCTTATTGAAGCGAGGTCAACCTTGAGTTCATAACCAATAGGCTTTTGCTATGTAATGAAGAATTGAAAAACTTACTGACTCGATACAAGAAGTATTTATTATTTAGGTCATTGGCTGAAGGTTGGCTGGGGCACCTGAGGAGTTATACCATCTCTTCTGTTCTGGGACAACTTGGTTGTTCTCTGTGGTCTGCTGGAGGACCAGGGGATCTTGGATCCATGTCTGGCCACTGGCCATCGATAGGTTAGTATATGAGGGTCCCACTAGCACTGCTCAGATCATCCTTCCACAGGCTACTCTGGGCCTTCCTGCAGGGCAGCAGCCTTCTAAGAGAGAGAATGAAGAGGCTGTGAGATCCCTTGTAACAAAAGCTCTAGTCCCATATTGTATCATTCCATGGGAAAATAAACCCACTTGCTTTATAAGCAGAGCTACAGGAATTTATGCCAATTTAAAATCTACCACAGTTTGGCTGGAGAAATGGCTCAGTGCCTAAGAGCACTGGCTGCTCTTCCAGATGACCTAGGTTTGATTCCCAGAACCCACATGGCAGTTCACAACCACCTGAAACTCCATTTTCAGAGGATCCACTGCCCTCTTCTGGCTTCCATTGCTACCAAACACATACATGGTACATAGACATACGTGAAGCCAAAACATCCATACACATAGTAAAACAAGAAGACTTGTTTAAATTCATCATCACAAACAATCTGGGAGTGCTGTTCTAGAGTAGACACTGGAGCTGACCATATTGGCAAGACAGGGTGGTCAGCCAACCCCTGGGCTTCACCTTTCCCCACCTCCAGTCCCAGGGTGACCAATGCACATTTACATTCTTTTACATAGGTAGTGGGGAGAGCATCGTAAGTCCTTAATTTGTGCTGCAAGCTCTTTACCTTCTGAGTTGCCTCTCCAACTCACAGTTGTGTACTTTGGTTTTTTAATCAATACCATTTTTTACATAATTCTTTAATCGTTTGTGGATAATCAGTATACCAGCATATGGAGTTAAATAATTTTTCTAACCAGACCCCTATTGACAGATTAGTAGGCTATGCCCAATCTTCTGCTATTCCATATAAAGCTATAGTTAATAACATCATTTATAATTCAGCAGCCATTCAACACCTGTTGAGTGAGATATTGCCATGGAACCCAATACTGTGAGGTTTAAATTGTATACCAGTAACAGGAAATGTGCCCAGATCTGAGTTCCTAAGTGCCACTTTCCACTTAAAGGGGTCAAGAACACTTGGAGAATGAATAATTTCAGAACAGAGTAGGAAGGCACATCACGTACCTGGGATGTCTTGCAGAGTCATAAAGGTGGTCAGTCAAAATGGAAATATGTCAAAAGACACAGACACCAGCTCCAAGGATGGCAAAGCATGAACAATTTGAACACCCAAGTGCATAGTGATGGAGATAAACTATTAAACCCATGAGTCCGTGCCAATATCAATAGGATATTCCAGTCTCACAATATCTCCCTGACAGATACTTTCTAATTACAAAGTGAAAATAAAAGCCCAGAAGACACTGCTATAACGAAATGGCTTTTTAAAAAAATAGCTTCAACAATCACAGGACACATAATATATCTACAGTGACCTATCACATCTCTGGTACATTTTACAAAAACAAACCCAAACATGAATCCAATCATGAGAATCTAAACAAGACAAAACTGAGGGAGAGTTTACAAAGCAAGAGAGGACACAGTAGTCTTCAAATCCTTAAGTTCCTGAAGACTTAACGATTCATCCAGGTTAAATGGGCCTGGACCTGGAGAGATGGCTCAGTGGCTAAGAGTAGCTGTCGCTTTCTCAAAAGACCTGAGTTCAGTTCCCAGCACCCATGTCACAGAGCTCAACCTCCTGTACCTCCAACTCCAGGGGACTCAGACTCCTTCAGGCTTCTATGATACCTGTAAACATATGTGCAGATATATGAAAATAAAATTTTTGAGAGAGAAAATGAAGACAAATTCAGTGGTCTCCTAGTTCTGGAAAAGGCAAAACGTTTCTCATAGTGTAAAAATCCTGATATGATGTGATATGACATGACATGATATATGATATGATATGATATGATATGTCATGATATGACATGATATGTGGCATGATATGATATGACATGATATTGCATGATCTCATATATGATATGACATGATATGACCTGACCTGGCATAATATATGATATATCATGATATGATATGGTATGATATATGATATGATATGATATGATATGACATGACATGATATGATATGACATGATATAGACATATAATATGATGTGACAGGCTCTGATCATGGATAAAAAGTGAATAAGACATGTAGGCTACAGTATTGTATCGATGTTAATTTCCTTGTTTTACAACTTTTCTATTGTTATATAACAGCGATTTTGTTTTCAGTTTTTTCAGGGATTAAAAAAATCATTGAAAAAGCAATATGCATGTGCATGTCCACAGAGATACACAGAAAGGTCAATGCAAAAAAGTAGGACTGAGTTTTCCCCCTCTCTCTAATGCAGATGAGATAAGATGTTGTCATTTGGATATCCTGGGCATAAAGGAACTCTTCACACTATTTATGTAATTTTTTTGTAATTTTTGAAATTATAAGTCCAAAGCAAATATGTCCACATTTGAAATTTGATCCGTACTGTCATCTTGCTTCCTCTAGAGCGAGTACATGCTTTTGCCCCCAACACCAGCAATGTTCAAAAATAGTGCTTCATATATACAAAACGCACTCACACATTCATGACAACATCGAGAAACAGGCAAAGGCGCGTTCTCCATGTTTGCATGAATGAGGCTTCCAGAAGTAAGACAGTGTGGAGTGGTTACGAACATGAGTATTTCAAACCATAATTGCATGCTATTCCACCCCAGCCAGACAGGAAAACATTATAAAGTTTGAAAATATGGATGGTTGGCGAGGATGGCAAGAGACAATCTTGCTGTGTGTTGGAAGGAGTGTAATTTAGCGCCATTATCTTGGAGAGCAATTTGACAATATCTAATAACTTTACAGAGAGGCTGCAACCAGAAGCCCCGCCTGCAGCCACCTGTACTTCCTAAATGTTCCCACATGTGCGTGCACACAGCCGTATCCCAGAGGTGCACCTTGTAATAAGAAAGAATGAAACGTAGCCCATATGTCCACCAAAAGGGTACACATCTGTGACCTCAGCTTTCCAGAGGCTGAGACAAGATGATTGTTGAGTTCAAGGCCAGCCTGAGTTACACAGGCAGACCCCATCTCATAAAAAGTAAACAAACAAACAAATTAATGCTGCATAAAAACAAAAGATAACAGTTTTAGAAGAGTATCACTTTTTGTGTCTATTTTTAAAATATCAAATATTTCTGAGTACATACATACATACATAAAATAAAGTCTCTTATACTTTATAAAGATATGACATTGGCTCCAGCAAAATGATCACTTAGACAAGAAAGTGTGCCTGACAAGATCAAGGGAGCCTGAAAAGGAGGTTCACCAATGACAGCATTTCACTCTCTCCAAACAGATATAAAGCAAAATATGCATAAATATAATCATTCATACTATCCAAGAACTAGGTACTTGAGTGGTTTCTTTTCCTGTACTTTTTTTTTCTTTAATGTTTGAAACATTTCATAACAAGAAGGCTAGAGAGACAGCTCTTCTGGCCTCCACAGGCACTGCACACAAGTGGTGCACAAACATACATGCAGACAAAACATGGATACACATACATTTTTTAAATTAACAAATTTATTTATTTACTCAGAGCAAAAGCAAAAGGTGCTGTCAAAGAGCCCCAGGTTCTAATCTCCTCTAGTTCTTGATAGGTGGGGTCATCTTTTTTTTTTTTTTTTTTTTTTAAGATTTATTTATTATATGTAAGTACACTGTAGCTGTCCTCAGACACTCCAGAAGAGGGAGTCAGATCTCCTTACGGATGGTTGTGAGCCACCACGTGGTTGCTGGGATTTGAACTCAGGACCTTCGGAAGAGCAGTCGGGTGCTCCTAACCACTGAGCCATCTTTCCAGCCCAGGTGGGGTCATCTTACACAGTGGTCTTCGTGTCTCTGCATCTCGTTGTTCCGTGTGTGGAACAGAAGTACTGTCTAATTTGAAGGTCAACTCTAAGTGGGATAGGATGTGGGAAACCCATGCATGATGTCTCAAAGAGATGCTAAAAGTCATTCTTATCACCACGATCCAGTGTCTTCTCCCTAAGAACAATTTCACCCAAGAGAGCACTTGACAACATCTGGGGACATGTTAGGCTGGCACCACTGAGTTTAGAGATGGCCCTGGCATTGAGCAGGGAGAGACCAGGGATGCTGCTAAAGAACTTACAATGTACAGACAGCTTCCATGATTGCTTGTCCCTCAATATCAACTACTCTCATATTGAGACACCACCTACAGTTTCGGGTTGCCCAGAACTGAACTCCAGCTTCCTGATTCCCAAATGAGTCTCCACAACATGTAAGGTCATTAGACCTTGGCCCTCTTACAAATAACTCAAGATGGAAATGCATTATCTTTCCGACCAACGTGCCTCATGTCAGAAAACTTAACATCTTACAAAGCAAAATAACTAACTACCTGAAATAGTTATAGACACATAGAACGATCTAATCATGTCTCAAATAAATGAATGAGTCTTTCCACCAGCCAGTCCATAAGTGCAGTCCTGTAAATTATTACCGGGTTACCCCGTACTTTCTCTGGCTCCTCGTTCATTTGATGTGGTGGCTCTTTGTTTTTCTGGGTGTTATCTAATGAGAATAATCAAGGAACGAGTGTGTCAAAAGTTTTCAGAGTCTCGTATCAAAGGAGTCCTTCTCACAATTCAGAATCGTATCCATGAATTAACCGTCACAGAGTCTTGGTGAAGAAACATCTTGAGGCTACAGAGAGAGCTTAGCAGGTCAAGACACTTGCTGCCAACCTGCTGAACTGAGTTCAGTCCTAGGGCTCACACGATGAGTGGAAAGTACCGACTCCCGAAAGATTATCCTCACACCCCTACACATGCCCCATGCACACCTGTGTGCCCACACATACACATGCACACACACACATGCATGTGTATGCATACACACATGCACTGGCAGACACACACACTTAATTAAATGTAATTTTTAAATTTTTTATTTTTAACCCTTTATTGTGATGTTACTATTTTATTAGTACAAGAAATTTTTTTATTTTAAGATACATCTGCAATATACAGAAAACCAGAGCTATATTTTAAATGAACAATGGCCACATGATATAAATCGAGTTATTGACTTAAAGATGCTGAGTGGCCTTACAACTCTTTAACTTTATGGCAGTGTTGCCAGCATGTGTTGTTGTTGTTGTTGTTGTTGTTTTTAATGATGTAATTTTATTGAAACACTTTCTTTTTGCTTTACTGTAGGCACTGGTTTGGTGACTCCGTTATTGTGCTTGGGCAGAGGACCGCTCTAAGTCCCCGCTGTCGTCTCTGGAGTATCATCTTAAGAAGGTAAGTGCAGCTGCTCTTGGAATTCATCTTTCCTAATATTCATCTTGGCAGCATGAAAGTTGCCACTAGCCGTTCCAAGGAATGTAAAAGTGATCGCATGGCTTCAATTTCATTTTAGCTGTTATAATCCTATGTAGAACACAATGTGAATGCATCCTAGTTTCTACCCATGTGAGTGGGCATACCAGACATGAAAGGCAAGAAATCCAGCCAATGGAATAGTGTGGTGACTGCAAAGGGCACTATGGTTAGTTGTTACTTGTGAATCCTGACTCTCGGTTTGTCCTTGGCTGGGAGACATTGTGACAAGAACACAACCTCTCAATTCCTTCGCCAGCAAAATCAAAAGGTTGAAGGGAACTATTTTCCATGTATTTGCTTGAGCTTTAATGTAATTCACCTGTGTGAGAATTGAAAAAGAAAGCCTTGATTTCCAAAGTGTGATAGACAGCCCCAACCTACACTCTCCATCACTGGAGGGCTTGCTATAAATGCCATTCTCCAACCCTTGTCCCACATTCCCCCAGTTGAGATCTATGAGGTTAAAGAAGTCTGCCATCTGGCACACTGCCGGGTGGTTGAGCGATGCAATGGTGTGCAAAGGAACCACGAGCATGCTGTTGTGTTTGCACCACATGAGCTCAGCGTGCACCTTGCAGCTGCAATGAGCCTGGCTCAACTTTGCATTTCCGAAATAGAATTAGCAAGTTCAGCATCTGATGGAGGTTTTGCCCTGTGATCCTGGGCCCCGTACCATCCCCTTTGAGTGTTATCTTCCAGACGACGCTTCCTCTGCTAGGCCTGAGTATTGAGAGTGCCTCTCCGACTTTCTTCCCCTTGCCTGCTTCTCATGTAATGAATGAGATTAAACTTCTTTTAGAATTGACTGTTGTGGAATGGTACCTCCCATCTGCTATTCCAAATGTGGTCATGTCGGCGTGGGCTGCTTTCTGACATCTTCCATCTTATGATGTGCTCTGAGGTCAGTCTTTGGCCACACCACATTGAGCCTTGCCCCCAAAGGGACCATCACTGTAATATGCCTAAGAGGATGTGTGTTCAGGTAAAGAAGGTGTGTTTGTAGATTCAAGATAGGTTCCTAGAGAAAAGAGGTGGTGTTGATAGTTCTCAAAATCGGACTGCAACAGGCCACAGTTAGAACTCTAAGAGAAAATCGGAAAACCACTCAGGCCATACCACAGTCCGTTTCTGCTGCCAACGCAGGATTATGTGGCACTGCAAGCTTTCCACGTTGCGTGCCTCAAGGAATCACAAGGACCCCTAAAGAGACTCACATCTTAGAGGAAAACTAAATCCTGGCTTTGAAATACAAACACTGTCTCCCAGTGCTGCCTACAGAGACTCCCCACCAAGATCCGTCTAATTGCTCAGTGGGGTGACAGTTGCTCTTCTCCAGGGCTTTAGCAGATATGATTTTTCTGGCATCAAATAAAGGGAAATGGAGCCTTAAG
The DNA here is from genome assembly GCF_000001635.26 of Mus musculus. Taxonomy (NCBI): domain Eukaryota; kingdom Metazoa; phylum Chordata; class Mammalia; order Rodentia; family Muridae; genus Mus; species Mus musculus. The sequence goes on from NC_000074.6 coordinate 108,519,205, forward strand.
AATATAGTGTCACTGTTGTCTGCTGTGGAATGGATATAAAACTCTTCTTCCAAATTACAGGCAAGGCGTTGTGGGTGATCTGTCAGGTAAAATACTAACAAGTGCCCATTCATGAGAGAGCTACTCACCCGTAAAGAACATTCCAGACAACACCCACTGCTGGCTGGGATGGATGTGGCTTTATTTGATTTGGGGTTGATTTATTTGTTTGCCTGGCTTCTAGAACAGCATAACTCGGATTTAATGTCTCGAATACTGTATCCAATACTTCTGGGTTCACTGACTTGTTATTATTTAGCATTTATGAAGTATATGTCAATGCACTTAACACTTTACAATGACTCATAAAAAGGCCTGATCCTGGCCATTGAGCAGAAGGCTGCTATCAGTTGAAATGCTGCCAATGTGGAAATGATCCCAGGACTGCTCTGTGTACCTCTTTCCCCATCACCAAACAACAATGTGTCCCAGTTGCTGAGTGCATCTGAACCCAAACAGATGTGTGATAGCTGCTGCTGTCATGTTGATAACAGGATTTCAATGAAATAGTTTCAATGGAGAACTCCTGACACTTAGAAAAGACTGAGCAAGAATGGGTGTATGGATAGATAAATTGATATACACATGCATGCAATATGGATGGATGCTTGCATGTGTGCCATGCATGCATGCACAGATTCATAGATGGACACATGGATGGGTAGATGGATGGATGAATGGATGGATGGACGGACAGATGGGATAGATGGTTAGATGGATGGATGGATGGATGGATGGATGGATGGATGGATGGATGGATGGTGGATGGGTGGATGGTGGGTGAATGGATGGGTGAGTGGGTGAATGGATGGGTGGGTGGGTGAGTGAGTGAGTGAATGGATGGGTGGGTAGGTGAGTGAGTGAGTGAATGGATGGATGGATGGGTGGGTGGGTGGATGGATGGATGGATGGATGGATGGATGGATGGATGATTTGCTTTTTCCTAAGTAGACATCTCCCATTGCCCACCTGTTTCAATGCCTAAAGCTTTATTTAAGCATTTTTCATACCTTTAGTTTACAGAGTTTGCTGGCTTAGAAAAAATCTGTTACTTTAGCGACTTTTATGTGATCAATAACTAAGAGGTGGCCAGAGACATGAGAACCTAATTGCACAGAATCATATAAACTGGGCAACAGTATTATGTCAATGCCAGTGCCTTGGCTTTAGTGTCATAATAGAATTGTGTAAGATGTTACCATTGGAAGAAACTGGGTGAAGGACACAGGGGACTTTATTACCTTTGCTTACTGTAAATCTGTAATTATTTCCAAAAAAAAAGAATCATATTAGCTTCACATATCTGAGGCCCTTCCTAAGTATGTACACATTCCAGCCACCAGCCTCTCTACTAATAATAGCTATACCAATTGTGTCAATTCAAGACTCCACCAAAGCAGAAGCTAGAACAGAATTAGATCTACAAGGCCCTCTCTGAGGAATGCCTATAAAGTAGAAAGGAGCACAAATAGACCTTCCCTCCTTGGAACCTTCAAAGGCCCAGGCAGTTCTGCACCTGTGAAACGAGGCCAGGAAAGGAGAAATAGGTAGGATGACGTCAGGCCTTGAGCCCTTCAAAGAAACATCTCAGCTGAGCCACTGAGAAGTCCCTGTACAAATATTACCTGGAAAAGAAGTATCCGTGTATGGAGTAGACACGGCAGCTTGGTCACTGACTGACCGCTATGGCCTAGAACAAATAGTATATGCATTCAGAAGTGTACAAACACAACTGGAGACTGGCAATTGGCGATTGGCTGTTTCCAGAGAGGGTTGTGTTATTTATTGTCTTAGGGTGTTGCTGCTGTGAACAGACACCATGACTAAGGCAAGTCTTATAAAGGACATTTAATTGGGGCTGCTTACAGTTTCGGAGGTTCAGTCTATTATCATCAAGGTGAGAGCATGGCAGCATCCAGGCAGGCATGGTGCAGGCAGAACTAAGAGTTCTACATCTCCATCTGAAGGCTGCTAGTGGAAGACTCACTTCCAGGCAGCTAGGACTAGGGTATTAAAGCCCACACCCACAGTGACACCTACTCCAACAAGGCCACACCTCCTAATAGTGCCACTCCTTGGGCCAAGCACATACAGACCATCACAGTTATGTTTTGCATTTTGTGGCAGGGTTTCACTCTGGAGCTTCACAACTCTCTAGACCAGCCTACAACTTGTAATCCTCCTGCATCTGCCTCTTCCATACCAGAAAACAGACAAGTATTACAAAATCTGGCCAGAATGTGATGTCTTTAAAAGAAGTTCTGAGCAGGATGCCTCAGAGACTACTATGGTGGGCATCATTTTCACAGTCCTTTAGGTGACCTTGACTTTGACCTGATGTGACTCATTTGCTTTCATAACCTACCTCACACACCTCCTAGTTACCCTCCCCTTCTCTAATAGCAGTCCTTCTTCTGTCCCCACATTCTAACTTCTACCCTCTGTTTCACACACACACACACACACACACACACACACACACACACACACACACACACACACACGTACAGCTGAGTCGGGCAGATACTCTCTCATTCATTTCTTCCTCTTGTTCTATGAACATTGGCCCCTTCATCCCTAAAAAGTTTTCCCTGGTTCATTCTACCATCTGAGCTGGTCTTAATCTCTCTCCTGTCACCTTCAAACCATCCACATCTCTGTGCTTGCTCACCAAATGTTCTTTCCCACTCTTCCTCCTCTACTGAAGCATCTTCCTTGTGGGTGCCTGCGGCCGAATGCAGGGCCTCTTCTCTGAGCTCATCTTCTCTTCTGTGTGTTCCCTTCCTCATTCTCCAAATGCCCCCCTCCATATCATCCAGGACACACAGCTCTCAGCTCCTCTCCTGTCTATGGCCTTGTCTCTTCTGTGTCCTCTCCTCATTGTCTGTCTGTCTTTATCATTCTTGATTTGCCTCTGCCTGCTCTCCCTTCGAATTGTCATGTGTCTGTGATCTTAACCCACCGGGCTCTGCAGGGATTGTAAGTCCCAACTCTCACTTCCCACTTTGGTCCCAGACAAGGTTCTCATGCATTTTGTCAGAGTTTCACTATCTGTGTCCATATTTCCCCACCCCCACCCCCAAATTCTCTTCTCTTTGAAACTTCTCTGTACCCCTTCCTGAGAGGCTACCTCATTCTGTCAGTTATGTAGGTTGGACTCTAGCAGTCATGTTGAAACAGAGCCTCGCTATGCAGCTCGTTCTGATCTGGAGTTCACCATATAATCTAGGCTGGGCCTCTGACTCACAGCAGTCCTCCTGCCTCTGCCTCTCAAGTACTAGAATTACAGGCGTAAGCCAACAGTCCCAGCTTCTACTTGACTTTTGTATCCATTTTTCTGAATGTGCTTCCCCAATCTTTCTGTCCCTGGAGTCACTCCCCCAGTTCTAACCATCTGTGCTGTGGTCTCTTGGGCTGTCTCTCAGCTGGTCTTTCTACCCTACATCTCTCCTCCTCCCAGTCTATCACATTCACTGGTGGTAATTTTCTTTTGCCTCTTCTATGCTTTATGCTTTTGTCTCTTCTATGCTGAAAACTTTGAACTGGTCTTCACTGTATCACAGTTCTTCCTGCCCAGCAGCTAAAAACCACCATCCCTGCTCCACTAAACAGGTCTTCTCCTAAATACTTTCTTTTCTTGGTTAGTACTGAGTGGCTCGTTCACCCAGCTCTCTCCCCAACATCACTGGTCCACAAAGGAATAAAGATGGAGTTGAAGGTACTTCAGTTTTATTCCTATCCCATCCCTGTTTCTACTGGGGTAGACTATCTATCTTCCCAGGGATATAGCAATAGAGTATCTTATCTTAGCAGGTTCTTCTCTGAAACACAAGTCACAGTGTAGTGGGAAAGAGCAAGGCTCTAGATTTACCTGCTAAATCCAAAGGCACCTGTCACTTCCTTCTCTGAGCCTCAGTTTTCTCAGCCACAAAATAGTTTTATTTTGGATTTATTAATTTGTATTTATATAAGATAGTTCATGTAATAGTTGTATACCTTCCAGCAAGCTGACAGAATAAGGTAACATGCATTAGAGGCTGAGGGCCACACCTGGAGTCTGCTTTCATGAACTTTCTCTTAGTCCAACAAAAAAGCACTCCAGACAATCAACCTTAAAGGAAGAAAGGTCTGCTTCTGGCTCATTGTTTTGGGGCATTCAGTGAATAGTTACATGGTCCTCTGACTTTGGGACAAGTTGCGGGGCAGACATCATTGTGGGAGAGCATGGTAGAGCCACACTGGTCATTCGTGGCATTTTGGAAACAGCCAGCATCAGGGCCCCAATATACTCTTCAAGGATATGCATTCCTACCTACTTCTTGCCACAAGGCCACACCCTGCATCATCCACTGTCTCCTCACAGTGCCACCAGCTGTAGTCCAGGTCTTCAATAAGGAGGCAATGTCTGAGTGCTGTGTTAGGTGTCATCATTGTTTTGTCAGACATGACATGTGACATTTTTATGCATCACAGTAATTCACTGGTTGGCAGGGGAGACAAAATTGGGAATGCCACACAACCAATGAATTAATATCCTAAGTACGTCCTTTAAGACTTGAGGTACTTAGAGCAATTACGATGAACATTGTTTGTCATATAGAAATTCTACAATAAAGAGTATATACCCCCTCCCAAAAAAGAGTATATACCCACACCAAAAGAGCTGGAGAGTTAGAATGGATAACTATGTGTGATAATGTTTTAAATTATTTAATACTGAGCTTATAATATAATTATGTGATTTCTCCCTTACTTTTCCCCCCTCCGAATCCTATCTACTCCTCCTTGTTCTCTTTCAAACTCATGACCACTTTTTCATTCATTATTATTACATGAATGTTTGTGAGGGACTTGGGAGTGTGCACATGGGTATACATGCATACATACACACACATATACACACGTATATACATGCATGCTGTGATGGTTTGTATATCCTTGGACCAGGGAGTGGCACCATCTGAAGGTGTGGCCTTGTTGAAATAGGTGTGACCTGGTTGGAATGGGTGTGTCACTGTGGGTGTGGATATAAGATCCTCACCCTAGTTGCCGGAAGTCAGTCTTCCACTAGCAGCCTTTGGATGAAGACATAGAACTCCCAGCTCCTCCTGAGCCATGCCTGCCTGGATACTACCATGCTCCCACCTTAATGATAATGGACTGAATCTCTGAACCTGAAAGCCAGCCCCAATTAAATGTTGTTTTTTATAAGACTTGCCTTGGTCATGGTGTCTGCTCACAGCAGTAAAACCCTAACTAATACACATGCATATATATATATATATATATATATATATATATATAGAGAGAGAGAGAGAGAGAGAGAGAGAGAGAGAGAAATATATATATATATAGAAATATATATTAGGAATATACATATATATTTCTAATATTTAAATATAACTTGATTAGTCTCTATGATGTTACTTGTATGTATGTTTTCAGGGCTGGCCATTTGGTATTGGATAATGGCTTGGTGTGTGCTCCTCCCTGGAGAGGACGATTTCCCCCACTCTCAGCATTCCTTAGTTGCCTGTAGTCTTTGTGTAGGGTTGATGCTTCCTAGACTTGCCCTCCCCCAGTCCACATAAACATGTGTCTATTTGTTGTCCTCGTTCAGTATCCATTTTGTCAGTCATGTTGGTGAGACTTTATGGGTGAAGCTTGTGACATTCTTAGGAGACACAGGCTTTTCACATCCTCTTCTGCCATGATCCCCTAGCCTTGGGTACAGGAGCTGTTCTGCATCTGCTACGATTGGGCTCTACCACTCTGCATTTTGGTTGGCTATTAAATATAATGCTTATTATATTTAATAAATGTTCTATCATGTAATGCATAATGCTTATATCAATATGATGTTCACTGAGCACCTACTGTGCACAAACCCCTTGGTTGGTATTCTGTATCTGATATCTAGCTATGCCGGTGAGACTGTATATTTGTAATTGATATATCATTGCTAATGAAGGGATGATTGGCACATGAGATAGTAATGGCCTGACTATGAATCTTATGACAGACGTCATAGGGACATCTGTCCCATCTTCCCCATAAGGGAAGACACACTTACCTACATTAAAGGAAAATAAAAATGAAAACTTGGTTTCAAAGTTCATCAAAAAGTGCCAGGTCGAGACAGGTAGATGGCTTAGTCAGTAAAGTACTTGCCACATAAACCTGAACACTTCAGGTGGATTCCTCGGGACCCAGATAATAAACTAGGCCTAGCAACATGCGCCTGTAATCCCATCAGTGGGGTAGAGATGAGGAGAGAGGGATCCAATTAGGCATTCTGGCCAGCCAGTCTAGACCAGTGGCTGAATTCCAAGTCCAGTAAGTGACCTGTCTCAACAATAAGGAGGAAGGGCAAAGAGAGAGTGCAGTGGTTGCGAACACTTGCTCATCTTCCAGAGGACCTGAGTTCAGTTCCCACACTTCTGACCAGTAGCTCACAACTGCCTGTCACTCCAGATCCAAGGGATCCAATGCTCTTGTTTGGCCTCTGTAAACACACACACACACACCACCACCACCACCACCACCACACATACCACATCACACTTACCACATGAGCGCACACACACGCACGTGCACACACACACATACCACACCACACTTACCACACACACACACACCACACCACACCACACACCACACATACCACACACACACACCACACACTACACATACCACAGACACACACACACACCACCACCACCACACATACCACACCACACATAACACACACACACCCCACATACAACATCTTCTGCTTTAAACAATGTCTACACTGAACTCTGAGCCAGCTCACCCCGGCAGAGTGTAATGTTTCCACCTGCGACTTACAACTGTTGTTACATTGTATAGTTGCATATAACTGTTGTTACACTGTATAGTTGCTTACAATTGCTGTTACACTGTTTAGTTGCCACCTTGGTGCCAGTGGCAGCAGTCACTGGCCATGGTGCTGTGGTCTGACTGCAAGCACTTACTGGCTACTGGGTTTCTCAGCTGCACACCTGGTCAAATCTCCCTCCAATTCTCCTGACTGGGTGATCTGTCTTTCTTTCTTACGTGTCAACATTGCTTATTGAAAAGGCTTGAATATTTCTTACTTACATGTCAACATTGCTTATTGAAAAGCCTTGAATAGGATTTTTATGAATTAATTTTAAAACCTGAGGAAATCTTAGCATAGTTGGGCAAGATTGCCATGAGTAGAAGCAAAAACAAAGTGTGGGGGTCAGAGCACCTGCACTGTATGGCTTTTCCCCCCATGAATGCCTTCAAAAAACAATTGGGGCTGTTCCTCTGGAAACTTGCTAGTGGAAGAGGCAAAGCCGTGTAGGAGAGATCCAACACGCCTTCTGCAGTCCCTGGAAACGTGAGTGCAAGCACAAGGCCACCTTTAAATGGCAATAATGCAACTGAAATAGCTCATTCAAAGGAAGGAGACATATTATTAAGGGCAACACGGCCAGTGACACTTGTTAGCTTGTCTCTGAACAAACACTACCGAGCAGTAAGGCTTAAAGTGAGTGAAACCGTCTCCATTCTCCAGCTAATGAAAATGCTTTGGGCTCTGGGCCAGAGAGTAGATTTGGACCAGAGATGGAACTCTTTTTTTTTCCAGGGCCTTAAATTTAAGTGACTAGAATTATTTTTAAAATACCACCCTACCCAGTCTTTTGGAATAAAAACATGGTTTTCAATTTTAAAAGGAAAAAAAATTAAAACTTCATTCAGATAAAGATGGAACTCACCAGCTTTGACCAACCTCATGCATGTGTTCAGTAAAATAGACAGTAAATTGTAGCATAGATGGGTTATGTAGTGGAGAAACTTTTTATAGAACCTTCCTTGTCTCACAGTACACACATGCATACATTCTACATGCATGCTTATATGCATACAGAGTACACACTACATACATGTGGTCATACACTATACACAATATACAATATTCATGTAAGCATACACCAAAATACATGTATATCTAAGCTTGGTATATACCCATACATATGCACAGAGAAACACATAGACATATGCATACATGCACACACATACTGATGTTTTGTGTCTATGAAGCCTGAAAAAAATATGCACAACAGACATGGAATAGAAAGGGATCCATCTTTCCTCTATAGAAAACATATATATGTGTGTATACTATATATTATATATGTATATATAATATGTAAACTATATATAACACATATTATATATTATACACATATAATAAGTTCATACAATAATATATATTATACATATTTATGGACTTCTAAAACACCTGGTTTCTCATCCAGTCTAAAACAGCTAAGCATTTTAGAATTGCTAGTTTCTGTGGAATTTAATTGTGTAGGAACTGAAGTCAATTGCAAGATTTAAGAGTGAGAAGGCAAACCTCACTTTATTGCTTATTTCAAGAATGTCAAATCTAAATAAGTAGACTTTCATCAAGACAGGGGTATTTAGAAGGAAGACACGTAGTTATAGTGTCCCTGCTTTTCTAATAAATGGTGTGGCATTAACATTCATTGTGACATCCTTTCAGCTAGGATAAAGCCTGCTTCCAAATGGGGTATGGTGAAGCTGTGCTCATAACCAGGTCCACCCAGCACCTTAGGCCCCAGTGGGTACTACCCTGGATCCTGGATTCAGAGTTTATCACTTGTAGACTCCTTGTCTTGATCCTGGCTTCACTCGTAGACTCCTTATCTTGATCCTGGGTTCACAGCTCTAAATTCACTTGAAAAGGTCACATCTGGGAACACAGCCATCCAAGGTCTGTAGCTGAGAAGCCCTCTGTTATTCAAATCTTGTTCCTCCGAACACCAGGTCTTGAGAAGGAAGGACCACAGCAGTCTCCACAGCTGAGTACCAACAGGACTTGAAGGAATCCCTAGCACGTCTTTCTACAGCCATTCAGCCATGCCCAGGGTGCTGGGAATCCTTGAGTGTGCTACTAGTGAATGTTCGTGCTCTCTTGGTATGACATGTAACACTTCCCAGAATTCTGTGGGTACCTCCAGCACTTTGGCTCTCCCTTGTGAGTTCAGATAGTCTCGTGGACCCTTTAAAGAAGTAAGTGCTAGTTTCCAGAAACAGCCAGGCAGATCCTCTTCTGCCAATTGCATTGAAGCAACACTGTATCTACCCATTCCCCATAGGGGACAGAAGGGCCAAGGGAGCCTCTGTGAGAACCAAGATCAAAGAGCCCGCATCTTGTTTCACAGCCTTTCTCTCCATGAAGAGCAGCTTCCTACCACGCAGTGAATCTCCCAGAGCCTATAGCCATTAGCACCATTCAGACTTTTTACTTAAATGGAGCCCTGGAGTCTGGGAAGATGGCTTGGTAAAGTAAGTGTTTGCTGTACAAACATGAGGACCTGAGTTCAAATTTCCAACATCCTTGAAAAAACTGGACATACCAAACATCTATAGTCCCAGCATTGAAAGGTATAGACACACAGATCCTGGGAGCTTCCTAGTCAGCCAGTCTGCTCAAATCAACAGGCTTTAGATTCAGTGAGAGACCCTGTGTTAAAAGAATAAGATGAAGAGATATTAAGAATATTTTATATCAACCTCTGACCTCTACATCATCATGCATGTGCATGCATGTTCAAATATCCCTGCATACATGCACAAATACAAACACATGCACAAATACATGCATGCATACATATGTATATGCAAACATGCACATACATGCAAACTTGCCTGCACATACACACATATCATGCATACACACATATGCACATGAACACCTATACAGGTGCACACATACATACATGCACACACATGCGCATCTTGCGTGTGCACACAAACATTCATATACACACAGCTTCAGTCCAACTGAGAATGAACACTTGGACCCTCCACAGCCTCTGTATTTCCATGATATGACTTCATTGACTGTTTTTCTGACTTCTTAGAGCATTTTATTGCTATTACTGTTATAGATTCCCTAGAAATGAAGTCATTGCTGAATAGCTGGGGTCTGAGGGGAGTGAGGTTATTTTGTAAATCCAAATTAAACCACTAAGCAGACTGGACAGACGAAAGCCCAATGCGTTGGATGCTTTGCCATGGTACTTTTCTATATATTCAGTATAATCACTGAAGCAAAACCTTAATGGAAGTGCATCATAATTTAGCATCTGCCATCAGACGGGAATATCAATTCCGTCTTCCAAAGAGAGGATTACAGGCAGGTTCAATATAAAATGCTAATGCAGTAGCTTAGTGAGCTGCATATGTCAGCTGCACTTCACCTGAGTCTATCAAACTGGCGGCTTAGAGACAGCAGATGTTCTGGTGAGGTCGCTTCTTCCACCAGCTCCTGTGTGCCACCAGTTGGACACATACATGTAAAATGAGGACATCAATGGCGGGAATACAGAGAAAGGGACATAGCAATGGAGGCATGGAAAGATCTGCCTGTTTTCCATGAAAGGCTCCGCTATTGAGTCAATGTGAGCTATTTCTAACAAGGTTTACCCCGTATGTAATGAAGTAGGTAAAGGTTCACCCATCCATCCCTCTGCTCTTGCCTAACCACTTCCAAATCCCGGATGCTTTGTTGCATAACTCAACTCAGCCAAACCGAGGGAGCTCTGCTCAGTCTGAACCAGGGGATGAACTCCAACCTGGGTGGCGCTGCAGCCACCTGGAGCACCCTGCTTCCCTTTCTAGGCCCTCAAAGTGGTAGCTTCCCCTCCCACTTGGTGCGGACCTCAGACACTGACGCATGCTCTGACATTAGAACTCACAGCACTGTCATAGCTTTGACACTACTACTGCCCTTCCAGGTAGAACATTTTTTTTAGCCCGAGTGCCATGTCATCTGTCATCCCATGGCACCACCCACTTCCTCCATTATCTACAGAACTAGCCCATCTCACTCCACAAACCCCAGCTCCAAACTAACAGCAACGACTCTGCCACTGTGGAACTGCCCTCTTTAAGCCCTTATGCCATTCCATAAGACAAGCTCCTTAGACATTAACCAGCCTCATCCAGCTGGTCTATAACCACATGATCACTTCCGAGCGCCAGGGCTTATATAGCCAGTGGCATCTCCCTTTTGCATAAGCGTTTCTTGCAGATTGCTACCGAACAGGACAGATAGAGAGCAGTCCCTTTGAAAAGAGCACCCCTAGATCTGGAAATGGCAGGGTATCCTGTAATCCTGGTACCCTGGAGGCCGAAGCAGGAGGATATAGAGTTTGAAGCCAGACTGATTACCTAGCAGACCCTATGTAAGAAAACCAAAAGGAAAAGGTAGAGGGGTTGAAAAGGAAGAGGAAAGGGCACACAGGCCAGAGGGGAACATTGGATCTCATCTATTGAACTCTAGAATAGGAAAGGATGAGGGAAGAGAAAGAAGAAGCAAGTGGAGGGGTGACAGTATTAGTGAATTTCTGAGCAGTCGCTTGCTACATAAAATGTAAGGAAAGATGCCATTCAACAGCCTAGGAGTCACCTCAGAAGAGTAGCTTGCAAGGCAAGCATTTTCACTTCTACTTACTTATCAGGGTGCAGAGACTTTACTAGGGTCATTGTTGAGTCCTTGGTGCTAGGGAATAGCAGCAGGAGGCCTCTTTCTGCTGCCAGTGGAGTCTGGTCATCTCCCAGTCTTTGTATCTCATTAAAGAACACCAGGACCTCTAAAGAAGGCGAAAAGATACACTACTCATCCCCAAGAGCAAACAACATTTAGTTTAATGTGTAGCAAGACTTCTAAGAAAGACTACTCGCCGGGTGGTGGTGGCACACGCCTTTAATCCCAGCACTCGGGAGGCAGAGGCAGGTGGATTTCTGAGTTCGAGGCTAGCCTGGTCTACAGAGTGAGTTCTAGGACAGCCAGGGCTATACAGAGAAACCCTGTCTCGAAAAACAAGACAAAACAAACAGAAAGAAAGAAAGAAAGAAAGAAAGAAAGAAAGAAAGAAAGAAAGAAAGAAAGAAAGAAAGAAAGAAAGAAAGAAAGAGAAGGAAGGAAGGAAGGAAGGAAGGAAGACAGACAACTTGAAACTAGCGAGGTGGCTCAGTAGGTGAGAGCCTTACAAATTACAAGCAAGAGGACCTGAGTTTGAATGGCCAGTATCTAGGTAAAAAGCCACATGTGGCTGCATGAACCTGTAACCCCAATTCCAGAGCAACACAGAGATGGGAGGACTATGGGGCTTACTAGCTGCCAGCCTCACCAGAAAGCATTAAGCTCTTCATTCAGTGAGAGACCTTATCTCAAGGCAGTAGAGCAGAGAGCAGTGGAGAGCACCCAGTGGCCTCCTCTGGGCCCTGCCCATGCCCACTGGCTCACCCACCTGCACAACCACAAGTATATAATGTATACACTGCACACCAAAAGATAGCAGAAGATTTATGAAACTTGGAGAATACACTTCAGAGTCAGGACTGTCCTATGAGCCAGGACATCATAGCCCAGTAGCCCATTTGAAAAAAAAAAAAAAAGAAGGAAGGAAGGAAGGAAGAAAGAGAGAAAAAGAAAGAAAGAAAGAAAGAGAGAGAGAGAGAGAAGGAAGGAAGGAAGGAAGGAAGGAAGGAAGGAAGGAAGGAAGGAAGGAAGGGAGAGAAAGATATATTGTCAGTGAATTTGTATACCCACTCAAATTCTGTTGTGACTCCAAAATTAAAACTTGTGGCACTTACATGGTTACTCACAGACATAGGGAAGATAGGTGACAAGTTCCCAGCTGGAGTCACGTAAGGTGACTCTATCTGATTGGCTCATTTTGCATTCTATAAAGAAGGCTCTTTCCATGGGGCTCCATTTTTTACATTGTGTATTTTGGGTTGATGACATCACTGTTAAGGTGACATCACTGTTGAGGTGACATCACTTTAGTTAAGTTGTCCCCTAGCATAGCACCCAAGTACTGGGGAATTCTCCCAAGCTCACACGTATTGGATAAAAGTGCCGTGACTAGAGGCTTGCGGAATCCAAAGCCCTTCTTGCCTAAGAATAACAAAGAATTTGTTACCCACTTATTCGGTGTCAGCAGTGACCTCGTGGAACAACACAGCAAATCCTAAGAATCCATGCTTGAGAGAGTCCTGATAGTATGAAGTAGGTGTGGTACCAGGGATACCATGCAATTTTCTTTTTGTAATTATTGAATATTTTTGAAATGTCATACATGCTATAATGCATTTTGATCATATCCGCTCCTTTCTGCCATCACAATGCCACATATCCCGCCCCCCTCCCCATTCTCTTCCCAAACTCAGATCCTTTTTCAATAGTGTCTCTCCTACTGGATGCAGTTAAAATTGCCCCTGGGCATATGGAAGTAGGGCTGGCCACTGGGGCATGGGCAACCTATCCTGGAGGGCCTCACCAGAGAGCACTAACTCTCCCTTGCTTAGCAACCATAGACTGCCCATAGCTCCTCACATATAGGTGGGGCCTTGTGAACCCTCTGCCCATCCCCCATGCTATATTCTGCTTCATGGAAGATGAGACCTTCCAAAACCATCTCTAAGTCATGATGCTGGCATGGGCAGACCTCCTTGCTCTTCAGATCTACCCAGTGCTGAGATCCACTCATACCCCCACCCCTACATCCCCACCGATAACTCTCATCTGCTCTCAGAGACCTACAAAGAAGCAGTCTGTGAACTCAGGCACTTGTACCCTTGTCAACATGACCACACTTAAGGTGACAAAAGAAAAGTAGAAATATAAATAACTGGGCAAACCAGCTCCCTGAGGCAGAGCTCCAGGGAAACAGGGCACTTTTCTAATGGTTGACCTCCAACTGTTAATTCCTGTTTCCTCCCAGGAACTCTGCAGAGGAAGTTTGCCTAGAGCTGGGGCTTCTAATTAACTCTAAAGTTCCTACCACATCAACTAACACCTACAGACCACCCTCAAGCTTGCCTCTCCTGTGACAGAAGTCAAAAAAATCTTATGTAGGTGGGAACTCCACCATAGGAAATCCCTCTTTGTCTATAGGAAATGCTGGCTGTGACTCCCTCAGCCTTTGAAGACCTTGTAACCCTACAGCTGAAGAAATGGGCACTATGGCACTCAAAATAGAAAATAGTAGTGTTGGTTTCTGAAGCATCTAGTTTGTGCCAAGGTGCCAGGAACACAGGGGTAAAGATGAGGTTTCTGCCTCTGTATTTCTCACAGTCAAAGGGGGAAACTTGGGCATTGTAAACATGGGGGGAAAGCTACAGGGCAGGGTAGTACAGATGGGGCTTGTGGACATACATAATCCAGGGGGAGGTTTGGAGGGGGAGCAGATGCTTCTTGCAGGGACGGAGTCTTGAAAGTGAAAGGATCCAGCAAATGAAGTGAGTAGGGGGTGACTGTCCCCTCTTGAAGTGGTAGAGGTTAACATCCTAGTATAAAAAAGAAGAGACATGAAAGAGTTAAGGAGAATGGAGCGAGAAAATAGGAGACTTACAAGAGAAGTGGGAAGCAACTCCTGACTCATGAGTAACCTTGAAAGGCAAATAGGAAGGAGCAGTCCTCTGAAGGATGTCGCAGAAGCCATCAAAACCAACACCTCCGCACTCCCCGTGGTGGCTCAATTAAAGTGGTACCGAGGATGCATCATGGGCCAGCCACATCTGAGGATGAAGAGAACAGTCTAGCTCTTGGGAAAGCCACTGAGGAAATCAACCAAGAAAAGAAGCATCGAGCCCACACAGCCAAAGGCCACGCGGAGAGGAAAGCGGGAAGCCAGATACCTGGGGCTGCCTGACATTGCACAGAGCAAGCTGTGTGTGACTGAGAATAGGAGGTCGCAGGCCCGTTCTGGGGCACCTGTATCTAAGAAAGGGGGAAAAAAAAGAGGGTCCCAGAAGTGAAGTGAAAAATGGAATAATGACAAGATATATAGAGGGAAGTGTTGTGGGGCAGGGGTGGGAGGGGTGGTAGAAGGAATCCAGTAACAGTGAGAAGTGAAGCACACTGAACTGGACCATCAATGACCAGGAGGGTTAATGAGGAAGCAGACAGAAATGAAGAAGTAAATGATAGGCAGTCAATGATAGGGGTCTGTGCCAAGGTCTGCATCTCAACCATATCCGAGGCTGAGTCAGGCCCACTCCCGCTACAGAGGCCAGCCTGGGTAATTTAGCATGACTTGGTCTCAATATAAAATGTCAAGAGGCTGGCAGGATGGTTCAGTGGGTAAAGAGGCTTGCCTGCAGGCCTGACCACCTGAGCTCAATCCCCAAACCCACATGTAGAAAGAAAGAGCCAACTCCTAGAGGGTATCTTCTGGCGTTCTGGCACGTACCGTGACATACATGTGTGCACACAGAATAAACAAATGTAAAAAATGTTTAAATAAATAACTGGATATAAAAAGAGGGCTGGGGTCATAGTTCAGGGCTCAATGCCTTCCTGGAATGTATGAGGCTCTGGATTCATTCGCCGGTGCCTGCCTCCCCCTCAGGATGTAAACGAAGATCGGCTGGTGGGTAAATTTGACTTCCAAAGGAAGAAAGAAAGGATTACAAGTGCGAATACTGGAGAAGAGAAAATTAGTGGGTGTCTTGCTGCAGCCACCATGATGTAGTCATGGTTGCTTATGGCTAACAGGACATAGGGAGCATGATACCCACTGCACTGCCCACACAGTGCAAACCTAGGAATGAGGTAGCTGGGTGAGCTTTTGGTCGGGAGTTCACCACTAGCCAACTGTAGATGCTCAGACCTCGAATCCAACATTTCGAAACCCAGGCAGAAGGATCACCATGAGTTCTAGGCCAGCCTGTGCTATAAAGCAGAGACTCTGCTAAAAGGGACATGGGTCAGAAGCGATGGCGCAGACGGTTCCTTACTTCTGACCTTTACAAGGTCAGGAAACTGCAATAGCCTATGCCTGAGCTTGAATGGAAAGACATCTGGTAGACCACACTTGCCACTTGGAGTTAGCATGATAAAGCTCACTGGGGTTCATTAACAGAGATATGTTGGTTATGGCTGCTCGCTGCCGCATAGGAGAGCTATTCCCAATATTCCCAAGCAAGGCATTCTTTGGCGTCCCTCAAGTGGTCGGTTGTCTGTGGAATTTCCTATTCTCCAGCCACAGAAGAGAAAGCAAACCCCACCTACCCCCTGAGTTTGGCCTTGAGGAGATTCAAAGAGGTTCGTTTGTTTTCATTAGAGCCCCGGGAAGGCCTTTCCCTCCTCATTAATGAATTTCCAGTCTTTCATTAAAAACAAAAACAACAAAACAACAAAACACGGAGGACATAGTTAAGCGGCTGGCATGAGTGCGTTTGTGCGTGGCTGCATGGCTGGGCTGGCTTTAGAGAAAGGGGATGGGCCATTTCCTGATTGTGAGGAGGGGTTGATATCCTTGGTTAGTATGCTAATTTTGTCTCTTTCATTTAACATTCAGATCAGGTTTGAACAGGCCCTCCAGAGCAGCAGAGTCCAGGGATGGGTGGCTGTCTGCCTAGCATCACAGAACTTGCTTTGCATGAATTATATAAATACCGGAGTATCCAGTCCGCATGCACGACCTCACACTCTCTCCCTCCCTCTCCCAGAGACACACAGACACGGAGCCACACGCATACAAGCACACACTGTGTGGGATGCTGACAAGTTCAGCCGCTAACAGCACACACATGGGTTTCTATGAACACTGATGGTGTTCACAGATATACCCTAACAATTCATAGATGGATTTAATTCATATTCTTTGGGTCTCTACTATGTCCACAGGATGTCTACCTCTCAGGGAAACAAGATATATTGGGGAGCCCAAAATTAAGAAACAAGGTAAAAGTTTAAAAGCTCTGCTGGAAGGAGAATCATCTATGCTACCATACCCAGGATGTTTTTTTTTTTTAAGTCCCATTTCCACTCATGGAAAAGACATCCATACAGATCAATTAACTGAACACCCAGAGAAAGGAATTTTTTATTCCTTGGGGTTCCCACTTTGTCCGAGTGTATTTGGAACACTGTATAAAAAGAGTTCACGGTTGGTTTGGGACTCACCAAGCCACAGCTGGGAGACACCAGAAGAGGAATTCCCAACCAGCTCCCGTAGGTCGGTCCAAATGGCAACAACAATCACCTGGCACATTTGCCAGAAGCCCAGCCAATGGAAAACTGATTTTTCCCAACCACGTCTTCCCACTATCACCCTGCAACAGCGAGGCAGCTTCTGGAGACAGGCAAGAGGACTAGCAGCTACTAGCAGGAGGCACGTTGTGGAATTGCTTTAAATAGATGGGATGACTTGGAGCCAGCACAAAGACTCCAATGCAAAGGATATATGTTGGCTTTCACTGTTTGGGTCTGGTGTGGATTTGGTTTGGGTTTTCTTTTTCCTCAGTGTGTGGCACAGCTGTGTAAGCCGGCATGCCATGACTCTCTCCTGAATCTTGTCCTCTTGTGCCCACAACAATATTCCCAGACTCGGCTTTGGAACTCCAGCGGGTTCCCATGTTCCCATCGGGAGCTTCCCAAGTCATGGGTGTTTCCTCCGAATTGCAGACTTGATTTGCCTTGATTATTATTATTTTTTGGCTCTGGTCCAAGATGTCTTCCTGTCATCCTCTCACTGTCTTTTTCCAGTAATCCCCTTTTTAAATATCACCAACAATTAGTCGATTTATCTCCATCAGCAAGGACCACTGCCCACCCCCCATTTCCACATCCCCATGCAGACATACACTCGGCTGAGCGAGCCCCCATCCCTGTCTTGTTTTGCCTTGAAGTATAAGAAATCACAGCTCCTCATTAGCTGGAGAGCACGTTTGGAACGGCTTTGTGTTTACTCACTTAGTAAGTGATGCTGGCCTTTTTAATTATCCTCCTTCCGCATGCCATTTAGAGCAGCAAGCTGTTCAAATCAAACCGAACGGGTGCGCATCGTCGGCAAGGCGGTTGGAAAGGACTGGGTTGCTTTTTTTTTTTTTTTTTTCCTTCCTCTTCTTTTACCTCACTGCTGCTGCGTCCTTCCTTGTCTGTCAGCAAGCCAAGGAATCCCCCCACCAAAAGCTCTTACGTAGGAAGACACCAAAACCGTGAGTCACTTTTCACTCCCAGAGCAGAGGAACAGCTCGGCATTTTGCACCTAGCAGCAGACCCAAGTTGATGGGGCTTTCCTCCAAGCCATTGAGATCCCTAAGACCAATGCAGTCCTCACATCTTTCTTTCTTGCAGTTGCGTCCTCTTTCTTTTACACCCTTCTCCATCCTTTCATTCTGGACCATTCTCTTCTTCTTCCTCCTCCTCTCTGTGATGTGACAGCCGCAGACCTCAGCCAGAGCTGGGTCCTTCTCACCTTCTGTTATTTTTCTCCCCCTGCAGCCGTCTTTAGCTGCTACCCTCTGCAAGCTGGATCACCAAAGACACACGACTCGCTCACAATGAATAATCAATACGGATATTGATCTAGGGAAAAATGTTTGTAAATTCCTGAAAGGGAATCAGGAGCAGGGGGCAGGGAGGTTCGTGGGGGACGACGCTGCAGAGCTCAACACCCGCTAGGAAGCAGGACCGCTTTTTGGATCCCCAAGTTTGGCCAGCTCCAAGGTGACTGGTACCGGAATGCATGCCGATGTGGGTGTGCGCGCCGTGAGGAGGGTGCTGTGTGGAGTCTCATCTCTCTACAGCTGCTTTCCCTGAAGAATCGGAGCCACATGGTCGGGAGCCCCCGTCAACGCCATGTCTTGGCTGCGGGCCAGCCCTGTTTTGTTTTCATTATCACACGCTACTTTGCAATTTGCATAAATACAGGGTTATTTTTTATCGTGTCGTCCAAAAGATAGAGCAAGGGGGGAAAAATAGACTCTTTGTTGTGTGCAAGGGGGGGGACTTGCTGCCTACTCATCAAGGCTAAGGATTTGCCTCTCAGACAGGGCTCTGGGGCATAGAGTGGGGGCTCCAGAAGAAATACAGGCAAAGGAGAGATAATGACAGAGGGGGAAGAAGCCGAGATGGGGGATAAAAAGTAGGATTTAATGAGAACCTCGGGAAACTCAGCTTGGTAAATCCAAATATTAAAGATCTGTTTTCCTTGCAGAGAATCATGAAGGCTTAGGCAAGGAAGGTGGCGAAAGATAGCTACCCTGGGCTGCCCAGTCTCTCTTTAGATACCTTGCATGCTTTCTGCTGGAACAAACCATTGGTTGGAGGGGAGTATGTAGCTCGATGAACGTACATGTCCTTTATCACGGAGAGACCAAGGATAGACCATGAATTCCTTCTCAGCGCTGATGGCTTTCACCCACCCACCCACCCCACCCCACCCACCCACAAAGTGAGAGGCTTTCTGCCTGGTCTGTTTCCTTACCTCCTTTGCAGACCCAGCCCTGCTACTCTCCAAACTGCATCTGTCCAGTTAAATGGGTGTCCTCACTTCATGCTCTCATTATCAGTACATTTGGTGCAGGAAGGAGCATGGTGGCTAAATGACAAGTGAGGGAGAGCTGTGTCCTGCATGTGCCTCTTGGCCATGGCAACATGGGCTCACACTCCCAAATCACACCCCAAAATGGTGTTTGGCCACTCCCAGGCTCCTGGAAGTAGAACTTCGATCTAGAGAAGCCATCTGTCTCAGCAACTAGCTGGTGGACACCTCCTCACAACGGTCTCTGCTCCTTCCATCTCTCCTCTCCACTACGAATTTGCAGTTTGATAATCATAATTTTACAAGAGAAAGGAAGGAAGGAAGGAAGGAAGGAAGGAAGGAAGGAAGGAAAGAAGGAACGAAGCTATCTCTCTGAGCTCAGTCTGCTCTTCCTCCTGTGGCCCTATCTCTTCCCGGGCTGGTGACAAAGGGGATGTGTCACTTGAGATAGCCTAGCTGTCAGGAGTAAGACCTGTACATGAGGATTCAATTCCAGCAGCACTTGTCCTGAGAGGAGCTGTCCAGTTTATCAGCCGCCGGCAGCACCTCGGCAGCAGCAGCAGCAAACATGGCTTTTTTTTTTTTTTTTTTAATTCCCTTTCTGGCTTCTGATTAGCTCTGGCAATCCAATTAGCAGAGGCATTTATATCACACAGGCTGAGGTTCCCTACACATCCTGGCAGCTCAAACCACTCATAAATCCCACCGATACTACATCTTCCTGTGACATGGATTAATTACAACACCAGGCCCTCCTAAGTAGGTCTACCAGTGCAAGTACATAAGAATATTAGAATCAAAGACAGGGGGCCAGAAGAAATGTCTTTTGTCTGTTATCAAGAATGCACCAAGGCTGCCTGGGAAGCCATCGCCATTCTCCATCTCTGAACCTGGGCATTGGTGGAGCAGATGTCGAAGAGGCCAAGTAGGCCTGACTCATGCATTATGGGGGATTCATGACCTAATCATGGCACATCCATATGTTTGATTGTTTGTTCATGCCTTTGGGCCCTTTACTGTGTAAGTTCAGAGCTCTTATGGACTCATTTCCTGCTGTGGCCCGTGCACAACCCGAAGAGTTAAACTGCTTTAAAACCCTTCACGAAGAGAGATGTCTTTATCCTCATTGGTATTCCTCTGCAGTCGGGCACAATCATGATATTGTGGTAACTTTGCATCTATCTACCGTTTCATTCCAGATTTTCCCTTACATTCATCAACCTCTGGCGTCTTTCTCTCCATTCATCTAGGTATATTCATTTAGATATCAACTATTTATTCTGCTACCCAGTCATCTATTCATCCATGTGCATCTCACTATCCATTTTCTACCCATGTATTGATCTATGAATTTCTTTCTATTATCTGTCATCTACTTGTCTATCCATTTGTGTCTCTCTTAATTCATTCATCTGCATTATCCATCTATCCGTTTTTCTATCTATTCATTAATCTATTCGTGTGCCTATCCATGCAATCATCTATCGTGGGCTTATTGGTGACCAGTCCCTTTTTTATTCTGTGCCTTTTGTTAGCTATGATCTTAACAGGGTCCAGGATTCCCATTCTCAATCACTTTTAAGATAAATAATAGCCATTTTCCAGATGAAGTCTATAAATGTTATGTGCTTGGCTGTCCATTCCTGAGTTTAAAAGAATGAACTAAAGAAATAAATCAGGTTTAAAAAAAAATCACATGATTTTAAGTGAGTTAAAATTACAAAGAAAATATTTTACCCTGGGTTCCTGGAGCAATTTCCTTGCTTAATAAAATAGACATCTCTGCTCCCCTTGAACCATGCCTTTAGAAGAGATGGTCTTTAGATAATGTTTACAACATAAATCTCATTCAACCTGTTATGTTTGCCACTGTGCATCCTTCATGCAAATGATTCAGTTCAACAACAGGTTATTTTTATCATAAAGTAAGACAGATATTAACCCTAACATGGCAGTAAAGTTGTATGCATTAAGGTCTCTTCTTTATCTAGAGAGGGTTCAAGACCCCATGTGTGCATGTGAGTCAGTGTGGGGGGTGGGTGCACACACTATGTACATGTGTATTCATATATGTTTCAGGAGAAAACTAAATACAAAAATTGCATTTTTTTCTCATTATTTATAGTTAAAATGCATTTAAGTCTAGGCTGAGATGTGGGCTTCCATACTTTCTCAGAACCCTAGTTTTAGCTCCAAAGAAAATAGGTTTCTGGGGAGAGGAATGAAAAGAGTCACTTCCACTGAAGACAGAACACCCACATTGTTGCTCTGAATGGCCAAGACTGAGTAGTGTGGCCGTGACTCCTCAGCGTTTGGAGGACAATGTTTCCCAAGCACTATCCCATGTCATAATCCTAACTAAACAGCAGATCTCTACCAATGTTCATCTTCAATATTATGGTAGCCAATATTTGCCATCAACATTATGATAACATTTAGTATAGCATCTACAATTTAGAATTCATATTTTTTGTTTGTTTCTGTTTCTGTTTGACTAAAATGAAGTATGTTTAGCCCTCTATGTGTGCTAGTTTCACATGCAGGGATTCGGCTGAGAACTATTCAAAAACATTTTATTCACTGTCTCTACTGAGTAAGTGCAGACTCTGTTGTATTCCGTAAGCGATTGTGCCCGGCCTTGTATATCATCTAGAGATACACAGGACAATATCATTAAATCAGATATTGCAAGTTACCTAGAACGATTAGAACATAGGAGACTACGTACTATGTATGTGAAAATAATTTCATTTTTTCTATGACTCTTCAAAGTCCTTCAACTAAATTGTCCCAGAGGGTCCAGGAGTCAATACCTTATAGATTCTAAAAGATGACAATATATTGAGGTGAAGACCATAAAACCCAAGAGAGATCATTGTGAAGCCAAAGAGTCAGACCCAAGCCATGCTGTTCATTCCACCACCATAAAATCCAGGCAGACTGGATTCACCTGGTTCTTTTCTCTTGGGTTGTTCCCATTCACCTTCTCACCATTGTTTCCCAGATTCTCTTGTAATCTGGAGTGAGATGGCATGATCTTAGTCTAATCCTGTTTTTACTTGCCATGCTAAGATGACCTCTCTAGTCAGTACCATTGGCTTGATGTCTACAGCTCATTTGCAGGAGCCCAGAACAGGGCTTTGATTTTTTTTTATTATCAATTTTTATCCTTTGTTTTTAATTATGTAGATGTGGTTAGAGGTGGGATGTGCACATGAGTGCAGAAGCCTATGAAGACAAGCGTTGTCTGATATCCCGAGCAAGAACTACAGATGGTTAGGAGCTGCCCAGTGTGGGTACTAAGAGCCAAACTCAGGTGAGAGCAGCGAGCGCTCCTAAGTGCTGAGCCACCTCTCCAGGCCCTTGAATTCTTTTAAAAAGCATTCAAAATATCAACTTCTTGGTCAGGAAAAGCATGTTAACATATAGTAATAGCATTGCTCAGACTCATGGCCGTCTGTATACTAACACAGTTCTAAAGTGTCTTGGTTTTCTGAGAAAGGACTGTCTCCTGATAGAGTACACTGGCCCAAAAGTAGCACCCCTTGCAACTGTAACTTGTTATTCCTCAAAAAGTCTAGAAGGTAAAGATCTGTTGGGAGTCAGACTATTGCCTATGTTCAAATCCTGATGCCACTATTGTTGGTACCACTGAATTGTTAGAGATGAAGTCATAATAGTAACTATTGTGATTTAGATGTGATATAACTCCCAAAACACTCATATATTGAAGCCTTGGTCCTCTGATATATCAGGGTTCTGACCTGCTCAATGTATTGCCCCCTTCAGATAGATAGATAGATAGATAGATAGATAGATAGATAGATAGATGTGTATGTATGTAATATATATGTATATATGTACACATATATATGCATATACATATATGCACGTTTATTTATACATATATACATATATGTACATGTGAGTATGCCTACATATATGTATACATATATGTGTACATGCATATTAATATGAATATATGTGTATATATGTACATATATGAATACATATACATATATGTGTATATGTATGGAGAGAGAGAGGAAATAGGAGCCACTGAAGACATCACTTTGAAGAGTGTCTCACCTCTGACCACCTCGGGTCTCTCATGTTTGCTTCCTGGCTACCATGAATGGACAGCTCTGCTTCCTGTCGTAACGATCCTCCTTCCTTGCCTTGGGCCCAAAGCTATGGAGCCAGCCCACCAAAGACTGAAATCATGAGTCCAAATAAACCTTTCTTTCCTTGAGCTGTTTCTCTTGGGTATTTGTCATGCACAGGAATGTTATGGAGGTTAAATGAGATCATATGCAGAAGATGCTGAGAGTAGAGCCCACCTATAATGACAGTGCAATAGAATTCATTACGGCGACTGTTGTCATTGCTCAAGCTTTGACATCTTGGCTATACATGCCCCCTTGTCTCTACTCTAGTAGCTCCGGCTAAATCAATTTTCACTTTATAAAGTTTGGCGATCTTCTTGACATAACAGAGGGAATAAGAATGTGGTAATTGGACTTGCCTCTCTCCTCTGGAAATCGGAACATTTTCTCTCAGAGAAGTGCTAAACTCTGTGCTCTCTACCTGGAGCGAGGTCTTAATTCCACATTATAAAATCCCTTTAATAAATCAGCGTCACCTCCCCTGATGGGGGTTTGATCCCTCCCGAACTTAAAACAATCCTGCAAAAAACCTTATTAAGAACCACAGGTTGAAAAGAATATTGTCAAAACTTTCTCTCTCCTTTCCTCTCCTCACTTTATTATCTCTTCATTTTTTTTGTCATTTAACTCCAATTATGAGATGCTAAGTGCTTTTGGAAGTTCCATTGTTAATATCTTCTTACAGCACTATTAACGTAAATCAAGTTTAATAGTGTCCCAGCAACTGTAAAAGCAATCAAAAATTCAGTACTCACGAATCATTCTGTAATTTCAGCATAAAATGTTAATAGAAATAATATCTAATACCATAAAATATCAGTAAATTCAACTTTAAATATAGGTGATGAATCTCTTCACTATCCTATAGCATGCGTGGAATATTCTAGTATGAAGTCCTTAATTGGCCAAGCCATATCTCAGTCATGTTCAGGCTGTCAGAAGTCCCCTCCTTTGCCCTAGCCTTGCTAGCCAATCCAAGCGGAATGAATGGCAATTACCAGTCATTTCTTCATGCCAAACAAACCTAGTCATCTGACCACTGGAGTGGGTGATGGGGGATGGTTCAAGGTCAAGGTCAGAAGAGCAGCCAACCTGAAGGAACGCAAATTAAGACAAAGATGTCCTCAGGAGCCCCAAGACACTGTATTGTGTGCCATCAGTCAATATGGCTAACATACAGGCTCTGTCTCTGGGGAGCATGCCCCTTCTGGGACAAACCAGACCTGAAATGGCATTTCAGGGCCAGCAGCGAGCACAGCTAGCACATACGCCCATAAGAAGCATCTTACTCATCAATCACTAGCTGACCCGTTTTTTGAGTTTTAAAGTTTGATCAAAGTCAGCAATTTTTTTTTATGAAGAGCTGATCTTCAAATACTTTAACGTACAATAGCATCTGCACATCCGTCCGCCAGTCCTTTTCGTTGGGGGGTTCACAGCATCTTAGCATGGACCACTGCCATGTTACTCATTTCTGTCTAAATGCAGCTTCTTTGAAGTAAAAAGAGAGCCCGAGGCATCCGGGAAGGCCATCAGAGTCAGCGCCGCTCCCTGTCCTGTGCTCATACATCCCTGCATTATATTCCAATTTGATTGACGTGGATAACTCCCAAACAACTGATTCTTTAACAAAAATGGATCTGGGATGGTGAGGCCACAGTGCTAAGATGCTCCAAAGCAGAGACTAATGATCTTGGTTCAAATGGGGTTGTATTAGGCAACCATTAGGGCTTCCAAAAGAAAGGCAAGTTGCAATTCAGATAGGGAGTAAAGACAGTGGGCAAGGAGCTCAGGAGTGGAGCTCTTGCCTAACATGCATGAAGTCCTAGTTTTATCTCCAGTGCCTGAACAAAGAAGGAGGAGGAGGAGGAGGAGGAGGAGGAGGAGGAGGAGGAGGAGGAGGAGGAGGAGGAAATGAAAGAAACAAGAAGGAAGACAGAGAGGGAAGAAGAAAGGAAGGGAAAACAAAAAAAGGGAAGAGAATGGTAGAGAGACAGAAAGAGGTGTTTTAGTGAGTGTTAGGTGAGGAGCCAGGTGCAAATATGCAATGCTGGGTCAGAACAAGAGTACAGTGTCCCAGTATTCACCCTGTGCCTGGAACATGCTATTCGGTTCTCATTGCTGACGAGTCCTGGCCTCTGGAAATCGGTAGTTCAGAATCTCCTAACTGATGCCCAGTTGTGGTTCTGACCTCCAGGCATTTGCTGACATCTTAAACCTGGCTTCATTTGCAGCCTGAGACTGCCCTGAAAAACAAGTGTGGGACACTTCTTGCCTACTGAACACCATTGTATTCCTTCCTCCAACCATGCTTCCTTCAGGAGGGACACACCCCCACTGTGACGTGCATTGGCTGGCACACAATCTTGGTGGCTTTAACATGTGTTCCTAAATATATGCAATAAGGCCATAATCTCTTGGCTTTATGGTTACTGTCATGAAAGCTGAAGTTCAGTCTAGATAAAATTGTAAGACTATTCAAGAAAAAAAAAACAGTAAGTCACAATAGATGGTTTTCTGAACTAGAATAAAATCAAGACGGTAGCTATGGAATGACTAGAGTCCAAGGAAATCACTTAAGATTCAGGAGATATCTCTAAATAAAAACACTATGAGTACTGTGGGAGATGGCCCGGTGCATGCTGGGAGATGGCCCAGTACATGCTAGGAGATGGTCCAGTGCATGCTGGGAGGTGGTCCAGTGCATGCTAGGCAAGCATAATGACCTGGATTTAGATCTCTAGCATTCACATGATAGCCAGATGGTATGTATCTGCAACACCAGTACCTGGGCTAAGGAGGAGACAGGAGGATGCCAGCCATGTGATATTGGTGAGAAAATAAACACACAGATTGAGCAAATAGAACCCAGAAGTAGACCCACACAAATAAAGCCAAGAAGTCTTTGACAAAGAACCGGTAGGGCTATAAGAAAAAGACATGAGTCTTCTGAAATTTTCTGGAAATGTGTACAAGATAAAGCTCATCACTGAGTGATGAGTAACAGAAAAATAAAATGTCTGCAGATAGAAAATGTGTTTGATATAATACAGTATATTCACACACAGTGCACTGGGGCAACTGTGTTGAGACATAGTAAGGGCATAGAAAGTACATTTAACGTGTCTGTATGTGTTTTTTTAAATATTAAGTAAATTATAAAATAAAATAGATATGTGGTATTGCTTTCACTTTTAGTTTATGAAGATATAAACCATTTAAAGTAAATCTGTACATATGCAGATACCTATGAAATAAAGTATATACTTCTACAAAAAAAAGAATAAAATAATGTGCTAAAGTTATTACTGTGAATAGAAGTATTATCATTTTTCTACTTTCCATCTTATATTTTTCAAAATTTCCACAATGGTCATATCCGTTTTTTGTAAGCAATAAAAAGTATAATAGCTATATAAATAGATAAAAGATAGATGATAGGCAGATAATAGAGAGAAATAATATACATTCATTTATTACAAAGTTTCACCAAGGCGCTGGTATATAGAACATCTTTTATCTCTTGGCTTTAGTACCGCCTACTTCACAATTCTAAAAGTGTGTTTGTTCTGTAGAAACCCTGCTTTCCATTATGATTGGGGCCACAGAATCAAATGTGATGTGTGACCAGATTTTCTTCTTAGGATCATCCTTCACGCAGTAGCAGCATTCAGAGAACCCAAGTATAAATACGAAAAATGAAGACAATATCAAAATAATCAAATCATCCAGAGCTGATTCAGAAGGAATCTCATAGGCCCTGGATGTTCCTGGACTGTTTTATTTTTCACATTGGAGACCTGAGGTCAGGAAAGAGTGGAAGCAAGAGGAAACAGATGTCTCTGATTTGATATCCAGCTCAGGTTCTCCCTGGGCACCTCCTGGCCCCTATTCCTCTAATAACGGCTCCTTCTCCGGGTCCTTGGGCTTTTAGGATCTACATCCCATCCTTTCAAATTTATGATCTCATTCTGCCATCTCTGGCATCCCAGACTTTCATCCTGAACTCCTGTTTTTCTGCCAGCCATGACCAAGGAGGAGAGTTTATTCTCAAGCCAGTGTTCTATGGAAATTAGAAATAAGTTGGTTACAGATATTCAGATTCAATGACTTTATTACCCCCATAGCTTTGCTATACTTCCAATAGTCTTCATGCTCAAACAGTTCTGTGGCACTGTGCCTTCAAGGGTCTCCCCTTTAGTTCATTTGCCCTTGCAATAGAGATCCTCTCTAGACCTAGAGCATATCTTATGTAGGACCCACCCAACAATTCCCTATAGCATGGTTGTCCCCAAGGGACACCCTCCTTCACTTATACAAATGCATCTACCCCTCAAACTCCACCTATCCTGGGGCTGTTTTAGAAGATTTAAAATACACAAAAGAAGGAATTATAGTTGTTTAAATGAATCTGTTTCACATAGGCTAGTGTATTTGAACACCCAGTCCCCAGTTGGTGACACTGTTTAGGAAAGCTTAAGAGGGGTAACCTTGCTGAAGGAATATGTCATTGGGGGTAGGCTTATGACTCGAGTTCCTTTCAGTTCTCTCTCTCTCTCTCTCTCTCTCTCTCTCTCTCTCTCCCACCCCTCTTCTTTCTGATCATAATTCAAGATGTGAGCTTTCAACTTGATACTCCGTTCTTCACACAGGTGGCCATGCCTGCCACTCTCCCTTCATGATGGACTCTTTATCCCTCTGGAACTTCAAGCCCAAATAAACTCTTCCTTCTGTACATTGACTTAGTCATTGGGTTTTATCACAGTAACAGACAAGTAACTAAGACACAGGAAGGAAGGAAGGAAGGAAGGAAGGAAGGAAGGAAGGAAGGAGAAAGAAGGAAGGAAAGAGGGAAGGAAGGAACAAAGGAAGGAAGGAAAGAGAAAGAAGGAAGGAAAGAGGGAAGGAAGGAACAAAGGAAGGAATGGAGAAACAAAAGCAGGTAGGCAGGCCTTTCAGTGAATACAGCCCACAGAACCATGGCTCGACAGACTATAAGGAATATCCACTTCAGCTCTCACTGCCCCGCCTAACCAGATGTTTTTGGTTAGCACAGAGGCTGCACAATGAGCACAGCATCACTAAAAGACTCAACAATCAAAGAATTTTAGAAAATTCTACGGTGGTCGTTTGAATGAAACTGGACCCCAGGCTCATAGGGAGTGGCTTAATTGGAGCTGTGGTCTTGTTGGAGGAAGTGTGTTACTGGGGACGGGCTTTGAGGTTCAAGATGCCCAAGCCAGGTCCAGTGTCACTCTCTTCCCTGCTGCCTGCCGTTCCAGATGTAGAACTCTCAGCTCCTTCTCCAGCACATGTCTGTCTACATGCCACCATGCTTCCCACCGTGATGACAATGGACTAAAGCTCTGAACTTTAAACCAACCCCAATTAAATGTTTTCCTTTATAAGAGTTGCCATGGTCATCGTGTCTCTCCATAGCAATAAAAAACAAACAAACAAACAAACAAACAAAAAAACCCTACCTAAGACAACTGCATATTGTGTCTGGCCTTTTGGAGCTTAATATATATGATATGATGTTAAAGGCTCTGTGACTCTTGGCACAAAGACTCTTGGAAGTAAAGCAAAGCTGTGGGGGCAATAGAGCCATTGAATCTGAGTATCTGTAGTTGGGTTATTTCTGACTTCCATAGAACACTGGCTTGAGGATGCACCCTCCTCCTGTTCACCCTAGCATTTCTCTTCTGTTAATGGAATCCCAGCCCTTTTATTTCACACCTTACCTAGTTTTCCTTAAAACATAGTTTCCTGAAGAAGTCTTGCCCTATTTTCCTACTGGTCTTCAGTTTTTATGATGCTAGAATTTTTGAAAAAGACCGGCGTACGACCCACCACCATGATATTCTTTGCTCATATTACTGTATAGTGACCCTTTCAGTTTATGATCTCTTACCAACAACCATTGGTTGAAGAGTAATGGAAAACTTCAGTGCCCTTAAGATAGCAGAATGTGGACTGGGCACTGGGTATTCCTTGATGCTACCCTGCCAATTCAGCAGCTCCCACACCAGGGCTCAACTCCATCCCCCTCCACAGTACCACTCATTCCCTGTAGCTCTTGCTCCTCTCTCTCTCAGTATCTGATGTCATTCTTTGTTTCGAGTCTGTCCAACAGAGACCTGCAGAGGCTGGGCTGTCGAATAATGGAGCCACATTGATCAAACACGTCTGCTAGTGTTGGTTTCCTATCAAAACAACCCACAGCCCCCCAGACCTTCTGCTGTTTCTGTGACTTCTGTTTATCCATAAAGGCCATATCTGTGGGTATAAACATCTGTCAACAGCATAATACATGAGCAGGATCTGGTCTATCCATATACAAAGGAATATTGCTCAGTCACATAAAAGGAACAAGGATCTGGAACAGGCTGCAGCATGACTAAATCTTGAAGACAATATGTTAAGTGAGAAACAGCTGTGGGATTTATGGTGTATGATTCTATTTATGGGAAATAACCAGAACAGGCAGATCCATAGGTGTAGAAAGCAGAGTTGTGGTTCCAGATGTGTGGAGAGGAGGGAACAGGGTGGTGACACCTCCCAGGATGGATCTTCCATTTGGAGTGATGAGGAGCTCTGGTGTTAAATGGCGACAGCAGTGTAATATTTTTAATGTATTTATTGCCACTTTACAGTGGTAAAGTGTATGATGAATGTATTTACTGTGTTCAAGGAAAGGCACTTGCCTCCAAGTCTGATGACCTGAGTCTGATTCCTGAAACCTACAAAGCCAAAACAGACAGTCTTCTCCAACAAGTTGTCCTCTGGCCTCCCTACGCACGGCATGGCATGCACACTCACGTATAAAATAAACAAATACATGCGTGTAAGATTTATCTTTTAGAAAACAAGTTGGCTTATCCCCACAGTCAGCCCAATATTATTCTCCATGTTCTTCTGTTTCCTCACCTCCAAATCTCCACTAGATCATGAGCCCCGCGCATCTCTACAGTGAGATCCAAGATGGATCACACACACTGAAGTGTGCCAAGAGTTGCCTTCTTGTTTAGATTTAGTTGTGACAGAATACAGCATCACCTGCTGTGCTGTCCCTTGCCTCCTAAGGAGCCAAAAGAAGACTGAGTCCATGCCGCATCTTATGCTACATCCTGGGGACCTGGGTCTTCAGGATGCACAGAGCCGACACTATGCCAAATATGGGATAGAGTGACATAACAGTTCTCACTCTTATAAGGAAACTGAAGCGACCATCGTTTTTGTCTCCTAGGAATGATGTATGGACAGTAAAACTCATTAATGCTCTCTTTTTCTTCTTTAAAGTCCCAACATCTATAAGTTAAAGGAATTAGCTCTACGTTTGCATCTGTGACAAAGCCATTGGTAGAGACAGGTGTGAGAAGGGAAGTCTATGCCATCTCTGGGACCCCAGAATGTTCTGGATTCCTCCGTTATCAAGAAGACTTCTTTTCACCTTCAATCAAATCAGAGAGAGAGTGAGAGAGAGAGAGAGAGAGAGAGAGAGAGAAAACCTATTATGAAGCTGTGAGAGAAACAACCTTTAATCCTTGCAAAGCCCAATAATATTATGTATATTGACTGAAACCCATGGAGTGGGCCTACCAGGTTTTTTCATTACCAGGGTACATTGTAACCTAGCTACCTTTGAAAAGTAACCAACCTCGAGAGGCACTTGACATTTGCAAAGAATTATGGGTGCCCTCTCTATGTCTTCTCAAGTTCCCAAATTTACAATGGTCTTAATTTAAAAGTTAAGCCGGGGGGATCAATTGCTTAGTGTCGGGCCAGGCTGCCCTTTTTAAAACAAAACAAAACAAAACAAAAAAATACCAAGCCCCCGTGGACCAGTGTGACCTGACTTCCTCCCTGGGCTCAGGTTTTGGTGATGCACAGGCTGTCCTGTGTTTAATTTTGAAGGAAGGTGTTTGTACTCAAATCCGAGTTGCAGGTCCCAGTCCTCCAGGTGTTGCTGAGACACATGAAGGCCGCAGCAGCTGGCAATGTGGTGGTGAAAATGGAAAGAAGAAAAAAAAAAAAAGGACATAAGTCTCTTCTTTAGCAAATCCCCTGGAAATGACACAGAGCCTTGAGGATCGATACCATTGATCCAGCCAAGGCTTCCAGCAGCCTTGCTGCATCTTGCTCAAAGCAACAGTCACAACCCAGGGAAAACACTAAAATCATGCCCAGGAAAACTGTGCCCAGATCAACTCAGGAAATAGAAATCCAAGTCCAGCCTGTTACCAGCTTTCTCTCTTTAGGCAATGGCCATGGGTCAACATTAGAGCAAGGATCAGTCTGAAATCCCAAGTGGGCCATGGCCTTGCTCTCCCACAGAACATTATGATGTTCATTGATACCAGCACCCCGGCATCTCCTGCTGAAATCCATGTCCTGTGTAAGTCAAGACTTCGGGACAAAAGAGGAAGCAAAGCTATGTGAGTTTCTTGAAAGCATCAGAAAGTAGGTATGCTACAGAAAGAGGGAGGCAGAAGAAGGGAGATCTCTGAATTTGAGGTCAGCCTGACAGAGAGAGAGAGAGAGAGAGAGAGAGAGAGAGAGAGAGAGAGAGAGAGGAGAAGAGAGCACTCAAACAATATTTGAACCTGTGATAAACACATGGCCTCTCTTTGTTTCCTATAAAAAATCAGGCAAAGCCATAATCATTCGTAAATGAATGCAAACTGTTTTACCACAGTCTGGTACCCAGACCCCAAAGGTGAATGAGCTGACACTTAACAGTAGAGTTTCCCGTCTGGGATGGATAAAGAACTGTCTCCACTATAATTAGTAGAAGACTATAGAAGTGCTCTAGGAATCCCAGAGGAGAGGAAGTGATTCAGAGAGGAAAGATTTTTGCAGAGAAGCTGGCCAGTAGTAAGCTACAGATATATTGGTAGGAGTCTTGAAAGACAGAGTAAAGATTGCATTTGCCCTGCAAACAGCACGAAGTCTAAAACAACAGAAGGGTGTAATGCTTTGTCAGTTAAAAAAAAAAAAAAAAAAGATACACCTAGGTAGCAAATGTATCAGTCAGCTATTGCCACCATTGTGCTGTGTAACAAATCTCCCTCAGACTATCTTAAAATATATACATGATCTTTGGTTCTGTTGGGTTGAGATCAGCTGGCCTGGGGTCCAGATTGCAAGAGGAGTTCAAGTGAATGTCATTGCTCAGGATTTTCAAACCAGTCACTATTCGGGGCATATTGGTCTGGAACAGATCCACAGGGCATAAGCACATGGACAAAAGATGCAATGCCTCCTGTAGAATACACATACACACACACACACACACACACACACATACACACACATACACACACACATACACACACACACATACACACACGCGCGCGCATACATACACACACACACACACACGCATACATACACACACATACATACATACATACATACATACATAAACAAGCACACATGAGTGCACAAGCACATACATGCACAATCACACACACACACGACACACCATGCATACTCAGAAACACATGTGCACATGCACGCACATGTACAAGCACACACACCAAGAGACAAATGCAGCCATGCAATTGAGCCACACACCAACACACGAGGGAGCACGCCCTGCACCTTCAGTGGGAAGAAACTGCAAACATCACGAGAGAGACAAAGGCTGTCGACGTACGATTCTCGGATGCAGAAGGCATGAAGAATTGTGAACAGAGATCCTTCCTCCCACGCCCAAGGAGAAGACAAGCTGGGGGTGGAGAAACCGCAGGCGGCTATGATATGTTGAGTGGGGTCCCATGTAAAACAGAAGGAAACAATCCATTGAGGAACACACAGAACCCTTATGAACCTAAGGGATCCAACCGAGCCGGCCTTGTTCATCTATTTAGAACAGGAATAGAGCACTAGCTGGCGCGTTATTAAGTGGCTGGTTGAAACACTTAGGAATTCCTAGTTGAGTTATAGTCTTGGCAGCGGCTGTCTTGCAGGCCCATCTGGTTTGAATTGGCAAAAGCACAGCTGTGCCTGCTGGTGGGTGAGCCTCTCTTTTTGAGTAATGGGTCTGTGTGGAAGGGGTGGAGAAAGGATGGGCCCGTTGTCATGAAAAATGGGTAGAGAGAACACAGAGCTACTAGTGGTTTCTCTCTGCCACAAGGAAGTGGGCCTGTGGTTCTGGGCTAGAGGACAGATTCCTGTAGAATGACTGGTCCCCTTCTGTATCTCCTGAGCTGTCACCCGCACTGGGTTCACACGACCGCTTCTCATCCTTGGGATATGAATTGATTGTTTTGCTTTTATGGGGACTTGGATAATTAGTTTCACGTTTTTAATTTATAGCATTAGCTAAGCTTTTTTAATCCGTTATTTATGGCAAAAAAAAAAAATTAAATTGCCTCCTGCCCCCTCTACTGAAAGCATCTCTGGGTCCCGTGGTTGGTGGAGCGTTTTTCAGCCAAGCCTGTGGCCTTCTTAAGGAAAACTTTTCTCAAAGATGAGTTATGATAGGATCTTTAATTCTCTCCTCCCTGGATCTGGGGAACATTGTAAAGATCAATAGCAACAAAAAAGTCTGAGATCCTTGAGTAGAAGTTATGTCTCTCTGAAGCTGTTTTAGAAGGTGATGCTGAGCGGGCTGAGAAGAGATGGTTGCCCATGTAGAGAAAGACCCTTGGGTGAGATCCTCTCTCAGTGTCATCTAGCTGCCCTCCTTTGCTCCAGACAATCACAGGGTCCTCAGTGAAGTACAAAAGTAGGCAGTGGCACGTGTCATAAGCCAAAGACCAGAGGCATGTACCGCCTCCAGACATTATAACACCATGTCGTTGTCCAAAAAGTTCATAGTCCAGAGTCCTGTGGATGAGGTCCTACAAAAGAAAAAAAAACAATTCTCATTTTAAAGTGGTTTGTGCTTTTATGCTGGCCCTCATTCATGGCCTGTCTTTTGCCACAGTAGCCCACGGGCCCCAGCCTAGACATGTCTGAGACTGAGCAGGTTCAAGCCATCAACTAGAAGCCTTAGATTCTAAGCATCTTCATTTACGTCTAGGCCAGTTAACTCCTCGGAATCCTGTCTAGTCTGGAAGAATGGCTGGCAGATTCCCAGATCCTGGCTCCTTTGCGCTGAGTTGAGTTTGTAGCCTCATCTTAAGCCACAGGAGCAAACCTCTGTCCCAGTGGTAGGTCTTAGGAAGCCAGGCCCCAGGCCTTCCATTGAGCCCTACTGCTGAGGTAGCAGGAGGCAAGCGTGGATTGTATCCAGACTGGTAGCTACAGCCCTGAGCTATCGTTGCAACTTCCACCCCAGCTTTGATCCGTTGCCCAAGCCTATCGAAGCTGGAGTGTTGAAGGGTTAAATACAAAACACCAGGCTGCAATGGAGCAGTAACTGAGGACAAAGAGGATACTGATGGGCAGCTGGGGTCCTGCCCCTCCCTCCCCGCATCTAGGCCAAGGGGTCTCGGTGTTTACTGAATATTAAATAAATACCAATTGAATCGTCTGTTTAATGAGGTGTATCAAACATGTAATAAGATACATATCTATTAAACAGTTGTGAAATCTCAGTAAATATGTTCTTAATAATCAAGGGTGCAGATGGCTTACAGATTGGACCAGAGAACAAAGACAGAGAGAGCCTGTATGAGGAACTGAAGGGCCATCTCCTGAAAGCTGAGAGGGCGGGTGATTTTGCAGCCAGAATTTGATACATGTATCTGGGCTGAGCCCGAGTCAAAATGGGAGCCAGGCCCATAAAGGGCACTCTGTAAACTTCAAAACTTCAAGATGAAGGGCAACAGTCACAGAAATGAAAGACAGACAAATGGCTGTTCACAAAAAAAAAAAGAAAGAAAGAAAGAAAAAAAAGACCCCCCCAACACCCCCCCTGGGTTTTAAGCACAACTTCAAGGTCCAGGAGTGCACAGGAATCTCCAACTCCACGTGCCCTCCTTGAACGTCCCCCACACTGCAGAGCGGGGCCAAGAAGGAGAAAACAAAAGAGTCACATGATATGTAGGGAAGGATTATTAACTTGTTTTTCTGTCTCTTAAAAAGTGGTAATTATCATATTATATTGCAATGTGCTATTGAGGTTACTTTAGAAAACTACTGAAAACTGATCCCTTTCTCCTCCTCGTGCATGTAGGTCAAACCCAGAGGCTGGTTCGGTGGGATTGTCTGCCAAATAATTGGTGTTTAGAACGGAGAGGAGGCTAGAGGAGCGGAATGTTTGGGGGGAAGGCAGGGTCTCTTAAAGGGAACCGTGGATGAGCTCAAAGCTCAAGACCGTGCTGCCCAACACGCCCTGAATCGATGGGCACAGTGAAAAAGGTTGTCTCTCCACCTTGAGGCAACCCAAGACTGGGTGCTCTCAGCTTAGCTCTGATCCCATGACCCTATCTAAATGGGATCCCATGATCCCAAAAGAACCCTCCTCTTACAGGGTCCCACAGAGACAGTCAGAGCTACGAAACTCCAGGGTCTATTCTGTCTTTCGGATGAGAAGGTGTCTCAGATAATCAAAAGTACAACGATGGTAATAATTGATCTTGTTGTTCCTTCCTGGATACCTGATGAGGTCCTTAGCATTTACGTGTATTCATTATCTATACAACACAATAGCCATGAACAGTTCTTATCTTTCCCTCCAATCAAGAAACTTGGAAGGCGGGCTAGAGAGATGGCTCAGAGCACTTGCTGCTCTTGCAGAGAACAAAAGTTTGGTTCCCAGCACCCACCTGGTGGCTCACAACTCTACTCTACCTCTAACTATAGAGTCTCTAACTCCAAGTGATCCAATACCTTCTTCTGGCTTCTGAGGGCAAGAGACATCCCTGTGGTGCACATGCATGTATACATGAAAATACCCATGCATAAACTTTTTTTTTTAATGGGGAGAAGTTTGCTGGAGGGATAGTTCAGTGGGTAGGAGCATCCGTGAACATAAGAACCACAGCTGAGAACCCAGTACTCACCTCAAAAGCTAGGTGTAGCCATGTGTGTGCCTGTAAGTTCAACACTGTAGCCGGCAGAGACAGGAGAATGGATTTGTGTCTATTCGTACATATGTGCAAGTGTGGGTATGTGCATGTGTGTGCCTGTGCCCACAGAGGCTGGAAGTCATCAGAACCCCTGGAGCACAGCCTAGTGTGAGCCACTAGTTGTGGATACTGGAAATCCAATTCTAGTCCTCTGCCAGAATCTTGAAGTAACAAGCCATCTCTTCAGCCCTTTGTTTCTGTTTTAGATAAAATGTGGGACCAACAAGCAAACCGGCGTTTCTTGAGGTGATAAATGGAAGTGGTATAAAATGAAAGTCAGCCTGTGACATCATCCCAACATGGACTTTGAATCTAAAGCAGGCACTGGCAGCCTCGGGCTCTGTTCTGTAGAAGGAACTCAGAGAGCTACTTTTCTGTTCATATTTGGTCATTCGGTCTCAAGGGGAAAGCTGGATAGGAGCACAGAGTATAAGAATTTCATGAGTCACTCTTGATCCTAGCTCTGGGGAGGGAGAGGCAGGAGGATCTCTGTGAGTTTAAAGGTAGCCTGGTCTACATAGAGAGTTCTAGGCTGACAATGGATGTGCAGTGAGACCCTGCCTCAAAAATAGAAAAAGAGAGAGAGAAAGAAAAGAAAGCATCTTGTAAGCTATCATTCTATCATCAGGGGCATTGGGATTTTGTTATTGTGTCTCCTGGATGCTCAGAAAATGGGGGTAATGTTTGAAAAGATCTTTTAGGGGCCCCCCAAAATGAAGAAGTTCCTCCCTTCGTCTATAATGCTGCCTCAGTTGTCCCCCTCCACAGAAGAGTGTGGCCTGTGGGCTCTGAAAGAGGATTAACTGTGGCATTGTAAATATGGCTCCTCTGAGCTGACGTGGAACCTTGCTCTGTATGTTCCAGGTTATTAGGGTTAGCAGAGAGAATGTGCATTTATTTACTGAAGGTACTTTATAAATCAATACCTTGTTTTTGAATTCAGGTCAATAGGAATAACTCTGAAACACAACCAACAACTACAGCAACCCTAAAACAGCATTTTCAACTTATTGATTTTTTTGAAAAGTATCTTTTCCTGGCATTATTCACACACCCTTGATAAGCAACTCAATGCAATAAAAAAAAAAAGTAATGGATTTTTTTAACCCCCAAATATATATTTATATCTTTTTTTTTTCCCAACATGTCTTTGAATGGTAGCCAGGTGGCTTCTTTGGACTAGATATGTTTCTGGGAGAGATGCAGAAAGGAAGCCCACGTTTATCCCCTGCCCTTTTGCTGTCTGTTTTAGAGAACAGCCAACAGACCAAAAGCTATTGCCACTCAGTCATGTCCCATCTTTCGGTGATTTTAGATATTAATCTAATCTTGCCAAAATCTGTGTTTCTTCCCACACCGTATCTACTGAGCATCGTACCTGGCCACAGCCTTCACCTGTGCACGTCCCCACGCACGTAGCCAGGTGGAGCACTCTTAGTCTGCGATATCCATAGACTCCACGGTGTTAGGGAACACCCAAAGTTCTTTGCTCGTACGTGCGTGCTTATTTCATGCAGAGGGGAGAGTGGGCATGATTCCAATCAGAGATCATGCCCCTGAAAAGCTGTTCCTTGTTCCTCTAAGTTGTTCTCCGGGGACTCCTGGTTTTCCTGTGGCATCTGGGGTCAAAGGAACTTTCACATTCATATACAGAGACTTTGGGCCTGCTTTATATTAAATTCTCTCCAAAGTAGTTTTCTGACAGCTATGTGATACTGTGCAGACATAGTCAAGTGTTCATGGTGAGGTGGACGGTGCAGGGACAGACAGTAAATAAGAAGGAACTGTCCTCTGTTAAGTTTGATGTTTAAAATATATATGCAACCGCATTTTAACTTGCCCTCCGCAAAACTCTATTTGAATCTATTCCCAACTCAACCATACTGTGAGATGAGGCCTACCCGTAAGGTTTATAAAGAAGGCAGAGAAAGGGATCGTTGAAGCAACAGACACTGCTTTTGCAGGGTCATACTTGCCTGGCTTTCACAAGGCCAATCACAAGCCCCACCAAAATGGGCTCATGGGAACGGATCTGCCCCTCTCTTCTGTGTTTTTTCCTCCCCGTGAAAGATGCCACATTAGCAGAGGCATCCATCACCTTGGAGACACAGACTAGCCTCTCACAGGACCCCGGAGCAGCCGCCATCTTGGATTCAGAATCTCAGTTTCCAGAACAGCTCTCTTGCCTATAACTCACCTGGTCTGTGGTACAAACTTACGGTACAAATGGACCAACGTGATACTAACTCCTCATTAAAGGATCTTGTGTTTGGCAAGTATTACTTTAATTGAAATGTGTTACTTTTATTAACGTGATTATCTTTATTTTCAATGTTTTATTGGCATTCATTAATTATATATAATAGGTTTCATTATGATTTTTTTCATACATGTCTATAACATATTTCAATTGTATTTACCCCCATCCCCCTCTTTTGCCCTCCTCTGACTCCTGTTAATCTCTTTCTTCTTCCCCAACTAGTCCTTCTTCAATCTGGATATGTTTTTTTTTTTCTTTTTCTTCTTGTGGCCCAGTGGATTTTGTTAGGGTCTTTTACAGGAGCATATCCGGGAGTTTGTTTATAGTACCACGCACCTACACCACTGAAGACAAATGTCTCTCATAAATCTTCAGGGAGCAGGGATAGAGGGGGCATGAATCCCTCTCCCTTCCATAATAGGGTATTAACAGGCCCGGTCTTATGGAGTTCCTGTGCTGTTAATCACAGCTGATGTGGATTCAAGAAGACGATAACCATCTCATACCTTGAAGTCAGCATTACATACCATGTTCCCTCCCTTCTCCCAGCTCTTACATTCTTTCTGATCCTCCATTTTTGATGGTCCCTGACCCTTGAGGGGTAACACAGATGCCCCATTGTGGCTGGACATTCAACAGTCACTGATTCTCTGTACGTCAGTCAATTCAGAGGCTCTGTGGTTACTGCTGCTTGCTGGGAAAGGAAGCCCACCTGACTGAGGCTGATAACGGTACTACTCTACAAATGCAGACATCGTAGTGGTGGAGGTAGTTTCATAGGCTCTCATGTTCATTGAACAACACAGTAGTGGCCTATCTACACAGACCTGTGACTTCCCTAACCACAGATTTTCCAACAGGTTTACGGTACAAGATGAGAATTCCCTCGTAAAAGCAGGCATCAAATAGGATTTTTTTTAAGGTGGTTACCGTCATAACAGGTTTGCCACTATTGTAGCAGTGGGTTCATCTCGCTAGTGTATTCAGTGTGCTTACACACAGGTTCCACATGACTAAGACTGCTGATGTTCTTCCCCAGTCTGCTAACTAGCAGAGAAGAGGCTCCTGGGCCAGTTCTGTCTCAGTTTCTTTATGTCTTGCAGCCAAGGAACAGGGCCCTACCAGCTTGTTCTAAGGAACCAATTATTTTAATGTTTGACCATTATTTGCCTACAAAAAAAAATGGTAATTTCTTTGGTCAAACCCGATAGAAATACAGTATTTGTCCTGTATATGGGTCACTGTTTTTGAAATTTTGCATTTGTTTGGGTAAAAGAATTTCACCACGTTATGTAACCCAGATTATTTTTATAAAATAACATTTTCTCGTTAAATGTTTTATTCATTATTCCTGCTGATAAAATAATGTACCATTTAAAGAAGACAGAGAAAAGCACTTATAATGTGATCATCTAGACATAGCCGTTCTGTTATCCCAGTGATAACAATGATGAAATTTAGTTTGAAACAAACTTTTGTGTATATAATTTTCCCTTATTAAAGACAAAAACATAGTTGCATCCTAATGAGACACGTGTGCTTATGCTCACACAGAAAGTTAAATCTCAGATTAATATTTGATGCTACAGGGAACAGAGCAGCTTCAACTTCTCCAGAACTGATGATGCTTTGATTGTATACTTGACGGTTCTGAGAACACCACTTCACATAAATACACGGTATTAAACAGTGAAAATGTGGTTAGGGCCCTTTCAGAAATTGTTGGAAATTTGCTCTAATTCTAAGCTAAAATCCAGCTATTCTCTCTGTGCGTCTCCTCTCTGTGTCTCTCTCTGTCTCTGTCTCTCATCATCATCATTATTACTCTTTGACCAAACCCTCCCCCATCCCCCCTTCCAGCTTCTCCCCATCACGTACTCCTTACCACTTTTCCTCCCCACTCCATGTGTCCCTTTTAAAAAAACAAAACAACAAAAAAAAGAGTGAGTTTGCTTAGTTCTGCCCTTGTACACGATTCTTATTTTAAATGTATGTGTGGGGGAGGAGAGGGGCCTACTGCCTGCGTGTGTGCTTGTGTTGTGTATCACTGAAGTGTCTGGTGCTCTCAGGAGCCAAATCCCTTGGAAGTAAAGTCACTCTCTATTGTGAGCTGCCATGTGGGTACTCTGTATCAAACCTGGGTCCCCTAGAAGAGCAAGAAGTGCTCTTAACAGCTAAGCCATCCCTCCATCCCCATTGTACATGGTTCTTCAGAATATATTCTTTCAACTCAGTTTTCTGGGTGCATGTACATCGCTGGGAACTTTTACATCTTCATCTTGAATCCTACCTTTGTCGTTAGGCATTTTCATGCAAACGCTTTTCATTTTATTTAAGTCACCTTGTTAAACTCACGTAAATATTTATTTGGATTAGAAAGGAAAGCAACATGTTCATTTTTTTTTTAAGTACTTAAATGCGGATGATAATGTAGAGTTAAATCATTCTTTATGTGGCCAGGAACTATCATACCTGTGATCACGGTGTAAAGTTCTCTGTCAACACAGAATGTTTGGTATATTATTATAAATGTCTTCAGGCAAACACATCTCCTCCCTTCTCAACTAAAGATTTCCCACTCCATTTCTCAAAGTTAGCATCACCCAGTTAGCCTTCACAGGCGTCTATTGTTTGGTGTTGGTCATAGATACCGCAGTAGAGAGAGAGAAGCTCACCGAGATGCTAAGCTTTCATTTTCTTGAAGAGCAGAGGGGTTCAGACTTCTTGGGGGAAAAAAAAAGACTGACCCTAGCCAGCTCACTCCAGTTACTTTTATTCAATCATTACTCAAAATTAATTGGAGCTGGAAAAGGTTCCAACTGCCAAACTTATCTTGCCCTTGCTGCCTGAGAGCAGACGACCCACACCGATCCTGGTCCCTACAGATCCTGGTCCCTTCCGATCCTGGCTAGCTGTAATCACAAGTAAGACCTCTGTGTTTGCCAGGAGTGTCTTAGGACCGAGGTTTGTCCCCTGGCAATCTCTCACGTAGCACCAAGAGCAGACTTTCCAGGAAGACAACATTTCTTTAAGGTTCAAACAGTCTCAAAACAACTTCTCAGCCTTTTCTGATTAACACAAACAAAGCAAAGGCTTTGCTGAAACCTTTCACACAAAGCCAGACACAAAGGCTTTGCTATAAATTACACTGAAAACCAGAAATAAAGGTTTTACTTTACCTATGACTACCAGCTTCTATCATGTATGTATGGCACCTTTGATAATAAACTCAGAAAGTAGTGGAGAGAATGTTCTAGAAACTCCATAGTTCTGTATGGCTCATTCCTCCAGGTTAAACTACTAAGACAAAAGGAGTAGACATACATTTATATCTTTTGTTTCCAAATTGGTTTCCAAAATATCCTAATTTGCATTCCCACCTGCCTCGTTAGAGGGGCTCCTTCATATTTTCATGCTGAGATTGGGGTTCCACTTCTTACCTCTTCTCTGGGCTTCCAAATGAACTTAATAAACAAAATGTTACTTTATGTCAATTTGCATGACTGATTGTTCCTGATGTAGACATTGTTTTCCCAATTATCTCTTTCTACTCTCTCCTTTTGCCCCTCTGGTGAGTCATTTTTATTTTTAAGATGGCTGACTTCAAGATGGCTGACTCACGTTGACATCCGACCTTAATTCCTAGTCTACAGTTATGAAGCAAGTGAGCTCTGAACTCACAAATTTGGCTTCATTATTACTTACTGCCAACAAATGAATTAGCCAGACACTGTTAGAAATTTCTGACCAGAAATACAAAATGTTGAAACCACAAGAAGGCTTCTCATTATACCCTGCCTTAGCCAACTGCCTTCCAACGTCTAATCGTGTGCCCTTTCATTTAAAAAGAATGTGAATAACTTATACTTTGAAAGAGAGAGAGAGAGAGAGAGAGAAAGAAAGAAAGAAAGAAAGAAAGAAAGAAAGAAAGAAAGAAAGCAAGCAGCAACAGAAGAGGAAAGGTAAAGTTTGTTTTGTTTCCTTGGTTTAGAACTAACACCTGTCAATCATGATGGCTGAGCCCTAAGCCTGTGGTGTAAGTCTTTCTGTCTCTTTCCCTCATGTTTGAGTTTCTTTATGCATACACGCTCAAATAACTGGGGTGGTAAATCTTAGAACAGACCTATGTTAGTGCCTTTCTACGGTCACATACAAGCAGGTACCCTCTAAATGGCTGTAGGTGTACTTCCTAAGCAGTCTATTGGGCTGTAGGTATCTGCCCTTTCTATCCATGAGGAATCACACCCAGGCTATCCTTAGGAACACCTAATTCTAAGATGCTTAAGATGTGTAAGATGCATAGAACATGCACACATCCTAGTCTATGCTTTAAATCAGCTCTGGGTTACTTAGTGTGCTTAATAGAATCAACGGCTAAAGGAGAAGCTGGTATACTGTATTGTTTTAGGAATAATAACAAAAACAGAACCTGTACATGTTCATCACATAGACACAATATGATG
The DNA here is from genome assembly GCF_000001635.26 of Mus musculus. Taxonomy (NCBI): domain Eukaryota; kingdom Metazoa; phylum Chordata; class Mammalia; order Rodentia; family Muridae; genus Mus; species Mus musculus. The sequence continues at coordinate 108,562,522 of NC_000074.6, forward strand.
TGTGTGTCTTTGTGTGTCTGTGTGTGTGTGTCTGTGTGTGTGTGCATGAGAAACATGTGCTTTGTTGAAACAACAGATGAGATACAGGTAAACACCAAGGGCTGACTGTTGACATAGATATAATAAAAGTATAGGGAAAAGGGAGAGTAGAAAGAAGAAAAGTGATATATTTAAGGGAATGCAATACTGATGGCAAAGAAGAAGCTACAGTCATCTATAAGAAAATCCTCAAGAGGTCCTGGATGATGTAACCATGCTCTGGCCTAGATGTGAAAGGAAGACTGAACTGTGGGCTTCCCTGGGGATGGAAAGAGATCAAAATTGAAAGGGAAGCACCCTGACATAAATGTCTAAAACCCAGCAGACTCCCTGTTTTCCTGTGTTCTGCTGACCAGATCGCTTCATTAACCACCCCCAAAGCTCGCCAATATCAATGGTAGTTCATAATGATGACCTGGGGGCACAGCAAGATCTCAAAGTGCCCTCTGACTCATCAAAGAAATATTAAATTAAATGTATTTTGCAGAGGTCTAATTCTTTTAAAATTGGTGATCCATGTGTGGTATATATGATAATTCCCTATTAATTCAATATTTGATTCAACCAGAGCAATATTTGAGTAATCCATTTTCCAACAAGAGCGAAGAGTTGATGCCCATTTTTTTTTAAAACGCTGAGCGTGCCCCCCTCGCACGTCTGTTCTGTGTTACATACAGCACTGAAGGATTTACATAAGCAAGGCTTAGTGCCTGTTGTTTTCTCTCTCTGCTCTGCTGTAAAAGTTCATTTTTGGAACCCTCCACTGTGATTGGGCCGGGTCCATTTGCCAGCTCCTTAAGAACTTCAGCCGAATTGTAAATGGCAGAAGGGATGGGGCGTCATTTGCATGCATAATCACGTTAGAATGATGGAACAATGAGACACATCATTTCTGGGAAGGAGGAACAATGGCAGACGGCTTCCAATCCTTGGGACACTCGGAGTAATTTATTACATGGCTGATGTTTGCTTTCTAATCTCCACGAAATGATCTCTTCTTGAATGGTACACACAGGAGGAGCTACCATCCCCTGTGTATTATCTTTACTGCTTTACAGTTCTTGAGTTCAGGGCCAATGGGATCACCCTGGCTCCCTCACATACACACCACATAGAGTCACAAAGATAGACCGACAGACAGACAGACAAACAGAAAGACACACACAGAGTAATTTCAGTCCAGATAACATCTCAGGAGTTCAGTGAAACACCCTCTCAGAACAGCGGCCTCGCATTAAATTAATTTAATTTCTGCATCTAGTTATTGAGTATTGTCCTCTGTACATTGACAATTTGCCGATTGCTCGCTGCCTATTTCTAATCAATCTCACAGATAATTTACCAGCCAACTAAATCGTTTTACTAGCCTCTCACCCCCTTCTCTACCTGACAGGGGACAAAGTAAATACAATCAGCCCTGCTTTACGCCCTCAGAAATTTATGATGACCCCAGGCAAGGAGCTTTCTGCAAGACTAATTTATGTATAGTGGCATCTGTCACTGTGGCACTTGGACACGTCCTGGGCTTTTTTTTTTTTTTTTTTATTAGTTATTCCTGGTAACAGCCCTCTGAGATCACAAGGTAGGGTCAGCTATACCCTTCTCCCAAGGCTTCTTAAATTGCATTATATGTGTACATCAGTGGTCCATCCCTCAAGTCAAGAATATGCTCTAGTAGACCATAGATCAAAGTCACCTTGAATATAAGGACTCAGAATCTATGCCAGGCCCAAAATCGTTATTATGAGTCGAGTCTTTATTTCTTCCTCCACAATAAACACTAGTTCAGGGAGGAAATCACTTTCCTGAGGTTGTAAAACAATTAAACGGTAGTGACATTGTCACCCTGGAAGTTAATGGTTAAGCCAAACTCACGGAACCCTGGGTTCAAATCTTGACCCGGCTTCTTACTCATCCTTTTGGCTTTGGTAAATCACTTTAGTTGCCTCTCCCCCCACAAGCACTGTCAACATCTTTCTTTCTTAGCTGTTTTGAGACAAGGTCTGGTTCTCTATCTCAGGCTGGCTGTGAGCTCGTGCAGATCCTGCTCCCAGCCTTCAGGGTGTTGGGATGACAAGCTTGCAGCAATATCAATTTATCCAACATCTTTAAAATGAGGAAAGCATGAATCTGGAGAAACAGCTCTGTTGGTAAAGTCCCTGCTGGGCAAGCATGAATAGCTGAGTTTGGACCCCTGACACCTATGTGAAAGGCCAGGTATTGTGGCTCTCACCTGTAACCCCAGCACCGCAGAGAATGGAGAAGGGGTCCTTGAAGCTTACCTGCCCATCCCTCTGGCTGAATCAGTGAACTCCAAGCTCAGAGACCCTGTTTCAAAACAGCAGGCTGAAGATGGAAAGCGGAAGACACTGGAAGTTGACCTTTGGCCTCTATATAAACACTCACAAGTCAATATGTGTTTGTATGTACTTGTATGTGGGGAGAGAGAGAGAGAGAGAGAGAGAGAGAGAGAGAGAGAGAGAAAGAGAGAGAGAGAGAGAGAAAGAGAGAGAGAGAATGTTCTGAACTCCCAGGGTTATTGTAGAGAATGGAAGAATAATAATAGTTCCTTAGTTAATTGCTTCATGGCCTAGGTCATTTGCCCCTTTCTGGGTGTAGTCTATATTTAAGCCTACAAGGTGAGGGACGGCTACTAGCAGGATACCAGGCTGTAAAGAAACTAACCTGGCAGTCCACCGTCCCTGTCTAAACACCTGGTACTGTTTACTTTAAAAAAAAAAATCCTTCAGGTCCAGGCAAGAATCTTTTCTGTTACAAAATCACAGATAAATGGAATTTTTTTATTTAATTTTACTTCAGTACTCCAGTGTGGGTAGAGAGCAATTGAAAAGGGTCTTTGCCAAAAGTCAATACAAACTCATAGCAGTTCAGTTTTCACACAGAAGCCGGAAGCATCGGATTCAACTTGCTTGCCTAAGTTACCTGTACGTGACTGTCACCGCAAAAGGGACATGCTAAGGACTCCGTACACATGAGGAAATGGCACTTTGACATACATAAGTGACCTTCGGGAACAACCCGCCTCCTGTGGCCATCCTGCCTCATCCATTAGTCTAGATGAAGCAGGTGGGTTTCTGTTTTGTTTTAAATTTTATGTTTTGTTTGTTTCAGTCTTCAAGGGCAGGTATTCCAGGAATATGGAAGGGATCTCTGTGGAGGTCTGCGGTGCTGGACGAGTGTGTTGGGACCTGATGAGTGAGGTACCAAGTTACTCAAAGAGGATCTTCTACAGTGTAAGGGGAGACCAGGGAGACTGCAGAAAGAGATGATGAGGAGAACTATGGAAGATTAAGAAGAGACTGGGAGACTAAGAAGAGAGAGAAAAACAGCCATGTAGAGGCATGAAGGCAAAATTGGGGGTGGGCAGCTGGGGCTTGGTGGCACTCCAGATACTTCAGAGCATGCTGGAGGGCTGGCCACAAAAGTACAGCAGGGGTAGCTGGGACTTTGATGAGAGTGGAGCAGGTGATCATTCCAGACAGACGGGGGAACCAGCACCATCAAAGACACGGAGATGCGCAAAGCGCATGACATGAAAGAAGATCAACACTCCAGCTTGGCACGGAGAGAGGATGCAGGGCAGGATCTGCGAAAGTCGCACGGACCCCGGAGTTTATCCTCCTGCTGCGGAATTCCTGTCTGGGTCCCTCCGTGCCATCTGGCTGGCCCAGTTCTCAGAGTGACAATGCAGGCATGTTAGCCCCAGCTGCCCACACATCTCCCACATCATAGTGATGGTTTTACAACTTTGATTTTTTTGACTCTGGGCCAAACTGGCCATATGGCTGGGCTGTCTCAGTAAGAGAAACTCTTTGTACCGTTTGCCCTGGGCCATGTCCCAGGTCTCCTCAGTGTCGGACCTCACTGCCAGGTGGCTGTTGGTCTCCTGTTATGACCAACAGTAGCATCAGGAAAAGATGGTTAAGAAATAAACATGCAAGAGACAGTTGCTTTGAAAAGGAATGTGTGCTTTTAGTGATGCTCATTCTAAGAGCAGAGAACTCCCCGGTCCAGCCTAGGTTTGAAACACATGGATGAATTTTAACAAGGTGCATATTCTTCTTATGCATTTTCAGAGGTGAGAGATGTTGGTTGGCGTCAGGCTGTAGAGTGATTAAAGCCAGCCTAGATCTTTGCATTTAAACGCCTTTTTTTTTTTTTAAGAGGATGCTCCTGTGAGTCACGGAAAATGCAGATTATCCTGCTGGTTTGTGTTCTTGATATTTTCTGGGAATTGTGTCAATCTTCAGCAAGAACAGTCATCATTTCCAGATTGTATTAAACTCCTTAGAAATATTAGCTTGCCCTCAGTGCCATCCATTTTTAATATACAGTAGCCATTAATAATAGATGACCACAGTTAGTTCTTGTAAGTTTAATCGAGTAAGTTCATCCTGCCCACCCAGCTCGTTTTTGGTCTTGTAGTTGCTACAACTATAAGACTTTATATCCTTCAATGTTAACTGAAATAAAGCAAAACTTGGGGCTGTCTTATGTTTTTGTTTTTTGTTTTTTTGTTTTTTTGCTTTTTGTTTTTTGTTTTTTGAGAATGTCATACAATAAGTTTTTACTGTATTCCTTTACCCCTTTCAGATCCTGCCCTATCTCCCTACCCACTCAACTTTACATTCTTTCTTTCTCTCAAAACAAAACAAAAAACCAAACAAAACAAAAAAAAACAACAAAAAAGGTGAACACACAGGCACACAACAAATTTCACTGGTCAACTACTCCTGACCTTAGGGCCTACCCCAAGTGTGGGTGATCTAACCATTCCAATGAAGAAAATGAATCTTCCCTCCTCCAGGGGGTATTATTCTAGCTAAACAACTTCTTAGCTAAGGGTGGGACTCTGTGCTTGCCTCCCCTTCTCCATGCTGGGATTTTGTCTGGCTTGAGTTTGAACAGGTCTTATATATACTACTGCCACAGTCTCCATGAGTTCATCTGTGCATCAGGCCTGTTGTATCTGGAAAACCATCTTCTCCTTGAAATCACCCACCACCTTTGACTGTTACAATCTTTCTACCTAGTCTGCCTCACAGAAAGATACTTGAGCCTTGAGGGGAAGAGGGTAATAAAGGCAACCCCTTTAAAACTGAGCGCTCCAAAGTCTCTCAGTCTCTACACCTTAGCCTCTTGTGGGTCTCTATGTGAATTACCACAGGCACTCCTCCAGCAGACAGTATGGACTACTGTCAGTGATGTTCTGTCCTCTACTGTCTGACGATAAGACCTTACTGCTGAAGACATCACATACACACATGCCTAGAGCATGGAGAAATTGAGCTGGTGATGAACTGGAAGCCAGCTGCTGACTAGCATTCACACTGCTGAGAGATGTTCCTCAACCTCACCTATCTGCAAACCTGAGATCCACAGCAGAGACCTACACGCAAGATACAATAGTGGCGCGGATATTATAGGAGTAACCAACCACTTTTTAAAAATGTATTTAGGGCTCACTCCATAAAATGGAACCCATAGCTGTCACTGTGAATGAGGCCAAGAACCTGAGACCAGCTAGGACATAGCCCTATGAGAAAACCTACTACAATTATCCTGTTTAATGAACATAGCAACAAAACCACTCATGAAGGCACATTGCTATACCCGTAGATCAGCACCTCACTCATCCCTCATCAGAGAAACATCTTGCAACAGATGTTGAGGATTTTTTAAAGTATCTCTTGCCTTGGCAGGGGTCGATCCCGTACCATGGAAGTTACGAGGTCAAGTCTTAGGTGTTTTAACTGCATTTGTCCACTGCTAACCAAGTCACTAATCTCTTAATTCCATGAGCCTGCCTAAACAGTCTAGACTTATTTCAGAACAAAAGGCAATTCACTTGAAGCATGCAGATTGCTCCTAAACACAGTCACCCTCATTTCTCAGTGCTCAGTGATCGAGACCCTCTAGACCGCAACCCTCATTAGTTTGAGTAAAATTGAGATTCTATTAAGTCATAGGCTAAAAACCTGGGCAGGTTGCTTTGGGCTCAGGTAGATTCAATGGCCCCAACAGTAGGTACCACCTGACCCACTTCTTCCTTCCTACACTCACTTGGGATGTTTTTCTCATATATATGCCTCACTGTGAGTGGGGATTTGCTTGAAATGACCCCAGTCCGTTCCAAGATGACATTAAATCAACACAGCCTTCCCCGTGGGAGAAAGCTCCACCAATGTCGAAAGTTCCAGGGAGAAGCCCTGTTTGGGGCTCTTAGTCTCTTAGTTTGGGTTCATCACTGTGGGCAGGTTTGGGTTGTACCTATCTGGTCTGGTTCGAGTCAACCTAGAGCCTACGGGGGATGGTCTGTCCCAAACAAGTCATGTGAGAGGTGCATCCACAGCAAAGAAATGTCAGGGCTGTGTCCCCAAAGTAGAGGGTGGGATACTCAAGCAACAAGCCCTGTTCCTTATAATTTCTTCACAAGTACTATGATGTGGAAAGTCAAGGGGGTGGGGCCTAGGTAGAGGGGTCAGTGGACAAAGTGCCCACAGCACAAACATGAGGACCTGAATTTGAAATCTCAGCATCCGTGGAAAGCTGGTCATAGCAGCATACTTGGTAATCTTAGACAGCATCGTTGAGTCACTGAGCTTCAGGTTCAGTGAGAGATCCTGCCTCCAAATTAATGGTGGAGAGCAACAAAAGAAGATATTGAATGTCAATCTGTAGCCTCTACACACACATAACACACAACACACACATACACACACACAAACACCAGTACATATATTGAACATTTCTAATTCTTTTTCTTCTAAGAAAGAAGAGAAAATCAGATGGTAGAAGTCAGTTAAGAACCTATCACAAATAATAGCCATAAATGAAACAGGTAACTGAAAATAAGACATCATAAAAACTGCTTATTAATTTTAATCTTTAGTGCTGAATGGCTCCTTTGGCTGAGTCATTTGCACTGATTTCAACAAATGGAGTTAGAAATTACCTTTTCACCTGAAGACACCCTTGTCCATTCTGTGAGCATGTCATTGTTTTAGAACCACCTAAAATTGCCTTCAGGTCACACAGTTTGGTAAGCTACACGATCCTGCATAAACAATCTGAGAGTTAATAGCTTTATTTTCTCAGACTCCAGATTCCCCAGAGGCCAAGCAAGAGCAAGTCCCTCAGCCCTTTATTTAACTGTATTATGGAAGAAACAAAAGAGTCAACTCTATCTTTAGAGGAAAATACATCTCGCCATTTTTTCTAGTTATTTCAAAATCAAATTACTTCAGGTTTATCAACCCCATCCTCACCATAGCCCTCTATTAAATGAAAATACATGCATTGACTTTTATTGGGAAGACAAAAATAATTCCATGGAAATATACAACAGAATTAAAGAATGTATTTTTAATTTTTAAATTGAATTAATTTCAAACGTATATAAATATATAAAAGTTGTACTTGCAGATGGGGAGCCTTGTGATGTTTCAATACATTGTGTCACCATGTAACTGTCTCCTCAAATGGTTATAGCTGCTTTATAGAAAAAACACTGAGAATCCTTTTACTAAGGTTTTTGTGATATGCAGGATGCATAGATATCTATAGCCTCCCACTGTGTGGTAGCATAATAGAACTTCTGAGTTGTACTTAACTGTAACTTCTTGATTACTTTTTCCCATTCCTCCCTCACCCCAGCCATGTAAAAACTGCACACAAGGCAGGCATGATGATCCATCCATGAAACCCCAATACTTGAGTGACTGAGGCAGGAGGACCATGAGTTAGGGGGCAGCCTAAGCTACAAAGAGAGGCTTTATCACCAGGATAGATTAGACAGACAGACAGACAGACTAGATAGATTAGATAGATAGATGATAGGTGGATGGATGGATGGATGGATGGATGGATGGATGGATGGATGGATGGATGGGTGGGTGGATATAGACATAGATATATTGGTTTTTCAAGACAGGATTCTCTGTGTAGCCTTGGCTGTCCTGGAGCTCACCCTGTAGACCAAGCTGGCCTTGTATTTATAGAGATCCACCTTCGTCTGCCTCCAGAGTGCTAGGATTAAAGGTGTGCACCACCACCACCACCTGGCCAAAATAAATATTTAAATTATAAGATTTTAAAGTTCTTTACAAGTACATTTATTTGTTTAATGGGGACAACAGGCATGCCACAGTGCCTGTGTGGATGTCAGAGGACAACTCTGAAAGGTTGGATCTCTTCGCATACCGTGAGTCTCAGGGATAGAATTCAGGTCCTCAGGCTTGGCGACAAGTGTCTTTGTCTGCTGCACCACCTCACTGGCTCCATTAAACTATAAGCTTTCAGAAGCAAAAGGAAGAAATCTGTCTATGAGACTAGAACTCTACCAACTAAAATTGATTATTTTTATGATAGATCTAAATGATGCCGTCGTTTAGAAATAATGACTTTTCAGTTTGTTTCCCTCCTTCATACATTGGCATATTTTACCTAAATAAGAACTTTTCCAGAAGACAAGCCATTTTATTGTATTTTTCTCTATCACAATAGCATACTGCTTTTTTATTTCCATGTGAAACCTTGATTACAACAAAGGCAAGCACACAGTTCATAAGTTGACAAGGAACGGTGATTAGTTTTTTTTTTTTTAAAGATCATAATAAATCCAGCTTTGCCAGCATTAAGCTGATCTCATGGGCTATCCTGCCTCCCTCCTTCCATCTCTACCTCCCTCCCTCCCTTCCTTCTTCAAACTAATACCCTACAAAACACCCTTGACTCTACAGCCAAAACGAGCTTACCAAGACCATGGTAACGCTGTCCTAGAGTTAGATCCATTCCTCTCCCTGTCTTAGCATGCACACTAGTGTGGTGTTCTCCACCCACCATGGCCTCCCAAGGTACTTGTTGGAGCGATGAGATTCACCAATTTTTTTCATCCTTTGCGAAAAGGGAGTAGCTGGCGTTCCCTCTCTAGTGGACTCGTGATCTTCGTACCTGGAGGTGTTAAGAATTGCTAAGGGCTGTAGGACCTGTGTAAATTACAGCCATGCAGAGAGGCGTTGAAAAAAATCAATAAGTAATGAAATAGTACTGGAGTGAAGTAGCCAAGAGAGCAATGGGTGGGAAACTCCCAAGGATGCAGTTTCATTTTGTCAAAAGGTAAAAGAAGATGTTCCAGTGTGTTTCTCTAAAACCGGGCTTCCTAGGAAATAAGATGCTTTGGGCATAAATAGCAGTAGAGTTAGTCATATGCCGTAGAAGCACAATGGACTGTGGACTTTACAGTGCTAGGTTGTTGTGTTTTTTAATTGGATATTTTCTTTATTTACATTTCAAATGTTATCCCTTTTCCTGGTTCTCCCATCTCACCCCGGGAAACCCCTCTCCCATCCTCCCTCCCCCTGCTTCTACGAGGTGTTCCTCCACCCACCCACCCACTCCTACCTCCCCGCCCTCAATTCCCCTACACTGGGGCATCTATCGAGCCTTCATAGGACCAAGGACCTCTCCTCCCATCCTCTGCAACATATGCAAGGCCATCCTCTGCAACATATGCAGCTGGAGCCATGTGTACTCTTTGGTGATGTAAAGTCCCTGGGAGCTCTTGGGGGACTGGTTGGTTGATATTGTTGTTCTTCCTGTGGGGTCACAAACCCCTTCAACTCCTTCAGTCCTTTATCTAACTCCTCTCTTAGGGACCCCGTGCTCAGTCCAGTGGTTGGCTGCGAGCATCTGTCTCTATTTGTAAGGCTCTGGCAGGACCTCTCAGGAGACAGCCATATCGGGCTCCTTTCAGCATGTACTTCTTGGCATCCACAATAGTGTCTGGGATTGGTAACTGTATATGGGATGAATCCCCAGGTGGGACAGTCTCTGGGTGGCCTGTCCTTCAGTCTCTGGTCTACACTTTACCAAAGTGTGAGTGCTTCAGTCTTTCTTAGGAGGAGAACAAAGTACTTATAGGTTTTATATTAAACAATCCTGAATTTTATTCCAATATAGCAATGTCATTGATGTATTTCAAGACTATACAGTGTCTGCCCCTTGAGGTTGAGAGGATTGATGCCCTCAACTACACCCCAATTTTCCTCCATCCATATTGCCTACATGAACAATCTCCATCCTTTCTGATCACTCATGAGCAATGGCCCCCAGTGGTGTAACTGAACCAGGACCTCCACTCCCAAGGGCTCCTACAACTTGTGATTGAGTCTGGCTGGACATGTACAGGCTAGTGGCTGAAAGCCCCTCACTGAGTCCACTCTCCAAGTAAAGGCCTTTATTGTGAATGAAGTGTTCATAAAACTGAGTGTCTCCAAGCTGAAATGTCATCTGATGATTTTTGTTTCTTTTGGGTTATTATTTGAAAGTATGCCCAACCCATGCTTCTCAGTAGGTGACTTCTGCTCCTCCTCGAATGGCCATCTGGAACGTAAAGGAAAGTCTTCTGGGGGAGATGGGCAACTACAGGTCTGACCAAATGGAAGGACGCTACACAGGGTCACCAGAGAGCTCACGAAAACAAAGGGGTTGGGGGCCTGTGTCTTGCATATCTCTATACAAACAACCTTCAATCTCAAATTATCTGCATGGTCATATATTTATGTACATTTATAACAATGGTCCTATCTACATGTAGCTTCTGCCCTTTATTTCTTAATAGAAAAGTGGAGACTGGAATGTGTTCCCAAGTTCTCTTTTGGGTCCGCTTTTGTCTCTCTACCTTCTGAGATTGAAACTTTAAAAAAAGAAAAAAGAAAAAAAGATACCATGGTGGAATGAAGGAAACAAGCACTTCTTTGTGTAATGAAATGGCCCAATGACTCTTTATAGTCTTTGTGATACTATGATTTGAGTCTTGAGACACCAAATATAGTAGCCTGGCTTATCTCCTTCCCCTTTGTTGGCCCCCATGTCTATGTGCAACAGGGACAATAAGAGTCTTTTATACCTGATAAAGCAGCAATAACCATAAACAGAACAGTAGGACTGGACCCAACTGGCTGTCTACTCATGACCTGTCCCATGTTTCCCAATAGTTAATGAACTGGCTTTCCTTACTGTTTTTAACACATGTCTGTGTCTGCTATATTTGTGCAACATTGAAAATAAAGACATGTTACACTAAACAGAAGGATACTTGGTTAGACCCTTCCTCTCAAAAAAAAAAAAATCACTTTTTCTTGAAATGTGTAAACAATATGACTCCAGTTAGTTGATTCACCTCCTTCCATGTACAGGTGTGATCCAATTGCTTTCATTGTGTCCCTTGTGGACTATACTGTCCAGACAAGGTTGCCAAGATTTAAAAGAAAAAAAAATCTAGCAATTGATAGGCAGGAAACATGCACTACTCAGCATCCCGTGATGGCTCCCTTGCCCTCTGCCCACTAGCCGTGGACAGAGCAATACCCACCTCCTCCAACGATTCATCTACTGACGCCATTATCCATTGCTTATAACATCGCAGTCACAATAATGAATCGGTATGTCTTGATCCTTGAAGTACTTAGGAGGCCACACACAATGAGGGGAAAACAATGTGAAGACTGGGTTCTACTCAGCACAGGCTGGAAATGGATACTGGACAGGGGGGGAAAGGCATTAAAGTTGAAGAGAATTTTGTTTAACATGACGGTTTAAAAGATGTAAACGGTCGTGATAGGCAGGATCTCCTTCAATCAGAAGACCATGAGGAGGCCCTATTTAGACCAGTATGCTGGTGTGATTCCAAGTCACGCTACCACCACAAAAACACTAGGGGGCGCCATATTAATACCGGTGTCCCAGCTCCATTGCCCTATGAAAGCCCTCCATCATCTCTGGACCTTGGCTCTCAGTTTATTCAAGGCATGTTGCTGAAGGTTCATGACATGTGACCATTTCAGGAATGCAACCCGAATTAATGGGGTGGAGTGCTCTCCAAAACTCATTCCAAGCAGTTATATCTTAAGGGATACCTATACAAGTTCATTCCTTACGTTGGGCTAGGTGCCATTGCTTCGTGCCTGATGTATCATGGGATATAATCATCCCGAAACTCCCTGGCATTCAGACTCACCATCTACCTTGGAGTAAGATAACACTTGCCTTCCTGGGCTGATGTGCCTATGAGATACGGATTATAAAATGGGTGCCTCTTCTTTTCTTTTTTAACTCTGTACTTTCCATCCCCTATTCAGAAATTATTCTCCATAGAAGAAAGTTTAGCAGCTATCTGTCATCTACTAATAAGACGTCATCAGCCTCAGTCACAGCCTCAGGTTAGGTTGGGAGAGTGTGGAGACCTGGGTGCACAGTGGCCTCCGACCCCACTGGGCTACAATTCCGCCTAGTCACTCATAGTGCAGACGTAAGGATGGTTCTCCCCATACCCACTACGCCACCTCAAGCTGGAAGCTCTAGCTACTTCACTTGGGGTAGGGTTTCTGAAGCTTACAGCCAATGAAGATCTGTAAACGGCATTTAAACTACAAAAGGGGCTGGAGGTGGGAAGGGAATTCCCGGGGAAAGAAGTGATCATGGTGGAAGATGCCAAGATCATAGCCCATTTGAAATCCGCTTCTGTGTCGGACATTCATTTCAAAGCCTGTGCTATCAGATGGATTCTCCTTGTTGCTGTTCCATTGATTTATTGAGTACCTAGTATATACGAAGCAATGAGGGAGCTCTACAAAGACAGTCAATGGGAAAGGGACATCCTTGGCTCTGTTCTTGACATTTGCATAACTGCCTTACCCAGCATGCTTTTCCTGTCACCCATCCCTTTCCAGTCTGTGATAGCATGGTCTCTATCGCCATCTTCTTCCCCTCTCTATCCCCATTAACTGAACACTAGCATAAAGAAACAAAACTCAGGGGGAGGGGGGAAGGGGAAGGGGGATGGTTCCACTGGTAAAGCGCTTGCCATAGGCACGAGGACCTGAGCTTAATCCCCTGAACCTACTCGTAAGAAGCTTGGTGTGGCAGTGCGGTGCACGTTTAGAATCTCAGCCCTGGAAAGAGATAAAAGACAGGCTGATTCCTGGAGCTCTCTGACTAGATAGGCTCTCCTAATGGGCCGAAGAGAAACAAGATAGATAGCTTCAGAGGAATGGCAGCCGAGGTCATTCTCCAGCCTCCATACATACGTGCAGCTACACGCATATATGTGTGCACACGTGTGTGCACGTTCACACACAGAAACCAAACTAGATTGTGTAGTGCTTATGTTCTCAGTACCATAGATCAGCATCAAGAGTTCTTTAAAAATTAAGGCTTCAGAAAAACTTGTCCTCTGCTCACGAACTTAAGACACACACACACACACACACACACACACACACACTCTCTCTCTCTCTCTCTCACACACACACACACACACACACACACTCACATACACTCACACTCTCACTCACACACACACACACAAACACAAATCAGTAAGTAAAAATGTATATATATTTTTAATTAACTGCAATGGCATACCTCAAGGCAGGGTATTCTAGAAATAGAGGTTAAAATGGTATCTATGCCATACTATATATGTCTAGAGACCAGAGGACATCTTACAGGAGTCTGTTCTCTCCTCCAACCAAGTGGCTCCTATAGAATGAACTCAGGCTTGAACTCAATCTCTTTCACTTGCTGAGCCAAGGTGAAAGGACTGGTTTATAGCCACCATGTGTAGTGCCCAAGTCTCTCTGGGCTCCTGGGACAGTGTTCCCACTGTTCTTTACAAACATATCACTTGACATTAAAGAAGAAGGACCGAGCTGGGATGAGCTAGGCTGATAGAGTACTCACCTAGCACAAACCCCTTGGCTAGAGCCCCACATAACCAGAGCATAGCAGTATGTGCCTATAATCCCATCACTTGGGAAGCAGAGATACAGGTAGGAGGACCAGAAGTTCAAGGTCATTCTCAGCTAAGTAATGAGTTCAAGATCAACCTGAGCTATGTGAGACCCAGGGGAAGGGGGCTATCCCACATGCATCGAACTCCTTTACAAAGGGTACCTTCTGATTTGTAGATCAAGGAGGAAGAGTAAGTTGTTTGATTGTTTTGATTTTTTTTGTTGTTGTTTTGGGTTTTTGGTTTTGTTTTGCTTTGTTTTTTTTAGTCCTTTTTGTTCTGTTTGTTAGAATCAGGGTTTTTCTGTGTAGCTCTGACTGTCCTGGAACTTGCTCTGTAAACCGGGTTGGCCTCGAACTTACAGAGACAAGCCTGCCTCTGCCTCTCAAGTGCTGGGATTAAAGGCGTGTGCCACCACCACGCAGCTCATAGTTGGCAAGTTACTCAGATATGTCTGACTCTCCTTTTAGTCAGCAGGCCACACTATAACCCCAGTAGACAGGAGGAAGAGGAGGAAGAGGAAGAAGTAGTAGAAGAAAGGGAAGAGGAGGAAGTAGAAGAGGAAGAAGAGGAGGAGGAGAATATAAACGGTCTGATTGGTAAGCAATGCCTTTTCCCTTCCCTGAGGAAGGTGCAAACAGGAATCTCACCAGTTCATGAGGATCAAGTTAAAGAGGACAATTAAAAGCGATTAGTCACTGGAGTGTGTGACTCCATGGGTGTCTTCTAAAATAGGATTGGCTCTCACTCTTTGGACCGGGTACAGAGAAGCCAGCCATCAAAGACATCTTTCCTAGGCCTGCAATTCTGTGATTAACTCATTTCAAGGAGCCAGACTGCTCCAGCTCATTAGGAACAATGACCCCATTTCTCAGGAGGTGCCAAGTCAAGTGGTCCCAAGGGAATGACTTTGGCACCCAGCGATGGTGAAATTAGCACCCAAGAGGTTCGCAGGAGATCAGTCCCCTCGGCGGGGGTCCTTGAGAACAGAGCAGTCACTCAATCTCTCGGTCCTGAAATCCGAGGAAGCCTCTGCCCACTGCCGGTTTAGAGTGCAGCATCTCTGAATACCTTGCTAAAGGGTCGCTTTTGTGAATTTTAATTCATTCCAAGGTCCAAAGATAAGCAGCCTGTGTGGATGAAAAGGGGTTTCAGTGGGTGCTGAAAGGGGTCGGGGGGAGGGTTAGACAGTATTTGGGGACTGCGCAGGGAAATGTGAGTTTTGGGAGGGAAAAGCCTGGAGCCGCAGAGAGAGGCGTGGGCCAGCGCTAGGTTGGAAGCCCCTGACCCAACTCCAACTCCCTGAAGAGGGAGAAAGAAAGCAACCTAGGCAGCCTCTAGGGGCTTGGCTTGGACAGCCAGACAGTGAGACTGAGCCTCCTCCGTGAACGCTTCCAGGGGAAGGGAGGGGATACTGGGGTACTGCAGCTTTGATGTGATGGGCGGGTAAGAGGCCTCTTCAACAAGCCTCTCCCTTGCTTCCAGTGTTACCTGGCCACACTGCAGATGAAAGCCAATCAGGCCAGCTGCCTGCTCTCTTTCCTGTCTTTTTAAACCTAGTAAGGTTCTCAGGGCAGCCCCATGCAATTACCTAACCCTAGACTCTAGAGAATACGAGATTCTCCTACAGCAAAAAAATAAAATAAAATAAATATATATATACATACATACATGTATATATATATACATACATACATGTATATATATACATACATACATGTACACACACACACATACATACACACACACACACACACACACACACACACACACACATATATATATATATATATATGTATATATGTGGCTCCAGGGTTCTCTCTGAAAGTGCCACAGGCAGAAGGGAGTCCAGGAGAGATCAGATTAATGATCACTGAGGGGAAAGAAGAAGGGAAGCCAAAGGAAAACAAATATCAAGTGGGGTAGAGAGACTAGAAGGAGACAGATTCCTTAATTTTTTTTTTCTACAGTGGTTTCTCTTTTGGAGATCTAAGACCCACCAAGTGTTACGTCAAAGCTGTCTCCAAACCACTAGATGAGGGGGTTTTGTTGTGGGGCCGATACACTCCCGGGACTCATTGGAATGGCAGGGTAAAAATTAATTAGACGCTGTTTGGAGGGGGCTTTGCAAGACAGCCTGAGGCTACGCTTCAGTCTGGTTGTTAGAAACAATATTATCACCGCCACCCCTGCCCAGTGAACAGGCATACACGGGGGGCGGCCGAGGGGGAGCCACAGAGCATTCAACACAGACATCAGAACCGAGCGCTCCTCCCAGAGAGAGTACTTACCACAAGCCAGTGGATCTACCTGCTGACAACCTCAGAAATATGTCTTGTTTCATTTTCAGATTTTTTTAAGAGAGGGGGTTACACAGGAAGCTTGCAGAATCCTGATGAAACTGCTTTAGCAGGAGATGGGGGAGGAGGTGGGCCTGACTCGAAGGCTGAGGAGAGCCAGGGGCCAGCTGGGAGGAAGGCGAGAACCTTTCTAACCATGAACAGGGCTCTTTTAGAGAATGGCAGGCTGGAAACAGAACTCCAAGAAGCTGGCCTGCTCCTGCAGGCCAGCGATTCTTCCACACGAGATGACACGCAACAAAAGGATAGAGGCCTTGTCCTGGGCTGCTTTCTATCTCTGTCATCAGCACCGTGATGAAAAGCAAGGTGGGGAGGAAAGGGTTTATCTCATCTTGAATCTTATAGGCCATCATGAAGGTAATCAGAGCAGGAAAACAAAGCAGGAACCTGGAGGTAGGAACTGAAGCCAAGGCCGTGGACGAGTGCTGCTTACTGGCTTGCTCCCCATGGCTTGCTCAGCCTGCTTTTTTATACAGGGCAGGACCATTTTCCCCATAGATGTCGCTGCCATAGTGGACTGGGCCCTCCCACGTCTGTCATTCACTGAGGAAGTTGCCTACAGGCCAATCTGATTGAAATATTTCTTCAGTTGAGGTTCAGTGAGAGACTCTATCTCAAAAAAAAAAAAAACAAACTATGAACATGTCCATATACCACAAAGAGAGAAGGGAGGGGGGAGAGAGAGAGAAATAGAGAGAGACAGAGAGACAAAGAGACAAAGAGAGGGGGAGAGAGAGAGAGACAGAGAAAGATCCATTATATTAATCTTGGAACATCAAGAATCACAAGATCTTTTCTAGCTGTTTCAAATGCTTTTTAGGTACCTTTTACCATCCCAAAAGATCCTTCACAGTTACAACATAGAGCTCCTTTCCATAGTGCTATATTAAAAAAAAAAAAGTCTCAGCTAATTCATCCTTCTAGCATTTTCTGTGAAACAAGCAATAATTAAGATCCCTGTTTTATGGGCGGAAAAGCTGACGTCGTTCTCATTTCCACACCCGGGGATGGTGGGAAACACTCCGTGTCCGAGCGCAGAGAAAACTTGGAAATCCCCAGGACCCTTCCCCTCTCCTCGAGCTTAGCCCTGTCTCTTTTTATTGTCAGTAATTGTTTCCTTGTGTCGTCCTGGGAGCGGGACATGATGAAAGCCAGTGGGAACAATTACCAACAGAAGAAGCAGCCAGTCTTCTTCCCCAAAAACAGTCCTTTCCCAAATGGGTTTGCCAGCTGTGGAGTAGGAGATCACACCATCCCAGGCACATCGGCGACTTCCTATCGGGTCCAGGGAGGCAGTATTGAGGGGAAGTCTTATCCCCCCGACCTTAGATTCTTGTCTGGCTGGGGCCTTCATACCTACCGTCTCTGCTAAGAAAGCAAGTGGACCCTTCCAGGAAAAGCTCAGCGCTAAACCCAAAGACAGTAGTGAACCACTTAATGCCCACCCTTCCAGGCCTCCTTTGCTAGTCCTTGTGTGTTACCAGGTAGGACGGCAAGAGTCCCAGGGCATAGAGACCACGGTGCTTAGTTACTGCGCTCTGAAAGACAGCGCAAGGCAGTGTGTAACTTCCCACTCTGCCACAAGGTAGTGGAAAGAAATATGGAAGTGTAGCTCTCAGGTAGTCTCAAGTGTGGCTCATGGAGTTATGGCGACGAGAAGCCAAATCTCTCTACTGAGTACTTTCAAAAGCAACCCATATGCCTGAAAAGGCAATCCAATGCCATATAGACAGCCAACATGTTTAGAACCTTGAAAATGAAAGATGGAAAAGACCTTAGTAAAGTCTTCTACATCATCTTCTAGGACCCAGTGCAGGCCGGTTCCCTGTAGCCCATGTGTTGATGGTACCTCAGGCCTCATTTCAAGTGTCTCAGCCAGTGAACACGTGAAACAGAAAGTGAAATTTCTGCCCACCACAGTGAACAATGATCATGCGATTCAAATTCCCCAGGCTGCTCACTAGCTCTTGGTATGAACTTCCCAAGTCTTATACAAGAAGGAACTGTCTAGAAGGTAGAGACATCCAAGAGTGTCTTCATCCTTTCCTGTTAAGCATTTTAGCCTACTGCCTTCTGGAAGAATCCAGACAGTGGCCTCTCTATAAATAGCCATGAGTGAGAAAGAGAGAATATGGGTGTTTCAGAATTCATTTTTAACCTAAATAAATCTTACATTCCAGGTCCAGTATCCTACACACACACACACACACACACACACACACACACACACACACACCAACACACCAACCCAGACATTGTAAAGCTTCTCTCTCACACATCATGTCACATGGGTACCACAGCATCATGAAGACATCACAATTCGACATTCACACCCCAAAAGGACAAACATCTATCACCTAAATAGGACCACCCACTCAATCCTGACCTGAAACATGATGTCTGTCTCAATACTGTTGTAATTATCGTTGTTTTGAGACAGGGTCTCACTAAACATCCCAGGCTTGCCTCAAACCTGAGATCCTCCTGCCTCAGCTTTCTGAGTGCTGGAATGACAGGGGTAAGCCATCACAGATCACAGTAGCCTTTTCCTTGCTAGATCATATCAGCAAAGCTGAACTTTTAAAAGCCTGAAGGTTGCATTCTTTTCAGAAGTCTCCCAGCCCCCATGCCCCCTACTACAGCCCTTCCCATCCCCCACGCTCCCTTCCTTTAGAGGGCCCTTTTCTCCTGCCCTCTAAAATATTATCTCATCCCAGCATGGCAAGTGGCAAGCGGGTGGTTTTGTTTTTATTTTTTGGTTTTTTTTTCTTTTTTGGGGGGTGGGGGTGGGGGGGGAATAAGTTCAATGTCAATAGCTAGTTAGAAGAGGGCAGGGGTCAGGGATTAGGACTCCAAACTCTCCCCGGCCCTTCTCTGTAGGCTGAACTGCTATTTGTATCAAGCCAATGGAGGGAGAAAAAAAAAATTCCTCCTTACTATCTGAGAAAAGATCAGAAGAGGAAAATGTCAGTTTGAGAGCTGACAGGAGTCAGATAAGAATGAACTAGAAATGAAGGCAAGAAAGGAAGAAATGCTGTCACTCGGAGAAGTTTCTAATCTAATGTTTGGAGACAAATATGTTTCCCGCTGAGTGTGTAATTTTCACACGCAATCGTCCGTCCCTCCACATCTGTCCCAAGAGTGCTGCTTGAGGCCTGATTTGATTTGATTTGATTTGTTTCTCAGGTCTTTCCAAACCAGGCAAAGATCTGGAAGGGGTCAGCCTTGTAGACCTAAGAGCTGGGAGCACATTCCCTCCCACAGAACTTCTGAGACCTGAAATAGTGTCCAGCCTCCAATGAATGTATCTATATTTATTAGAGAGATGGCTCCCACGCTGGGGACTGAGAATGGAGTGCTTACAGATAGAAATTGTGTAGCTATCTCTGAGTTTCCATTTCATACCTACACAGTAAAGGCTTGAAGATAAAATAATGGACATTGTTTCTCTTGCTCCGGCTTTTAAATGTGGGCAGAAGTATTGGTTGGTGTTTGTGTGTTTGTGTGTATGTGTGGGTGTGTGTGTGTTCGTACACCCAGAAGATACCATTTGTTCTACTGTTTCTCTACATCTTATTCTTTTGAGACCAGGTCTCTCACAACCAGCCAGATCCAGTAATCCCCTTGCCTCCACCACACCCAAGTTACACGCACATGTGGTCATCTCCAGCTTTTTAAGTGGATGCTGGGGGCTTGGATTCCATTCTTCATGCATGTGCAGAATGCTCTGTTATCTTCTGAGCCACCTTCCCAGCCCCTGTGTTTTTGGGGGTGGTTTTTTGTTTCTTCTTTTTAATGCAACAGCTTATCAGTGGAGGAAATGAGTGTTTTTTTAAAGCATAGTCTGCATGAAACATCAAAGAGGGGCCCACATAAAGAGCTCTCTTCTTCAGGAGGACAAAGCGAAGTCCTGTGATGGATAAATGTTCAACAGTCGGGTGGTTTTTCTTTTTTTTTTTTCCTTTTCCTTTTCCTTTTCTCTTTCTTTCTTTCTTGTTTGTTTGTTTGTTTGTTTGTTTTGAGACAAGGTTTCTCTGTATAGCCCTGGCTGTCCTAGAACTCAACTCACTTTGTAGACCAGGCTGGCCTCGAACTAAAAAAATCCACCTGCCTCTGCCTCCCCAAATGCTGGGACTAAAGGCATGCACCTGCACCACCACCACCTGGCTGGGTGTTTTTTTTTCTAAATGAGAAAGGAAGGAAGGAAGGAGGGAGGGAGGGAAGGAAGGAAGGAAGGAAGGAAGGAAGGAAGGAAGGAAGGAAGGAAGGAAGGAAGGAAGGAAGGAAGGAAGGAAGGGGAGAAAAAAGAGAGAGAAAAGAAAAGAATGAAAAGAAAAGAAAAAAGAAAGGAAAGGAAAGGAAAGGAAAGGAAAAGAAAAGAAAAGAAAAGAAAAGAAAAGAAAAGAAAAGAAAAGAAAAGAAAAGAAAAGAAAAGAAAGCTTTATCTGGAAACTAGAGAATTGCTTGTTTATCCACAAAGCATTTGTTGAGCACCTGTTGTATGCCTAGTACTCCACTGAGCAATTTTATATCATTCCAGGAAATCCTACAATAACTCTCTAAGCAGATCACATTGTCCACATCTTGTAGTCTAGGAAGTTGTCCTAAGGAAAAACGGAAAATGAGGAGGAAGAGGAGATGGCAAGTATAGGAGGAGGAGGAGCAACAGGAAGAAGGGGAGGAGCAATAAGAAGATGGGGAGGAGCAACAGGAAGACGGGGAGGAGCCCATCTGTCAGTGTGCCCTCAGTGTTGCTCATAGATGTCCCTTCTGAAGCATAATTCGGCTCAAGTCATCTCTTCTTATAAAAATCCACTGTAAGAGATGGCACGAATGCCTTAGCATTGCTTCCAATGTTTTCTGTAAACTCTCTGAGCTTGCCAACTCTGTTTCCTGATAGCACAGGTAGGAGATAATCAATCAACACTTGGCAGTATAAACTTGTTGAATATCGCTCTGAATTTGATTAAGGAATGAGATACGGTATTTTTTATTTCTACTTTTTTTTTTTTTAGATTCAAGTTTAAAGTCTTTTTCCTCCCAAACACGATTTCACAGATATTAAATCCTCCTCCTTTCCTCACGCTCACAGATGGATTTTATATTTTAGTTACAGATACTAGATAGTTTAGAATGTTCCAGAAGGATAAGGAAAAATAAAACCCACCCTGGAATGCCAGGGAAAATATTTGAAGGAAGACTTTTCTCATGAAAATGAGCCATCACCCCCCACTGTAGGCTTAGCACCTACTCTACCCTCTGACTAAGCCCATTTGACTACCACACACACCCACCCACCCACACACACACACACACACACACACACTCACACACACTCACACACCTTGGGGGCAAGGGTCAGCATGGAACCTCTTGGTTTCAAAGAAAGCAGGTCATAAACACAGGAATTTTACTGGCTCACCTTCAATTCTTCATTTCATTGTCAATGTTTCCGGTCCTACAACCTTCTCTTGCAGTTGACAGCCAAGGTATGTGTGTGTTGCTGGGTGTCTTCTGTTTATGCTTAGCTTTCCGAGTGTGGATTCTTGTCATCTGTGAAGGCCTTGCTGGTAGCTACACGGCTGCTGCTCCTCACTGCCAAGGTATTGACCTTCAGTCACTCTGAAAATGGAACTTTGGGCCTCTGCTTCTAGGCCTGGCCCGGCAAAGGTTATAAAAATACCAGTTGGTGAAAGGAAAACCCTCCCGTGTCAGATGGAACAAGGCACAGGTCAAGTCTAAAGGAAGGCTTGGCCACCCCTTAAAGAATCTATGTTCTACTGCGGAAGACAAGAAGCCAAGGCCTTCAGACTGAGAGTGGTCAAAGCCAAGGACACAAACCAGGCCTCTTCCCAGACACATGGCCTCATCCCCAAGGTCCAGCTCCCTATAGACGCGTGTTCTGGCAGAAGTTTGAAATTGCTGCCGATTCTGCAACTGCTTTTCATTTAAAGGGCTCCGGGTCACCGTATCAAAGAGTGACAGAGCAGCAACACAAGATTGTAGCGCCCTGTGAACTGATGAAGAAACGCCTAGTCAGTGCTAGCCAATCACCACTGTGTGCTTCTGGGGGTGGGGGTGGGGGGTGGGGGAATAAGCATGCCCTGGAAGCCAGTCAGAACAAGTTCTGAGGGACAGAGGAGCCCAGCTCAGCAGCTCTGAACACAACTTCCAAAAACAAACAGTAAAGGGACAGACAATTCAGGATTTTCCAGAACTGAAAGCATTGTGACTTCTACCTTGTCAACGCCGCGACCTCTGGACAGATGGAAAGAGACAGGCTCAGAGACGTTCCCAGACAGGGAATTCACCCAAAAGCGTGACTGAGCGAGCAACTGCTCACAGTAACTCAACTCTGAAATCTTTAAGAACAGGGAAGCAGGCCAGGGTAATGAGGCAGCCGCCGCAGCGTCTTCTAAGGCCAAGTCAGAGTATCTACATTGGTGGTTCTCAACCTTCCTACTGCTGAGACCCTTTAATACAGTTCCTCACGTTGTAGTGATTCCATTAAGATATTTTCATTGTTACAACATAACAGTCAGGTTGCTACTGTTGTGAGTCATAATGGAAATATCTGTGTTTTCCAGTGGTCTTAGGTAACCCCTGTGAAAGGGTTAATTGATACCCCCCCCAAAAGGGTTTGTAACCCTCAGGCTGAGAATCAGTGGTCTAGATGCTCTTGTCGAGGTCCTTTGCACCCCTTCTTCTTTTTTCCCAGCTCTGAGGACAAGGTCAGTGTTGCTCAAAACTCATCCAGATCGATCCAGATCTCAGCAACACCAAGAAGCAGACATCGAGCCCCAGAGAGACAGGATGAGGACATCCTGACTCTAGCTTGACAAAAGCACATGGCCTCATGGGAAGGAAACACCACGTGTGCCTTGGGTGGCACCTAAGCTATGTCTGCACACATGGAGTGTTTGGATGTGGGCTGTTTTCAGCCCAAAGTTAACACTCTCAGCAGCTTCACACAGATGACGAAAGGTCCCACCACACACAGAGGCCTCCCAGAAACCATATCCCCAACACTCATCTCCTATCAACAGGCATCCCATAAATGGTCCTCCCTGCCCCTGTTTGTCATGAAACCCATTTGTCACACAATGGTTTCGCCTGATGCTCTCTGAGTGAGTGTTGCATACCCACAGTCAAAGGCATGAAAGGAAAGAAAAGCACTGTAGGTTACAAGGGCAGAACTTGACCTCAAGACCATTCCGAGATAATGGAGCCAGAGATGATGTTACACAGCCTCCTGTGGGCTTCCCCTGTCCATCACATGGAAGCTCATGCTGCCCCTTAGCAGATCAGAGCAGCTCAGGGAGATAGTCCTACTTGTTCAGCCAGTAATGGCAAAAGGAAATTTATGGGAGACTGCAAAATAGGACACCCTTGCATCTCCAACCCCAATGGGACCTTTCAGAAGCCATTTATTTTTTCGTTTCTTTTCTTATTAGTATATATTAATTGTATACACTAACAATTTTCAATATGATATTTCCATTCATGGATGTATATACTGTACTCTGGTCATATACACCCATTGTTGTAATTCAAATATGAAATCTCCCTTTCACACTCATTGTTTTGAACTCTTGGTCCCCAATGGGTAGCACTGTTTTGGAAGATTGTAAAAACCTCTAGGACTATGGACTAGCTAGCAGAGGGAGGTTGCTGGGGATGAATCTTGAAGACACTTGCTTCCACTTCCTGCCTGGAGCACTGTTTCCTGATCCTCTGCGATGTCAGCAAGTCATGCCACAGGTTCCTGCTGCCTCATCTGCCTTGCCTTCCCTGCCATGGTAAAGACCACACCCTCTGAACTGTGAGCCAAAATAAATCCTTCCCACCTTGACTTGCTTCCACCAAAGGCTCTCAGCAGTGAGAAAAGCAACTGACATGATCACATATCTCTGTGATTCAAGAATGATCTAAAGAAGTAAGATAAGACCTGGGTAGCTCAGCAGATAACTGAGCAGATGCCCAACAACTGGAGTTCAGTCCTCTGGACAAGGATAGAGGAAGGAGAGAACTGACTCCTGCAAGTTATCCTCTGACTTCCACATGCAAGCTGTGGCCTGTGAACACCGACACACACACACAACACACACACAACACAACACACACAACATACACACAACACAACACACACAACATACACACAACACAACACACACACACAACACAACACACAACACACACATACATATGAAGGATTTAAGAAGCAAAATAATAGTAACCATGCAATGAACTTGGAGAAATCAGGATAAAAGAGCAAAGCTTTGGGTCCCCTGGGAATGCCAACATGAGCACCCCAAACTGGTGATCATTACAAGTTGCCAACCTTGTATCGGGGTGAGCATCAGGGCCAGACATGGTTCTTCCACCAACCTTCAACATCTATAAGCTTGGAGCCTCTGTCAGCAAACAACATATGCAGAGCAGGCATTCTAGTTCCATCTGTTGACTTCAGACCAGACTTGAGACTAAGACAGGATAAATGAAGTAAGAGGGTCCTTGTGAATGGCGCCGAGTCCCAAGTCTCTTCCCAAATGTTTAATGGTTTGATGGTTCCCTATACGTCACTTGGATCCATATGTAGCAAGTCTGAGATTTATGGAGCAAAGTATTCTCTTGGTGACCCCCAGGGCCCAAGAGTTAGCTAGAAGCAGAAATAAGTGGCCAAAGACAGGATGAATTTGCCTGAACTCAGTCCCTGTGGGGTTTGTTCTTCAATCTGTTTATACAGTTTCCCGTAGGAGTCTGTAATTTTAATCAGTAAATATCTCCCTTGATTTATCACCTTCTATTGACGTGGTGGTAATTTAAGCCTCAGCCCTAATGCTGGACCTGCTGTGTGAGATTTCCCCGTATCATGTCCTACCTCTGTTTGATTTTTCTCAGTCCTCTTAGGTAATTGGGCTACCTCTTACACCCTCAGTATACCAGGCTGTGGTCAGGGGTCAGTGGGTTTCTCCTTCCAAAGCGCAGAGTGCTCTAGCCAATCACAGCACAATCCTATCCTGACTTTGCCAAAGACAGAGCAGACAAACCACAGAACAATAAGACCCAGTGGATTTTAAGACAAGAGACATCCAAGATGGTTTTTAAAGGATACTGCTATTCTCCCTAGGCCAGAGACAGCTTGGAGACTGGCTCCACAGGTTTAGTTTATCTGACCTAAGCAAAGAGACCTTCCTTCTCAGACATAGGTTTTTACAAGGTCTACATTTTTTTTCTTTGTTTATTTGAGACAGAGTTACCATATGTAGCACCCACTGTCTCAGATCTCCCTCTGTAGACCAGACTGGTCTCAAACTCACAGAGATCTTCCTGCCTCTGCCTCCTAAGTGCTGGGATTTAGATGTGCCACCACACCTGGCTCAGTCCTACTTTTTAATCAATGTACATATTTATTGTGTTTCCTAGTAAACTGCTATCATTCTTTGGGCTTCGTAGCACCCAGACTTTAATATCTCATCTAACCATAAGTGTTCATGATCTGTTTGATGATGGAAATAAAGGAATGAGGATTCGTTAGTCATAGAGCTGGGTGGTTGCCTTGGCATGCCCCATGGTGGCATCTTGAGTGAGCTGTGTCATTTATAGGTGGTCTATAACTAAAAGGAGTAGCTAGATACTGGAAGCTCTTGGTTCCATAACTGCTGTGTAATAGGAGACTAAAAAATATTAATGAAATTTTAGGTTATGTTCATGAGTACAGTTCCCTATAGCAATCATCTAATAAGACTTGTCTTTTGTTGAATTTTTTTTTTCGTGGTTGTATCCCTATAGAAGAGTGCTTCAAATCACAGAAGCTCAACTAAGTACAGAACGGGGGGGAGGGGCAGGGGGAACATATGGCCCAATAGACAGTAAGGGGAAAACAAACTCAGTAATCAACATACATAGAAAATATTGTATTAAACTTTCAATATTATATTTAAGGATAAACATGACAAGTTTGGAAGTCTATCAAGAGAACAATGCCCCAGAAGAGAAGGATTTGGGGATAAATGAGTTTTTGGACTTGGTTGTTATGCTAGATCTGAAATTTATTAAAAAAAAAATGGCCAAGGAGTGTTTGAGAAGAGGCACTGGAAAAGAGAAGGTAGACTCCATTCAGACTGGAATGTCACTTGGAAGAAGCTATCAGTGTATAGATTCTTCTTGACATTCTATACATTTAGAAGTTTTTCAATGATCATAGTGGTACACACCTTTGATCCTAGAACTTGGGAAGCAGAGGTAGATGCACCTTTGTGAGTTTGAGGCCAGCCTGGTCTACTGAGCAAGTTCCAGCCAGAACTATAATACAGAAAAACCCTGTCTCAAGAAAAGAAAAGGAAAGAAAAGAAAAGAAGAGGAGAGGAGAGGAGAGGAGAGGAGAGGAGAGGAGAGGAGAGGAGAGGAGAGGAGAGGAGAGGAGACCTGGTATAAGTGGGGAAGTAGGCTGATGAGTCTTTCTCTAAAGGCTGTTCCAGGCATCCCTTATCCAGAGCAGGGCTTCTTCATTTGTGCCTCTGTAACTCATAGCCAACATGATTTCCATGACATTTTAACTAGGACTGCTTCACATGGACATTTCTATGTATGTCTCCTCTATTTGTTGGTAGATTCCTTAAAAACAAGCTGGGGAGATGGCTCAGTAGTCAAGTACCTGTCAATCAAACTTGAGGACCAGAGTTTGAATCTCAGAACTCATGTAATGGGCATGCCAGGGTACCTCTAATTCCAGCCCACAAAGGCAGAGATGGGAGAATCGCCAAGGTCAGATGGCAGGCAAGACTAATCATATCAGTAAGCTCTGGTTTTACTTGAGAGGGTCTGCCTCAATGGATAGGTGGAAGATTAATGGAGGATGATTTCTGCTATCATCATTCACAGGCCTTCACATGCTTGTGCAACTGTGTGAATGCACATCTACACACACATGTGCCCACATGCACACACACACACACACACACACACACAC
Source organism: Mus musculus (assembly GCF_000001635.26). Lineage (NCBI taxonomy): Eukaryota > Metazoa > Chordata > Mammalia > Rodentia > Muridae > Mus > Mus musculus. The sequence goes on from NC_000074.6 coordinate 108,589,706, forward strand.
ACTGCATATGAAAAATAGAGGTGGGGGGAGCAAAACCCTTGCAAACAAGACCCATGCCTTTCTCACTTCTTTTGCCTAGTAGACAGTCAGCATTCAGTTTACTACTTGAGTTAGGTAGAACTTGGCTTCCCCCATTGATTCCAGTTTAACACCATCAACTTTGTTGCTCTAGATTTAAGTGCAGTGACGATGAATACGTGGGCTGGAATTACAGGTATGTTGCCATGCCCATTGCATGAGTTATGAGATCCAAGCCTCAAGTTTGATTGACAGGCATTTAATTACTGAGTCAGCTCCCCAGCTGGTTTTTAAGGAATCTACCAACCTAATAGAGGAGACATCAGCATCAGCATTATCTTTTCTTCCCTCAAGCCCTCACCATAAAATTCTAGATAGTTCATGTCAGTGAATCTCAATGAGATGTTACCCATTCAAGCCTCTCCAAACGAGTGGAGTTTTCTTATATATAATGGAAGAGGCCTTTATTGTCTCCATCTTAGACAAATTAATATTTGGACTACTCCTAATAACACAAATCGCTGAACATTTTCATCTATGGGAGGTCCAGGTTCTGTCTGCTGATCACACAATGGTGTCAGAGAGCCTTGAATGTGCAAATGAGAGAGACTGAGTCATTTGATGTTATGAGTCTTAGTTGAACCCAAAATGAATGACAAAAGGCATTTATCTGTATGCTGTATCTGTGAAAGGAGAAGGCTTAGATGGATGACCAATGCCATTTCTCATTATGACATCATTGCCTTCATGGGGCATAAGATGACTGTGGATAGGGTGGGCCCATCCTTTCAGTAAGACGTTTCTTGGTGCTTAGCTATTGTCTGGCCTACAGTCCGTCACATTACCACATTCCTTCCCAAAGGTGGAAACCTGCTGCGGAGTGGAAAGTGAGATAGCTTCCAGAGAAGTAATTAGCAAAGTGCACGGAGGCTCGAGAAGGGAGAGAGAACGAACTACAGGCTATCAATCAATAAATAATAAAAAATTCAGTCGAAGTCATTTTCCATCTTGGTGTTCTTGGCCATGAGCAAGAGAGAAGGGGAGAAAGCAAGCGTGAAGGAGGGATTCATGGGCTGGGTCAGGTCATCCCTTCTTAGCTCACGTGACAGAGCTTCAAGAGAACCCTCTGTTTACACAGGATTTCACTTCTGCCTGACTTCCTCCATCCCTTGAGTCTCTCAGGTAGGTGTGTGACATACCTGTTCTTGGCTATTCCTGGACTAATTGCCTAGGCATTGATCTCTTAATGGTAGAGGACGAGTTAATTTATTCCCAAACTCTTCTAACTTGGCAGATGAGGAGTTATTAGTCATTGGCCGCACTCAAGCATATTCCATATTCTATTATTTATCATTTACATATAAAGGAAAGTGTGAGGCTCTCAAAGGAGGAACTGGTCCAGGAGCCAGAGAGAAGAGCAGACAAGAGGGAGAGTAATGGGCGCAGGACCGGGTGGTTTAGAGATGTTCCTCTGCCGATCTCACTGCCGTTAGCAGGTCAGCAATGGCCAAAGGATGGGAGGACGGATGAATACTGGACTTGGCAAGAACATTGTGATGCATGAGATAAGGAAGTTGGCTTTGATGTTGGAAGATGAAAGGCACGAGGCTCTCTCATCTATGCATTCACTCCACAAATATTTCTGTACTAGATAAGGATATTAAATATAGACCTGCTCCCAGGTAAACAAACACTATGTAGTCACAAGGTAGAAAAAAGTCCCAAGGTGGAAACCAATTGGGTGCTTTGGGAGGAAACAATGGGAACAAGGATTAAGCTTGTATGAATGGGCTAGTCAGAGAAGACTTGGAAAAGGTTAACATTTAAACTTGAACTTGAGAGATAAGGAGCAGTTAGCTGTACAAAGAGAAAGAGAGAATTGTCAGAGGGCTTTCTGAAGGCCTTGAATGAGGAAAGTCCTTGGCGAATTCAGATTGGCAAATGTTAATGGCACTTCTGTTTGTGGAGCAGTGTCTCTGAGGAGATGCTAGGCACAGGTTTTGTGTGTGTGTGTGTGTGTGTGTGTGTGTGTGTGTGTGTGTGTGTGTGTTTATGCATTCACCCCTCCCACCCCTGCAGAAGGCATTGTTATTCTCCCACTTTGCTGGTGAAGAAAATGAGGCCAGCAGGGCTGGTGTAGCAAGGACAACGGAGAGATGGAGATCAAGGAGGACAAGCAGGCAGGGACCCGCGTGGCTTTCAGTGGTGAGCTAGGCTTAGTCTAATGTGGACTTTTTAAGGACCCCTGTGGCTGCCATTGATGAGCAGACTGCAGCAGGGTCCAGGAGATAATGGAGAGCCATGGAGAAGCTCTGGTAGGTTGCCAGAAAGAGGTTTTGTGATTGGGCCCAGAAGTTTCAAGCAGAAGCAATGGTGGGAAACAGGAGCATATTTTGACTTCGTTGAGAGATAAGAGATGGCTGAAGAGTGAGGACACACAAACAAAGCACATAGACTCTAACCTGACCCCCCTGGTCATTTCTACCGCTCAAGAAAGGGAAGTGAGGGTTGAGAAACAAGAGTCCCTGAAATGAGAGGGTTTTCCGATATGTTCACCAGCAGCCTGCCTCATCCAGTCTGACTTAAGAACCTGCTGCTGCCTATGGCTGTCTTTCATTCCCCTGTATGCTTCCACATTAATCAGGAATGTTCTTCACACACACTCACGCACACGTGCGCGCTCGCACACTACCTGATCCAGTAACCAATAAAACAATCAAGCCATCGTCCCCCATGTGGTCTAAGGAAGAGAGAACTACTATCCAGAAACTGCAACTAGAGGGGGAAATACAGAGTTGAGGATGACATCATCCCAGCATGGAGACAGAGTCAGGAAGGTCAAGAGTTCAAGGTGAAACCAACCTGAGCTACATAGCAAGTTCTAGAAGAGCTTTGGCTATTTAACAAGACCCTGTGTTGAAATAAAGGAAAGGGGGAGATGGAACACATTCCTTCACACATGTGAACATATCAAATACGTGAGCACCGCTCACCTGAGAGAGACAGGCCCAACTAGCCTCAAAGGCAGTCCTCAACCCTGCAGAAGGTCTAGAAGACGCTCGCACTCTCAAGAATTTTTGCATCCTGGAAACTCTGAGCAAAGTTTCTTTTCAGAGGAAGGCCCAAAGAAGGAAGCAAAATAAATAAACAAGGACTGGATGCTTCAATTATTTTAAGTGTCCTCCCCCACCCCCTCCCCCGCCCCAACACCATTCCCGAATCTTGCTGGAATGAAGACCATGGGGAGCTATCATGGGGGCCTCTTGGTTTCCCTCTCTACTCAGATGTCTGACGGCCGTGTGCTCCCACTTCCAGGGCTGCATCGTTCTGGGCACAGGTGGCTACATTGGTAGCCATGTTGTGACTTTGGCCAAACCTGTACTTGTGTGCCTGGCGTGTTGTCTGGGACTCTGTGGTTTAGCTTCAGAACGGTAGCCAGAGCATGTTCCCTAGGGACTGTCTCCGAGTTTCATGTGATATAGTTGTTTGTCTGGGTTTTACAGAGAACCAGAGGTCTTGACCCTGGAGCACACTAGAGTACAGCCTTGTTAACAAAGTGTCCAGAGGGGGAGGAGGGGACTTTAAGGGAAAATGTGAAGAGTCTGCAGATGCAGACTCTTCATCAATGGAGGCCCCAAACACACGCCCCGGGTGTGGCTTTTCAAACCAGCAAAATCAACTCCAGATATCTGAGGGAGAGCAAACACAGAGTACAAATGTGTCAAGAGGAAGAGAGCAGGGAAGAAAAAAAAAACTGCTAATATGATCAAATGCAAGGAGAATACAACAAGCTGCAGCCCGTCAGAGATCTCAGGAGACATAGCTCGGAAAGCACAAAAGTCCTTCGGCGGAGGTAATGAGGCGCATCTAATTATATTTAAGAAAGAAACATCGAGAACGACCCTAAAAGCCTCCCCCAACTTTTTCCCTAAAAAAGAATCAATGGAGCCCAAATGCTAAGCAGACAGTGACAGGGCGACTTCAGAGCAAGCGAGGAGTTCTAGACAGCATCATGGGGACATGAGGTTGTCACTTTCCCAGAACTGAGAAAAATATTGTGGGCACACACACACACACACACACACACACACACACACACACACACTTCTCTGTCTATTGTGTTTTAAACAACAACAACACCTCAAAAAAAGTCCCAGGAAGAAGCAACGGGGAGAGGAAAGAGGGCAGAAGAAAGAAAAAGGAGAGAGAAGAAGTACGGGGCAGGCCCCGCCATGAGAAATCAAGGCAGTCCAAATGACATTTGACACCGCCAGGCCACAGCTGAAGAACAAGGGAAAAGTTTTAGGGCGACTGTCATTGACCCATAGTCCTTCACTCCTAACCTTTCCCTCCAACATATGTTTCTCATTTCCTTGCTTATAGCTGGTCCAAGCTAATGATATGTGTTTTGGCCAGGGTCCCGAGCTCGGCATACAGCCGGTCTTGTTCTCATTGTCCGGGCTACTTACAGAAACCTCTTTCTCTGTGTCTTTCTCTCTCTCTCTTGCTCCAAAAAAAAAAGTAAGAAAGAAAGAAAGAAAGAGAAAAAGGGAAAAAGGAAAGAAAAAAAAAACCGCCTTAGAGAGCAGTAAATATGCAAAGCAGCCCCGAGCTCTATACAGCTACCATCTTGAACATGGCCCTTGCCACCCTAACACACCCCATCAATAAAGGCCTGAAGAGAGGACCCACGGGTGAGGGGTAAGTTCAATACAAAAGCAGTGGAAATTCAAACAAATTGGCCCATTAGAGTCTCACACAGCTATAAATACAGCACACACGGGCTATTTTGAGGGACGGTGGCATGGGAAAGTTCGGCCTGGAGTCTTGAGTCTGTCAAAGGAGACGGATCTCTTCCAAGACATGGGAAGAGGATGGACCCAGTGCTCGTTCAAGGAGGGTAGGGAGGAGGAGGGCAGGGAGAAGGAAGACTGCGAACCAGCCCTCACAGACAAAAAGTAAGGAGGTAAGGCTTATTCTGCACAGCAGGACAGCAGGACTCAAAAACCTATGTTCAAACCTTGGGCCAGTGTCTGTCACTCAGAGAATCCCTGATCTCTGAAAAACCCGGACATGCCCTTTTGCTCCTTAGGGGTCAATGGACCAGTTCACTCTTCCTGAAGGACCCAGCAGGCAGAGGAGGAGGGGTGGGAACCAGTGAGTCCTAGGCAGCCTGAGTCTGAAGGAGGTTCTGACTGACCATAAGGGGACTATGGAGGAGTCCCCTTATTCTGGCCATCAGACCCTGAGGACCAGCATCCAGTGTGGATATATTTGTACGAGATGTGGGGTGCTATAATCTGAATTTGAGGAAACTGGAGCCCATAAAGGAGAGTTAGTAAAATGTACAAGCAGACAATTCGTATGCAAATGTCAAGAGCTGTTTAACATGTCCCTTGGGGCCTGTCAACAGCCGGCACTGAACTGCCAGCAGTTAGGAATGAGTAAACACGGAACACACATCTACTTAGGCATCAGGTACCTGCCTAGCCGAGCTGCTTCTTCACAGCCCTGCTGTCTGTGAAACTCCCAGTTCCTCTGCCTTCAGACCGGATACCCAGAGCAACCGCAGGTTTACTCGGTCACAGTTTGAGCGCTTACTGCCTACCAAGCACTGTCTGAGACATAAAGGCCACACAGACACAGAACTGGAATCGCAACTGGCCTGTCCCTGACCCTACAATACCCTGGTTGGATTCTGTTCTATGTTGTAGCTTGCTAGAGTCTTTCCTTTAAAAGTCCTATTTTGGTGCATATATAAATGTGTGTGTGTGTGTGTGTGTGTGTGTGTGTGTGTGTGTGTGTTTCAATACATAAAAATGACAGTGTAAAAATATAACATCCTCTATTTTAGAGGCTCTTTATAACTTGCCGAAGTCAAGAGAGAGTTCCCAGATTATCAAGAAAATGGCTTTAGCAGATTAAATTTTAATGAGTCTGGGAAAAGGCTTCGCTGTATTCTGGGTTGGAGTCCTTGCTGTGTATGTGAAGTAGAGTGGAGTCCTTTGCAGATGTTGGATCTGAATTCTCCATGTTGTGTATGAAACCTCAGATCCTCTTCCGTGCGGGGCCCATAAGGGCACTTATCCCAGGACAGCATAAAGGGGAAGAGTCTGCCCAGATTCCCATGACAACTCCCTTTTCCTGAAAGTCTCTGACAGACACTTCCTGGGGAGACAGGAAGTGCGGACAGGAAGACAACTGAGGTCGTCTCTTCCCATGTCCGGCTCGTCCCACCTCCTAGATTCATCTGGTAGCTGACAACTTCGGGCTGTGCTTCTGTGTTTTCGCTGGTCCCGTCCCCAGCTGTTCTGGAGAACGTTGGGAGGCAACCAGTGTCGCTTTTGTCCCCTTTTTCCCAGAAGCCACGGGGATCTCAAACATACCTCAGTAATAAACTGCGTAGGAGAAACTCATGAGGGGAAGAGACGTCAAAAAAAAAAAAAAAAAAATGTGATATAACTGACTCCAAAGTAAAAATAAATGATAGGCTGACTTCATGTTTGTAGTTAACATTATGACGTTAACAGTTATTCAGTAAGTGTTGCAGGATCCTGAGTGTGTGCCAAGCACTCTGCTAGGGTTGGCCATAGAGTATTGCACAATATAGATATAGTCCCTGCTTTCTAAAGCCGACAGTGTCAAAGGATGCCATCAGGGGAGAGACTCACCTCACCGGAGTAACCTCGAAGCAAACACGTACATACCAGTTGTCAAATGCAGTGAAGAGAAAAAAAAAAACCAGTTTAAGAGATGGCACTGACAGGGCCTGACTGAAATCTCAGTGAGGAAGGGAGTCTCCCAGCTCCTAGTGAATCCCAGCTCCACTCAGGGACCTGAAGGGAGACTAGAGTGTGGCTCTCTGCTCCACGCTCACGCACTTGAATGCCCTACCAAAATATTTCACTTTGAAACCTGAAGAGTCGTGGGGGGGGGGGGGGGCTGGAGAGACTGCTCATCGGTTAAGAGTCACCGACTGCTCTCCCAGAGGACCTGAGTTCAATTCCCAGCCACCACATGGTGGCTCACAACCATCTGTAATGGGATCCGACGCCCTCTTCTGGTGTGTCTGAAGACAGCTATAGTGTATTCATAAATAAAATAAATAAATTTTTAAGAAAAAAAGTTAATTTACAAAAACCTGGTTAAAAAAAAAAAGGAAGAAACGTGAAGTGTCAGCAGGCATAACCTTCAGATCTCTATGTTCATAATCGCCTCAAAGCCAACACAGGAAGGCACGATTTGCTTATGTTTATTATACACAATGCTCCCAGTTCAGGGCTTGAATATAGGAAGAGTCCCAGAGCACAGCATTTGCCTCCTGAGGACTATTTTGACTAATCTAAGATTCCCACATCTGCATCCCCAATGCCCAGCAAAATTCACAGGGTTATTACACTATCACGGTGTCATGTGCTAAATGCTTAGACTATATTAGAGAAACCGATGTCTCTTCTTGGCATGTCTTCTCCGGACCCTGCTTTGGCTTCATTCATGGGCATCTTGCCATTTTCAACACCATAGTTTCATTGAGCCTTCTTGGGGACAGGGTCCAGTGTGTAGAACGGGGACAGCAGCTCTGAAAATAATTATAAAATAAATAAGTAAAGTGGGAAGCAGCAAGGAGGGGACAGAGAGCTTTCGGGGGAGTGTTTCCAAATAACAAAAGGGGAGGCTGACTAGCTAACTAACTAGCTAAGTAGAGGTTACAAACACCCTAGAAGTGTAAGGAGGAAGTGGAAACAGGAGACGTTCAGTCGTGGTCATGGATGCCTGTAATCCAGTGCTAGGGAGGCAGAGGCAGGAGGGTCACAAATTTAGGGTCAGCCTGGGCTACATGGGAAAAAAAAAAACAACCTTGTTTTTTAGGGGCTGGAGTTGTTAAGGAATGACTCTGTTGTTAAGGGCACTGGATGCTCTTACAGAGGCCCCTGATTTGCTTCCCAGCATCCTCATGGCAGCCCACAACCATCTGTTACTCCAGAGGATCCAACACCCTCTTCTGGTCTCTCTGGGCAATCCATGAACATGGTGCACAGTCATACATACAGGCTAAATACCCATACACATAAAAATAAGTAAAATAATAAATAATTTTAAACCACATTTTTTAAAAAGAGTGAGAGGGAGAATGAGGTGGCTGCTCGGAAAGGCTGTGCCGTGTATGTCACTGAATGTGCTGCAGATGGAGAGATGTGACCGCATCCTGTCATTCTTAGCATAAGTGTTGGAGACACCCCCAAAGTCAAAGAGGTCGAGGCAAAGAAAGTCTGTAGAGCGGGCGCTCAGTTAGACACTGGACACTTCAGAAGGGGTGAAGTGAGATCCGAATGTGGCAAACGGAAGCGCAGAGGTTTCTGGTGTGAATGAAAACAGTGGAACTCCGGGGGAAGCTCTGTCAGCTGGGGCTCAGGATGTAGCTCAGGTGGGAGCATGCTTGTCTGGCAGTGTGAAGCCCTGGCTTCGGTCTGAAACACCACACAGACTGGGTGTGGTGGTGCACACCTTCCATCCCAGCACGAGGAGGCTGACAGACTTCTGTCTATTCTACATAGTGTGTTCCAGGCCAGCCTGTGCTACATAGAGAAACTCTGCCATAAACAAGACTTTTTTTTTTTAATGGTATGTGTGTTATGTGTGAATGAGCATGTATGTCCCAGAGCCCAGAGACAAAGGATCCCTGGGAACTGGAGTGATAGGTGGTTAGATACTACCTCATATGAGCCCTGAAGACCAATCAGGTCCTTGGCAAGTACAGGAAAGGCTTTTGACCACTGAGCCATCCCTCAATCCCCGAAGCAAGACTTAATAGGAACAATTTGGGGGGGGGGGATGTTTAAACAAATGTTTATTTCATTAAAGACAAGCGGTGGGAAGTGTAGTCTCTTGTTAGAGTTGGGTGGATCTCCACATTTTAAAACCATTCACATTAGACTGGAGATCAATGGAGAGAAATGTCTGAAAAAGTTTGAAGAAGAAAAGGGGTCGGGGTGGGGGGTAAGGGGTGGCTTTTTTTCAGCAAAAAGCCCAAAGCAAGAGCCATTGTCCTTAGTCAGGAGCACTGGAAGAATTTTCCTCAGAACAGACATGGTTTAAAGTCGCCGCTCCTTGGTCAGACCCCTGTTCCCCAGGATGGTGACAAGTTCCATAATTGTTCTGACTTTGTTGGTTTTGTTGGGGGATTTTTTTTTTCCTCTCCACAAACCTGTTCATGAAAGTCCCATAAAATGGCCTTACCCAGCCCTCTCTGTCTCCAGAAATATGATACACGGTGGCTCGAGAGAGAGAAAGAAAAGAAAATTATTTTTGCCTTTACTTCACAGGCGCTTGGCACAAGTTGAGCCCTGAAATGGTTAAAATATCGGCACATTTCACTGGTCTTGAGTTACTCATAAACATTGGGTCGAGCAATTTCACTCAGTCGCACATATTAACTTCTTAAGTTCTTCTCTCTGAGGATGTGGACTGTTATTTTATGCCAGAAGTCCCATAATTAAGTTTGACATAAGCGCATGGATTAAATATGTGGTTGGGGGGAGGGGGGCGCCGAGTGGAAGGGGTTCTTTTTTTTTTCCCCCAGTCCTCTTTTTGTGCCATATGGAAACTGTAACCAAATAACGTGCAAAAATTTTTAAGACAATTTCCAGTCTTATTACTCAAGTGTTGTTTCCCAGGTAAGTCTCGATGTGAATCTACTTACAAAGCCCATTTCTTTTACCTTCTCAAATTTAACCTTTAAAGCAACAGCAGGGTTTTAAAGTAGGAGGCACACCTTTAGTCTCAGTACCGGAGGCTGAGGCAGGTGGATCTCTGTGAGCTCATGGCTAACCTGGTCTACATGGGGAGAGCCTGACAGCAAAAGAAAATGAGAATTAGCCACATAACAGCCCTGAGAGCTGGTATTATACTCTGTAAAGGGCAGAGGAAGAGATATGGCATTTGGAGGTCTGCCAAAGATAAGGGACTGGAGGTTCACGATAGAACCAATGTAGTTAACTGATCTCATTCAGGAATGGCTTAGATGCTAGAGTCTTGGCGGCGAGGGAGTTGGACATTGTGTTGTCTTTGCCTGTGCAGCGTGGTGGTCCCTTGCGTTCTGATGTCACTGAGATAGCATGAAAACCTTCTCTCTCCAAAGGTTCCAGGGTGACTCTGAGTCCTCAGTGCATGCCATCATCATAATTTTACTTTCAGTTTCTAGCCACGTTAGTGAAGGTTTCTGGTGATTTGAGAGAGGAATGCTGGTGTCCCTCCCTCCCTCCCTAAAACCAGCTGAAAATGGCCTTCTCTACTCTTGCAAAGAGAAAGCACCCTCCTTGACTTTGCCCTATCTGAGGAACATTCTAGAAGTTAACACCGAAAAAGAAGTCAGGCACTACACAATCCAAGTCGATTCAGTCCAATGCCCTTTTCAATCTGGATCCCTGCTACTCTTGGTTAGTTTTCGTTTTACTGAGCTTTGTCCTGACCAAAACAAAACAAAACAAAAACAAAAAACAAAAAACAAAAAAACTTGTTAAACTCATGGAGAGGGGTGACCCAGGTCCCCACCAGTCTTATGACCAACATACTCCACCATCATTCTCAACAAACAAACAAACAAACAAACAAACAAACAAGAACCTTCCAAATAGGACAGAGGAGATGGCTCAGCCAGTAAAGTGCTTGCCATGCAAACTTGATGAGCTGAGTTCCAACCTCAACAAACACGTAAAAGAGCCAGGCCTGGTGCTGTGCACTTGGGATCCCAGCACTGAGGCAGTAGAGAAGACAAGTGGTTTCCTGGGGCCTGCTAGCCAGTCAACCTTGCCTTTGTGTTGAGTTTTAGGTCCCAGGAAGAAATGCTATCTCAAATACATCATGGTAGATGATAGCTTGGTAGAGGTTGAGCAATACCCTGGGCAATCACATACACACACGTACACATGTAACTCCCCCACACTGGCACCTGCACACAGATGAACACATACACATAGGCATGTACACAATGCATATACACACATCCGCACAGCTTAGATCTACCTACCACCTCCACCCCCCCCCACACACACACACACATGACTCTGCAACATTTTGAATCACTCTTGAGAAGCCACAGGGAAATCACAGGGAAGAAGAAAAGAGCATGCTCCCACCACACAACACAGCTCCCATTAGATTCAGAAGATAATGAATCCAAACTCACACAGTCCCAACAGGTCTCCATCCTACAGACACCTCCGAGATGTCTGAGCTGGGGGCAGACCCTGATCCCCACTTCTTTCAACATTCTTAGGAGGCCCAGAGTGCACTGCGAACATAAAACCTCAATACATACCACATAGGTAAGAAAATCCTTTGTCTAGGCTCAGTGTGACCCACAACATTCCCCTCATTTTGAGAAGGCTGCTCTGCCATAGCTTTTAGATGCCCATCCCAAGACCTCCAAAAGCATCCTTGCGTCTTGTTTACCTTCCTGGTTTCAAGAGTCAATGAGTTACATTAGCCTATTATTAAGTTCGGTCTTAATATATCCCAGGCATTTGTGAATTGCATTATACTCTTCCGTAGTTTTCTCTGTCTTAGCCACAAGCTAGGCGCCAGGCAGAATGTGACCTAATTGCCTATCCCCAACCTAAGTGGGGCATGGTGCAATATGTTAAGGATCCAGATACTGAGCAGGGTTGTACAGATCTTCCTGTGGGGGCTGTGGAAACTTTCTGCACTTAAGACCTTCTTAAGTCTCCAGATGAGAACAAAAACACTCTTTCTTTCTTCTCTGATCCTGTTGGGTTTTTGCCTCTGGGCTGGGGCTAATTCCAGCTTGCACCTTGCACCCTTCTTACTCTTCTGGCTTCCATCTGAGGCACCTGCAGGACAGAGACACTGCTAGGATCATTTCAGGCTGGAGTCATCGTCTTCTAAATCTAACGGCAGCTCTGTCATGTGATGGGAATATGGTCCTTTTTTCCTGATGATTTCTGCTGACCACTCTTTGACTTCTTGAGCATGGTTCAAACGGCTTGCAACGTCATGCTAGTCAGAAAGGGGTGGTGTGCTGCACGCAGTGGCTAAGAACACAAGTTCAGAAGCCATGCCACTTGTGTCCACAACCAGACTCGGGCAGTTTTCATCCGTCTCCTCCAGCATGTGAACTCCTGGCAACTTACTGGCCTCGTCTGAATAATAGAGATATAATCATATCTACCTCTTGAGGGCCATTGAGGGGATTACACACGTACTGGTTAATGGCAGTGCTCGGTCTGTAGCTCGGCAAATATTGTTAGAGCCAGGAACGTAGCTCAAAGAGGTGGAGCGCTTGCCTGGTATGCACAGAGCTAGGGAGTTTGACCTCTACCACCAAATAAACCAGTTGTATTGTAGTGTGCCCTTTATCCTACCACTTGGCAGGTGGAGGCAGGAGGATCAGAAGTTTGAAGTCACCCATGTTTTCCAAAGAGACTTAAAGACAGCATGAAATATGTAAGACCCTGTCTCCAAAAATCAATAAGGCCAGTGTGGAGGCACATGCCTTTAATCCCAGCACTCAGGATGCAGAGGCGGGTGGATCTAAATAAATAAAATAAATAAATATAAGCTATAGAAACAAAACCCACACGCCGTGGTTTAAAGACAAAATGTTCTAAGACGTATCAGCCACATTGTATTGGGGTTGAGATGAACTGGTACGTCAAAGACTGGAGATGCTTAGGCTAGGAAGATGGCCCAGTCTAGGCCAGCATCTGCTAGGCAAGCATGGGAGTGTGAATTCCAGGAAACCAAATTTATCTGGATTTGCAGGGCAGGCTCAGCAGCTCTGCCATCTCCAGCAAGACTTCTAGCCCACTTCTCTGACCTTTGTCTGCTAAACTGAGGACACACACTGCCATGCCTACCACAGAAGGGCTGGGGCAGACAAAGGAACGAGAGTATGTGGGAATCCTGAATCAGCACGGTTATTAGACATCACCTCTGCTACCCGCTCTAGCTTGAAATCAACTGCAGGATTTTGTATTTTATATTGATCGAAGATCCTACTGAATAATCTCAGAGGAGTCCTCTGCTACCTCCTTGTCCAGGCTCTCCCCTCTTTGTCCTTGACCCTCTCTGGTACTCATAACGAGGTCATGTGCCACATGGGTGTGATTTACACACCTACAATCACAGCATTTTATCTGAGGGCAGGATAGTAAGTTTGAGACCAGCCTGGGCTGCTCTGTGATATCTCATCTCAAAAAAACAAACCAAAACTAAACCAAACCAACCAAACAACAACCTAGAGAGATGGCTTTGACATTAGAGCGCATGTTGCTCTTTGGGAGGACCTGACTTTGGTTCCTAGCACCCAACAGCCTTTCTAATAATCGCTCCAGGGAATCTGACACCTTTGGCCTTTGCAAGGAACCCACATGCAAGTACACACACACACACACACACACACACACACTATAATTTAATTAAACTTAAAAAAAACAGTTAAGTCTCTCTTCCCTTAAGGAGTCCCACACACATAGAAGCAGAAGTACCAGTAAACATGACTTGTCTGAATGGCTGGGCCGTATAATTCTGCTGTCTCCTTTGGTTTCTGTATTGAATCATCTTTTCCCACAAGTCAACTCACCATGGATGCAGCATCACACCTTTCTCCTGCTTCGTTTTGAAACCCTTGATCTACTACTGTCTTCTTTTCACTAAGCAGTTGGGTTGCCAGAACCCCAAGAACATGAGCGATTGCTAGGTACTTTTTTTTTTTTTTTTTTTTTTTTTTTTTTTTGGTTTTTCAAGACAGGGTTTCTTTGTGTAGCCCTGGCTGTCCTGGAACTCACGCTGTAGACCAGGCTGGCCTCGAACTCAGAAATCTGCCTGCCTCTGCCTCCCGAGTGCTGGGATTAAAGGCGTGCGCCACCACACCCGGTGCAATTGCTAGGTACTTAGGGTGTCCCAGCCCACGCTGCTTTTTAAAGCCAGCATCTTTCTCTGATGCTTGCTGGATTAAAGCACCTCACAGGAAGATGGCAAGTTTGTGGTGACAAGATGAACTTGAGTATTCAAGCCAGAAAGAGGGCCCTCAAGGGTTAAGTGCCGAAAAAACCATCTTGCCCCAGTGAAAGCAAGAGGGACATCTGCTGTCAAAGGCACGGGTGCAGAAGCACACTCACTGCCGAGTGCTGGGAAAGACCATGTGTCCCCAGAATCTGAACTCTGTAGGTGAAGGAATCATGCCATCTAAGACTAGGAACTTGGGTGCCCCTGTGCTGTCCCGGAACCCGGCTCTGACAGGATCTCTCAGAAGACTACAGTGCTCTACAGACACCAACAGTTCCATCATTAACCATCACCTCAAAATCCTTTCTCTATTGTTTTTCCCTTTTAGATTCATATAAAAATAGTTTTCTTTATGAAAATACATGTCTAGCTCATAGAGCAGAGGCTGAGGGAGCCACAGCCTGGAGTTAGACCCAAGTTCAAATTAGTGAGCCTTCTGCTAATTAATTTGCTCTTCTAAGCTCAGTCTTCTTTTCTGTGAAGTGGGATTTCTTTTTCTCTGAAGGTTAGGGGAGACTGTACTCATGAAGAACTTACTGTAGGGCTCAGAGCAGAGTAAATATCCCCTAGTTCCTAGCATCTAGTGATCGCATGGGTAATGATAAGAGGAGATGAAAGACGCTTTCTTAATCATGGAGGTACCATCTGATCCAAAACTTCAACTCCCAGGAATATGTGCAAGAGAAATGCTGTTAATCATAACAGCCGAAGCATAAAGACAAACCATATATTTAACAGATGGCGGCAAAGGGATACAATATAGCATGTCCATGAAATAGAATATTATAGCCAGGCGTGGTGGCGCACGCCTTTAATCCCGGCACTCGGGAGGCAGAGGCAGGCGGATTTCTGAGTTCAAGGCCAGCCTGGTCTACAAAGTGAGTTCCAGGACAGCCAGGGTTATACAGAGAAACCCTGTCTCAAAAAAAAAAAAAAAAAAAAAAAAAGATTATTATTCAACCATAAAGAGTAGTGGCAAGCTGATCTGTTACAATTTGGGTGAGCCTTGAAAACACTTGGCTAAGGAGAAAAAAAAAAAACAGGCACACCAAAGACTATGAGTCCATTGGTATAGACTTCCTATTTGGCAAGTACAGAGTCTCGGAAAGTTAATTCAAGGCTTCCAGAAGCTAAAAGAAGGAGTGGCTGCTGATCAGTATGGTTTCTTTAGGGGAGTACGAAAACACCCTAGGAGTAGGTAATGGCCGCATATTCTCTAAAATATTAAAACCCCCTGAGTTGCATACTTTAAAAGGATTCATTCCATGACACTAAAACTGTTACTTTTAAAAACATTGCCTTTAAGAAAACAAATTAACACATCAGAACTTAATATGTGTTTGGAGGCTGGAAAGAGAAAGAGAGCAGCGGTTAGGGCACTTGCTTCTCTCTCTCTCTCTCTCTCTCTCTCTCTCTCTCTCTCTCTCTCTCTCTCTCTCGACTTGATTTCGGTTCACAGCACCCAAGGGGCAGTTTATAACTCCAGCTTCAGAGGATCCAACAACCTCTCTGGTCTTCTTGGGTACCTACACTCATACACTCTCTCTCTCTCTCTCTCTCTCACACACACATACACACACACACACACACACACACACACACACACAAATTAATAAGGGGACCCATAAAACATTTGAAAATCCTTCTTTTACTGCAGAACCTCAAGTGCATGGAAACAACTCCTGTCTGGCCAGGTGTAATTCTGCAGTCTTCCTGCGAGTCCTCAGGTACCATGGGACATGTATGGAGGACAGAGGCCTGTCTCCTGTGTTGGTCTTCACCTCCACCTTGTTTGAGGCACAGTTTCTTGTTGTCCATCAGGGCATAGTAGAGAGAGGCTGCCAGTTTTCAGGGACTCCCCTGTATCCCATCATTTATATCACCACAGGAGTGCTGAGGTTTCATTCCTAAGCCATGGCACATGGTTTTATGTGGATGTGAAGACCTGAAACAAGAACTTCTGCTTGGTACCACAAGCCCTTTACCCACTGAGCCCTCCACCAGCCCCGGTTTCAAAATTTGTCTGAATCACCTTAGAGCCTTCCCTTCCGTGTAGACTCCTGACACTTTCCAAAAGAAAGACAAATCCAGTCATTGGAGAAGCTAGGGAGACGGCATCTACTGACCAACCCGAGTCACGCTGGTACTGAGATGCCCGCTCGTACTTGAAAAAAAAAATCATGCCCAGCATTTGCAGGGCATCATACCCAATACTATGCTAGGTACTTTGGGAACCAGGGAAACTCAGTTGCTCTGACCAGAAGCACCAAGTTAAGTCTGGAAGACTTAAAAAGAAAAAAACAAAACAAAACAAACAAAAAAAAAAAAAAAAAAAAAACAGTGAGATTGTAGTTGCTGGAGAGATGGCTCGGGAGTTAAAAGCACAGATTGTTCTTACAGAGGACTCAGGTTCAAATCCCAGCACCCACATGCCAGTTCACAACTATCTGTAACTCCAGGGTCTGATATCATTACACAGACATACATGCAGACAAACAAAAGCCAATGTATATAAAATGAACTTTAAAAAAAAATGAAACTAACAGCTGACCACACAGAGGGAATAGTATTAATAACAACGAATAACTGGAACCCTGTGGACCACAGAGAATTCAGAAAAGCAAGCGGGCCCAAGAGAGATGTTGGCTAGAGAAGACGTAATGGAGGTGAGACATCCCTTTGGCTAAACCGAACGGATCTGGAGAAGAAAGCTGCTGAGACTGTATCTGAGCTTTTTCCTGTTTACATGTGAATTAAGATGACGACCGTTGGTACGGCAGAGTTGGACCAAATCAGCCTTGCAAGACCCTAGAAGGCTGGCAAAGAGATTGGTGCTTTGTAGAGCATGAGGGCTTCTGGGAACCTCTGAACAGGGGCAAAGTGGGCAGGAGCCAGGGATACAGAAGACAACTCTGGTAGAAAGGCACAGTGAGCAGGGTTTTTTTAATGAGATAGCAGCAGGGCAGGAACCAAGAGAACTAAATGATCTTGAAGATTAGAGATAAAGAAACCAATTGGAGGATCTAGGATCAGTACCCCCTCGACAATAAGACTGCCTTGACAAAATTCCTACTTTAGTTAAAAGGCCAAAGCAATCCTGTTGCCCTTTCTTTCTTTGCATTCTTGATAAGACAGATACTGACTTGAAAGAAGCAATTAGGGAGGGAGATTATCATAGCAGCCATGAGGGACGAGCAGATAGAAGACTGGATTCAGCCAGGCTCAGAGCTGGAGAACAGAGAGGGGACAATGGAGAAGCCACATCTGAAGTTTCAGGTTCCATCCTCGGGGCATTTCTAAATTGAGGAATGCCATTCTAGCAAAAGAGAGCCTCAGATACTGCTCGGGGAGTGGCTGTTTTGATTGCTGAATACCTGATAAGATTCCCTTCCAGACAGGGACACTCCCACTGTGCTACAGTTGCCATCAGGTTTCCAAACAGGGCTTTATGTGCATGCTTGCAGCCAACCATTGGACTGAGCCTGGGGACCCCCAGTGGAGGAGTTAGAGGAAGGACTGAAGGAGCTGAAGGGGTTTGCAACCCTATAGGAAGAACAACAGTATCAACCAACCATGCCCCTCAAAGCTCCCAGGGACTAAGCCATCAACCAAGGAGTACACATGGCTCCAGCTGCATGTGTAGCAGAGAGGATGGCCTTGTTGGGCATCAATGGGAGGGGAGCCCCTTGGTCCTGTGAAGGCTGGATGCGCCCAGTTTAGGGGAATGCCAGAACAGGAAGGCAGGAGTGGGTGGGTGGTTGGGGAAGTACCCTCATAGAAGCAGGAGGATGTGGAGGAGGAGGAGGAGGAGGAGGAGGAGGAGGAGGAGGAGGAGGAGGAGGAGGAGGAGGAGGCCCTGATGGTAAAACAGAGGCAAATAGAAGCAATGGTTTTTACCATCTAACAAACTACCCCCAGAGTGTGGTCGCCTAAAACATTAACATCCTTTCTCACCATTCAGAAAGAACTTGATGGTTCTCCTACTGTATTGAGCCAGTTTGACTGAGATGGGTGAACAGAAACAGCCTGGACTTCATGGCTGGCAGTGGGCTTGATGTCCCTGAGAAGGTTCTCAGGTCTTTCCACAAGGAAACACCAAGCCTCCTCCCTCAGTGAATCCAATGCAGAGTGAGAGAATATGCCACAGTCACTGCCTAAGCCTTCCAGTTTGGGCTGATGCCCCATTTGCTGTTAGTAGCCAATAGGCCGAAGAAAGCCCCATGGCCAGACCAGAGTCCACTAGAAGACTGCACCCAAGGCAGAGACAAAGGAGAGGAAAGCGTGTGACCACTTCTCTATGTAATGCAGTGTGTGCTTCCAGAGAAAGGGCAACTATCGTTTGGCTCTGCTTAAAGAGAACAGTGAGAAGCCATATCGGCCATGCTCGGCTTGGGTCCCTGTCCTCCAGAAGGGGACAGCCCGTATTGGGATGTTGCGATACTTATCCAGTTGCGTAGTTTTCAACTTTCGTGAAATAATCTCTTATGAAACCTTTATGTATTTATGGTGCATGCCTAAATGTGGATGGTTGGCATGCACCTGCGTATGTGAATGTTCACAGGTTGTGGACACACTGCATGCACACGCATGTGGAGTCTGGCCAGAGGCTGACATCAGGTGACTCCTGATCGATCTCCACTTTGTATTTCAGGCGGACTCTCTTCACCGAGTCAGCAACTCTACATAGCCAGATTGCCCTAAGGATGCTCGGTGTGTGCCTTACAGGCACTGGGATGCAGGCAGGCTGCACACTTGTCCTGGCATTTACTGAGGATCTAAATTCTGCTCCTCATACTTGTGTGTAAGTGTTCTGCCCACTGAGCCATCCAACCCCCTGACAAATTCTTTTTTAAGCCTTGAAGAGATGGAGGGAGAAAGAGACAGAGAGAGACAGAGAGACAGACAGAGGCAGAGAGAGACAAAGAGAGAAACAGAGGCAGAGAGAGAGAGAGGGAGAGAGAGAGTGTTTTTCTTAGTATATTCCATTTCATTACTCTGCAGGGGATGAGCCCTTCCTGTCTTGTAAGGGTCCTACACAATTGGGTCATGCCTCATAAAATGTCATCCTATGTCCTGCTTCAAGCAAACCACAACACCGTGGGAATGTTCACAACGTTTGTCTAGGAGCTGAAGTCTCTGGTCCATTGGCTGGTAAATGCTTGGACAGCTGACCCAGCCTAGGAAAGGCCCGATGTACGCTAGCAATGTTCTATTCTTAGGACATAATTGATATGCTCTCTCTCTCTCTCTCTCTCTCTCTCTCTCTCTCAACAAATGATTTACCAAAATACTGCACGATTTCCTTAAAAAGTGTGACCCTCCCTTTCCTGCCTCACTTCTCTTTCCTGGATCAGGACATAGTTTCCATGGCTTTATTAAAAAAAAAAAAAAAAAAAGATTATTTCAGCAGATCTCTTCAACTCGTCTCTATCCCTGGATCGGAGGGAGTTCAGAAAGGCTAATGTAAGAGACAAGGGTGGGATGAAGAAGGCTCTGCTGCTTCTGATATGAGCAGATATTCCCTGGAACTCCAGGCATCCCCCTGAGACCCGTGGCTTCCTTCACATCTCACAGCAAACCCCACAGTTATAAAAAGCCAGCTAACTAAATAATGCCGTAGGAATCTTAATGACTAGGGTCACTTGGCCAACAACATGACATAGCTTTTTCCTCCCAGAATTCAAACATTCAAAATTACAAATATCCCATCCAATTCAGACTTAATTATCACTCTCCAAACTTCCAGAGCTTTCTCTGTTTCGATTCTGTAAGCCAAGAAGCAGTGTGGTACAGCTAAGAGCCGGTGAGCGAGCTTGTTTTCGAAGGGCCAGTGGGAAAAGTACCAGAGTTGTTGTCTCTTCCTGATACCCCACTATTTCTGGGAGGGGCCAGCTCTTTGACAAAGATGCCTAAAATCGCCTGGAACAGATTTTATCATGAACAGGATGGAATTAGCTTGTGTTGAGTCCTGATGTCTGTTTCAAGTAGACCACCAAGAATATAGTCCCTACAGAGAAGGTCTTTGCTAGTTGGTGGATACAGACAATAAAAATAACTGTCCTGAAACCCCAGGACTTACCAGTTACCATCCCCCTCAACCAATGTGGAGCTAGTCTGCACTGTCAGCCACATGAGGAAAGGACACCAGAGGGGACCAACACCCTTGAGATGTCCCTGTGGCCCTGCCTACCAATGGCATTTTCTCCTTCTTCTGAATGGCTCAGTTACAGAACTGGTTACATCTGGCCTCTTCTGACTGGGCCCTAGCTCACTCATTTCTTAAGGCTAATAAAATCCTCAGTGCAGCTGGAGAGAGAGAGTATCCAGTGACAGATAGGACCTTGACAGACAAGGCCAGGAGAAGGGTTCCTACCTGTTTTGGAAGATGTCTCCTCACAATCCTGGGATTGATTCTCTGAAAATCTACTTCAGACTGCCTCACCCTCCAGACCGTTGTCTGATCCCCCAGTGGTCCTGCTTCTGCCTCCCAACTGCAGGGGTAGGGATGAGGGTGCTACCACACTTGGTTTAGGAAGTGCTGGAGATCAAACCTGGGCTCCTGTACATAAAGGACAAACCCCCTCTCTACTGAGCTGCATCCCAAGTCTATCATTGCCTTTAATGGTCATGGGTTTGGGTTTTTTTGTTGGTTTTTTTTGTTGTTGTTGTTTTTTGATTTTTTTGTATTTTTTTTGGTTTTTTTTTAATTAGACAGTTATTTCTCAGTACCAAAAATTATTTAGTTAAATAGAAATTACCACCTATCTACTAGCAGTACTTCCAATAAGCCTGACTTTTGTATTATCAGAAAAAGTTTTGTTCTTTCTCTCTTTCTCTGTATTTTTTTATCCAAAATATTTAGTGCCAGAAGTATTTGATGATTCAGATTCCCCACCCTCCCCCTCAATTTTGGAATATTTGCATATGCATAATGAGTCATGGGGGAACATGATCCATTTTAATTTGATATTTATTTACCCTTCCCATTGCACATTATACACATAGCCTGAAGATATTTTATACAATATTTTTAGTGTACCTGCACTGTGATGACAATCTGTCATCTGAGGTCAGGTGAAGAATTTTCTACACATAGCTTCAAATTGACACTCAAAAAGTTTGGGAACTTTTTGGATTTCGAATTTTTTGAATGAGCATGCTCAACCCTCACCCCAATCTTGTGTGTGTGTGTGTGTGTGTGTGTGTGTGTGTGTGTGTGTGTGTGCGTGTGTGTGTGTGTGTCTACATACACATCAACAGTCATCTTAGGGGACTGACTCAAAAGCCCTTTTCAGATACCAAAGTCTGTATGTGACTGCTTGAGTCCTTCATGTACAGTAACATGGTATTTGCATGTAACCTACACACATCTTCCTACACATTAGGTCACTTCTAGATCCCGTGTCTCTAATGCCATGTAGGTTCTGTGTAAATTGTTTTACTGTGTGTGTTCAGGGAACATTGGTAAGAGGAAAAAATCCGGGCTGGTCCTATATACATGTAACTTTCTCACGTGTTTTAAACATATATTTGGCTGAGTGGGCAGATGAGGACTGAGAGATAGGGAAAGCTGTGTATTTATGCGTGTCTATCTACATGGAAAACGGTATATGTGCCTCTATGATACAAGTGTGAGTAATTGTGTCTCACTGTATCGGTAGGTTCCACTTCCAGTGTACTATATCGTAGTACCATCGGGGGATCTGTTCAAGTGGAGATCAGAGCAATGGGTCCTAGGTTGATGGCTCAGCCTCCGTGGTTTTTTTTTTTTTTTTTTTTTTTTTTTTTTTTTTTAAGAGCTGGTGTCTGGGAGATGCCCATTATCTGTAAGACAAATGCCCTTTATGCAGACCTCTGAAGCCTGAAGATCATGTACCCCTAACAGTGCATTGTTTTGCCTTTGGATGGTGTTTGGGATTGCTTGTAAGGATATATATTTCAACTGGGAAAATAAAAACCTTTATTTTTAGGCTGAAATTGTGTTCACACTACTTCGTGTCCATGATTTTAGCATTTGTCCTTCATTTTTCACCCATCGTTAGTCTAATGAGGGTTTTCTGAAGGTTAAACCTCTGACTTAGTTCTTGTTCCCCAGAATATATTTTTATTTACCAAAATCTCATATCACCATGGTAACTATCAAGAGTCCTTTAAAATGCACGCTGCTTTTTTTTTTTTTCTTGGTACCAATCTACTGCACAATCTACAGGCAACAGACATTGCAAAACAAAAAAAGTCACCCAGCCCCCATGGCTCTCAGGTCTTCCCATTCTGATGCATCTCCAGGAGGAGGGAACAAAAAAAAAAAACCTACAAAGATAATAAACTCCTGTACTACAAGACAGGGACAGGGCGTGCATGTCCCAAGCCTCGAGCTCTCAGTGCTGTGCGAGAGAAGAGGAAATGCTGAAAAGCGGAACAGGAAACAGATGGGGGGACACGATCTCTCGAACCCCCCAAAAGTTCCAAGAAACCTCAGACTAGCCTGGTTGCTGGAAGGTTAGGACAAAATAGTAACAAAGAGAAGCCACCTGAAGCAGGCACCAGGAGAGGTCACAGCAAAGGGGAGCTGTGTAGCTGGCAGCTCAGTAGCAGGCGGGGAAGGAGAAAGTTAAACCATGCCTGCATCCATTGAGACCAGCGTGGTGGAGAAGGTCGACATCGTCGTTGCAAAGCTTGCCCCATGCCCTCGCCTCACTCTGGCTGCATAGCCAGCTCTTCAGCCATATGTGTCTGGAGACACTATTTCCTTTGGCTAAATGAAGAGCTTCTACGGCCCTTTCTTTACTGGGAATTGAGCTTTCAAAGGGGACGAAAAGAAATGCACTTGGTCTGCATCATCGTGAGCCTTAAGGGGTTCCTGTAAAGGTAAGAAATGGATTGTCCGAGTCCATGTGCTGGGGCCATTTTCAATGACTCAAGCGGAGATACATCAAAGAATCTAAACGACTTCATTAAAATTCACTCTGTCATGCAATGATTTGTCCATGAAAAGAAAATGATTCTCATGCCCGAGACCCGTCCTCTAGGAAGAACTTTCCAGGCAGGAACAAACATGCTGGGGTGGAATATTTCATCTCTTTACAGGTTGTGCAAGTCCGGGGTGGAATTGTTCCTTCCCCGCTAGAGAGCTGGGCCAGTTTCCTGAGATGCTCCAAGAGGCCTCCCCTCTCCAAGTGAGATGGCAGAGTTCTCTCCCCAAATCCCGGACACCCCTCCCCCTCCCCAGCAACTGCATTTCACTTGTGACCTCGCCCAGCCTGTGGTCAGGAAAGAGCCTTTGAACACATCTCCAAAGTTGCTATGATTAGAAGGGCTTTGATTAGCCAGCTCAGCTGGTCCCTCCTTGCTGTTACTCTTCGCCCTTCCCCCACCCCCTTCCCATGACTCCTTTCTCCATCCCATAATCCAGGCAGTCCAGGCAGTTCAGAGTTTTGGTTGTTTTTTTCTTAAGCAACTCTCTCTCTCTCTCTCTCTCTCTCTCTCTCTCTCTCTCTCTCTCTCTCTCTCTCTCTCTCTCTCTCTTTCCAATTGCTTCCTAAATCTCAAAACACAGTTAACACTAATCCCGATTTGTTTAGGGTTTATCTACATTATTAATTCCAATCATGTGAAAAAGAAAAAGGGGGAAAAAAAAGTGTGAGGCCCTGGTTTGTGTACAAAGTTTGGGTGTCTGTGAAAGGAGCCAGCTATCCCTGGGAAACATATTTTCTTTAGATATCTTTTTAATCCAAACAACTTTCTTTTCTAGTCTGAAAATATTCCTTGTGATGGGACCTGTCCTGAACCATTTCATTTATTATTATCGCCTCCCCCCCCACACACACACACCCCAGTTGATATCTTTTGAAGCTGCTGCCTGCATTAATCTGGACTTAATATGGATTTAAACATTTACAATGGAAAATAATTTTGGTTAAAAAATAATCTCTCTCCATAAAGCTAGAGGACCCGCGCCCTGCCCCTCATGCAACTGTCACCATCTCTGACAGCTTGGGATGGAATGAGATTCTTGAATATGCATGTTGAAGAGAATGCAAACCAAGGCTCACAGGGTACATGTAATATTTTATATTTGGCAGCTGTTATGACTGGCTGGAGTTGACTGATACCCAGGGTCCTGACTTGTTGTTTGAATGAATTCATCATTTTTCAGGACACAGGAGCAGTTATTTGGTACCCAGGATATACTAAAAATATCTTCAGTTGGACTTGATGGAAGCTGTCTTTCAAGGAGAGATGGCTGCATTCAGCTGTCATACAGGATATTTTCAGTAACTCAGGGCTTGGGGAGGCTGTGGTTCTAACCCTTCTCAGCTCGCCACCCCACCCCTCTTCCCTGTTTGTATTCTTCACTCTCTCTGGCACAATGGAAATACCACATGTCATTGGGTGACCTCAGGCAAGGCCAGTGTTAGCAAGTAGAGTGGAGCTTGTCTAGGTTGGACCCTATTCATGGGAATTTGGAGAATTTAGATGAGAGCTAGAGGTATAGTTTTTCAGCTCCACATATAGAACTCACCACATGTTTTCTCAAAGTCTGTAGAGTAGAACTGAGCTGACTCTACTTTGTGCACTTTAGTGGGAGGAAATCTGTGGTTTGATTGTAGCTATTCCCTCCATTCTTATATCCATGCAGACATCACTAATCAATTGCAGACACCCATTGTCACTAACCAGGCAGCAGCTTCTGTTTCCTAATATTAGGTTCCAAGGATCCCAGATTTCCTCAAAGCATTCTTCCAACTTGACTCTGACAGGTTCAGCTAGGAAGTCTTTCCTCAATCTACTAGACATTCTCTATATTTGACTCCTCCATTCAAATTGCTATCCTCTTTCAAGGCCCCCTTTAAAATATCTGACCTACTTAACAAGGCTTCTCAATCACTTCTTGTTGCTGCTGTGTTTTTTTATTTTAAGATTTATTTGTTCTTATGTGTCTGAGTGTTTTGTTGTATGTCTATATGTGTACAAGGTATGTGCAGTGTCTGCAGTTTCCAGAAGAGGACATTGGATGCCTGGAACAGAAGTTATAGACAGACGGTTGTAAACTGTCATGTGGGTGCTGGGAACTGAACCCAGGCCCTCTAGAAAAGCACTTTTAACTGCTGAGCCATCTCCCTAGCCCCTGGTATTATTATAGGTTTATCTTCATACTATTTGACTCTTTCCAAGGTAACATAATTCATTGCAGAAATTTTATAAACTATAGTATGCAGGAAAGTAGAAAAATTAACTTATTAGTAATGTATACTGATATATAAATGTCCAAACAAAATATATAAATATTTCTTGTTTTTATTGTAAAATATTTAAGTACAAGGGCTCCAGATATAGCTCAGAGATAGAGCACTTAATTGGCTACATCAAATCCATATATATAGTCATTTGTTATTAAAATATATTATATATATAGTCATTTGTTATTAAAATATATTATATATAGTCATTTGTTATTAAAATATATAGATATGATTACATCCAAAGTGAGTGGATTTATACTATATGGTATGTAAGGTACACCTTAATAAAAAGATTGTTTGTCATCAGACATATTGATGCAAATCTTTAATCCAGGCACTAGAAAGGCAGATCTCTATGACTTTGAGGCCAACCTGATATACCTGGAGAATTCATAGTGAGGCACTGTCTCAAAAGGACAAAAACAAAATTGCTCTATACATTGTAGAGCATACAGAATTTGCATTCCAGCTTCATATGTATTTATAAATAAAAATATAGGTCTCATATTTTATGTTCCCTATAAAGCAAACCCTTAGATCCAAGGCATGCAGTTGAGTAGTCTTGAAGCATAACTATATTTCCAATATTGTGTGTGTGTGTGTGTGTGTGAGAGAGAGAGAGAGAGAGAGAGAGAGAGAGAGAGAGAGAGGGCAGCAAACACTCCTAATCACTGAGCCATCTCTCCAGCCCCTGTATTTCCAGTATTCTGATGATATCTCAAGGTGTTTGCCCCCCTTTCTTAATGTTTTAATTACAACTGGGATATAATCATTGTACTAAGTGATTCGTCCAATTAAAGGACACTATTCGAAGAGTGTCAATGGGTTCACAGGGCTGTGTGGTCGTACTACATTCCCTGTTCAGATATTACTGTCATCTTCATCCAGCGGGAACTCTCTTTCACGTTCCCATCTAACCCCCTCAGGCCTAGGCAACTTCTGATCTACTTCCTGTCTCTGGACACTTCTGTATAGAGAGCACATCCTATAAATAGAATCATTTAGTATGTGCATATTTGACTGGCTGCTTCCTTAGCCTGGTCCTCTGTGTCACAGCCTTCTGCCAATCATTTTTACTGCAAGGTAATATTCCATTGTATTCGCCCATATTATTCTGTTAATAATTTCTGTTTCATTTTCATACTCCTGAGGGTGATCTACATGTAACTCCAGTCAGGATGGTGTTCATGTTTCACGTCTGTCCATACGTCAGTTGCCCCCATCGTTACTTTTGCTGAATTAGGATGAATTTACAGAAAAATCCAGTTGAGTTCAATGGGTGTATATTGAATATTGAAATTTGCAAGTTTTTTTTCTTTGCTAGAAAGTGCTGAAGATATGAAGGTCAATGGATCTAGACTTCTTTATAGACTATGGACAACAAATTATAGCTGTCAGTCACTCTGATATCACCCGCCTCTAGCTGACTTACATTTATCCATATGTAAATGTATTGGTGTCTTTCAACCTTGCTTTGTGAGTTTCTGATTATACCATGTTGTTTAAGTCACCCGGAACAGAAACTGTGGGTTCTATTTCTAGTCTAGTAGAGTAATGCAGTGAAAATTAGAGCAGTGACCATGTACTGTGCCCTTTTTCATATTAATATGCAAAACAGTGTTTAAGGGAGGCACGACTTTCACTAATGACTTTCACTAATGACTAATAACAACCCAAGGGTCAGAATGATTCAAGGCAAGTTGCTGGTGAGAAACATGGGTAAGACTTGAACCCAGGGCTGACTTCTTCAAAGCTTACACAGTTGACTGATGGGCCAGAATATCCCCAACTATATAGAGGACGTCCTTCGCTGTCAGGAGGTCACACAGTTCAGATGGTCCTCTGGGCAGCAAAGCTGTATCTTTATCTGGTAACCTGTGCTGATCTATGATAATGAAGAGGTGTAACCAAAAAACCCTGAAGCCTTCATTCATGGGCATTTGTAGCTGTGTGGATTCTGATATTCGGTTCATGGTAGTGGTAAATATGGCTTCTTAAAGGGCTCCCTCTGCCGCAGACAAGAAGACATGAGATAGCATTTTTGGAAGTGACCATTTAGTAATCTCAATATAGAAAATACACTTAGGGGGCTAGAGAGAAGGCTCAGCAGTTAAGAGCACTGACTGTTCTTCCAGAGGTCCTGAGTTCAAGTCCCACCAACCATATAGTGGCTCACAACCATCTGTAATAGGATCTGATGTCTTCTGATGTGTCTAAAGACAGCTACAGTGTACTTATTTAGGAACTACTTAGCCTAACAGGTTCGAGGGACCAGAGCAGTCTGTCGTATCATAGAGTCTGAAAACTTGGGCTTCCATGATTGTCCAGCGACTTTTCCAAGACAAGCATGACTACTTTGCTGTCACTTCAACAATAAGGCAGGTTACAACTGTTCGTCTGCTTATGGAGATGTTCGACATATACTAAATAATAATTATTGTTTCTTTCCTAGTCACTGACAGGATAGAATCCTGGGTGAAGAGCTTGGAACATCTAATTAATTCATTGGCACTGAAACAAAATTGCAGGCTGAAAAGTTAATTGTGAAACAGTCAGAGACGGAGAGGTAGGAAGGTGTTTTGAGTAGTGGTGTCGTCCTGAACTCCACGTAAGAAAGAGAATAATAAACACCAGGTAGGCAATGTAGCACACACTGGGAATCCCAGCACCAGAGAGGTGGATGTGGAAGGATCAGAATTTCAGGGTCATTCCCCGAGGCATAGCAAGTCTGAAGCAGTCTGGCCTACACAGCAGTGTCTAAAACAAAACAAAACAAAACAAAACAAAATCAAATAAATCCATTACATGTACCGACAACTCTATGAGCTGCCAAAAATAGTGAAGCAGGAGAGGCCTATTTAGCTGTCACTGGGTGGACATCATTCAACTATTAGTTGAATGACAGACAGCCCAGGATATGTGTCCAGTGTGACTAGCTGCGTTAATTGACCAAAAAGTGTTAGTGTTACACAGAATAGTTATCTTGTTTTTCAGTACTTGGTATTCAACCTAGAACATCTTCTATGTTAAGTAAG
This sequence comes from Mus musculus, assembly GCF_000001635.26. NCBI lineage: Eukaryota > Metazoa > Chordata > Mammalia > Rodentia > Muridae > Mus > Mus musculus. The sequence continues at coordinate 108,618,027 of NC_000074.6, forward strand.
CACTCTCCCTCTCGGCTGCATCCCCAACCCTTGTTTGGGGATGTTTAGAGCAATGTGCAAATGATATTTACAGCATGAACAAAGTCCCAAGTACTAGTAATAATTACAGAATAATTGATGTATCAATTCATATTATTATGTTAACCTATTCAAATGAAATATTAATACCGTTAATATAATTGGTAAATGTTATAATATTATAATAATTGATGGCATGAACATCTGTGCTAATTATAATATATTAACATAATAAAAATAAAATATGTTAATGTAGTTAAAGTAACTGTGAGGCAAGCTTTATATTAGGTCTCACACACATATGTATAGTGTGTGTGTATTTGTGTATATATACATATATATACATATATATATATACATTTGTATGCGTGTATAGTGTATGTAAACGCACAAATGCATGCACATGTATAAACATCTCATTTAACCCTTATAAACCGACTCTGAGGGCATCAGATCCCCTAGAACTGGGGATTCAGGCTCCATTGTGAGCTTCCATGTGGGTGCCGAATAGCAAGTGCAGCTTCTCTCTGAGAGCGTCCAGTTCTCCTGACCTCTCAGCCTTCTCTCCAGCTCCAGCCACTCTGCCCATGTTTCAATACTGAGTTGTTAGCTTAGCATGCAAAGTGCTTGGTTTCGTCAAAGCCTCTACATACATGTCCTCACACTTTGTCCTCTGTCCCTCTCTTCCCCTCCTGCCCTTCCCCATCCCCCTGTAGACAATCCCTCTCTAATGCCAATTAGAGTAGCACAAAGTCCAGGGGTTTTCAGTCACACACAGCCTGTCTATACCACTTAAGTCATCTCTTAAGAGACTGCTGAGCATTTAGAACCATAAGAAGCATCCAGAGCTGCCCCCAACCAGGGTCTAACACTCAGGTAGCTCCATGTAACTGGGGAAATTCTACCGATAACAAAATGCTTGTGTCAAACAGGGATGAGTTCAGCTCCCTGGGGAAATGTTGGATACTTGTCCCTGCTTTGCATATTGAAAGTCCTCTTAAGACTGTAAACAAGGGCCTGGGATATGGCTCAGTGGTTAAAGGGGCTTGCCACCAAGCCTCATGACCTGAGTTCAAATTCCTGGTCCTACCTAGTGGAGGGATAAAATAGACCACTGAAAGTTGTTTTCTGATCTCACATGTGAGCTATGGTACTCACATCTTGAGCTGTGGTACTTGAAACCCCACCCTATACACATATGGATGAATATAATTTAAAAATTGTTACTTTTTTTTAAGCAAGAGAGCAAAAGGATATCCCCTGGCCTGATATAGATCAAAGGCTGAAAATCCTATAAAGGTATTGTAATAAAGCTATAAGGGTTTACTGCCCATACCATCTTTGTTGCAACAACTCTGTTATTTTTGAGGTTATTAGATACATAGCTGATATGTTAATGAATGAACATGGAAATGTTTCAATAGAACTTTATTTACAAAATTAGGAAGTGGGCCAGATTTATCCTATAGGCAATCATTTACTAATGTCTAGACTAAGTCATCCCCTTGATCAAGTTGGAATGTGCCTATATTTCTAAATATATAGTTATCAGCTTGCTCACAAAGAGATTATCCAAAATCCAGTACTTATTATTGTCTTGTTTTGTTTTTTTCAAGACTGGGTTTCTCTGTGTCACCCTGGCTGTCCTGAAACTCACTCTGTAGACCAGGCTGGCCTCGAACTCAGATCAGACTGCCTCTGCGACCCCAGGGCTGGGATTAAAGGAATGAACCACTATTGCCTGGCTCCCCGTGCTTATGAGTCCCCTCCTCAGAATAAAAACTCATGTCACAGCTTAAGGGGAAAGAAGTAGCAGTGTGATAACACAGTTGTAAGGTGCTTGTCGTCAGGCCCTGAGCTCTGTCTACGGGGCAGGAGGAAAGAGGCGGGATGAGAGGAAATAAACAAATGTGTGGATACTGAATATTGACACTGCCCCAGGTGGTCAGCAAGTACAACAAAGACGGATTCCTTTTGAATCCGTCTTTGCTGTACTTGTGGTTTTTGCCGGCAGTGTGATACTCTTTGTCAAAGAACACCTAGGCTTAAAAAAAGTAAAAACGGTCTGTACAGGCAAACCAGCCTCTCACCTTATGCCCGCACACCACACTGACATGGCTCAAGTGATACCTTCCTGTACCATCCTGAGATGTCCTGGAAGGGGCTTCTTCATACCTGAATGGTTCCCTTGTATGTTTCTTTGGGTTTTTTATTTATTTATTTTATTTTATGTATGTGAGTACACTGTCACTGTCTTCAGACACACCAGAAGAGGGCATCAGATCCCAATATAGATGATTGTGAGCCACCACGTGGTTGCTGGGAATTGAACTCAGGTCCTCTGGAAGAGTAGTCAGTGCTCTTAACCACTAAGCCATCTCTCCAGCTCCCCCCAACCCCACCCCCTTGAATATTTCATTCTCTCTGTCATGTTAAAGAATAAAGGCTAGTACCATTTCTTGGGGCATAATACGAAAGGGGAGTATCCTGGTAGTTTTAATAAGGCATTCTCCCATCTGTGCCTTCTGGTCCCTCGCCGTCTGTCCTAGCAGGCTGTACATTTGCTGGCGATCCTCCGCCATTCGAATGGCTTTCCAGAGCATCATTCTTTACATCTGTACCTTGTTTTCCCCTCCTGTTTTTACCTTTCTTGATTTATTCTATGGGGGTGGGGGCGGAATTAAGTCTTCAGTAATCTCCCACTTCCCTTGGATCGTCTAACTGTGATTCCCCCCTACCAGTAGCTAAAGAAAGAATAATAGAGATAAAGAAAGAACAATAGAGATAAATCCATCTCTTCCTCCTGCGTGAGATGGACTGAAAGTTTGAGGTTAGGATACTGATAGAATACTGTATCTTTCTAGAATATATCCGGTCCCTTCTGTTCACCCAAATCCCTTGGCCCTGAAGGATACTTTATATCCAACTTCCGTTCCCTATGGGTTGACTTCTTTTTTTAGCCCCCTCGAAATGGCAAGAAGGGGTTGATGGCATCCTAAGTAAGGCCAAGAACTCAGTGAGGACATTGCCTCTAGTGGTTCTCAGTCCCTGAAAAAAAAAAAAATCTATGGCCTACCATCACAGAGGTCTCTACCTCCACAGCAGAGTGGCGTCCTAGCTGCATGGGAAACGGAAGAGAAATACATCACATGTGGAAAACTCAGACATCAATAAGCAACTGGGTAGGCCTTTTAGTTGGGGACCAACCACAGAACTGCCTCTCCATCAACAATCAAACAGTCTTTAGCTGTGATCAGCCACTTCCATCACCTCGGAGACTGGCAGGTTTCCAATAAAGCCAGTAACTCCCTCCCCCAGGGTAAAATCATCTGCAGGAGGCAGCCATTGTCTTTGCGCCCAGCAATTTGACGACAGGTTAGCTTGCACTCTATTAGCCAACAGCTACACCCTGACCCCTGACCCTGACATTGACCTCTTACAGCCTTCTCCGGAGGTACACTCTGATCTTTTGAGGTGGCCTGCCCCTGCTGGTTAGCATAAGAGAAGGCTTGTCAGGGCTCTCGGGGAGTCACCCCTGCTCCCAACAGGATGCTTAAGACTCCAAGTACAGAAACAAGCCCGAGTTGAACCCGAGATGCCAAAGGTGAAAGTTCAGGAGCAGATCCATCAGCAGCTTGTCACCAAAGGACCACGTAAGGACTATGGATGCTTTCAGCCCAGGGATGACCGTTGTCTCCAGACAGTCCCGCGACTTAATGGAAAAGGCATATCAGAATATGGCTTACAAAATACAAAATAATGGACTGAGATGTACATTATACGAGGGTGTTAGATTGCTATGTACTTACAGTGGTGGAATTAGATTGAAGTGTTCTGCCGGGGTAGTTAGGTTGAAATATGGATTATCCCAGGAATGGTAGCTTCAGATGTGCTTTGTAACAGTTGTTAAATTAAGATTTGCTCGGCAGAGCAGGCATTAGCCAGAGATGTGCATTAGACCAAGTTCTCAGTGGAAGATGTGGAGTCCACTTTGACGAGGTGGAGTGGGGGGAGATAAGAGGAAGGAGAAAACTCCTTGGGTTGGATATTTTTCAAGGTTACGAGACACCCCCGCTGCATTAGATGGATTTCAGGGAGTTGAGTCCAGGGTCTAGGAGAGAGCACGCAGGATAAAGTCCTTTTCCCTGTTTCTCCCCAGCCAAACAATTTGCCATTTTCCCCACTTTTCCTGTTAGGGCCTTAAAGGCCTCCCCGTCAATAAAAACATTAGCTCACTAAACAGCCTGATGGCTTTTCCTTCCCTGGCTTAACCCTTCGGGAGCTGGGGTTTCCTTTGGATTTGTAAAGATATTGATTCCAGATAATGTTTGCCTTTCTAACTCTCTCTTCTGTAGACTTGATGGATAGGTTCAGGGCTACATCTCGGCAGCCAACTCACCACAGCTACCCAGGGAAAGGGGAGTAGAAAGTCAGGCAAGCGTTCAGTAGTTAACACCATTTGAATCTCTTCCCCGGGATGGGCAGGCAGAAATGTCTCAGCTAGGGAGAGAGAGGCAGGCAGGCTGCAGTTGCCACCAATCAGTGCGGGCTGCTCACTTACGCATCTTTGAGTTCACCTTAGTTTGGTTTATAATTTCTGATTAATATCCATCGCCATCTCGAGACTGTCTATCATTGAGATACTATATTTTCTTTTATTTTTGTTTTGTCTTCTACTGTAGCCCAGGCTAGTTTCAGACTGAAAGCAATCCTCCTGCTTCAGCCTCCAGGTGCAGAGTTTACAAATGTGCATCACCATGCCCAGCCTGAGCTACATTCCTCTTTTGAGTTATGTTTTTTAAGACAATGTTTCATGTTATCCAGAACAGCTTTAGACTCCTTGCATAGAGCTGAGGAGAGCTTTGAATTTCGAATCCTTCTCCCTCTATCTCCCAAGTGCAGGGATTTTAAAAGGCAGATACCATCATGTCTAGTTTCTGTGGGACTAGGGCTTGAACCTGGGGCTTTGGGCATGCTATCCAGGAACTCTATCAAATAATCCATATTCTCACCTCCCAGAGTTGCAGGGTTTTTTTTAACTTTAAGAAAATCTTAAGTTGATTTATTTTATTTTCTGTGCATGACTGTTTTGATTGCATGTATGTCTGTGCAACACATGTGTGTCTTATGCTATGATGTTCAGAAGGTGTCCAGTTCCCTGGAACTAGAGGTACGGGTGCTTGGAAGGCCACATTGTGGCTTCCTCTGCAAGAGCAACAGGTGCTCTTAACCACCCAGTGTGCCTCCAGCCCTGAGTTGTCTTCTGAAAAAAAAAAATGCCATTTCTAGAAAAGCAATATGCCCTTCTACAGTCTTATCACCGTGGGCAAGTACAGGTAACTATGTCTGCTTGTGTGACACTGGCCAATTTTAGTAAAACCTTACCCCAGATGCAAACTTCATGCAAAAAAGAAAGAAAGAAAGAAAGAAAGAAAGAAAGAAAGAAAGAAAGAAAGGAAGGAAGGAAGGAAGGAAGGAAGGAAGAAAGAAAGAAAGAAAGAAAGAAAGAAAGAAAGAAAGAAAGAAAGAAAGAAAGAAAGAGGAAGGGAGGGAGGGAGGGAGGGAGGGAGGGAAGGAGGGAGGGAGAGAGAGAGAGAGAGAGAGAGAGGAAGGAAGAAAGGAAGGAAGGAAAGAAGGAAAGAAGGAAAGAAAGAAAAATGGGAGGTTATGTCTCTCCAAAAGCACATAGCCTTCAAAGGTTGGCTAAGTATCTCCCCAGCAATGTTTCTCTTCCTTGCTGGGAAGATAACAATTCAGGACCTGCAGAGATAATGCTCCATGAAGCTGGATGGCGTCCAGCCTTGCTGAATAACAGAGTTGAGCCCTACCTCTCATGTGTCCCCGTGATGCAAACGTTCTGCCAAGCAAGTTAACAGAGTCAAAGGAGGCTAACCCTCCAGACAAGCGAACCAAACCTAACCTTACAGTTCAAAGGAAACTGCAGTATAACCAGACACCTCCACACCACTCTTGCGGGTCTCAGAAAGAGGCCAGCAGGCATTCCTGCCCATTTGTCAGGCTGTGTTTCTTCTGAGAGAAAAGTGACTTTGCTGGAGGTGGGTAGAATTGGCCTTCTGTAGTTGAGCTGTCTATAATCCAGCCACAATAAATGGGGCAGGAATATGCTGTCCCGCTTCAAAAGCATCTATCTCTATGGAACCTCGCCCGTCTTTGCCCACATGATCCTATCAGTTAAGTGTTTGTTTACCTATGTATTTAACTAGACAGGGTCCCTCTATGAAGACTTGGCTGGCCTGGGGCTCCTTAGATGAGGACAGCCTCAAATCTGTGTTGATTCTTCTGCCCTAGCCCCAAATGATGGTTTACAGGTGTGGGCCACCATGCTCATACTTCCCAAACATTTCCATCTTGTTCCCTCTCCTCCCCACCTCTCAGGCCTTCCTGCTATGCATTCTCTTCCTTCTGGGTGCCCATTCCTGCCTCATTTTCTGACATCACATTTTCCTTTAAAAATAGCCCATGAGAGCTATTTCTAATCTCCATCAGGGATCTGTTTAACCAGACTCCCAAGGGATACGGCAATGAACTTAAAGTTTGTCCTGGGGAAGGGTGGTGTCTTGTGCAGGGGCAAGTTTATTCCCAGACTTAAGTTTTAAACAAATCTCCTATTGTTAATAAAGATATCTGGGGAGACAAGTTAAAATACAGTTCTCCTTAAACACCATGAAAAATGTCTCCCCTCAAAAGGGACCAAACAGTGCCATTGCAGCATCGTAACCGTGTAAGTATCGGGAACATCGCTGGTCTGTTCAAGCCCCTACAGACAAGCGATAATTTCTGTTCTGAGAACTGGAGGCAGTCACTGGACTTTTCAGAACCTCTATTCCTCTATTCATAAACTGCGTGTGGGAGGAACAATAGCATCCATCTTGGAGGGATATTGTGGATCTCTAACAGAGGAATGTATTTAAAGTACATTATCTGTCCCTACCACAATGGTGAACTTTACCGGCAATACTAGCAGGAAAAGTGTACCCTGGCTTATCATGTACAGAGCTTACATGCATGCTTCTGGGTTCAGAGATCTACTGTATCAATTATCGTCAAATATCATCACAAGATGACTGTGCATAAAGATCTGCTCTGAATAGGAAGGAAGGTGGCCCTGACAGTGAGGGAAGACACGGACTGTAACAGCTTCTCCGTCAGAATGTGTATAACCCTCCTGGCTCCATACTCACTGGGAACTCCTTCTAACTTTATTTCAAAAGAAACAGCTCGTCTCCATACAGACACTAGTGTGCAGACTATATATAGGCCCTAATATGAACCAATAGGCCAGATAGATAGAGAGAGAGAGATACAGAGATGGATAAGAAAGAAAGAGAGAGAGAGGGAGGGAGGGAGGGAGAGAGAGAGAGAGAGAGAGAGAGAGAGGGAGAGAGAGAGAGAGAAAGAAAGAAAGAAAGAAAGAAAGAAAGAAAGAAAGAAAGAAAGAAAGAAAGAAAGAAAGAAAGATAAGGTAGGTAGGTAGATGGATGGATGGATGGATAGATAGATAGATAGATAGATAGATAGATAGATAGATAGATAGATAAGGTTGGTAGGTAGGTAGGTAGACAGACAGACAGACAGACACACACACACACACATGCACGCACACACGCACCATGCCTACTGCAGATGGCTCTAAGGTCCTGACCTTTAATGAGGACTTATGACATAAAGCAACCTTCCCAGACGAACAAGCAGGCAGAAGGCCAGAGGGACAAGGTCATTGGCTAATAAAGTGGTCAGCATTGAGTTTCTGTCACTCGCTAGTTAAGAGGAAGCTAGAAGGGAGGCTTTTAAAAATGGGGACATTTAAGAATCAGAGCAAAGGATTCCATTGGTGCTTGTGCTCCAAAGACGAGTCAGCATTGTCAGAAGGAGCAGCACACAGCCCACCGAAGCCTGGCTGTGGCCCCTGTTTCAGTTGACCTGCTGAGCACCAGTCAGTGCGAAGAGCATCCGAAAGAGGCAAACCAAAAACAGTCCCTAAGTTAAAATGGAAAAAAAAAAAAAAACGTGGGTGCTGAACAACCTTGACTTTTGGTTCTGATCTGCTCCAGAGATAACAGTGAGAGCAGAAGCCAAGTGCATGGCAGTTCTAGAAGGAGATCAGGATCCGTCCTCTGTGCCCGAGCTGACTTTCTCCTGAGCCACAGATTGTACCTAACTCTGGAGAAGGCCAGAAGACAGAAAGAGAAACATTATTTGAAGGCTTTGGCCCATGAAGCGATTGTTCAGTGTCAGCGATTATTGCTTTTCTACATATTCTTAAGGATCTTAGAGCATGTGAACTGTTCTTAAAATGGCTACTTAGTTGTCCAGTATGGCGCACAGACACGGCTTCACTTCATGTGTAGTTGCGCAGGGGCAGGGTTTTAATATTGAGGCATTTCAAATCTTTGAACCAGTCACCCAATCCACAAATGGGGTGTGGTGTGATGCAGTGTGGTGTATGTGCATGCACGCGAGCGTGCACATAGGCGGGAGCACATGTACAATATGTGAGTGGGTTCGGAAGACAACTTTCGAGAGTCATTTCTCCCTTCCACCATGTGGGTTCTAAGGATTGAACTTGGATCGTCAGCCTTGGCAATAAGCACCTTTACCCACTGAGCCAGCTCGCTGACCCAAACGTTCTGCTGCTGAAAACTGCTCTGTTAGGAATACATGGTATTGTGTTAAATCAGAAATCTCTCTTTTAAAAAAAAAAAAAAGACAGGGTCTTGTTCTAGAGCCCACTCTGGCATTTCGTTAGAGCTCCATCTCCCAAGCGCTGAGATCATAGGTCTGTACCGCCATACCTGGCTCTTGAATCCTTCTTGACTTTGCCCTTCACAGTGGACCCATGAAGGTGTAGAATATACATGATAGAATATTACAAGTATACTCTGTAAGTGGGGCAACCATGTCCTCTTGAGAAATGTGGGAGAAGACAAGAAGGTGAGGACTTCCCAATCCCATCACTTGATTCTCCAGATAATGCCTTTAGCTGAAGAAGACTGAGGTTTCTCTCACTGAGAATCCTGCCTTAGTGCAGCCCGGACAGGCTAGCCCTTGTCTTCACGACAGCCCTCAGTGTCACTAACAATGTTGTTTGAGTCTCCAGACATCCCCTTGGTACCATCTCAGCAGCAACCCCTGACAGCCAAGGAGCCCGATGGCCAGTACAGAATCCAATTCTTGAACAACCCAAGGCACAAAGATGCTGAGAGTTTCATATCCATTTGGGCAGGGGTGATAAAAGATTACTTTAGCCCCTGCCCACCTCACTCCGGAAAGCAAAGCACTCTGGGTTCACAAATGGAACATTGAGCAGAGATGGAGGACAGGCGTTCTGTGTCAGTGGTACCAATGTCTCTGCCAAAGCCCTACAGCCTCTGATATCCCAGATCTCCAGATATCAGGAAAGTGATTTGTATGCCTGACACACACACACACACACACACACACACACAATCACAAACATGATAGGAAGGTGAGCTGAGAGTCCTGAGCCAAGAAAGCACCTCTGATGCTCCAATGGAAATGATCACTGGGTCTGGGTGTCACAACCTGGGGATAGTGTTGGAGCATCACCATGGAGATGCTTTGCCCTCATGGCCCAGCCAAGTCTCTTGCCAGGAGCCAGTACTCTGGGACATTTGTGGGGGGAGGGGGCTTTTGGAAACTACAGGATAGCACAGTGACTCCTAAACTATTACCCAAGGCTTTCTTCTCTCAATTATAGACCTAGCTTTAAGATCTTCTTTCCTAGCTATAAAAACATTAGTATCTACCTTGAAAATTATGGGCACTTATAAAAATATAAAGAAAATAGAAATAAACCTCCCCCTTTTGGAAACAGGGTCTCACTATGTAGCCCTGGTTGACCTGGAACTAACTATTGTAGACCAGGCTGGCCTTGAACTCACAGAGATCCACCTGCTCTGCCTCCAGAGTTCTGGGATTAAAACCATGAGTCACCACACCCAGCAAACACATTAACCTGTACTCTATCTTAGAAGATGTATGTAAGTATCATATCTTATGGCCATGGTCCACTTTACATGCTACCCACAGCACAAGGAAGTATCATGTAATTATGATCATACATGCTACTCCCTTTAGTGGCCATCTTGCATCCCGGTGTTGGATGGACCCTTATTTATTTATGCCATCCTCTCTTCATGGCCACATTTATAAACAATGCCCTGTGATCATCTTTGTGCTTGATGAACCTTTCCAGTAGACTCAAGATGGATTCCTATAAATTAGAATTGTTGAAGGCACTCTCTTTCAACCAGTGGCATAAGGAGGAAATAGCAGAGGACTGAGCGGTGGTGTGAACATTTTCTCTGTAGCCTGTGACAACTGCAGGACCCTTATCTATAGAGAGTGGAAAGTTCATGAGGAAAAAGAGATTTCATATGCTGAGGCTGGCTCCTCCCAATATACACTAAAAGTTGGTATTTTATTTTCTTCCTTGTCCCTTCCCCTTTCTCTTCCTCTTCCTTTCCCTGCCCCGGTGTTTGGAACCCTGCACACCATAGAGCTGTCTGCTGCTGAAGGAGACCTGTTTCATCCCCACCCCCACCCTGGCCAGCATCAGGTGGTACCCATCTTTACCCCCCTGGGTTTTCTTCCTGGTTGCTTTCTTCACAAACGTTGATAAACTCCTTTAGGCACTACCAGGCACCCAGGAGTGGGTAGAGGAGGGAGTTGGGGCGGGCGATTACTTGGTGATGTTTTAATTTGTCTTTAGATGAATTCTCCTAAGCTTTCATGAGAAAATCTCTCATCATTACTTGTAGTCATTTAATTTAAGAACGGTTGGAAGAGGGAGATGAGCTAAGATGACAGATGGAAGACGCAGATGTACCTCTTAGACCCGAAAGTACTCTGAGGATTTGGAATTGGGGAGGAAGCACACTTGGCTCTCACTGCTTCTGACCACGGATGTGGGAAATGATCACGAAATTATTAAAGTGTAGGGATAGACGTAGATGACTAACAGATTTCATTCTTTTTTTTTTCTGCTTATAAAGCCATGTTGAAGTCTGCTAATGAGCCCCAAGTCTGATAAATTCAAACTGCACAAAATAAGAAGCCAAAATAAAGCAAGAAATAAAATAGCCAAGGCTGTGGCTAGGGAGCGTCATCCATTTCCACTGGCACGAAGATTGCTTTCTAAATTCCAGGCTTCCTCTGGCTTCCTTCAGACAGATTTTCGGGACATCCTAATTTGGCGTTTCTGCAATTCAGCGTCTATTATTATTTTAGGACCACAGTTATTATTTTAATTATAATTTAAAGCTGCCTAATATACCCAGAGGTCACTGGGCACCTAAAAGGAATAAATAAAAACAACTTTCCGTTTTTAAAAGCACCGTGTTTATTTGGAAGTCCCAAGAGCCATTCAACCAAGACATCATAAAACCTTCAAATAAACTGAAACGGAAACAAAATAAAATGTCCGTTCTTAATCTCCTTAGAAGGCAAGCCGAGGGAAGTCCAGCAAACTGAATGCTGGCCTGGGAACTCCAGCATGGGTTCCTGAGTGAGCCAGGAGCTGAAGTGTGTAGCTAGACTCACACACTTAGTATTGTGACCTTCCCAACGTTTGGGAAGGTTCTACACAGACCTTCCCAAAGTTTAAGGCCCCTGGTCCCTGGTAGGAAGTTTTCATCCACAAAAAGTTAGTGTGGAAATAGACTTGATATAGGAGGAAGGGAATGGAAGCTGGATACGGTGACACGTGTTTTTAAACCCCAGTATTCAGAAGGCTAAGGCAGGAGGGAGTCCAGCCTGTGTGCTAGCGACATGGTAAGTGCAGGGCTGGCTTGGGCTACATATAAAAACTTCTCTCACAAAGAGAAAAGGGAAAAGAAGAGTGCCTGATTTGGAAGATCACTCAGCTGGTAAATAATGTTCGCCTTGCAAGTAACCTGAATTCACTCTCAAAACACACGAAAGAAAACCAAGGCATGGCAGAGTGGGCTTGTATTTTTAGCAACGGGGAGGTGGGGGCAGCTTGATTCCTGGGATTCACTGGCCAAGTGACCTAACCTAGATGGTGAGGTCCAAGCTAGTGAGAAACACTGTCTTAGATGAGGAAGAAGAGGAGGCAGAGGAGGGAGAAAGAGGGTGGGAAGAAAAAAGAGATGGACAGACAGACAGACAGACAAATGGATACATACATCAGGGAAGAAGGAAATGGGAGGGAATAGAAGGGGACAGGAGGTGAAAGGGAGGGATAATGGATCCCCGGGCTGGCAAGTTAATTGGCTTCATGGAATTAAACAAAGAATCTAAATGAGTATTATGGTCCTGGTATAGGGTAGTCAAGAGCACTGGAGACTGTGGGAAACTTCACAGTCTTTAACAGTTGCTCAGCTTCCAACGATGCTTTCGAACCCAGAATCTTTAGACTTCCAGTTTTGGTTGGTTGGTTGTGTTTGTTTGTTTGTTTAAGAAAATAGAGAAATACTGATATTTCCTTAGTGTGCACTACCTCACATGCAGGCTGCTGATGATCACACAAATCAAATACCTATGCTTAGACCAATGTTTTATTTGGAATGGACCAAATAAAAACCTCCATTCTACATTCCATTGACAGGCCATACGTCTGCAGTCTGTAAGAAGGAATAAGAAATTGGGGACTAAAAGTATCAAGGAAAAGCAGGGACTGGATACTGACTTTCACAAGTTCTGGAGTCTTGATTCCCATCTGAAAGGAAGACCTAGCTTTCTTCTCTCCCTTCTTTCTATGCCCAGAATATAAAGTAACTTCGAGTGAGCTCCAGTGTATCCTTTTGAATCTCGGTGAGAGGACTGTATGGATACTGGGTTTACAGGAGCCAGACAGATGCTTATAGTCTCTTAGCCTTGGAGGTAGGATCAGATAGATGCATAGAGAGAATTGAGAGAAGGTGGGCTGAAGTGTTTGGGCAGAATGCCTCCATTAACTATAATAGGACTTATTGATTACTTAAAGATGTTATCCCTACATTATTCCTGGCAATTTACATGAAAGATGTTGATATGTGGAGAGTGTATCAGTCAGTTTTTACCATGTGATGATGTGGTAACAAACAGCCCTTACGTCTCAGTAGCTGTCCACAAAGATGTAGTTTTTATTGACTGGCTGCTTGCCTCTCTCTTCTGCCATGGCTGACTTCACTCTAGAAGGGAGGAAGGTGCCACTGGTGGCTCTTAAAGGGGGTGCCATTCATCACTTCCTCTTCTCATTGTATTGGAAGGCAAAGCAAGTCACATGACCTCCTCTGCTGTGGATGAGGCCAAAATATAGTCCTCTCATGCAGAAAGCCAGGCCTGTGTACCACAGGGTTCCACATTCACAGGTTCAACCAAGCACAGCTCAAAATATTCAGAAACACACAAAAAATTGTTTCTGTGCTAAATATGCACAGACATTTTCCTTGGCACTGTTCCTTAAACAATATAGTCTGACAACCTACTACCTACAGAGCCTTTGTGTTGTATTAGGTATAAATAATCTACAAGTGATTTAAGGTGTACAGGAACACCGTGTTATCTCATATAAGAGATGTAAACATACCAAGGTTAGACGTATTTGTGAACAATTTGATTTCCCACAGAGAGCAGTGCCTCAGGGACTTTGAAAGGGCAACTTTACAGAGAGGATCCCCCATTTTCTCCCCTTGGAAAAGTAGAGCTCCCTCCCTCTCCCCTGCCCCCAGCTCTGCTCTGAGCTTGCTGCCTTCCACTGGGGTGATGTGTGTGACTAACAGTTGAAAGCTCGAGTGTCTAGAATTGGACTCCATAGGAGGGCATTCCCCGAGTACCATCTAGTGTCTGTAAGAGTTTGGAGATGGTGGTCAACCCCTTTGCTCTCTCATACACATTCACATCACAATGGTGGGAGGAGCCCATGAGTGAATATGGAGACATAACAGAAACAGAGACAGGGAGACAGAGAGACCATCTAAGGACTGTGGTTGGCCTGTTCTATTGGCCATTACTATAATAATAATAATTGGAAATTAATTGGCCCAAATACATTTCAGCTAACAATCTAGTAGGATCAAAACAATTCTGCCATTACCTACAGAAACTTGCCCTTAAGAGTCCCACATTAAGGACATGTATGGTGGTATTCAGCCACAAACCAGTTTTAAGACAGCTGAAGGAGGAAGATAGCAAGTTCAAGGACAGCCTAGACAGCTTAGCAAGCTCCTGTCTCTAAAACCTAAACAACAACAAGCCCACATAAGAGATGGCTCAGCATGGAAAACATTTGCTGCCTAAATGTAATGTCATGAGTTCTGACTCCAACAAAGTGTTTTTTAATTTCTCCACCCCTACTGTGGTACATATACACAATAATAATAATAATTTCTTTAAATCTCACATTAAGGGCTAGAGATTTTAAGCAAGGAAGACTGTGGGCTCTATCTGCAGCACCAAAAAGTAACATGAGATAAAAATACTACATTAAAATGCAGGTACTTCCTAGAAAGCTAAAACTTGAGACTCCTACCAACTAATGGGCATCTGTGAGTGAGTTCCAGGAGGAGGGGATCCAGGAGGGTCTAGTAGACAGAGAAAACAGATGCTGAGGGAAATGAACCTTCCCCACCCCCAAACTTCTTACACCAAATGCTGTTGCTGGTAGCTGCTCCCACCAGGCCAGGGACTCCCATTGTCAGTGTGGGGTCCTTTGCCCAGGCTGCCAAAGCCAAGTACAAAAGACTGGGAAGGTTTCACAACAGAATTCACCTTCTCATAGTTCTCCAGGTTGCACGTCCAGGGTCCAGTTGTTGGTGAGGTTGATTTCTTCTGAGGCCTCTCTCCCTAGGTTATAGACTAGGGTGTCTGTTGAGTTCACAGGATGGGATGAGGGAGAATTTCCTCCATTTACAATAAAAACAATCACTCTGGACTAGGACCCACGAGTGTAACCTAGGTTTACTAGAATTAGTTCTTGAAGTCTATATCCAAATACAGTCTAGGGATTCTGGGGACTAAGATGTAAACATAGAGGGCTGGAGAGATGGCTCAGTGGTTAAGAGCACTGGATGCTCTTCCAGAGGTCCTGAGTTCAATTCCCAGCAAACACATGGTGGCTCACAACCACTTGTAATGGGATCTGATGCCCTCTTCTGGCATGCCAATAGAGCACTCATATACCTAAAAGAAAGGAAAAAAGGAGAGAGAGATAGAGAGAGAGAGAGAGGAAGCAAGCAATATATAAACATATAAATTTGGAATAGAGACAATACAGCCCAAAACATTTGGCTGCACACTGACATCCTCAGGGGATTCCCAGACCTCGCCTTAGACCACAGCATCAAACTCCCCATGGGTGCAATGCAGAACTACAAACTGTTCAGATCTCTGGGCTTCCCATGAGTTCATTCAGCACCAATGCAGCCTGCTCGCTACTTAGAGACACCGCCCTTTGTGGGTCAAAGTATATCCCGTCCCAGCTTGTCATAAGAGCTGGTCTCCAATGCTCCACAAGTTACTGACAGAGAAGGAAGGGAGATATAGCCAACATGGGGGCACTTGTCTTTCTGCCCCTCCTAATTGATTACCTTCTACCATAATAAAACTTCTAAAAGGTTGAACCTGAATGGAGCCTGTGATGGTGGCACAGTTGATCAAACTCTTGATCACACATTACATTATGTGACTCGGCCATTGATCTGCTGCATTAAAACTCGGCCTGAGATACCACCTAGACATGGGGTATTGGGTCTACAAAAAAATGGCCAAGATGCTATTGATTACTTAGTGTCTCTATGTGATAGGTGTCCCCCAAGGCAGAGTAGAGCATGAAACAAGACAGACACCAGCCCACCAGAGACGGCATCATCAGCCCCCAACTTGCCCCAAATTGCTAGGAGTAGAAGTAGAGAGAGAAGAGGGCTCATTACAGTGTCTTTGTCAACCCTGCTATCACGCAGCTAGATAGTAATAATACTGTCCCTCCACGAAGCTCCTGGGATCCTTACCTGCTCTTGGATTGATTACAGACAATACCAGAACCCCTGCCACCATAGTCTCTTCTCCAGGGTGGTAAATGTTTGGGGTTTGTCTCTAGATGGAATTTTTTCAGGGTCCTGCATGGCCCTCTTCTTAACTCGCAGTTCACATTAGGCTCTATGAAGTATCTGAAAGCCCTGTGCTATGCTTTCCTATCATCCACCAAGCCCTTAAGGAGCCCCTTTGAGCCAGGATGTATGATCCCCACTTTACAGAAGTGAGAACTTGCCCAAGAAGTGTGGAGTTGCCAAGGCCTTAGAATTCACAGCAGAACTGGAATACCAAGTTGGGGGGGGGGGGGTTGCAGCCTGTGGCTTCAAGCTACTCCCTGCCCCAGGCAACTAGGAGACCACAAAGGAAATCAGATCTTGTGCTGGCCCTAGGCAAGATCACAGTATGGGCAGAGCGTCTTTGATGCGTTCCCTCCTCCCCTCTGCCAGCCCTCCCCTCCCCTCCCCTGCAGCCTTCCCTCCCAGCCTGTGCCCTCCCATTGCGCCAGGCCACACTCTAACTGCATCTCTGGGGCAGGAAGTCTCCATGCTCTGCTCTGAAAGCCTCCCTGTCCAGAAAGAAAAGAAGAATAGGACAGATGTGCTCTCAAACACCTAGCTGGCCTGGGAGATTTAGCCATGAGACCTCGAGCGATTTACATTTTGCTTTTGAGTCTCCTCTTCTAAAAAAAAAAAAAAGTGGGTTTGGGGGCTGTTTCTTAGGACTGTATAGAAGATCGCAAGAGTCACGTGTTACATAAAGCACATGGCGTGTGCCTGACGTGTGTGTGTGTGTGTGTGTGTGTGTGTGTGTGTGTGTGAGAGAGAGAGAGAGAGAGAGAGAGAGTGAGTGTGAGTTTGTTGAACTTCCAGAGCAGTTGTTTTCATGCATCTGAGTCTACCATATACATGGCATATGACTCTGTTCTTGCTCTATTCAAGGTGTTCTCTCATGGTGGTCATGGGAGCATGGTCATCAGTCCATTTTTAGGATGAAGACTCTGACATAAGATATTTTAGCCACAACAAAGTTAGAACCTCTTTGACCAGGAGGTAACTGCTGTGCCTTCATCAGGAATGTGGGAAAAGCTTGACAGGTGTTGAGTATCTTTCCTTACCAGGTATATCATTAGGTGTGGCTTGTTGTTGTTACCAGCATGGAGGACTGAACTTGCTAGGATTCTATTTGCCAGGAAAACACTAAGATGGAGTAATATCTCTAGAGTTTGGGTTTTTTTTGGGGGGTGGGGGTGGGGGGAAACAGTTGTTGGTTTGGTTTGTTTGCTTTTTTTGAGGCAGGGCTTTTCCGTATAGCCCTGACTGTCCTGAAACACATATACATATCAGGTTGGCCTGGAACTCATCCAGATGCTGAAATTAGAGATGCGTGCCACTGAGCCCAGCTTGTTTTGATTTGTTGTTATGTTTTGTTTTTGTTTTTCAAGACAGGGTTTCTCTGTGTAGGCCTAGCTATCCTGGAACTTACCCTGTAGACCAGAGAGCCGAGTGCCTCTAAGTGGTTCCTAAGTGCTGGGATTAAAGAGGTGTGTAGCCAAGCCAGGTTTAGACTTCAGCTTTTGATCCTCTTGCCTCCCCCTCCCCAGAATGAAAGTGCTAGATCCAACTACAGGACTATATCTGAGTAAGTTAATTAGCTGAAGCATGTAGTACTTCCATGGAAATTTCTAGATCTCCCAAACAGTAAGTTGTCAGCTGTCATAAGAGCACAGACAATATCTGGGAAAGGGAGGGATTTCTAGACATACTCAAAATAATATCATAAATACATTTTTATACTTGATCCTAGCCAAGAGGCCAAGAGGCAGCTACAAATGGTTTTCTAATTGAAGGAGAGGGGATGATAATAAAATATTAACAGTAATAGTTTCTATGGAAAGGGGCTTCACCAGGAAAGGTGGGATGGGATTTTTCAATTTCACTTGGTACTTTTTGTATGATGGTAGTTCCTCCACAATCTGAGCCATCCATGACCAAGGTCAGCTAGGTTCTGAAAACATTGTTTGCCTTGACTCTTGCAAGGAAAAAAAAAAAAAAAAAAAGAGTATATTCATGGAACTTTTCTTACGGTATATCACGATTTTATCTTCTTATTGATGACTGCTGCTCCTCTTTTACTCTGCCTAATTTATGGATTAAGTGTCATCCATCATCTGTATGTATTATTCGGCTTTCAGGCAGCCCCTATGAGTCTTGGAATGTGCAGCCTCCTTTAGGATAATGGGGAAATTCTGTATTTGAATTTCCTGCCTACGTGTTTTAGAACCATCAAACGCAATCTGAGTGACAAAATTATTATTTTATTTTAATTCTTAGTTTCTTCCTTAGATGATTTGCTTTAAAAACAAAACAAAACAAAACAAACAAACAAACAAAACAATGAGGGCCAGAGGCTCGGCAGGTTAAAGGAACCTGCTGCCAAGCCTGACAACCTCTGTCCAATCTCTGTTAGAGAGAACCAACACTTGCAAGTGGTTCTCTGAGCTCTACGTGTGTGTGTGTGTGTGTGTGTGTGTGTGTGTGTGTGTGTGTGGCATGCTCACGATCCCTTGCCACATGCACAGGCAAATAAGTAAGTGTAAGAGAGGTGTGAACAATAAGAAATGATAATGCCTGAGTACTTTTTATAGGATACTGTGGTCCAGCATGATATTGGCCCGGGTCTGTAATCCCAGCCCTTGGGAGGTTGAAGCCGGAGAATAGCAAGGCCAAGAACTATCTGGGTTGCACATAAGACCCTAAGTTAAAAATGAAAAACAACAACAACAAAAACAAAAAACAAAAAACAACAACAACAACAACAACAAAAAAAGGTGCTATGAAAGCCAATCAGGGGCTCCACTTCGTCAACAGTGATGGTAAGTGTGAGTCGCATACTCAGTGAAACAGAACATTAGTGCTGAAGATGGCAGAGCCATCGGCCAAGACACCAGGAGCCCAGCTTCCTTCCCACACATGGTTGTCTTAGTTAGGGTTTCTACTGATGTGAAGAGACACTATGATCATACCAACCCTTACTTTAAAAAAAAAAAAAAAGGAGCTACTTGAGCATTTTAGAGTTCTACAGCTTAATCAACTGGCAGCAAAAGTGCCGCACTAGACCTAGCTTGATCAAAGGTGATGACCTCAAAGCCTGCCTCCAAAGTGACACACTTCCTCCAACAAGGTCACACCTATTCCAATAGCGTCATTCCCTATGGGCCAAGCATTCAAACGCATGAGTCTAGGGGGGCAATTCTTATTCAAACCATCACAGTGGTATTTGCCCTGATTTTTTTTTTCTTCTTCTTCTTCTTCTTCCCCCTCCACCAGAAATTTTCTACTTTAATTATGAGGGTTAGCTTAGAGTTCGCCTTCAGCTCTTTAAATGCACTGATGACAGCTAATCCTGTCCATAGGACACATTTCCGGGAAAGCCTGGAGATAGATGTTTACAGGCTGAGCTGGGATAAGAAAAGCCAGTGGCTTTTAATGTGATTGAAGCACTGCGTGTCTGAGTCCTGAGAAACAAACACGGCAGTGCCCCAGCATCCATGTTCTGGCATCCCGGCCCCCATCCTCAGGGGGTAGAATCACCGTCATACATAAAATATGAAGCCAACTACCTAAAGGGATGAAGTCTATCAACATTGTTAAGTGAAATACAGAAATTCAAAAATAATCTGAGCAAACTTCTCTAGTATATACAAGAATAAGGGGTGAAGGGAGCCTGTGTATAGAGACAGGCAATGTGTATAGACATGTCTGTGCACGCATGCACACCCCAACACACAAACACATGCTCACACATCAATACATACCTGTAAGTGGAATAAATGCATTTCTTCAGCGTGTAAAACAGAGAGCAAGGATGGCCTCCTTATTAACACAATTGTGAGAGCTGTTGCTCAGCAAAACTGTTAAATGACCTCATAAAGGCTCAGAGAAAATATAGAGCAACATAAGATGCTTCTAATGCCACACAGGATTTCCTCTGCAGTCATCTAGGGTCCACAGTTGCCACATCAAGTATGTATGGGGAAAGGGTAAGGAGGTACCCAGTACATTACCAAATAGAACGTAAGTTAAGTAATGTGGTGGTTTGAATGGGAAACATCCCTGCTGTAGGCTAATGTGTGGGAACACTTGATACCCAGCTACTGCTTTGGAAGTCTGTAGAACCTCTCTGTGGGGTCAGGATGATCTACAGGTAGGTTCCAGGACAGCCAGGGCTACAGAGAATCTTTGTCTAAAAAAAAAAAAAAAAAAAGAGTAGAGAAAAGTATGACCCAAGAATAAGGGCATTGCTGTAATAAACCTGACCTTGTGGTTTCCAGGCCTTTGAACTGGTTTGTGAGGAGAACATGGAAGAGTTGGAAGCCGTAGGCTAGGGAATTCCTACAATGCTGTAAACAGAGTTCACTGGCCCATTCTGGTGAGTTTGGAAGAACAGAATGCCGAGAGAAATGCGGACCACAGAGAACTGGCTCATGAGATTTCAGAGACAAGGACTCTGTTGGGAACTGAGCTAGAGACCATTCTGTTACACTCTGGCAAGAATCCGTCTGCATTCTACCCATGTCCTGAGGATCTGTGTGAAGCTGGATTCGAGAGGGAATATCAATACAGTAGCTTTCAGGCTGGGTCATGGTCATGGTTCTGCTTGGTGCTCTTGTATGGACCAGCATTGAGAGAGATGTAACATGTTGCAACACACAGATATGAAAAGTACACAGCTCAGTGGGGAAAGGTATGTGGGTGAATTTAGTTACAGATAAGACGGGCATGCAAGCCCTTGCAATCGATGTAGAAATGTGTACCACTGCAGTTCATAGTGCTAAGATTGTTGGTGTACACTGCTATGCCCAACTCCATTCTTTCTCTCACCAAGTTGCCAAGGCTGGCCTTGAACTTGCCATCCTTCTGCCTCCTAGGTTATGTGAGATTAGTAGCCTGTGTTGACAAACCCAACAGGAATTCCTTTTTTCTTTTTAATTTTCCAGAGAAAGATTTTCTCTGTGTACCCCTCGCTATCTTAGACCTCGCTTTGTAGACGAGGCTGTCCTTGAACTCAGAGATCTGCCTGCCTCTGCCTCCAAATGCTGGGATTAAAGGCATGTGCCAGCACACCCAGCAGGAAATAATGTTTGTAACATTACTGTTAAAAAACAAAGCAAGCAAGGCAGGTGCTACTAGCCCACTTTGTACCTCAGAATTCTCTAACCACCTCTTACTTGATGAGGAAGTCCCTCATTTGATGACAGATGGACAGATATAAATGCTCTGGGACTTGAGGACCAAGTGCAGAGGAACGTTTCAAGCAGGTTCGCTCCCAGGAGAGGGTTATAAAGCAAGAAAACTTGAAATGGTAACAGTGCAACACAAATCCTAGCCATGTTTTCCCGTTCTCCCCGCGGAGAGTGTGTGGATGTGATTCAGGCAGAGAATTTGTCCTCAAGTCTGGACTTAGATGTCTTGTTGTTTGTGAAGGATCTAAGCTAAAAGCCAGTGCAACAAAAACAGGTCAAGAAAATGTACTCTGGACCTGGTCTACCTGAGCTTGAACACTTGAACACCCGTGTGTCCTTTTCAAGCTCTGTGACTGTGGGAAATCTTTCAACCTCTCTGAGGGTCACAGACTCCATTGATAAAATGACAATAGTTTCTTCACCAAGACACTTAAGGAGTTACACAGTTAATATGGGCAGAGATTCTGCCTTGCCCCCAATTCAAAAGCATTCCACACACGGTCACTTATATTGCTATTGCTGCTTTTATGTGTGTTATATAAATTATCCATGATCTGGGCTAGGCTTAAGCAATGGACCAAAAGACAAACTACAAGCACCTAGTAGATTTGAAATTCTTGAAACCCAGTCCCAAGCCGGGCAGTGGTGGCACACGCCTTTAATCCTAGCATTCCGGAGGCAGAGACAGGCAGATTTCTGAGTTCGAGGCCAGCCTGGTCTACAGAGTGAGTTCCAGGATAGCCAGGGCTACACAGAGAAACCCTGTCTTGAAAAAAACCAAGAAAGAAATAAAGAGAAGAAAAGAGAGAAGAAAAGAAAAGAAACCCACATGTCGATCAGCAAAGATTCAGTTACACTGAGTAACAAGCACACCCCAAAATGTAGTGTAACACAGTGAGTGTTATATTCTGTACATAAAAGCCAGTGCAGTTCCAGGCATCTACTTGTATAATTTACTTCAGGATGGTTCCACTCATTGTCATCAACAGGAAGGTCTAGAGCCACGTGATAAGCCAATACCAGTACTCTACTTCCACAGAAGAGACATATCATGTCTTCTATTTCACTGGCCTCCACAAGGCCTCCACAAGGCCTCCACACGGCCATTGAGTTCGAGGCTAGCCTGGTCTACAAAGTGAGTTCCAGGACAGCCAGAGATACACAGAGAAACCCTGTCTCAAAAAAAAAAAAAAAAAAAAAAAAAAGAAAGAAAGAAAGAAAGAAAGAAAAAAAGAAAACAAACAGGCTTCGAAGGGATAATAATAGTATATAATAAGATAAACACACCAGAATAGGACAAAGCAAACAGAAGGAAAGGCGCCTGTCTTAGTCAGGGTTTCTATTCCTGCACAAACATCATGACCAAGAAGCAGTTGGGGAGGAAAGGGTTTATTCAGCTTACACTTCCATGCTGCTGTTCATCACCAAGGAAGTCAGGACTGGAACTCAAGCAGGTCAGGAAGCAGGAGCTGATGCAGAGGCCATGGAGGGATGTTCTTTACTGGCTTGCTTCCCCTGGTTTGCTCAGCCTGCTCTCTTATAGAACCTAAGACTACGCCCAGAGATGGTCCCACCCACAAGGGGCCTTTCCCCCTTGATCACTAATTGAGAAAATGCCTTCCAGTTGGATCTCATGGAGGCACTTCCCCAACTGAAGCTCTTTTTTTTTTTTGTGATAACTCCAGCTGTGTCAAGTTGACACAAAACTAGCCAGTACAGCACCCAAGAAAAAGAACAAAAAACAGACACAAATGCAGTGACTCACCTGTTTGCACATTTAGGAATCCGGTTAAAACACAAAACTGGGAATACATCCAAATATACATATACATACACATACACATACACATACACATACACATACACATACATATATGCACAAAGGGCCTATAGGGAAAAAATAAGAAAAACAGAGAAACAGAGAGAGAGAGAGAATTTTAAAAGATAATTTTTTAAAGACGAGCCCTGACATGACACAATGAGACAGGGACTCTCCAGAGACACCTGTGAGTTCATTTTCTGGTGCTGGGCCTGCAGCCCACCCTTCAGTGTAGCTTGTTTCCCCCGTGAGACTCCCTTGGGGAAAACTAATTTGTCATTTTTAGGTGGTTATCAATTGGAGATGGTTCCTGGGTTAGGGATGGGGGCAGGTTCCCACTTCTCCTTTTGGCTCTTGGACCCATCTAGTGCAGCCCTGAGAAGTCCCAGAGCATGTCGCTTCAGCGTCTGTGAGTTCCCACCCGCATCAGCCCAGCTGTGTCTAGAACACCTTGTCTCCTTGGTGTCACCTGTCCCCTCTGGCTCTTAAACTCTTTCCGTCTCCTCTCCTGCAGAATTCCCTGAGTCCTGAGAGGAGGGATGGATTTGATGGAGATTCTCTGATGGGCACATCCCTAGTGGCTGAACCCCTTCCACTAGATTCCCCATTTCCTCAGATCAACCGCCATGCTGGTGGACCAAGCTTTTAACACAACATACCTTTTCATTCAAGATCCTAGTGGTAGCTAAGCTTCCTGTGAGTCAGGTTGTCCTATAGTGCCAACAAGCCATCCCAGCCGAGGCCAAGGCCTCTCCCCTGCCACCTAGGGCTCTCTTCTCTTACCCATCACCAGATCCAGGACCTCAGGCGTTCACCCCCTAAACTTGCTTGATGTCTCAGTTTGGAAGCAGAGCTCTTCCAGCCGCTACTCAAGAAGGCTCTGGCCCCCCAAATATTTAGTTAGCAGTGATGCCACTAAGTGGAATTGACTTTTTATCGGCTTTGCTCTGCACAGCTGCCACCAGCAAAGGCCGTTTCCTTCTTCCCTCTTCTCCGCCTGTCAGTTTGCTCCACATTCCTATGGGCAGCCTTTGGCTCTGATCAATACTAACCGCTGTGTAACAGCTCACGCACGGCTGCTCTGGTTGGCATCGATCAGACCTTTCTTCCAACAGGTAGTTGGCTGTTTGAGGCAATGACTTGAGATAAACACCTACTTTTACTTCAGGCTAACTCATGTCGGGTGGATTTCTAGAAGGCTCTGCACCCCGTCCCTTAGACAAGCTGAAAGCCAGACATCAAGATGGACTCCTCTGGGGCTTACGATCCTAGGAGGCCTTTCTTGCTCACAGACACACAGACACACAGACAGACACACACACACACACACACACACACACACACACACACACACCCTCCTCTTTTTTTCCCCCTCCGGCCTTTGTATTTTGTTAGTGCCACTTATGAGAAAGATAGCAGGACTTGGGACATTGAAAACGCCACTTCAGGGAAGGTGTCAGTCACCCATCCCTCTCTTTTTTAAGGAGATGCATCCTGTGGGAAACGGGGCAGCTAGAGAGGCGACCTTACGACCGGGTAACAGAGCCCACACTTCCAGCTTTCCCAGGATAAGCCTCCAGCATCCTAAAACCCTGATCATCAATACCCAGGGAGTGGGGAGGAGGCTTAGAATCCATGCCTATGCTATTATAGGCTCCCAAGTGAATGTGCCCAGGAGCAAATCTGGTGAAATGGACCACCACAGTGCAGCACACTGAGGTATGGGTGGGTGGGGCAATCACATGGTATCCCCGTTATAACTAGAAAACACATACCCCACCCCCAACGCCAACATGCCCAGTAAAGATGGCTGAATGTTACAGCTGATGCCTTCCTTTGCCTGTTTCACGGATCCCAAACTACTTGCTCTTTTTCTCTTTGTTCAGCCATCCCGGACTCATTTGCCTCATCAGGTCCAAGTCCCCGGAAGCTTTTTGTACTGAAATTCCAGTGCCCCATGCCTCCATCTCACTCAAGCCCTCATGGTCCGGCGCAGTATCCTCCGGGCCTAATTGCCTGGCTTGCAGACTCTCTCTGCCTTCTTATTTTCACTCTGCACACAGGTTAATTTCCCAGAACTCCGCTGGGAATGCCTCTCCTCTGAACTCCCAAGTGACTCCACTGTTCGCCAGAAAGGAAGCCAAATTTCTCAGGCTACCAACTGGCCTTCAACTCCTTCTATACGGTATCCTCCAGTATCGCTCCACTCCCCAGCACGAGCCCTGTGCTCCAGCCCACTCACCTGATTATGTTTCCTCTACATTTGTTCCAGCTTTTTATCTCGGGGGGGGGGGGGGGGGTAGAGGGGGGGGAGTGCCTCAATGCCTTTAAGATCAGCCGGCCTAGGCTACCTGTTAGCTGTGCAACTTCAGCCAAGTGAGCCAACCTTTCCCTGGTTCAGTGCCTCCTCTACTAAATGGAGATAAGAATAGTACCTGGCTGAGAGCATGGCACACATAGTTAATCCTGGCACACAGAAGGCAAAGCCCCGTGGACCTCTGTGAGTTCAAGGCTAGCCTGGTCTATATCTATCACGTATCAGACCAGTTGGGACCACATAGCAAGACACTGTCTCAGAAGAAAAGTAGGAGAAGGCAAAAGGACAAGGCAAGAGAGGTGGAAGAAAAGGAGGAGAACCTATTTCAGGGTGGACATGAGAGTTAAAAACTGAATTGTGTGAAGTCTTTGAAGTGGTGCCTGTGCACAGTATATTCCATGGGTTTGCTCTTTCTTCTATTGTATTATGTTTCTCACTGCAAGTCACCGCTGAGCACACGACTTCTACAAGGATGGTGAGCTGTCTCTCTACTCACATATATATGTTTTCCCTTGACAGCCAGAATCATAGATTGTTTTTACTGCTGCTGTTGCTGCTGCTGCTACTGCTGCTAAATTTTAACAAGTGCTGCTGTGGTGTGTGTGTGTGTGTGTGTGTGTGTGTGTGTGTGTGTATGTATATATGTATGTATGTATTGTGTGGCATGTGTATACATGCAGGTGTATTTTTATGTGTGTGTGGTATGTGTATGTGCATGTGTGTGTGGTATGTGTGCATTGTGTATATGTGTGGTATGTGTGTATGTGTGTGTGGTATTTGTGTAGTATGTTTATATGTGTGTGTGGTGTGTGTCTGTATGTATGTGTGTGCTGTGTATGTTTGTGTATGTGTATGTGGTATATATGTATATGTGTGTGGTATGTGTCTGTATGTGTGTGTATATATGTATGGTGTATGTGTATATATGTGTGTGTTTGTGTGTATATGTGTGTGGTATATATGTATGTGTGTGTATGTAGTATGTATCTGTATGTGAGGTGTCTATGTTTGGGTATGTGTGTGTATGTATGTGTGTGTATGCATATATGTGTGTATATGTATTGTGTATATATGTATATATATGTGTGTGTGTGTGTATATATGTATATGTGTATGTATGTGTGTATGTGTACATATGTATTTGTGTATGTATGTGTGTATGTGTATGTATGTATGTATGCTAATGTTCATGTTCAGAAGCCACAGGGAATGTCAGGTGTCCTCCTCTATCACTCTCCACTCTTGAACTTGAGACAGGTCCTTACTGAACCTGGAGTTTGCTGATTTTCAACTAAGTTGGCAGTGGCAAGTCCCAGTGATCCTCCTGTCTCCATTCTCCTGTGTTGGCGTTGCAGGTATGCATGCGGTCGTGCCTTGCTTTTTACATAGGTGTTGGGGATTCAAACTCAGACCCCTGTGTTGAGGCAGCAAGCCCTCTCACCCACTGAGCCATCCCCCTAGCCGGCTTTACAGGATTGACTACCTCCCATTTGTCCCAGATCTCCTTTCCCTCACCCTCTGCGTTGCCTTTTGTCACAAGAGGCTGGCCTCTCTGTCCAGTGGTCTCCAGTTGGATTTGGCCAATTGAGGCACAAGCAGGAAGAAGAAATTAGGTCACGGGTGGATCTCTCAGTACAAGGTCAGGGCTCCTGCCCAACAGCCTCTTTGCCCCATCCACTCTGTCCACAGCATCTGGCCGTAGCATGTCCTCAGCTTAGTTTTCACACACTTGGGTGAGAACATGACCCAGAGAACTGCACTCTCTCTGTGGTCCCTGGGTGATCTTTGCTCAAAGCACACAAGTCTGTGTACACCACACTGGCTGACACAGTTCTCATTACAGCCCTATAAAGTAAGTGGTACTACGTTACCAAAGATGCTCAAGGTCTCCCCATCCAAGTGCCAGGGTCACATCTACTGGAGTCTGACAGTCACGTTTGTGACCACTGCATGCTACTATATGAACCCTGAGCTTTGTGACAAATTAGGTTACAAGGGTGGAGCCCTCATGAATGGGATTAGTGCCCTTATTTAAAACAAAAAAAAAAAAAAAACAAAACAAAACAAACAAACAAAGTAGAGAACAGTTTGGTCCTTCTGCCACAGGAAAATACAATAAGAAGGCAATGTAGATCTCTCAGTTCAAGGTCAACCTGTGCTACATAGTGAGTTCTAGGCTAATCAGGGATATATAGTGAGATCCTATCTTGAAGAGGTGGGGAGGGTAGGGGGAAGGAAGGAGAGGAGGAGGATAAGATGGCCTAGGAAGGCATTGCCTATGGAAAAGGTAGGATGCCCTCACCAGATACCAAATCTACCAAAGCTCAAGCAGAATAAACATTCAATTAAAAAATTCCAGGGCAGCGAGGTGGCCCAGTGGGTGTGGTGGTTTGAATAAGAATGGCCCCATAGGCTCATAGATTTGATTGCTTAGTCACCAGGGAGTGGTGCTACCTGAAAGGATTAGAAGGTGTGGCCTTGTGACAACAGTTGTGCTCTGAAGTGTCAAGAGCTCAAGCCTGATTCTCTGTCTCTCTCTTCCCGCTGCCCGTGGATCCATTTGTAGAACTCTCAGCTACTTCAGCCTGCCATGACAATAATGGCCTAAACCTCTATAATAATTGCGTTGATCATGGTGTCTCTTCACAGAACACTGGCTAGGAGAGTTGGTAAAGATATTTGTCCCCCACAAGCCTGATGACCTAAGTTTTGCTCCCTGAACCCACATAGTACAAGAAGAGAGCCAACCTCTAAAAGTTTTCCCCTAACCTCCAAACATATTCTGTGGTGCACACTCATGGATGTACCCCAAATAATGTTGTAATTTTCAAATAATGTTAGAAGAAATTACTTGTGTGTACATACATATACACAAAGAGAAGTGTGGGAGAGGAAGGTGGGGGGAGGGCAAGCCAGAACTGACAAAGCCAGTTGACCTCTCTGTGGCCCATGCTGTGCCTTTGACCTTCAGCCTGCACACAAACACACAAACATGTGCTGAGAGAGAGAGAGAATTCTTCTCTGGTTAAGTTATAAAAGGTTCCATGTGAACATCCACACCTGTCAGTTAGATTATGATTTTTGAGTTTGTTATTTTATTATGCTAATCCATTCCAAGCAACAGTAACAAAAAAATAACACAAACTGTGCTTGCCTAGAAAGCATATGACCCTAGATTCAGTCCCAAGCCTTGCAAATATCAACCAAACACACAAACAGACTAGGTAACCGATCAGCAGGGAATTTTCTCAAAACCCCTGGAATCAGAAATTTGAACATCAAAGAACCAACCAATCTGGTGTCCTCCCTACACTTCCCCCACCTCTTCCTGTCTCCTCCATGGAGGCCATAGAGGCCATGGCCACAGTGAACAAGCTCCCTGAGACCTTGTTCATAAGAAAAGTCCTTCCCTCATCTCCCAAGCAGTGCTGAGACTTCATGATCTCACTACCTCCCCAAGGCTCCAGACTGGAGGTTAAGTTTCGATACCCGAGTCTGGGGAGAAAATAACCCTTCCACAGAACTCAGTACTACATTTAAAATGGAAAACGTGCCTAGGGTTGGGGCCTTAAAACAATCACTTATTTTGCCTGTCATTCTGTGGCCGGGTGATTGGGACTGGGCTCAGCCGGAAGGTTCCTCTGCAGACAGTGTGTCTTGCGTGAAGCTACGGGTCCCTGACTGTGTCACAATGCGTCTACCAGCTGATAGGGGCAGACACAGGCCAGGTGTCTCTGGTACCTAGCAAGCTAGCATAGACTTCTTCGTGGTGGCTAGACTCCAAAGTCAGTGAAAGAGAATAAGTCCTCCTGAGGTTCCAGCACTTTTCAAGCCTTAGCTTTTGTGAGGTTTCTCTCATGCCAAAACTGACCCACTTCTTGATGAAAAGAACTGCAGAAGACTTCCACATTTCCTTATTTTTTTTTCTTTTAATACTACTCCATAGTACACACTTTTTTCAGGAAGGATTTCTATCCCACCCCCACCCCCCAACTTCACATTCTCTATCTTTATAAACCTAGAGGAGCCACCTCTGGTTTTTTGGTGGGGTGGGGGTAGAGACTGTCATTTTAATAGTTCTGTGAACATCCGACTGAAAATAATTTTTAAAATGTAGCATGAGGAAGTGGATTTTTTTTTTAAACTGGACTTCAGCAGAGTTTTTAAAAGAATCTTTCTTTTCTCGAGTTGCCTCTCCCTTGTTATAAATTACAACCCCACCCAGCGGCTCGCCACAGTCAGCCGGTCTCTCTCCTTCCCACCCTTCCAAGGCACTGCCGGCTTGGCAGCCCATCTCGGCTCACACTGGGGAAGAGACCAGAAGGCCGCTTCCTGCTCTCCCTGCCCCCTCCCTCCTTCCTCCACCCCTGGGACTCACCCTTTGCTCTGCATGGATCTGGTGGCCATCCAAGGAGCAGGAGTTAGGAAAACCTATGTGGCATAGGGTTGCTGTCTGTAAAGCCCCACAGGTGGGCCACAGCACGTGGTGGCTCAGAGACCTAGCCAGAAAAATCTAAATATAAGAACATTTATTGTAAAGACAATGTGTGTGTGAAATCACATTTAAAGGCGCTTGGGATGCTGGCACAGTTCAGCACATGAACTCATTTCACAAGTACTTATGGAATATTTACTATGTTCCAGGTCCCTTATAGCTTAGTGGGAGAGACAGACACAGGAAATAAATTTCGATTAATGAATGTCAGTTAATTATTCAAGTGGGTTGTCTTGTGAGGCTATTTGGTGGTCACTGTGCCTAGCGTGGGTGGTTGAGACTTTTCACCTCAATGTGGGCTAGCCCAGTGCTGCCCCATTGAAATAGAGTATGGATATATATATATATATATTTTTTTCCAGAATATTACAAAAGTAAAATCAAACAGGTAAAAATCATCTTAATGGTTCATTTCATTCCACTCAACATGTCCAAGATACTGCCATTTCACTGTGCAATTAATATAAAATTATTAATGAGATGACTTACATCCTTTTTATTGTACCATCTTTGAAACCCAGCTTGTACTTTACACTCGCAGCCCGTCTCCATTTTAATGCCAAGTTTTCAACAGTTAAAGTAAAATGTAGTCCCTATTGAAGCAATTAAGTTGTGTTTAACGGAAACATATTTTATATTGCTTTGGTTTAAAATTTGTAATTGAAATGAAATAAAGTAGAAAAATTCAGTTACTTACCGGCATTACTCATTGATCAAGTACCCCAGCATCCACACGTGGCTGCTGGGTACCAAGCTGGAGATCAGGAATCGGAGAGGAGTAGAGGAAGACGACAAGAACCAGTAGGGATAAAGGCCTGGGACATCATATTGATGCAGAAATACGGGAGTGTCCTGAGATCGAGGACCTAGTGTCCTGGAAACTCACAGGCCACCAAAGGCACCCTGAACTGCGGCCTTTCCGGTTTTCACCTCATGGGTTCAAATAATTAAGTTCACTGGCCACAGAGGGTAAATTTTAGGAAGAAGTTTATTATAAATCCATAGGCAGGAGAGAGAGAGAGAGAGAGAGAGAGAGAGAGAGAGAGAGAGAGAGAGAACCATTGAGGTGCTGTAAGCTTTTTTAAGGGCTTATGCTAGAAACTGGGGTAAAGCACAGACAAGGGGGGAAAGCTGGTCAGTCCAGTTGGCCCAACCACAAGGTGTCCAGTCATGTACGCATTGCGTTGCCTCCAGGCAGGGATGTGGCTTAGCAGATGACAAGCAGGAACAGGGCTCTCTTCTAGCATTTCTGGCCCCCAGGACATTTTCAGAACTGCAGCTTTGGAGTCCCTGCCCTACTATTTCCTGTTCTCATCAGTATAGAGTTTGGAATTCTAAACAGTTGAATATTTTCATGACACAGAAAAGAAGGCTAATGACGGCCAAGCAGCCAGGGATAGCGTGGTAGTCGCTTTTCCCATGGCTGTGATCGATGCCTGCCTGACAATGGGCAACTTAAGGGTGAGAGAGTCTATTTTGGCGTGTGGCAGGAAGGCACGGGTGGCAGAGTTCATGGCAGTGGGAGGCTGTGGGGCAGTGGGAGGCTGTGGGGCAGTGGGAGGCTGTGGGGCAGTGGGAGGCTGTGGGGCAGTGGGAGGCTGTGGGGCAGTGGGAGGCTGTGGCTGCCTGTTCACATGTGGGAGGATCAGGAAGTAGACCTTGGTTGGGACCAGAAGCAGGAGGGAACTATGGCACCCACAACCTCCATTGACCTCCATCCCCCAGCACGTCACCCAGTTCCAGATGGTTGCACAACCTCCCACAGCAGTGCTACAAGCTAGGGACCGAGTCTTCAAAAACATGAACCTGTAAGGAACATTTTATGTCCAAACTGTATCAGACTCGCTAAACAAAAGTCTGGCTTAAAAGCCATTACGTGTCCCAAAGAATTAAAAGCCACATATTCTGTAAATATATACGGAGCATTGGTGTCCACTAAGCACAAAAAGGAATTTTCTAGAATAGTCCCTAATGCAGTGACTGAAACCCATAGCAACACATTCACCCTCTTGGTATCCTAGGATCAGGGCCCTGTGAGAAATCATCTGGCATAAGGAAGTTGCTTTAAGTAAAACAAAGTATAAAGCAGATGAAGTATATGCCTTTAACATATCACTATCAGAAACTAACTCGCTAGGTTTCAGAAAGGTGCTGACCGGCCTTACTATCCTGGGAATCCTTGAACATCTCAATCCAATATCTCAATCCGACCGCTGGATCTGTGCTTCTTTGCCTATGTTGCTGGGCAGTGGTGGTGCACGCCTTTAATCCCAGCACTCGGAAGGCAGAGGCAGGCAGATTTCTGAGTTCCAGGCCAGCCTGGTCTACAGAGTGAGTTCCAGGACAGCCAGGGCTATACAGAGAAACTCTGTCTCAAAAAAACAAAACAAAAGAAAACAAAACAAAAGTTAGGATTGCCTCTGTACTGTTCATCTAAGTCAGATTCCTGAAAACTAGCCGACATGACCATCCCAAGAAACAAAACCCATCTCTAAAGAAAGGAGTGTGGTTGTTGACATAAAACATGTTACCTGACTCAAATCATTTGGGACTCACGGTTGGAGTAGACCCCAAAGTTCATGGCTGAATGAGGATGCTGTCATTTGGAAACACTGGATCTGTTAAGGTGGGGCAAGGAGATCTGTGCGCTGGGCCGAAAGCCACGGGGCAAGGAGATCTGTGAGCTGGGCCGCAAGCCACACATCACCTGCAGGCCACCTCTCTGCCACCTCAGCATCCACTCATGCTTAGCTGCAATAGAAATGTCCTTGACCACATAAAGATTTATGCCACTCAAACAAAAAGAACCCAGAAGGTTATGGATGCTGCATCCTCCATGAACACCGTCTTCTTGAAATTCAGACATAATTCCTTATGTTCCAGTGACCTGTGGTTAAATTAGGTTGTCTAGCACTGACATCCCTAGTATAACAAAGAAAAGCAGACTGCAGATAGCAACACCAACAATAATAAACTCTGCGAAGGAAATAGGAAATGGCGTGTACTGCATCCTAGACAACAGGAGTCACTAAAACTCCTGGCACTGAGTAGAATTCCTGGCACACAAGATAGACCAGGAAATGTCATCTCTGTTGGCTTGTCCTTCACGAACAAATTTGAGAGAGGCGTACTCTCTGGGGACAAGGTCACTTTCCTTTCCCTTCGGTGCCAGTTTGAGGGTGGCCATCTGGGATGGATGATGAAAGGCTGGGTCTTGTAGGGCTAGGCATTTATTTCATGGGTCTAGAAGCCAGCAAGAACAAGACCAAACGAGAGAAGATGCCGGATCTGCCGAGTGCCTGCTTCCTGACTCGGGAATGGCTCTCTCTTCCCTGTGCCTTTCTTTATAGCAGGGTTAATGGAAGCCTCTCGGGCCTCCGATACAACAGTATTTATTCCAGTTGCGAGGGTCGATCCTCATCTAATCACCCCCAGCACCACCATCAGCCCAGGGGTGAGGGCTTGAACCTATGAATTGTATATGCCTAATGTAGAAAGAGGAGCTTGGTGTTGTCCTAAAGGTAGCTCTGAGATGTTAGTTACCTTTCTCAGAGTTTCTTCCACAATGCACATGTCTCAGAAATGTAACAGGCTTACCCTCTCCCCCTACCCCCATCTTTTTGTGTTCCTAGACAACTCTACCGAGCAATAATCAAAACCAGAAATTTTGTTTTGGTCATACGTTTTAAAGCTAGAAACTTGTTTTCCAGCAAAAACTCCTATGCTTTGCCTATCTTCCCAGACTATTAATTTTCAGACCTTAAGGACTCAACCCATAATGTGAAATGAATTTTACTTCGTGATCCAATGTACAATTAATTATGCATGTGCTATGCATAATATAACCAAGTCACAAATCTCATGCTACAGAATTTACCTGCAGCGTATGCAGCTCATGGGGAGATGTTTCGTTCCTTTCTTTTTTAGTAGTTGTCTAATTTATTCTTATATATCATATGTGCTTATATATTATATATGCTTATATGGTTCATATTTGTATATTCTGTATTCATCATTTATTTTATTATTTTTTTATAATTTGGGGATTGTAATATAATTACAACATTCTTTTCCCCCCTCTAAGCCATTCTGTGTGCACTCCTGCCCCAACCGAAACCCATGGCCTCTTTTTCTTTAATTGTTGTTACATATACGTTCCTTTCTAAACCAGCACAGTCTCTAACTATATTCTAAACAGTCATCTTTATTCTCACAGGTCATTTTTAAAAATAAGGATGAAAGACCGTAAGGCAAAGCTGGCCGCTGGTCATGGTCCAGCAGATTGATCTACAGCCCACTAATGGGCCACGCCCAGGTGTGAGAGCACTATTTAGGCTCCTCCCTGCATCTTAGCATCTGCTTCAAACGAAATTAAAACAAGTGAACAAGTGCCTTGGGTAGAGAAGTTTGTTTTTTTTTTTTTAATAGGAAGATTTTTGTAATTCACCTTTATACCGCGCCCAGACAGAACTTCGCAAAACATGTAGTTCTTCCCTTTCTGTGTCAGAGAATGGTTAGCAGGGCAGGAGACTGAGGAGAAGGTGGGGGAGTGTTTTGCGGTATTCTGATTTCACAGCGGATGTAGTGGGTGCTTTGTTCAAGGCCATCTTGAAATGTACAGTCAGATGAGAGAGAGAGAGAGAGAAGAGGAGAGGAGAGAGAGGAAGAGGTGGAGAGGAGAGAGAGAGCTCACACACAATTAGCCATTTCTGGATATTAACTTGCATTTAAGATTGAAAAATGCAGCCTTGAAGCCCCTGTATGTCCCCAAGTCAGAATTTCAACCATCCTGCAGGGTAGACACTGACTGCAAGAGTCTCTTAGCAAAGCCCTGGTTCCTTCCCTTTCTGATGGATAAACAGGCCACAGCCAGCCTGACAGAGAACTTCATTACAATCTACCAGCAGTGCCTATCTCATCCCAACATCCTGAATACTTTCCTCCGATTTCAGCTGTGGTAGGCACCCATGCTGCATTCCTAAATTTAAAAATAAAAAATAAAAAGGAACCCACACCTTCGCTTTCTTTGTAACCAGGAGCAGAACCTTCCAGCTGGGTCAAAGCGCCAGCCATGGCCATCTTCACTCTCCATTCCTGATCCCACAGTTCTTCCTGGTTGATGCTTCCCTTTCTCATCCTGAGGATCAGCCTCACTTCCACAAGCCATCTTCACCCTAAGGAAGATACCTTGACTAGAATTACTTCCAGCCAAGCCCTCAGGATCTCATGAGGATTTTTAAGGAAGCGCTTTTCTCTGGAGTAGTTAGACTTTGTAAGGTGGAAGTGATCTCCAAGAATCCTAAAGCTATTGAGATGGATGCTGGTGGTGAGGGGACAGGGATGGAAGCAAACCTTTAGAAAGGAGATGAGCCTGTGTTTAAATGCTGGGTTCACTACAAATTATTCGAATTTAAATTTCTACCTCTGACTTTATTTCTCTATGGTTGGTGCTGACAGTTCAGGAGTTGGCTTCTTAATTGGTAGTCAACAAAGATGGCCTGGAGAGAGAAGCCCAAGGCAGATCCTCTGTGAATCTGGACTCTTATGGAATAGTCACAGAAGTGCCACAGTAGAGACAGTAGTCACTTTTGGTCTGTGTACTGCTCTGTGATCCCCAGCAGGCCCACCATCTCCCATGGAATGTGGTGCTTTGCTCCTTACAAAAAAAGCCCCAAATGAGACTACCCAATTGTATTATAACAACTTAAGGGATGGCTGACGAAGAATATTAAAAAGTCACTTCGGTAAATGAAATTCTAACTTCTTCATCGACCACAGTGTGAAATCATTACAAAATGTACTCAGAAAATGAGTCACATGAGAAAAAAGAAAAGAGAGGGCTGGTGAGATGGCTCAGTGGGGAAAGGTACCTGCCACCAAACCTAAAGACCTAAGTTCAATCCCTGGAACCCCACAGTAAAAGAACCAACTCCTGCAAGCTGTCCTTTGGACTCCACATTCATGGGAAGAGCCTCAAATAGCCAGGATAGCTCTGAACCTACTTTTCAGTCTGTTGGGAAAGTGGGATCTCACAGAATCTATTACCCTGGAAGTATTTTTAAAAGTGAATTCAATCATACAGACAGACACTTGATTTAAGCCTGGTGCTTTTGAGACACCGAAAGGGACACATGTTTTACCCTATCGGTAGGAACCATGTTTGGTTTTGCATCCTCTTATCTCTTCTAGAACATTCCGTCCTGTGCATCCGTAGCAGTCCTGCCTCTCAGCCTCTTCTCAGTGGTTCAGAGTGGGTGTGGGTGATTATAGCCTATGCTGTTCTTGCTTAATTATAATTGCTTACATTAAAGCAACACCTTAGAAGATACCTCATTCCCCAGGCACTAACGTGGACTTGGGTGTGGATAGACTGGCTCATCTATCCCACGGGTTGGGATTTTTAATTTCTGGGAGGCAGCTAGATGGAATCCAGAGGAAGCTTTTGCATTTCCTCGGGCTTTTTGCTAACCCTCAATTAGAACTCGCTCTTAATTTCCCAGCCCAGTTTATTAACCTTCAGGATATGGTGAAAGATCTCATCTCATTCCTTCCTAGGAGTATAAAATACCTTTCTTCTCCCCACCCCCATCTCTCTCTGCCAGCCTCCTGGCCTCTCAGCCACTCCCGTTGTTGTCCCTCCTCCTCCTCCTCCTCCTCCTCCTCCTCCTCCTCCTCTTCCTCCTCCTCTTTCTCCTTCTTCTTCTTGCTGTGGCCACTCCTGGCTTTTATTTATTTGTTTTGTATAATTTTGTGTTTTTTTGTTTGTTTGATGATTGGTTGTTTGGATTTTTGTTTGTTTAGTTGAATTTTTTAGGCTTTATTTATTTATTTATTTATTTATTTATTTTATGTCCTGCTCACTGCCCCCCTCTCGGTTACCCACTCCCAAAATCCTTCCTTCCATCCCCCTTCCCCTTGTCTGAGCAGGTAGACTCCCCCTGCATATCCCCCTATCCTGTCACATCAAGTCTCTGTGAAGCTAGGCTCATCCTCTCCCATCAAGGTCAGGCAAGGCAGCCCGACTAGAACATATCCCGCGAACAGACAACAGCTTTTGGGATAGCCCCTGGCAACAGCTTTAGGATAGTCCCTGCTATAGACCAAGCTGCACATCTGCTACATATCTAAGGGGAGGCCTAAAAGGAAGGCACAAACAAGGATCCTTGACTCTTACTTAGAATGGGGATTAAAATAGTCGTGAGAGGCAGATGGAGAGAGGGAACTGGGAGGGAGAGCGGATGGAGAGGGACATGGGGGTTCAGAATCAGGTGTGGGGAAGGACAGGAAAAATGGTTAGATGGCCATGAGAATGAGTGGAAATCTGCAACTGACAGGGGTGGGGAGTTGGCAGCAACTCCAGGAAGAGACAGAGACCTGGGATAAGGGAGATGCCCAAGAATAGATGGAAAGAAATCATTTTCAAAATAAAATGTTCTAGACTCCAGTTATCCCATCCTCAGAATGAAGGCTGCTAGTGGTATGGTTCAGATATGCCTTGAGTCTGTTTTGTTTATTGAGACAGGGTCTCATCTAGTCCAAGCTGGCATCAAACGTCCTGTGTAGCTGAGGTTCCCTTGTCTCCCAAGTACTGGGACTGCAGATGTGGGCCACCACCATGCCTAGCCTAGGGGGATTATTTTGTAGTTCATAGTCTCAAAGGTTAGAGTCTGTGATCAGTCAGGTCCATCCCTTGAGTCTTGAGCATGACTGAAAGCCACATCACTACCAGTGTGTGCAAGAAGGACAAGGACCAGCTATGACATTCAAAGCACACCCCCAGTGTGCTTCCTTCACCTAGGACACACATCCTAACGTTTCCACACAGCCCGGCACGCAAGCCTTCAACACTTGAGCCCCACGGGGCTTACTTCTTAAGGCAGCCACATGTCCCAACTCAAGTTCCATGCATTAAAGGATTGGGGTACCCTCTGTAGCTGTGTTGAAGCAATAGGATCTAAAAGAGGTGGGGCCAAGTGGAAGGTGGTTAGATTAGGGAGTATACCATCCTTGGTAGAGATTAATGCTGATCTCCTGCAGTGGACTGGCTCTCTTGGGAATCGGTTGTTATAAAACAAGCCGTTCTCCTCCTCCTGGCACCTCTTCCTGCCATAATGAAGCCATCCTCTAGAAGGCCTTTACCAGAGCCAAGCAAGTGCTTGCTCTTAAACCTTCAGAACTCTAAACTAACTAAGCCTCTTTGCTGTATGCTATCCAGTCTCTGAGATGTTGGTACAGCCAAAAAAATAGACGAACACAGTAAATGCTTCTTGGGGATTCTATAGCTGGATGAAATAGCAAGTATAACAGATACTTCAGATATGTTAGACTCACGGTGAATATTATTTTCCTTTCTGCCACCCATGCAATCCTCGAAGTCTTATAAAGATAAATAAACAGCCCTGGCAAGGCAACTTATAAGAACATAGTACTTCATGTATCGGATTCTAGAGAGGTTGGCGTCACGGCCAGCAAGAGCCTTCGGGTCAATTTTCCTTCTGCGTGTGCTGCAGCTGCTGCTGCGGTTCTTTAATGTTTAAATAGTGCCTGCTTTCTTTGAGCTGGCATGCTTGTTAGACCTCCCATTAGTGTGCTTATTTATTTATTTTTAATTTCACTGGCCATGCATAGAGCATTCTCACGGGGGCCAGTGGGGAGTGGGGAGTGGGGAGGAAAGCAAAGTAGGATAAAATGAAAATGGCCCTGAGCGCTAGCAAGAAACCCTGGCCTGTCCCCAAGGTGACAACAGTTTGGTATACGTCCTCTCACATTTTAATTCACGTGCGTATGCCTATAGATTAAGTTTGTGACTCTGGGCATAAACTTGCTATTTGTAATGTTGTAATGCTCAACTGTAATGTTGCCAGTTTCCTTTGTAGTTTGAAGTGCTCAGAAGGGCTCATCTTTGTCTATAACTATAGCTCCATCCTGCCTTCTCCAGATGTCTAGGTGTATTCTGCAACCTTCCCATTAGTAAAGGTAGAGATGTTGTCTTTTTCCGTTTCTTTATCACTTAGATCTCTGATATTATGTATCAGGTGTGGATAGTTTCTTGCTAAGTTAAAGATGAGCGCTGGGAGAAGATGCAGGTCTGTCATCTCAGATACCAGGGAAGCTGAGGCAATGGGATGAAGGTCCTGTGTGGGTTACAAAGTGAGTTCAAGCCCAGCCTGGAGAACTTAATGAGATGAAACCCTGTCTTGAAATAAGAAGTAAAAAGAGAATAGGGTATATAGTTTGGTGGTGGAGGTCTTGCCTTAGCATGCTCAAGGAACAGTTCAGTCCCAGGTACTGAAAAAAAATATGACAACTATCAAATGTTAAATGTGTGGGTGTTCCATATGTATCTTTAAGCACCCCCTTACTGATACACGGGCTCCCCAGCCTCCTCCAGTACAAACTGCAGTCAGTGTCTCTCTGCCCACCTTGTCACGTCTGCAGACTTCTCCGGTGAAAGTCCTAAGAGGCAGAATTTCCAGGACAAGGAGGGCTGCTTTTCCTAAATAGTCAACATCTCCCAAGAGTCTTCCAAAGGCTTTGGCGCCAGCTTATAATCCTATCAATAACACCTTTTCCTGAGTGCCTTTTTTACAACGTGTTTCCAAAATAATCATATGTGGCTTTTTTTTCTGTTTTGATTTTGGAGAAAGAGGAGGACAGGCAATAATTAAGAGGAGTCAGGGGGCGGGGCAGTGCAGAAATTCATTCACTCATCCATCCATCCATCCATCCATCCATCCATTCATCCATTCTGTCAGTCAGTTATTTTTCCTGTCATTGATTTCATGCTAGGCCTAGTTCTAAATACTCAACACATAAGATAGACAACGTGTACTGTTCCCTCGGATGAATTCATAGACTAGATATAAATTGCAAATTCTTCTCTTTTTTTGCAATGAGATGCCAACGTTTAATGAAGATACACATATGGGCTCAACTTCTCTTTGATCATCCATATTGCACTTCATCATCTTACCTTAGATTGTGTAACTTCTCTTTTATTAACTGATTAGACATCAAAACTATCATTTAATTATTCAAGATTATCTGTGTCATGAAACATTTGTCCTTCTATGACATTTGGTACAGGGTATAAAATAACGCAGTGAACCACTTTTAACAGCTTTGAAAACACACAACCTTTCTGTAAGCAGTTGGGTTTTTTTTATTATTATTATTAAATATTGCCTAAAGGAAAAAAAGAGCTCCACCCGTGAAATCAATCATACAGGTTCCACTTTCCACTCTACAGGTTCCATCTTTCCCTGATACACAAAATTCTTCCTCTTCCTCTTCTTCCTCTCCCTCCCAAGGCCAAACCCATATGGGTACCCTTACCAAACACCATGGCCTTCTTCTAGACTGATTTGATTGATTTCTGAATTGAAGCCTCAGTCTCCTAAAACTGTAACCTTGTTTGGTAACAGACTGTAGGGTGGTTTGAAGAACAACGGCCCCCAGAGGCTCATGTGCTTGAGTGCTTGCAGTCACTTGGAGAGTGGCACTATTTGAAAAAGATTAGGAGGTGTGGCCTTGCTGGAGGATGGATTTTGAGGTTTCAGAAGCCCATGCTAGGCCCAGTTCTATACCTGCCTCTATGCCTATAGACCAGGAGGTAGCTCTCTACTAGTGCTCCTGTGTCTGCCTAAATCGCAAATTCTTAATTCTAAAAAGACTCCTACCAAGCAATGAAAGAAATAATCCTAACTAAATCAGGAAAGGCCATAAAGAAAATTTTAAAGTTTTTAATGAAAAACTTTTAATTTATTTTTATACACATGTTCGTGTGTGTGTGTGTGTGTGTGTGTGTGTGTGTGTGTGTGTAAGTCAGAGGACAGCTTGCAGGCTCAGTCTTCTCCCTTCATCACGTGAGCCCTGGGTTGGAACCCAGGGCTTTGTGCATGGTAGGTAAGCACTCTGCCAACTGAGATCCATCCCCAGCCCCAAATTCAGGGTGCTTGATGACATTCGAATCCAGGGAGCATATTAATGAATCTATTGACACTAGGTTTCCTGACTTAAAGTGTCATAATGTTCTTGATCTTAGGAAGTATGCATTGAAGTGTGGAGGGTGAAACACACATTACTTTTTCAACCTGAATCTTTTGTTTGCTTGGTTGGTTGGTTGGTTTTTTTGTTTGTTTGTTTGTTTGTTTGTTTTTTGTTCGAGACAGTGTTTCCCTGTGTAGTCCTGGCTGTCTTGGAACTCACTCTGTAGATCAGGCTGGCTTCCAACTCAGAAATTCGCCTGCCTCTGCCTCCCAGGTGCTGGGATTAAAGGCATGTGCTGCCACGCCCAGCCAACCTGAATCTTAAAAGGTTCAAAGAATTCCAGATTCCTCTAACTCCAAGCTGGCTAGTGGCACAATCTGTCCATCCTGAGGATGGTCTGCATCTGCTCTGATGACATAGTAGCCAGGCACCATGTATCCAAGCACGTGAAATATGGCAGGTGTGACCACAGGCTTAAATTATTCATTTGGCTCTACTTCAGTGTAACCTGGCCAGAAGCCGCCATGTTGGACCGCACAGAGGTAGACATGCAGAAAGGGAAAAGAAATAAGCAAACAGCACCCAGTATAATCGGTAATTTTCGTTGAAGGGTGTGTGAAAGTCTGCATTTTCCTTAGGCTTTTTCTTAACCTTTGCATCTTATATTTAAATTACATAATAAATATGATCCCAACAGAAGGAAATTGACATTAAAGCATTACTGAGATATCTTTTATCACAATTAAACTATCACAACTTAGTGAGATTATACTGGGCTGTAGGCACAGCCCTGTGCCAGGGTGCTTGCCTGGCATGCACTAGGCATTGGGCTTTATCACAGCATCACGACTAACTAACTAGCTAAAGATGTATACTCGGGAACTAGAGAGGTGGCTCAATATTTACGAGCACTTACTGCTCTTACAGTGGACCTAGGTTTGGCTCCCAGCACCCTCCTTACAGTTTATAACCACCTGTAACTCCATTTCCAGGAGACCCAATATTAACTCTCTTGGCTTCGACTAGATCTATACATACACGGTGCACATGAACTCACGCAGGTTCACACATGCACATCTCCTTTAAATGTGTACTATCCAGGGACCAAGGAGAGGTCCTATTTGGGTGCTGCTCCAGGATGTGAACAGCACAGCCTTTACAAATGTAACTTAACTACAAAAATACTTGTACAAGGACAAGAGAAGACAAACGCACAAGGTTACTCTCTGCAGCTTTGTTTGCAGTAGCAAGAAATTGGCAATGTTCGAAATGTTCAACAAGGAGACAACGGTCCGATGTATTTTGCTTTGTTCTTCTTCTGGATTATTCTAAATCCCTCCAACAGATTGAGGCAAAATGCGTAATGCCGTGGAAAGAGGCCCACGACAGATTGGCAGGGGAGGAAAAGAGCAGCGTACCCAACAAAACGTCTACCTGCATTCTCCAACGTCAGTATGACTCACTTTGAGAAATATTTTCTTCTTTTTTATTGAATGGCGGCACAAGCATACCCATGCGACCATCCTAGACTTCATCCTCCCTTCTGGTACAGTATTCAGTACTTTGCGTGAGAGACAATACTTTGCTATCAAATGGGCTCTGTGTTGGATGATCTTGAGAGTGGACTAGTATGAGTGATGTGAACATGTTTAGGTAGAGTGGTACACGTGTGTAATTCTAGATCTCAGGAAGGGGCAGCGTGAGCAAGAGGGATCAGGAGTGTGAGTCCAGATCTGGCTTTGTGATGGGAGGAAGCAAAGGAAGTCTGGGAGGGAAAGAAGACTAATGGATGCTGTTTGTAGATTACATTTATTCTCAACCTACAGTATTTTCAGCTACAACAGATCTTTTAGAGTATAGCCTCGTTGTAACTTATGGTGTATCAAAAGTATGCCTGTGTCTTTTAGTAGAAAACTGAAATGACCACACACGCACACCACACACATACACCCTCACACACACATACATACACCCTCATATATATACACACATACATACACACAAACACCACACACATACACACACCCTCATATATACACACACACATGCACACACATACACATACCCACACACACATACATACACACACCCTCACACACACATATAACACACACACCCTCACATACACACACATACCACACATACACACACCACACATACATACATACATACATACACATACCCTCACACATACACACACACCCTCACATACACACACACACCCTCACATACACACACATACCACACATACACACACCACACATACATACATACATACATACATACATACATACATACATACATACACATACCCTCACACATTCACACACACACCCTTTTTCACACATACACACACACACACACACACACACACTCACACATTCTTTCACACGTATACTCCCATACCCCTTCACACACATTTACTCGCATCTGTATATAAAGAAGGAACTTTCTGGAGAACCACACATGAAACAGTTCGCAGTCCATTCTCAGAAGCTCCTAGGTGCCTGTGGAAAGACCACCCAGCTCCATCTCTCCAGTTACCCAGCTGGCTGTGGAGGGTCCTCCCTGAGGTACCTTGAGCTGTGAGTACCGGAAAGTCTCTGAGCAGCCAAAAATATCTCCAAACCAGTGCCTGCCAACTAGTTTGTTAGGCTGCACCTCTGAGCTGACACCAGCTGTAAGGAGCCATCCCCTTCCGTGGCCTGCAGTTCCAGTCTCTGTAATAGCCAGTCCCCTCCCCATGGCCACCAGGCCTGCAGGGCAGGCAGGGTCATTACTAAATTCCAATGAAGGGAGTGTTTGTTATTGTTGTCGGGTTTGATGCTGATCCCAAAAGGACCTAATCAACAGGTAATAAGACCTCCTGGGAGCAATTAGAAACCTCAGCTTTAACCCCCTTCTAACCGCAGCTAAGAAGACAGCAGCCACTGTGCCCAGCCAGTCTCTGCAGGACTGGTGTGACCAGGATAGCCAGGGAGGCCCTGAAGGACATTCTCATGGGTAGTCTGCAGACTAGAGGGAGGATGGGGGTGTACATCCAGGCTCCAGTTTCTCCAGTAATATACAACTCCTCCTCCTTCTCCCTCTCTTCCCCTCCCTCTCCTTCATTATCCTCAGGCTTAAGTGTGCCCTGTACCAGATACACGAAGTTCAAACATAAAGAGGCAGAGTCCACGCCAGGCAAGGCATCACATACCTAGAATCCCAGCACTCAGGATGCAGAGGCAGGACAATAGGAAAATCCAAGCCAGTCTAGGCTACATAATGAGTTCCAAGCCAGCCCGGGCTGTATTGTAAGTTTTAGCACTTTTCAGCTGTATAGGGAGACCTTGTCTCAAATAAATAATTAAGAACATAGTGCATGATCCTGCCTCTAAGATGCTCTCCAAATGGGAATAAAGACATCAATAACAGCAAGAGTTAAGTACAAGTAGATTTGATAAGCACACAACCCCTGTACAGAGACAGAGACATGCAACACTGCAGGGTGAATGAGGAAGGTGTTCTAACAAAGGCTGAATCTGTTGTGTGTCTGTGACAGTACCTGTTGCCTTGGCGTATTACACTTCAATGTCCATCTCTGCTATGGGTCACCTCTGAAGTTCCTCTAGCCCTGTTGATAAAAATTGGGTACAATATGTATAAAAACAACTAATCACCTTTTAAGATATTTCAGTATCTGCTTTTAAGCTGTGATCAGTGAGGTCATTAAGCAATTAGTTGGAAAGTCAGGCCCATCGTTAACAAAACTTAGCAATACCTGAGAAGACAAAGACATAATGACCCAGGTAGA
Organism: Mus musculus; assembly: GCF_000001635.26. Lineage (NCBI taxonomy): Eukaryota > Metazoa > Chordata > Mammalia > Rodentia > Muridae > Mus > Mus musculus. The sequence goes on from NC_000074.6 coordinate 108,662,720, forward strand.
GACCAAAATTGTTACATAATTGTCACCTGACAACACCCTTAGTCCCAGGCACAACAAACCTATAAGAAGCATTCCAGCATTAGTGTCAAAGAACAGCAGATTAGTGTTTTAGGGGACCCTGTGACAAATGACAAGGACTAGGAGATAACATCCGAATTACCCAGACCCAGTTGGCCCCCACATTTTCCAGGCTGTACAGAATTGCAACAGCCACTCTTCTTATTGTGCAAGATTTTGCATTTTGCAAAAACTTAACTGCAAATGTCACTTGAGCTGGGTCAGCTGATTTAACCAGACCCAAGAGTACAATAAAGAGAGTGAAATCGGATGGGGACATGGCAGCCATCGCACAGCTCAACCTTTTATGTCCTTTGAAGATCATTTGCCTGAAGAGAGAGAGAATTTGTACATTTCCAACTTGCTTAACCCTGGTATCACATCCTACTGGAACAAAAGTCCTGGAGACCAAAACCTGAGGCCCTACAAAATGCCACTGCACAACTGAAGTCTTCTCAGAGGTGTAAAATCTTTCAATGTCATTAGATTTAAAGAGAGAGAGAGAGAGAGAGAGAGAGAGAGAGAGAGAGAGAGAGAGAGAGAAATGTTCAATTCTGCAGGTTCTTATTTTACAATTTAACTAGTCCTATAACCCTTGGCACCAAGTTGATTTAAAAAAAAAAAAAAACAGACACAATCCTTACCCCTACTGAGTGCGTGCTATAGCTGAAAAGAGACAGAAACCATTGGCATGCCATAAGAAGACTGGGGTTGTTGCTGAGGCTTGGAGAGCTAAGCTCAGAGATGCCTTTGTTGTTGTTGTTGTTTTTATTTTTTTTCGAGACAGGGTTTCTCTGTGTAGCTCTGGCTGTCCTGGAACTCACTCTGTAGACCAGGCTGGCCTTGAACTCAGAAATTCACTTGCCTCTGCCTCCCGAGTGCTGGGATTAAAGGCGTGCGCCACCACGCCCGGCTTTCAGAGATGCCCTTACCATGCATCTGGTGATGAGGGAGCTGGGGAGACTTCAGGGCAGGGTAAAGAGGGATTGTCTGTTATGGCTCAGCCTGGTGTCCCAAGAAGAGGAGAAAAAAGGCACAGAGGTAGGGGATGGTAAGTCCATTTGTATAGGGCAGGAAGAGAGATGAGGGGGTCATGAGAAGACTGGATCCAGGGAAATAAAGATCATAAGGGTCTCATGGGTATAAGCCATGAAAACACGACTTAAAAAACAGGAAGTGGTTGTTGTTATTGTTTTGTTTTGGGGTTTTTGTTTTGTTTTGTTTTTTGTTTTTTTTTGTTTGTTTGTTTGGTTGGTTGGTTTTGGTTTTTGGTTTGTTTTGCTATTGTTTATGTGTATGGGTGTTTGTGACAATGTTTATGTTTGCGTACAACTTGCATGTGTGGAGCCCAGGAGACATTATAGGATCCCCTGAAACTGGAGTTACTCATGGTTGTGAGCTGCCATGTGGGTGCTGGGAATAGAATATGGGTTCTGTGGAAGAGTAGCGAGTGCTCTTAACTACTGAGCTATCTCTCCAGCCCCCATGTGTAGTATTTTTAGTTAACAAAAAAAAAAAAAAAAAAAAATCACAAAGACCGTCTAAAAATAAAGTCTCCCGGGATATATTGGCGTAAGAGTTCAAGTCACAGAGCACAACCAGTGGTTGGGGAGGAGCGAACAGGTACTCAGTGTTCTCTTCATTCCAAGGACTCCTGAGTTTCTCTCCTGCACGCCAGCCGTGATCCAGTGACATTTTGGTGGGTGCCTGCTGCCTTCAGGAAGTTCTCTGTCAAATTAAGGCAACTATTGTACTTGGTCACTCAAGCATATGATGACAGAATAGAATAAAACTCCAGGGTATGGAGAAGAGGGGGCAGTGGCCAAGGAAAGCTTCCAGAAGAAAATGGTAGCTGAACTCTGTTAACAATGAGTTCGTGAGGAGAATGCAGAGTCTAAAGTCAATAGAGTCCACAAACAATTATTTTCTCTAGAGGTCTGTCTCTATGCTTTTACTTAATTTTAATGTTTTCAATTCATTTATACATCTAAAGATAGAGACACACATAGATAATATATAGAGAGAAATGATAGAGATAGTAATTTTTTGTATACACGTGTGGTGGTGTGACTTGGAATGGCTTTCATAGACTCGTGTGTTTGAATGTTTGGCTCGTAGGGAGCAGCATTATTAGGAAGAGGTGTGGCCTTGTTGGAGGAAGTATGTCACTCTGGGGGTGGGCTTTGAGGTCTCTAAAAGTCTTTGAGCTCAAGCCAGGCCTTGTGTAGCAGTCACCTTCTGCTACCTGTGGATCTAGATGTAGAACTCTCAACTCCGTGTCCAGCACCATGTCTGCCTGCATGCTCACACGCTGATTAATGGACTGAACTCCTAAAACTGTAGGGTAAGCCAGTCCCAATTAATAGTTTTCCTTTATAAGAGTTGCTGTGGCCACAGTGTCTCTTCACAGCAACAGAAGCCCTGAAACAATATGTATATGCAGTGCCTGCGTAGGTTAGAAGTAGGCACTAAGCTCCCTGGAACTGGAGTCGCAGACTGTTGTGGGTCCTGAGAGCTGACCTCTAGTCCTCTTAAGAACAGGGCGTGCTCCTAACCACTGACCTATCTCCCAAGCTTCTGTCTCCATGCTACTAGATCACTGAACTATGAGCCTTAAGCTAGCCTGCCTTCATTGGCAAATATTCCTGTAGACAGCTCTGGGTAGGGAACGAGGCAAGGGACAGGGTCGGGGGGCAGGGGACAGCATTCTCTTTTCCTGACTAATTGGGCCAAATGTCTATATTTGAAATCAGAGGTAGCTTCCAATTTCAAGCATGGAGACTAAACATACCACATTTGCCAATTTTCCCTTCCATTATCTGTCCTTCTGAAGACCTCCAAGCACTCCAGGTGAAGACGGGTTCACTTAACAACCTGATATAAAATTTTACTTTGTCTCAGTGGGTCTAGCCATTTCTTTTCCCATAGCATCCATCACCCACGGTTCCCAAGAAACAGTGAGCCATGAGACAAGGAGACTGAGAAGAGGAATCAGGAACTTTCTGTTAGCTTGAGATTTGGACTAAATGGTTCAATTCCTGGCCTTCGCTTCTACATAAATTCTCTCGGTATCTTTCAGATACAAGCCTGGTTTGAGCTGTAGCTCCAAAAAGACTCTCTGTGTAAAAGGCTTTGTGGAGGGGGGCACTCATAAAAGGTGACTACTACTTTACAAAATTCGGAAAACATTCATTGAACTCTTAGGATTTTCTAGACCTTGTGACTGGAACAGAAAGAAAAAAAGGCATGAGACCTAGTCTCCGCCCTCAGCGGTGTTCACGGACTCTTAGAGGAGCTCAGATACATAAACAAGTGAGCTGTAATACCATACAAAAAAAGACAGAGCAAGGGGAGGTTCAAAGTCCCATAGAAATGTGAATGAGAAGGCAATTAGTTCTCAGCAACAATAGTTGTATGGGCTGCCAATGGGAGGAGACACTGCAAGGTAGGAAGGGATAGGACAGCCTAGAGTCTGAGGTCACACACAGGTCTTGTTAAAGAGAGGAGAGGAGGCAGGTTTGGACTGCTCAATGGTAAATAGTGAGTTAGGGAAGGCTAGCCCAGGGTGGATTTGCATAGTCTTGTTGTGTGGATTTAAGTCTCAGCAAAATCCGATAAATTGAAAGGCATAAATACCAAAGAGAGAATTGATAACCGTGCTTGTGTTTCAAAGGTAGAACGATTTATACAAACATCACTACTTGTCTGCCATGAGGCCTGTGGTCAAGAAGTTTGCCTGTTCAAGCTGACAGACATTTTCCCCCGCAGTCATGCTGAGCCAGGCCTGCTAACAAAAGCAAGTAATTTGAGTTGGGTAGTGCTGGTGCGCAGCTTTGATCCCAGCACTCAGGAGGAGGCAGAGGTAGTGAGTTCAAGGCCAGCCTGCTCTACACAGTGAGTTCCAGGACAGGACAGCCAAGGCTGTTACACAGAGAAACCCTTGAGACCTGAGGATTAAAACCTAGGGTCAGGGACACAAAGCAACAGTGTCACTAACAAAAATGAAAAAACTCTGGAACTGAAAACGGAAAAAATTCTGGTCATCAACACGGCACAAAGATACAGTTTTCTTACAGGAGTGGCTCTCAGGGGAGATTTTTAGCTCCCAGAGACTATTTGGTGAGGTCTAAAGACTTTATACTGTTGTCAAAACAACAATAAAAGGGGGAAGGTAGTCTGAGGACAAACAGTCCAAGTTGTTGACCTTTATACGTGAGATGTGCATGCATGTACCTATAAACACACACACATTCATACATACGCACATACACATTCATACACCCACATGAATATGCACACGAACACACATATTCATATACATATATACACACATGAATATAGACTCACATTCACCATTCACATACACACATAAATACACACACATGAATATGTATGTACCCACATGCACACACACATTGTATACATGTGTTACTGTGCACCCATACATACACACAAGGACAGAGTGGAGAAACGAGATGTCAGGCCATTAGCAAATGTATTACTTTCCAATATACACCACAGTTCTGGTGGCTTTAAAATAGTCCTTAGGGAAAGGCTGTTAGAGTTTTGTTAGAATATTACAGCGCACCTACCTACCAGCCCTGCATTCTAGGCTCCCGAAGTATTAATCCACTTTTCCTGGATTATTTCTCTCTCCTATCAACATATGGTGCAGAGAATTGCTACCTTCCACCTCCCACCTCCCACCATGCTTTGCTCCGTGTATCTACAGAGAAGAAAAGGCTCATAGACCGTTGCTTATCAGAGTCCAGTGTTGTGCGTTGCCCTGTTGTTGTCTGTATTCTGATGTTAATTCTGCTACCTCAGGACCTTCTCCCCATTCTAAATGGTCAGATAAAGGCGAGAGCCAGGGACTGGGCCAGTGGAAGGGAAAGGTGGAGCTGGAGGCTTAGAGAGTGGAGGAAGGGAAGGGGAAAGGCAGAGGAAGAAGAGGTGGAAGGAGGATGGAGCAGAACTACTTGGCCAGAGAAGCCCAAAGTAGCAAGGCTCTCATAGCTGGGGAATAGATTAGTGTAGTGGTAGATCTGCCCAATCTAGGCATACAGCTTGTCAGTATAATAATTGGAGTGTGTGTGTGTGTGTGTGTGTGTGTGTTTAACCCGGGCTTATTGGGGCTGGAGATTTGCTGCAACAATCATGTGTTATCTTATGAGCAGGATTGTCATATCCCATGATAGGAGCAATGTTCTCAGCTTTCAGGAGGGGCTGATTCAAAGCCCCCTGAGAAGTTCCAACCTTGTAGATTTTTGTTTTTCTTTTTGGTTTTTCGAGACAGGGTTTTTCTGTTATAGCCCTGGCTGTCCTGGAACTCACTTTGTAGACCAGGCTGGCCTCGAACTCGGAAATCTGCCTGCCTCTGCCTCCCAAGTGCTAAGATTAAAGGCGTGCGCCACCACCACCCGGCTTAGATTTTTTTTTTTAATGACCCCATTCATTGCTATATTTGGTTAATCCCATGAGGACGTCTGATAAGGGGGAGCACATTAAAAGACTTTCTCCAGCTATGCACTCGGATGGAAGGAGAGAATCGGTATCACAGAAGCATGTCTCATTGGCCAGGGAGAAGAAGGCAAGCAGGGCTTGAAGCGGAAAGGATTCCAGGAGAGATGGGTTGTGGTGGGCAGGGAATGTACATGGGAATGAGAAAGGTCACAAGAGCCAAAGGGGGACGTGATACAGAGCAATGGGCAGGTGCCAAGCGCCAGCCGTTTCCAGCTGTTTTACCTCCAGAGTCCTTGTTTTAGAGGATTCTAGGCATCAGTCCCAATCTGTAATTGGGGAAACTGAGGGGTGTTCTTAATCAGTGGGGATGGGAGGATTGTTTTGCACTCTCCCATTTCCTAATACTTCTTTGAGTCAAATTCTGCCAGTTTCTTGCACAGTTAATCTAGGCTAAAGTGTGAGGGCGGGAGGGGGAGATCACACCCATCGGTCAGTTTATGTCAATTTTGATACTGATTCATTTATCTGAAGTATATTTTAGTAGCTACCGGTGGGTTATAGATTGTTCTAGGATGTGAGTAGTATGTTGAGGTCATCAATCTACTGTCCCCCTGTCTCTGTTTCATCTGTCCATTCCCTTTCCAGGAACCCAGTTCTCAGAAATGAGGGAGGGCTCCTCAGCCCATCCTGCTGTGTAATGGGGCTGATCGGTATGGTGAGGTGGTAGCCGTATAATGTATCTGAGATCCTTAAGATAGCATCCCCAAGGAAGGGAACTCTACTAAGGGAGGCCTGCAGTCAGGAAGAATTCCTCCGAGGGGTGGGGGAGTGGAATACCAAGACCTCCTAGGGGATAATGGCAGACTGTACAACCCAGGATAGGTTGCACATGCAACCTGCCTTGCTCCCTTCCTAGCTCCATCCTCCTCTATGTTCACCTCTCAAAATATCTTCAGACTTCGGTGTTAAGAACCCGGAAGGCTAGTGTGCGTCAACCATAAAATAAAAAAATAAAAAATAAAAAAATAAAAAAAAATCTCTGACAATAAAAAAATTACTATTCAAAGAAAAGTATTATTTTAGGGTGACATTATTTTTCAGAGCCGCAGTTTTCATTTGTTATTACATGTAGGAGTTCTGCGAACACACAGATAAGAGGGCACAATAGATATTTGACAGTGTGGTTCTCAGAACATTTGCATATCCAAGAGATTATTTCAACAAGTATACTTAGACTGACCCTATTAACCATTCACAATATTTTGTCTTGAATCCAATTCACACTCTATAGACATGTCCAATTCGTATTTCATCTCTTACGCTATTTTCCCCTTTCAGACTTTGTATGAGGAAATAAATCCATAACATCAAATTTCGTGACAACATCTGCTCCGGCTGACATGATTTGAAAGGGAATTTCACTCATCCCAGGTTATGCTGTCTCTTAATTGGCTCTTTGGCTCTACCTGAGAAACAGCCAGTTTGATCAAGCCTTGTGTTGAAAGAGCAAGTTACTGATGCAGAATTCACAGCCAGCACTGGTCTTAGCAATGCACAGGGGTGGCTGGAAGAGCCCCCTGAAGCCATGAGACAACAGTAAGGCTGGAGAGGAATTCCCAGGCAAACATGGCTTGCAACTCTAGTCCAGACCAGACCTGGTAAGCAAGCCAAAAGAACATCCAAGAGCAAGGTAGCTCAGAGTGTGTAATGTACTATGAGTGACCTTTTAAAGGAAAAAACAAGCAAGGGTCAAAATGTAGTAAGAGAGTGACTAGGTGTTACAGTGAAGGCCTTCAATCTTAGTACTCAGGAGGCAGAGGCTGGAGGATCTCTGTGAGTTTGAGGCCAGCCTGATTTACATAGAGGGCTCCAGGACAACCAGGACTACATAATGAGGTCATGTTTTTTATCTGTCTGTCTGCCTGCCTGTCTGCCTGTCTGCCTGTCTATCTACCTACCTACTTATTCACTTACCTCTCTATCTCCATCTCCATCTCCATTTCTATGGCTCAGTAGGACTGGAGTTCCGATATCTAGAACCCAAGTAAAAGCCAGGAGGGCATGGCAGCCTGACTCATTATGGAGGAGCTAGAGACAGGGCATCCTCAGGGCTCCAGGCTCAGCAGGAGACCCTGCCTCAGTATATAAGGTGAAGAGCCATCAAGGAAGACACCCAACAGCAGATGCAGGCTCTATACACATGTATATGTGTACACACTCATTCTCCATTCATGCACCCACACTTGTGAACACATAAACACATGCATACCACAGACACATATGTGTGTGTGTATATATACACATATATGTAAATATATGTATATATGTAAATATATGTATACGTGTGTGTATATATATATATGGATTGAGATACTTGTACATTTATAGCCATAGCAGCAATATTACAATAGCTAAATTGTAGAAACAGCCCAAGTGACCACAGTTAATGAATGGATAAGCAAAATGTATATATACACTGGGACATTAATTAGCATAAAAAGAATTAGTTCACTTACATGCTCTAACAAGGATAAACCCTTGTAAACATTACCCTCAGCGAAATATGCCAGGCACAATAGGAAAAATATTGTACAGTATCGTTTATATGAGCTGTCAAGAAGAACAAATCTGCAGAGAGAAAGTGGATTAGAGGTTTCCAGGGACAGGGGCTGAGGTAGAGGAGGAGGCGGGAGGGATGGATTGCTTAATGAAGACAGAGTTTCTGTTTACGGTAATGAAAAAACTTTAGAAACAGAATATAGTAATAGTTGCCTAACATCGTGGATGTGATTAATGAGCTGGAAGTCCACGCTTAAAAGTCACTAATATGAGAGGCCAAGGAGATGGCTTAGCAAGTAAAAGTGTTAGGACCAAGTTTGATCCCTGGAGCCCAGGTAGAACCCCAGCTGCAGAGGTGCACATCTGTAATCCCAGCATTCCTCTGACATGGTGGGATTCGACTCGGCAGAGACAGGAGAACCAGCCACAAGCTTGCAGGTCAGCTAGTCTGTGGTATGTGTCCTAGAAGCAGAACCAAGAGAGCCCCTGCCTCAAACAAAGGAGAAGGAGAGAGCCGGTCCCTGAACGTTGGCCAGGCAAAGCCATTGAAAAAGATTGTGAAAGCTGGAAGTGGGGAAAGAAACAGAAAGTAGGAAAAAACAAAAACAAAAGCAAAAACACACAAACAAAAAACCCCACCAGTCCCTGGGGCTTTTAGGTCCCAAGCACTCCAGAGAGCATATAACCTGTTCCTCTCTTCCTGCGTGGGCTCCTCTATGGATGTGGGAGTCTGTTGATAATGCATACCCATGGCTATGTTTTGAGATCTTATCATCAATGTTTGGGCCAAAGGTGCCAGCTTTGTTTGGCTGATGCCCTTCTGGGCCAACACAGCTGATGGGGGATGAGATCTAGAGGCAAGTTCAATTGCAGACAGACCTTGCTCCTGCCTTTAGGAAGCAAGTTAAGGCGATGTCACCTGTTCTGCCATTTCCCCGCTTGACTCCTCCCACCATCCTGTCTCCTCTGCCTTCTGCTACTTACTGATGGCTTAGCAGGTAAAAGGGTTACTAGGAGTTCTGTGTCCATTGTTTTAGGAAAGTAAAGGGATGGATGGTAGAGAGTGTGAGAGGATGAGAGTCTTCGAAACCCAACCAATCCTCAACTCTCAGCTCCTGCTTGCTGTTGTGGGGGTCGTGGGGGGAAGGGGGGCGGTGAAGTCTACTTTTCTGGAACCATTTTAGGGAACCCAAAGCTGACACAGGCAGCAGAAGCAGGCAGCCAGGAGGGCAATAAAGAAGTTTCCAGATCCGCAGGGGACTGTAAGCACATTCCCCAACCAGGTGGTAGGAGTAGGGCTAGAGTCAAATCCAACCTTCTTGGCTAAGGGCCAACATCTCCAGGCCTCCTCCTGCTCTACGGCCCCCTTCCCGTCATCTTCCCAACCAGAAGCTTGTTAACTGTTTTTCCTGGGCTCTTATTCCAATTTCGAGGCCCCCTCTGTGTGTTAAACTTCAAAGAAACTTTGTCGCCCCGAGTGCGGTGTTATATAACACGTTGGACACTCCAAATGGTTCTGTTGAAAGGGGTTTGTTCAAATGAAGGGGCCTGGACACACTGTTATTTCCCACCCCCTTTGGTCCAATAAAATTGCCTTGGTGTCTGGATTAAGTTGCTGAGTATCAATCCTGAAAATTTTAAAGATGAAAAACAGAACCGCCTTCACCAATCGTTAAAAATGTAGAATGATTACAAAATGGCACCTGGCCAATATTTATGAATCATTGAATATGATCATAAAATCATAAAAAATAATCGCCAAAAGGTAAATAAATTACCCGGCTTACTGCTTATTTTCACGTAGGGCCTAACACAAAAGCTGCAGCCATGAATGATTTATGCCTGTTTTAACAATAATACTCATTTTACTGAAAGATGGTCAGCACTTGGGCTGCTGTGGGCAACCTGCCAGTTGTCGAAAGGTTGATGTTTCAGCAACAATACATTAAATTATGAATAATACTGGTCCCAAAATGGAAGGTTATTAGCTCAGTATGCTTAATTAGCCCAGCTAGAACTTGGCTATCAAGTAGCACTGCCCATTTCCAGAGCTGGAGCTATGATGGGGGGTTGGGGGGGGAATGCTAATGGTTCAGAGGGAGGGAGGTGGCGTGTGGGCGTGTCTTTGACTTTCTTCTCATCCGTGAACATTAGCAGAGGAGTCATCGGAAGCTGGGTTTGGGGATTTTGAACCTTCCTGTGGTGTAGCTTGCAAATACTTCTTAGAGGGAATGAGAAAAGATTGTCAGGGAGGAGCTTGTCAGTCTTGTGGCCCCCCAGCTATGATCTCACAGCTCAGTTCTTGGTTGCTGCTAAGCCTGGGTTCTGCCAACAATCACATCACTTACCACGTGCTGGTGGGCAGACCGTCAACCTCCTTCCCAGCAGGGATTTTATTGAAGAGTTAGGAGGATACAAATGAGGTGACAGAATGAGCAGCCACCAAGTTAACCAACAGTGCCATTTTGCATCAATTACAGTTCGGTGAAGGACCAGTTTAAAATGTCCACCCTTGGCCTGGACTTGGGCTATGAATTCTTAAATCAAGCTTCTGTTTGTTCTGTCTTTCTTTTCGGAGATGGAACCTTATGTATCCCAAGCTAGCACCAAACTTGCTGTTGCTATGTCACCAAAGGTGACCTGGAACTTCTGCTCCTCCTTTCTCTGCCCCGCTGCGCACCCCGCCCCCCCATGCTGGGGTTACAGGCACATGCCATTACGCCTGTTTGGGATTGAACCTGGGGCTGCGTGTATACTAGTCAAGGACTCTACCAACTGAGATACCCCTTGCTTGATCTCCTAAGGGGTCTCCTAAGAAGCTGACATAGAAATCATCCCATGCATCCAGAAAGAATAGTCCAAGGGGAAGGTCAAAGGTCACTAGGAGGATTGGACAGGCACTTACCCACTAGTGCAATAAGAAAGCTACTGGGTAACTAGCATGAGCGGTGTATACCTGTGTTTGTGTGTCCTCGGGTGCACATGTGTGTCTGCATTCAGCTCCACACCTCTGTCCATCTTCTACCCTGCTGTGACAACACACTGCCAGGTGCTCCAGAATTATACTCCAAGTTTGCAGCCAGGATGCACCCATGCTATGCCCACTCCGTCCGCCAGCCCAGAGCTGTCTGCACCACTGCTCAGCTATACTTAGTACTGTTAGTAGCTTGTTTTTCTAAGCCCCAAAATTCATTTTCTTTTCCCGCCTCGCTTCCAGAAAAATAAATAAAAGCGAACACATCACTCATTTAAGACGAGGAATGGAATTTAGGTTGCGTTTTTCTTTCTATTTTTATGATTAGTTAGAATTTTCCTGGGAACCCCGCCAGGAGGGCATTACAGTGAGATAATGTCCTGTATTTAATCGGAACTGCAATGGCGAACTGCGTTAGGTGGGCAGAGGCTAGGTTAACACACCCTTTTCTGTCTTGTCTGTTTTCAAGAGACAGCCAACCACTTGGCCCAAGATGAAGGTGAGGCTGAGAGATGACCGGGCTCCAGTCTGGCGTGATGGCCTGCAGGGTGTCAGCGTACAACTGTGACTCCATCTCCTCAGGGGACCTGTCAACCCCAAGAGTCCTGACAATCCCCACAGGAAGCAAAGTCCCCCATCTCCCCAAACTGACCAAGGTGATCGATCAGCTGTGGTTCCGCATCCACTGGGCTCTTCCAGCATCTTCTTTTGCAACTGTCTGACATCTGCTGTCTGGGAGACACGTCTGGCTTCCAGATGAACATCTATCCCTCCTGGTAACCCAGCCACTCTGGACAAGGCCTTTAAGTGAACTTGGAAGTGAGTGCCAGGTAGGCTGGATCATCTCTTTGATTTTGTGTGTGCATGCATGCCATTTCCCAAGAGCTTTTGGGGCGAGAGCAGCCGGCTGGGAGCTTTCTGAGTTGGTCTTGTTGCTGGCAGAGTTGTTTGTTCCACCGCTGCCTACAGAAAAGAGATGCCTGGGAGAGCCAAACTAGAAAGGGATAGCTTAGAGAGATGTCCTAGAGAGATGTCTGAAAGGAAGGAAGAAGACAAGGGCCCAGGGACAAAGGGAAAGGGCTTTAACCCGCAGGAAGGGAGCCCGAGACTAAGTGGATGGTTGTGGATCAGCCTTTCTCTGCAAAGAGCGGGGTGGTCGGGGAAGCAGGAACGGGAGGGTACACAAAGCCTCACAGATTTACTGTTGTCCCCATTAAACTCCCAGTCTGCGGGAGCCGTCTGTTCAGGTAAAGGCAGTGGAGAGAACAGGATGCCCCAAGCAACCCATAAATAGCAGGGTGAAGACAAAGTGTTTATTACTTAGTCTTATGGAGGCCGTATAAGTGCTCTCCCAGGGCGTGCGAGTGCAGAAGCGTGTGCGTGCCATTGGCCTACGTGTGTGTCCCTGGAGTGGGAGTCCCAGACACAGAGTTCGCGCTTGGCTTGACGCTATGAAGGCATCCATTTGATGGAATGTACCGGAACAGTTCACGGTCAGTCCAGCAAAACCTTGTGGGGAGACAGCGTGTTTTTTGTTTTGTTTTTTTTTTTCCTCTTTACTTTTCCTGTTTGCAGTGAGAACAGGATCTTTCTCTTCTCCACTCTTTGCTCTCCCCAAAGTTGTCTCACGAGGTCAATGCCAAATGAGAGGCTTCCTTTCAACACAAGGCTGGATGAAACAATACTCGATTTTCTGGAGGGGGAGGGATCATGGGAGGTGGAGCGGGTGTGGACTGGGATGAGCCTGGCTCAGATTCTCCTGCTCTAAATTTAAATGGGCTATTGTTTAAGTAGGACTGATGGTTTCTTCAGACAGTTGGGGGCTATGTGGTACAAAACTTCATCATGGGTGTGTGTGTCTGTGTGTGTCTGTGTCTGTGTGTGATGCTTCTTCAGTGAATACACAATATCAGGAAGATGGATCTAAACATTGTTTGGGTTATAGCGAGGTTGTATCATTCACCTCGTCTCGGTCCTCTGACACACTGCTAGGTGACTTACCCCGTCTCATTTGGACACTAGTGTCCTTTATTTGGATTTACCTATCTATATGATACTTTCTGGGGTTGACAATAGATATAGCTCAGGAGATACAGTACCTACCTACCATGTGAGAAAGTATTGGTTCAATCCCCACCAGCAACCTACACCTGAAAGATCCTGGCCAGCCCTCCTGGAGAACCCACCTTATGGAGATGTACAAAGGAACTGGCAAAGGTCTCCAGTAGCACAGGACTGGCTCCTGATGCTCTTGTTGGCAGAACCCCAGGGAATCCCTCTTTCTTGGACCAGTTAGTAATGTGTCTTCCTGGAAGGCCAATACTTGGTCCCGTGCCTGTGATCCTTGTACCCAGGAAGTGGAAGCAGGAATGGAACGATCAAAATCATGCTTAGCTTCATAGAGAGTTTAAGACAAGTCTGGATGACATGAAAACCCTGTCTTATAAAAGACACCTTCTTCATCAAGTATTTCTGGACTCTGATCTCAATCTACGGCACACTCAGGTTCACCAATACACTTCAATGTACTTTATCTGAATAGCTTTCATAGGGACAGAATCATTCCCGTGAGTGGCTAAGGGTGAAGGACACGTGCTGAAGCTCTTAAAAGACTGGGCGGATTGGTTTGCTAGGATGAGAGGGAAGTAGACGAGAGCTGCACCATCCATGTCACGAGCCAGCATCTTGAGAAGTCCTTGCAGGGGTTCAGAGCACTTTCAGCTATGGTCATCTCTATGGCCAATGGACAATGTTTTGAGAATGAAGCAAAGCTTTTAAAAGCTACTTGCCATCATCTTGGGAAGAGGACCTGTATTGGCAAACAAACTCCTCTGAGCAACGACAATCAGCGAATAATAGATAGAAGCAAGTCACCTGTCATGAATAGTCAGCAAAAGCTGTAAGATCATGGTTCAGGCTTTCCAACATGACTGGTCAGAAGGATGGAGCTCAGCAAGGTCCAGTGCCTTGGATGCTGGGAGTGTTCTGGCACAGCCTTTCTTTGGCTGGTATTGGCTGGCTTTGTAAAACTGTGGCCCATGTGACACTGTGTATTGGCCTTCCAGGAAGGCACATTACTAACTGGTCCAAGAAAGAGGGATTCCCTGGGGTTCCGCCAACAAGAGCATCAGGAGCCAGTCCTGTGCTACTGGAGACCTTTGCCAGTTCCTTTGTATATCTCCATAAGGTGGGTTCTCCAGGAGGACTGGCCAGGATCTTTCTTTGTCTTTTTCTTGAAGCAGCATTTTAGTGGTTCAGGCTGGCCTCCAACTTGTGTGATCCTCCCTCCCGAGTCCTGGGATGGCGAGCCTGTGCCAACAAAACCCTGTTGCAAACATCCCTGGGTTCCGTGTCTGAAAGGTGAGAGACCCGACAGTATGTATGCTCATGTTTTCTAGAGACGAGTCTTGGAGATGGGACTTCTGCTGTCAAATGCCTGTCCCCAGTCATGCTAAGTACCGAAAGTTCAGTGGTGAATGCAGCTCCTGCCTTCTGTTTGACTACAAAGTGGTCCCTGGTGTGGTTTGCCATAATGTCTCTGTCTTAATTAGAGTTTTACTGCTGTGAACAGACACCATGACCAAGGCAAGTCTTATAAAAACAACATTTAATTGGGCTGACTTACAGGTTCAGAGGTTCAATCCATTATCATCAAGGTGGGAGCACGGCAGCATCCAGACATCCTATGGCACAGGCAGAGCTGAGAGTTCTATGTCTTCATCCAAAGGCTGCTAGTGGAAGACTGACTTCCAGGCAACTAGGGTGAGGATCTTAAGCCCACACCCACAGTGACACACCTACTCCAACCAGGTCACACCTCCAAATAGTGCCACTCCCTGGTGCAAGAATATACAAACCATCACAGTCTCCTTGGAAAATAAAAGTATACGTAGAGTACTTACCTAGCACGTGGAAGCCCTGGCATCACATAAGCTAGAAAGGGTGGAGCCCGTCTAGGATTCTAGCACTCCCGGGAGATAGAAGCAGGAAGATGAGGGATTTGAAGTTGTCCTTGAAGCCAAGCGAGGTGATGCATGCCTTTAATCCCACCACTTAGGAGGCAAAAGCAGGGGATCTCAATGAGTTTCAAGTCCAGCCTGCTAGAACATACCAAGATGACCAGGGTTATAAAAGAGAGACCCTGCCTCAAAAACCAAAACCAAAACAAACAAGTTGTCGTTGGCTATAATAGCAAGTTTGAGGCCAGCCAGGAATACACGAGGCCTTTTCTAAAAAAAAAAAAAAGAAAAGAAAAGAAAGACAGGAAGGAAGGAAGGAAGGAAGGAAGGAAGGAAGGAAGGAAGGAAGGAAGGAAAAGATCTGTCTGGATTAGGAGATAAAACTCAACACCTAACTTGTGACACAATTTTTGATTTTGAAATCTAATGTATGTCTGTGCAGCCTGTTAAAATCTATGCCCAGGGCTATGCTGTGTCCAAATTCACAGGCCTTGTAATGAATCATGGCTTTCTGCTTCTGGCTCTTTCTGGTTATACTCTGGTCCTGCGCCCTGATCATGGATTCAGAGGACTGTGACCTCCCTTTCAACCTCACCCCCAACCCCTAACACCCATGGTGTCAAGGCTCTCCAGTCACTATCTGCCTGGATATTACTATAGAGGGAAGAAGGGTCACTTTCATTTGGTACAAGTAGCTCCTCCAGATAGTACTGCCTCTGTCTCAGTCTCCCTGATCTTCTGAGCCTATACATTTGATTACCTTGAACTTCCAAGACCTACCCGACAATGGTTTGAACCTCATTGGTTATATGAATTCACACAATAGTATTTTAACTCACCATGCCATTCCCCATCGTTTTGTTTGAGCTTGGCTCTCTGACTCTCAATCTGTCCGAGTAACTCTCCACTTGTTCTTCTCCAAACCTTCATTTGACATTCAGGTAATCTTTTTATATTCCAGGCTATAAATAATAGTGATGTGAGTGTAGGTTATAAAATGAGATGGGAATCTGTCTTGGTTTTAAAAGGATTTTATCCCTTATAACTTGACATATTTCCTTGGTCTAGGACGATGAATCAGAGGGTAAGGGTATTTGTTATGCAAAGATAAGGAACTGAGTTCAAATCCCCAACACCTGTGTAAGAGCTTGGGCATGGCTGCATACATACCTCAGTACTGTGGAGTATTTCAATTTGAGGCCTTGTCTCAAGGCAATAAATCAGAGAGCAGTCTCACAGGACATTCAGTGTCCTTCCCTGGTCTCCACACACATGCATCTATGCATGACTGCTCCTTCCCCTGCATACATACAAGTATGTCCTGGTCTTCAAGCCATATGAACACTCAGGAATGTACTCGAGTTTGGAGACCCCATTCTTCATTACTGAAAAGAGCTCAAAGTAAGAGGAACAGAGTAACCGCCAAGAAAGTAAATGGAGGGATGCTACTTGCTTATAGAGTCCTGTGACATTCTAATCTGTCCCCCCTCCATTTTTAATTAGAGTTATCATATCTCAGTGGGCATCCGGAGGCTCCACTAAATCTACCAGCTTCCACATAATATTTACAACTGGTGATGTTTAAAATCTTAGCCATATCAAAATGTTGGAGGGGAAATGGGTGTGTATGGTCCAGGGACTCCCAGCAAAGTGAGACCCCTTTTCACTCCAGTAAAAGGAAGACATTCCAGGGGTCAGAGTGAAAAGCAGCCCCCTTTTCATTGATACATTTGATGAACATCCATCTCACATTCCTGGGTTCTCACAGCATGGCGGTACAGCTATAGAATCAGTCATGGAGAGCCTATTTTGTAACTAGGAGCATGGGTCTTACAAATATCATATAGAAGTCCTTTTTCTGCTCACAGTCAGCTATTGGATGGATCACAGGGCCCCCAATGGAGGACCTAGAGAAAGTACCCAAGGAGCTAAAGGGATCTGCAACCCTATAGGTGGAACAACATTATGAACTAACCAGTACCCCGGAGCTCTTGACTCTAGCTGCATATGTATCAAAAGATGGCCTAGTTGGCCATCACTGGAAAGAGAGGCCCATTGGACTTGCAAACTTTATATGCCCCAGTACAGGGGAACGCCAGGGCCAAAACGGGGGAGTGGGTGGGTAGGGGAGTGGGAGGGAGGGTATGGGGGACTTATGGGATAGCATTGGAAATGTAAATGAGGAAAATACCTAATAAAAAGTATTAAAAAAAAAAAAGAAGTCCTTCCTCAGACAGTTTGCCTTCTGGGTGGGGTTCATTAGGCATCTATCCAGGCATACTCTGCATGCCAACTGTAGCTAGGATGTGTGTTCCAGGGCTTTCTACTGCCTTTCCACATTGACATCCAAAGCAGCCACTGGTTTCAGCTTTCAACCTTCAAACTGATACTTCATCGTAGAACTACTAGGTATGGCAGTTTCTCCCCTGTGAGTGTCTTTACAGACTCGTAGTGGGTCGTTTCATGAGTCTATAAGGCAGCCAGGATTTCTAGATTGGGACTAGAGCCACATACAGCTCCACATCTGGATATCTCAAGAGCATCGTTTTGGGAAATTTTTAGTTGAACATCTTTATGGAGATTTTAGTAATTTTTTAAAATTATTTTTATTTAGTTGGCTTGGGGTTTCAGTTTTTTAACAGGATATCATCATATAACCCAGTGTAGCCTGGAAATTGCCAACTTCCTGCTTCAGTTTCCCTCGTGCTAGAGATAAAGCTGTATACCTCCATGCATAGCTCACTGTTGATATTTTGATAATTTTCTGATGGAAGAAGGAATATCCTGTGTGTGTGATAGAATATTCTTTAGCATCCTTGGCCTCTACCACCCTGAGATTGAGGATAAAGACAAAGTTGCCTGCAAAGGCACTGCCTTAGACATTGTGTGCATGTGGTATGTAACCCCTGAGGGTAAGGCTTTCCTATTGGAAAACTGTAGAGCATTTGTGGTGTTTTCCACCACTTATAAGAAAGAAGCAAGAAGCAGGCTTGGTGGCCCAGGGCTGCAATTCCAATACTGAGGAGTCTGAGACAAAATTGAAAGCCAGCCGGGACTGCATAATGAGTTCCAGTCTACTGTAGGAAAGAGAGTGTGACCTGTCTCAAAAACAAACAAAGCCCACATCCAGATAGATGCTAAGTGGGCAAAGGTACTTGCTGCCAAGCCTGACTACCCGAGCTTGACTCCTGGTGGAAGGAGAGAACCGGATCATACGAGTGATCTTCTGATCTCCATATATGTGCTGTGGCACATGAATGTGTATACACACACACACACACACACACACACACTGAATATTTTTTTATTTCTTGACTTTTCGATACAGGGTTTCTCTATGTAGCCCTGGCTATCCTGGAACTCACTCTGTAGACCAGGCTGGCCTCAAATTCACAGAGATCCCAAGTGCTAGGATTTAAAGGCATGCATCACTATGCCCAGCAAAATATAATATATGTATTATATATATATATATATATATGTGTGTGTGTGTGTGTGTGTGTTTGTGTGTGTGTGTGTGTGTATAACCTGGCCCATGGTAGCCACAGACCTTTGTCAGTCTTCCACGGCTGCTCACCCAGCCTGTCTTCTATGCCAGGAGATCACTCAGGTATGTGATCAATGGAAGAGCTATGATGCAGAAAGAAGCTGATTTACCTTATCCAGTGATCACATCTTATTGATATATGATGTCTGTGCCATCACTAGGGTTCTCATAGAACTAAGCCCATAAAAACCCTTATTATGTCTGACTTGGCCACGGCCACAGATCTCCAGCAAGCTGTCCTGTTTCAGGCACTGTCATTCCCTAAGGGTTTCTTCATTCCTCGTTTCAAGGATTACCTTTAACTTACTGAGTTCATTTATACGAGTGGTGACTAAGAGAAGTCCCAGAGAACTTGGTGATCTGTCCAGGCACACCACTTCTCTATGCCTAAAAAGCACAAGATTCTGGGAGTCACAGTGATCCTCCTGCCTCTGCCTCCCAAGCGCTGGGATTAAAGGCATGCACCACTATGCCCAGCATAAAATAAAATAAATATATATATTTCTAATTACTTGGTCCACAGCAGAATCTGTTCACATCTGGTATAGAAGAGAGAAAGCAAGCAAGCAAGCAAGGAAGCAAGGAAGGAAGGGAGGGAGGGAGGGAGGGAGGGAGGGAGAGAGAGAGAGAGAGAGAAGGAAAGAAAGAAAAAGAGGGAAAGAAAGAAAGAAGAAAGAAAGAGAAAGAAAAAGAAAGAAGAAAGAAAGAAAAATATAATTATTCATCTGATGCTCTTTCAACTATTTAAAGGAAAGTTGCTATGTTAGCTACTGTGACGCATTTAAGGATGCCTGGGGACTTTGATAGCTAGTCTAGAGTATCAACAGGTAGATAATGACAAGACAACGCTCCTACCACCTATGTGGTAGAAGCTCACGGTCACAGCCCATTACCTGAGCCCATGCTCTGAAGTGCATGCGCAAATGGAGTTTTTGACATTAGTTCAACCCAGGAGATCAGGGAAGTGCAGCAGACAAAGAGTCAGTTAACCTGATGCTTGTGGATGTGTCCTTTATCAGAGGGGAAAAGGACTAAATGTGGGCTTGTGTGTCGCCATTTCTTATCATCTGTATCAACATAGAAGAGACTATCAGTATTGTGGCATTAAGGTTTTGTTTCTTTTTTTTTTTTCTTACTCCGTGTGTGTATGTGTGTAGTAGTCATGAAATCTTGTTATAGAATTAAGATCTCAAGAGATTTTTTTTTTATTTATAGGACGGAGCAGTATACGAAACCCTACCATGTCAAATGTAGCATGGTCCCACATTCACCGGTTCATTCATGGTAGGTCTGGCTCTGCTCGGAGTGTATCTCAGTGGTAGAGTGCTTGCCTCTCCGTGTAAGGCCCTGAGCAGTACCTAAGGCACAACAAAACAATTAAATAATTACTTACTAAAAATTCACTTCTATAAACGTAGGCAACGAGTTGCATGGGGAAAGTCTTGGACCGTTTCTATTTTCAAACCTCTGGTGCATCTAAGAACCAATCGGTGATGCTGGGGAGGTGGCTCGTCATATAAAATTCTTGTCAATAAATAAAAAATAAATAAATAAAAAATAAATAAAATAAAATAAATAAAATGCTTGTCCTACACACATGAGGACCCGAGTCTGGATCTACAGCACCCATATAAAAAGTCAGGCTCAGACTATAGCATTGGGAAGGCAGCAAGAAGAGGATCTCTGGAGGTTACTGGTTAGCCATTGTAGGCATCTGGAAGTGGTGCATTCCAGGATCAGTGAGAGACCTGGTCTCAAAAAATAAGGTGGAGAATAATTGTAGAGGATGCCTCACATTGACCTCTGGCCTCCACATATACATACATACATACATACATACATACATACATACATGAACACACACACTACATGAGGAATCATGTAAACAAAGGAGTCAAGCCAGGCATAGTGGCACACACCTTAAATCCTAGCACTCAGGAGGAACAGGCCAGAAGATCTCTATAAGGGGCCAGCTTGGTCTAGACAGTAAATTCTAAGATAGCTGGAATTGTGAAGTCCTGCCTCTAAATAAGTAGATATTTGGGAAATCAAGAAGCCATTGTCATATTTTCTTAATATGTAGGTGTATGATGCTTCTCCAGACTTTCCTATTCAGCAAGTATAAAGTGAGGCCCAAGACTGGGACTGTATTTAAATATCTCAGCAGAGGCTGCTACAAACTGTGTGTGTGAGGAGCTCCCGCGCTCACACCTCAAGAGCTGCCTCCTAAGCATACAGTTGCATTGAGCAGGGTATAAGGAGGAGAACAGGAGATGTGAAAACCTTACTCTCCCAAGGGAGTCATGAAAATCTCAAGGTTTTATAGCTAACTTTTTTTGTTTTGTTTTTGCTTTTGTTTGTTTGTTTGTTTGTTTGTTTCAGACAAGGTTTCTCTCTGTAGCCCCTGCTGTCCCAGAACTTGCTATTTAGACCAGGCTGGACTCTAACTCAAGAAATCCCCCTGCCTTTGACTCCCAAGTGCTGGGATTAAAGGTATGCACCACCATACCCGGCTCAGGGTTTATACTAGATCTTGAATCAACTCTCTGAGACTCAAAGAGGAAACAAGACAGCAGAGGACCCCAGAACCTAATCATGTGACCAACAGTTGAAGGAAGTGACAGTCACTCCGAAATATCGCAAGATAGAAAAAGAATCATCCGAGTCAGGAAATTAAACTTGTTCTGGGTGGCCTCACAAGATGACCAAGAGAATCAATTTAGACTCAAAATAGCAACCATCCTTCTTGAGTGGTCAGAGCCGTCAACCGCACTGGAGGGGTTCAAGATGGCCGGAGAACACGCTTAAATGAATCATTAGATTGGAGATGTAGCCCAGCTGGAAAGCATATAACTCAACATGGACAAGAATCTGACAGCACCAAAAATTATACATAATAAAAAGTTCTTTTAGCATTGCTTAATGAATAAGAGGATAACACACTGAATAGGTAGAAGAATCAAAACATCTGCTATTTGTGCTGTTGAGGATCAAACTCAGGGCTTAGTGCATGCAAAGCAGGTGCTCTACCACTGAGCAACACCCTAGGTCTCTGGTTTAGTAAGAGAGAATAGAGTATAGTGTTCTGTGCTGGTTAGTTTTATGTCAACTTCATACAAGCCATAGTCATCTGAGAAGAGGGTACCTCAGTTGAAAAAAAAAATGCCTTCAGAGATCAGGCTCTCAGTGAGCATTTTCTTAGTTACTGATTGAAGTGGGAGGGCCCAGCCTAATGTGGGCGGTACCAGTCTGGGCTAGCTGTCCTGGGTGGAAAGCAGGCTAAAGAAACTATGTGGAGCAAGCCAGTAAGCAGCTTTCCTCCATGACCTCTGCTCCTGCCTTCAGGCTCCTGCCCTGTTTGAGGTCCTGCCCTGACTACTTTCAGTGATGTACTGTTAAATGGAAACATGAGTGAAACAAACCCTTTCCTCTCTACATGGCTTATGGCCATAGGTTTCAGCACAGCAATAGCAATCCTAAGTAAGAGGCATTGAAACAAAGAGATAGTAAAGACAGATAGGAGAGGGGCTGGCTGTGTAGCTCAGTTGGTAGAACGTTTGCCTAGCATACACAAAGCCCAGGCACTGTGTAAGCCAAGCATGGTAGTGCAACTGAAATCCCAGCCCTGGGGAGGTTGAAAGCTGGGGGGGGGGGGGATTGGACATTTAAAGACAGAATGTGAGAAGAGTCTTCCACTGCCCTAGAGCTTGCCAAGAAGTCAAGGCTAGGTAGCACACCCAAGTGTGCTGGGATTACAAATACATGCAACCAAGCACATACTTTACAGATACTGTGTGTGTGTGTGTGCACACACACATTGGCTATTTAAGTCAGGGTCTCTCTTTCTCTCTGTGTAGCCCTGGCTGTCCTGGAACACTCTCTGTACACCAGGCTGGTCTCAAACTCAGAGATCCACCTGCCTCTGCTTCCTGAGTGCTGGGATTATAGGTGTGCACCACCACTCCTGGCTTCCTTCTTTTTTTTTAAAGACCAGAGTTCAGTTCACCACATAAGCCAGCCTAGCTTGAAACTTACTATGAAGCCCAGACTGGCCTGAAACTCTTGGCTATCCTGTTCCAGGTTCCCCAGCAGGGAGATTACAGGCATATACTACTATGCTTGGTTTGTTTCAGAGCTCGTGAACAAGTGTCTGTCTTCCTTGAAGTGAAAATCCCAAACCCTAAAGATAGACAGAAGTACCCAAGACACCAGAAAATTAATTTTGATCATATCACCATTGGACTCCCATTGCAATCTTCACAGAGTTGGGTTTTTGGTTGTTGTTGTTTTATGATTTTGAAGTTGTGTCCATGCATTGTATATTCTGGAAATGTTGAATTTTTACTAAGCTCAGAGATTTCAGGAAATTTGTAACCCTTGGGGTCCGCTATAATTTACAGTAAGAGCTAGAAACACTAAGGTCCTTCATATATTTTTCTCATTTGCTTCCTAGTAGGTTTGAAATGTTTCTGGAAAATCATGGCTTTGACCATGACATTTACAAAGCAGACACAATCTGAAAATTCACTATACCTGTCTCTGGCCTTGAACCCATTCATTTCCGAAACCTCTTCAGAAATGCTAAGTGCATGGACAATATCTGGAAATGGGCTTGTCAATGCACAGGTCACGTACCTTGGCCGTTTGCTTCCTCATAGTGTTTTTTTTGTTGTTGTTTTGTTTTGTTTTGGTTTTTTTGGTTTTTTTTTTTTTTTTTTTTTTTTTTTGCAGAATCAACAATAAAAGCTGGCCTATACATTTTAAAAGTAGGATTTTGGCTTGTTTGGGTTTTGTTTGTTTGTTTGTTTGTTATTGTTTGCAAGGCAATGTTGATTTTGAGAGAATCTGTTAAAGTCAGGGGGAAAAATCACTTCATTCTAAAGAAATTTGGAAAGACAAAGAGAGCAGGTTTCATGCCTCTATTTTTAAAAGGAAAGGGGAGGTTTGTAATGTCCTAAATCTGCAACATTACCTGGGGGGAAAATATTGCTAAACCATCATTTCTAGAATAATCCGTAGTAGAACTGGTATTGGGGACTTAGATTGCTTGACGGACAGAGCGAGTCCTGTCAAACTGATTCATTCCCCTCCATGAAAGAGTAACAAGATTTTAGCAGATTGAGGGGGGTGGGGATGATAAATGTATTCTGTATTTTATTTAGCAAGGTGCTCTAACCTGCTCCATCCATCCAACATCTTTGTCAATAAATTCTGAAAATTTGGAGATAGGCATTAGATGTCCAGAGGGTACTTGCACTCCACTGCAGAGATCCGGATTCAATAGCATGGCTTCCAACCTCACCTCCCGGCCCCGACCCTCTGAGAGTCATAGCAACAGATAGATGCTGACCTCTTGCTTTGAGGGAAAAAGATATTGGTTGCTTCCTTCAAAGGAGCCTATGGATTCTGACAAACATCCGACATGTTTGTCCTTTGTAGGTTTGATCATCATCATTCAGAAATGCTTAGAGAGACTGGTTATGAGTATATGTCTTTACTATGAAATCGGGTGAGTATTGGTGGTTAGAGTATTCAACCCCCTGCTAGAACTTCCCAATAGCATGGTTTCCAGGCTATCACCCCAAGACAGAAAAAGAAAACTAAAGGCAAGAAATAACACAAGTGAGCTGTGTGGAAATAAATCTGCTGTCCTGTATCATTTCAAAGGGGAAAGGTGTTGCTAGAAATTCTATTCTGGCTTAGGATGGGAGGGATGGCTTATTGAACAGACTGCTTGCTTTGCATGTATGAAGCCCTGGGTTCAGGTGTGACGGTGCATACCTGCAATCTCCGTGTTCCAGAAGCAGGGACAAAGATCCGGAGTTCGAGGCCATTATTGGCTATATAGCAAGTTCAAGTCCAGCCTAGGCTACATGAAAGCCCGTTTTAAAAGAACTTTTTAAAAAAGTTTTAACAGTTCTGTCTCAGGAGGACATCTATTGCTAGTAACAATGGCTATATTATTTTTATAATTATCCCTTGTATTTCCATGTTCTTTCTTTTTGCAAATCCAAATATTTTAAGAATAGTCCCACCAGTTTAAGCTATTTAATCTTGCTATCTTTCCTAGGGATGTCGGCTAGGCAGATACTTGGGTGCTCCATGTTTCAAAAACGTAACAGCTACAATGAGTGCTACCAGGCGCCTGTATGGAGAGAAAGTTTGTCCTTGATAATTTCTCTTTATCTCATTGCCACATTGCCACAAAACTATTACACTTAGCCCAGAGTCAAATAATCCCTACAAAAACCATCTTTGGTTTGTGTTGGTCCCTCTGTGTAGCCAGCCCTATCACAACCATTTGATCTTCACACTCCAACCCTGTGGTGCCAAACAGGTGAAGACTACCAGGATATTATTAATCACTATCAAACACCTGCCACGTACCAGGCATTGTGTGAGATGTTTCATATTTGCTATCTCATTTAATCCTAAAACAACCCAGTGGGGTATGGTGTACTGTTATCTCCACTTTACAAGGAGAACACCTACTCCAAAGATGAAGTCACTAAGCGCCGGAGGGCACCCGTGTCTCACTGGAGCCCTGGGTCTAAATGCCAAGTTCCAGTGATTTTTTTTTCCACTCTGGGTTTTGTTTCATTTTCTTTTTCATTTTTTAAAAACTTCTTTAAAAAACTATATTAAGGGCTTCGAGATGTCTCAGTGGTTGAAAATGCTTGCTACCAATTTTGATGAACAGAGATAGAGCTGTGGCAGGCATATGTCCCCCTCCCTCCAGAACACACACAAAAGAAAGAAGGAGGAGACAGGAAGGGAAGGGAAGGGGAGGGGAGGGGAGGGGAGGGGAGGGGAGGGGAGGGAAGGAAAGGGAAGGGGGGAGGTGGGAGGGAAGGAAAGGGAAGAGGGGAGGTGGGAGGGAAGGGAAGGGGAGAGGAGGGGAGGGGAGGGGAGGGGAGGGGAAGGAAGGAAAGGGAAGGAGGGAGGTGGGAGGGAAGGGGAGGGGAGGGGAGGGGAGGGGAGGGGAGGGGAGGGGAGGGGAAGGAAGGAAAGGGAAGGAGGGAGGTGGGAGGGAAGGGGAGGGGAGGGGAGGGGAGGGGAGGGGAGGGGAGGGGAGGGAAGGGAAGGGAAGGGAAGGGAATAGGGGGGGAGAGAGGAAGGGAGGGGAGAGGAGAAGGATTGATTCAAGATGTTCTCCAGGTAGTTCTTTCTTGCAATGGCCTACTTCCCTCTATGTTTCCTGAATGGGTTTATTCATTTGCATTTTGTATATCACTGATGACACACCCATCTCTGGCTTGCAGACTTTTTAAAAATGCTTTTAACTTGGAACGTGCACTTGGCCTGAGTTACCAGCATTGCTTCTCTACCCTGGCCACTTATCTTGAGAGAGGAGAGAAAATCGAGGAGAGTGGTAGAAAGGAGAGAGGGAGAGGAAGAGAAAGGACATCACCAGTAGGTCAACAAACCATAGCTTTCCATTTGTACTTAGGGCAGAAAGGGATTTACCAGTCCAACCTTGGTCACTTGTCAAGTTGCTTCTGTCCTGGCCATGTTCCTAAAAGTTCAGATTATGTTTTGGTTTTGGTTTTAACATGAGAACTGTGTGTGTGTGTGTGTGTGTGTATGTGTGTGTGTGTATGTGAACATATGTGTGTATGTGTGTGTATGTGTATATTTGTGTGTATGTGTATGTATGTGTGTATGTGTATGTGTGTATATGTGTGTGTATGTGTGCGTATATGTGTGTATGTATGTGTGCATATGTGTATGTGTGCATATGTGTATGTATGTGTGTATATGTGTATGTGTGTGCATGTGTATGTGTGTATATGTGTATGTATATGTGTATGTATGTGTGTATATGTATGTATGTATGTGCATGTATGTGTGTATGTGTGTGTATGTGTGTATATGTGTGTATGTGTGTATATGTGTATGTATATGTGTGTGTATATGTATGTATGTATGTGCATGTGTGTATATGTGTGTATGTGTATGTATGTGTGTATGTGTGTATATGTGTGTATGTGCGTGTATGTTTGTATATGTGTGTATGTGTGTGTATGTGTGTATGTATGTGTGTGCATGTGTATGTGTGTGTATGGTATATACATGTATGTGCTCACCCATGCTTATCCATATGGAGGCCAGAGGTCTCCCTCTCTTGAGCTCCACCCTATTTACTGAGACAGGTGCTTTCACTGGCCCTGAAGATGTCCATTTTGGCTAGACTGACTGACTTACTTGATGTCTCTTCTGTCCCCAGTGATGGAATAGAGTTATAGGCCTATATACCACATATGGCTTTTTATGTAGGTGTTGGGAATGTCTTCCTACCTGAACACCAAGCACTTTACCCACTGAGCCATCTGTTCACCTCCAAGAGTATGCGTTTTGTTTTGTTTTAAGTAAGTCAGGATAGAACGACTATGCATCTGAAATAACAGAAAACCAGATCTTATCGAGGCAGTCAGTGGGACTCCTAAGCCAGACTCATTCACCCACTCTTTCCGTCTGGGCTGAGCATGTCTTTATGCTCAGGACTGCAATCATTATTTGCAATCAGTGTGGTCATCATCACTGTCATCATTATCACCATTATCATTATCCCCCTTCTCCACCATGGCCATATCCCCGAGTACCAATTAGCGGTGTGGGCATTTGCCGAGACATGTGCAATGTCTACTCCATATGGTGTCTCTCTGCCAGGAAGCAGGTGGAGGAGCCCGTCCCATGAATGCCAATCTATTCAGATAGAAGCGCATCTCCCGTGTAGCCACAGTGCTGAATAGTGAAAGCCGGGCTAGGCCTGGCTGTATGAATGAGTCCATCCCCTACATTATGAGCTAAATTTGAAAAGGGGGACGGGAGGCTGGGGACCAGGGCTTACGAGAGGAAGTGAACTCCAGCAGTGATCCCTAGACCATTCCAAAGTTGAGAGGTGCCATAGTAAGAAAAAACAACATCTAATACCATCCCTTTCCTCCTCCTGTTCTGCATCCTCCCTCTCATCCCTCTCATCCTCTCATCCTCTGTACCACTGTGGGTAGCTATGACTGTATTCTACCTTTTTGAAAAGATAGATGAGAATTGGATATGGTGGGGTTCACTTTCACAAACACCTCAAAACCCACCTCTGAGGGTCCAGAGTAGGAAATCGAAAGACCACAGATAACACCGAGAAGACCCTCTAACCCCATTTTTATTTGGGACCAGAACCCCTGAATTCATTCAGTCAACAGGGGCTGGTTGTCTATTAGACAAAGACAAGTATGTAGCCTATAACATTTGGAAGTTTAAAGTTAGACGTCATAGCAAATATGTAAAGCCCACAGAAAGTTCTAGATCCCTGGCATGTTCAAGGAAGACTTAGGTCCTGATGAGTCTGTAGGAGGTATATCTATGACTGCCAATCCCTTCCACCAGCTTGAGCAAACAGGTTTCTGAGAAGGCAACCTTACAAGGTCCCAACTCTCCCTGGCTGGCTACACAGTACTGGCAGTTAGTTATCTTTGCAGGAATCAGAGACACAGCCAAACATGGACGACCACTATACCACAGTTCAAGGTCTCATCTGCGATCATCCTTCAGGAATGTTCTATGTGAGACTTTCCACAGAATGAAGCAGCAGTAAACACACCCGTCCTCCATTACTAGGCTCTCCCAGCAGAGTCCCACCTTTGCAAGTGTTACGAATGAGAAGTTCACACCTAACTAATGATTTCTTAATAGTCTCTCTCTGGTGTGACCTTTCCATCTCTCTCTCTCTCTCTCTCTCTCTCTCTCTCTCTCTCTCTCTCCCCCTCCCCCTCTCCCCCTCCCCCTCCCACCCCCACAGTACAAGGTAGACAAGCCCAGATAACCATCTGGGGTAGGGGAGGGGGGAGGAGCCAAGCCTGCCTCCCTCTTTGGCCAGGGAGTTTTCCTTTACTGCCCTGGCTGGGCCTGGATACCTTGCTGTCTGCTTTCAAAGCTATTTCCAGGGACACCCTCTGTCCACCTTTTTGGTGAGAATAAATAAACAGACGGAGGCTCCCACGTCTTTATTAAACATTTCCTCCACGCTGCATGCTTTGGCGCTGCGCCCATGTGCACCAAGAAGCGTCTCCAGAACAGCTGGACCCCACAGCCGTGCCACACAGTCCTACTTATAAATAGCCCTTTGAACAGGCAGGAGGCACCTGCATTGGCTACTGCAAGCCGCTGTGCCGTCGTCCGGGTTTTCCAGCTTGTGAAGTTCCTGGCTGGAAGAAGCCGCCTCTTCACACCCTCACTGATCAAGGACTAGCAAAAAAAAAAAAAAAAAAAAAAAAAATCCAGGGTCCATTTGCCTTGCTCCGTTGGCATGCACAGACTGGATGTAGGGGAAGGAAGGACACCCGTGGCCAGCAGCTATGATAAAAATATAGGACTGTAGCCAGGAAAAGCCTGATCATAAATAAATAAAAAGGCCACGTCTGACCAAACCCCCGACCCCTAAATCTTGAAGGCCACTGGACCAGGAAATTGAATGGCTGGACGGTGTAGCTTTGCTCCCCGACTCTGGCCCCGCATCCTGCCCTGGCCTGAAAGGTTCTCTGGGCTGTCTAAAAGGTTTGTTGTCCCCCTCCACCACCACCATCCTTTTAATTTAGAAATTGCAAAGATATAGCTAAAGAGGAAGTGCATTTTAAAAACGCACTGAACACTCAATGGCCACAGATCTGAGTGATATTGAAAGAGGAAGGGCTGGATGGAGAAGGAAAAGGAAAAAAAGCCAGCGTGTGTGTGTGTGTGTGTGTGTGTGTGTGTGTGTGTGTGTGTGTGCAGGATATTCTCCGAGACAGCCTCTGAAAAGGGAAAACAAAGGCGAGCGCGTGGCGTGAGAAAGGCAGAAATAAGTGGGAGAGATATATGAGTGTTGGGGGAGGGGCGCTCAGGCCATGGATGGGAGGAGGGATACGGGAATGCTGGCTGAGAGGCGAGCCGCACACGTGTGAGGGAGGGAGGGAGAGAGAGGGAGGGAGGGAGGGAGGGGGAGAGAGAGAGAGAGAGAGAGAGAGAGAGAGAGAGAGAGAGAGAGAGAGAGAGGAAGAGAGGAAGAGGAAGAAGAGGAGAGGAGAGGAGAGAGAGGGAGAGAGCGAGAGACAATGATGTCAGCATTTCCTTCTGGGCTGGTCACGTGGTCCTTGCCAGGTAAACAGACTGGAAATAGACTCCATAAAGGCAGCCTGCTGGGGGAGGCAGTGGCGATGGCTTCACCCTTTCGGCTCTGCTTTATCCTCAATGAGCAGGTTTTCCCTCTCTGAGCCTAGGTAGATTGTGTTCTTAGAGCCCAAGGAACAGGCTCCAAGATTGAACGGGATTTGCTTCTTTGTAATTAGCCCAAGGAGTTTAGAGTCAGTTTGATTTTGAGGGACGGGGTTGGGGTGGGGGGGTGGGGGGAGAAATGAACTGCAAGCTAAGCTTGTCTTAGTGCTTAGACAGGTCAGAGGGGTCTAGGTTAGGGCTGGATTGGAAAGGGCAATTCGGAATGAAACTCAGATGTTGTCATTACAAACTGGAGGATTCAAAATGTTCAAGAATCTAATACAGCTCAGTGTGTGACTTCAGTGTCACAGTGAGGGACGGAAGCCACACAGACAGTCAAAAGGCAGTTGCTACTGGGCTCAGTGGCACCCACTGTAATCCCAGCACACATGGGGCTGAGACAGGGAGACTGGGAATTCAAGGACAACTTAGGTTGCTTAATGGGCTTTCTTGAGACAAAACACGGCTTTGCAAGCACAGCTCTTTAAGAAATATAAATGGGTTCCCCCAGCAAGGCATGGTAAGAATTTAGGGCATGTTCAAATTCAAAGGACACATCTGAAAACTTGATCTGACAGGAGTGGTGGAGTGGGCCTTTAATCCCATCACTCTGGATGCGGAAGCAGGTGGATCTCTGTGAGTTCCAGGCCAGCCTGGGAGAGGCCAAGGCTATGTAGAGAGACCTTGTCTCAAAAAAAAAAAAAAAAAAAAAAAAAAAAACAAATAAAGAAGAAAAAAAGTTGTTTTATCCAGACAGCTCTCACCTTGGCTGTGATGTGTGGGCTCACATTCCTGGAAGTAAGGCCTCTCTCTGTATGTCTGGTGAAATTCTCTTTTAGGCCATTCCAGTGCGTATTAATTTTGGATCAGAACAGTACATCTTGTTTTCTCTCCTTGTGGGAATTTGGCCAAGGCCCATGAGAAATAGGCCCATCAGCTGTGTCTGTCTTCTGGGCTGGAGAGGGTTCCTGAGTGTAACCTGGATGGTGCCAGACAAACAGGGAGGCCTCAGTAGTCCTAAAAGAGCAGCAGGGTGTATCTACCAAGTAGATACAAGAAGAGACTGCTCCCCCACCGGAGACACAAGACCTCTTCCCTTGCCTTTTCTCTCCCCATTTGATTTCTCCAACCATCTCTGGCGCATTTGGAGCAGGACGCACTGTACTTCAAGATGAATTGGGGCATCCAGTGTGTCTGTTGTTAGACTTAGGAGGTGACCAGAAAGTGGGCTTTAGTTGCATCAGGGGAATGGGGGTGGGGGTGGGGCAAGATGTTTGTAGATGCCATTTCTCTACCCTCACCCCGTTAGCTCCTCTCACGAGTGAGGAGTGATGAACTAACACGCACGCATGTACTTTTAGCCCCTTGGGGGTTAAAAGATAGATATTTGATCCCTTCCTCTGGTAACAACATATGTCACTCTGACACAACTCCTAGGCCTGAGTTATTTTTGCAGCATTATGTAATTGGATTGCCTAGTCAGAAGTGCTTCCTTAACAAGCCTTTCAGCAGCCCTCCATGTGGGCCAGGCCAGCCAGTCCTGCCCAGTGGCATACACCCACACTTGGGAAACCTTCAGTCAGAGCCAACCAGCTAATCACAGTGAAGGGAGGCCAGTGTGTGGTGGTCTAACGCTGGAGAACCTTGCAGAAGGGCGGCTAAGACCTAGTTGGAATCTATGAGGCAGGAGCTGGCAGCTTGCACAACACACATACACATACACACACACACACATACACACACACACACCCTTTTCTCCCCTAGGGTCTGCAAAGCCCACACTCTCATGCGCCCAAGAAGCCTGCCTGTCATTTGAGTGTTCCTGTCACCTAATTCTCAGCTTACTGGATTTTCTAATATTTTTTTCATGAGTGGTTGGTTGGTCATCTGATTGTCCTTTCCTGTTCGTCTTGATGACGTGTAGAAGTAAGGGTCTTGTCCCAGCTTCAAGTAGACTAAGACAATTTGCAAAGGCAAAACAAGAAGGCCCTGTAGAAGCTTTTGCTCCTGAGGTGGGAGCAGCTCAGGCTAGCCCGTCTGGGGCATTGCATCAGGGTTGTACCCTTGCAGACATCCTGGCTGAGTTGCCATTGCTGCATTTCCTTATGGCTTCTGTCACAGAGAGCATCTTCCTTGCCGGCCTGTGACTGTCTCCTATCCTCGAATGTCAGCCCTGGAACCATGGGAAACTAATGCTTGTTTTGTCTTTCTGCCTTAAATGGCACTGCTAGCTTTCCTCTTCCACCGACGACGGGCACCTTGCTTGTCTTGCTTTGACAAGAGGCAGCTGGTGTAAAGCCCCACAGAAGTGGGTTTCCAGTACAAGCTGAGCAACTTTAAAGCTGTGTGGCCTTTGAGTAACAGCCTCTCTGAGTGCAATCATCCTCTTGAATAGAAAATGGAACTCAGAGCATTTTCCAATTGCAAATGAATACAATTACAGGTACAGGGGATGGAAGGGAACTTCACATAGTAGGTACTCAGCAAACGCAGCAGACTGGAGGAATAGAGAAAATAGACACTTGCTTGGCTCCTAAGGTTAAACTTCCAAATTTCAGCATCATTGGGTTGGAAGGGAGGAAGAGATGCCCCTGGTCCTAGGATCTCTGGGATAGATTCTCCATGGCTATTTAATAAGTTTCCCCCACCTAAAAACTGCCCCACCTGGCACTCCCTTGCAGGCCCTGTCTTCCTGTAGACCCCTGTTTCTTTCACCTGTGCTAGGGTTCACCGCCTGCCCGGAAACAGAAAAGAAAAGGGCTAGGCACGGTCTCACCCAAAGGTGAGTCCTGCTGTGAATCTCGGGCCTCCTGGTAGGAGCCCAAAGGGCAGGGGACAGATACCAAGAACAAAATGAGGTAGGCGCAGACAGCTACCGGCAAATAACTGCGGAGGCCGGGAAAAGAGGTTCCCTGGAGCTGGGGGGCAGGGAAGAGCCGGCACCTCGGTTCTGGTCGCTGAAGTAAACAAACACCCGGAGCCTATCGCATTGACCGCACCTGGAGGGGCCACGGATGGTGTGGTCCACGGCCTGTGGCAGCGTGCGCCGCTATCCTAGTTGGCAGGAAGCCCTTCCCTGAAGACTGTAAGTCTAACCTTTAGCATTCAAGTGTCGGGGGCTAAAGTGTCTTTATGAGCGGTTCTTCCTGCAGCAGCGTTCCCAGACTTCGGGAGGAGGGTCGGCGCAAATCCACCGCTTTCTTTTCTTTCTCATTTCCCCCCTCCCAGACAAAACGCGCGAGGGAGGGAGATGCACGCAAGACACTGGCACCCCTGAAGTTGGCCTTCAGCTAAACCAAACACCCACTCCCACCTCCTTTGGTTAGGAGGGTCTGCGGTGCGCCCCAGTAGGTCCTCCATTCTCCGCTCGGCCCTGAGGTCGCGAAGGCTACAGAACCCGGCTTCTTCCCAAACACCTAGGCTGGGAGGGGAAGCCTGGGACTTGGGACTCTCCAGTGTTCTTCTGCAGCTGGCGTTCAGGGACCTCTTCCTGGGCAGCCCCACCTCTGTTCCCAGAGGGGCGGGGGTGGGACGTTGGTGGCCTAGCAGTGTCTGGGAAGCTCGACAGGCTGCAAAGGCGGAGGAAAAAAAAAAAAAAATCTACAGAACAGGCAGCCCCAGCTAGGGAATCGCAGCCATGGGGAGGAAGGGCTGGGCCTGAACGTTGTCCGGGCCAGGGGGTGTGCCTGCGGCCGCGCCCTCTGCTTTCCAGCTGGGCAGCTGGGGCCCGGGCTGGGCGTAATGGTTTTTTTAGGTTCCCGCAGAAGAACGGTGACAGGCTGGCTCCGCCGGGGCTAGCCTATTTCCCCTCCCAGCCGAGGGGCCCCAGGAACGTGCCAGGCGCGCACCTGCAAGAGGCACTTGGGTTTCTTGGCTGCGGCTATTCACTGGCCTAAGCGGTTCAATTGGTGTCTTCAGGAGCCAGAGCCTCCTGGCTTCCTCTCGGCATCCCAAGCCAGAGGGAAGAAAAGGGCCCCGAAATATCAGGCGTGCTAGATACTAGGGATGCGCGCACTAGCTCGGAGAACCGGAATCTGCATCTTGGGGAAATGTCGGGATTCTTGGAGGTTATGGTTTGGGAGAGCAGAATGGAGGGATTTAGGGAGGTGACTGGTCTTTACAAAGTCCAGCCCCCAGGTGGGGGGAATAGTAAGGCAGATACAAAAATCGGTGCGTCCTATTCTGGCCACGAGAAACTGACGTCGAATGTCACTACTACCCACTGAGCTCTACAATCTAACTGGCAAGCGGCTGTGGTTTTAAGGGCGCGCCCGAAGCACACAGGGGGTCAGTTCCCTGCCCTATGCCGAGCCTGAAGGCCGCCCAAAGGAGAATGTGGCTAGCTGGAGTCAAATCCCTGGTGCTCTAAGCCTGTTGCGCCCTGGACCTCTCCAGGGACCTCGCGGGGTGCCTTGCCTCTGCCCATTTTCCCCATCCAAAGGCGGGCCCCAGATTTCGTGCCTTACGCACGCTCCAAGATCAGATTCACCTTTCTCTCTAGTCTTAAGAAGGAGAAACAAACGAATCGGATTTATTTTTCTTTAGAAAGCATATCTGTTCAATGTCCTTTGTTGCTTAAATTGTCCTTAGAAAAATTTTTTCCAACTTCATTTGAGAAAACAAAAAGTTGATGTGTTCCCCAAACCTTGTTTTACTTTAATCCACCCCCTTAGACGTGTAGTCGGTTACCTCGGAGGTTTTCTGAGGCGAAAAACAGTGAAATGGAATGGCAGGGAGGACGAAGACTGGAAATCTCTCATTTTAAATCCCATTACTGGCTTTGAGAAGTACAAAAAAAAAAAAAAAAAATCAGGAAGAGCTAGTTCGTCCCCCACTGATTTCCTTCACTTCAAAGATTTCCCTCGCCCCTTAAATCAGAAATATTATGGCACTAGGTATTTCTCAAGGAAAAATGCATACTTTTTTCTGAACATATATATGATATAGGTTCCTTTTTTACATTTCTCAGCAAAAGAAAAAAGTGTGTGTGTGTGCGAGGCATTCAATTCCCTCATCATTAAACAAACCATGCCTGCAAGAAATGCAAGCATGGGGGGGATTGCTCAGCCACCTACCCCTCCATTAGCACATGCCTGCCTGTCAACAATGCACGTGCCACTGTGGGCATTCTCTCCCCAGGCCAGCCCTGGTGGAGCACGCTCACAGCTCTGCTCCTTAGACTCCCACACCACCACACCCCCGCCCGCTCTTCTCAGGGCTTCCTTTTCTTTAGGCTGTAGCCGGCAGGCATCATTCCCCAAGTTATGTGCTCCTGAGACTCCCTAAAGCGCACGTTGTCCAACCAAGGGTGTCTGTCCTGTAGTTGTTCACTTTGTTGAGTTGTGATGAGGTTAGTTCTGTCTCCTCCTCGCGCCCGCCTTCGGCTTTTGATGCGGTGCAGACTTCTGGTACCGGGTCACCAACAGGGAAGCCAGTGTGTGGTGGTGGTGCATAACCCAGCGAGAGCCACAGACTCTTGCTGTTCCTGCACCCCCAGATTGGACTTCAGATTTCCGATGCAAAGGATGGAACTGGGGAATCCAACGCTACCCCTGGTGTCGACTAATTAACCTGCATTTTTCACAATACCCTAGGTACTGAAAATAAAGGCAGGTTTTATCGCTAGGAACTCTTGTTTCAAGGACCCGGCACTCTAAATTTGGGACTAATTCTTTAAAGGTTTTTACTTGAGAGAGAGAGAGAGAGAGAGAGAGAGAATATTCTTGGACTGGGGATGACACCCAAGAGTAGGTTGTGGTGTCTTTTGAATTGGGATGTTAAAGGGGGGGGGGGTTGTTCCCTCCTCCTTGCTCCAGGGCTGAAACCTCTTTTAAATTCCAGCGGCCAATTTAGTTTGATTTCCGAGGTCTGGAGACTCTGGCAAGGTTAGGGGCAGACTGGAAAAGGCAGACCTCAGCTGCCTTTGGATCAGCTGTGCTGCCTTTGGCCCTGAAAGCACAGGTTGGATCAGGGTGATTTGCCTTCACCTCCAAGGGAAACCCAGGGGAAGAGCATGGGAGATCGTCTTGTTTTAAACTTCCATTATCTCCTCACCTCTGTATCTTCCATTTGTCTTCTCTCCTCCAGGGATTGGGGTCTTTCTGTCAGTCTGAGCCAGGTCTTTTACACACACACACACACACACACACACACACACACACACACACACACACCAAAGTATTTATTATTATTATTATTATTATTATTATTATTATTATTATTATTATTATTATTGTAACTTTCCAAAAGAACTATGCTATTTCAGTTTCTTAACTGGCCAGCGCCCTGGGGTAGGATTTGGGAAGCTCATTTTTGGCTAACGTCCGCTCTATGGACACTTCCCCAGAATTCACAAGACCTGCATGCTAAGACTCCACATGCTACCCATATGCCAACACAGAAGACTTTGACATTTTGCTCTTTTCTAATGAAATGACTTAGAAACAAATCTGAAATTGGCTTTTGGTCATCTTTCAAGCTTAAAAAATATTTTTTGATGAAAAGTGTTCTGGGGGCTGTGTGAGATGGGAGGGAAAAAATTGACCAAAAATGTAGGCACAAAGCAAGAAGCTGCCTGTAACAGACAGACTCCATCCACAGCGTCCACCCACTCAGGACTGTAGGAGTGTATGTATGACTTGAGTGTGAGGCAGAGAGGGCTATATTCAAACTTCTTCCTGCTAGGGGCATCCCAGTCTTCTGCAAAGGAGAAGGAAGTTTTGACCCACATTGGCTTCTATATTCGCTGCCACACTGAGGATAAACTTTCAGAATTGGTACTTAGAACTCCAGTAGACAGGGAGTAGGGGCAGAGCTACTGAAAGAGAAACTTGGGATACTCAGAATATCCCACAATCCTAGGAGTGAAAAGGATCTGTCGGTTTGTCTGGGGGGTGGGGGGTGGGGTCAAGAGGTGGACTGGGACCAGGAAGGGGGGGGGTGGATGGAATGCCTCGTGCTTGCGCCTAGTCGCTGTTCTCTCCTGTTTCTAGCTCCCCCCACCCCCTTCCCCATCTTCTGCCATTTCCAGAGGCAGGAGAAAGGTGATCTCGGACTTGACCCCTAAATCACAGCTGCCGGTGGCTGCACCTCGCTCAGGGATGAGCACAGCCCCTTCCCTGGGCTCTGGCAGCTTAACCCTTTCCTTCCCGCTAGCTCAGAGGCCCCGTGTCGGTTGGCAGAGACTCGACTGCTGAAATGCTGCTAGCAGTCAGCCTTCCCAGCTTTGCACCTTGAATCCGGTGCCAAGACCACAACAAGGTAGTCTCACAAAAGGGTGAGATTAAGGGATGCAGGATCCCCGGTACAAGCACTGCCAGGGAGCCCAAGGAGGAGCGGAGTTAGCGGAGTGAGGAGGGATGTTTGGATCGTGTTAACTACTCAGACAGATGCACTTCGGCATGTCTGTATTTATGGAATCCATATGTTGTCGTGGCAAATGAAAAGACGGCGACACGTACATACAATAGACTTAGAATAACAATACACATTTAAAAAGAGACCGAACATTCTTCACCCTTCAACCCTTCTCTTACATCTTGAGCTAGAGATCTTCAGAGACTCATCCTTTCGACCTCCCCTGACTCCACACTGAGTCTCAACCCCCCTCCTTTTTACTGTGTCCCCAGTCACCCCGTTGAGGGGATTCCTAGGGCCCAAAGCTTGGCTCTTTCTAAGAGAAATATACTAGCACCCCATCTCTTTCCTCCTGACATTGGCCCATTGCATATTTACCCCTTGGACCAAATAATAGCTGCAGTTCCATATTCTGAAAACTGTGGAGGAACAGATTCATACACAAATTCAGCATCTCCATCTACTTCATTAAAACAACACTGCTATGTTATATTTCCAAAGAAATGGCTTCAAACAGACCCGGAAACATAAATCCCCCAGTGAGAAAAAGCCCCCTAATAGCTCTGTACAGTACCTGCATTTGTGCACACCTTGTCTATTTGTGTGCACAGATATTCACACATAGATGACAAGGCTTGTGAAGTCATTCAAATGTATATTTATGTACCGTTTTATGCATATACCTTTGTTATCTATAGTCATTCATTTCAGAGAGAGGCAGAAAAATAGCAATGCAGTACTTAGCCTACATGCCACTTTCCCTCCCCACAGTAAAAATGCCTTAAAAAACAGGTTGGTCTAAAATTTTCTGCCTTCTTTCCTGCTAAATAAAGGATTTAGATTCTGGATTTTAGGCAGCCCCCATTTTGTATATAAAATAATCCATATAGATGCTGGATTATCATCTAAGCATTATTGAATCACACAAGATGGGTACTTCTCCATAGAATGAATTCTCTAAGTAAAATTAGCATAAGTATTTACAAGACTAAGCTGACATTTTCCTATAATTGCAACATGAAATAGATTTATATCCAGAATTTTTTTTTCCTAAATAGGGAGACTTCTTCACACCTTTTTTTTTTAAACATAAGAAAGAGGCTACAAGTTCACTTCTTGTGCTATTTACATTTTAAAAGAAAATAAGCACATGATATGTAACTGGTTTTTCAACATCTACAAGGAGAAATTTAATTCTGCTGCATCTCTAAAAACCAAACAGATTTATGGAGATTCGTGAAGACAGAGAAGTAGGAAGCAAAAGATACTCCTGAAGGGCTGAACAGTTTTCCTTACCTGACGCATTATGGAAAAATTCAGAATTTACCAGTCTTCCTTCTGCCAGCTACATTTTACACTGACCTGTATTTTGAACTGAAAGGGGGGGGGGAAAAGATTAACTATTGCCAGTGGAAATTTTAAAATAATAATCAGAAACCGGACAAACTGCAGGTAAAAATATACAATGGCTACAATAAAGATAAATATTTATTTAATCAAAGCAGAGGTTGTATTTGGACTGTAGGAATGTTTCATCCTCCCCCCCCCCCAAAAAAAAAGCCAGAAAGAAAAAAGCCAGGGTCTTCACAGGCTCCTGGAGAGTCCCTATTGTCCAGGGCTATCGAGAGCCCAGAATGGTATTAACCTCACAAAAGATACATTGTGCAGGGGACAAAAAAAAGCCCCTTCTTCTACAATAACTTTTAGCTTTTTTATTTTTAGAAAATGACAAAGGTTTTGCAAGCACTGACTGGTGAAACCTGTAGCAAGCCAGGCTGGACTTGGCTTTATTGATCAGCTGTCCCGCATGGAAAAGCAACCAGGAAGACTTTGAATGGTAACCCAGATTTGGCTCATAGAGAGGAAACCCCTGATTTTGTCTAAATGTATTTTCTTTATCTCCCCCCAACCCCCGCCCATGCCCCGCCTAAATAAAACAGCATTATTCCCAGAGTGAATTCAGAAGGATTAGATGAGGTAACTGTAAAACCCTAAACCGGGTTTCTCCTCCTAGTCTTGTCTAAGAAGCTGCAATGGTCTTAAGAGCATTGGACAATCTCTCAAAATGAAGAATTACTTCTAATCAAACAGATTTCCTGATTAATTCCCAAATTCCTTCTTAGATGAATAATCTTGGTAGGCTGTGGCAAAAAGAAAAAAATTAACCCTCAAGAAAAATAAGTTTTAGCGAGCTCCCTCCCTAGGTATCATAGGGTTTACTTGTTGGCAAATCAGTTAAAGCACATTTTATTTCATCACAGACAGTGTAATTTCAATGACACTAGTTCTCGTGTAGAACTTATAAAAATACATCCTTGTCATTAAAGAATATATTCAGTACTCAGTAGCAGGGGTGCACTGAAACTGGAGAGAGAGAGAGAGAGAGAGAGAGAGAGAGAGAGAGAGAGAGAGAGAGAGTGAGTTGCTCTTCCTGCATTTATTTGCTTGCTTTTTGGAGGTACCATACCCCCAGCCTGAGTGATAGCTTTGATGTACTGGGAATCCAGTAAAGTAGCAGGGTCCCTGGCTGCTGTCTTTGATTCTAGGGAATCTCCTTTGGGCTCTGGTGGGATGCGCTGTTCCTAGTCTTTATCTGAAATCCATCCCCTCATTTCAAGCCCTTTGGCTTCAAGACTGCTCCAAACTCTTGGAGGTAGCTGTAAGATTTTTTTTTCCCCCATTAGGAATGGGGTATGCAATTTCCCCTCTTTCTACACTAGACCTTTCCTCGATATTTAAACATATTGGCTTTCTTTCTTTCTTTTTTTTAAATGAATTTTGTCTGAAATTATTTTTTCGCTGCTTTTATTACAACCCTGCTTTTGATGGCAAAATCGCTTCCTGTGTTTTTAAAAACATCTGC